>NC_081414.1:751128176-752501509 GCF_030272615.1 Cryptomeria japonica | reverse complement strand
GTAATCTACATTTATTCATTCTTTTGTTCTGAACCAGATTCTTTCAATTCTTTCACCGGTCTTTGGCATAGATGCTAAAGGGGGAGTGTATATATGTGAAAAATATCAGAAAAGATCAGACAAAAAAATATGGGAAGGATATTAGAAGGAGTGTATTTCCCAGGGGGAGCATATGTCATTTTTTCAGTTGGACCAATAGGGAATCCATTTTTCACATGAGTGTTGCCATCAATGCCAAAGGGGGAGATTGTTGGCAATTGACACTCATTGGATTCATTTTATTGTCATTGATGGCAACAAGATTAGATGGAAGTCACATACCGACATTCACCGACAGACACTGACATTGAGTATCCAAGGTTACAATTGGCATTGACACCGACACTGACACCGACATCCAACACTTCAGGGAAGCCGACATCAAGGAAGTTTTATTTGAAAAATCATTTTGTAATTATTGTATAAGGACAACATTGTATATCTTTTTGTATTGTAAGCCGACATAAGGCATATTGTTTGTAAGGGTATATAGGTTAGTTTGTTAGGTCATTATGACATGATAGTGTGGATGAGATTGTGGATTATAACAATATAGGATTGTGGATATAGAATTGTGTAATGCGAAGATCATTTGTATGTGAATGTTGTATCATGTAATGATCTGTAGATGTTTTGTAAGGCATTCTTGGAGGGAAGGAAATACCGGTAGAAGTGTTCAGGGTTTATGAACTGGCACTGAGCAAAGCTATAACCAGAACTCTTTTTGGCATTGGAGATGTATTTTGTGAGTTCGTTATTACTGTTTTACTTCAGTAGAAGCTTGTAGTCAGTGAGACTCTTTAGTGATGAGCAGTGTGCTCTAGGCAGTGTGCCTTCTTGCATGTGTAGGCCCCCTCTCTATGTAATATCTTTCATATGGCCAGTGAATTGATGTTGTGGGTCACAAATCCCACCGTGGTTTTTCCTCTTTGAGGTTTTCCATGTATAAATTTTGTGTGCTATGGTGTTCATTCCTTTGGATGGTTTATTTGCTTCAAGTTATATGTTTATTCATTTACCGGTTTATATGTGTATATTATAAAAGCTTAAAATCTTATCTTATCGACAGAACATTGATTCACCACCCACCCCCCCTTCTCAGTGTTCTTGGATCCCAATAGGACATCCAACCCAAAGGCTTGGATGCCATTCTTAGGCCTGAGATGTGTTTTCTAGCAAATATTGAAAATTTTCTTACTTTTTTGTTCATGTTCTCCATTAGGTTTGCACGTGTTCAATTGCAATAAAAAACACCATACAATCGTCAAGGTCTCTCTTAGCTATCTAGCCATATAATTATTTTCAAATTTTGATAATGTTAAGGTCTTTATCCATAATTTATTTTGTTAGTGTGTCTGTTTTTCGTCAAAAAATGACATGTAGTATTTCGGCCATAAATTTTTACTCATTTATCAAATTTTGAAAAAATTACCTTTTAAGAAACCAGAATCCATTCTACACAATTTTAAAAAATAATTTTTGATTACTTTTCACAAATTTATAGGGGGAGCATGCTCAAATTTATGTTTTTCAGGATGTGTTCACTTCAAAAATTAGTAAAAAGTCATATATTCATTAAACAATTAGCCGAAAAGTTTGGCATAAACAACATGGTGTTAGCTAATTTCTCACCAAAGTGATTTTAAAAATTCCAAAAAGAAGGTGACATTTTAGGGGGAGCACACCAGGTGCTATGTTATTTATTTTGAAAAAACAACACCACTTTGTGTGCTCCCCCTTTTGAAGCCCTTAATATCCATATTTTAAAAAAAATAGTAGTTTAGAAAGTAGACTCATAGCACTACAACTCTTGTTCTTGTTGCATCCTCATATTTTGAGTGTAACTATGTTCATATTCTTGTCCAAGTTCAAACTTTGTTGATTTCAGAAAAAAAAAAAAAAAAGTGGCATCTTAAGACCCTTTTTTGGTCCCCTATCTTTGTGCACTTACCCAGTTATGGAAGTAGACATTCATGCAATGAATAATCATAATAATATCATCGACTCCTTTTCCTTTTTGTTTTCACATTATGTTGCTACAATGGTCTTGTGTAGGGGAAAAAGCGAGACTAGGTTAACATGCCCTAATCCTACCTTTTGACACACATTATGGAATACGAAAGAGCCTAGAGGTATCACACAATTGGCTACTTCTTCTTGTGAAAGAGAGAGCCACGGGCTACCTATTAGGATTTCTATTCCTTTGTTGAAATTGGAAGATCAAATGATGCAAGTTCAATTCCTAATCCCAAAATGCATGTACAAACGAATAACAAGATTGCAGAATTGAGATTAAACAATGAACAGCTGTAAATACAAGGATGAAATAAGAATGCAGATGCGTACCCAGAGTCAAAATCTAATTGAAAATGTTCGAGACGGGGGCGTGGGCGCCACTGTCCTGATTCTGTCCCAAAAACTGCACCTGAAACTGTTGTTTTGCACTTTGGAAAACTGTCAGAAATGTCAAAAAATGTTGTCTGTCAGGAGGACCAGGGCGCCCAGCGCCCCTGTCCAGGTCTTTTGCTCTGCAATTTGATGTGGAGTGCTGTCTCGACCTGCTCTTCCCGGATCTATCACCTACGGCGTCGTCCGAGTCTCGAAACCTGCACTTATATCTGAAAAGGGTATGGGCGGCTATATAGGGTTTTGCCTTAGTCAAACCCCTGCTTTGGTGATTTCCACCTCCACGAATAGCCAAGTTGTATTGTAAAATGTATTGTGTGTGCAGACCTAGTGTGTATGCAAGGTCCTAAAATGCAAGAAAGCAAACTAGAGCAACCTAGAAAGTAAACCCTAATTGCTTGTAAATGATAATGTAAATGCTCTAAATCAAGATGCAAAGTGATCTAAAGCATGAATAAAGGATGTATTGAAGCTTATGCAAAGACATGAAAACAACATGAAATCATACGCAACCCCCAAGGGAGGAGTACAAGCCAATCTTCAGTCGGTAATCTCCTATTGTTCTTCAATGTCTTCCAAGCCCTAAATAGATGAATGAAATTGATAAATGCTTGATAGAGGGATGTTGAATGTTGTTGAAGTCTTCAAAGATCTTCTCTTTTGCTGCATATGAGGTTTCTGAAAACAAAAATCCCATCCTCTCAAATGAAGAAAGAGAGCTCTTATATATGAAACCCTAGGTCTTAATTTCAACTTTTGGCCGACCTAGAGATTGAATCTCCCACCAATTTCTTGGGGTTAAGCTTTATTTTATGATTGGGTCACGCTCCTAAAATTTCAGGAAAAATGTTCGGGACCATGTGCACTCCGGGCGCCATGGTCCTCTCTGGGCGCCATGGTCCCGACAACTTTTCACCAAATTTTTAGGGCCGTCAGATATGATGATTTTAGAGAGAATCCCGAAGTTACAGGTGATTTCGAGATGTTTTGACCCCCGAAACCAAGCCCCCAATCTCAAAATAGGACTTAATTAGGGTTTTTGATTAAATGATGTATTGGAGGAATAAAATGAAAAGGGCACACTTTAATGAAAGGGCCCAACTTTATGATGTGGGAGATGATAAAATAGAACCTTAGACCTAATTAATTTGATTAATTAAGTGCTAAAGGAGAAATGCAATGCAAAATGTAAAATGCACTAAGGCGGGTGTTAAACTAGGTGTGAAATTGTACCACTCTAGCAAGTGCGTATAATTTACGATGCTACATTTAGCCCCCACTTTAGCGGTCATATGAACACTACGTGCATATGCAAGCTAAAGTACAGAAAAGTAAACATTATTTGAAAAAGGATATATCCATAAGTCTATCGAACGAAGCCCCCAGCGGTATCTGCAGTACACAGTTAGGAACCGCACCCTACAAAACACATGTTAGATCACAAAATCACCTAATGCTTACTAAGGAAGGTGATGAAAAATTGAGGGTAGCTATATGCCCCCCCTGTTTCGGCTTGCTAATTTTAGTGAGTTGAAACAGGGTATCATGTTTACCACTTCGAATTGTTAAAGAATATTGATGACAAATGCTCACAAGAAGATTTGATATGAGATCAAAAACTAATGGAGAATCATTTGGTAAGAAAGAGGACTAAATCTCAATTCCAACACAACAAAGAGTGTGAGGATTCGAGAGTTCTCTAACACAAGATGAAGGATGTAAATGGAAACAAAATGCAAAGAGAAGAAAAGAAAGGAAAAAAGCATGAATACACACATTGGTGATCCATCAAAAGAATAGTGAGAGAGAAAACATGGACTTCTCGCCCCTAGATCTTGTCTAGGTGATCCATGGGAAAAAGGACATGGAAAACTAGCCCCTAGAGTCTGTCTAGGTGATCCATGTAAGGGAGGAGAGTGAGAAAGTCTAGCCTTATGCTGCTAGTTCCACTCAACCTCGTGTATGTGTGTGTAAGGGAGGTTAGAAGCACCTCATAGGAGTCTATGCCCGAGTATGCTACAACCTGTATATGTATAGTAAAAAAAGCGTGACATCTCGCTCTAAGAGTCTGTGCTCTGGTTCCAAGAATAATCACCTTGCATAAAAGAAAAATGGAGACATCTCGCTCTAAGAGTTTGTGCTTTGGTTCCGAGAATGACCCATTGCTCAAAAAGTGTAATGTTTATGTCATAAGAAAAGTAGAACAAGGATACCTACCTTCATCACAAAAGAAGATACCCCAAAAATGCAACAATGTCATAGATCCAAGCAAGAGAGTTTTGCATTCTTTAAGCAAGGATAAGATAGTTGAAAAGGGATAGCTTATAGTATGTGTAAAGGAGATCCTTAGAGGAGGAGAGATCTTTGTACAAAAGACACCTATCCCCGAGAGGAATTGTCTTAGACAAATATAACATCTTCTAGAATAAGACAAAGAAGAGAATAAGAATGCAATACTTCCTTCTGTTGCGAGGTGAAAGTGATTCTTAATGAAGGATGACACTCTTTTTAACCCAATTGGGAGAGTGAATTCATTATGGATGTATTTTACCAAGTGCAAAAGAGGTTGTAGTCAAGGACTTACACCTCTTGTAAGAGAGAATCCTTGAACAAACAACAACAAATGCATACAAGGAATAACATCAAGTAATAAAGTTCACACCATCCAGGAAATAGGAAAAAGTGGATCCTTAGATAAAAATAAGGAAAGATCATTGCCTCCCAAGGATAAGGACAATGAGAAGGACTTACACAATCTTCTAGGGAGAGATTTAGACATAAGCAAAATGTACTACATACTCACATGAGTTCATGCAAGCAAGACATTAGTGTATGTAAAATGCTCCTCACAAGAAGTGGGTAAGGTAAGAAAGAGAATACACATCTTCTCCCATATCTAGGAAAAGAGGATTCTAAAGAAAAGATGATCAATATTTCCACACTATTATCCCAAAGGGAAACTTTAACCATAAAAAGAAGAGATGTATGAAATCACTCTTGTCCCTATAGGAACAAGAGATACATAGAAAATTAGGCTATTATGTTTCTTCAAAAATATGATTGCACTTGAAATTGTACCATCATGAATGACAATGAGCTCCCAGTAGATGAGCTACCAATGTCACATAATGATGAGCAACATAATAGCCATTAATGTTATTTAAAGACATGATAGACTAAATGAGGTATTTGAATATGACATGCTAAATGCTCAACTATAAGTGAGATCAAAAACATGTATAAAATGATAAAAATTGAAGAGGAAAAGTCACAAGAAATCTTAGAAGAGGAATGAGTGTAATTTATTAGAGCCTTATCCCTGGAGAAAAGGACTTTATGATGAATAGGAGATAAAGATTCATAAGTGGATTTAGAAATTTGAGGGGATTCATAAAGAGATTTGTTCATTGCCAAGATTTCCTTATGAGGGGAATGAGAGTTGATAGAAGTAGAAGATGATTTAGTTGAAGTGAGATCATCATCACTACTAAATATAGCATTCACATTGAGAGATGGTCTTTTAGATGCTTTGGTGGGCTTAGAAATATTATATCCAAGTCCAAATGAATATTCATGCATGTCATGTTCTAAAGGAACTTTAATTCCTTGTTCATTTGTGCCACAGCCATTTCCACTATAGCCACTCTTAGCCAAAATATGAAAACCATGACCATAACGATTAGCCATTTCAGAAAGAGAAGGTGGTTTTTCATAAGACAAAGAATCAAATTCTTCAGAATTAGAGGTGTGAGGAGAAGAAGTTTGAGAAGCGGCCACAAGATTATTGCTCATAGGTTCAGGTAAGACTGATTGATCTCTAGTTTCTTCCTTCTTTTTAACTTTAAGCTCTCTAGGAGGAACCCTATACTCACTACAAAGGTGGGATTAAAATCAAGAGATCCCCAATCGTCTTCTGCGAGAACCTTCTCAAGATCAAAAGCCTTTTCATATGTAGACTCAAGTCGAGAAGGATCTTCTTCAGGAGCTTTAGACTCATCCAAAGAATTTTGATCATCAGAGAGTGAGGATTCATCCATAGGTATCTTGTTCAAAGAGTCATCACTAGAAGAGGAAGGCTTAGATGTTTGCAAACAAGCTTGGAGATTAGTGTCACCTATCAAGGTATATGTCTTATTGTTATAAATGAATTTAACTTGTCTATGCAATGTAGAGGGGACAGCTTGCATACTGTGAATCCAAGGTCTCCCTAATAACAAGTTGTATGTTAAATTTCCTAACATAACATGGATAGGAGTAGGCAAAGTAACAGGTCCCATTGTGATGGGTAAGGTGATAATACCTAATGAAGACTTAGCAACATTATCAAAGCCTCGAATGGGATGTATCCACATTCATCTTATGCAATATATTGATGCTACACACATTAAGGCCAGAGCCATTATCTACTAGTGTTCGTCTTATAGCAGTGTCATTTATGATAACCACAATCATCAAGGGATCATATTGATGTTGAATTTCACTAGTAGGCAACTCATCTTGAGTAAACACAATTTGAGCTTTAGGATTCATCACAGAGTTAACTAAAGATGCTATATTACTAGATGTATTCGGTGGAGGAACATTCAAATCTTTCAAGGCATCTTGTAACATTCCATGATGAGCGGAAGAAGTTTGAATCAAATCCCAAAGGGATATCTTAGCAGGGGTAGCTTTAAGTTGTTCTATGAGATCATAGTCCTTACTAAGCATTTGTGAAATACGAGGAGCTTGAGGAAGAATAGGTTGGGAAGGAGGAAGCGAATTGGGGATAACTAGAGGAGGATTAGGTTGCGTATTGTTTCTTGTGTTATAGGTATGGGCAACCGCATGATAACTCTCTCTAGTCAGTTGCTTAGCATACTCATAAGGGCTCTTAGTAGAATAACCTCCTTGCACAGTAATAATAGGTTTCTTAGGCGTGCAAAAAGAATCATTAGCATAACCACCTTGAACCACTAAGATAGGCTTATTTAAAGGTTGAGAATTTTGAGAAGGACAAGCACCTTGGACAGTGAAGAGAGGTTTGTTAGGTGTCTCATTCACATGTATCAAATTGATTGAGGATGGTTTAGAGGAATGAACAAAAGTGTTGGCAGAATTATTGATAGTCTTCTCTTGCACTAAAATCTTATCACGGATCAAATCAATTTTAGGAGAGAGACAAGGGATAGGCATTGATGTTCTAGTAGGAAGAGTAATACTAGGAAAGGTCATATCATCCTTTATCATCACAGGATCTACATGGGGAATAAACTCTCTAGGAGAAGGATCAACACTACTCTCTAAAGTCTCACTTTTGAGAGGGAGATCTTTGAAAGAAATGTTAACCATCTTGCTTTGAACTAGGGTTTCCTTATGAGTAGAACCAAGTTGAGGAGAGGGAGATGCTTTATTTTTAGAGGGAGAATAATTGAGATTCAAGGAAGGTGAGAAACTATCAAGGGAGTTTCCAATCTTGATTTCATCCCCTTTGGCTAGGGATAGAGAATAATCTATACCTTCTTCTAATGGTTCATCCCAAATAGTGAGGTTGTTGAAAGGAATGTTTGAAGTATTGTCAATTTCGGCAGAGGAGATAACATTGTTTATTAATTCCTCATCCTTAGGAGGGAGAGCATCAATAGATGTGTTAAACTCATCCTCTTTCCTCAAAATATGTTCAATATGATCTTTAGGGGAGAGAGAATTAAGGAAATTACTTATTATTTCATCTTCTTTCTCTAAGGGATGCTTATGGGTAAGACAAACTTTAGGAGAAGGGTAAGCATTTATCATTAATTCATCATCTCTAGTGGGAATTTTGTTGGAAAAGGAAATGCCATCACTAGGAATTGTAGGGATAATGTCATCTTCTTGCACAAAAGGATCCTCATGAAAGGAGTGTTTTTTAAGAGCCACACAGTCATCAAGGGCATCATTCAATAAAGCATGATCATATCTATTAAAAGGTTTATCTTTTGATTCAAAAGGAGACATTTCCTCATAGAGGGGATTATTGAACACAACCATGTTACTAGATTCAGTGGAAGAGTTGATAGGAATGTACCCTTGAGAGGAACCATTCGACTTATCTTTCTCATCACATCTAAATGGCATAGTAACAAGGTTTATGAGTTTTTGGTAAAATGAAGGTTTGGCATCTTTAGGGTTCAAAAACTCATCTTAAACTTCATCTAATTCATCTTGGCTATACTCATAATAATCATCAAAAGCATGAACATTTTGCAAATAAAAATCTGACATTTTGAAATAAAGGTTGCATAAAATTTAAACACACAATGCAAAGAAACACACTTTTTTTTTTTTCTTTTTAATGAAAATGAAATGAAAACACACTAAATCTAGATCTAGATCTAACAAATGCAATGCAAGAGGAAGCAATGATAGATTCACGTCGGGTTCACCAAAATGTGTAGGGGAAAAAGCGAGACTAGGTTAACATGCCCTAATCCTACCTTTTGACACACATTACGGAATACGAAAGAGCCTAGAGGTATCACACAATTGGCTACTTCTTCTTGTGAAAGAGAGAGCCACGGGCTACCTATTAGGATTTCTATTCCTTTGTTGAAATTGGAAGATCAAATGATGCAAGTTCAATTCCTAATCCCAAAATGCATGTACAAACGAATAACAAGATTACAGAATTGAGATTAAACAATGAACAGCTGTAAATACAAGGATGAAATAAGAATGCAGATGTGTACCCGGAGTCAAAATCTGATTGAAAATGTTCGGGACGGGGGCGCGGGCGCCACTGTCCTATTCTGTCCCAAAAACTGCACCTAAAACTGCTGTTTTGCACTCTGGAAAACTGTCGGAAATGTCAAAAAATGTTGTCTGTCAGGAGGACCAGGGCGCCCAGCACCTCTGTCCCAAGGACCAGGGTGCCCAGCGCCCCTGTCCAGGTCTTTTGCTCTGCAATTTGATGTGGAGTGCTGTCTCGACCTGCTCTTCCCGGATCTGTCACCTGCGGCGTCGTCCGAGTCCCGAAACCTGCACTTATATCTGAAAAGGGTATGGGCGGCTATATAGGGTTTTGCCTTAGTCAAACCCCCGCTTCAGTGATTTCCACCTCCACGAATAGCCAAGTTGTATTGTAAAATGTATTGTGTGTGCAGACCTAGTGTGTATGCAAGGTCCTAAAATGCGAGAAAGCAAACTAGAGCAACCTAGAAAGTAAACCCTAATTGCTTGTAAATGATAATGTAAATGCTCTAAATCAAGATGCAAAGTGATCTAAAGCATGAATAAAGGATGTATTGAAACTTATGCAAAGACATGAAAACAACATGAAATCATACCCAACCCCCAAGGGAGGAGTACAAGCCAATCTTCAGTCGGTAATCTCCTATTGTTCTTCAATGTCTTCCAAGCCCTAAATAGATGAATGAAATTGATAAATTCTTGATAGAGGGATGTTGAATGTTGTTGAAGTCTTCAAAGATCTGCTCTTTTGCTGCATATGAGGTTTCTGAAAACAAAAATCCCATCCTCTCAAATGAAGAAAGAGAGCTCTTATATATGAAACCCTAGGTCTTAATTTCAACTTTTGGCCGACCTAGAGATTGAATCTCCCGCCAATTTCTTGGGGTTAAGCTTTATTTTATGATTGGGTCACGCTCCTAAAATTTCGGGAAAAATGTCCGGGACCATGTGCACTCCGGGCGCCATGGTCTCGACAACTTTTCACCAAATTTTTAGGGCCGTCGGATATGATGATTTTAGAGAGAATCCTGAAGTTACAGGTGATTTCGAGATGTTTTGACCCCCGAAACCAAGCCCCCAAGCTCAAAATAGGACTTAATTAGGGTTTTTGATTAAATGATGTATTGGAGGAATAAAATGAAAAGGGCACACTTTAATGAAAGGGCCCAACTTTATGATGTGGGAGATGATAAAATAGAACCTTAGACCTAATTAATTTGATTAATTAAGTGCTAAAGGAGAAATGCAATGCAAAATGTAAAATGCACTAAGGCGGGTGCTAAACTAGGTGTGAAATTGTACCACTCTAGCAAGTGCGTACAATTTACGACGCTACAGGTCTATGGGAATGTTCTATAGCAGTTGTCTCACTATTCTATTAATATGTAAGGATGGTGGTCTATATGATGTTTTTTTCTACTTTTGTTACCCCATATTGTAGAAGGAATACTTTTTGAGGGTTGACTATCTTGTAAACTTCTTATATTATTAATATATGTGTGTGTGTGTGTACATACATACACACACACATATATATGTTTATGTATATCCCATATTCCATTAATAAAACTTCATTACATGAGATAACTTGATTACATGAGACAAACTCCATAACCTATGCAAGTCAGTTTCTCATAATCTTCAATCACATGGAAGCGCAAGGGTAGAGGATACTTCTGGCTTGCTCCTATAAGACTCTTGATACCACACTCTTGACACAAAACTTTAGACAATATCACTCAAGGTGTAACTCTAAGACTCTATCAAACTCTATACAACTCAAGGTGCATTCAATGAGCCCACAATGCCTCTATTTATAGTAGTTGGAGGCCAAGGGGTAGATGGAGAAAGTGGTAGATAGATTTAGTGGTAGATGGAAAAGTAGGAGGAACTTTTGGAGGGTAGTGAAAGTGGAGAGTTGGATAATTAATTACATATTCAATCCCTCATAGTCAGGTAAGATTGATTTGGATAAGTCAAATAATATTAGATATCCTTAAATTACTAAATCCATATTGATTTTAATATTGACAAACATTTGATGTTGAACATGTTAGAATTAGTTAGGAAAGCACTAGGAATAGATGTCAAGAATAAAAAAATATATACTCAAGACCATAATAAAAGTAAGCAAATAACATTAGAACATACATAATTGGATTTATATCAAGATAATAATACTATATCAAACTTAGAAAGTATGTAAAATGTATATCTCAAAGCTAATCCAAGGCTGGTTACATAATTAATAGGTAGGAAGGATGAATATGCACCAAACTCTTAAGGGAAAAGATAGATCAATAAAGTCTAAATGTTAGTTTACAAATCATAAAGTAAACATAAAGTTATGTTAATGATTGATCGTGTTCACTAAAAATGTGAAGAAAAATAATCTTTCCTTGGCTTTAATCTAATTTAATCCAACAAAATGCATATGTATAAGCATGATTAAGTTAAATAAATAATAATGAGATCATTATTGTTGTGTTGGTAACTTGCAACAATAAATAACATAAGTTTCTAAATCTTGTGTTCCTCTCAATATTGATATCCACGTAATTTGTAACTTATGAATGCCAAGTAGGTAAGCTTCTAGATCCTTTGTTACTCTAAGACCTTAAAAAATAATACACCCTTTTCAATACAACCACCTCAAATCTTATGCTAAATTATTTACCATCAAAGGATTACTTCATAGGCTTGGGACTAGGTTGGCATATGATTAATCCATGAGATCATTATGTCTTGATTTACCCAGTCAAATTGAATAGCATAAAAAATAACAAGCTCTTGAGATGTAAATTTTTACTTGTCTTATTGCACCAAATTGAAATGTGTTGCTATTAATAAAATGATTGATCTTTTGTATGCTTATGAAGTAGAATGCATGAAAGATTATCAAAATGATTGCATTGGATGCCTCTAGATACTAACAAAAGCATCAAATTACACCCAAAATATGTTTAGTCAATTTAAGGTAGAAGGGTAAAGGGGCACTAATTAGCGAAATTTTAAATTAGAAAGGAACGAGTTCACAACCATGAGATCACCCCATATCCACAACCTTGTCCTAGAATGAAACTGCGGTAAGATTCAAGTGCTAAATGGATAAATGGATGTAGATGTGTAGATAGTTGTGATAAACAAAACATATAGGATGAATGTATAAGAGTTTATAAATGGATAGGGTAGGGGTAGGTGTCTAGGAATATGTGTATGTAAGTAGATAAATAAGCTATAGGAATGACCCTAACTTCTGAAAAGATCATGTCATTTGTCATTATATACATGTATTAAGACATTTCTAAATAGGTATAAAGCTAAAGCAAAAATGACATAGACATTATCTCAAAATAAACACAAAGCTAAAATAAAAATGACCTGTATATACAAATTTCAACAGTACAAAATGATATCAATTAATAATGACAAATACATACAGTTTATAAACGAGGTCAATTAAGAATTACAAAACAAATTTTACAATGACCATATCTTTTACAAAAATACAATGCAATCTACCATGAGAATGCTAAGTCGCATGTCATGGGATTGAGAAATATAAATATAACTTAATCCATAGGTAGAAAAAAACCCACGATTATACAATTTAGAGATGACATCGACATGAATCCTTGAATCTTGCTGGCCATTTCTTACAGCTCTTCATTTTGCAAGTACTCTGTCAAGCATGTCATATCACAGCGGTGAGCCACAGTACCAGAATTACAATTGCATATGCTGAAGGATTTTGTTGTTAGAATTACAGACTGATACCTCCTCCGTCCTCCATTTCTTGTGCACCATTTATATTTGGCTTTGGCTTGTTTTGGTCTAGAATTCGTTTGATCAAAGAATGGGCATCATTGTGATTAATTCGGCTTCTTAGCTACAAATAGTATTAATCACAATGTCTTGAAAACCATCAGTCTTCAGCTGGGAAATCAATTCCCTCTTTGGAGGAATCTTCACTCTTCAGATATTACTATGGTGGAGGCTGGAAAACGCTGAAAATTGTCCCAATCATCATCTTCTACGTTCTCCAGACCGGCGTCAGAATTTACTATATGGGAGGTGGACATGTATTTTTACTGCTGACACCTGCACAATCGGTCATGGAATAGGCATAGTAGTTGCCAAACTTGAGGTGGTCTCTACCTGTAGAGGAAAAACAACTATTAGATGCAGCTTGTGGTATTCGCTAGCTTCTAATAAAGTGTGTAGAGGAGGAAAAGATCTAACTTAAAATAAATCATACCTGAGTCACTGATGGGCTGACAAATGGAGTTCCGTTGATAGGGCATTCCAGTAGTAAATGGAAGGTCTTAGGTTTTAGCCGGTTTATATTATCTGTAGTTCAACACGTGATATTAGAGTAAGGTTAGGAGTCTCAAGGATCTAAAGAATGGCTTAAGGGAGCTATTGGAAATAAGCCACATCTGAATTAACCTGTGGATATAACTAATGTACATCAGAAGAACATAAATTAAAAGAAGAATGAGTTCAAAGAGAACAAAAATAAATGTTTCGCTTCATTAATATCTATGCTAAAATTTGTATTAGAGAGAACATCAGAAGCTCAACTAGTAGAGCATTCCAACAAGAAGTGAAAGCTCATTTGTTTGAGTCCTAGCTGGTCCATATAAGCTATAGATTAGTATGAGGGATCAGAGCCAGGCTAAGAGTCCCAAGTACCAACAATGTGGCTTAAAAGAGTATGTTGGAAATAAGTCACACCTGGACCAACAATGGGCCAGCTAAAGGGGAGCCATCAGCTTAGTTGGTAGAGCACTCCAGCAGCAAATATAAGGTTCTAAGTTCAAGTCATAGCTGATCGATATGAACTGTAACTCAAAATGTGGTATCATAACCATGCTAGGAGCCCTAAGCACCTGCAATGTACACCTGGACCAATAATGGACATGTCAAAGATGGGCCAATAGCTCAATTGGTGAAGAACTTCAATAGCAAACAAAAGGTCCTAGGTTTGAGTACTAACTGATCCATATGAACCAAAAATAAATTGTATTGATATTCTATAGCTTAACCTCTTCAATATTAAATTGAATAGCATCTAAATTTCTATTGAAAATAAGTCATGCTTGATTCAACGATGGGGTCAGTACTTCAGTTGAGAGAGCTCTCCAACTGCAAATGGAAGAGATCCTAAATTCAAGTCCTAACTGGTCTATATAAACTGTCAGAACCGGACTAGGAGTCTCAAGTATCTGTAGAGTAAGACTTAAAAGAGAGTGTTGAAAATAAGCCACAACCAAACTTACTTACAATTATAACTTACTTACATCAGAAAAATATAAATTAAAAAAAAATGAATTCAAAAAGAACAAAATAAGCCAAATTATATACATTTCTTTATCGAAACTTTACATCTCAATTGTAAATCTGAAAAAGAAATGCCTCACTTGATGACTACCTGTGTTAAAATTTGTAGTACGGAGAAAACATCAGAAGCATAAAGAGTTAACAATTAAAAGTGATCTTATCAAACTTACCATTATTTTCAGTAAGAGAATAAATTTATCAAAGAGGTCTTTAGACGCTTCACCAGAGACTGGTTTCTTAACCATGAATGGTAATGGTAAAATAAAATAAATGCATTTAGTCCCTGCTATTTTCATCTTTACCTGCAAAAAGTAAAATGAAAAACATGTAGGTAAAGGTAACTAGAAAGAAAAAAATTTCCATCATAATATCTGTTCAGAGAGAGATGACCATTTAACCATAGAACTGACACTTTCCAATTGATTACAACTTTAATAGCCAGGAAACCATATCACTTAATACACCTCTATGATAATCATGCTAATAACTTGGAAACATGCATCCATTAGATGGTAAAATAAGATATTCTCGTGTTGAAGTCTTACAAGTTTAAAGTTTCTAGAGTCAAAATTCATGCAATAAAAATATTGCTCACAAGAGAAAATGTTACAAACCAATACATTGTGTTGCCACTAGAGTCAAAATGTCTCTTTTAAATGCAGCAACCATGGCGACAGAAGGTCCTTGTGGAGTTAGAAATTGTATAGAACAGGATTGAAGCCACTTTGTGCCTACTTCTGTGGAGCAGAGTAAGCAGGTCAAGCTTGAAATGAACTCATGAAAATCTATATTCAATGCATAGAATCTACAAAATCATTCAGTTCCAAGTATATGTGTGCATCAAGGTTGGGGGCTTAGCTCAATTGGTGAGAGCTTTCAGTAGTGAAGCATGAGGTCATGAGGTCTAGTCTCCCCCAGTCCAAGTGGTATCAGAGAACGTGTCGTGTCAACTCGATTCCTGCAATCTAAAAAAATGAAAGAAAAAAAGAAAAAATGTACATACATTTGATGAAAGAAACAAAGAAATTTCTAATAAAAAGAAGATTCTAAATGGTGTTATCCTTCAAACCTTAAAGTCCTACACTCATAAAGAGTGACAGACGAACTATTTTTGACAAAAAGAATAAGAAGGATCAGCATATTTAGTAACAAATGTGGCAAACAACAAACTTTAGAGCTTAGCTGATAAGCGAGTCTCCTAGGTATTCGTAATGAAAAAGCAATTAGGACACTGTATCTGGGAAAAGCAGATTCAACGCTACAATAAAATTTTGGTCAACTTGAAGATTTAAAATTATCATGAAAAAAAAGATTCATCACTGCAATAAAATTATATTATATGCACTGGCAGCCACACACTACAAAATGATATACACAAACAAGATTTTGTTGAAACAGTTTGGATTATAATATATACCATTCAGCAAGAGCATCCACCCGTTAGCCAAAAGGTCAAAATTCAAAACATATTAATTTATGCAAAATATATCTCTTGGTGACTGGGAAGGGTCCAAACTCAAAACATATTAATTTATGCACAAGAAGAACAATTTAAGCCCGAAGTAGTCCACACGACAGTCAAGTACTTATACCTTCCAAATAATTTATGCATGCAGTGCATACACAGCTCAGTTATAGGAAAAGCAAAGTAATCATCTTAGTTATAGGAAGAGCAAAATATTCATCTGCAGAAAATTCAGTACCCTGTTTCATTTAAAATACATTCAATTCATTGGAAGTTAAGCCATCTGAATATGGTCTACTCCCGAATAGCATTATCTTAAAAAAATGAAAGCAACAACAACAACAAAAATTGAAATATTGCACTCCACGGCTTACAAAATTGGGAAGTATACTCCATCCAAACAGAAATTATATAAATCCAGTGAGATATGCTACACAGACATTCAAATGATAACCATAAAGATATAGAAATTGAAAACCATATTGATAATTGAATATGTTATTTGTGAATGATGAGTGTTAAATTAGAATGCAAATTAGTTGAAGTCTCATATAGTCAGATTAAAGCTTGAAATGAACTATAAGAAATTAATGGGATTCGTATTGCTAAAAAATCTTTGCTAAGCAATTAGGCACCATTTGATAAAGCCAATCCGAAGAAAACAGTGGATATATAGTGAACAGAATGACACACAGTTTCTTACTTTCTTGCAAGCATCAAATTTCTCATCAAGGCAATGTTGATCCCCAATTCGCACTCTATGCATAGAATGATAAGGAATCTTTATATATCCTAAAACAGGAGAATGTTGGCACAAAAGGGGAAAGTCTGAGATTGGATATTTTGACCCTTTTTTATAAAACTTGATGCGGTGATAACATACTTCCTTTGCAGCCATGAATGATGTCTTTAAGAAGTATTTTAATGGTGATTTGCCCTTCTGAGGTTACAATGCCATAGTTGAAATTGAAGATAATTCCCATGCAAGAACGCCTCCTCTTTCTTAAGATTTCTAATGAATGTATATTGGTCTCCCATACATAACAATGTAATTCTTATTTGTACATACACAGTGAGGAAGACCCTTATCTGCAATGCACAAAAACAAAAGTTGCCTGTGCAATGCAGTAGACATATTAATTCTGCTTTCTTTAGGTTCTTACTCATCCTTTGGAGAAAGCATGATGTGCATCACTTTAAGGAGCAGGTTACACTGTAAGAATTGTGATTTGGAGTTAAGTTCTATGTTGATCTCCATAGCAATGTTTACACGATGCCAAGTTTTGGCCTAATAAAAATGTCGACTGGGGTTCTGTGAAGTCTTGGGTTTAGCACAAATTTTAATCTCATAATGAGGGGTTTCTAAATTGATATGAAGTCTAAATAATAATGTCAAAAATAGTTCATAGTCTAGTTTGGGGACTTGATAGCAATATGGGAAGTGAGTTATTTGTAGGATGCCAAAAGAAAGTCGAACGATTTCTGAGATCTATTTTGCTTAGAGTTATATGTTACCTCCATTTCATAAGGAAACATTTGCATGGGTTTGGGAAATTAATAGCAATATAGGGAGTGTATTATTTGTACAGATCACAAAAGAAACTCAAATGAGTTCCAAGTTCTATTTTCTATTTTGTTTCAAAGGAAAAATTTGCATGAGTGTCTTGACTGGTCAGCATTTAACATGTGGATGGTAATCACAAACATCAATTTTTACATATACATATATACATATATATACATACATACATATACACATACACATACACAAAAACACACATACATACATAGTAATATTTGTTTTATATTAATAAATTAAAAAAATACATTTAGAGTCCATTGACAACATAAATATCTTCATCCTCCCTACTACCCCTACATAGAGTGCCCGTCATTAACAAAACAGTAAGCACAAACTACCCAACATCAAAATCGGAGACTTCTACTGCTTACCCATCGGACCACAAGGCAGCTGGTTCCAGCCACACACCTTCTCTCAGTCTATACGCACTATCTTTCACTTCAACGCTTGAGCATTCAGGTACTCTTTCAACAACACCCATCCCATTTGGGCTTCCCGTTGCCATTCATCCTTCTTTCCAAACACACTCCAAACCAGGAACAGTTGCACCAAGGTCTTCACATATCCAAATTAACGCTAGTCTCTGTGGTGCGCCCACAAACCCACACCAGGCTCTGTCATTACAAAGATGACTGACACACCACACACCACTCCGGCTTCACACACACGCATTGCCCTCGGAAATCCCTCTTTGGACTCCAATTCCAGGCCCTAGGCTATAAAGGTCGAAGCAATGTCAATGTTGGAGAAATACCGATGCTTTGACTTCAAAAACTCCGCCCCCAAAATCCACCCCACAATTTGGCAGAGCACTGGGTCATCTATCTTGAACACGCTATGGAGCCTCTTCTCTGTGATTCTGCAATGAAAAAATTGCTGTTGTCTAACAGTGACTAGTGTGAAATTCGTCTCCATTGCACTTGTCACTCACTCACTCTTCAAGGCATCAACTGTAGAATGGAAATGATACATTATCAAAGGGGTTATTAAGGATGCGTCTATTCTGGTTTCAAAATGACAGTACGGATCGCGCATTTTACACTGTCGATTTTGCAATTAACGGTTGTGATTGACTAACCTATTTCTAACACGCTATACGAAAGATCTGTTTTGGAGCCTTCAAAAAGCTTTGGACCATTTAATGTCGATGATACTACAATCTTAGATGGCCACAGCTATTCTAGCTCCAAAACAGACCTTTCGTACAACGTGTTAGTGACAAGTTAGTCATTCACAACCGTTAATTGCAAAATAGACGGTGTAAAATGCGCAACTAACACACGTGTTAGTCAATCCGTACTGTCTTTTTGAAGCCAGAATAGACGCATCCATCTTAGATAGGATGTCCGCCACTTGGTTTCCACTCTATTTCACATGGGTAATTTTAAAGTCTTCAAAAGAGGAGAGGGCTGATATTTCATAAATTTATTCAAGCTCCAAGCATTTGCTTCCCATTTAACTAAAGCACCGATCACCAACAATGAATCCCTCCAAATGCAAACTATTAACATTCATTTTTTTTACATTGGAATAGCTTCCTAAGCGCCCTGTACCTCTGCCTCTTTTTTGGTTCCATCAACAAGTCAACAAGTTCCCATGAGAGTCTTACGCCACAAACCCTGCACCTCATTAGTCAAGGTTGCCCTTGGAAGTTCCATCAAAATTCAATTTTGTTTATTCTGAATTAGGACATTCCCAATACTCCTTACTGAACAGACATTTGTTTTCAATTTTTTAAAAGAATTAAAAGTGTGAAATATGTTTCTTACATTAATTTAAAAACAGAGATGTGTATAAAAACTAAATTGATTGTACAGTACCACACTATAATAATTTATATGTGAAAAATTAAGCTAGTTACAATGTCCCCAAGCTGAGCAATGACTAGGTTTATCATTAAGATAGCTACATATCAATTAAGAAAGGTTAATTGTTTGATACTCCAACCAACTAAGGAGGAAGTGACTCAATTAACTGCAATTTATTTAGCTCAGAGTGAATAACTTATCAGTCATCTGCCACCGATTGAGGACTGATTGCCAATAATTAAAAATGGTGGGAATATGAAACAACACATAAGGTATAAGAGAGCAAACTTTAGAAAGTTAACAAAAAATTCACTCCTCATTTCAATCTTTGTGTATGCCTCTGGCTGAAAAATATAATAATATATATATATATGTTTAAAAAATGTTAGTTAGAATAGTTCTGGATTTGTTTTTATTTTTAATTGAAGTAATTATATTAGTATATTTAGTCTAGTTTGTTATTTATATGAAACTTCGTCTCATCAACATCATCACAATAATTAACAAAGTAATGTTGGGCTAATTCGTTGTTTGGATGAATGAATGAATGCTTTTAATAACATCCACGAGGCCAAACAGTCTATGGGATCCTGGGTAGGCAGCAAAAGAAGAGTATGCAAAGACCAAAGAACAATCTGCTAAACCTCCTTTTCCACTTCCTTTGCATCTTGGATCTTAAACTATGTAACTTGATCAAAAAATCTGCCACTCTTGTTATATTATCTTCTTCAAATAAACTACTCAAGGTGTTTACATTTAGCATGTCAATGTAGTGAATTCAGATACCATTGTAAGTTGGGCATTCCATGATATAGTGTCATTTTGTCTCCACAATCCCTTGGGTGCAATATCTACATTTTCTATCTGCCCACTCCTCTTTAGATATCATCCATCTCCCAGTTTCACACCTAAGTTGATGTGAACTAGTCTTGACTTGAGCAATTAACATTTTTGCTTTCCATTTTATATCCATTCCAATGTAATTCTTTTGTGTATGGTCACGTGGAGAATTGAACAAATGTAGGTGCCCTGCTCTTTGATGATTGTTGGTTTGTAGAAATTTTCTATATTTTAGCTGTATGCCATCTTTATGGTTTTATTTGATTTTTTTTATGATAAATTATTAAAAAATAAATTAGTTATAGATGTCTTAAATAAATCTCTTTAAAACAGGTTAAAGAGAGATTCATTTACAATTATTAAATTTTATTTTTTAAATTATTTTATTTGTGATAAATTTTATTAATTGTTTATTTTAGAAATATTATGTTTATTATAAAATAATGATATTTTGAATATGAATGACTATGAAATTTAAGACTAAAGACAAGATTGTTTGTTAAATATTGTAGAATGTTTCTCCATATTAATAACTAATCAATTAAAATAAACTGTATTTATATTTTTTATAGCTTTCAGACCCATTTATTTATAAACATATCCAAACGATAATTATATAAAATATTAAAAAAATAAAGTGAATAGATTTCTCATCTGCAATACCCCATATTCCAGCTTTTATCACATCTTCCTTGGAATTGAGTTTAAATTTGTGAATGAGATAGTGGGTCATGCTTTCGAGTCCCACTGGATGCTTGCCAAATTGTAACTGCACTCTGTCGAATGTTTTAATCGCGTCATTTACCGTTTTGGCAAGAGACGAAAGGAGCAAAAAGTTTGAAAACATGTCATATGGAAGTGAAAAGTTTTTCTTTTTAATTGAATAATGGAAGAGAAAAGTTGGAAATAATGTAAAACATAATTTAACATTCAATATTATTTAAGTTAATAAATTTATTAAAATATATTATCAAAGGTATAAAGACGTAAGTAAAATTAACATATCTTTATTTTTAAATATTTTTTAATATTCTTATGTAATAATAAGTTTCTAAATGTATATGATGAAGTAAGGTAGAAGTTAAGGTAGAAGTTTAGGAGAATAGAATTTTATTTGTGATGTATTGTAATTTGATTTTAATTTTGAATTTGAGAAATCAGATTGTATTAGAAATAGTAAGATATATTATAATATTATATATATTTTTAAGAGATTTGAAAGATTTGGATTAAATTAATTTTTTGAAACTTATTTAATATATTATTATAATTAAATTTACAATTCATTGAGAGATAAGATTATAGTTAAGTTAGGGTTATGTTTAAAATTGATATTAGGACTCAAGTTAAATCTTTAGTTAATTACATTATATCATTTAAATTACTCTAATGAAAAATTACAAGACATTAAAGACAAAAAAAAAAAGAGGAGAGTAATCTAGTGAAAAATAAAACCATATTAATTTAAATCTAAATCTTTGTTTTAATTTTAAAATAAAAGATTAATTGAAAGTGAGTCATGAAATGATTCATTTATGTTATTTGGATTAAATATTTGAAGTCAACATTTCTAATTCATTCAACTAATCCTTAAAATGTGAATAAATATTTGTCAATTTTACATGCAAATTCATGTACGTTTAATAATATTCATCTTTTTATTAAAATTGGTATATAAATGGTCAATTAAATTAAAATTTTAAGAAAAAAAATATGATAATAAAAAAATGCTAGTTATTGAAAACTTTGGTCATGTGGTAGTTTGTTTATATGATTTATTTGTTTGCAAGTTTAGTTTACAAATAAATATCATCTAATGGTAGCAACAAGAGGAGTAAGCTGCAAAAAGCACAACATCGTCAAGAGTATGTAAAGACAAAAAAAATCATAAGATCCATAATGGCAATTAAAAAACATAAAATCCATAATGACAGAGGCTAAGACTTTTTTAGCATAAGAAACACTACAAAATCATAAGATCCATGATGGTAGAGGAGCAAATATAAACCAATAAAATATATATTTTTCTAAAATAGCATAATGTGAGCCCAACTTTAGATGAAATTCACTATAATAGAAATACATAAACTAGCTAGAAGAATATAAGTCATGACAAATACCTCTATAAACATCATGCATAGGATCTATGTGCAATTATCATAGTGCTTTCAAATAAAATTAAGAGTTCAAGTTCAAGTCAAAGCCATTTATGCATATTAAAGAAACAATTATAGAAATTGTATATATATATATATATATATATATATATATATATATATATATATATATATATATATATATATATATATATATATAAAAGTTATTATAATGTTGCATAATATTTTTCACAAACAGGTCTATAGACCACATAAGAAAAAGAATAATTTGAATTTATGTTTAAGTTTTTGTTGGTAGTGACAAAATTTGGGACTTTTAGAGGAGTTGGTTTATAATAATATTGGTGAAATTTGTGGATTTTTAAGTGAAGGAGTTCGAAACTTGTTATGTCTTATAATTTTTTTTGATGTTTTTGTATTTGGAGGTATAAATTTGACTATGTATAAAGGGTTTATTATATTGTTGCGTAATATTTTTCACAAACAATCTTATAGAACACATAAGAAAGAGAATAATTTGAATTTATGTTTAAGTTTTTGTTGGTAGTGACAAAATTTGGGAATTTTAGAGGAGTTGGTTTATAATAATATTGGTGAAATTTGTGGATTTTTAAGTGAAGGAGTTCAAAACTTGTTATGTCTTATAATTTTTTTTGATGTTTTTGTATTTGGAGGTATAAATTTGACTATATATAAAGGGTTTATTATAATGTTGCATATTATTTTTCACAAATAGGCCTATAGACCACATAGGAAAGAGAATAATTTGAATTTATGTTTAGGTTTTTGTTGGTAGTGACAAAATTTGGGAATTTTAGAGGAGTTGGTTTATAATAATATTGGTGAAATTTGTGGATTTTTAAATTGCGGGGTTCGAAACTTGTTATGTCTTATAATTTTCTCCTTATGTTTTTGTATTTGGAGGTATAAATTTGACTAGTGTATGGGTTCATAATTGGTGGAAATTAACATTGTCATCTTTTAATTATGGTTATACATATATCAAATATTACTTGTGCTTTCGAGGCCATCTTTGTTACACATGACCGGGCCTTCAAAGAGTCATTTTGGAGGTTGTTGGCACCGGGAAGGATGGAGGAATTTACATCATTTCAAGCTAGCTTCTTGTTTTGAGAAGGTGATTTGAATGAGAAGTTATTGTTGACATATTTAAAGAATTCATATATTATAGAGTTTGATATTTGAAGACATGTAAGGGGGTTGTTGGAAACTTGGAGGAATTGATTATGATGTGTTGTCATTGATGTCAACACTAGCTGTTTTGGTTGTTTACCGATATCTGGCAGGTTCTGGTAGTCTGGTTGGTTTCCGGCATATTTCGGTTGAATGGTTGGATTATGATCCGATATGCTCCGGTATGATTTGGTTTGTGGAATTGGTTTGGATCAATCATTCATGCTATTATGATATGAGGGTATGTGCAAGATCATGGTGTGCCAAAACAGGCCCTTAAGTGGCAATAAATTTCAGAAAATCAGAGTTATGCAACTTGACATGAAAATTTGAATAAGTTGTGAACATTATTTTTAAAATATGTAAGAAGAGAATCTATAGAAAATTTAATTTAGTTTCTAAGCTACTAGTTGTTTTATGGGAAAAAAAAATCCTATTTGATGAAAATTTCAAATTTCAATGCAGTGGTACTAAAATTCCAGGAAAAAGATAAGAAGTAGGTGTATGTCTGACCACCATAATCACAATCAAATTATAATATTTTTTATAAGATTTATAATATAATTAGTAGACTCATGTCCGGATGTGACACATTTTTTTTTAATATTTTTTTATAAAGTAAATAATTATCTATGATTTTTTTACTACAACTTTTCAGAAATTCAGAAACTCCTACGTCTGACCACCTTAACTTGGTCAAAACCTTATGAAATTCTTTTTTTTTTAATTTTTCCCTATAGTAGACAAAGCATTGGATGTGATGCATGTTTTGGATTCAAAAAATGTTATACCGTTTGAAAGTTATCAGTGTTTTTCAATCAGTCTATCAATTAGTATTTTTGTCAGAATTCAATTAAAAAATAAATAATTATTATTTATTAAAGTCGAAATAAGAAAAGCCTTATATTGTTGGAAAGTTGAGAATGTCCTTAAAAAACCCTTTTCATTTTATCAATTTTGGCTATAAAAAAAGCCGTCAGCCACCAGTGTAAAGTCTAGAAAATCAAGGAATACTGAAAGCCACATTTTTTCAGTTGACTTTCCAGTCTTGTCACTTCCAAGCCAAATCCCAAAGCATTCCCGAGCCAAAATTTCAATTTTGAAATTTGTACAACAAAAATTGGATATCCGATATAATCAGATATTTAGTACAATCAGATTTCTGATTATATCGGATATCCAATTTTAATAAGTAAATTCAATAACTAAATTTGCACATAATTAATATGTTGTTTATTAATATATAATATATTAATATACAATATATTAATTTATAAATAAATTAGTATATGATATTAGGGAGAGGGAGAGGGGGGAGTGGGGGAGAGAGAGAGAGAAGGGGGGAGGGAGAGAGAGATAGAGAGATTAGGGGAGAGGGAGAGAGAGAGAGATTAGGGGAGAGAGAGAGAGAGAGAGATGAGATATTAGGGGAGAGGGAGAGGGAGATTAGGGGAAAGAGAGAGATAGGAGAGGATATAGAGAGATAAGGAGAGAGAGAGAGAGGGAGAGAGAGAGAGAGGGGGGGAAAGGGTCATATTGTGTCCTATGACCCATTAGGATACCATATGACCTCTTAGTTGTCAATTTTTTGTAAGCAATATTGGCACTGCTTTTTATATTGTAATAATGGTTCATCTTGCCACTTTATGACACATTATGTTTCCTTATGATACCATGTGGTGTCGTTAGATGTCATATGGTGTCTTAAAGGGTCATGGGATACCATAGGACCCCTAAGGACAACATATGACCCCTTATGACACCATATTGGGTCGTTATGGGTCCTATGGTGTCCTAAGGGGTCATATTGTTCCCTACAACCCCTTAGGACACCATATGACCCCTTATGACACCAAATTGTGTCGTTATGGGTCATATTGTGTCATATGGCCCCTTTAAGACACCATATGACCCCTTAGGACACAATATGACCCTTTACGATTTTATGCGGTGTCATTATGGGTCATATGACCCCTTATGATACCATATGGCGTCAATAGGGGTCATATGGTGTCCTAAGGGGTCATGGGACACCATATGACCCCTTATGGCACCATATTGGGTCGTTATGGGTCCTATGGTGTCCTAAGGGGTCATATTGTGTTTAAGACCCCTTAGGACACCATATAACCCCTTAAGACACCAAATTGTGTCCTTATGGGTCATATTGTGTCCTAAGGGGTTGTATTGTGTCATATGACCCCTTTAAGACACCATATGACCCCTTAGGACACAATATGACACTTTACGACTCTATACGATGTTGTTATGGGTCATATGACACCATATGGTGTCGTTAGGGGTCATATGGTGTCCTAAGGGGTCATGTGACACCATATGACCCCTTATGACACCATATTGGGTCGTTATGGGTCCTATGGTGTCCTAAGGGGTCATATTGTGTCCTACGACCCCTTAGTACACCATATGACCCCTTATGACACCAAATTGTGTTGTCATGGGCCATATTGTGTCATAAGGGGTCATATTGTGTCATATGACCCCTTTAAGACACCATATGACCCCTTAGGATACAATATGACCCTTTACGACTCTATACGATGTTGTTATGGGTCATATGACCCATTATGACACCATATGGTGTCATTAGGGGTCACATGGTGTCCTAAGGGGTCATGGGACACCATATGACCCCTAAGGACAATATATGACCCTTTATGACACCATATTGGATCGTTATGGGTCCTATGGTGTCCTAAGGGGTCATATTGTGTCCTACGACCCCTTAGGACACCATATGACCCCTTACGACACCAAATTGTTTCATTATGGGTCATATTATGTCCTAAGGGGTCATATTGTGTCATATGACCCCGTTAAGACACCATATGATCCCTTAGGACATAATATGACCCTTTACGATTCTATACGGTGTCGTTATGGGTCATATGACCCCTTATGACACCATATGGTGTCGTCAGGGGTCATATGGTATCCTAAGGGGTCATGGGACACCATATGACTGCTAAGGACAACATATGACACCTTATGACACCATATTGGGTTGTTATGGGTCCTATGGTGTCCTAAGGGGTCATATTATGTCCTACGACCCCCTAGGACACCATATAACCCCTTAAGACACCAAATTGTGTCATTATGGGTCATGTTGTGTCCTAAAGGGTCATATTGTGTCATATGACCCCTTTAAGACACCATATGACCCCTTAGGACATAATATGACCCTTTACGACTCTATACGATGTCTTTATTGGTCGTATGACCCCTTATGACACCATATGGTGTCATTAAGGGTCATATGGTGTGATCCTAAGGGGTCATGGGACACCATATGACCCCTAAGGACAACATATGACCCCTTATGACACCATATTGGGTCGTTATGGGTCATATGGTGTCCTAAGGTGTCATATTGTGTCCTACGACCCCTTAGGACACCATATAACCCCTTAAGACACCAAATTGTTGTTATGGGTCATATTGTGTCCTAAGGGGTCATATTGTGTCATATGGCCCCTTTAATACACCATATGACCCCAAAGGACACAATATGACCCTTTACGACTCTATACAATGTTGTTATGGGTCATATGACCCCTTATGACACCATATGGTGTCGTTAGGGGTCATATGGTGTCCTAAGGGTTCATGGGACACCATATGACCCCTAAGGACAACATATGACCCCTTATGACACCATATTGGGTCGTTATGGATCCTATGGTGTCCTAAGGGAATATTGTGTCCTACGACCCCTTAGGACACCATATGACCCCTTATGACACCAAATTGTGTCGTCATGAGTCATATCGTTGTGGGAAATTGACACTTTATTGGTTGGTTTCACTATGTTGTCATTGATGGCAACATGATTTTGTGTTCTGACTTCATATGGTGTACTAGCAGTCACTTCACAGACTCTACACCGACACCGGCAGGTCAGAAAATTTCTTTGGTCACTGGCAATGCAGGCCGACATGGTATAGAAAAGGTTATCAATATTGGAGGTCGACATATCTTGGATCCGACATCGGTAATTTGTTTTAATGTTTATTCATTTATGTTAGCTAGCCGACATGTAATCTGATATTGTATATATCTTTGTAAGCTGACATAAGGTATGAATTTGTATAGGGTATATAGGGCAGATTGATTAGATTAGTTTGAGAGAGATATAGAGACGAATATGTTGGCATATGTGCAGAGTATGATGACATGATGATATTGTATGTTGTCATTGATGTCAATATGCTGAAGAGTGAACTAGTATATTGTAGTAAGCAACTTGCAAGAGAACCGGTATGATGTTGTGAACCGGTATATGTGAAAAAGTGAAGCGGTATGTTTGTCCAAGTGAACCGGTATATGGAATGTTTTGTATCAAGGATTCATATGGTATGACTATCGGTTGGTAGTCTTAGCTTCAAGGTTTCCGGTTGAAGTGTTCTATGCATGTGTGATTCAACCGATGACATCGTGTGATGAGTTAGCATTGTAATGAATAACAGATTGTGTTGTCACGTCAGCCTTGTGCGCGTGAAGGATCTTGCATGAAGGAGATTGATCCTATCTACCTTGGGAATGTGCGAAGTCTCTGTAAATGGTGGAGAACACATGATGGGTTATCAGCCTCCAAGAAGCGGTGAAGAAAGAACGTTGGAGAATGTCTTGAGATCTGTTCAAGACTGTTGTATTCAATGCAATATGTTCAATGGTTAGGATTGAATTGACTGAATTGCTTAACCTAAATGTTTAGGGTTTAGGGTTTATGCTACCGACCTATATGTTTCCTATAAGGTCGATGTTGATTTTCATGTTGGTTTTGTTGGCAAATGTTGTGTGTGTATCTAAGTGCAGAGATACATGATTCTTGCCAGACTAGATAAGAGAATAGAAACCTCCAGAGTGTGATTGTAGAAGGAAGGAACTAAAGCAGATCTGCATTGGCATTGAAGTGTTGTTACCAAATCATTGTAAGACTTGTTGACCTCTAACCACTTCAACAGTTGGAAAATCCCTTAATAGGGTAGCTTTAACCGGCTTGCTGTAAATCCTTTAACAGGGTGAATCAAAATCATTGAGTTCTTAAAAATCCTCTAACAAGGTAACCTTTAACAGGGTTTAACCCTTAACTGGGTATTTTAGCCATCCCTTAACCGGGTGATCCCTAGCAGGATTGGTTCCTAACAGAACCTATTGTAAAGTCTTTAACCAGACTAGGCTCCTAACAGAGCGGACTTCAAAAGGGTTCAAAGAACAGCTCGTGGGTATTCATCCCCACCGTGGTTTTTCCCAGTTGGGTTTCCACGTGAAAAATATGTGTGTTATGTGTGATGCTTTGTTATTCTCTGTCAAGCGGTAAAGCATGTTGAACCAGTAAGTCTTTACATTTATGTTGATGTGTTACTAGTGTATGCATATGGGTGAAATGGAAATAAGATGTTAGATTGTGTAGAAAGTTAAGAGTTACCGGTTTATGTCTGTCACATTCTTACTGTGTTTAACCAGTAGTAATCTGGTTTGGACCGGTGATATTGCTTGCCAGTCAAATGCAGTGTTCTCAGTCAAATCGGTTCAAGGAAAAGTGTTTTTGCTAGTACCGATTCACCCCCCCCCCTCTCAGTACCGGTTTGGTACTAACTGTTCATCATTGATTCATCAATTGGTATCAGAGAATCCTCCAGGTCCTCTGTGTTGTAAGCTTAACCACTTGAGGTAAAGATCCTACTCTAATGATGAAGAGGGAAGGTCCAAAGTTCAGCAGAGACAACTTTAAAATATGGAAGGACAAAATGAAGATATACATCAGAAGCATGGGTGCTCAACACTGGAGCTATGTTGAGAATGCTTATGTTATCCCTAACGGTACTCTCATTGATGATCAAAACAGAGAGATTCAGGAGAATGGGCAAGTCATGGAAGCCCTAATTAGTAGTTTATCTGACATTGAGTTTATTGATGTTCAGGATAAAGAGAACCCCAAAGAAGTATGGGATGCCCTTGAGAATATCTATGGCGGTGATGAGCATGTGAAACAAGCTAAGGAAGAAAGCCTTAGGGGAAAGTTTGAAGACATGCAGATGGTTGAAGGAGAGACCATTCAACAATATGGAATAAGAATCAAAACTGTTGTTGGAGATATCAAGAGTGCAGGTGGTAAAATGGAAGATTCCATTGTTGTTAGCAAAGTTTTGAGATCCTTATTACCGGTCTATGCAATAAGGGTTGCTGCTATTCAGGAGTTGAGGTCTATAGACAAGACAAAGGTATCCTTGGACTCCATCATTGCAAAGTTAACAACTTATAAGCTAAATAATTATGATGGCAGTATTTAGAAGATTGAATCAGCCTTTAGAGCATCTGTTGCACCATGTAGAAAAGGCAAAGAAGCTAGTACCAGTGGTGAACCAAGACAAAGTAGAGAAATGGATGATGAGGAGATCCTGATGGAATTTGAAGCTCTTCTTGCCAAGAGACTTCCCAAGGGAACCGGTAAATACAGAGGTAAGCTTCCTTTGAAATTCTTTTCTTGTAACCGGATAGGACACATTGCTGTAAACTGCCCTAATGGTGATAACAAAGACAAACTGGAGAGGTTTAAGAAGTTCAAAGGAGGAAACCGGAGAAACTATTTTGTAGCAGTTGATGAAGGTGTCACTAATGAGGAATCAGAAGATGAAGAAAATGAAGATATAGTGTTTGTAATAGTCAAGGAAGATGTGTCAGACAAGAAGGCTCTTGTCTCCCACTTTGATAATTCCAATGAGTGGATTATTGATAGTGGTTGTTCTCACCATATGACTGGTGATCGGAGTAAGTTTCTATCTCTAGAAGAGTATGATGGTGGTGTGGTTCATTTTGGTAATGATGCACCATGTATGGTAAAAGGCAGAGGGTCCATCTCTTTGAATGGAAGAAGCGGTGCTAACAATGTGTATTGGGTAGAAGGTCTCAGACACAACCTTTTGAGTGTTGCTCAACTGAATGATAATGGACTCACTTTGAAATTCAAAAATGGAGTGTGCAAAATCAAAGGAAAGAATGGTGAACTGATGGCTACCGGTATGCAGACCAAAGGTAACCTATTTCAGCTAAATGCTAATGTCAGTACATGTCTAATGGCTAAGTTTGAGGATAGCTGGATATGGCATAGGAGACTCTGACATGTAAACTTGGATAATATTGTGAAGGCCAGTAAGATCAAGGCAGTTAGAGGATTGCCTATGCTGAGCAAACCGGAGAATCCTTTGTGCAGAGAGTGTCAACTGGGGAAAATGTCTTCCTCAACCTTCAAAGGTAAACCTTTGACTGCAGACAATTTACTTGATCTTGTGCATATTGATTTGTGTGGTCCTATGAAAACTAGGAGTGTGCGAGGAGATAGGTATTTTATGATTCTTACTGATGATTTCTCAAGAATGATGTGGGTCACATTCTTGAAGGACAAATCTGAAGCTTTTGGAAAGTTCAAAGCCTTCAGAGCACTGGTTGAAAAAGAAAGCGGTAAGGGGATTAAGTGCTTAAGAATTGATCAAGGAGGAGAATTCACTTTCGGTGAATTCAACAAATACTGTGAAGAGAATGGCATCAAGAGGAAATTGTTTGCCCCCCGGACTCCACTGCAGAATGGCCTAGCAGAAAGGAACAACCAAACTGTGGTTGAAGTAGCTAGAACTATGTTAATCCAAGGGAAGGTTGCTCACACCTTTTGGAGAGAAGCGGTGAGCACTGCAATCTACACAATGAACCGAGTACTCATCAAAAAGGGTAAGGATAAAACACCTTATGATTATTGGGCCGGTAAGGCACCAGTGGTAAGCTACTTTAGAGTGTTTGGTAGCAAATGTTATATCAAGAGGAGTGAACATTAGAGCAAGTTTGATGCTAAATGTGATGAGGGAATATTCCTAGGGTATTCTACAAAAAGCAAAGCTCTCAAATGTTTCAACAATAGGACTCGGAGAATTGTTGAAAGCATCAATGTTAGAGTTGATGAAACCTCTGAGAAATCTAAGGAAACCGGCAATGAGCAAGTAGGAGATGAACTGGTAGTAACCTTCTGGGAACCGGTTACAAAACAGCCTAGCACCAGTAGCAGTGCTCCTACACCGGTAGATGCTGATGCTAATGAAGATGAGGATGAAGAAGAAAAGCAAGAGGAAATAACCAAGATCATTCCTAGGTATGTAAAGTTGAATCATGATCCAAAGCAGATCATAGGAGACAAGGATGCAGGAATTCTTACAAGAAGAAAGGTCAGAGAAAAATCTTGCATGATCTCTGAATTTGAGCCTAAAAAATTCAGAGAGGCACATAAAGATGAAGACTAGATCAAGGAAATGGAAGAGGAACTTGACCAGATAGAAAAGAATGGTACATGGTCTTTGTTACCCAGACTAGAGCATAAAAATGTCATTGGCACCAAATGGGTTTTCATAAATAAGCTGAATGAAGATGGTTCAGTGGTTAGAAACAAAGCCAAACTGGTGTGTAAAGGATATGCCCAAGAAGAAGGAGAAGACTATGGAGAAACCTTTGCTCCAGTAGCCAGATTGGAAGGAGTTCGTATTCTTCTTGCATATGCAGCATTCAAGGGATTCAAAGTATATACAATGGATGTAAAGTCTACATTCCTGAATGGAATACTAGAAGAGGAGGTGTACATAGAGCAACCAGATGGGTTTGCCCTTTCAGAAGACAGTGACATGGTGTGTAGGCTGCATAAGGCCTTGTATGGACCAAAACAAGCACCTAGAGCATGGTATGAATGCTTGCACTCCCATCTTGTGAAGATTGGATTTGAGAGAACAAGTGAAGATAGTAATATCTACCGGAAGTCAGAAGGAGATCAGATTCTGATCTGTGAGGTATTTGTTGATGACATAATCTTTGGAGGAGATGACAAGATGAGTCATGATTTTGCAGATGAGATGAAAAAGGAGTTTGAGATGTCAATTATAGGGGAGATTAAGTTCTTCATTGGACTACAGATTCAACAAATGAAAGATGGAATCTTTATCACTCAGTCCAAATATATCAAAGAGGTGTTGAAGACCTTTGGCATGGAAGACAACAAACCGGTTGGTAGACGGATGGTGACCGGTTGTAAATTATCAAAAGAGGATGACTCAGGGTTTGTAAATGAGAAGGAATATCGATCAATGATTGGTAAATTGCACTATGTGGTACATAGAAGACCGGACATTGCACATGTAGTGGGCATTACTGCACGGTTCCAGAAAAGCCCAAGAGAATCCCACTTGGTAGCAGTCAAGCAAATTCTGAGATATCTGAAGGGAACTATTGCCTATGGATTACGGTATCCATACAGTAATGAATTCAACCTGAAAGTATTTACAGATGCTGACTGGACTGGTAATGTGGATGAATGGAAGAGCACAACTGGCGGTGCATTCTTTCTTGGTGGTAGACTAGTCTCATGGATGAGTAAGAAGTAGAGTTGTATCTCTCAGTCTACAGTAGAAGCGAAGTATGTTGCAGCATTTATGAATTGCACCCAGACAATTTGGATGAAGCATGTATTAAATTTCTTCAAAGTTCCTGTATCAGAACCAGTAAGTATATTTTGTGACAACACAAGTGCGATTAACATCTCCAAGAATCTGGTTTTACATTCTAGAACCAAGCAATTTGAGCTTAAGTATCATTTCTTAAGGGAAAAGGTTTAGAACAAAGAAGTTGTACTGGAACATGTTTCCAGTAAGGATTAGTTAGCAGACATATTCACCAAGCCTCTACCAAAGGCTACCTTTACCTATTTGAGAGGTGAATTAGGGGTGCTACCCCTTCAAGAAGTGAACTAAAGGTGTGTGCTCCACATCAGTCAGGACCTACATTGATATATTTTTTTTAGGATTGGTGAGTTGGAGGATGCTACTCCTTAGGGGGAGCAACATAGTAGAACATAGATGTTTATGCCTTCACTTTGGCATTGTTGTCAAAGGGGGAGAAGATGTGAAGCAGAGAAGATATCAGCAGTACTAGGGGAGAAGATGTGAAACAGAGAGATATCTTTGTATATTGCCATCAATGCCAAAGGGGGAGATTGTTGGCATATGTGCAGAGTATGATGACATGATGATATTGTATGCTATCATTGATGTCAATATTCTGAAGAGTGAACTGGTATATTATAGTAAGAAACTTGCAAGAGAACCGGTATGATGTTGTGAACTGGTATATGTGAAAAAGTGAAGCGGTATGTTTGTCCAAGTGAACCGGTATGTTGGAATGTGAACCGGTATATGTGAAAAAGTGAAGCGGTATGTTTGTCCAAGTGAACCGGTATATGGAATGTTTTGTATCAAGGTTTCATATGGTATGACTACCGGTTGGTAGTCTTAGCTTCAGGGTTTCCAGTTGAAGTGTTCTATGCCTATGTGATTCAACCGATGACATCGTGTGATGAGTTAGCATTGTAATGAAGAACAGATTGTGTTGCCACGTCAGCTTTGTGCGCGTGAAGGATCTTGCATGAAGGAGATTGATCCTATCTACCTCGAGAATGTGTGAAGTCTCTGTAAACAATGGAGAACGCGTGATGGGTTATCAGCCTCCAAGAAGCGGTGAAGAGCGAACGTTGGAGAACGTCTTGAGATCTGTTCAAGACTGTTGTATTCAATGCAATATGTTCAATGATTAGGATTGAACTGACTGAATTTCTTAACCTAAATGTTTAGGGTTTAGGGTTTATGCTACCGACCTATTTGTTTCCTATAAGGTCGATGTTGATTTTCATGATGGTTTTGTTGGCAAATGTTGTGTGTGTATCTAAGTGCAAAGATACGTGATTCTCGCCAGACCAGATAAGAGCATAGATACCTGCAGAGTGTGATTGCAGAAGGAAGGAACTAAAGTAGATCTGCATTGGCATTGAAGTGCTGTTACCAGATCATTGTAATACTTGTTGACCTCTAACCACTTCAATAGTTGGAAAATCCCTTAACAGGATAGCTTTAACCGGCTTGCTGTAAATATTTTAATAGGGTGACTCAAAATCATTGAGTTCTTAAAAATCCTCTAACAAGGTAACCTTTAACAGGGTTTAACCCTTAACCGGGTATTTTAGCCATCCCTTAATCGGGTGATCCCTAGCAGGATCGGTTCCTAATAGAACCTATTGTAAAGTATTTAACCGGACTAGGCTCCTAACAGAGCGGACTTCAAAAGGGTTCAAAGAACAGCTTGTGGGTATTCATCCCCACTGTGGTTTTTCCCAATTGGATTTCCACGTGAAAAACATGTGTTATGTGTGATGCTTTTTTATTCTCTGTCAAGTGGTAAAGCATGTTGAACTAGTAAGTCTTTACATTTTTGTTGATGTGTTACTAGTGTATGCATATGGGTGAAATGGAAATAAGATGTTAGAATGTGTGGAAAGCTAAGAGTTACCGGTTTATGTCTGTCACATTCTTACTATGTTTAACCGGTAGTAATCTGGTTTGGACTGGTGATATTGCTTTCCAATCAAGTGCAGTGTTCTCAGTCAAACCGATTCAAGGAAAAGTGTTTTTGCTAGTACTGATTCACCCCCCCTCTCAGTATCGGTTTGGTACTAACTATTCATCATTGATTCATCAGAAGAATGGATATGAAAATGTAATGTAATGCGAAATTATTCAGAGAGACTATGTATGTGAGGAATTTATTGAAAGGGTTATTCCGGTAAAGGGGTTTAGGGTTTCAGACCGGAATAGACAGAGCTTAAACCAGAACTATATTCTAGCATAGAAGATGTTATCTTAGCATTTCACACTTCTCCAAATTGTTGTCTGAAACTTTATGTAGTCAATGAGGCTCCTATTGTTATTGAGCAGTGTGCTCTAGGTTATAAGCCTTCTTACAAGTGCAGGCCCATTATATATTGTAATATCTCTTCATATGACCAGTGGATTGATATTGTGTGTCACAAATCCCACCGTGGTTTTTCCTCATTGAGGTTTTCTATGTATAAATTTGTGTGTTATAGTTTTGATTTATGTGTTTGGCTTATTAGTTGCTTTACTTCTTTCAATTTTGTTTATACTGGTACACCGGTTGGTGTATGAATGTTTTGTTAAGGCTAAAATCTACTATTTCGGTATAACACTGATTCACCCCCTCTTAGTGTTATTGGTTTCCAACAATTGGTATCAGAGCCTTGTGCCTTGGAAGAAGTTTAACAACTTGAGGAAGATCCTGAAACCAGAATCATTGAATATGGCTTTGGAGAAGCAACTTAAGATGACACTTGAAGAGTATGATGCTGAAAGGTTGAATGACTTAAAGCTACAAGATGAATTGAATTCTGCTAAGGAATTCATTCTTGTCCTACAAGAAAGGCTATCATTTGTTCAAGCTAGGAGGAAGGAACTTTGCAAAATCAGGATGATGAAGAGAAAAATGCACTTAAGGAACAATGTCAGAAATTGAGTCAGGAGAATATGGTTATGAAGAATGAAATGCAAGCTATAACTATGAGTATGTCTAAGGAGATTGAGGACAGAAAGAAAAAGGAAGAAAATCTTGTTGTATCTTTGAAGAACAAGTTTGACGAATATGGTAGGTTGGTTCATGAAAATGATATGTTGAAAACTGATTTGGTACAAACCTAGAGCAATGAGAAAGAGCTTGAGAGAAAAATGATAATACTAAGAGAAGATTTAACTATTGCAAGTGAGTACAAAGAAAAATTCAAGATTGGATCAACACAGCTTGATGAGTTATTGAAAAGACAGATGTAGATTGGAGATTCAAGTGGAATTGGATTTGAGCAAGGACAGAGTTTCGGGACTACTAATGAAGATAAAAACCATAAGGCACCAATAAGACAATTCAATGCTTATAAATTCAATGGTAGATGTTTTGTTTGCAATAGATTTGGTCACATGGCTAGGCAATGTAGAAACAAAGCAAATCAGAACCCTGATTTTGCTCCTGGTAAATGTACTAAATGCAATAAAATTGGTCATAAGAGAGAAGATTGCAGGTTGGAATATAAAATGCTATGCTTGTGGAAAATTTGGACATATGGCTAATCAGTGCAGGTCAAACAATTTCACCGGTTTTAGTAAAGCAATTCAAAAGAACAATGTTACATGTTATTCATGTACTGAAGTTGGACATATTGCTAAGTTATGTTGAAGCAGAAATCCACCAGTTAGTAATGGAGGATCAAATGAAAAAGGAAAAGAGAAGGTTAGTGAATTCCGACAAGATCATACTCAGAGATGGGTTAGGAAGACTGAAGAACAATCATCAGATGGAAATGTCCCGGTTACCTATCCGACAGAAGAGGTTGCTCCTGCACCGACAATGAGCTCATCCAGTAATTAAGGCAAATGCCTTAGGGGTAGGAAAAATTCATGAAGATGTTGCATATGCCCCGAGAAGAGGTTCTGGAAGATGTTCTAGCTATTAAAGAGGATTATCTGGCATAGATACATTCTGAGCGAGATTCGATATCTTTCACGGGCAGTCATTTATGTCAATGGACGATTAGGGTTTTTCTCTAAGAATAAAAAGGTCGAATAGACTTCATTGTTAATCACCTTGCATTCAGAGCAATTTCAGAGTGATTCAGAGTGACTAAGTGCGATCAGAGGCTATTAAGAGGCAATCAGATTTCTTCTTGAGCGATCACATCGATGTCTGGAAGGATTTGTTGAAGGTTTTCACCGAGAGTGAACAAAAAGTATCTATCTTGAAACATGGAAGCGAGATCATCTTCTATTCCTATTTTTGTTGCAAACCCAACTGTAGTGGAGGTCAAGGACCGCCCCAGACCAATTTTCGAGTGGTATCCACATGTGGCTACCCAGAAAGATTCGGTTGAAGCTTTTTCTCGCGTTCCGAAGGAAGTTGTCTATGTAGAGGATGTTAGGGCATACATCCACTGTCATATAGAGGACTTAGGAACTTCAGAGATCAAGGGAATGTATATGAGTGAACTGATGGGAGAATTTGGAAAGATTAAACTGGCATATAAACATATTGAAGAACTAGGGTTTACAGACATTTTGGATATTCCAGAGTTTGAGGATGAAATAATCATATATGTACTAAGTAGAGTACATGGGGAATTCATATGGCTAGATAGACCTTACAAAATCACTAAGGAAGTGATATGGGCAATTATCGGTTTGTCGTTGGGTCAAGGACCGCCCCAGACCAATTTTCGAGTGGTATCCACATGTGGCTACCCAGAAAGATTCGGTTGGAGCTTTTTCTCGCGTTCCGAAGGGAGTTGTCTATGTAGAGGATGTTAGGGCATACATCCACTGTCATATAGAGGACTTAGGAACTTCAGAGATCAAGGGAATGTATATGAGTGAATTGATGGGAGAATTTGGAAAGATTAAACTGGCATATAAACATATTGAAGAACTAGGGTTTACAGACATTTTGGATATTCCAGAGTTTGAGGATGAAATAATCATATATGTACTGAGTAGAGTACATGGGGAATTCATATGGCTGGATAGACCTTACAAAATCACTAAGGAAGTGATATGGGCAATTATCGGTTTGTCATTGGTAGGGCAACCTCCAGATAAGAAAGTGTCAAACGACTTCATGAGGAAGTTAACCGGTGCTACATCTGACAAGAGATCCATGAAAGTGAGCACTATCACCGACATCGACATCAAATTTGGAAGCATGATTATCGGATACAAAGTAACTTAGTCAAACTGACTGAATTATGTTTCTAGTTCATGTATTTTGGCTACATATAAAATGATGAGAGAGTGTAAAGTTAGATCTTTGTGGTTGGAGGATTGATGAGTTGTTAATCAATTTAGGACAGATTAAGGGTGAGAAGAAGGGAACTTTCTGATATGGGAATTTGTTAGTCTTCTTAATGCTATACTTTTTGAATGATACACCCGATTCTGGTAGGAGACAATGGCCTTTTGACATTTTGGTAGGAAGACAATTAAAACAGTCAATTGCTGCATTAGGAAGTCAAAGAGATGATAAGATATGGGGGTATTTCAAGGTATTTAAAAAATCTATGAGGTCTAGGGTAAGGGTACCTAAGCATATAGTAGATAAATACTCTACCGACATTTGTTTCATGATAAAGAAGGATGAGACTCTCATGGAGGCAGTTAAGCCCTGAAAGATTTGGATTGAGGAAATGGGATATGAGGTAGATACACATATTCTTGATGCCTATGCAAAAATACTAATTGATGCACCAATAGATGAGGCAGAGAAGCCTTGTGGAACTACACAAGAGAAGACTCTAGAGGTTGAAACAGAGTTCAACCGAAAGAAAAGGGAGAAACAAGAAAGAAAATCAAGTAAATTTGTATAGAAGGTCTCAAAGGATATTCAAGCACTAATTGATGCTATCCCAGAGAAAGTTAAGAAAAGGAAGGATCCAAAAGTTCATATTGAACCTATTACTGTTGAACCTGAATCAGAGGATGACACACCATTAGCATTCAAAAGGGTTGTTAGGAAGAAATCAAAGGAAACAAAAGTGGAAGCAAAGAAGCAACCAGTTAGGAAGGTCACACTCAAGCTACCGACACAGAAGCAAGCACCTAAAGCTACACCTACAACTACATCTGATACTGCCAAGAGGAAGAAGAAGACTTACATTGATTTAGCAATTGAAACTGGTAATGTTACTATCATACCACCTAAAACTTGTGCAAAAATTGTAGATGAAATTACAAAAGATGGTATGTTGAAGAACATTAAATTTTATTATGAAAACTTAGAGGATGATGAACAAAGAGAGGTATAAGAAGCAGTCTTACTATATTTGGATATCTATAAAAAATCCTTAATAGAGATAGAAAATCAAATACCAACTGAGTTATATAACATGTTAGATGCTAGAAGATTATCTGCTATGCAAGAGGATAAACATATTAAAATGCAAGAACTATTAGCTATCTATGTTAGTATAACTCCAGATGAAATGGATAAGACAATTGAGGCGGAAGACAGAAAGGTCTTCAATAACAAACACAAGATAACTAGTCTGATGCTAGGAAGAGTGAATGAAGTAATAAAGGAAATTCAGAAGGCATGGATTAAATTTTTGGGAGAACACAAAGGATTCTTTACTTCATTGGAGACCAAGACAGATATTGTAGATACCTCAGTTGAAGGGAAAGGAAAGGGGATTATAGGTACTTCACCTTGAATTTTGAAAAATATTAAGATAGTGGAAATTGAGCTACCGGTAAATAAAGTTGTACAGACAAATACAGAGACACCGGTTAATACACAGAATGTTGTACAAGATACTAACATTGAGGACAATGTCCTCTGGATACTAATGTACAGGTTGAGGATATTTTTCTTGCAAATGAACTGACAGTTACACAGACTGCACCAAGTAGTGAAGCCACCGGTGCAAGTGAGGAGGTAATAAAGGATAAAACATCAAAGGACAAAATAGGGGAATTCGACAGGGAACCAGTTGTTGGCCCATCATTATTGACAATTGACACTTCTCAGGTTGAAAAGAAAACCATCACAAAAATGAGTCCCACTGAACTAATGATGATGCCTGCTCAGAAACTGATAAAGGAGGGAACCACAGACAAGGGGATTATAGATCAATCAATCACTGTTCTACACAGATTGGTCCCGGAGTGTAAGATTGAAAATGAAGTGATTCCTTCCAGCAAGCTTAAGGTAATCACTGAGCACATATCAAAAGAATTTCAATCCTTACAACAAATATCAAACTGACATGCATTAGAAAGGTTTACTCAGGCTAAGAGAGCTGCTTTTGATCAGGTAATTGAGACAGAGAAGAAAAAGATTGAGGAGAAGCTAACTCTAATAGAAAATTCTTTGAAACAATGTACAAATATATATAGGGTATGTTGCAATACTGAAATACTTACAACAAATGTAGATAGAAAGATAAAAGAGATTCATGAGAAAATTGCTAGTATGGCTAACTCTTTTGATGGATTAATTTCATTGACTACATCAATTGATGGTCAAATTTTGATTTTGGAGAACCAAATTTCTGCTCTTGAGAAGGAAAGAGATAATATATTTCGGAGAGCTAGAAGTCTGAGAGGTTTGGTGAGTCCAAGATTGGATTCACTCTGTGTACATAAGAAGGAATGCATGGATATGCTAGGAAAGCCCACACCAACAGAGGTAACTGAGAAATAATCTTTTGCACATTTATTGAGTGGTCTTGTATCTATTTCCGACACATTCAAATCCGGCTGGGATACTTATGTGGAGTTACTAGAGAAGGCTTATCTGGAAATTTTGAAATTGGTCAAGCTTCGGTAAGACATTTTTGGAGGTATTCATTGTACAGTTCTTTGACAATATTTTTACAATTTTTTGGGCATTGATGTCAAAGGGGGAGTAGAATAGATGTAAAAAAGAATAAAGAGTTGCATAAATTAGGAGGAGTGACAAAGTTTTGGAGTTTTTGGAGATATGGAGTATTTTGCATATTCAGCTCAGGGGGAGTAGGGTAGGATGAAACCAACAGATTGAACCATGATGATTTTTCACATGAGTGTTGCCATCAATGCCAAAGGGGGAGATTGTTGGTAATTGACACTCTATTGGTTGGTTTCACTATGTTGTCATCGATGGCAACATGATTTTTTGTTCCGGCTTCATATGGTGTACCGACAGGCACTTCACAGACTATACACCGGCACCAGCAGGTCAGAAGATTTCTTTGGTCATCGTAAATGCAGGCCGACATGGTATAGAAAAGGTTATCAGCATTGGAGGCCGACATATCTTGGATCTCGCATCGATAATTTATTTTAATGTTTATTCATTTATTTTATCTGGTCGACATGTAATCTGATATTGTATATATCTTTGTAAGCCAACATAAGGCATGAATTTTTATAGGATATATGGGGCAGATTGATTAGATCATTTTGAGAGAGATATAGAGACAAAGAATGGCTATGAAAATATAATGTAATGCAAAATTATTCAGAGAGACTATGTATGTGAGTAATTTATTGAAAGGGTTATTCCGGTAAAGGGGTTTAGGGTTTCAGACCGGAACAAACAAAGCTTAAACCAGAATTGTATTCTGGCATAGAAGATGCTATCTTAGCAGTTCACACTTCTCCGGATTGTTGTCTGGAATTTTATGTAGTCAATGAGGCTCCTATTGTGATTGAGCAGTATGCTTGAGGCTATAAGCCTTCCTGCAAGTGCAGGTCCATTATATATTGTAATATCTCTTCATATGGCCAATGGATTGATATTGTGGGTCACAAATCCCACCGTGGTTTTTCCTCATTGAGGTTTTCCAGGTATAAATCTGTTTGTTATGCTTCTGATTTATGTGTTTGGCTTATTGGTTGTTATACTTCTTTCAATTTTTTTTATAATGGTATACCGGTTGGTGTATGAATGTTTTGTTAAGGCTAAAATCTACTATTCCAGTATAAAACTGATTCACCCCACTCTCAATGTTATTGGTTTCCAACAATTGTGTCCTTAGGGGTCATATTGTGTCATATGACCCCTTTAAGACACCATATGACCCCTTAGGACATGATATGACCCTTTATAACTCTATACAGTGTCGTTATGGGTCATATGACCCCTTATGACACTTTATGGTGTCGTTAGGGGTCATATGGTGTCCTAAGGGGTCATGGGACACCATATGACCCCTAAGGACAACATATGACACCATATTGGGTCATTATGGGTCCTATCATGTCCTAAGGGGTCATATTGTGTCCTGGGACCCCTTAGGACACCATATGACACCTTATGACACCAAATTGTGTTGTTATGGGTCATATTGTGTACTAAGGGGTCATATTGTGTCATATGAACCCTTTAAGACACCATATGACCCCTTAGGACACAATATGACCCTTTATGACTCTATACGGTGTCGTTATGGGTTATATGACCCCTTATGACACCATATGGTGTCGTTAGGGGTCATATGGTATCCTAAGGGGTCAGGGGACACCATATGACCCCTAAGGACAACATATGACCCCTTATGACACCATTTTGGGTCGTTATGGGTCCTATGGTGTCCTATCCATAATCTTTCTCTCTCCCCCTCTCCCCTCCCCCCCCTCTCCCCCTCCCCCAATCTCTCTCTCTCTCCCCCAATCTCCCCCCAATCTCTCTCTCTCTCTCTCCCCAAATCTCTTTGTCTCTCCCCCCAATCTCTCTCTCTCCCTCTCCCTCTCCCTTAATCTCTATCTCTCTCCCTCTACCCTAATCTCTCTCTCTCTCTCTCTCTCTCTCTCTCTCTCTCTCTCTCTCTCTCTCTCTCTCTCTCCCCCTGAGTACTGAAATTGGATATTGGATATCTGATTTCTGCCATTACCATTAATGTGGCAACAGTAAAAAAAAGGCGGCAACGAGAATAATTTTTGGGACCACAAATTTATACATTAAAATCGGATATCCGATATCCAATTTTTATAAATAAAAAAGAGCCTTGTGGTCCATTTTGTGGATTCCAATGACCCACATTCTTCACATTCTATTTTATGTCGACAATCATGGGTTTTCAGACAAGTTGAGACAAATTTGTGATTTTGATAGATTCTTAAAGTCAAATCTTACATTGTCAATCATTTAGGAGCATCTTTGTGGAGGTAAATGGGGAGTAGTAGTCGTCGGAAGTCTAAACGCAACCTAAAACTTTCAAATGACCAAATTGAAGTGTATAGAGAAAGATATAGAGAAGGTCATAGGAGGAGACGACAAGGTATGTTAAATATTGCTAATGTTACTTCAAGTGAAGACGAAATTGAATTTGAAAATGTTGAACAAGTTATTGAAAATGAAAATGTAGATTTTGAAAGTGAAAATGTTGAACATGTTGAAAATGTTGAAAGTGATAATTAAAATGCTCAATATGACGTGAGAATGGAAAGTGAAAATTTGGGAGTTGACAATGAAGGTGTCCATAATTTTGGTGTAAATATGAATTTTTTTGACATTGGAGGTGAAAATGTAGAAACTTTTGACATAGGAGGTGAACATGTGGAAAATTTTGACATTGGAGGTGAAAATGTGGAAAACTTTAACATTGAAGATCGAATTGCTCAACCAAGTGAACAATATGTAACACCTAATTACTTCAGAAGTGAAGACCCTCTCATGGATGAAAGACAAATTCCAAATCCAAGACCTTCAAGAACCCCAAAATGGTTACTTGAAATTGATGAGAACATTATTGTGAATCTTGAAGCCAAGAGGTCAACAAGAACCGTTTGATTGTGGCTACACAACGTTTCGACCAAAATTTTAGCAATAAGACATTGACCGAGCAATGCCAACTTTTTGTTCAATTGCTAAAGATGATAAAGATGAGACCATTGCTAAATAAATTGAAGATTTGTATGAACAAGAAGATGGAGAGAAATTCTATTATTGCCAAAAATCTATTTGATGCTCTCAATTCTATTGGAAATAATACCAAGGAAAGAGATAAGAGAACCACTCGAAGAGTGATTACAACCTCCTTAGTAAGCCATCAATTGAGGAAGGTTCATCAAATGAGACAAACTTGTGTTGATTTGAACATAAACCGTAAAAATTTAGATAGAGCACTTGCACAAAGACAAAGACTTGATGATCCACTTCAACATGATACATGGGCTTTTGGTGGGAGGCTTCCACGTGTTGATAGAAAGCTGACTGACAATGTGAAGGAGGAGATTCAATAATTTTGGCATTCTAATTCTAGAGTATCACCCAATGTAAAGGTTGTTGGCATTATGGATGAATTCATTATGTGTTGCATTGATGTTTTTTCATTGATATCAACACTAGCTGTTATGGTTGGTTACCGACACCGACTGACTGGTTTTGGTTACCGGTAGAAGATCTAGTGTTACCAACAGATGAGACTATCTGTTGGATACTTTCAACATGTTTGGATCTATGGAGTATGTTTGATTTTATGTGTTGCATGCTTCTGGAGCATGTTTTGGTCAGTTGGTATTGACTTGGTATTTGGATGCTATCATACACTCTTGTAGACCCTTACCGACATTGGTTCAAGGCTTAACCGGTAGAGCTTTCACTGAGGAATCTTGACAGTATGCTTCTAGATGGATTTCAAGATGCTGAAGATGTTCTCTGATCGTACTTCAAATGATTGAAGATATTGCTTTGGCATGGTGGACTCATAATAGGTATGGTACATATCTAGGTTATGGATTGATATCATGCTAACGTGTACTCTACACATTATCGGGATGTTTTGGGATGTTCTATGAATTGGTTATTATTGTTTTGGTCTTAAGCCGACATGGCATATCATTGTAATATGGATTTATGTAATGATCTTTTGGGTGGCCGACCTAATTGGTTTAGGCCTTAGGGTTTGTATAAATAAAAGGTAGAAAGTCTTTGTAGAGTATCATGGTTGTGTAAAAGGTCATGGTCAAGGATTGTAATATGCGAATATTGTAATATCATTCAGACAGAGGATTTGGTCGATCATTGGTGATCGAATCGGATTCAGAAGAGGATTTAGTCCTCCGACATTGAACTTAACCGGGACTGTAATCAGGCATGGTAGATGTTATCTTTGGCAGTTCATTCTTCTGGATTGTTGTCCAACCATCTTGAGGTGTTTTTAACCTCTTTAGTCAGTGAGACTCTTTTGTAATGAGAAGTATGCTCTAGGCTGTTGGCCTTCCTGCATGTGCAAGCCCCTCATTGTAATCACATACTATTATGTTGAAGTATTATTTGACTATGGGTAGGCTTTTCACCATGGCTTTTCCCTTTCCAGGTTTTCCATGTACAAATCATGGTGTTATGTGGTATGTTTGCATTGTGTTGATTTTCTATTTCATTATTAAGTTTTAATGCTTACCGGTATCTATTTCTGCTATTTTGGTATTTAAGTTTATGTGCTCCGATTTATGGTTATTAAGTGGTTGGATTTGTATAATATGTTAACAACTAATTCACCCCCCCTCTCAGTTGTTCACCGGTTATCCTAACAATTGGTATCAGAGCTTTGGTCCTCTTTTGTAGAAGCTTAACCGCTTGAAGTTGATCCTATGGCAGCTAACAATTCAAATCCATCGGCAACTATTTTCAGAAGAGAAATCCCTAAGCTTGATGGAACAAACTATGGAATATGGAAGATCGAGATGGAGACTCATCTTAGATGTCTTGGCAAGGATATTTGGGAGACCACAAAGAAAGGATATACACCTTATGATATGGCATCTGGAAATCATGTTCTGGTAGACTTAGATAAGAATATTGACAATGATTGCACAACAAGAGAAGCCCTCTTATGTGCGTTCACTGATCAACAAATCATGGGATTGACTAATAAATCATGAGCAGAGGTTCTGTAGGATAAATTGCAGACTCTGAATGAAGGTGATCCTACTGTGAAAATTGCTAAACTTGATACCGGGTAAGATATGAAAACTTGAAGATGGAAGATAATGAAAGAAATACCACGTTTATGGAAAGAGTAAATGAAATTGTTATGGGAATTCAATGTTGTGGAGGATCTCTGAGTGAAGATGAAATAGTTTCCAAAGTCTTGAGAGCCCTTCCACTGGCTTACAAGATGAAGGCAACTGCAATTAATGAGTTGAGAACAATGGAAAACACTTCTGTTAAGAGAGACATTCTAATTGGGAAATTATCTGCTTTTGAACTTGAAGAATTTGGATCTTCTAGAGCTGCAAAGTCTGAACCTTCTTTTCATGCATCATCATCTGCCGACAAAAGTGATTGGAAAGCCTTATATGCAAAAGAATTGGAAGATATGAGGAAAGAAGGAAGAATTTGAGCAACTTGAAGCCTTATTTGCTAGAAGAGTACCTAAAGGACCGACATGAAGTAAGTATGAAGGAAAAGAACCTTTTAAATGTTTTTCATGTAATAAGATTGGTCATTTTGCTTCTAGATGTACTGAAAGGAATGCAAGATTTGAGGAAAGAGTTAAGAAATCATTTAAGCCTAACCAAAATAGATATAGATTCAAGAAAAGTAAACAATGCTACATAGCGAATGAGGAAGGAGTAAGTGATGACTCTGGGGATGAACTGCAAGAAGACTTTGCTAGTGCAACTGGCAATGGAAAGGAATGGGTGTTCTATGCTTTAAAGGAAAATGAACCGACACCTGCTATCATGAATGAAGAAAAGGCCCTGGCAGAAAAAGTTGAAGATAAGGATGAATGGGTAATTGATAGTGGATGCTCACATCATATGACTGGAGATAAAAGAAATTTTTTGTCCCTACAAAAGCACAATCGCGGTCAATTCAGATTTGGAGATGACAAAACATGTATGATCAAAGGTAGAGGTATTATTTCTTTGGATGGCAAGAATATTACTGATATTGCCTATTATGTAGAAGGTTTAAAGAATAATCTTTTAAGTGTTGGTCAGCTAGTTGACAAGGGTTTCCAAATTCAGTTTAAAGATATAAAATGCAAAATCATTAACAAGACTGGTTTGGAGATTGCAACCGGTATTCAGACTGAAGGTAATATCTTTCACTTAAACACTGGTAATAAGACATGTTTGATTTCTCATACTGATGAGAGTTGGTTATGGCATAAGAGGTTGTGTCATGTTAATTTTGATTGTATTGTTAAGATCAGTTCAAGTAAGGCAGTTAGAGATATACCTAGGATTGTGAAACCTCATAATCCGATATGTAAGGAATGTCAATTGGGGAAGCAAGTTATAAGTTCTTTTAAGAGCATATAAGATAAAGCTAATGATTTACTTGATTTGATTCACATTGACTTATGTGGTCCTGCAAGAATCAGAAGCCTTCAAGGTGATAGGTATTTAATGTTGATTATTGATGACTATTCTAGAATGATGTGGGTGACTTTTCTTAGGGAGAAGTTTGAAGCCTTTGAGAAATTCAAGATATTTAAGGCGAAGGTTGAAAAAAAAACTAGATTGAAAATCAAATGTCTAAGATCCGATCAAGACGGTGAATTCACATCTCACGAGTTTAACAGTTTTTGTGAAACAAATGGGATAAGGAGACAGTTATCTGCACCCCAAACTCCTCAATAGAATGGAGTAATAGAAAGAAAGAACAGAACCATTTTGGATGCAGCAAGATCTATGATGATGGAAGCCAAATTGCCTCACATCTACTGGAGAGAAGCAGTAAGTACAATAGTCTACACATTTAACAAAGTTCATATCAAAGGTGAAACCGGTAAGACCCCATATGAATTATTGTTTGGACATACACCTACTGTTAAATATTTCAGAATTTTTGGAGGTAAATGTTATATCATAAGAGATGATTCAATTGGGAAGTTTGATCCTAAATGTGATGAAGGGATATTTCTTGGTTATTCAATTCAAAGCAAATCATATAGATGTTCTAACAAAAGATTGCAGAAAATTGTGGAGAGCGCTAATGTGAAAGTGGATGAGCAGTACAAAAATCAATCTATATCATATGACAGGGAACCAACAGTGGAAATGATCATAACAGAACCGACAATGCCTCAACCGGTACAAGAAACTACGATAGTTACACCGGCACAATCAGAAAATTCAACTGTGACTGATGATCAGAGTAGTGAACTTGGAGTTCAGAAGACACCAAGGTATGTAAGATTAAATAATTGGAGATAGGAATAAGGGAGTTATGACAAGAAGGAAACTGACAAATGAAGAGGTATGTTTTATTTCTCAGATTGAACCGGCATGTGTTATTGAATCTTGTAAGGATAAACATTGGTTAAAGGCTATGGAAGATGAATTAGATCAGATAGAGAAAAATGAGACTTGGACTTTAGTTCCCCGACCTAAAAATAAGAATGTTATTGGAACTAAATGGGTTTTTAGGAATAAACTGAATGAGGATGGTCAAGTTGTAAGAAAAAAGGCTAGATTGGTTTGTAAAGGATAGTCTCAAATGGAAGGAATTGATTATGGTGAAACATTTGCACCTATAGCTATAATTGAAGTTGTTAGACTATTTCTTGCCTATGCAACTTATAAGAACTGCAAGGTTTATCAAATGGATGTTAAATGTGCATTTTTGAATGGTGAACTTAAGGAAGAAGTATACATTGAGAAACCTGATGGATTTTCACTGACAGATGATAAATATATGGTTTGCAGATTGAGGAAAGCTTTATATGGATTGAAACAGGCTCCTAGAGCTTGGTATGCAAGGTTGGATAAATATGGCTTATGGTATTCTAGGAATGATGATTTCACTTTATGTGCATATACTGATTCAAATTGGGCAAGAGATACTGATGACAGGAAGAGCCCTTCTGGTGGAGCTTTCTTTCTTGGAAAGAAATTGGTTTCATGGATCAACAAAAAATAGTCATGCATTTCTTTATCTACTACAGAAGTTGAGAGTGTTGCATTTGCAATTAATTGCACTCAGGTCTTGTGGATGAAGCAAATGTTGAAGGATATCAAGGTAAATTGTAGTGAACCGATAGTTATCTACTGTGATAACTCTGCAGCTATTGATATGTCTAAGAATTCGATATTTCACTCTAAGACTAAGCATATATCAATAAAGTATAATTTTTTTAAGGACAAGGTAGAAGGAAAGGAAGTCAAATTGGTTTATGTGAACACTAAAGAACAGATTGCAGATATATTCACTAAACCATTGTCTAAGAAATCATTTGAATATTTGAGAGATAGGTTAGGGGTTTTTGCCCCTCTGGAAAAGACTTGATTGATGCAGTTTGTCATCAGTCCGACATGCATGATCAGAGATTTTATTCATTCCACCACTAATGAGTGGTGCTACTACTCAGGGGAAGTAGTCAACTTTGAGATCCAGAGGTTTTTGCTATGATATTTGTGTCAGATTTATGGCATTGATGTCAAAGGGGGAGAGATAGTAATGTGAAAAATAATGGGGAGAGATAGTAATGGTAATATGAAAATAAATTCAGAACCTTACAAAGATATCATTCATAGGGAGAGAGTTATTCAGGAGATTTTTGGTTGTCTTCAATAGGGGGAGACTTGTTTGGCATTTCTTGGTACTTAGATGTTTTTTCACATCTAGTGTTGCCATCAATGCCAAAGGGGGAGATTGTTGGCATTATGGATGAATTGATTATGTGTTGCATTTATATTTTGTCATTGATGTCAACACTAGTTGTTATGGTTGGTTACCGACACCGGCAAACTGGTTTTGGTTACCGATAGAAGATCTAGTGTTACCGGTAGATGAGACTATCTGTTGGACACTTTCGACGTGTTTGGATCTATGGAGTATGTTTGATTTTATGTGTTACATTCTTTTGAAGAATATTTTGGTTAGTTGGTATTGACTTGGTAATCAGATGCTATCATACACTCTTGTACACCCTTACCGGCATTGGTTCAAGGCTTAACTGGTAGAGCTTTCACTAAGGAATCTTAACAGTATGCATAAGTGGTGTTGGTGCAACTTCTAGATGGATTTTAGGATGTTGAAGATGTTCTATGACCATGCTTCAAATGCTTGAAGACATTGCTTTGGCGTGGTGGACTCAAAATAGGCCCGGTACCTATCTAAGTTATGGACCGATATCATGCTAACGTGTACTCTACACATTACCAAGATGTTTTGGGATGTTCTATGAATTGGTTATTATTGTTTTGGTCTTAAGCCAACATGGAATATCATTGTAATATGGATTTATGTAATGATCTTATTGTAATATATTTTGGGTGGTCGACCTTATTGGTTTAGGCCTTAGGGTTTGCATAAATAAAAGGTAGAAACTCTTTGTAGAGTATCATGGTTGTGGAAAAGGTCATGGTCAAGGATTGTAATGTGTGAATATTGTAATGTCATTCAGATAGAGGAGTTGGTCAATCATTGGTGATCAAATTGGATTCAAAAGAGGATTTAGTCCTCCGACATTGAGCTTAATCGGGACTGTAATCAGGCATGGTAGATGCTATCTTTGGCAGTTCATTCTTTTGGATTGTTGTCCAATCATCTTGAGGTGGTTTTAACCTCTATAGTCAGTGAGACTCTTTTGTAATGAGCAGTACACTCTAGGTTGTTGGCCTTCCTGCATGTGCGAGCCCCTCATTGTAATCACATACATTCTGTAGAAGTATTATCTAACTGTGGATAGGCTTCCCACCGTGGCTTTTCCCTTTCTGGGTTTTCCACGTACAAATCATGGTGTTATGTGCTATGGTTGTATTGTGTTGATTCTTTGTTTTATTATTAAGTTTTAATGCTTACCGGTATATGTTTCTGCTATTCCGGTATTTAAGTTTATGTGCTCCAGCTTATGGTTATTAAGTGGTTGGATTTGTATAATTTAGTTAACAACTAATTCACCCCCCCCCCCCCCCTCTCAGTTGTTCACCGGTTACCCTAACAAAGAGAGTTTTGAAATTAAGAATCGACAACCGAGACCACACACCACATCCCAAACATTTCTTGGAATCAAGCCAAACAATGTTGTACAATTTTTTTTGTGAAGTACATCCAACTTTGCAAATATCACAAAGGGCCTTTGAATCTTTGAAGCCATTTTATTGTGTACCTCTTAAGATTCGTAATACTTGTTGTTGCAAGTACCATGTGGAGTTTTCAATGTACCAGGAACCTTTATGCCATATTCGTTCTATGATGCATACTAATGAGATGTTGCAAGAGTGTGGTGCAATGCTATTTCCGAGATCATCAAGAGACTTGCAAGATCTATTTTTATGCCCTAGAGATTTTGGTTTTTATTTATATAGAAATAATTGTTTGAATTAGAAGTGCTCACAATGTGGTGAGCTGTCAAAGTTTGTTTCATGTTTTCATCAGGGCAGCGAACACGAGTTTGGAAAGAATTATGTTGAGAAAAAAAGATATGAGACAGTGAAATATACTTTGAAGAGTGGACGTGAAGGTTCTAGATGCGAATTAGTCTCAAGAGAAGTGAGTGTTGCTGATTTTATTTTGGATTTTAAGGAAAATCTTTTCTACAAGTATGCAAGGAAAACCCACATGTCTCAGTGGTTGGATCAACAGTTCAGGATGTGTAAAAACTCTTTCCCGATTAGCACTATTGTATCGGTGGTTGATTTTGTAGAGAACTATACATTACAACCACATAATGAGGTACAATCTCAATACTACAATTCAATCCAGATTGCTATTTTTGTTCATATTACATATAGACATGCTCCTGATAGTACAGAAGAGGACAAGAAGATAATCGGGGAGTATAATTTTTATATGACTGATAATAGATCATACTCCTTCAAGTATGTGCAACATTCTTTCGGGATTTTTTTTGAGTTCTTGCATGAGAAAGATATTGCAATTGATCGACATATCATATGGTCGGATAACTGTACGGTCAATTCAATAATTCCTGTCTATTTTATTGGTTGAGTAGAATGCATGTAGAGAGGCCTATGCCTCATATTTAATGTTTGTTTTAGGTAGAGCATGGGAAGGGGGAGCATGATGGAGCAGGTGCATGTTTGAAGAGAGCTCTAGTTAAGGAGAAATTGAGGATTTCACGTACAAATTTCTCTGATGCACGTTCTATTGTTGATTGGTGTAGTTCAACATTGTCACATGGAGGTACTCTTGATTCAGTAGTGACCAGATTCTTTTGGTTGGTTGAGGAGGGCACAGTGGGATACCGATTGGATTGTCAAACAATTAAAGGTTCTTCAAAGATGCATTCAATTCTTAGCTCAAATGAAAGTACATGGACCATTTGGACACAAGCGTTGGCTTATTTTTGTTAGAGTTGTGTTCGATGTGATTGGGATCAGTGTGAGTCAAGTGAGTGGGATGATACATGGGTTCCCCAATATCTAACTCCTTTATCTCAAACAATATCCTTGTCAAATGATGACATGGAAAGTTCGCTTGAGTATGACCGTCTATCAGATCTTGTATAGCCAGGACATGTTTTTGCAGTTGTTGCACCACAAGGGAATGAAGAGAGATCAGAATATTGGTTGGCACGATGTGTACAGGGGAAACAGAAGCTAACACAACCAGTGACAGATGATGATGGGTTCACATATCCTACAGGTTCAGCTGTTGTTGTGGGAACTTGGTTGCGAACATACATGATTAGAAAGAATGACATACCTGCATTTGAAGCCTATGAGAGACACAAAACAATTCTCATGTATTCACACCTTATTATAGCTACAAATGTCAAGTTGTTGAAGCATCAAGCAAAACCGAAGACCAAAGACCTATGGACGCTGACTACTATTGATCATGAAGCAATACTGGATACTCTTAAGCAAAGAGATGACCCTTCAGGCATACTTGAGTAGTAGGTCTTTAATGGTGCCTTATTTTTTTTTATCATGCATTTCATTTCAAACAATGATCATAAAACCTTAATGTTCAAGTTTGTTACGTTTATATTAAGAATGTGTTCAAAATGCAGGTCTATTGATGAACATTTTTTTTGGCAACACGGTTTTTGCATGCACATAGCGGGTACACTCGATATAATTTGAATGGATGTATTTTTGCAACACGGCTTATTATCATGCATTTGATGAGCTTTACGATTTTTGTTATTAGACAATGCTATTTGACAATTTTTGATGATATAATTATCGCAAAACCTTTATTCTCATGCAGGGCTTTTTGATGATATACAACACTATCACATTATGATTCTTGCAGCAATGTATTTTTATGGTATATAATCCCACCTTTTCATTTATTATCATGCATTTTAGTTGAAGTGATTATCATAAAGCCTTTAAGTTCATGCATGCATTTTATGTGTAGACTAACAATTCTTAAAAATACAGGTTCATGCTAGATCATTCGCCGTTGACAAGTTTACTCTTGGTGATGGTACATATTCCTTTGTGCATTAATGAGATTAATTTTGTGCATAAACACTAAGTCCCTCACTTTGTCAATGTGATTAAATTTTGTAAACTTTCACACACTATGTCAAGTGAATGTATTGCCATTTAGAAATGACAATATCTACCATCATCTTCAACCATGCAGAGAAATGAAGTGAGAAGGGATTTAATCAACATGTGTCTTTCTTCAAAGTTATGCTTGTAGACTTTGCAGAGAAACTGGTAAGTTTCGTAATTATACAATCTTCTACATCTTAAAAATGTTTCAAATGATCTGTTTATAATTTGACAAAATAATTTGTATTAAGTGCTATAATTTATTTCTTGTAGCACATTCATTCCAAATAAAAAGGTTGCTTATTTTGGTCTTCATTTATATGCAAGCATTGCTATACGTAAGCTCTTCTCTTAGGACATGAGGATGTCTGATGCAGATGAAGTGGGATGTTGTATTTGTATATGGATGTGAATGTGAATTGATGTAACTTTATTATGATGATATACGATCTCCATGAGAAAACTGGTTTAGTTATATTGATGATATACAATGTATCTGTGCATGAGTACATTGGTGTAGTTTTATTAATAATGATGAAAAATCATGTTTGCATATTCGTTCATGGATGTCACATGCAAGTGTAATGGTAATTATGTGTATACAATACATGGAAATATTGATGATCATTATGTGTCTACAGTGTAATTCTTGTTTATCTATGTAGACACCTAAAACTAATATTTGATTAATTTAAGCCTATCAACATAATTAATTAACTTAATTGTGTTATCCCTATTCTTCTCAGTGTTAATTAAATCTAATTTAATTAATCCTTTCACTATTGTCCAATAATTAATTTATCAAATAAATTAATTATTCCCCTATTCTTCTAAATTCCCCTCCAATAATTATTTCCTTTAAACCCACTCAGTTAATTAATTCTAATTAATTAACTTAGTCATGTGATTCCTACAAATCACTTTTCCTAACCACATTAGCCTAATTAATCCTTCTAGCATCTCTCATAATCATGCTTATCATCATCCCTCAATTTTTAATTCCCACTCATGTCACATCAACATTGAGCCTCTCAAAAAAATTCAAATTTCTTTGAATCCCTCAATGCATCCTTACTTTGGAATATTTAATTCCTCATATTTGAAATTCAAATTTCTCCCCCCTTTTTCCCAAGAATTTTATATTCTTGTTTATTTTCCCAAGGCACCCTTGATCCATGCCTTCTATCTCAAATCAGTCTCAACCCTTCATGATCAAATCAATCTTGGCCCTCCATTGGCCTTCTTCAATCTATAAATTGGAGCCTATTCTCTTCACAAATCATCCATTTTTCATGCATTGTCATGCTACCTATTTCTTCTCTCATCCTCTTCATAATCCTCTATCAAATCCATCCATCCTTAATCTTTCAATCCAAATTCAATCCATCAATCTATCTTGTTGAGCACAAAGCAAATCAATCCACATCAAAATCAAGCAAGCAACACATCAAGTGGAGCATCAAGGGCACATCCTCATCATCCACTTCATCAAGCTTCATTCAAAGGAGAAGGTAAAATAGCAAGGTAAAAATGATCTCTTGATGTTTTAGTGTTTTCATACTTATTTCATTGTGTTTTTTATCATTTGACCTTTCATCCCATTTTTCCCCTCTTCAATCTATATTTTTTCATTGAATGAGACTGACCAATTTTTTGCCAACTGAAAAAATGATGCCCTGATAAAACCGTAGGGAAACTTGAAAAACCGAGATAGGCTTTTGTAGAGACCCCTCTCATGGCTCTATAGGTTCAAATAGATTCTTCACAGGTGCCACGGATTTCGAGTTAGGGCCCGTCAAAGTTTGACAATTTTTAGCACTTAGGGTGCTCAAAGGATGACGTCGGTAGGGCATGGCCCCGAACGTTTGACTGAGTTGGGGGGGGGGGGGGGGGGGGGAATGGGAGCATGCATAGGGTAATAATGTCTAATTGGACATGTCAGAACCAACGGTTCATTATCAGGATGAGCAGAACAAGAAATTGGCCATGCGACAACATTCAATTGAATGAGATTGACGATTTTTTCGCCAACTAAAAAAATGTTACCCTAATAAAACCGTAGGGAAACTTGAAAAACCGAGATAGGCTTTTGTAGGGACCCCTCTCGTGGCCCCGTAGGTTCAAATAGATCGGTTACAGGTGCCACAGCTTCTAAGTCAGGGCTCGTCAAAGTTTGACAATTTTTAGCACTTAAGGTGCTCAAGGGACGACGTCGGTAAGGTATGACCACAAGCATTCGACTGAGTGGGAGAGGCAAAATAGGAGCATGCATAAGGCAATAATGAATTGTATTGTTAATTATACAAACAACACTTACGATGAAATTAAATGAATTGTATTGTTCATTAAATAACCATTATTAACCATTGTTAATTATTGGATTGAAGATTAAAGTTTTCCATGATAACACCATGCACACATGAGCAACAATTTATATGATCAAATATCAACTTCTGTATATATGAAAATGTCAAATGATTACAAGTGTATGTCCATACACAAATATGGCATAAACGCCAACTCAAACAAAATGTATGTCCATATACAAAATATACATGCCAACTAGACATGTAAGCATCCCAAAACTATCTATAACATCCTAAGCTACTGATGGATCATCAAAATCGATCCTCTTCGCCGCACTGCTCGACTCAAAAGGATCCTGCACAAGAAAAAATAAACCACGATTAAGATTACTTATATTATATAACTCACATTCGAAAAGTTAACATAAAAATGAACTATAATTGAACTATTCTTGTTTACCTCATCTCCATGTTTTCTCTTCGGCTTTGGAGGACTCTTGATGTATGTCTTCGGTAGAGGAGGTATGTTTTCAATATTTTCATACACAACCTACATATGTTCACAAACATGACATTGATACAAGTTAGCATATAATTGTCACTGATAATAACGAATTATATCTACTAAACACAAAATAAAATAAACACATATGTATTCGAGGCTTCTTCATCTTCAAGTATAGTGGGTGTAGTCAACAAGGATGTGAAGCCAAGAATTTTCTGTACATATACACAACAAGTATATGAAGCTATCAATCTATGTCTAGACGTGTATAGTCATTATAAGTTATTTAAACTATTCATTCAATCATATTTGCATTCAATTACCTTTCCCTTGTCTCCAACTACACTATCAGATCCTGAATCACATAGCCCCACACTCATGCTACTTGTGCCCTACAAGAGTAAAATAAGATATACATGCAAGTCACTACATAATTTAATTAATACAAATATAAATGATGAGCATGTATGTACAATAAAATACAAATGACTAGGTGCAATAATATATGTACCGTAAAGCTATCAAGGCCAAATTAAATGGCCATCAAGGTGCCCTCCTGGATCTGTGTCAACTCCTCCTCTGTCATCAACTGTTAAATAGACCATGTAAATAAAAATTAGTACTTAATATTATCTAGATTATAAATATTCATTTAAAATATAGAATGAACTGTGAAAATACAAATCTTACCACTACATCATCAATGTATGATGAAGGTGCCTCCTCGCCTCTAGCATGCGAGGACTCTCCAGGGTATCCTCCAGTCTCTGTCATAACATCTGGTGCATCGTGCATCTCATGCACCTCATAATCTGCAGTGTGCGCAGGAGGATCAACAGGCTGTCCAACTGTCCCAAGCATACGTGCCCACACATTACACAACTATGGGGCACACAAATGTGTGGAGTCAAGGAGGACGTGTTGTAATGCCCCGCCAGGAAACCCCGAAGGGATTAAGCCACAACACAAGAATAGAGTGCAATGATTTTTTTTTTTTTAAATTACACAACATAAGATACAACAAGATATCAAAGATTCAGATTACATAGCGGAAGACATCATCTAACACCTAAAGAGTTTCCCAACGTGATTACTTAAATTTCACGATTAACTTAACTCACTCAATTAATCCAATAAGTTGATTATCTTAATAACGAGATAATTCTTAAACAAGGATAATTTCTTTCAAAAGATGGAAAAATAATTCACAAGACAAGATTCATCCATTAAGATCTATTCATAATATACATTCAAGCTTTTCATAAAAAAATAAGCCATGCATCTAATATTCTAATACACTAGAATTTCATCATAAACATATGAGATCTTCCACGCACACTTAATTTCCTTAACAATGATTGAATATATTCCATTATCCAAAGCCACATTCTTTTATATCCAATTTATTGCATTTTAAAAGACGATTGCATACATGCATCTACGATAAATCTCATCTAAACCACTTATGCATTCAATCAAAATGGCATTCATACATGCTAGCACTAAACATAAAATATAAGAATAAAAGGATCACATAACACCAAGATGATCTCGGAGTTCACCCCTAAAGGGCTACATCTCCAGGTCTGCTCAACTGCAAGACCCCTCTGATAATTAATAAAGTTAAGTATACATGAGGTTCTCATAATTTACAATCCTGCCATCAAGGCGAAACATAATCAATATACAAACGACCACATCGATCAATAAATACATAAACGATCCTTGAAAAGAAAAGGATCCAGCTAATCATAATCAAAGCTAATACATAGGTCCATTAGAGCATCCACAAATCTGAGTCATCACCACCCAAGGTCTAACATGAAACCAAGTACTTACAAGGGCATAGACAAAAGGACGAACCACAAAGGTGCTCCTATCAGACAATACAACAACACACTAGCGTACGTAGAGACAAGTGTCATCACACAAACTGGTATGGTTACCATGGCAGGTCTTCATAGGATCCGACCCCATACACTGGGTTACCTTGGCAACCTAATCCGAACCTCCGGCCCATCCAAGCCTCATGTGGACCCACACATCCTCTCGTGAAGACAAGGATGATGGTTTGCCATTTCAAGCCTTCTCACAGCATGTCGAGTCTGTGTTAGCACTCGTCCCATGTGTGAGGCACAATTATCTTACTTAGTGAATAACATTCTAATCTACTGTTAGGTTATCACTTATTAGACTCACTTTCGATGGGTTACCCAGTAGCCACTTTGGGCACGGCCCCCAATCGAAAGCCACTTCCCATACGACACTAGACTAAACTTAGACGAACTCAAAAACCAAGGAACATACATGGTCAAGCAAACAGAGTTCAAAAAGGGGAAACAACCATCTGGTCAAACACGACTCAAAAGAGGTACACTTGCTGACGGTAATCTAACCAGAGACCTGACCAACTATGGTGAACCACCAAACATCATCAGACACCCACATAAAGGATATGACCAATACAACACCACACAAAATAATAGTCAACTCGAGACCGAGGACAGAAACAGGTACCCAAATCAACCATACGACAGGGTCCTATCAAATAAAGCACGACTCGCCATTACTTAAGCAAAAAAAGAATACAGAAATTAAACTTGCATAGGCAACAATTGGTAAATACAATCTTTTCCCATATTGATTTAAGCATTAAATGTCGATCAAGTTTTCTATATGATCTAAGTTGATTGCAGTTTGTTTACCTTGTCTAGGTACAGGTCATTCATGGTTTACTAACTCACTAAAGTTCGATTGCATCATACAATAATTTAAGTATTTCATCGTGAGTTTTCAAACCAAAATCACATGATAGTACTTATAATGTACGCATTATACGCAATGATATAAAATCAATTATTCATTACTCGCATAAAAATATGATATTCATTTTCAAAAATAAAACATCATTTTCATCCATGATCGAACACAATAATCTAATCTCATATTCCCATAATAAAAAAATTTTCTAAATTGGAAATTACAATTTACAAATTAAAAATTTTAATTAAATATATATATTTCACTGAAATGAAAATAAATTATTTAATTCCCAATTAAATTTATTTTTATTTCCTACTTTCAAATTCCCAAATTAACATAATATTTAATCCTCTGATTAAACAAATAAAATAAAATTATATAAATAATTCATTGAAATATTATTCTCTTCCCAATTTAAATCTCTTTTTCATATGAAAAGAAAATCTTAATAATTCTCAATTAAAACAAAATCATTTCCTACCTCCAAAATAATTAAAAAAAAATTATTTATATCACTAAAATATAAAAATGATATATATCAAATAACATTATTAAATAAAGCAAAACATTGATTACATTAAATATAATTAACAACCACTTTTTATTTTAAAAAAAAAATGAAAAAGAACTTTATGTTAAATAAAGTTTTAAGCCCACATGGGCTGGCCCACCACGTGGGTTGTATGTTCCCATGTATGGGGGACAAGCACTGCTTTTTGGGCAGTGCTCCCCATACATTGAATTAAATGACCCCCAATGTGGTGTGTGGGTTGAGCCTCGTGCTCCCCACCCACCACATTAATATTTTTTTTTAATAAACAAAATCATTTTGTTTTATTTTATTTTTTTACAAGAAATTTGACTTCCCAGAATACAAGGAAAAACTCAGAAATTTATGAGTTTCCAGCAAACTCATATATTTCTTGATTTAATTTTTTTTTTTAACAGTCAATTTGATTTATTTATTTTTATATATATTTTCACAGGTTTTGAATTTTAAATTTCTTTTTCTTTCTGTATAAATCAAACTCTCATTGCCAAGTTTATTTGGAAAAAATTTCAGAGACAAAACAGAGAATGAATTTAATCAATTTAAAACAAAACATCTTCATTCCCAGGAAACCCATTCTGACGAAATTTTTCCAGCATAACCCCTCTCAGGGTAAAATTAGCAAATCTATTCAATCTATAAACATGAAATCCAACTAATTTAACAATCTACAAACCAATTAGCAAGATACAAGAAGGAATTTCGGATTTCTTCCAACTCCTATATACACACAGCTTTTTAAATTTAACACATCATTTCTTTCCCAAAATGAAGAAATGGATTTGCATCCACGAAACAAAAGATTCAATGCTAAATTAATTGCTCAATTCATATCCAAAATGAGGGAATTTTCTTAAAGAAAAAGGGCAGCTACACACACAGGAAGCTCCTTTAAATTCAGGCAAATTTCAACAAAAACAACAAAGGATTAACCAAAATACCAACCTTGAATGCTATCCTGGAGGTGTTGAAGATGAGCTCCACCTGCAAAAATGCCCAAAATCCTTCCACCAGAAAATTCCCCAAATTCTTCCCCAAAATCATCCTAAAATATTTTTCCCTCAAAAAAAATATTTTTCCAAAAAAATTCAACCTCCCATATTTTCCAAAAGTCTAGGTTAAATGGGAGAAGTTAGACCAAAATTTTATTTTTGGAATTAAAATATTTTATTTAAAATAAATCACAAAAATAATTCTTTTAAACTATATCAATAATTTAACTTGCTTTTCCAATTTAAAATTGATTTTTCCAAATATTGAATTTAACCTTTCTATTTCTAAAATGCCAAGAAGATAAAATTAATTCTATTGCAATTAAATTTAAATCTTTCTTTTCCAACAGCATAAACATAATAAAATTAACATTAAAATTAACCATTTAATTGAACTTGCTCCCAATTTAAATCGAGCAATTCAAATTAACGATAATCGCATAAAGAAATCCTGTTTAATTTAGTCCATTAATCTTTAATGCACAAACACATAAATAATCACATTAAATACTAAGAACTAATTACTCAATTTAACCATACACATCAAACACGCAACCCAAGAATGCCAAACAAACAGACGACCTACAACCCAACCAAAAGGGAAAATTGACGGACGACTAACGACACTCACTTGAGCACGACTATGGTCAAACGAGGGTCTCACGACCACCTAATCCAACTCTAAGGATTAAAGAGGTACACTCAAACCTGCGAATCCAGGGGGAGACGAACCTCGCACCCATGCGGCACTGTACCTGAAATCTCCTGCAACCAAGAGTCATACATGCATACATATATAAACTTAATGAAAGCGTTAGCCTGAGATAATAACACGAAATAGGAGAATTAATAACTTGCATAGAAATTGGTGCGAAAACCACATTAACAGATATGCACTAAAATCAAAACATCTGACTATAACATTATATTATGATAAACTAACTCAGGTCAAACCGAGATTAGAAATCGATTAGGGCAAGGGTACTACACGTGTCAACGCCACCAGATGCACAACTACCATCAAAAGTAGGTTGAGCTACTGCCCCAGCCTAAGAAACCAAAAGGATGCTCAAACAGTGAATAGCCGATATGGTCTGTGACACTGCCTCACAGATGATATCTGGATGCTGCATTGGAGGTGGGGGATCAACAAGAGGACGAGGGGCATATGGGCCCTGGACTACTCTGACTGCCCCAGGTCTATTTTGGGGCATATTGAAATGCACACCCTAGAAAGGTTGGATGTCAAAGTAGTTCACATGTTTTTCTAAAACAAACTTAGCATACAATTTTTTGATGAAGTAGAAGGGGACATCAAGATTTTTGTTGGGTGGTTTATCGAAAATCATCCACCAACGATCCCAAAAGTTTTTCACAATATCATCATTTGTGCACCATTTAATAGAAAGTTTTATTTTTTGGGGGGTCTACGAGTTGACCAATGCGGGGATTCACAAACAATGCGGCAATAGCGACTTTAGATATCTTGAAATCCTTGATCTCCTTATAGGACAACCCATCCGCATATTGTTTCCTCATAGAATCTCGCCATAAAAGAGCGACATAGTGATCCTCAATTATGGTTTCTATACTCTTTATGATCGATGTGAGGGGATCAAACTTTGGGTTCGGGTGAGGGATCCTACGATAGACATTTGTAATCTCCCTCAATTGGTTCAAATTTTGTGCAATTAAATCTTGAATTGAGGGGGGGTTTGGCAAAGGAGGGTTTTGTGCAGGAGGGTTTGGTTGTTGCAGTTGTGGTTGATCAATGTTTTCACTGTTATCCCCCATTTTTAACCTAATTGAATGTAAACAATTGAATTTAGTTAACGAATTTGAACAATTTTGTATTTGATTTAAAAAAACCTAGTTTTCATGAAAAAAACATATTTTGAATGAAAAACAAATAAACAATAAAAAAATGCAAAAATTTGAATGAAAATGATGAAAAACAATAAAAATCCTACATTTTAATGGATTTTTTTGCAAATTTGGGCCACAAAATCGAATATCGGGTACAACTGGATATCGGATTTTAAACAAATCGCATAACCTGTGGGTGAAAAATAACCCACGGGCTATCACAGTGCACTTATATTGTCTCAGAAAATTGAATATTGAATTTTTATAGTTAAATTATTTTAAAATAACATAATATTATATAAGTATGAGAAAATATGTAAATTTCTCATGGATTTAAGAGCTCCTCATATGAAGAAGATGGAGAGATGCAGGAGGCTAGAGCTTCGGCCAAGGGATTTGCAGGGTTTTCAAGCATAGGGAGGATATGCTCAAGAGAGAAGGTTTGACCTTCAGAATGCGCATCAAGATTTCAACCAAATGCAAAATGGTAAATGACCTTGGCAAAAATCAAATAGGGCTTGGGAGGATCCAAACAAGTTTTTTTAACCTCACAAAAAATTGGGGGAGAACCCTAGAGTCAAGGAGACAAATTTCGACAAAAAGGAGAATTTTAGCAGTTGGGGGCTTCGTAATAAGGAGTACGAGCCAAAAACAATATGGCAACATTTCTAGGAGAAAGAATGGCGTCCAAAGTCAAAAATGCAAAAGGCAAATATGACCCCAGTGAGGAGGGAGGAGGAGAGACTGGAAAAAATCTCGCTGATGCTGGATAACCAAAGCTAGAATGGGCTAGTAGCATTTTTCTGGGTTCAAGGCCTGTTTTTAAAATGTTTTGGAGATTGGCCATTTGTGGGTAAAATGAAAGGATGGTGTGCGGAAAACTGGAAACGCAAGGTTGAGCTAAAAACAATGCCAAACGGTTTCTTTTTGGTCATCACTGAGAATGAGAAGGATAAACAGTGGATTCTGAGTAGTGGCCCCTTTTTTGTTGGGGGTAGAGGTTTATATATTCGGGAGTGGGAACCAAATTTCAATCCTTTGCAAGCGTCAGTTGAAATTATACCCATTTGGTTACGTTTATACAACCTGCCCAGAGAATACTGGAATGAGGAATCTTTTCAAGCTATAGGTAATAAATTAGGATTTTACATCAAAGTGGATGAGGTGATAGAGTCCAAAGATTTTAGTGTATATGCACGAATTTGCATAGGTTGGAAACCCCATTACCCTCTTCTAGAAAATATAGAAATCATCCCCAATGAAGGGCAATGGCTTCAAAAGATTGAGATTGAAGAATTAAGTGAAAGATACAAATACTGCAAAAAAGATGGTCACACGGAGGAGACTTGTCTGATTGGCCCAAAAGGGAAAAATGTGGAATCATTGATCCAAAAAGAGTTAAATGTATTAGCAAGCACTGATAAAGATATGGTTGAGAAGGAAGCAGAGATTGGCATTCTTCAAAATATGCAAATGCACCTGATCCAAGAGGAGGCTTTGCTAGACGCAAATAAAAATATTTCTTCGGAGGAAGAGATATTAGGGAAAGTCTCCCTTAGAGATAAACATTTGGAGGCAGTAGGGTGGGTTGAAGAATCTATTGTTCGGGTGGAGAAGGCAGTAGAGGTCCTAGATGAAGCAAAGTCAAGAGCCACATATTTTGCGGGAAAGGGACAACCAGAGGAGATGCCTGAGAAGATGGAGGGTTTGCAGGAGGATGCCCTAGAAAAGGGTGGAGTTAAAGTAAGCAGAGATTTGGAGGGAGAAGAGGACGAGGATGAATGGGGATGGATGGATGAGGAAGACATCCTGGAGGCAAGGACTTTGGAGCAGTCCGAGCCTGAATGGAACAAGATTCATCTGGGAGAAAAAAGATCTAGGGGTAGGAAATCAAACCAAGTTAGAATTGTAATGGCCGGAAGCGCTAAGGGACAATGCAAACTCACAGTAGGGAAGGGAATTACCCTTCCTGAAGGACAATGAAAATCATAACATGGAATGTCAAGGGCTGCAATGCCCCTGAAAAACTTCGTTGATCAAAAGAGGTTTGGATCAATTAAGGTCGGATGTAGTTTTTCTACAAGAAACTAAGCTTAATAAAGAGGATTCTGATATGTTGATTAGATCTTGGAAGCAGTGGAAGGGAGTCTTTGTTGATTCAGAAGGGGCATTAGGAGGTTTGGGCATTCTCTAGAACCCATCCAATCATAGGGTAGAGATATTAGATGAATCTCGTATGTGGTAGGTGTGTAAGCTCCATTCTTTCCCTCTAAATGCTGATTTCTTTTTTATTAATGTGTATGGACTGACTAAACCAAATCAACAAGGAAATTTCTGGCAATCCCTTTCCTCTCTCATCCAAAAGCTGGAGGAAGGAACTATCATTATTGGGGGAGACTTTAATGCAATTATGGAAACAAGTGATAAAATGGGGGGCAAGAGAGGTCCTACATCTTCCCAAGCAATTTTTTAAAATTTTGTGATAAATAATGGCCTCAAAGAAATCAAATCCAAGGAAGGACAATTTACATGGTCAAACAGAAGGATTCTGGGGAATCATGTAGCAGAAAAATTGGATCGTTTCTTCCTGGGAGGGGTTTGGGTGGATTCCCCCCTCCTTTTTGTCTCAAATATCCAACCGTTGGTTGCTTCTGACCATCTTCTAGTGGAGCTAATTATAGCATTTGATGGCCCTCCCATTAGGTGCCCCTTTAAATTTGAAAAGATGTGGCTAAGAGACGGGAGTCTGTGAGACCTGATTGCGGAATGGTGGGCTGAAACTTCTGAGGTGATTGGTACAATGACTTTTAGGTTTGTTAAGAAACTGAAATTTGTTAAGTTAAGGTCAAAGAGTGGAACATGACTAAATTTGGGAATATTTTTGCTAATAAGCAAGAGCTGGAGGAGAAGCTGGCCGCATTACAAGAAACAATAATTCAAAATGGAATGTCCTCGGAATCCTTTTTGTAGGAACATGATCTTAAAAATCAATACAATGAGATTCTGGCACGGGAAGAAATCTATTGGTGGCAAAAATTGAGGGAGTACTGGCTTAAGGAAGGGCACAAAAACACTAAATTCTTCCATAATTCAGTCAAGGCCAGAAGATCCTGGAACAAAATCACCTCCATCCATAGCAAGGAAAATATACTTTTAGAAAAACCGGAAGATATCAATAGTGAGGCAGTCAGTTTCTTCTTGACTTTATTGTCAAAGGAGGGAAATATTAGTGTAGAGGATCAACAAAATGGTCTTACTGCTATTCCGAAGCTGATCACAGATGCACAAAACCAGGTACTCATGAAACCTATCCAGTTTGACGAGGTTCAGAAGGCAATTTTCAGCATGATGGGGGACAAAGCCCCGGGCCCGGATGGCCTCCAGACTTTCTTCTATCATAATTTTTGGGATTTAGTTGGGAAAGATGTTTGGGCTGTGGTGGAGGAGTCGAGGAGAAAGGCGTATGTCGCAAAGGAATTGAATTGTACACTAATCACCCTTATCCCCAAAGTGGAGAATCCAACATCCTTTAATGAATTCAGGCCAATTTCTTTGTGTAATAGCATTTTTAAAATAGTAACGAAAGTTATCTCTAATAGATTGAAACCAATTCTAAATCACATAATTTCAGAAGAGCAAAGTGGGTTTGTTCCAGGAAGGTCGATTGTTGAAGGAATAATAATTGCACATGAAGCCATCCATACTGTAAGATTAGCAAAAGTGGATCGAATGCTGATTAAATTAGATATCAAGAAAGCTTATGATATGGTGGATCGGGAATTCCTATTCCAGGTACTTAACAGATTTGGTTTCTCAGAAAGTTGGATTAACTAGGTTTGTGCATGTTTAGATGGAGTTTGGACCTTGGTGCTGGTAAATTGGTAGCCCACAAGGATTCTTCAAAACATCTCGTGGAATCAGACAAGGGGATCCCTTATCCCCCTTCTTATTCATCATCTTGGCAGAAGTGCTGGGCAGATTGATTCTTTCCCAGAGGAATCGAGGTAGTTGGAAAGGGATTCAAATTGCGAAAGGAATGGATCCGATCACTCATCAGCAATTTGCGGATGACACCTTGTTATGTAGACATTCTTCATTACAAAAGGCTAGAGTAATTAGAAGGACAATAGATACATTTTGCAGGGCATCTGGTCAACAAGTCAATTGGACAAAATCAGAAGTTCTTCTTTTCAACACAGGCGGTGGAAGACAGCAAGAAATCGTAAACATTCTAGGAGTCAAAGTGGGCACTTTACCTGGAAAATTCTTGGGTATCCCTCTATTCGGGGGCCAAACCGGATGGAATTATGGCATAGCCTTATTGATAGTAGTGTCAATCAACTTTAAGGATGGAAAAGTAAATGGCTTACTCTGGCTGGAAGGTTAATGCTTCTCAAATCGGTCCTATCCGCCTTACCTATATATTCCATGATGGCTCTAAAGAACCCGGAGAAAGTGATCAGATGCATTAACAGAGGAATGAGAAAATTTCTTTGGAATGGAAAAGAGGCGAAGGACAAGATCCCATTGATGGCATGGGACAAAGTCTGTCAACCCAAATTAACGAGGGGGGCAAGTCTGAGGAAGTGGACTTTTCTTAATGAGCCATTGGGAGCAAAACTGGTATGGCAAATGTACTCTCATCCAAACCAAAAGCGGATACAAATTTTAAAACATAAATATCTTGATCAGATGAGAAGGGAACAAATCTTCACCCTTAGAATCCTCCCCAAAGGATCTGCTATCTGGAATTTCATATGTTCTTGCAGACATGTGATCACTGAGCATCCCACATGGGAACTAGGTAAAGGGACAATGGCCAAATTCTGGATGGACTCCTGGGAGGGCAGGCCAGCACTCAATCAAAGGCAAGGTTGTGAGGAAATAAAATGAATCACGAAAACACAGTGGGGTGTGAAGGTAGCAGATTTCATCACTAAGTGCAGGATAAATGGAGTAGACCTCTGGGAATGGAAGAAGCCGGACAATCTTCCTATGACTCCAATCTAGAAGGCTCAGTTTAAGTCCATCTTATAGGAGTATACGCCACCTATGTCGAACAAGGAAGATACACTCAGATGGTGTGGATCAAAATCTGGGCAGTATTCGTTCAAAATTGGCTATGGCATTTTAGAAAATTTGGCAGCAAGGGTGGACTATCCAACTAAACTGTTGTGGAGTTCTCCTATCCTCTCGAAAGCAGGAGCTTTCTCATGGCTGGTTTTAAGAAAGAGAATCCTAACTAGAGAAAGACTGTGCAGATTAGGCTTCCTGGGCCCATTTAGGTGCACAATGTGTAAGAGTGCAGAAGAAACTCTGGATCATCTATTACTCCAATGTGAGGAGGCACAGAAGGTACGGAAATTCCTTCTTGGTAAACTGAATTGGGCCACCCCGCTTCCTAATTTGATATCTAAAATTTTTACAAGTTGGAGATTACCTTGACGAAAATCGGTCTTTTACTGTTTATGGCTAGTAGCCTCGTCTCTTGTAGTATGGGAAATTTGTAAGGAGCGAAATAGGAGAATTTTCCAAGATAAATCAAAATCTGAGGAGAAGTTGTGTGCAAGGGTGGAAAGGGAAATAGCTGAAGCGGTATCTGTGGCAGCCAGGAATCATAATTTAACAAAACATTCATTCACAAATGAAGAAAGAGATATCCAAGCAAATTGGCCTATGATCCATTGCCAACCTATTAATGGGTCTTCAGGGGTTGATCCAGTTCTTTCTGTAGAGAAGGTTAAATGGGAACCACCGAGCAAACAGTGGATAAAGATCAATTTCGATGGAGCATCAAAAGAAAACCTAGGAACCTTAAGTGTGGGTGTGGTGGCAAGAGACGACAATTGATTTATCCTATTCAAAGGAGCTCAACGTTTAAAGGATGGCACCAACAATGAAGCAGAGGTCTAGGCAGCCTTTCTAGCAACAAAACTAGCCTCAAACATGAAAGTCCAAAGGATTCACTTAGAAGGGGACTCTCATATAGTGATTAATGGAATAGCTAAAGGCCACACGCCATGTTGGAAGCTAAACAGATGGGTGGCAATGATCCAAGAGAAACTCAACACATTCGTGGAGTTCCGTGTCACGCATATTAGGAGGGGAGCAAATGCAATGGCAAATGTGATGTCAAACATTAGAAGTGAATTGGATAGTTGTGCGGCCAAATGGTGGAAAGACGATGGTCGCATGTGGGAGTGGTACTAATTGCAATCTTCTAAAAATGTGCAGTCTTCAACTTGTTAAGGCGAGCAAATTTGGCAAGTACAAATGCCAAGGTGGCGACTATTTGTTGAAGAAGGCGTTGTTTGTGGCAGGTCGCACGAACGAAGGGAGGGGACGATGGCAGGAAATCTTTTTCTTGATCTCATGGCATTAATGCCTTATCCTCCACACACACTACCCGTCCAATACGATGGAGGCAGAATTTATTACCTTTTGAGCTGCGTGCCAGGGTTTGGATTGAAGTAGAACAAATTTGTATCTTGTAGTTTCTGTATGACATTATTTTGCAGGAAGTACTTTTTGAAATTGCAGGTCACCATGGAGGCCAATTTCACGTTGCGAACAGAAAAGAAGTTGGTGCCCCTTTTGGGCAAAGTATCAGATAACCGGATGCAAGGATTGTTTCAGTTTAAGGAGGAGAAGTTGTGGGCGATAGCTCGACTGATGCTTGCAGAGGAGGTGGCATATATCCGACACCGCTATCGAACTAACATGGACGTATACTCTCTAATTCTGGTGTGGGCCTGTGAATTCGAATTGGGGATGGAAAAGGTAAAACACACATTGGTCAAATTGATTGATGGGGATTTCTTGATTAACCTGGATTCAATCTTGGAGTGGGTGGTACCACGAGTTAGCATTCGAATTAAGGAAGGGGATGACCAGGAAGAATTGCTTCCTTTTATTCGTGGTCCAGAGGACAATCAAATACCAGTGTCGTGAACGTGCTCGAGTGGGGTGGGAAGCGATGAAACTCTTTGTGAAATTAACCAGGGTGGATGAAGTCCTGAAGGCTCTGCATGTGGTGGCAAGGATGGAGGTTGGTAGGGAATTGAGAGATAGATTTAAAGAAGGAAGGGTCATACAGCTATTGGCAAGCTTGGAGGGTGACCCCGACTTCGGGTGCCTGGGCTGCATTCCAAAAATGAAAGCCAAAACGACAAAAGGGAAAGCATTGACCTCCGAGGAGGGAAGGGACAAGGCGACCCAGGGGGATAGTGAGTGAGTGGCCTATCGGCCAGTGTCTTTTAATTTGCTTCCAAATGATTTCATCTGTTAGTTTTAATTCCAAACCTTTTATTACTATTCGAACATTTGTTTCGATAACCAGCAATGAACTGGTTTTTTGTTTGTTGATATAAGTTGTAGGGTAGGGTAATTTACAAGTTGGGACTGTGGGTAGTATGGGTTTCTCTCTGTCTGCGTTTATGCATGGTGAATGACTGTAATTTTCGTATATTGAAATCTCTGAATCAATAAAATGAAAAAATATTTACCGATCAAAAAAACAAAACATAATATATTGTTATATTATATATTATATAATATATAATTTATTTTTTAATTTTTACCTATAAAAATTAGATATCCGATATTCTCGGATATCCAATTTAATCCGATATTCGATATCCAATTTGCTTAGATGCTTACCATACCAAGGTGGGTCGAAGCTATTCTGGCTCTAAAACAGACCTTTCGTACAGCGTGATAGCAACGTGTTAGTCAATCGCAACCGTTTATTGCAAAATCGACAGTGTAAAATGCACGACTATCACGCGTGTTAGTCAATCTGTACTATCGTTTTGGAGCCAGAATAGACACGTCCACTGAGGTGTACTGACACCCAGGCCAAGCAAAAAGTCAACACGGATTTTCACGTTTTAGGCGAATGGAAAAGGCTATTTTTTCACATCGCCACTTTTTGGCCCCCCGTGATCCCGCACTAACCCGTGTATCATGATCAGTTGGTTCATCATTTGATGACTCAGTTGCTATCATACTAGGGCATGAACCTCGGTGGTGCTATTGGTTGCAGGACGCCATCGCGTGCGAGGGCTCCCTGGCCTTGCTGCGAAGCCCTCGAAGAATTTATTACTCTTCCTGTAATAAATGGAGTCGAATAAAGGTGACCTCAATAACCTAAAACTGCCCATTCTTTCCTCTGCGAACGGTTAGGAGCAATGGAAAACCTTCAGCTAGGCGGTGGAGGGAAAATGGTTTTCATTCCCTAAAGATGCAAAGTTCGAAGTCGCTCTCCACCATGAAGATGAAGCCAATCTCGCGAGAGCACAAGGTGAGGTCTACTCATCGAAATGCATCACCATTAAACCTAACGACTCAATGCTCTCTGCCATTTCTTTTGAGATTTCTAGACTTAGGGATTCAACAAATTTTTTCGTTGCCTTTGATGTAAGTAACTTACCATCTCGTCAATATATGAATAAATGGCTACAAGATGTGTGGGTCAATAAACTAGGGTTTCACTTTTCATTTTGCAAAATGATTCAAAAGGGTTTGTTTCTAATTTTCTTTGACAATAAGGAAAGCCAAAGCAAAATTGTAAATAAGCAGTTTTGGTCGGTAGGGAATTCATCTTTTAGGGTTGTTCGTTGGGACCCTGAGGCTTGTAATGATGAAATTCTCGCCCTTTCCTGCTCGAAATGGATAACTATTAAGAATGTCCCGCCCTTCCTTTGGTCCCGTGTTGACAAAATTGTGAAAACCTTAGGGAAAATTGTAAAAATTGACTCTTCTCCCTCGGTACTCCCTCATCTTGATGCTAGACTTCTCATTGCCTTGAAACCAGGTATGGTATACCCTGCTGAAATTGTTATTCGCCTTAACAATAAAACTTACTGTTGTTCAATTGAGTATATGGGTGGAATTGATGTTTGCCATTTTTGTAAGGTTAGTGGCCATTTTAGAAGTAAATGCCCCTTATTGTCAAATAAACCTTCAAAGTCTAAGACTCGAACCTCTAGTATCCCCCCTTGTAGCTAAAGCCTCGCCCTCTAAACCTACCCCCTCGTCCCCCCCTCATGTCCCTTCCTCGCCCCCCCCCGCATTTTCTCCTTCCCCCTCTCCACTTCCCCACAACCTTCCCCCTTCCTCCTTAGCCCCCTCGATGGTTAACTCCATCCTAGACTACATCAATGCTATCAAGGAAGCCCTCACCACTGCCCATCCTCCTCCCTTTAATCCCATTGAATATGTTGATACCCATGCTCATCTCTCAACCCCGAGGACCCTTAATGCCCAACAATTAGTGATGGAAAAACTGGGAAAAACAGCTGAAGCTAGGAAAATTCATGAGCAAAATCTTTTCAATCAAAAATTGGAAATTGAAGCCTCTCAGTGCCAGTTACCTGACCTTGAGGACATGGATAGGGTGTTCCAGCTATAGAAGATACCATTAACAGGGCCTTGGTCTAGAATCCTGAACTACCCACTGACAAAGAACTTAATGGACTCAATACCGATGAAACCCCTGCCCTGCAAGGGGAAAGGGGAATACCTAATATGGAGGAGGTCCCAGCAAATGCTTCCTGTAATTTAGAGGCCTCTAGGAGAGACCCTGCTAGTGATGTCTCTTATACTGCTAGCACCCCTATTATTGCCCTAATGGCAGAGCCAACTGGCACTCAAGGTGTGGAGACAAGCATTGACCCCTTCACTCCTATGAACATTAACTTTGAACAAGGGTTGGCAGATACTGAAGATGGATTTACTATTATTAAAAACAGGAAAACTAGGAGGAAGAGATCTCTTAAGAACAGTAGGGATAGTGCTAACAGGAAGGAACCCCTAGGTCCTGAACAAATCTCCGATATAGTGCTAATAGGAAGGAATCCCTAGGTCCTAAACAAATCTCTGAGGCAAGGAAAAAGAGAGGTAGACCCTCTTCTTCTATTGCATTTGATGCTAACAATATAGCAAACAAAGAGGATTGGCCCAAGTGTTTTGAGGGATTTAAATCCCAAACTGACCCACCCCAACTACGTGAATCATGCTGAAAATAATATCTTGGAACATCAGGGGCCTTGAGGCCCCTGATCGGAAATACATCATAAAGAGATTTCTTAATGCACATAAGAATGTGGATTGCCTCCTCTTGCAACAGCTAAAAGTTGTGGGCTTTACCCTGCAAATAGGTCTCAAATGTATCTGGAGGGAGGCTACTTCCTTTTACACTAACCATACCAAAGGAAAAGGAGGCTCAGCCATACTTCTTAGTCCTAAATGGGCCAACAAAGTGGTTAACTGGGGACAACCCCCCTGTGCTAGGGCTATATGGGTCTCCATTCAAATGGGGAACTAGAGGTTTGGAATCTGCTCTATCTATGACCCAAATGACTATAGAGAAAGGGGAGAACTATGGAATTGGCTAATAGGGCTAGAGGATATTCCTTTGATTATTGGGGGAGACTTCAATATGGTTGAATCTGCTAGTGATAAAAAAAAGGTGGCAACAAATTTGAATGGAAAGGAATGGACAGGCTTCAATGGGATATAATGATTAATAAATTGCACCTTTTTGACCCTATTGCTAGAAGAAAAGACCAATTGAACACTATATGGTACACCTGGTCTAGCTATCAATAGTTGAATAAAAGGATTTACTGCAGACTGGACAGGCTCTACTTTAATAAATGCCACTTTGAAATTGACAAAGGCCCTAATGGAGATCATTATCTTGTCTCCCCATTTACCCTATCAGATCACCACCCGATAATAATAGGAATTGACCTCTCCCCAACTACTCCCCCCACCTCCTCTAGACCTCCTTCATTCATCCTCAATACTAGACTCCTAGAAGATGAGGACCTTCGCTCTGCCCTAGCCTTTATTAGACTGTTTAACAAAAAGAATATGAATCGGCTCTCTAGAATAGATGAATGGAATACAAACATTAAAACCTGGACCATCTTTTGTCAAACAGTGGGCACAAAGAAGGCCAAGGATGCTAGGAGGATAGAAAGAATACTTTAGGAGGATCTATGTACTGCGGAAATGAATTTGCAGAACTCCCCTAATGAGGAAAATATTACTTGCACTCTGATGACAATCAAAGATCACCTCGGGAAGTTTCAGAATCAGAAAATAAAAGGGCTAAAAACCAGGTCCAAACTAAATTGGTTGGACTCGGGAGACAAGGGCTCCAAATTCTTCTTTCATATGCTCAAAGTTAAGAAAGCTAAAGAGAACATCAGTGCTATATGGGACAACAACACTCATATCACGGACTCCCAAGGGATCCTAGAATGCTTCTCCCACTATTACCAGAAGCTTTTTACCTCAGATGAAGTGAATGACGACCATAGACATGCTAGAGAGCTCATTAAGCAATTGACCCCATCCAAACTTAATGTTGAGGACTTTGAGTTTGTAGGGCGCCCTATCTCAAGAGAGGAAATTGCAATGGCCATCTCCTCTATGGGTAATGATAGATCCCCTAGACCAGATGGATTCCCAGTGGAGTTCTATAAGAAAAACATTGGATGGATTGTAGGAGACCTCCAAGACCTATATCTGGAGGCTATTTCCAAAGGAACCCTAGGCAAAGAGATCAACCAAGGGCTTATCAAGCTCATCCCTAAGGAGGGAGACAAGACTTTGATTAAGAACTGGAGGCCTATCACGCTACTTAATGTATCTTATAAAATACTGGCCAAAGTAGTAGCCAACTAGTTGATTAGAATCCTGCCAAAAATAATCAGCCCTACCCAAATAGGCTTTGTTAAAGGCGGGTATATTCTTGAGAACTTGGTGACCTGTTGGGAATCACTTCAATGGGCAAAGGTCTCTGGCTAGAATGGGGCTATGCTCTTAATAGACTTTGAGAAGGCATATGATAGGATAGAATGAGGATTCATAAATCAGATGCTAGCTAGTCTGGGCTTCCCGGAGTCCTTCTGCAAGATTGTTCAGACACTACTTAGTGATGCCAATGCAGTTGTTGATATAAATGGATTAAAATTTGGCAACATCACCCTCTCCAGATCAATTAGATAGAGGTGTCAACTTGCCCCGACCCTATTTGTCTTGGCTGTGGATGCTATGCACTATATCCTAAACGACGTTAGTTTATCCCCTAGGGTCAAAGGAATTTCACTCCCTAACAAAGAAGAAATCATCAATATCCAGTTTGCAGATGACACAACTATTTTGTTCTCCTTGGATGAGGAAAATTTAACATATCTTCTTCACAACATTGAAATCTTCTGCAAAGCCTCAGGTAGTAGAATTTCCCTTCATAAATCTACCTTGTTAGGTTGGACTGACTCCCCTCCTATCTGGCTGTCTAAGTTTGATCTGAAGTGGGGAGGTCTGAATACTATCATCGGATACTTGGGCATTCCCTTCTCTGTGTCCCCGAATTTGAAAGAAATGTGGGAATGGTTCAGAAATAAGGTGGATAAGAAACTCACTAAATGGAACCGAAACTTCCTTTCCCTAGCAGGTCATTTTCAAGTCTGTCAGAAACTATTATCCTCATATACATATACTGCTCCTCAACCCGGTTATTTAGCAATTACCAGTTCAACTACATACAAAAACAAATCAGGAACTTCCTCTGGTCAGATGGGAAGGGCAGAAGGAAGCAACATGCTGTCAAATGGGATTGGTGTATCAAATCTAAGATGCGGGGAGGTATGGGCCTCAAAGACCTCAAACTCCAGGGAATTGCACAGGCTGCCAAATGGATTTGTAAAGCCCTTAATGGGAAAGAACCCTCGAAAGTGCTTGTTAGAAACAATATTCAATGCTCCACCCCAAAAACAACAAAAAAGTGGAAGAACCTACCCATGGGAGACCTGATTGTTGGGAATTTTGAGGTCTCCCCTGCAGGTTCAGAAGTCTTCAAGTCTATATGGAAGGCTTGGAACCATGTTAGACAATACATCAACAATAAAGGCATTTTAGATAAGAAGGGTTCTCTCAATCTGGGAAGGTCTATATGGTGGAATGCTCTGCACAATGGGAAACAACTAGCCTGTCTTCAAGGATGTTCTGCCCTGAAATGACACAATCAAGGGTTGGTCACATTTGAACACATTCTGGAAGATGACATTTTGATCTCCTGGGAGACTCTCAGCTCCAAATTCAACCTTCCCCTCTCCCAAGCCAGAACCTACAACATCTTTAAGTCTGCACTTGCTCCCATCCTTCCCTCTCTAAAGCCCTCCTCGCCCTCCCTCTAGCCTCCCTCTGCTAGATAGATGGCTCTCCCCTCCCGCTAACCAAGGCCAAAATGATCTACTCTGCCCTCTCTAACTCTATGGATATCCTTGAGCACCTTAACCGCACCTGGAACCTTTCCTGGGATACAAAAAAATGGCATGTTAGCCTCTCGAGATTCTGGTCTAACTCGACTGAGCCAAAAAAGAATTTTTTTTCTTGGAGACTCCTACTTCATAAACTGCCACTTAAGGATAACAACGGTGACCCCCTACTATGCAAACTTTGTCATATCCCTGAATCAGTATACCACATTTTTTTAATGTCATTTTGCCAAAGAAGTCTGGAATCTGTTTGGTATCTCACTTAATAACAATTGCTTTTCTGTTGATGAGATGGTATTTGGTTATGTTAGAGGTGGCAAGAAATATGCTAATCTTTTCTAGTCTGCTCTCTCCTTGGAAATTTTGTGGATCATTTGGAAATCCAAGAATGATGATGTGTTTCATGGAAAGAGTAGGAACCTCACTGAGTCTCTTAGTAGACTCATCTACTACCTTGTTGCTATGCAGGTCACAGTGGTACTAAGATTGGAGGAAGACAAATTTGACAGGTGGCTAAAGAATGGAACTATCCTAGTATTCATTAGAGAGCTCTCACATGGCTTCACTTGGGATCGCATGGGAAGCAACAAGACTCGTTTTGAACAAGGGCTGATGAGATTCATGCAAGCGATGGAGGTACGAAAACAAAGAGAAGACTTCATTGAGCTAGAGCTGGAAGGATTACCCTCCCACCCCTTCAAAGATCAGTACCGAAGGAAATGTGCTGGTCTGGTGCGAGGGAGAGCTAGGTTGGACTGCATGGCTCCTCCCCATGGGCGACAACAATGATCTGGATTCCTCCTTTGTGTTTAGCTAGGTGTATACCCTATGTTGCATTTTGATATGTCTCTCATTTTGTGTAATTTTGTAACTCAGCTCCAATGTATATGATCTTATATCATGTCTCGTGATCCCGCCTGATATAGTTCCAACAATTTATATTTTAACTCTTTAACTGGCTGCAAGGTATCCAGCCAAGACTCTTGAATTTTGTAACTGTTGTTTATATGATGCTTAATACAAGAATATTATCTTATATAATATAATATTATATTATATTATATAGTATAATATTATGTTCTATATTATGTATAATATAATAATATATTATATAATACGTATTATATAATATGTATTATATACTATATTATTATATTATATTATATATAATATAATAGTATATAATACGTATTATATAATATATAATATATAATATATTATTATATACTATATAATATATAATTATATAATATATTATTATATTATATATTATATATATATTATATAATATTATATTATATAATATAATATAATAATCTATTATATAATACGTATTATATAATATTATATTATTTTATATATTATATTATATATTACATATTATATAATATATAATTTATTTTTTAATTTTTACCTATAAAAATGGGATATCCGATTTAATCTGATATTCGATATCCAATTTGCTTAGGTGTTTACCATACCAAGGTGGGTCGAAGCTATTTTGGCTCCAAAACAGACCTTTTGTACAACGTGATAGCGACGTGTTAGTCAATCGCAACCATTTATTGCAAAATCGACGATGTAAAACGCGTGACTAACACGCGTGTTAGTCAATCTGTACTGTCGTTTTGGAGCCAAAATAGACACGTCCACCAAGGTGTACTAACACCTAGGCCAAGCAAAAAGTCAACACGGATTTTCACGTTTTTAGGCGAGTGGAAAAGGCTATTTTTTCACATCGCCACTTTTTGGCCCCCCATGACCTCGCACTAACCCGTGTATCACGATCAGTTGGTTCAGGATTTGATGACTCAGTTGCTATCATTACATATTATATAATATATAATTTATTTTTTAATTTTTACCTATAAAAATGGGATATCCGATTTAATCCGATATTCAATATCCAATTTGCTTAGGTGTTTACCATACCAAGGTGGGTCGAAGCTATTCTGGCTCCAAAACAGACCTTTCGTACAACGTGATAGCGACGTGATAGTCAATCGCAACCATTTATTGCAAAATCGATGATGTAAAACGCGCGACTAACACACGTGTTAGTCAATCTGTATTGTCGTTTTGGAGCCAAAATAGACACGTCCACCAAGGTGTACTGACACCTAGGCCAAGCAAAAAGTCAACACAGATTTTCACGTTTTTAGGCGAGTGGAAAAGGCTATTTTTTCACATCGCCACTTTTTGGCCACCCATGACCTCGCACTAACCCGTGTATCACGATCAGTTGGTTCAGGATTTGATGACTCAGTTGCTATCATTTGTTCTAGTAAGCCTTTTGGTTAATGTTAAGGGTTTTATCGATAGAGCTTTGTTGAAGATCTTTTGATGCATTTGATAAGTGGTGTTGGCGTGGCTTCTAGATGGCTCGTGGGATGCTATTGGTTATCTTGTTCGTGTCTTGTTGATCAGTGGTGTTGGATTTGGTTTATGGCAACCTATTTTGGGTCTGGTGTTATCTAGGTTATGGATCGGTTTATGTAATGTGTTGGAGGATGATCCCGATGCATTACCGACATGATTTACTGATTGGTTTACATTGTTTTCGGCCTAAGCCGACTTGGTTGATCATTGGATTGCGGGTTTATGTAATGAATTTATTGTATTATCTTCTGTGTGGCTGACCTAATTGTTTAGGTCCTAGATTGGTATATATATGATGTAAGATCTCTTTGTAGATTATGGTTAATGGTCAAGGTTAGGAGTTGTGAGCAATAATCTGTGTGAATAATGCTATAATCACAAGCAGAGGTTTTTGTCGATCATAGGTGATTGAATTGAGTTTACAAGTGAGGATTTAGTCCTCCGGTACTAAGCTTAACCAGAACTATACTCAGGCATAGGAGATGCTATTATTGCAACTCACTCTTCTTTTCAAATAGTAGTCTGAATTTCTTTTGTAGTCAGTGAGGCTCCTTTTTGTGATGAGCAGTGCGCTCTAGGTTGTTGGTCTTCTTGCATGTGTAGGCCCCTCATTTTGTAATCACATACTTACTGCAGAAGTATTATCTGACTGTGGGTAGGCTTCTCACCATAGTTTTCCCCTTTACCAGATTTTCCACATACAAATCTTGGTGTCATGTGTTATGGATGGATGGTAACCATTCTGTGTTTTATGTTTATGCTTAATTGTTATATCTGCTATTCCGGTATTGAGTTTATGTGTTTCGGTAATAAGGTTTTGAATGCTTAAAGTTTTGTAATCTGTTGACAACTGATTCAGCCCCCCCTCCTCTCAGTTGTCCTCTGGTTATTTGAGTTGTCTAACAATTGGTATAAGAGTTTGGACCTCTCTGCAGAAGCTTAACCGCTTGAGGAAGATCCTATTGCATCTAATAGTTCAAGTTCATCAATTTCATCAGCAGTTGTTTTTCGGAGAGACATTCATAGGCTTGATGGAATAAATTACAGGGTATGGAAGATTCAGATGGAGACTCATCTAATATGTCTTGGGAAGGAAATTTGGTAGATCGCTGAGAAAGGAGTTACACCTTATAATCCGATATCCGACAATCCTCCTCCGACAAAATTGGATAAGGAGCTTGAGAATTATTGTAGAGCTAGAGAAGACCTCTTATGTGTGCTTTACGATCAACAAATAAGGGGACTAACTGACAAATCAACTGCAAAGGTTATATGGGACAAGTTCGAGACTTTGAATGAAGGTGACCCTACTGTTAAAATTGCTAAACTTGATGGTTACCGGATGAGATATGAAAATCTGAAGATGGAAGAAGATGAAAGGATTATTGCATTTATGGAAAGAGTAAATGAAATTGTCATGGAAATTCAATGTTGTGGTGGATCTCTAACCGAAAATGAAATAGTTTCTAAAGTTTTGAGAGCTTTACCACTGGCTTATAAGATGAAGGCTACTACAATTAATGAGTTGAGAACAATGGAAAACACTTCTGTTAATCGAGATACCTTTGTTGGGAGATTATCTTCTTTTGAGCTTGAAGAATTTGGACTTTCTGGAGCTGCAAATCTAAACCTGCTTTTCATGCATCTACATCATCTACCGCCAAGAGCGATTGGAAGGTTTTTTATGCAAAGGAACTATAGGATATCAAGAAGGAAGATGAAGAGTTTGAGCAACTTGTAGCCCTATTTGCTAGAAGAGTACCTAAAAGATCGGTAGGAAGTAAGTATGAAGGAAAATCACCTTTTAAATGTTTTGCATGTAATAAGATAGGTCATTTTGCATCTAGGTGTCCTGAATGGAATTCAAGGTTTGAAGAAAGAGTTAGAAGATCTTTTAAGCCTAACCATGATTATCAAAACAAGCATAAGTACAAGAGAAATAGAGACAAATCATGTTACGATGTTGATGAGGAAGGTGTGACTGATTCTGAGAAGGAATCATGTTACAATGGAAAGGAATGGGTATTCTTGGCTATCAAGGAAGATGATCTGGTACCGGAAGGGAAGGAATCTGAGGAGAAGGCCCTTGCTGCTAAAATTGAAGACAAGGATAAATGGGTTATAGACAGTGGATGTTCACATCATATGACTGGAGATAAAATAAAGTTTCTATCTTTGCAAGAATTTGATGGTGGTCTGATAAGATTTGGAGATGACAAAGGATGCATGATCAAGGGAAGAGGAACTATATCATTGGATGCTAAGCATAATACTGACAAATTTTATTGTGTTGAAGGTTTAAGGCATAATCTTTTGAGTGTGAGACAGTTGGTGGATAAGTGATTTCAATTACAGTTCAAAGATGGAAAATGCAAGATTATTAACTGATCTGGATTGGAGATTGTGTCATGTGAATTTTGATTGCATTACATAAAGATCAGTTATACTAAGGCAATTACAAACATACCTAAGATTTTGAAGCCTTATAATCCGGTATGTAAGGAATGCCAAATGGGAAAACATGTCAGAACTTCTTTTAAGAGTATACAAAATAAATCTAATGATGTTCTTGATCTTATTCATACTAATTTGTGTGGTCCTATTAGAATCAAAAGTTTTCAGGGTGATAGATACTTTATACTAATCATTGATGACTATTCTAAAATGATGTGGGTTATTTTTCTAAGAGAAAAATCTGAGGCTTTTGAAAAGTTTAAAATCTTTAAAGCTAAAGTTGAGACAAAGACACAATTGAAGATTAAATGTTTAAAGTCAGATCAGGGTGGAGAATTCACATCCGGTGAGTTTAACAAATTTTGTGAGAAGCATGGCATAAGAAGACAATTTTTTGCCCCTTGGACACCTCAACAGAATGGAATAGTGTAAAGGAAGAACATAACCATCTTGGTTGCGGCTAGAAGTATAATGATTACAGTTAATCTACCTCATATCTATTGGAGATAAGTTGTGAGCACGACGATATACACATTCAACAGAGTTCATATCAAATGAGAAACTGGTAATAAACCTTATGAGTTATGGTTTGGTCATACACCTACAGTTAAGTATTTCATAATCTTTGATAGTAAATTCTATATCAAAAGAGATGATTTCATTGGCAAGTTTGTCCTAGATGTGATGAAGGAATATTTCCTAGTTATTCTAATGAAAGCAAAGCATATAGATGTTATAACAAGAGATTGCAAAGAATTGTGGAGAGCACAAATATCAAGGTGGATGAGCAGAACAAAGGTCAAATCATAACATGTGAGAGCGAACCAGCAGTGGAAAATGATCATAACTGAACCGGTACCACCTACACTGGAACAAAATGTTGAACTACTTACTCCGGCAATATCAAAAAATTCAACAGTAACTAAAGATCAGAGCAGAGGAACATAAAATCAGAAGACTCCTAAATATGTAAGGTTGAATCATTCAGAAGATCAGATCATTGGAAACAAGAACAATGGAGTGATGACAAGAAGAAGGTTGGCAGCTGATGAGGTATGTTTAAATTCTCAAGTTGAACCGGCATCCGTAATTGAAGCATGTAAAGATGTATGTTGGATGAAAGTTATGGAAGAGAAATTATTTCAGATAGAAAAGAATAATACATGGACTTTAGTTCCCCGACCTAAAAATAAGAATGTTATTGGAACTAAATGGGTTTTTAGGAATAAATTGAATGAAGATGGACAAGTTGTGAGAAATAAGGCTAGATTGGTTTGTGAAGGATATTCTGAGAAGGAAGGAATTGATTATGATGAAACTTTTGCACCAGTAGCTAGGATTGAAGCTGCAAGATTATTTCTTGCTTATGCTGCACATAAGAACTATAAGGTTTATCTGATAGATGTTAAGTATGCATTTCTAAATGGAGATCTTGAAGAGGAAGTTTATATTGAGCAACTTGATGGATTTTCACTTTCAAATGACAAAACCATAGTTTACAAGTTAAAGAAAGCTTTATATGGATTGAAAGAAGCTGCTAGAGCTTGGTATGCAAGGTTGGATAAATACCTTTTGAAACTTGGTTTCACTAAAGGTAATGTTAACAGTAATTTATATTATAAGATCTTTGATGATGACATACTGATTATTGAGCTCTTTGTTGATGATATCAGTTTTGGAGGTGAGGATAAGTTGTGCATAGAATTCTCTAACAATATGAAGAATGAATTCGAGATGTCTATGATTGGGGAGATGAAATTTTTCCTAGGTTTGAAGATTAATCAAACTGATAAAGGTACTTTCATTTGCCAAACTAAGTATGCTAGAGAGTTGTTGAAGAAATTTGGTATGGAAAACTCTAAACCGTTTGGTACTCTTATGGTTACAAGTGAGAAACTAACAAAGAAAGATGCATATAATTTTATGACATTATTTATCCTCCCAATGACAAAAATATAAGATAAAAAGAGAACTAGACTCTCAATTTCAAGACAACTACAACTACTAACATTTGACAAAAATTCCACTTTGAAAATGCTTTCATGGATGTTCGCAAAGTTTGTGGAATTTGGCTTTACACCCACAATTTTGTATTTGCTTGAAAGTTTCTAAAGCCTAATCCTTACATCCATTTGTGCATATCCTACAATTATTGCAGTTTGTGAGATGAGATCTCTTTGTGGCATTATGTCAAACAATTCACTGACACTTTGCATTTGCTTGAAGGTTTCTAAATCCTTTTTTCGCACATCTATTCTATCCATATCTTAGAATCATTGTAGTCCATCTGATCACATTTCTTATAGGTATGTTGTCGAACAGTCCAAGTGCTTGTCTGTTCTTCGACGTTTAACATACATGTTGACCATGTAGTTGCAACTACAACATATAACAATTTTTTTTTATGCATTTATAGATGTCTATACCCTCTTCTATAGCTCCCATTTTCACATGGTCAGGGAGGATGATGTCAAAGATTGGAGAATTTTCTCTTACACCTACCAATTGTGTTTGCTTGAATGTTTGTAAAAGCTTTTCAATAAATCCACTTTGCGACATTATTTCAAACCGTTCATGTGCCTTGTTTATGCTTGTTAGCAACAAGACATGGAAGAGCCTTTGGGTCTAGAGTGACTCGATGGCTGGTGTGCTCTCCTTAACATATCTTGTTCATTGTTTCTCATGGCCATTCCTATTCGTTATTAATCCCGCACTTTTGTACCAAAAATCGTTATCTCCTACCCGTATTATTATCTCCATATGCAACAATCAAGTTTTTGACCCAAAAGATTTTCACGTTTACTCCTAGGCTATACCAAAATGGAAACTTTGGAACAGGGTATGGGCGTCCATTATCACTGCTGGAAATGCTGCAAAATGTAGAAGCATAGACAAGGCAGTGAAGTGTTTGATAGAATACCTCAGAGAAACATGGTCTCATTGAATGGTATAATTGCAGGATATGCACAAAATGCCTTTGTTGAAAAGAATTTTGAAACTTTCAACCTAATGTAATCGATAAAGTTAGACGTTGCAATCTATGCCAGGATCATTGCTGCCTATGCAAAAATAAAAGGAAGGTTGTTTTTTCCTAGTGAGGCAACGTCTATCCAGCACCCATATTGTACCATTAACCATTTTTAATAATTAATTGATAAATAAATACTGATTAAAGTTTAATTATTAATTAATTAAAAAACATGATTAATTGTACTATATGGATGCTACATAGATACAGGTCTATAAGAGTGAAAGCGTAGAATAAGAGAGGTAGAGCACACCTTAACTACGCTAAAATGAATGCTCGTACCATAAAAGTGAAAACCCAATGCATCGGGGTGAGACATCACGCATAGCCGGTGTGGTTCCCCCACAATGTAGCATATCAACTAAAAATGTGAAAAAAAATAAAAAAATAGATAACTATACTCTTGAAAAAATTTACGGTTTTGTTTCAAGGTAAAACTGTTAATAAGATAATATCAATTAATTTATAAATTTAATACTTGAAGATTTTCTCTTTATAGAAAGTTTTATCTTATAGATATAAAATGTTTTCTTTAATCTTATCCAAAAATAAATAGGATAAGGTCTTTGTTTTATAAAAATAAAATGTTTTTTTATTTTATTTTATCATATAAAATACTTTTTGATATTAAAAGTAGCAAAACAAGGGTGATGACCCTGTATACAAACAGTCCATAGGCAACATAAAGAAAGATGACAAATCAAGGGTGTTGATCCTTTACAAACTTAACTCAAATAGGCCATTAACAACAAGTAGGAAGACCATTGTTAACAAAAAAGGGCCAAACAAACCATCAACAACAAATTGGCAAAAAGCTAAATCCCAATTCAAGAGTAGGAAGAATCACCAACAACTCGACTCAAAAGAGTTTGGGGGGAAGGGGGAGTGGAAGAGGGGAAAGCGGCAGGGGAGAATTACATTTTCACATACAATAAACAATAGCCCAAGTAATACTACTATTAGGAACATCATTACAAGTGGGATCAAGGGGCAAAATCCCCTTAGTGTATGTTAGCACCTGGAGCAAACTCTTGTTGTGGAATAGGAACAACAGGAGTAAAAACCTCAAGGCCAAAGGACACCACATCAGTATGAGTAGGATCAAGGGGGGCAACAGAAGTCATGACAACAATAAAAGGCACAATCTCACCCTAGGAGGAGTCGTCATTAGCATGTGAAGAGTCATCAAAATCAAAAGCATCAACAGTCAAATTATCAACATTCACATCTTTTCACGAAGTAACAGTACATTTAGAGTGCAAGAGACAACAATTCATAGCTAAGTGACTAGTTGAAAAGCATCTACAACAATAAAAGAAGAGGCACTCATAATCCAATGATTGAATCCATGGCCTCATTCACGAATCATAAGAACCGCATCCCTAACGAGAGGCAAAGAGATGTCAATGTCGATTAGAATGCAAACAAAAGTAGAATGACACATGAAGGATGTGGTATCATCCACCTTCAAAAAGCATCCAATAGAATTGGTAATGGCCTCATAACAAAAATGCTCCCAAAAATAAAGATTGGAAAGACGAATCCACACTAGACACATATTGAGTGGTTCAACAAGAGGGTTAAAAGAAGTTGTCCAAGGTTTGACCAAGAGAGAGTTAACTCTCCAAGCCCACAACTTGTTTAATACCAAGTCATTATCCTTAGAGGAAGCAAAGGAAGTAAAAAGACCCTTAGCACAAGAAAGCATAATAAAAATCATTTTCATAATATTATATGAGGTCTTGTTCTATAGATGTTGCTTTCTTTTATTATATCTTATAAAATAGTTGGGAAATGATAACAAAAATATTCTATATTAAAATATGATTTTATTTTAATTGTTTATTTCACTTAATTTAAACAAAACTACTAATTATGTATATCAATGCTAATATGATTTATTCATGTAAGAAGAATCTAGATAGATAACATTCGTGTAATGAAAAATTATATTTCATATCATTTACAAACTTAGAGGTTTGGTAACTTTAACATGAGACCATATATTTAAAAATTAAATAAATTTAAGATCAAATGGCCACCTCATTTTATTTTAAGACCAAAATTGTTAAATGATATTATTATTCCATGGTTAAGAAAAAAAAAGTTCCAATATTTATTTCAATTCTTGAAATTACTTAAAATTTATCATGTAAATTATTGTTTAGGTTTGATAAGAAAGAAAAAATCATAATTATTACATTAGGAGGCAAGATGATTTTAGAAATGGGTCAAAATCTGTTAGAATAGTACTCACATCCTACTTGGCTAGAAACCCAAAAGCTAGAAAAGTAGGGAGGTTGATATGTTAAGTTTAACTTGGGTAAATTTCAAGGTTGAGGGGTGTTCTAAATTATTGTACTTAATTTTCTCCCACATGGTAAGTCAATTATTTATAATTGGAATAAAATAATTTCAATCATTACTCATGTTAGCTAAATGTTAGCCTCATGACTATTCCCCCATTATATATTGAATCGTTAACAAATAACTTTTATCCAATAAAAATTTCAAGGTATGATAGTTAAGTGGGGAAAACTACATGGTTTATTAAGATTACCTCTTTGTACAAAATAGTATCAATAATAAAGGTGCATTACAAGAGTAGTATACCTTCCAGCTGAAGGTTAAAGTTAAGCCTTTGTTAGTGATGTAATTAACAATAAAAATTATAATAATTTCTTGCATTTTTTTGCTCAAAAGAAATATATATGGGCATGCCATCCTCCAAGTCTTTGAAGCTTAAGTGTAATACCTCTAGAAAGGGAATGGGTGTTATCCTAATGTAAAATAAGCACCCTATTGCATTTGAAAGAAAAAAGTTGAGAGGAGAAAAGAGGTGTTCAATGTATGATAAGATGTTTGCCATAATGCATGCCTTGGTAAAGTTTAGGCAATATTTTGTTGTTGAAAAGTTCATTGTTAAACAGATCACTATAGCCTCAAATATTTTTTCAACCAAAAAAATCTCAATGTCAGATGGTAGTAGAAATGGGTTAGTAAGTTACAAGCTTACAATTTTGATATTAAATATATGAAAGGAAAGAACATTGTTGCTAATTCATTGTCAAGAAGGCCAAATTTGATTTCCATGATGGAGATTACTACTTGTTGGAAGGAGCAAGCTTTTGTGAAGTATGCCAAAAGTCCCTTTCCAACTAGTATATTAAAGGTTATAGTGCAAAATGAAAGGTAAAAAGTGGTGAATGAATTGATGTCTACAAACAAAGAATCTTCTCAGTTCTTCAATCAAGACTCAAAGAGAAGATTTTGAGGACTTTAAATGATGCTCCCTTCGCTTGTCACCAAGGACATTTCAGGACTTACAGATAGATCCGTGAAATATTCTCATGGAAGGATCTTAATGATCAAGTTCATAAGTATGTTAAAGAATGTTGAGTGTGTCAACAAAACAAGAATAAGCACACCTTTCCTACATCTTTGTTACAACCCTTACTCATTGTCAATCAAAGGTGGGAAAGTATCTCAATGGACTTCATTACTAAACTACTAAAAGTGCAAGGGAAGAATTGTATCTATTTGATTGTTGATAGATTGACTAAACTTGCACACTTCTTTGCTATTTCTACAATTTTTACAACAATTCAAATGGCTAGATTATTTTTCCAAGAAATTTTCTTGGTGATTATTGGCTCTGATTTCTAGGATTTTTCATGTTGTTTTTTCAAAAGTAGTAGATGTATTTCCTATCCTAGCCATACACCTTTAATGAGCAAATTAAACCCATCATTTTGCACACAAGGGTTAAGTGCAATGATTTTTTGTGGATATCTTTCTCAAAATTCCTTGAGTGTTAAGCAACCAATTTGGACTATATTTGAGGTAGCAAATTGTGGAGTTTGAATTTATTAAAGAGGTTGAAACCTTACAGCAAGCCATACCATTCACTTGGTAGGGATGTGAGAGTTTAAGAGGCTAAACACCTTGGTCTTACGAATGTTTATGTAAGAACCTCCATAATATCAAATTAACATAATTCACAAATTACACATCAAGCATTCCTTAATGCTATGTGACCAAACAGAAAAATAGAGACATGAAACTACATTTCAACATAAAGATACAATACATAAGCCAAATACAAGGAAAAACATAAAGAAACATGTACCCTTCTCATAGACGACAAGGTTGATTACCATGAATACATAGTCAACAATCATGAAGACCATCCTGACAGAAACTTTTGACATCAGACTTACTAGAGCATGCACCATGCGCAAGAACATTGTCGAAGTACGTTTCCACCCTACCACGAAATAGTTACACTTCCCTGGAAGCTTTTATGAGACGAAAGATACGCAACCCAACATGAGGAAGACTAGCAATATAATTTTGACAATAGTAATGGAATTTGTGTGGCATGACATATTTGCAATCTAACACTAATGCAACGATATCATGGTCATCCAAGATGCATATAACATACATATGAGGGTAGAAGCAACAACCTTTGTTTAACTGTCAAAAGGCATTTCAAGATCTAAATTCCATCCCAATCACATTTAACTTGAGAGGTGAATATAGCATGAAATTATCTGAAACATGGAAAAAACATAAAAAGGCATTCATGCATTGCTAATTACATTAAAAATAAAAATAAAAAAAATCTTGCAAATATCTGAATGACTAAATCTTGTACAAACCATATTGCCATAGATCGTATATGATATCTAATTCATACACTACTTCACTAGATTATGTGTCAATATCTCAATAGAGAAGTGTTTATAGTTAGATAAATATGCCCTTTAAAATATTATTACACTAACACAAATCAATGCAAAATCATCCTGAAATTGGAGGAAAATAATCTCAACTATTTGTAAATGCAATTAATAACAAAATAATAATAATAATGATAACTCACATTATATCCTAACAAAAGTTGGCTAAATAATAATGATTCTATTAAAGAGCTTACTAGAATTTATAAATTCCCAAAACCTTCAATTCACACCTCTGTGTTAATCATGACATTAAACATAAATTTTATAGTTAGATAAATATGCCCTTTAAAATATTATTACACTAACACAAATCAATGCAAAATCATCATGCAATTGGAGGAAAATAATCTCAACTATTTGTAAATGCAATTAATAACAAAATAATAATAATAATGATAACTCACATTATATCCTAACAAAAGTTGGCTAAATAATAATGATTCTATTAAAGAGCTTACTAGAATTTATAAATTCCCAAAACCTTCAATTCACACCTCTATGTTAATCATGACATTAAACAGAAATTTTATAGTTAGATAAATATGTCCTTTAAAATATTATTACACTAACACAAATCAATGCAAAATCATCCTGCAATTGGAGGAAAATAATCTCAACTATTTGTAAATGCATTTAATAGCAAAATAATAATAATGATAACTCACATTATATCCTAACAAAAGTTGGCTAAATAATAAATATTCTATTAAAGAGCTTACTAGAATTTATAAATTCCCAAAACCTTCAATTCACACCTCTATATTCTACTAGAAGAGAACCTTCTCTATTCTTCAATTTCTATTCTTCAACTAAATTGATGTTATCGAGAACATTTAACTAATAAGCAATATCTCATAATTCACTTGTAATATATATTTTTAAAAATTTATACTCTTATCGGTGATTCTTAATCAATCCTTTTAATTCCCTAAAAAAATAATCTTTTTGTTTAACATTTATCTCTTTTAATTCAATGTAATTTAACTAATCATTTCATAAACACAATTGATATTCTTAATATAATAAGAAAACTCATGATATAATTTCAATAGCATTTTAAGCTAACATTCTAGAATAAATATATTGAGGTCAAATAATTAAAAGATAAATTGTAGAATCTTACTGATATCTCATTCTAACTAAAATATTAGCCATTCTAAATGTATCATCCATAGACAAATTAAGTAATATGAATAATAATTATTAAATATATTTAAATCCTATTTATAAATGATAGGCCAACTTTAAATTCTATAACCTAACCCTTTCCTATTACTTTAAATATTTCCAAACTAATATATACATTTTTATTTTTGAAGTCATGAGTAATATATTCTTACCATGTAAGAGACATCTACAAAACACATTTAAAAATAACACCTTTATACTTAGCTTAAGAAAAGCTCGTCTCTTTTTATTACTCTTTTCAATAAGCCAAGTCTATGTAATCTTTCTAAGTCTATAATTAACTAAGAAACAAAACGCCATATCCCAAATATAAAAGAACTAGTCAATAGTCTAATCGATAATGTGTGTCCACATTCTTATCAAAATTATAATAGAACTATCAAACTAAGTTGTCAAGTCACATAGCACATAGCATAATCTAACTTATGGAATGCTCTATGTTTACTAATATTTATAAAATGTAATGCAAACTGCTGAAATAGCAGTCATGGTCGATGCATATTCTTAAAAGAAAAAATGATTTGGAGCCGATTTATGAATTTAGTGATTATGAAATTGATATCATGCATAAGTTCTACAACCAATTTGAACTCACCACGGTCAATGAGATATATACTAACCTGCAAAGATCAGATTGCTATCCACAAGCATGAAAACCAGTGATATAAGCAAATCAAATATATTGTTCAAGCTTCAGGCATGTCTTCAGAAGCATGATGGGTGAGTTTCTGTCTTTCACAGGGACCAAATTTGCTCTTCCAATCTGTCTGTTTTTCTGGTGCTCTTCCAATCTTATGCCTACCACGCTTGATTCCTCACGGCGTCCAAAGGTGCTTTTTTTTTCCCTATGCGTTGGGATCCAAGTCTCCCCAAGAATAACACTGGTGTTTAATTTATTTCTTTTCCACTCGATTCCACTTTCCTCAAAAAAAAAAAGGTTACAGTGCATGTACTAATATTTAAGATCTGGGCCTTTCTTTAGATCAAAATGCTAAGAAACTGTTGCAGGATCTAATGATCCAGGATGAGGACCCGGACTCAATTCTAGATACCCCTCTAGTAGTACTGTACTCTCAGGTCAAAGAAAAAAGAAAGTTAGACCTTCATCAGATTCATGATGGATTGGAAAAACCAGACTTTGGTTTATCCCCTCCTAAGAAAGGCCACAAATCTCTTATTGAAGCCAGGCCTTTAGATGGTGCTGCTGAAAACCAATCAAAACTTCAAGACCTTTGGAAAGTAGGGAAGGGGAATCCCCTTCTTGAACAACAATGAAAATCTTATCTTGGAATGTTAGGGGCCTCAATGCCCCTAACAAACAAAGGATGATCAAAAGGAGGATTCTTTTGGTCAATGCAAAAATTATTTTTTTACAAGAAACGAAGCTGGACAATATGCAAGCAGTTGCTTTTGGTAGTGGAATTAGCCCCCATTTCATGACTTCCTCACAAGTGACAGTGGATTCAGATGGGGCCTCAAGAGGCCTAATGATAATCTGGAAGCCTTCCCAAGTTAAAGTTGTTGGCATTGCTTCAAACAGGAATTGGATCCTGGAAAAAGTATTCCATCTCCAATCCAACTCATCTTTCCTTGTCATTAATACTTATGGTCCAGTCTCCCCCATCAACAAACGCCTTTTATGGTCCTCCTTAGATGTAGTCCTGTCTTCTCATACTAAGGAACAACTCTTTATAGGGGGTGACTTCAATGCTATAAGAAGAACCTCTGATAAAAGGGGAGGATTAATTCGCTTAGGAGGATCTCAACAGGACTTCAACAACTGGATTGATAGGAATGGTCTGATGGAAATAGATTCAGGAGATTTGTTCACTTGGACAAATAGAAGGAAAGGCTTTAGCAATATTGTCGAAAAATTAGATAGATTTTTTTGGCAAGGTGACTTAAGGAGCTTCCCATTCACCCTTTCATGCTCGGTAATCCCCTGTTCAAGGACGGATCATTATCCCATATTGCTGTCCTTGATTGATAATAAGTCAAATTGCAAAGCCCCATTCAGGTTCGAGAACATGAGGATGAAGGACCAAAATTTTCTAATTTTGATAGAAAACTGGTGGAAGGAGGCGTCGGCGGTAGGCTCAAAACACTTTTGCTTTAGTGCAAAGTTAAAATTTGTCAAACACAAACTACTTCAATGGAACTCCCAGCATTTCAGAAACATCTTCTCAACAAAATGTTCGATAAAAGGAAGATTGACAACCCTAAATGATAAGATCATTCTGGAAGGTATGGATCTGGAATCCTTTCAACAAGAAAAGATGCTCCTACTGGAATATGAGGATATCTTGTCCAAAGAAGAGATTTTCTGGAAACAGAAATCGAGGGAGAACTGGCTTAGTATGGAAGACAAAAACACTAAGTTCTTTCATAATGTAACAAAGATTAGGAGTAAAAATTGAATATCAAAACTAGAGTCCAAGGACAACCGGATCATAGAGGATCCTGATGAAATTAAGGAGGAAATCACTTCTTTCTTTTTCAATCTCCTAAACAACTTTGAAGGTTCTCAGCTACTAGAGCAAGGAAAGATGTTGGATGTGATCCCCAAGATCATAACAGACAAGCAGAACCAAAATCTAAATGAGAGTCTAAAGATGGACGAAATTTTTCAAGCCCTCAATCAACTCCCTTCGGGTAAAGCTCCTAGCCCGGATGGCTTCCCAGCGGTTTTTTACAAGAAGTGTTGGCATATCTTAGGTCAAGATATTGTGGCAGCTTTGGAATGCTCAAGGAGATCAGGAAGGCTTCTTAAGGAAGTTAACAACACATTCATGGTCCTTATCCCTAAGAAGGAGAATGCAGTAAAGCTGGGTGATTTCAGACCCATCTGACTTTGCAACACAGTTTACAAAATCCTCTCAAAAGTCATCATGAATAGAATGAAGCCCCTCATGGAATCAATCATATCAGAAGAACAAACAAGGTTTGTTGCAGGTCGCTCAATCCTTGATGGAGCCATAATAGCACAAGAAGCAATCCACACTCTTCAAAGTACTAAAAGACCACGTATGATGATTAAAGTAGATATTTCAAAGGCTTATGATAGTGTAGATTGGCGCTTCCTCTGCAAGGTTATACAAGCCTTTGGTTTTGCAAAGCAATGGATCGATTGGGTCTTTGAATGCATCTCCACCCCGAAAGTTTCAATCTTGGTATATGGGAAACCAGAAGGCTTTTTTTCCTCCACAAAGGGAATTAGACAAGGAGATCCTATCTCTCCTTTTCTCTACATTATAATGGGGGAGATTTTGGACAAAACAATAAAAAGAAGCTACATGAACAATCTTTTAGAGGGAATCAAGGTAACCAGAAACTTTTCAGTCACACACCAGCAGTTTGCAGACGATAATCTCCTCTTGGGGGCAGCAAAAATCAAAGAGGCTTCCCACCTTAAACAAATTCTAGACACCTTTGGGAAAGCCTCAGGGCCAAATAAGGAATAAGGACAAATCCAAGGTCTACTTCTTTTCTACCTCTAGACAATTGCAGTCTAAAATACTTTCAATTTTGGATAGCAGTGAAGGATCCCTCCCTTGTATCCATTTGGGAATCCCAACAGATTATGGCACTGGGAATGCTAGATCGTGGGATCCTTTAAACTAAAAATGGATCAAATTTCAAACTCCTGGAAAGGGAAATGGCTGTCCTGGGCGGGCAGACTTGTTATGATCCAAGCAGTATTAGCGGCCCTGCCCATCTATCTTCTATCCATCCTATCTCTCACAGCAAGTGCAAATGCCTTTCTTATTAAGAAAATGAGGAATCTCTTGTGGCAAAACTCAGAGGAGAAACACAGAATAGCTCTAATTGCATGGGAAAAAATAATCAAGCCTAAAGTCCTTGGGGGTTTAGGCCTTAAGGATCTCAAATTGCAAAATAAAGCTCTAGGGGCCAAACTACTATGGAAGTTCATCAGGAATCCTAACATCACATTGGCTAGAATGCTAGCCACTAAATATTTACCAGACCATGAGTCAACCAATCTTATTCGAGCAAACTCATTTCCCAAGGGCTCTAAAACGTGGAATTTCTTAATTTCCTGTAGAAACCTGATATCAGAACAAGTCTCATGGGATATCCGAGATGGAGGTTCAAGCCTCTTTTGGGAAGACTCCTGGGGTGGCTACCCTCTCATAGCTAATTCACTCAACATTCCAACAATAGAAAACTGGCTTAAGCACCACTAGGGTGTCAGAGTTAGAGATTACATGGTTTTTGATGGTTCACCCGGTTCTCAAAGTTGGAAATGGAAATCATTGAACGTGTTCCTACTGCAAGGAATGATATAGACCAACTCAAAGAACTATTAAAAGCTATAAAAGTTAATCCAAGAAGAGGGAATGACTCTTTAATTTGGGCTTCTTCTAAAATAGGGCTCTACAATCCTAGAGATGGTTACAGAGTACTAGTTAACAATGCTGCTCAGGATCAACTAGATTTCCCCAAGAAGTTGTTTTGGAGCTCTAAAGTTATCCCTAAGGCAGGGATCTTTGCATGGTTAGCTTTTCAAAGGAAGATCTTAACTGCAGAAAAATTCACAAAAATGGGGTTCGCAGGACCCTCTAGGTGCATCATGTGCAAAGCTCAATCAGAGACAATGGACCATCTACTACTCTCCTATCCCTTTGCGTTCAAATGTTGGCGATGGCTCTATGCTAAACTTGGCCTAATCACAGCCCTCCCAAACGACATCAAATCCCTGTTTCAAAGCTGGCCTATCCCAACCAAGGAGTCCACCCTGAGTTCAATCATGGAATTGTCCCCTTCAAGTCTAGTCTGGGAAATATGGAAGGAGAGGAATCGCAAGCTATTTGACAACAAATCCAGAAGAATATAAACAATCTTGAACTCAATTGAATTGATTATTGTGGATTCAGTTAACTGCAAGTTAGCCTTCTCTTTGGGTCGTCGAAAGTTTTCTCATCTTGGGATGAAAGCATAAGGAAAAATTGGCATGGGATCAAGATTCCCCCCTCTTTTGGGCAAAAAGACAATAGGAGAGAGACTGCTATCTGGTCTCCTCCAAAGCCTGGTTGGATAAAACTAAATTTTGATGGCGCCTCAAGAGGCAACCCGGGCCCTTCAGGCATAGGATATGTAATCAGAGATCACACAGGAGCAATCCTTGGGAAAATGGCAAAGTCGATCCCCCCAGACACAAACAACATAGTAGAGTTCAAAGCTCTGCAACTCGGACTGAGAGATTGCATTAACCATGGTTTTAATAACATCTTAGTGGAGGGCGACTCAAAGATTGCAATAAATGCCATCAAGAGGAAAATCACTCCAAATTGGAGACTGCGGGGAATTCTAGAAAGCATAGTCGCAAGCCTGGACAGGATCGACAATTATGAAGCTAAGCATATCTACAGAGAAGCAAACTCAGAGGTAGATGTTCTTTCGAAATTAGCCGCTTAAGGATCCTATCTCCACAGTTGGGATCAGGGGTATCTTCCTCTTTCTCATACAGACCATTGCAATTGACAGGCTAGGGTCCCAGAGGTTCAATCAGATGTGAGAATCCCTTCAGGAACTTGCAGAAGTCTCTTATCATTTTGCTATACGGTTAACATTAAATTTAACCCTGGCGGCTAAGCTTAACGGTCATATCAATTCAAATTTAATCCTACCTTTCTGGGGAGGGTGGGCCCGCAATTAAGCACGTCATCTAAGCCGTAGTCATGACCTATGCCTTCTCCGATCCTCCTCTCAAGATAGTTGACAAATTGTCAAATCAATTTAAGGTCTGTGTGGCCCGTCCGGGAGAGTTGGCATGACAAGGACAAACATCCTTCGCCACCTTTCCTGGCAAATTTATTGCAAACCCGACCCTCATTATTCAGCTTTAAACAGTGTGCCATCCTTCTTCACATTTGTTTTCTACATTCCCTGTTCATTCCCATCTCTCTGCTTTTTTATCTCGGAGTCCATTTCCTCCTCTGTTGATCAGCCTGCATTGCAATCTATGGCGTCCGAGCCCCCTTTTGGTTTCATCATGAGCGTGTATCCCAGACCCACTTGCTGTTTTGGAGCAAACACTCCAATCTCTCTCTCGACGTCAACGCGTCAAATCTCTTTCAGGAAAATTACAAACTTAAGGCTCAAGCGCCTCCTCCTCTTCTCGGACTTCCCCCTCATTTTGGCATTGAAGATGATCTTGGGCAGCGGACACCTGAGTAGAGATGAATATCCTCGGGACAACACCAACATTTCCTCAAGGTTCGTTGCCTCCCTGCTAGACCTTAAACTTGCCAAGCAGACAGTTTGGTGCCTCACCAAGAAGCTTTTCCCTAAGGAGGTCACTCAAGAGCTCCAAGAAATTCTAAACAAACCAATTCATGACTTTGGGGCCCCTCGGCCAAGGGATAGAATCCTCTTCAACGCTCATGGAGAATTAATTAATTATTACCCCTTCCTGCTTGACCTGAAAGGGAAAGACCTGGATAGACATAGAGTTTTGTGGGTGTTGGTCTTGGCTACCTCAAATGGCGGTTTCTGGGAGAGAACTCAGATGACCTAGGAAGGGAGGAGGACGTTATTCAGTTTGTTAGACTCAATGGTATTCTGCCTCCGAAACCAGAAGATGAAAACCCTCATTTGGAACAGGCTCGCAGGGGTTGTGCTTGCAGGGGTCGTTGCGGGTCTGGAAATGGCCATGGTAGAGGTCGCCCACCGAGCAAAGGCTGTGGATGCGCGGGGAAGGAGCATCTGTCATTTGAAGCTCAAAAGGAAAATGCAAGCTAGGTGCCTCTAGCTACCTTATGTTTTTTGTTATGTCTCTCGAGTGGTTTTTTTATTACTTCATTATAATCTCTGTTAATAGGGCAATAAGCTTCTGCCATTTAGACTTTAAATTCTTGTTTTAAAGGGTTTCCTCAGACTTTCATATGGAATGCTTGCTTGTATTCCTTCTTTTCTAATAGAAGGAATTTGGATGCATCGTTTTGAACTCTACTAAAAACTATTGCTCTGTAAATTCTATATATTTTTAATATAATCTGGCTCTGCCTTTACCAATCAAAAAAAATATATTTAAGAATTTCCTAAAAAAAAGAGTCTCATGCCTACCAATCCATCGATTCTCCTCCTTTATTAATGCATTTCTTTGCTTTTTTTCTTTTAATAAGAAAACATGACTTCTATGCCATATTGCTTTAGTTTAGGTTAGTCAAACTTAAGTTCGACTTGTCTTATTTAGTTTGTAAAATAAGCTTTTCTAAGGTCACGTTGAGTTGGATTTTAAATTTTGTTTTAGTTATAAAATATAGTACACGTGCTTTAAAAAGCACTTAGAATATTTCCCTTTATTTGTAAGGCATTACTTCATAAAGATTTTTTTTAACTTTTAGAAATAAAACATAAAAAAAAATTTTAGTTTATTTATTTATTTATTTTTCAAATAAATCCATGGATTTTAGGTTTTTAAATAATTTTAAATTAAATGAAATTTTATATAATATTTTTAAGTTCAAAAACATAATTTTTTTAAATAAGCCTTTTCGTTTATTTATTTTTAAAAGTATAAATATAATATCTAAATCTATATTTATATATATGATTTGAATTCTTAAAATATACACATTAATAAAAGTTTTTATAATAATAAAATATTGTAGATATATGATTTTCACACTCCATAGTGTTAACATATATAGCTTCAGGAATCAACTCTCAACGGTTCAGATCACACTCTATGATCCATCAAGGAGAAAGCAGAACAAGAGAAACAGGAATAGAATGATGGATCATGGAGTGTGATCCTAAATGTCAAGCAAAAAAATTCACAGTTGATACCTGAAGCTATATATATTAATAATAAAATATATTTAATTATTATTATGAATTCTACTTATATTATATTTCAGGGTTAAAAGAAAAATCATTAAATAAATAAGTAATAATAATTTTATAATAATACTTATGAAATAGGGTTGTGACAGTTAATAGTCAGTAGAGGGCACCCAGCACTTCGCAACAACTTAAAACTAAATTCAGTTCATCCTTGGTTGATTTGGAGGGGTTATAAGGTGTTATCTGCACCTCTTTCTTTGGTGCCTAGTTCAGACCTGCACCTTTGCTGGAGTATTCTGACTCGCTTGGAGGCCATTTACCTTCATTCTCTGTAGTGTATATGGGCTGGAGTTCTCTTTTTGATTGGTGGTTTTGGAGAGTGAGCAAGGTGCAGTCACGAGGATAGTTTTGGAGTTTACAAGGCTGTTTGCAGACAGTGACATTTGTTATAGCAGACTTATCTTCTTTTCATTGTTGTTATCAAACTTTTGGTGTTTCATATTGGCGTCACTATTGAGTGTGGAAGCTGGGGTTGGCAAATGGCAATGGAGATCCATTTCCAACACTTGTGTTGACTCTCCATTACTTCTCCCTTCTGCAACAAATCTTAATAACTCTGTAAGAGTTCATTATTGAGGTATTCTGATATGTTTAGTTGCTAGTTTCATTTTGCTATCATTTCCTATTGTTATGCTTCAGTGAAATATCAAATCTCCATGAGCATTGTAAAGCACATTGAAAGAAACATTGAACAAATTCAAATCAGAATTCATATAATGTTTATCTATAATTCATGTCATTGTGAAAAATCTTTTTGCTAATTAAAATGAGGGATATATTAAGGCCCTCACCTACAACCAATATATCAAAACATATTCCGCTCAACCTGAAAAATTGGGGCCCTTAACCAAACAAAGAACAGGATTTCAAGCTAGATAAGTAAGGGGCACATAAATCCAAAGAAACCGAAACAAATTGAAAGAGAAGATAAAAACAAAAGAACCCAAATTTGTTGCATTTTCTTAAAAGATGATCATCCTTGAGCTGCAAGAAGCCTTCTATCCTTGGGGCCCTTAACCAAACAAAGAACAGGATTTCAAGCTAGATAAGTAAGGGGCACATAAATCCAAAGAAACCGAAACAAATTGAAAGAGAAGATAAAAACAAAAGAACCCAAATTTGTTGCATTTTCTTAAAAGATGATCATCCTTGAGCTGCAAGAAGCCTTCTATCCTTGCATCAAAGAGGCACCTCCATGTCCCATTGTGAACCATCGCCAGCAGAATTAAAAGCTTCCAATAGCAAATCCTCAGCTTTTGACTTTTCTCCATGGCATTTGAGAGGACCGCAATTAGTTTTAGTCTTGTTGATTCTGTTTGAAAAATGATTAAATATCAGTAGACACCAGCTGATCCATTTCTTATACCTGCACCTATGCATTCTCAAATCAATAAATCAAGTGCACTCAAGACTCAATGATCACACGTTTTTTATTGCACCCTGTTGTGACCATTTCACACATCGCCCCATCGCAAATGGGGACCCCCTCTTTTTGCTTGTTTTTTTTCGCTTGTTTTCGCTTTCGTTTTTAGGGTTTTGTTAGTCAGTTAGTTGTCTGGATTTAGGGCCAAGCCTTAGGGTTTTAAATTTTGCCTTTTCAAGCCAAAATCCAGTCTTTTTTTGAGAGCTTTTGAGCTTCTTTTCTAGAATGCAAATTTTGAATGCAATGAATTCGCCAAAATGGTCTAATTTTCAATTGGAATGTTCATGCAGAGCTTAAACTTGTCTAAGTGTTGACCGTCAATATGAATTTTTGTCTGACTGAATATTTTGACCAAATTTTGACTTTTTTGAAGTTTGATCCTGGGCATTGGAATTGATTTGTTTTCGCCTCGTGAAGTGTTAAAATGTGAAAAATCTTGTTATTTTGGCCTGTAGAAGCAAAATCGCTCCTGTCCCTCAGTGAAGGACGGGAGCTCAATTTCAAATATCTCATCATCCTTGCAGAGTCCAGATAAATTTTACGTTTGAAGTGATAGAAAACGACAAGATCTTTCCATTGAATATAAATTGAAGATTTTCATGAGCACAGAAAGGCCTCCAGGAAGAAAATCGCTCCTGTCCCTCAGTGAAGGACCGGAGCTACAAATTCAATTTCGTCTTGTCCTTGCAAGATTTTGAAAGTTCAATGATTTGAGGACGTCCGAAGGAAGATACTTTGCCAAATGAATATAATTTGATATGTAAAAACGAAGGAGAATGATCTATATTGACCAAATCGCTCCTGTCCCTCTCCAAGGGACCAGGGCGAAGTACCTTGTAGCTCTCGTCCCTCTCCCAGGGACCAGAGCGATTTCCTCCATTTTGCAAAATCCAGACAAGGGTCAAGGCGAGTTTACGTTCAAAAACAAGGGAAAACATGAGATGAGCACATTGAATATAAATTGAAGATTTTTGGGACGTCCATACCAGTGCTAAATGCCTAGTTCGCTCCTGTCCCTCAGGAAGGGACCAGAGCGATTTTTGATATAATTGCTTTTCTTGCAAAGTTACAAATAATGTAAAGGCATGGGTGGATAGAGTGAAGAAGGACGATTCCGTTGAATATAAACTTGGAACTTGGCAAAGTAAGATAAAGGCCACAAAGGGAGGATCGCTCCTGTCCCTCTCCAAGGGACCAGGGCGATACAATGGTGATGATACGTCCCTCCAAAGTTCAAGGCTGATCCAAGTCAAGACGAAGGGTGGCGAGGACATTTCAAGGCATTTCCATCAAGCGCAACGTTGCAAAGGTCATCACATGGGAGGATTTGCACTCTAAAGACCTAGATCGCTCCTGTCCCTTGGGAAAGGACCAGAGCGATATCTACATAATGGCGTAAATTTCAAAAGGCAAACAAATTTCAAGATACCAAAAGGGTCGAAAGGACATCATTCCACGCAATGAAGATAATTGCAAGTTGGTACAAACAAGAACAAGCATGTTATGATGAACTTCGCTCCTGTCCCTCAGGAAGGGACTAGAGCGATATTGATATATTAGATTAATCCATGCAAGATTTACGTAAAGACAAAGATACACAAGGTTACATATGCTCCAGGACATCGTTTGAAGATAATTTGCAAGAGTTTTAAACGTCCAAACATTGCTAATCAAGGTAAAAGTCTCCCATCGCTCCTGTCCTTTGGACAAGGACCAAGGCGATACTATTAGAACATTCCCGTTCCTTCAAAGATCAAGGCGAAGCAAGGTTAGGAAGTGCGAAGGACAACGTTTGAAGGACATTGCAAAGGAGATAGAAGTTTAAAATCGCCAAGACCAAGGAGAAATGTGGATCGCTCCTGTCCCTCTCCAAGGGACAAGGGCGATGATCCTTATAACATCGAAGGTACCTTGCAAAAGCGAGTGGAAATAAGCGCAAAGGACACGAGCAATGATATTTCGAAGGTCAAAAATGCAAGGTGAACGCAAAAACATGGAGATCGCTCCTGTCCCTCTCCAAGGGACCAGGGCGATAATGATCATAAGATACATTTGCTCGCACAAGAAAGGCATTCTAATTCGAAGGACCACCAGATGATCGATTTGGGAGGTGAAAATGAAGGAGTTGAACGTCAAAAACGCAAGAATCTAGACCAAAATCATGGATCGCTCCTGTCCCTCTCCAAGGGACCAGAGCGATGAGGTACGTCCTTTTATTTTCATATCTTTGGCGCCAAATTTAAACAATTCGAATTTCATTAAATGCTAAATCAATTTAAAAATCGAAAATCCATTTTTTATTGGCATTTAATATGGCGTTAACATGTATTAATTATTTTTGCCTTATTTAAAATCGAAATTTGCAAATTTAAAAAACGCAAGGCATTAATAGTTAATTAATTAATAAAAAAAAAAATTGGAGCGCTCATTTAAGGAGGTCGGCCTTGTCATTTCATTGCAAATCATTTAAAAATGGTTTTATTTACCAAGTCGGCCTAAGGGGTGAAGGATGAATGCGCTATATAAGGAGGGTAGAATTATCATTTTCTACATCATTATTTTACCTTCCTTCATGCGAGTTGACAAGAGGCGAATATAGTGCGAGTTTCATTTATCCAAGGTGGCGAAGACACTCCAAAGGTGGTGCGAATTGCATTGAAGACCAAGGGTGGCGCGCTTAGACATTCCAAAGGTGGTGCGACTTCAAACCAAAGGTGGCGTAGACATTCCCAAGATAGTGTGAGGCGTGCGAATTGCATTGAAGATCAAAGGTGGTGTGAATTCGAAGACCACACCAAGAGCGAATTTGAAGATCACATTCTCTCCAGGGGTGGCGAAATCAAATTTGAAGGGATCATATTGAAGATTATCTTTATACCTCAATTTTGCCTAGGCAAATTTTGTTTTTGCATTCTAGAGTTAGCTCTCTATCGAGGTATGGCGACCCCAAAGGCGGGAGCATCCACCAGTCGCTCGGCTCTCATGAAAGAAGATCAGAAGACTGAAGAAGTGGAGACCAAGATCGTGTCCAAGTGGAGCAACATTGGAGATACAAACTTGGGGAACTTTAGCACGAAGAAGTTCCGAGAGGTCCCTTACATCGGCAAGCCATCACCTGTCGCCCGGAGAATAATAGAAAGTGGCATCATTAAGGCGGCCGGTTTTCCTCCAGCCATTCAGTGTCACGAGTTGATGATCGAGTGTGCCCGTCATTACAATCCACAGTCCAGGACAATTGTGTCCAATGAGGGAAACATTTTGGCGTACCTTTCAGAGGAGGCCATAAGTGAAGCCTTCCATCTTCCAGAGCACAGGGACATGATATACAAGAGCATTGAAGGAGCCAGATCAGTGTACGATGATGATCCAGATGCTTGCCTAAGCATAATCAACAAGAACTGGCTACTTAAGAGTCGTCCCCGTCTGAGCAAAGTACCGAACACACCACACCGGATTGATTTCCAAGAGGAATACAGAGATTTGATTACCATGCTCAACAGAGTTACAGGAGCACCTCATGCCTTCTATTTTGAGAAATGGATGTTTTACTTCATCCAGGTGATTGTTCAAGGAAAGGGTACAATACATTGGGCTAGGATAATTAGCCATTGCTTAGACGTACAGTTGAGAAGACTCAGGGCTACTAAGTCCTTCCACATGAGTTCATACGTCATCTATGCCTTAATCAGGAGTGTTGAGTACGCAGGACTACCTCACAGAGGAGTGATTGGAAGAGGACCCGGCGAGGTTAGAGTTTGTGAATCCTATACCTACTTGCATCATCCACCAGGGAAGAACTACAAGTTAATCAATGATACTTTCACGATGAACATCACCAGGACGCTGCAAGGAGGGATTCACAACAGATTATCTCAGGATGCCCAGGAGTTAATCAAGAGGTACGGTGCTTGGTTCATTCAGTTTCCCAAGTTCACTTACATTAGAGTGTATGGATGTCCTTTACCCCCATACATGTTGCCGAGATACCCGACAGACAGAATTGTGTTACTTGAAGTAACAAGGCAGTTGGCAGCATATGTGAAGGCATTCAGACACAGACATCAGAATGGAGTTCAGGTACCTATTATTTTGGGTAATTCAGTTGAGGTATGTCCCAATGTCTCAGCCATGGATGATGCAGAGAGGGAGTTAGCCTTGTATCCTTTTTCATCTTTTGCTTGGAGGAATAGTTTTGACCCTCATGGACATTTAGAGGAGACAGTCGGTAGAAGATTTAGACATGAATACCAAATTGAAGATTTTATGATGAATCTCCTAGATGATCTCGAAGTGAAACGAAAGATACATTCTAGATTGCCTTTGGATTTCATCAGGAAATGTAAGATTTACAGAGTAGCCGACCAAGCTCAGGACAACGGCAGGCACATCCAATCTTCATATGATAGAGAGAGCAAAACAATAAGTTTGAATTGGAATGAGCCCGAGGCCGTGGATTTAGATGATTTGATGGCACCAGTCTTGTCTTGTACTCGCAGATGGGTAGATGTTCAACATCAGAAGTTGAGAGAACAAGGCATAGCCATGTCTTTTACTTTGGAAGAAAAGCCAGCCGAAGGTGGAGCCAGTGTTAGTGAAGGCAATCCTAATCCTAGGAATTCAGGTGAAGGTAACCTTCGATGTGCCAGTGAGGGCAATCTCCATTCGAGAGGTTCAAAGAGAAAGGAAAGATCAGAAAAGAAAGAGCCTTCCAAGAAAAAGCAAGGTGCTAACAAAGATCAAACACCAGGTACTTCTTCCAGACCAGAAGATAGAGCAGTTCGATTGGAAGAATCCATGGAATCGATGGTACAGAATGACAGGCAGGAGGAAGGACAGGCACAGCATGTTTCATCCGATGGATCTCTCCAAGACTATGATTTAGATAATGATAATGAAGTAACATCTCCTCCCAGACAAAAAGAAATAGTACATAAAGAAATTCAAGTTCAAGAGACAAGATCGAATATCCCAGATTGGTTGAAGGAAAGATTGACTAAGGTGATCGTAGTTGAGGACGAGGACAGTGCAATTGATTTAGAGAGCCTTGTTGGACGTTCACATGTGATAACAGAGAAGAAGAAGGCTACAAAGATGTCCAAGATGATTCGAGATGAGACTGGATCTAGAAAACTGCAGATAGCTACACCGACAGCAGACAAATATGAGGATGAGATCCTAGCAGAGGACTATCATATACAGACTATTGAGTTAGGACCATCCACAGCAGAGCAGACTATTAGATGATGCCACCGACACATTTGAGGCATTGAAGGATAAGTTTAGAGAGGAAGTAGAAAAGAATAGAAAGCTTGAGAAAGAGGTCGGTGCATGGAGGACATATTTCAGTCACATCAATGAACCTTTGGGACGTCAGGATCCAGTTAGATCACCATTGCAGGCATTGCCCCTTCAATCAATCAATGAAGCAGAAAGATTCAGGAATATGGTCCAGCGTACATGTAATTGGATGGATAGATCTCACACGGTGGCCATTGAGTTTATTACAAGGATGTCGAAGATCACCCACCAGGCTATCCAAGTTCTTGAGATAATCCAAAGATTGATGGCAACAGTAGCTGCATTTGCCCATACCAAGGACGTTGTCATCCCTGTCTTGAAAGTTATAAGACATACATCTAGAAGAATTTTAGCACAAGAGAGGATCTTAGAAGGTGATTCTCACAGTTTGTTTCAGTGGTCAACCTTACTCCATATAAAGAGTGTTCTCTTTGAGGACATCAGTGTTAGATGTGGTCAAGTTGAGGAGGTGATCAATCCGATCCAGGACAGAGTATTTGAGGTACTTCGTACCATTCTTGGCAGAGGGATCGAGGTCGAGACAGATGTGGATTTACAGGAATTTGAAGATAGAATCAAGATCATCTTTCGCAAGGACGCAGATGTTACAGATGAGCAGTATGATCAAATGTATGCCACCATGCTCCTGATTGATAGAACAAAGGAACTTGAACCTACTTGGGACACAGCTCTTCTAGATGCATTTGATCAGGTTATCCACTTAGAAGAGAGTATCAAGAATCTTCCCGAGATTCCAATCGCAGAAATCAAAGGAATCGTGACAAAATTCATTGCATATGCTAAGAAAGAGAATTGGAAAGGGAATAAGATTCTAGATGAAAGGTTGTTACAGATGACATGACATCTTATTTCTCATTGGTTGATACCTCCTAGATTTTTGTGCCAAATTTAATATTTGGCTATGTATTTAATATTGTTCAGTAAAAAGGAGGTCATTTGTAACAAACCCTAATTAGGGTTTAGATGTCATGATCTTGTCCGTTGATTTACTTTCAATCTGGACCTTTCATTGTAATTGGGGATGCTATTTATACCCCCATTTTTCATTTTATTTAGAGTCAGTTAATAGAGAATAGAGTTAAGAGTGAAATAGAGAGATTAGAATTGTAAGCAATTTTTATTTTGTAGCAAGATTGAGTCTTGAAGAGAGAAATTCAAGCAATTGTTGTATATGATGACTTGGAAATCAATAAAATATTGAAGTTATGGTGTTTTGTTGCAAATTTCATAAGTTATCTTCATGGTTGTTGGATGTACTTGAATCATGCTCAATCAAAGTAGTTTGTTAATTTGAAAGGCTAAGTGTGAGGTTTGATATTTGGTAGGATTCGCAATCCAAACCACTAGCTTCTTGCTGATTGTAGGAACGCCTTGCGTGGTCGACTGGAAAACATTTTGAGTCCTTAACCTTCAAGCATTTTCGCACCTAGGATATGTACCTTCGTAGTAGTGTCCTTGGTCTTTGATGCATTGAATACCATTATTACCTTAGAAGATCGCACTAATTTCAATTAAGTTGTTATCTTATGGCAAAATTGGAGTTGGTTGAGTCTTGCCAAATCTCATTCATGCTAAGTCGTTCATAGGGTTAGGCTAGATTAGACCTCTTAAGCCCTATCTTTTTCCTTTTTTTTGAAAGTTCCTTTTAGTTTAGTGAAATCTTCGAGCCTTTGGAATCCGTAAGACGCCTTGGAGGAAACAGCAAATCACATCATACCACTAAAAGCTTGTCCACACGTGGAGACCCCACTAAAAGAACCTTGGAGTCTATCTAACTGATCCTTTTTTGCAGATCTTCAGCAGTTAGAGACTATTTTCTCAAGAGAGGATAAGATGCCTAATGGTATTTTATTCTGTGTATGATCGTGTACAAAATACACGTCAACACACCCCAAGCTTAGGCCTAAGTCTATGGGCACTGCGAAGTTTGCAATTTCTAACAACGTAGAATAAAATATACAGCGTATATCCTATCCTGTCTTGAATAAGGAAATCTTGTATACGTACCAACTACCCAAACAAGACAACCTCAACGTTCCGAATGTCGGTTCTTGACTATACTTGGGCTAACTCAGTGATTGATGTGATTTGCTGGTAATCACGAGGGGACTTACACATGTGACAAGCTGATTATCATCTGATATGGCAATCTAAATGATGCTTTCTTCTCAAACTAATCAAATAAAGGTCAAAAGATAGGTTGAGAGAATCTAATATAATCCTATGGACAATGACAGATATGGTTGATGCTTCAGATAGATAGGTTCTTCACAAAATTGATTCCTGTTTAACCAGATACAACGCACAATGCCACAAAAATAGTGTGATCTTCAAAGGAAAGTGAAGGATTTTCAAATCATGAACATTCGTTAGGATACCAATTCTAGCACGATCAAAATGATCATACATAAATGAACAAACAGCAATAATAGGTTCAGAACTTCGGACTAACCATACACTGTAGCTTATGATCAGCAAACCACAAATGGTATGATCCAGAAATCCATCAAATGTCGTAATACCCTTATGCATTCCCTCTTTGCTTGAGTCAAGTTTGTTCTTTGAGTTCTTCTTTCAGCTGCATTCTTATTATTCTTCCTTGCTCTCATTATCATGGTGAGCCCTCAATTTATGTTTTCTCACTTGTTTGTGCCAATCTTCATGTCATATTGCTAAATTCCAGCGTTGCTTAAAAGATCCTTTGAGTTTGAAGAGGTTGGTACAAAGTCTTTCATTATTGCTCACCTGCAAGAGTTCAAGGCTTTGACTAAGCTTTGAATTTGTATCCTAACTTCTTTCTTATACCCTTTGCATTTCCCTTTTCCAAGTTCCTCTTAGAGGCAAGTTTTAAGTTGGACTTATGCTTCTTGATTTACACCTTTACTTCTTCATGTTCTCCATCCCTAAGTCTTCACTTGAACCACTTGAACCAAGTGTGGTCTTGAGTTCCCTTTCACACCTCATTCTCCTCTCAAACTTACACATCACAATGTTCCAAGCCTCTTGAGATTCCTGTCAAGCTCATGTAAGATTGAATTTAGGTGCAGGTCCTCTCTCCTCCTACCTCAACTAGGTAGAACCATTGCAACAAGACCAGTGAAGCTGCCCAAAATCAAAGCAGGTCTCTATCGAGATGTCCCCTTTTTTGGAGTGAGTTATTTGTCAAAGACCATTTAGCCTATCCTATTCCTGTAAGCTAAGTTGGGAATTTGAAGGGAATAATTAATTAATTAAATTTTGAATAGTCCTAAGCTTCTCGTAATTATTTATATTTAGTTAATTGAAAGCTTACTCATGGTTATTTTACTAAAGTGACTTTATTCGATGTCAATGGCAAATTATAAAGAGGGTCAGTTTATGAGTGTGGAAATGAAATAAAAGTAAAATATTATAAAGTCAAGCCACTTACGAGGAATTACCTAGATTGAACAGCCACCAAACCCCAAGAGTTCTCTATCCCTAACTCATTAGCCTACAAGAACCCGTTGAATAGGCTAATGGTAATCATACTATCAATGCTCAGGGAGAGGATATTACAGTCCTCCCTCCCCAAAATTGCTTGTGCCCAAGCAATTACAACTCCACATGCTGCAAAATTTGTTCACTTTCCCAAGTTGCATCCTCCATCAGTAGAATCTTCCACTTGACCAAATGCTTTCATAATCCTTTTTTTGTAGTGTACACTTCCTGAAGTCAATAATAGCCTAAGAGTTAAAATCAGCTTCCCCTCATCCAATGGTGGCAACTATGAAGAAGGAACCACATTATGCCGAAATGCCTTTTTGATTCATGGCACATGGAATAGACTATGTACTCTATTGCTTGCCAGTAGCTCTATCTCATAAGCCACTTCTCCAATCCTCTTGGAGACTCTAGACCAAAGAACCAAGGCTTAGTTTTTTCTAACGCACTCTTTTTGCATGTGGACAATCTGTATGGTTGAAGCCTCAGATATACCATGTCATCCATCTCAAAGTTGTGCTCTATGAAATGCTGATCAGCATAAAATTTCTATTGATTTTGTGCATGATGTAAGTTTTTCTCCAATGATTTCATAATTGAAATATACCACCTGTTGATGGGTGTTTTATGACCACACCAACACAGAATAAAATACCAAGGTATCTTATCCTTTCTTGAGCAAAATCCCATGTATGCTAAGATTGTGAAAGACCATACAGGTGACTCCAAAGTTTTTCTCTGTCAAGTCTTGACGTGTGGATAAGCTAAATGGTCATTGTGATATGTTGGTAACACAAAGTGACTTACTTTTGGATCATTCTTTCACTTCTTTGTTGTGACTGAAACTTCATCATCGGATATAGCAATTCTTTGATGTTTCTTCTTCGAAAGAACTGAACTAAAATAACTAAAATTAAAGGGGAAAGGGTTAAAAGGATCTAAATCTACTCCTAAGGACAATGATATCAATTGATAGTGCTCTAATGGACGAATTAGAAATAAACCAAGTTCTACTTCGCCAAGATCAAATGCAACTCCACAAGAATCGGTGCAATCTTTCAAGGGTTAGGCAAAGACTTTTCATATCATAATTAACACCATCATAACAAACAATACACATTCAATGATTGAAGTTAAGCATCCATATAAAAGCCTCAAGCTCACTTTACACTACAACTTATAATCAATAAGATGCAAAAAGTATGAGCCACGGAAATTAATAAAACGCCATTACATTCTCTATTGAAATCAAAGCACTTTATCTAACAATTGACAAATTGGAAGAACACGATGCAACAAGTTGAAATAAACTTGAATCCATCATATCTTCAATGAAATCAAATTTTATTTCTCGAAGTCTTACAACAATGTCTTCTCCTTCTCCTAATCTACTTCTATTCTAAGGAGCAAGAGCTCTCTACTTGAACTAATGAGCTATCTATCTAATGAATTACAAATGAGAAGACAAGGCCTTTTATAGAGATCCTCCCACAAATGAATGGCCAAGATTGATTTGAAATCAAAGGCCATGATTACACCATCCAAACCCTAATTAGGGTTTGACCAAATATGACCTTATGTGGCACGAAGTAGTGGGCCTAACAATTAAGAAGGCATCACGCCCATCATTTATTTGATGTCCCATCACTCCAAATGAGGCAGCCACTATGCATTAAATAACCTACCACTCCTTTATGCATTTAATAGCTCATTGCCCAAAATAAGGGTGCCCACTATCCCTTTCCTTGACGACAAATGCAATGAATCTGGTCACGACGGTTGGGAGACATTTGATTGGCCATGCGGACTCGGTGATCAAGGTTCTAACTTTGATTAACTTTTTTGAAATTATCTCATCTTGATCATCTTCTTCCTTCCATGTACTGCTTGGGAATTCACCTTCTTGGAATATCTTTCCTTGTCAACAATTTTATCATTCTTGAAGTCTTTCATACTTGAACTGGATCTCAGGAACTTTGAATGTCTTCCTTGAATGTCTGGAACTAGAATTCTTCCTCCTTGTTCTTTCTTGACTGGGATCCTCGATTTTCGAAGGAAATTCGAGATAGTTGTAAATTCTCCTCATTCGTACTTGCTTCAATCTTGAGGTCTTTGAACTGGCATTCTCTAGAACTACAATTCCTCCTCCATAAACTTCCTGAGACTAGATTTCTTCTTGAACTTGGATGTTATAAACTGGATATGCTCATCTTGGACCTTTGTGCCTCTTGACGTCCTAATGTTGTCTTTGGATTGGATAGATGAATTCTTGATGTTTTATCATTTTCTAACATTTTTCAGATGGGCGCATTTGGAGCTTGGAGAAGGAATTTCTCCTTAGTCAAATTTTTGAGTTTCCACACTTCTGAGGAATCCTTGAGCACAAATCAATCCTGGAGTAGGATTTGTCAACACTTAGCAAAATTTATCATTTCTTCCTTTCCTAGAGGTGGGTGCATTCTTGAGGTTTAGGAGGAATTTTGAGTGCTTGGGCACCAATTCTATTCTAGTGGAAGAATTCTCCTAGCTTGGGTGCATTCTGGATGACCAAAAGGATATTCCTCACTTGGTGAAATTGTCATTTCCATGCTATGAGAGTGCTTAGGCGCATTCTAGACTTCAATGAGGAATCCTTTGATACTTAACCCATTTTTTCACTTTCCAAGAATCCCGGCATGCTTGGGGTCCGGTGTGTCGACGTGCGTTTTGTGACCACACCAACACAGAATAAAATTTTCCAATGGCCACTGTTATCATTTTATGACACCCTTGGTCCATCAATGAGAGTCAATCAGAGATATGTTCCATGCACCAATGCTGTCCCAGTTGATCAAAGAGAAAGGCAATGGAATTAGGAATTGTGAAGTGTTGTCTTGTTTGGAGGAAGTCTTTTCCTTAGCTTCTTCTTCCCTTCCCCGGAACTCCGAAACCCCAAGGTTCTGAAGTTCCTTCCCTTTGCTACCTCTCCTTTCTCCTTCCCGGAACTCCGAATGCCTGAGGTTCTGAGGTTCCTCCCTTTCCTTCTCCCTCCTCTTTTGTTTTCCGGAACTCCAGAACCTGAAGGTTCGGAAGTTCCTTTCCCTTGCCTTCTCCGGAACTCCGGAACCCCAGGGTTCTGAAGTTCCCTCTTAGTCTTCTTCCCTTCCCCAGAACTCTGGAACCCCAAGGTTTCGAAGTTCCTTCCTTAGCCTTCCCTTTCTTTTCTCCGGAACTCCGGAACCCCGAGGTTCCGAAGTTCCTCCCCTTGGCCTTTTCCTTTCCCAAAACTCCAAAACCCCAAGGTTCCAAAGTTCCCTGTTGCGTCTCCTTTCCCCTTCCCAGAACTCCAAAACCTCGAGGTTCCAAAGTTCCTTCTTTGTCTTCCCCCCTTCGGGAACCCGAGTTTCCAAAGTCCTCAGACTTCCTTCCAACTTGCAACACTTCCAGATGGCGTGATCAACACTCAAAACTTTAAATGCTCCAATGACTTTTATGACTTGTGCACCTTCTTTTGTGGAGCTACAAGGGTGCATTTAATGATTTTGGCAGCATTTCCATCAAGAGAGTGTTGACGTGTCTAAAATCGCTGAACTTGCGACTTCATCCGACCAACGCAGAATAGAATGTACTCGCTGAGTATCCTATCCTCTCTTGAGATAAGGAAATCCCTAATGCTGTTTTTCATGTGATCAAAGGGGAGGACCTCAAGGTTTCGATTGTCAGGTCTTGACAGCGGGATCACTCAGTGGTTTGATGTGTTTTGCTGGAAACACAAAGGGGACTTACGGTAAGATAGGCAATTGCTAGATGAGTTCCCTAAAATTCTGACAGTCTCGTTATCGATTGGTTTCAGTTGGATGATACTTTTTCAGTAGGACTGTGGGTTCTTCTTGGTAAAAAAAGAAAAAAGAAGGGATAGGGAAAAGAGGTATAGAGAATCTAACTATTTAGCTAAGATAGCATATTAAGAAAAACAGACAAACACCTCCAAATAACTAGATTAAACACTATCAGCCATTTAAGCACAATATTTGTATGAATCTAATGCGATCTTCAAAGAAAATAGAGTTTTCATGCGATTAAACACATCTTCAGAACTTTAACATTCATTCAATGAGTATTCAATAACCGAACTAAGCATATGAGACGGTTCAGATTAACCATGCAGAAGGAATGACAATCAGTCAGTCCCTAATGGTATGAACAACGAGGATTCTATCAAATAAACTCTAGAAAATGCTATAGAGAAATAAAAGAAACATAACAAAATAATTCAAATTGGTGAAGAAGGAGACCATGCACTCACAATGAAATTGGAACAGTCATAATTTTGCATTAATATCCTGTGTAAAGTTTGCTAGAGCTTCAGCAACAATCCATGAACTTCTTACAAAATGAAGGAAAACCAGTCCCCTTTAAATAGGCTTCCAAAAATAGATGAATGGCCAAGATCTAATCTAAACAAGTGGCCCAGATTCATCCTTACAAAAGGTACCCATACCCATAAATGGAGGGTGAATATCAGCAACTACCCCAAAGGGAGTAATAACTACCCAAAAAGGTAATTAAAACTTATCCAAAATAATTCAAAATGTGCACATACACAAAGTTTTAAATATTACAGTTGACTTGGAAGTCAAATATGACCCTTTGGCCAAAAAGTGCACTTTTCAAAATTTAAAAGGAAAAAATGCATTTTAAGAAAGCACTTTTTCTTTTCCAATTTCATATCCTTTTACCAAAAATTGATCCTCTCCGTGCAAATATTCTTTCCAAAGGTCCCGACCTGTTGCATGTTCTTTGAGAACATACTTCTGGAACTTGATGCATAATTGGAACAGTAAACTGAACGGAGGCATAGGGGGATGACCAATTTTATACTGCATACTCTCCAGATAATGATCTATGTGTTTCAAACCATCCCGCCAGCTAGACCGATTAGCCTCAAAGCTCAAAATATCAGAATGTAATTTACTAGCAAAATTTAGGTCCGTTGTAGAGTAGGCGATCTTATCTATTTTTAATCTATCCTCCTAGTCTGGGTGGATTATGGGATCGAACAAACTATTTTGTCAACCCAAAACCATAGATCGGAGGATTATTCCACCAAGGTCCCTCGTGTTCTTCAGAATTTCCTCGCATGTCTCTTGCTCTTTGTTAATGGTGGCCTTGGTGTCATTATTCATGCTGATGGTCCAGTACCGTTCTTTAAAAATGTTGATGTCGTGGGGGTCCAAGATGTTAGACAATGTAGGAATCCACGGATGGGTCTAGAAAAGAGCCGTCATGAGGGGGAGAGTTGTAGTAACGGCTTCATGAATTATAAAGCATTTCCGCTTCATCTCGAACAATTTGACCAAAACGGTCTCTTGATGGTGGGCCATTTCTTTTACCTCTTCAATAATTTGTTCTCCTCTTTCCTTAAGGCTTCGCATCCATTCCTTGACGGCCTTGGCACTATCCCGTACTCCTTCAAATTCTATCGTGGTCCTCTGTGCCAATGCTGTCGGGGGAATGTGGGATTCGGAAGCATTATGCAATGGTCTCAGGAGTTGATCAATATACCCCTCAGCCTATTCAGCACGAGCTCGATACATGTTCTTTTCAGCTGTTATGTCTTTGAGTTGTCTGAGCACGTTTTGTACGGAATCCTTGAATTCCTCCCTTTCCTGCTCCTTAGTGGCTCGTCTGATGGGGGCAGTCGTGATGCTATAATCAGCCAGTGTAATCTGATCTGCTGGCTTGTCGATATGCGGGGTGGCGATATGAAGGGTATGGTTCCTTTGCTCATCTTCGGTTATCCTAAAATACGCCTTGCGCTTTTTCTTCCCCTTGGCCTTGGCTTGGTCTATGCGTGAGAAGATGTCCTCCAAATCGATGGGTGGCTTGGTGGCGGCCTTGCGCTGAGCTCGAGCAATTAACCATTCTTGAGGTACAGTCTGGGTTGATGCTATGGTTAAATTGGCACTCTGTTCTTTAATGTTTTCAGCCGGCTCATCGCATATTTGCGGCTGCCCGGTTACAGGAGGAGTGGAGGAAGTGTCAAGTTCCTTGCTCGCAGCCGAATTCTCTCCCACTTCACTGAACAACTGCCTAGTATTTTCATGTGATGGTTGTTCCTCAATCTTTTCAGGCTCGCGAGTCTCATTTGTCCTTTGTTCACCTTCAACAGTGGAGTCATCCTTGGTAGTATTATGGAGCTGCAATTCATGGCGGCTCTGCTGGGTGGGTTCATGCAATTCAATCCCCTGAGTGGATGGAATCTCTCCTTCCTCCACTTGATTATCAGGTTCGACTGATTCAATGGCTCTTCGCTCGGCATCGAGCATGTCGGGTGTAGGAGGATCATCAGCTCCAAATGCATCAATATCACTCTGGGAAGGCGGAGCAGGTATATAATCTAGTTCAACTACATCATCAGACGAACTAGGGTCTTTTGATGATGAAGTGACCTCTGGTCTCCTAATAGGGATCTTTTCCCTTCTTGTTCTTTTAGATGTCCGTGTTCCTCGACTGGCCTTAGCCTTCTTCCTTTTTTCAGGCTTTTCAACCTCTTCCTTTGGTGCACTGGATGTTCCCTCATCTTCGGAGGGCTAAGAATCAAGGTTACCCATCAAGTGGTAGGTGAACTGGACTCCCTCATGAATCAGTCGCTCAATTTGCTGGTGTAACCACTGGTCAGTATATCTTCCTGGGGCTGCCATAACCGCCTCAAAATCAGTGATTAGATCTTGTGACCAACCGATGCCTGGCAAAAGATGTCTTACCGCCTCAAATTCTCGGACTTGTAGGCAATTTCCTAAATCTGTTAGTTGATCTGGGACCCGACGGTATTCATAGAGTTGCATTTGCTGCACACTCAGCCTCGAATATTCGCGCCTTCGGACCTCATAGTCATCAGAGCAATTCTTCCAATAATCTTCAACTGATTCTTTTGCCCTGTATCGCCTGCCATGGGCTCTCTTTGCCAGATTGTCGCGATCAAAGCATTTCCTTGGAAAATGCTCTTGTAGGCTGTAGGAGGCTAGTTGTGCAAAGGATTCCTCTGTCTAGGCTAGGTTCTTTAGATGGACATTAAGGTTACCTATAATCATAGGGAAGGCGAATCCAGACTGCTTCCTATCTCTGAGTAAACTGTTCGCCAGACGTGACTGCCTTGCAACTTCCAGGAGAACTATCTTGTCGGTTGGGTATCGCGGAAGTCAGAAAGGAGCACCCTTAAAGCCAGCTATCCTAATGTAGGAGAACCTTGGGAACTGGATGAACCAGGCCCCATACCTCTGTACTAGAATAGTAGCTTGCTCTAAGAGCCTTATGTGTAGTCCTCCCTGCATCAGCCTGACCAAGCGCATTGTGAAGGTGTCATTGATGCGCTCATACTGACCAACTGCATAGGCAGAGTTGTTCTTTTCCCTTTGAGCTATGTCCTGATAGTGCAGTTGTGGATAACAATCGTATACCTTCACCTGATCAGGCCCATTCCCAATTTCACCCTTCATGATTAAACCTGGCAGTGGCTGGTTTCTAGCGAACATGTAGACTAAATAGGATGTCATAGTGAAGTACTTCTTTGCCTCTAGTTCGATCAATTGGGTGTGGATGTTGTCGCTTATGATTTGGGCCCAGTCAAACTTGGATTTCCCAGCGAAGACCTGTTCTGTGAAGTAGAACATCCATTCCTCAAAGTAATTGGATTGGGGAAGTCCCATAATCCTGTTGAGCAATGTGACCATGTCCCCATGCTCATTGTGAAAGTCGCTTCTAGGGGTCTTTTTGCCAATCCTGACGCTTGGAGGTCTTCTCTCCTTATACCACTCTTCATTTATCAGTGTTCTGCATTTGGCAGGGTTTATATCATACGCCACTTGCGCTTCATCTATAGTTGTTGCTATGGGGTTGTTCGGGAAGGGAATGTCAAATCCGTCGCCAATGGCTTCAGGAGTGAAGTTAGCGAGGAACATATTCTCGAGGAGCACCAATCTGGAGTTTGGTTGGTAATGTCGGGCAGCCTCTACTACTAGCTCATAGTTTTGCACTGCCGGGGGAAATCCTGCTGCCTGGGCAATGCCACTTTCCATCATCCTTCCATAGGCATTAGGGGAGAAAACTCGGTTTCTGAAATCTTGAATATCAATATGGCCCAGGTTAGTATCACCGACATTCTCCCACACACTCTGAACTTTTGATTCTCTCAGTCCCCCTCTCTGATACTGATACTTCATCTTTTCGACTCTGTGAGGGATATCTGACTTGGATGCTCGTGATGTCTCAGCTACAGCAGGTGTCTCTGATGATTCTACTGCCGATTTAGGCATTTATCCTACACAGCCGAACGCGGATTACGAAACAATATAAAGGAAACGAAGCGGGTTAGATAAAGGGATACGCCAGCATACAAAGATTAACTTGAAAACCGAATTTAATGAACAAGAAGATATTTTAGCTAAAAAGCTTGATTGATTTAAACATGAAAATTTTTGAAGTTTTTTAATGACAAATTTACTCATTCGGCTGCAGTTCAAAGACTTAGACGATTTCAACTACTGGATTTACACTTAGGCATTTTAGGATCAATTTTCAAAATGAACGATGCTTTAAAAAAAATTAAGTTTGAAAATGCGTTTTCTAGCTGACTCCTAGGAACAGACTGAGATTTTAATCATGTTGCCTAATGTCCTATAAACAGAAAAAGATACGGTTTTAAGACTTAATCAATTTAATTCATTTTGCACATACATCTATCCGATTTTGCATATATTTCGAATGATTTCAAGAGAGGCTAAGCACACTTACCTGGCAAAAATGAATGGAGTGAATTCGCACAACCTGCCTTGCAAGAATGAATTCCTTTGGATTCGAAAAATGATACTTCTTATACCTTATGTTCTGAAAAGATAAGTTCACAACTTGCAAATTTGGAACAGGAGAGTTCTGCAATTTCGAATTTCAACGGTTAACTCCCTATTTCAAATTTTTGCGCCTATGGTTTGGAAAGAAAATGCAGATTTAAACCCTTAGACATAGTGATTTTACCTTAGACGTTTTGAAAACCTTCCAATCCTTGAAATTTCTGCGATTTTTGAAATAGGTTTAAAGAGTTGTTGTTCTCTTTGATTCTAACCTTGCGATTTAGCTTATGGCGTGAAACCTGGAGGTTTTGAAGAGCTATCGCGGGCTTTTAACTTCAATATTCACGCAATCTTGGCGATTTTCGAAGTGTGGGAGAGGGTTTGCAAACCTGTAATTAGAAAATCACAATTTGGGGAGCCCTTTGCGAACTTCGGGTTTTTAAGAGCCTTTAAACCTTTCAACTTTTCGCACTTTCTTTCATGATGCGACTTTGGCATTTCGTGGGCTCTTGAAAACTTCAATATTTTACGCAAGTCCTCTCCAGATCGCGATTTTCGGGGAATGGGAGAAGTTTGAAAATTTTGACTTTTCGCATTTATCCCTTATAATGCGAATTTCGGCATCTTGACGGGTTTTGAAAACTTCTTTTAACTTTTACGCAATTTAGCCTCCATAATGCGGCTTTTCGGTGATTTGGGGGAGTTTACAAGTTTTAAACTTTTCGCGTTTATCCCTCCTTGTGCGATTTTCGGGATTTAGGAGCCCTTTTCACCCAAAAGTGCGAATTTCGGGCTTTATATGCCCTTTGCAAAAAAAACTTTTCACTTACCCCTTTGTATGCACTTTTCGGAGTCTTTGGAAACTTTTATTTGTCACATCTTATAATGCCATTTTCGGGGTTTTGACCCATTTTGCAAATTCTTAGAAACTTTGTTATTTCTCCCCTTTAGTGCGAATTTCATGATCTTGGGAGGTTTTGAAACTTCGACATTTGCATCCTTTTATCTCTCCTATGTCCTTTGATGAAAATCGGCACTTTGGGTCCTCATGCAACCTTCAGACACTTTATCCCTAACTTGGGGGGAATTTCGCCAGTTTCTATCATTCTATGCCTATCTCAGGCGATTTTACAAGCTTAAACGATCTCTTGGAATTTCGTGTCCGAAGGCTCAACTGATCTTATGAATTCACAGGCTTTCGTTCATAACATTATCATCTCATGGACTGATTACGGGGACGCTCAAAAGGACGCGAGCCACTTTGCGAGGAACTCAACAGGGTGAAGGCGAAAAGGCCAAAAAGAGGAAAGGGGACCCTATCGACGACAGGGAGCGTGTGCAATGCACAACAAAGAGGTACAGAGTCATGCTTGTTGTGGTAACTTATGTCATGTCTGCATGCTATGACTTTGGAATGTCAATCAATCCACCCTTCTCAAGGTTGCATTTTCAGGGTATGGCTAGGTTGGTTACATGTACAGAAAGTCAAGTGCATGCACTTCCCTGCACTCCCATACTGACATTTCCCTGCAAACACAAGGGTCATGATCACTCTTGTAACCTGTTTTCTACATAAAGGCTATTAAGCCTTATTGTAAAGGGTTCTCTCCCTGCTGGATTGAGCTATTCTATGCTCTTTCACTTCTCTTGTATTTATCTTGCATTTTTGCAACTGTAAGTTTGTCCATTGGTCTTATAATGAATTGAAATCACCATTCTTGCCTTCCTTCAACTTATGTATGTTGTGTATGTTTCCTTACCTTCATCATAGGTGTATGTTTTGTGGCTCCTCTCATATATGTTGTGTTAATTTATTTCTGAGTGTGACTTGTGGGAAACCTTTTCCCCTCTTGACATTCAGTGAATTCTAACCTCCATACATGCATTGGGGTCACTCTTACAACTGAAGTTTGTGCATCTCCTGGGTATTTCAGTTGATTCTTTGTGTCATTTCGGGTAGGGAGAGAAACAATCTCTTCTTGGTGCATCACCTCCTTTTATTTTAAGCATTTCTCTCTTCCCTTTTCCTCTGCAAGTTGTTAGGATAGGCTTAGGAGTAAGTTTTGAAGTGTTGAATCGGTTCAACACCTGCACTTGGATTGAGAAGGAAGTCGGCCTTCTTCGGAGATTCAGCCCCCTTGCGCAAGGTCCCACACTTTGGGGTTGTTTCCATGTTTCACAAGGTTGCTAAGTTGATAGCTCAACAAGGGTACAAGCTTTTGTGATAACAGTCGCTTTATCCTCCCTTGATCAAAATCAGATGTATGCTAAGATTGCAGGAAGATCATACATTGACTCCAAGGTTCCAACTGTGTACTAGCGACTTTACTATGGATATACACTCCTTTGGCTTTGATGTTTGATGGCAATTCAAGGGGGCTTACGTTTGGATCATTCTTTCACTTCTTTGTTGGCGCTGGAACTTCATCATCAAATATAGCAATTCTATATATTCATTCGCTTTATGCTGACAGTCGCATTGGGTGGTTCTCCTTGCTTGGATGTATTCCATTGCTTCTTTGATCTTTACTCCAATGGTCTCTCGTTCTAGTGTGTAGGAACAATCTTCATCCACTTGAATGCTTGATTCAATAGTACCATCTTCTTCCAATTTTCTTCCTTAACAACCTAATGATGTTGCAAGGGTTTGTTCCAAATGCATTTCCTTGGCAAATATGATAATCCTGGCTGACATCTAGCTTCATTGATGGCCTCTTCAGGACAACTGAATTCTGAATGTGGTGCATTGTGAATCCGACACCAACGAGGAAGCTACACACTTTCAAGTCGTTCATTACCCAATTCAATTTGATTTTGAATTCTCAGCTTGAATCTTGCGAAAGGATCATTTCCATTGATCTCATCGTCAAGCTTTATGCACAATTCTGGTTTTGGAACATCCTAAAAGAAGATTTTCCCTTGTCTAAACAATTCTATCCTTGACAAGAGTGTCAAGCAATTCATCTTGCCATGCTTGGTGGTCTCATGAATCCGGTACCTCCCTAGTAAGGCAAATGGAGACAAACTCTTGGCGTGCAGTTGTGCATTCAAATCTTCCTGAATCTGAGTGATGTCCACGAGGAGACTGTCTTGCCCACAAGAAATATGAAATCGTTTTTGATTTTTTATTTTTTGGATTTTCTAACATATAAGAGATCTAACATATCTCTGATTTGGCACTTGAAAGCTCATACTAGTTCCAACCAACTTGAATTTTTGCACTCGTGAAATTGAGTGATTTGATATTCATGCCCTCCTTCTAGTGCCAATTTTGTTGATGCGGGGGAGGGTAAAAATGGCTTAAGATAACCTCCACAAATAGGAAATGATAGAATTTGGAGTTCGCGTATTCAGCCCTCCTACCAATTTTGTTGATGTGTTTTTGTGACCACACCAACACAAAATAAAGTTTTACGACGGTCACTTTATCCTCTCTTGATCAAAATCAGATCTATACTAAGATTGCAAGAAGATCATACATTGAATCCAAGGTTCCAACTGCATGCTAGCAACTATACTGTGGATATAGACTCATTTGGCTTTGATGTGTGCTGGTAATTCAAGGGGACTTACGTTTGGATCATTCTTTCACTTCTTTGTTGTGGCAGGAACTTCATCATCGGATCTAGCAAGTCTGTGATGTTTCTGCTTCAAATGAACTAAACTAGAATGAACTGAAATTAAACGGGAAAGGTTTTAGGAAGACTAAGCTAAATCTAAGAACTCAATAGATAGCAATGCTTCGGATGAGATCAACCACACTTTACTTCGCCACTAGTGGACAACTACATAAAATGGGTACAATCTTTAGAGGATATGTTTGAAAGATTCTAAACCATTGATGAACACAATCAGAGAAAAATGTTCATCCAACAATTCAGGTTAAGCATACACATAAAAATAACTCAGTCCAACCTTGCACTTTTGATAGAAATCATCTACCAACAAAAGGTATGAGCATTCGATCTTCACCTTAAAACATTACAATTAACTTTGTTCATCTAATTGCTTGTAAAATAAAATTCTACTCTACGTGAGGAAGGCGAAACCATGCAAGTTTTGAAAAATAACTTACTTGGACACCATCAGAGAACAATGCATCACTATTATTATCGCAAAAATTTCATACAAATCTCCCTGCTTACAAATGAAGGGGTCACCCTCTTATATAGGCTTCCAGCCTTGTTTACATGCAAACCCTAATTAAGGTTCAACCCAAAAGATTCCACATACATGATGCAACAAGGTGGGAATAAACATTAATGACCCATTATGCCCATTATCAATTAATTACTTTCCTGCCAAAAATGGCGTTCACTATACATCAAATGTACCACTTCTTTCAAATTTGCCCAATGTGCATTGAAGTGTACCATCACTTCCAAGAATATGGTAGCCGTCATGCATTATGTATGCCACTACTCGGTTAAGGTGTCCACTAGCAATAAATGTGCCAGCATGCTGCCATGCACTCAATAGATTCAAGCCATGCAAATGGACCCCGCCATCATAGGAACTTTTATAATTTTCCAAGTTGTGCCTCATTAATACGGGATATTCTCTTTGCACGTCGCCAACTCATCCTTTACAAGAATCTTTCCATTTTGGGCTCATAAAAGACATTTTGGAAGATTTTTCTACCTTGGAACAATCTTTTCCACTTCTGAAGGAATTCCAATACGTCTGGAATTCTAGGAGAGAAAATCCTTGTAGAGAGAATTTTCATTCGGAAGGAATTTTTCCATGTCTTAGTTCATACTTCATCCTGTGAGGAGATTTTCCTGACCACTAACCATTTTCCATGTTCACGGAATTTTGTCTTGTCTTGAGTCCTGGAGAGAGAAAATTCTCACAATTAGCCAACTTTTTTGCATGCTTTGAAATTCATTATCTTGCGCACAATTCCACCTTGAGGAAGAATTTTTTTGAATTTTGAACTTTTCTTCTTGAACCTTGATTTTCAAATCCTGCTTCAACCTTGGCCACATTTTGAGCTGGAGAAGAAATTTTGGAAATTTTGGAAATTTGTTCCTTGAGGAAGGAATTTCTAACACAATCAATTTTTCAATTTTTCCAAGAATTTGTCCTGAAGGAAAGAATTTCCAACGTTTAGTCAATTTTTTACTTTCCTGGAATTTCATCTTGGATTTAATTTTCACCTTGGGAAGAAATCTTTGATCAATTCATTACCTTTCCTATTTTTTAGGATTTTTTTCCATTTTGAGCTCCAGAATTCAAGAGAGAGAAAATTCTTTCTCTTAGCCAATTTCTCCATCTTGAAATTTTTTCATCTTTGACAAATTTTTATCCTTGAGAGAAGAATCTTGAATTTCTTCGTTGCCTAGAATTCCAATGCCTTCCTTCCAATCTTGGGCACCATTTCTTCCTTGTGGAGGAATTCATCACCTACAAGGAAAATACTTCCTTGTATTGTTTTGGCATTGTGCTTCATGTCTTGGGCCTTGTTTAGACATCATGGACGAATTTGACTTTTATTGATTTTTTCCTTCCTGCCTTGGGTTTAGCACTCACCTTCCTTACTTGGGCACTAGAATGATGTTGTGCGGGAATTATTGCCTTGGAGGAAAATTCCTCCAAAAGGCCATTTTGGCACTCTGCACCTCTGACTAGGCGCTAAAACCATGCAATGGAGGATTTTTGGAGTTGAAGAGATTTTCCTCCATTCCCCCATCTTGGTGCCCATTTACTTTTCGCACCCATTTTTGCCAAGGTAAAGGATTTTCTTGATTCTTCACCAGACTTTGCCAATTTTTGCTTTTTTCCAAATTAGGATGCCTTTTTTGGATTTTGAAGTGATTTTTCTACCTTCGAAGATTTTTCATGCTTTTTCCACTTTAGGAAAGAATTTCACACAACCTTTTTTCAACTTTATGGATTTAGACCACTACCTGAGATGGACCTGCCAGAAATAGACTTTCTAAAAATAGCTAAGTACTTCAAAACTTCAAATTAGGGTAAACTGAGACAAGGTGACACTAAAAATAGTAAGTTTTATTTTTGGCCAAATAAAGACAATTCAAAATGTAGCGAAACTTACTAAAAATAGTAAGTGCTTAGAATTCACTCAAATTTCAGTGGTAGTTTCCTTGAGGGCTTTGATTTCATTGCAATGTTTCAGTTTTTCAAAACCCTAAGGAAAAGACCTCAAACCTAAGCCTAAAGGTAAAAACCCTAAAATAGGCAAAATAGTTCCAAACTTAGCCAAATTCACTCAAACGACTTCCAAACTTGATCAAATTTCACCAAAACACTTGCAGACCGGGGAGATCAAAGGAATTGTTGCGAAAAGATCCAAAGAAACACAACCAAAAGACCAAGAGGACCTAAAAAGTAGGGGGTCCCCATTAGCAATGGGGCGATGTGTGAAAACATCACAACATGGAGGAGGAAAGTTTCCAACACTTAGCCAATTTTACATGATTTCCAAGAATTTTGTCATGAAGGAAGGAATTTCCAGCACAGCCAATTTTACATTGTTTCCAAGAATTCTATTTGGAAGGAAGGAATTTCTAACACTTAGTCAATTTTTCACTTTCCTGGAATTCTGCATACTTGGGTGCATTTTGGCATGGAAGGAGGAATTTTGTCTAGGAGAAAAATTCATCCTTGACCAAAGAAATGTGCTCTCCTATTGTTGAGCGCAAATTTGAGGTGGAGGAGGAATTTTGAGGAGGAAGGAAAATCCTCCTTGACATGTGAAATGCACTCTTCACTTGTCCTTGAGAGCAATTTTGAGGTAGTGGAGGAATTTTGCCAACGAAAAATTCCTTAAGGGAGGATTTTTTTTTATTTTGGGAAATTCCTCAAGGGAGGAGTTTTGGATTTTGGAAATTTCCTCAGGGAAGGATTTTTGGATTTTGGAAAATTCCTCAAGGATTTTTGGAGTTTGGAAATTTCCTCAGAGAAGGATTTTTGGATTTTGGAAAATTCCTCAAGGAAGGATTTGTGATGTCCCTTTGTCTGGTTTCTTATGGGGTAGGGACAATTATCTGTTAAGCCTTGATCTCAAGATATGACTTTCCTTCACAATCGATATGAAATATGAAATCTAACTAATGAGCATGAATAATATTATAGTGTAATGACTGGATAAAGGGGTGCAAACTCCGATATACTCTTAGAAGTACACATAGTGGTATTATTTCCCCCTATGGATTCTATGTATAGAAATATTTGCTTCGTTTGATTTCCTTATGTAAATGATACCTTGATTCTGGTAAAAGCTCTTTAGAGAACAATCCGACTTGATTAGCAAAATAATAGATAAATGACTTGATAATTAAGCAATGGAATCCACAATGGCTAGATAATTATAATAATCTGCAATACTTAAATATTGTTGTGTCTGAACTAGTATGTGCCAATAGAGGTCCGCTACTATTTATGATGTGTAGATTCTGCCCTGTCCCCCAGAGAATGGACTTGATATCCTTTATATATCTTGCAAACTTGAAAGGTCCTTTGGATGCGAAAAGATGTCTCCCTTACTTAATCGTCTCCATTGATGAACAGGGATTAATGTCTTAATCGCATTTTTCCATCAAATCGGTTGTAATGTAAATCATATCTCTTAATGACTATTTGTTATCTCTTAATTGCTATCATCCATAATTATTGTTAAGTCGTAGCACTCTTAAATCAAAACCGATTGGTTTATGATGCTTTTCGAACTTTTCCAATGTAATCATTCTTTGATTAATCTGCTGATCCGTCTTCTATTATGGCGATGATATGTTAGTTCTATACCATCGGGTATGATAATAATCGATGCATATAGGAACTCCCCGTGCGTTGACAAGAGTGGGGACATTACAGGATTTTTGGATTTTGGAAATTTCCTGAAGGATGGATTTTTGGATTTTGGAAAATTCCTTATGGAAGGATTTTTGGATTTTGGAAACTTCCTCAAAGAAGGATTTTTGGATTTTGGAAAATTCCTCTAAGAAGGATTTTTTGGATTTTGGAAAATTCCTCTAGGCGGGATTTTTGGATTTTGGAAATTTTCTCTGAGAAGGATTTTTGGATTTTTGAAATTTCCTCAGAGAAGGATTTTTTGATTTTAGAAATTTCCTCAAAGGATTTTTAGATTTTGAAAATCTCCTCCTTGTCTTGGTATTTGCATCCAAGAATAGATTTCTTCAAGCTCTGTCTTTTAGAGGAGGATTTCCAAACATCCACAATTTGATCATCTTTCTACTCTTCAACTTTTTTGTATTCAAAATGGGATGTTCAGGAACATTCCGTCGTCAGTGCCTTGTCAAGTGCCAAGTGCCAAGTGCCAAAGATAGATATCTTCAAGCAAAGGTTGTTTCTCTTTCATTTCTTCATATCAATTCTCAAGGTTATCTTGACCATAGTTGAAAAACTTGGACTCCGCAATGACTCGGCAAGCCCAAATTTTTTTTAAAACTCGGGACTCACCAAAACTCAAGGAAAAACTTGGCAATAACTTAGCAACTTTATCGAACATTTGAAAATACATTTTTTTTAAATATTATTCAAAAACACACATTTACACCAAATTTGTAGAACATACACTGATTTCCATGATATATAAAGTAAAGTTGGAGTTAAATACAAATAGCATAAACCAAAAAACAAGTGCAACATATGAATTAGAGTTCAATACATATCAATGTATCATAGTGACATAGACCACAAAACATTTACAACCTTTGAAATTCTGATTACATATCAAGTTCAAGTTTTGGTATCAATGAAAATGAGAAATCATAAATTGCGCCTACGACTAAAGCTCAAAACATATTGTTGTCGTTGGGGGGGTGGTGCTGAAGTAGTCGCAACATCCTCAATAGGTACCTCCGCTGCATGATCAACCTCGCACTCCTCCTCACGTGCTTCCACTTCCACATCCCATTCCTCTCCTACCCTCTCCAACTCACTTAGTTGCTCATCAATAAGGAATGGATCCTAATCATTATCAACATCATCAGGAGCAGCAACCCATTCTGTTGAATATGGATCCATGTCATCCAAGTCAAGTGCCTCATGTGAATCTTGCCCTTGCACCTTCTTCTCATGCAATCGAAGGTTGTACCGCACATAGACAAGATCATTCAAGCGTTGTTGAGTCAACCTATTGCGCTTTTTTGTGTGGATGACCTCAAAAACACTCCAGTTGCACTCACAACAAAGAAGCACTTCAAGGTTGCGATAATATGCGGATGGCAAGCTTTTGAAGATTAGGCATTGCGGCACCATAATCTTCCCACCACAAATCGGCAAGGATAAAAAATATCATTTATAACTTGTAAAGATTTTAATAATCTTAAAGAGAGAAATAAATGGTAAAATAAAATTAAACATATGTTGTTTTTTTACTTGGTTGTAGGGTGTCTCTCCTACGTTTGCAATCAAGTAAAGAAAACAAAGGCCTTGTGGCCTTCTTATAGCTCTGCAACTCATCAAGTATCAGGACTCGAAGGTTCTCATCATCAACTAATCTCCGAATGCATGTGTCGAGGCCAACTTTAACCTCTACATCTGCTCTAAAACTCGAGGAGTAGAAAAAATTGGGATTCAATTAATAACATGAAATCAAATTTGAGGAGTACAGAGACCATGCAAATTGTTGAATCGACCCATAGAAATCACCATTTCTTCAATGAAGTTTACAAGTCTTTTGCAACAATATCTTGGCAACAATCTTTGCCTTCTCTTTCTACTCTACTCTAACTATTTCCTACTCTCTGACTATTCACCATTAGCTAACTATTAACTATTAACTGAACACCTTTACAAATGAGGAGCCCGGGCTTTATATAGAGAGCCCTTTACAAACAGACGACTCTGATTGACTTAGAACCAATGGCTAGGATTCACCTAATAACATGAAATCAAATTTGAGAAGTATAGAGACCATGCAAATTGTTGAATCGAAGCATAGAATTCACCATTTCTTCAATGAAATTTACAAGTCTTTTGCAACAATATCTTGGCAACAATCTTTGCCTTCTCTTTCTACTCTACTCTAACTATTTCCTACTCTCTGACTATTCACTATTAGCTAACTATTAACTATTAACTATTAGCCTTTACAAATAAGCAGCCAAGACTTTATATAGAGAGCCCTTTACAAACAGACGGCTCTGATTGACATAGAACCAATGGCTAGGATTACAAGATAAAAACCCTAATTAGGGTTTGTTACAACAAACTTCCTCTAACCAATGAGAAAATTACATTCCAAGAGCGAGGACCAATAGGAAGCAGGGGTAGGTGCCTCGAAGTTTGTGTCACCTCCGATAGATTAGATACATTGAATCTGGACATGCTAAGGTGGACCAATCCGACTGAAGGAGCAGTGACTAGGATGCCACCTTGTCTGACGTCTGTGCCTTGGTTGATCTTCCTTCGTCCTTGATGTACTTTGATGAAAAGCGTACCTCCTTGACTCCCGTATGCTTGATGAGGCTTCCTCATTGTCAAGTCTTCCTTCTCTAGCAACATATCTCGCCCTGAAGTGCTAGCAACTCCTTTCTTTGTCATCATGTGGTTCCTTAGTGTGGTGAAGTGAAGGTTTTAGCAACTTCTTGAACACTTGTAGTCTTCTAATGCTTTAGAACACCTTGAGTCCACCTTTATGCTTTTGGAATGTCCTTGATAAGGATGGATTGGAATAGGTCGTCCTTGTCCTGGCTTGGTCTCCTCCCATCTGCAAAATAATTAATAAACCAAAGGATGATTAAACACATGATATATTCATTCAATATAGCATTTTCCACCTTAAATCATTAATGAGAAGACATCAAAATAGAATTTCGCTCAATATCCTCTCCAGGGACGGGCCCTAAAAAAATTTCGCTTTGGACCCTTTGGAAGGGTTAGGAGCGAATTTTGATAAAGTTGCTCAATCAAACCTCATTTTCAACATTACTCCACCAAGATCAAGTCATTCACCTCCAAAATTGCCCAGGACAAGGTTTTGCTCAAGGACCTAGGCAAAATACTAGACCACTTGGGAATTTCACTTTGGACCCTTTGGAAGGATTAGGAGCGAAATTCTTGACTTGCTTGTTTTCCTGCACCCAAGTCTACTCCTTTCACTTTTCATACCTGGACTTTCATCTTTGAATCCCTCTCTCAACATGAAAAAACTTGCTTGACCCTCAAAATGGCTAGAAAGGAGAATTTCGCTAAGAATCATGGCCAGGGACAAGACCTATTTAGGATTTTGCCCTGGACCCTTTGGAAGGGTCAGGAGCGAAATCCTTGTCCTAGCCCAAAATCTTCATTTTTGGTGGCCAAAATCCATCCAAGGGCAAACCTAGGGGAATCTCCCAACTTCTCTCACCTTGGTCTAGGCTTGGCTTGGCACAAATGTTGGAAGATAGAATAGGTTTTAGGATTTTCGCTCTGGACCCTTTAGAAGGGTCAAGAGCGAAATCCTTGCTCTTGAGTTCATTCCTTCATTCTTCCAATTCAACTCACCTCAAAGGTCAAGGAAACGTTGCTACATTCTTCCTTAAGCCATAAAACCAAAAGTTTGACTTGATTTGCAAGGGAAATAGGTAATCTTAGGAATTTCGCTCTAGACCCTTTGGAAGGGTCAGGAGCGAAATCCTAGTTTTTACCCAATTCCTTCAAATTTATTGATCACTAGCAACTCAAAGTCATTCCTAAGGACATATCCAATCCTATCTCACCCTGGCCCACACTTGACTTGGCACAAAACTGGCAGAAAAGAGTGGTTTTGTGGAATTTCGCTCTAGACCCTTTGGAAGGGTCAGGAGCGAAATTCCTACTCTAGGCTTGACTCTTCATCTCTTCAACTCCAATCTTCTCTGGAAGGCAAAAATACATCACTCTCCACCCAAGGAACAAGGTTTGTAGCCTAAGCAAGGGAGCAAATGAGGTTTATAAAGAATTTCGCTCTGGACCCTTTGGAAGGGTCAGGAGCGAAATTCATCCTCTAGGCAAATTCTTCATCTTTTAATACCTTCAATCACCTCCTAAGGCAAGAACATACCAATTCTCCTTCCCACATGCCTTAGAAACCAACACTTGGCCAAAACTAGGAAGAAAATGAGAGTTTGGGGATTTTCACTCTGGACCCTTTGGAAGGGTCAGGAGCGAAATCCTCATTCTTGGTTGATTTTCCACTTCATTCACCTAATTCTCCCTCAATCGTGATCAATTCAACTTACTTCCACCCTAATCAAGGCAATCCACCATCAAACTAGCTCCAGACAAGGCTAACCTAGGGCCTAAGGCAAAAAAAAAAGGTCAAATGGAGGATTTCGCTCTGGACCCTTTGCAAGGGTCAGGAGCGAAATTCTCCTTCCAGGTTGATTTCCATCATTTCATCACCTCAAATCTCCTCTCCAAGGCAAATATGCATCCAAGTCTTCCAAACCATGCCTTAGAAGTTCCAAACTTGGTCAAATTAAAGAGCAAAAATAGAGGAAATATGAATTTCGCTCTAGACCCTTTGGAAGGGTCAGGAGCGAAATTCTCCTTCCAGGTTGATTTCCATCATTTCATCCCTTCAAATCTCCTCTCCAAGGCAAATATGCATCCAAGTCTTCCAAACCATGCCTTTGAAGTTCCAAACTCGGTCAAATTAAAGAGCAAATATAGAGGAAATATGAATTTCGCTCTGGACCCTTTGGAAGGGTCAGGAGCGAAATCCATGTCTTAGGTCAAAATCTTCATTCCTCAATGCTTTCAATCACTTCCTGAGGCAAGAACATATCAATCTACCCCCACCATGTCCAAGGAACAAGGATGTTAGCCCAAACAAGGGAGATAATAGTGTCTAGGGAGAATTTCGCTCTCAACCCTTTGGAAGGGTCAAGAGCGAAATTCACATTTAGGCTCAAATCTTGACTTCATTTCTCACATTTCTTCATCCAAACAAGCATTTTGCCCTCAACAATGCCTGGGAATGAGTTAGTTCTAAGTTTGGGTCAAAGTAGAATGTCTTATGGAGAATTTTGCTCTGGACCCTTTGGAAGGGTCAGGAGCAAAATTTGACATTTTGGTCTCTCCGTCAGGATTCATATATGGAATATAACATTTAATTCTTATACTTTAAGTTATATTCCATATATACTGTCAGGATGTTTAAGAGTGGTTTCGAACCTCCAGGAGTTATAATGCAAAATCTAGTTTTTGGAGGATTCTTCAATTTTCCAGACTTAGTCAAATTTCAGGATCAGGATGACATTCCAGACAGCACCAAATTTCAGGACATTTGAAGATCAGGATGACATTCCAGACTTCATCACTCACCAACTTGACCTAACTCAGACCTTCAAAGATGATATTCACTCACCAAGCTTCATTGACCTCCTGAAACTCAAACAAGACACAATTAGAAACTAGAGCAAAAGCTTGTCCTAAGGAAGACTTTCAAAGATGACCCTAACCCGAAGCGTCCACTGACTCACCTTTAGCTAAAACAGAGTCGGCTCTCTTAGTGATCCCTCTGGCAACACTCAGCATGCAAAGGCTAATAGACAAAACCCTAAAAGACCTAGAAACAAACCCTAGAAAGCAAAAAAGTAGCGGTCTCCATTTGCAATGGGGCGATGTGTGAATACGTCACAACAGGGCTCCAATTAGAGTTGGTGGGAGGGGCAGGGGCTCGTGTGTGGGGAAGCAGGGTGGGGGGCTAAAGCCAACCTCTAGCAAGCTAATGCCATTCTCAACCTGCTAGAGGCGAGAGGTCCCTACTATTCTAAGGGGTTATTGTGGGGGGTTCTATTCAGCCCTAGAGTTTCAGAGCACGCTGGCCGCCTCCCCCATTACATCCCTACTCACTATTATAGAGGTTGAATTCCAGAATTATCTGATGCTGGATTTATTCTCTAATGGGGAAGCAAGTCGAACCGAGCCCTATCCCCTATAATAGCGAGTAGGGTAACATTTATCGAGAAAGGGGTTTCAGTGCAGCAGATGAAAGAAGGTTCCCCACTCCCCATTGATTGGTCGGACCACCCTAGAACAAAGAGAGATGGGTTCTATTTCGACTGGAGTTTTCAGTATCCATGCATCGAGTAAAGCAAGCGCCTTCCCGCATCTTTTAGTTCTTCAAATTGGTACTACCAGGCAAGTGCTTCGATTGGATAAATTTGGAATGCATGAAGGCCTTCAATCATCCGAAGGATAGACTAGTGAAGGCACCAATCTTGGTCCCTCTGGATCGGAAGAAGCAATTCCATGTGCATTTAGACGCCAGTGGCATAGCAATGGGCTTCTAACCAAGCGGGGGATGTGGATCACCGCATACATTTTGTTATCGGAGCTTCAGCATTAAGAAGTTTGTCACGAAATAGGAGGCGCTAAAGTACCTTGTTGCAATTATTGATACACATCTATGAGAGGCAAGGTTTGCCCAAGTCCTTGTGTTTGGAACCCACGAAGGGGAATATGTTGTTTGGAAACCAAGGGGGTTAGAAGGGTACCGACAAGCTATCTTAAAACCCCAGGAGGAACAGAGAAAGCAGAAGAGAGTTTTTTTGCCATGTTCCCATTCATTTCATCCCTATCCCCAACCATACTATAATTCATCGAATGCTCAAAACCCTTAATTTGGAGGGATAGAATGGGGGTATCCTCTTGATGACACATCCTACCTTGGGAGGCATAAACCGCATTGATCACTAAAGAAACCACTCAATTCACTGAACTCCTCAGCAGGGTTGATGGAAACGATTATTCTCTACCCGACCTCTCCTGAGAGTCTTTGCCCCTCTACCCCACTACGGGGGGGGGGGGGGCGGAACTTGATATGACATTCTGCCTTGTCATAAATGCTAGAGTCCCTTCGGTCATTGATTGAATTGTCGAGGTTGGTCGAGATTGTTGATTGTTTGTTTCATTCTCCTTAGGATGAGCAACCATTGGTCCCGGCCCTACAATTCTATGGGGAAGTCAAAATGGATGATTTGTTGAATGATGGCCATCCGACTGTTAATATGTATAGAACATCCCACCTATTCTCCCGATATCTTCGAAACCGCTTAAAATAGTAGGGGCGTATAATCGGTTGAGTTTAAAGCCCCTACTCATACCTATAGTTGTGGCGTCTCGAATTATGAAGGTATGGGCGTCAGCGGCGAATAATGTGTGTTTATCCAAGAGCTTTAATCGACAGATAAACAAACATTTAGTTGGGGCAGAGGAGAGGGAGCTTCATAAGACTACCTTTTTCTATACCGAACTCAACCGCTCGCTTCCTAAGAATTGGACTTCTCGCCCTTAACAGCTCATTGCCCTACTGGCAAAGCCAATACTACAAACAAATTTCCCTCGTCAGTACCCATATCCCAAAGGAGCAACAGGAAAAGCAAAGCAAAGCAAAGAAACCGCCACCCTACTATCTACAGGGATAGGGTAGGGCCAAATTATCCTTTCTTCTTTTCTTCTCCTTCCCACCCCAACCTAAACCCGTAATACACACACCAAAGGACAGGAACCAGAATCACCCAGTCCTACTCAATACCGCGTGGAGGGGGGGATATTATAGTTGAGGTAGATTAGCCCTACAACAACTATAATTTTTGGGGGGTTAGGTGGGTAAGGGGGGTGGTAGGTTAATTAATTGGGGGGGTTGGGTTCGATTGTGGTTGGGAACTATAGTATTAAAAACTTAACACTATTATTTTATACTGTTATTTTTAAATAATAGTGTTAAACTGTTAATACGTTTTTAACACTATTATTAAAAAATAACAGTCTTAAATTCTTAATAAACTTAATAAATTAAATTTTAATTGTTAAGTTATTAACACTGTTATTTAAAATAACAGTATTATTATTAATAATATAGAATACTAAGTGTTTGGACTATATAACTGATAACACTGTAAACTTAAATTTAAAACTTTGAAGTTTAGGACACTGTTAAAACTTTAAAATTTAAAAATACAGTGTTAAATTAATTAATCATAGAAAATAAACCTTGTTTGAATCCGCCTTAAAACCTGAAATCCTACCTTAGTCACACGAATATTTGCTCCAACAATGGCTAGTCGGGCGGATTTTTGCCTCCCTGTCGTGCAAAAATCGCATTTTTATCCTCACCTGTCGCTTGCCTTCCGTCACGCAAAAATGAAATGTTGAACTAGGTTTTCTGTTTTTGCGACTTAAAATCTTTTTTTCTCGATTTTGGTGTCAGGTTTTTGGATGAGTTTTGGTGATTTTTGGCGATTTAGACAGGAAAAAATCATGATTTTTCTTTAAACTCGTTGTCGAGTTTTCCTACGAGTGGCTTGCTTCCGACTAGGGCTCGCAAGTTTTCCAGAAACCCGCAAAGTTTTACATCCTTGATCCTAACACTTAGCCAAAATTTCATCATTCCATTCCTCTACACGTGCATTCTTTGTTCTATCACTGCAATCTTCCTTGGATGATGATATCATCCACTCAATGATGTCCTCCTCTCAGCGTCCAAAGTCCTACTCCTTGCAATGTACCTGAAAAAGAGAAAGCAAAATGCAAAGTTTGAAGGATAAAGCAATAAGAATGATGCATTTCTCAATACATTAAAACTCTAATTCTCGACTTGATGACAATATTAAGATTGTATCCTATCTAGGTTGTATATTCCTTAAGAATCCATTCCCTACTTAGGCATTTCATCACCTTCAAAGATCAAAATCCAAACCAGCAAGACCTTATAACTCATTCCTTAAGGTTGGGAGACGAGACAGACTGCAAAAGACTTGGTTTCTTCAAAAAAAAAAGAGGGGGTCCCCATTTGCAATGAGCCAATGTGTGAAAATGTCAAAACACCACCCTTTTCTATACTTTTCAATTTGTGTTTTGGAATATTTTCTTTCTTTGCTTTTTTTTCTTTTTTCTTTTTCTGAGTTTTTCTATTTTTTGTGTTCTGTTGCAATTTTCTGATTTTTTTGATTTTGATATATAAATACTGAAATATAAATGCTTGGAAATAATGTTATGAAATTAAATAACAATTCCAGATAATTTAACGACAATTCCTTCAAACCCTTAACTCCATATTGCATTTAATAAATTGACAGTACATACCCTTATCAGCTTCAGATAATATTATCAATGATAAAAATACGAATCAGATACATAAATTCCAACGCCTCCTTGAATGATGATATTTGCTGATTATTGGAGTCCACAACAGATCTGAAAACTCACCTCAAAAAACCCCACGCAGCCCTGGAATATATATGGCCAGCCCTTGAGAGAGTATGGCCTAATTGGAAGAAGGAACGATTGGATTAATGAGCCCTCAAACTGCTTTAAATATGCGAAATAATTGATCTTCAATCTTCTCTTGAATTGATCCTCTGAATGCCCTCTTTCAACTCTGTAAATCAGAATCCAATGCACAAGTAAAAATCTCCAAATGACATTATCCATTGAATACGCTCGAATGGTATCTCACACCTGCAGGTATTGTCCCCTCAGACTTTCCGTTTGCAGAAAGCTTGAAGCTTCAGCAAAACCCTTGCTTTTGAATCTCCATCAATTTTCTCCAAAATGAATAAGTGAATGAATGCCAAAAAAGACTTCAATTAACCTCTTATAGACCTCCAATTAAATGCATTTAATAAATTACATTAAATTTCACTTAATCGCATTTAATAAAGTTGGCTTCCCAATTAGACTTAATAATTGACTTTATATCATTAATATAATTCATGCCATAAAGACACCTTATATACCCTTGTAATATTAAGTCATTAATTTGATTAATATTATTAAAGTAGAAACTTTAATAATTTAATATTAATCATTTACTGCAATAAAGGCCAATATCTGGACATTTATTTAATTCTACCAACTACCCATTAATAGTCGAGGTACCCTCCAACTGTCTAAATGAATTACTATAAATAGTAACTAGGGGACTGATATGCTCAAGAGACTTACTAAAAATAGTATGTTCAAATGGAGCCTGAAAGACCTCTCGAAGACAAACCACCAAAAAACTGAATCTCTAAGATGGAGAGTATTAAAATAAGCAACCCCAAAGGTCAGATGAAAAGCTCTGAATCACGCATAAAGGGCCCCCTAACTATTACATTAGCCTACAAGAACCACTAATAATAGGCTAACCTCTAAAAAATAACTGATGCTTAGGAAGGCGCAAAAAAGGGGACATTACAATAATCTTTTCACTTTCTTGTAACAAATCTCTTTCTTTAGACACTTTACTATCTCGAAAGAGAAAATCAATAAAATTAGAAGCTTTGTACCTGTACAATGCCATAGACAATGACATCCTAATAGACACTTGATATGTAAAATTATAACAATACTCATCAAGCTGCAACGAGCTAACCCAAGTCTTTGCTGTCGTAAGATGTAATTTCTGAGATAACCTTCCACCCATTTATTCACTATCTCTATTTGTATATCTGTCTACGGGTGGTAACTAGCGTGAGGAGTGAGCTCAGCCCCACTCAACCTAAAAAGTTCTTACCAAAAGAGTCTCAAGAACTTGATGTCCTTGTCACTAACTATAATCCTAGGCATCCGATGAAGTTTGAAAATCTCTCTGAAAAATAACTTAGCTACCTGCATTGTTGTACATGTTATGGACATGGCCAGGAAATGTGCAAATTTTGTTAATCTTTCCACAAAATCATACATACAATCCTTATCCTATACCTTAGATTGCCTGGTGATGAAGTCCATGGAGATAAAACTCCCACTTCTAGTCTGGCATAGATAGAGGTTGTAACAAAAGAGCTGGATAAGTATTTTTATTCTTCTTCTGGTGGTATTTATTCTTGTTCTGCTGGTATGTGGGACACTCTCGAACATACTTATAGACCTCATTTTTAAGTCCTTTCCATGTGAACCTTTCCCAGATATACCTGTTAAGTCTTGAAGAATCCCGAGTGACCAGCCATAGTTGCATCATGAAATGTCCTTAGTATCTTCACCTTAAGTTCTAAGTTGTGTACCAAATAAATTCTCTCCTTATAGATTATCAGCTCATTGATCAATGTGTACATGTCATCCTCTATAGTACCTTTGATGCAGGAGCATCCATGGGTATAAAGCAATCTTGCATCACCCAAAAATATTGTTTATTTAAATTTTTTTAAGTTCAGCTGAATAATTTTCAAATGTAGGCTATTATGTTGTCTCCAAGTTCCTTGGAAAGTGTTTATGAGGACAGGGGATAAAATAATTTATAATTTATGGCCTATGTCAAATGGTAAATGTGATTCTCAAGGATGGAGACATGGTGGGGATGATTATAAGGCATAATGGGGGAAATCCCCACATAGGCATCCACTTTGGGAAGTGGAAGCATCTTGATTACACATCCGCAGTTACGAGTAATGGAAGAGTCTCTTTGACGCCGACCTTGGAAAGTTGAGGAGTCTTCTATTGGCCAAGTGTTATCTTTCTAGGTGGCCATACGCTGCCCACTATAGGGGGCATAGATTTTCAAAGTGGTCTTAGCCCTTGGTTTTGGATTACCACAATGGTTGCCCCCATTTGGCTAATGTTTCATAAGTTCTAAATATTATACTCCCATTTCATTGAAGTAATAAAAAGCAAGTATTTCTTTCTTAGAATTTCTATTTTGTTGTGTTGTTGGTTGGTGTAGCCCTTCATTAAGTGGTATTAGAATTTAGAGCATGTGTTAGGGTGTGTAAGGGGAGTCACCCTTAATCAGTGGTATCAAAGCAAGTGTTAGGGTGTGTAAGGGGGGTTGCCCTTCATCAAACTTCAATTGTACTTGCTGCCCATGAGTCCTTAACATATTTTGCTAAAATCATCTCCTCCAATCAGCAGTAATCTAAACTAAAGAGCATAAGTGGGGTCTCCTAGATAGTGCACTAGCAACCATATTTTTCTTCCCCTTAACATATGCAATATCAAAACAATAAGCCTAAAGTCTACTCACCTAGTTCTATTGTCTGTCATTTAGGTCCTTCTAATTCACAAAATAGTTTAAACTATTGTGGTCAGTCTTAACAATGAACTTGCCTCCCACCAACTAAGGTAAGAATTTGGCCAAGGCATGAATAATGGTCAACATCACTTTGTCATATATGGAATAACTCTTTTCCACCCCTCTCAACTTTCTGCTTTTAAAGGCAATCAAATGCTTTTATTGCATCAATACAACTCCTATTCCCTCTCCAGAGGCATCACAATACAACTCAAAAGGTTTTGATAAGTTTAGAATAGCTAAAACTGAGCAAGTACTCATCACCTATTTGAAGTGATCGAAGCATCGTTGGGCTGCATCTAACCACACAAAAGCCCCCTTCTTGGTCAGATCTCTAAGTAGAGCTGCTATCTATGAGAGTCCATTAACAAATCTCATGTATAATCCACACAGTCCATAGAATCCCTTACGCCGAGAGAGATTTGTAAGTGTAAGTAAATAAAAAATTGTCTTCATATTTTTGGGATCTACCCTCACACCCTTAGAATTGATGATATGGGCAAGGTAGAGAAGTTTCGTCAAGCCAAAATCACATTTAGACTCCTTGGCGTATAATGACTCACTCTTCAATATACTCAATAACTCCTCAAAATGCCTCATGTGTTCTTCCTAAGTTTTGTTGAAAATCAAAATATCATCAACATATCAAGACAAACTTCCTTAGCTGGTTTTGGAAAACTTGGTTCATGCATGATTGGAAAGTGATTGGTGCTTTATTCAAATCAAAAGGCATCACCAAGAATTCAAAGTGACCAAAATGACATCTGAAAGTTGTCTTCTCAACATCTTGCTTTCTCAGTCTGCTCTAGTGGTAACCTGACCTCAAATCAATCTTAAAAAAATAGTAAGTAGCATGCAATTCATCAATCAGCCCATCAATTTGAGGAATACGATACATGTTCTTAATAGCCTTCTGTTTAATGCTCTATAATCAATGCACATTCGCATTGTGCGATCTTTCTTCTTCACCAACACCACTACAAAAGCAAAAGGGCTCTTGTACAGTCTAATGTGTACATACCTTGTAACTCTTTGATGGCCTTTTCGACTTCATCCTTATGCCTCTTTGGATGCCTATAAGGTGTAGTGATTACTGGTTTAGAACCTTCCTCCAACTCTATAACATGCTTGATGCCTCTATCTAGTGGTACCCTAGGAGGTATACTATTGAACACCTTTCTATGCTTGGATAGCAATTTTTTAATGTCTGGATAATAATTGATTTGGAATTGTAAGCATTATGAGAGACTCTTCTGCCCATTCCACCTGATGATGTTTGATTAAACTCTCCATCCTCTTAAAGGAGACTACTCTTGGACTAACATCTACATCCAGTGCATTCCTAGAACAATATCGGTGTCTCCAATATTCACCACATAGAAATCACCTTTCAACTCAAATTCCGCAAGTTGTGTACTCAGATTAGAAATCTTGGGAGTGCAAGTGAATTTAAACCCATCGGCCTCCATTACCTCGAATCCTTCAAACTCTTCTATTTGAAGTTCCCTCTTGGCCACAATGCCCTCATCAATAAAATTGTGGGTGGCACCTGTATCAAGGAGAGTTATTATCCACTACCCACGTAGAACACCTTTGGCCTTGAATGGTCCCACTTTTTGAAAGCTAGAAAGTTGGGCAATAGTTCCATCACAATTCTGTTATTTTTCCATGTCTTTTGTTGATCTCTCTTCGTCATTACTCAGAATCTGAATGTTGATATGATATTTCTAAAACTTATTCAACTGCTGAAAAGTATTCAATCTGTTTAGCTTTTGCCTTAATAGTGCACTTATGAGTTGAATCCCATGGCTCCCTATGAAGAAAGCATATTTTTTTCTTTCTAAGGTCATTTAGCTGATCACTATCCAATTTGTTTGTCTCATGCCTTGACTGATTTGATTCCCTGTGAAAATGTTTTCTTTTATCTTTGTCCTTATGTAGAATCATTTTTGACTGAATACTCCATGTCCCTAGTTTTCTTGATGGCTTCATGTAACGTAGGTGGACTAAGTGCCTTAATCCAACCCCTCAAAGAATCTGATAAACCATCCATGAATAGAACAAGTCTCCTCAATGAAATATATGTCACCAATACTAACAATCTTTGAAAATCATAAATATAAGTTTCCACAGAGCCCCATTATTTTAATAGAGCCAACTCCTTAAAGTGCAATTCCAAATATTTTTTATCAAACCTACCAATGAATTCTACATATGAGGTGATCTAACCATGTCCCATTGTTATAATCCCATGATGCCACCATTCATGAGCAATGTCATCTGCAAATAGCAACATATTTGATTGCTTCATCTTCCTATATGGGATTAAGATGAAATAAGGTATCCAAATTCTACACCCAGGCTCTCGTTGTTGCCTTCCCAGACCCATCATGGCGAAAAAAGGGTGGGTTCACATACATTTTTTTGCAAGTCATTATTATGTGCTCTTCCACCTACACAAGCCCTATGTTTCAATCTGAGGTCCATATAATTTCTAAAAGATATTGCATCTTGAAAATTTGAACCTACATCTATCCAATATTGCATTAACTGATCTTGCAAATCATTCATTTTGGGTTCATTATCAGCCTAATGTTGCATTCTAGGAGGAAAGACTGGCATAAGAGGTCTAGAATTAGTTGTTCCCGTACGTTAATTTACAATTTTGTAATTCCCTAAGTTGTCTCCTTGACCCTTATTGCCTCCATTATTGTTGTTGTTGTTGCCCCTAAACTGTTGAGCCATCATATCTATCGACTAAGCAATGTGCTGACTTGTTTCCTCCACACGATTTGCTTCTTGCACACACTGGTTTGCCTGTCCCCTAACCAATGTATTCAGAATGTTCATTGCACAATCCTCTTCTGCATCTCTATCACCCATGTTTACTTCATGTTGTTCACCTTCAGCTAATAAGTTTGGGTTGGAATTCTTTCTTCTAGTGTTATAATGATGTGTATAAGGATGCATTACTCAAATCCCAGTCATGTCATTGTTCAATCACACTAAACCCTTCTAGATGGCAGGATACACTACTCTAATACCACTATAATAAACACCCTTACCTTTTGTCTGAGTTTTATGATCTGTGAATGTTTTCTGAGTGCTAGTTTTGGTGTTTTGAAAGGGAATCCATAATATTAGAATAGATAATGCAATAGACAATATTTGCAATACTGATATATAAAGAATAACAAAAAATGCACACTATTCATAATACCCCACAACTGGAAATGTATATCAGATTTATTACAATTTGCAGACAGCAATATAATATCAATTTCAACACTACTCAGATGGCCAACTGGCTTCAAAATGACAATGCAAGCATACCCATAAGGTCTGAATATGCACAGATCTGATTTTGTATTTACAATAGGAAATTGGAGCCACAAAACTTGAACACCACACTCCACAATCAGCTCTCCAAGCAACAAACTGGATGCTTCTTAAATGGTAAGCCCTAGATGCCCTTCAAACAGCAAAATGAACCCCCAATTTGAATGCCAAAACTCCTAGATATTTGCACACCAAGCTCAATATTGTACGGCCAGCCTAGGGAAGGAAGAGGCCAGCAAATGGAGAGGAAAAGTAGACAATAAAAACTTCCACTCTTCTTTTCCTTGTCTCCCCGAATCTGAATTTCCTCTATCCAAACAACAGATGCAAAACTGAAAACTGGAAGTGAAGCTCAAATTTGATCTCTGGATGAAACCACCAATCAAATCTACCAAGAAGGATCTTTCACCATCCAAGTAGAGGTCCTCTATGAATGTTTTCGTCATCGCATGCCCCCTTTTAAGGTTTACAACATTTTATTTTTAATTTGATATACCCTTTTGTCTCCGATGTAGGTGTCCACACCTTGGAAACTACTTTTTAATTATCATTTTAAAAACACCTTATATCTCCTAGGCACCCACATAAAGTTACTTTATAAAATTAAATAATGTTAAGTTAAATATTTAATTGAACTTGAATACTTCAACGCTATTTAAAATAATACCTCTAGACAACATTAATTGCCAAGATAACATCACTAAATGCAATTAATCTATCAATAGTAATAAATCTATCAAACCGCATATAAGATTCAAAATTTGTCAGAAAAACATTAATAGCTGGTTTGTAAAGTATCGATTTAGTTTCTTGCTACTTGCTGGACCACAAGAATACATCTACATCTATTGTTTATAATGGTTGACAACAAAACCAAAAAATTATGTTACAATTTCCATTGCATGTATTAAAGGCATATAATTACATCAAAAAAGAATACAACTAAAGAACTGAGTATTCTCACAATTGCACCTTGCTTCAATTAGATGCACAAGACACCACTTCAATTAGTCTTCACCCAACGTCATTTTGTATGTATACTGTTCACCCTGAGCTTCAGGTATGTTCTCTGAACTTCTAACACGAACAGCATAGCAAGCTGCAGAAACACATTATATAGTTGGTGAATGACTTGATTTAAACATCCATGCCCATCTGTAACATAAATTTTCATGAATGCCAGCCAACAAGAATTGATTAAAAAAAAAGTGAGCTCTCATCATCTATCCCAGTTCAAGAATAATAGGAGGCGGTTTCACATTCAACATAAAATCTCCCCTACATACTACAACCAACCACTCTAAAGAAAGATATCTCACACCAGCAGCAAAAAATTCAAGTCCATTCAATGACAAGGCAATACTGCAAGATATAAGCACAAAACATATATATTCATAAAGTACACCGGTACATCAATTGCCAAGGTACAACTTACAGGGAATATTTGAAATGTCAATCTACAAAAGAAAATGAAGAAAAAGGGTCATCAGATATGTATACATGAATTTTAACTTTAAGTTAAATTATAATTTTTGTAGTTTATTAATTCGATCATAATTTCGTTATTCTAATATAATGTTTATTTATAATTCATGTCATAGTGAAAAGTCTTTTGCTAATTAAATTGAGGGGATATATTAAGGCCCTCACCAAAAACCAAAATACCAAACTGCATTCCACTCAACAGAAAACTTGGGGACCTTAACCAAACAAAGAACAAGATTTCAAGGTAGATAATAAGGGGCACATACATCCAAAGAAACCTACAAATTTGAAAGGTAAGAGGTAAACAAAAGAGTCCCAAAACTGTTGCAACCTCTTAAAAGATGGTCATCCTTGAGCTGCAAGAAGCATTCTATCCTTGTAGCAAAGAGGTACATCCATGCTCCATTGTGAACCCTCGCCAGCAGAATTAAAAAGTTTCCATCTGCAAATGCTCAGATTTTGACATTCTTCCATGACATTTTAGAGGACTGCAATTAGTTTTTGTTTTTGTTTATTCTATTTGAAAAATGGTTAAATATCAGTAGACACCAGCTGATCCATTTCTTCTGACTGCACCTCTGCATTCTCTCAAATCGAAAGATCAATTACACCCAAGCATTATTGATTTCAACCTGAGCTTAGGCCTCAATCTGTGGGCACTACTCGAATTTTGAGGATTTTTTGTCTGATTGCAATCTGCACACTTTCCACCCATTACTGCACAAGAATAATAAAATAAATAAAAATAACAAAAGACATGGTTAAAAATTGAAAAAAAAAACATTTCAAAAACTAAACTTCACTTCAAGTTCATATATATAAAGATACGAAATGAAGTTTAATTTTAAAATTTTTTTTTTTTTTTGAAACAAACAAACATATTCAACTTCTAATGTTTTTAGATTTTAAAAACAATCAATACTTAGATTTCAAAAAATTGAAAAAACAAACAAAATATTATACATTATTACATAGTATGCAAAATTTTAAAAACAAATACTTTAGGTTTTAAAAATAACCCATAATCTGCTTATTTCGTGGAAGGTTTTTTTCAGCAGCATAACCAAATTTTCCCATCCCGCTGTGCCCTAAAATTTGTAAACTGTGCCTCCAAACAATCTTAAATCGTGCCTCCAAAATGACCTAAATCATTTTCATCTTCATTTAGGTGAGTTTTTCGGCAGACTTAGCAGAAAATCTGCACATTTTACACGAGTTTTTGCAGATAATCCCGGCAAGTTTTGGACAAAACCGTTGACGAGTTTTTGTGCGAGTGGCCTCCACCACTTTGGGCTCGCGAGTAATCCCGATTTCTGCGAGTTATTCACAAAAATTTCATCTATGCTTCTCGGGATTATTTATATTTAATTAACTAAAGTTGAATCATGGTTATTTTAATAAAGTGACTTTATTTGATATCAATGGCAAATTATAAGGAGGATCACTTTATGAGTGGGAAAATGAAATAAAAGGAAAATATTATAAAGTAACTTACGAGAAGTTGAAATGAGTAATATTTAAAAAGTGATTTTATAATCTAAAATTTTGAAAAGCTCCACGGAGATCATAAAATGAGTTGAGAGCCAAAAAGCAATTCATTCTTGACTTGCTATTTTTCTTGAAGATCTTTGAGAGCTTCTGCTTTCGGCTCAGCAAACTCTAAGACGAAAACCCTTGGCCTTTTTGGTTGATTGGACAAAAACCCATTTCAGCCAACCTTTGTGGATTCACACAGGATTCACAAGTGCATCTATTGGATTGGGGTTCAAAGTTTTGGTTGTACTAAATGATATATCATTTTCATAGGTTTTGGAAAGTTGTATAGGCAAGATTTCATTGATAAATTTGTGGGATTTGTATACAAACACAAATTTAAGAGATTTATAGATAAGATAGTGGGACGCCATTTTCTGAAAATTATTGCTTCCGCAATAATTGGTTGAAAGTTTACTTCCTTGGTCTATTTCAGGCACCAAGAACCAATAATCAGGTGACATATACTAGGATGCCATACTTAGAGATCGGTTGCTGAAGAAAATATTTATCATACATTCATTACCATCACATCCATTGGTTATTTGCTTTTGAACAACCCTTACCCTATTGAACACCATTCTAAATCATGTCCGATGAACTAGGACCTTTGAAGGTCACTTTGGGACTAAGGTCTGATCTGATTTCATGTGAAAACATCAGGTTTGCAGAAGGAATGATAAAATTTGGCCTCAACTTCTGTACTAGGACAGCTCTTAGGAATAAGACTTTGTCCATCTTCACATGTTACCACCGAACTTGGGAGCTTTGGAATCCGAAAGTTAATTAAGATTTAGGCCAAATCTGATTCTTAATGCTAATACCAAACTTCAAGGATGAAAGGTGAAATCCGATGAAAACCTAGGACTTTTGAAGCCCACTTGGAATAATGTTATTCCCATTTTGCATGCAAAAGCCAAACTTTGTAAGGTGCTAATCAAAAGTTCGATTGAAGGAGGGATTCTTGGATTAAGGTTTTACTCCAAATTTGAAGGTAAACACCGAGCTTAGGAGTCTTGCCACCCAATCTAACTTTCAAGCCCCTTTTGTGAATTTTAGGAGCAAAGCTCAATCTTAGTAAGTCTTCTAGGAATAAGCCCTAATGTAGTTTTATGTCTCAGCACCAAATTTGGAGAGTTAGTGTAATATTCCCCATAATATTTTTTTATTTTTCAATAGCAAGATTACAATCACACCAATCACCCGTTTGGGTTAGAATAATGAAATCCAAACAAGTGAAGGGAACCCTACGCCTTTTGATCACTGAGAGCCCAGGCTGGGAGGGTGAGAGCATACGGAAGTAGGGGATCGTTAGTAATAATTTGCTAAAGTGCTGAATACAATAACGGGCAGCAAGCCAGCCCCTTCCGCTTATCCAGCGGGTGAATCAAGAAGCTTGGCAGTAAACCAGCCAAGAGAACAACACTCCCAAAACACGAATCACTCAACCGCAATGTTTCAGCGGGAGGACTGAACACACCAAACAAGCTCAACTCAACCACTTATGTAGCTGGAGGATCATTACAATAAACCATCACCCAACTGCTTATGCAGTAGGAGGATCATTACAAACATATATCACTCAACCACCTATACAGCAAGAGGACCAAGTAACAACTATCAAAGTATAGGCGGCAAGCCAGCCTCTTCCACTTTCGAGTGGGAATGCTTACAATCCAGAAATGGTTAGAAGTACTAATACTTAACCTTACAATATAAAATAGAAAGATAGAATAGAGAAGTAATGTTGTCCAATGCTGATAAATTTCTTCAAACAGTTACTAACTCCCAAAAGATCCTTCAACATGAATTTATGAAATCCTAGGATCAATAACACACAGACCAGCAACTTCAAGAAACTAAGAAATGCTCAATTCTCTCTCCAAAATCACCCAAAAGCACCCCAAATCACTCCTAAAACAACTAACCTACTCACACTACGAAAGGCACTCCCAAACACCAACTTCTGGAAATTTGTAATTTTATGACAGCAAGCTGAAAACCCACCAAATCACTCATATCTTTCTCTATACTCAACAGAAAATCCCCAAACTAGATGCAAATGAAAGATACAATGATGGTGATAGGGATAGAATAGATAAACAACAACTAATAATGCCCCAAACCCAAGACACACAACCCAAAGCACCTCCAGCATAGGGCGTACCAAAACAAAAGTTCAATTTGCAAGATAAATTCCAATACACCACAAAAACCAATGCAAACTTACAGGAAGAATCGCCTAGGACATCGAAAACCAAGGAGCCAATACCTAGAAGCAGCAGAGGTCACACGGAGACTTATGAATGAAAATATGCTTCATCCATGACTTCCCCAGCAGCCTGGAAACACACCAAAATTCGAACTACAGCAGATGCAGCAATTTCACACTTCAACAAACTTGCAAATATCACTGAAAGGACAAGTAAAACAGCTTGGTACTGTCTTGCAAGTACGAAACTACACTTAACTAGGAAGGCTCACTTCGAAGCTCAGATTTCAATTGCCAATCTGGCAGCATAACGATGCAATTTTTCAAGATATCCAAATGGGAGGCCAAGCACCTGTATTTATAGTTTTTTCCCTCAAATTCACCTCTCCAATTTGCATTTCATTTCACTATCACATGGCGTCCAAAAGATATTTCATTTCATTTCCCAAGGTGGGCGCCCAAGTTGCATTTTAACCAATAACTAAGCAAGTTCGAACTTGCCATAGTCTTCAACAATAACTTAATGCATTCTTCAAATTTCAACGCCTAGCTTAGGAAAATATAACATTGATATTAGATATAAATGTCTTTTCCTAAGTTGCCCAATATATCATTATCATTAATCAGTAATAAAATAATTAAATATTAAACCTTAGGATAAGGTAATAATATTTAATTAAATCACTTATGACTCCAATACTGATTATCAACAAAATCAAGGATGAAGCTAAGCAATGAAGACCACTAAACTGCTACAAAAACAGGACCCTGTCCAAACAGCTAAAAATAGAATTGCTCAATACTGCCACTTACTAAAAATAGTAAGTCATGGAATACTCCACCGAAAAACATGATCTTCGCACCTGGAGAAAGAGCTTGGAAAGCTCAGTAAGACAGCATCATCCAAACAGCCAAACCCCAACTTACTAAAAATAGTAAGTTCTCACTTCACCAAAGAATCAAATGCATATTATGCCACCCTGGAGCTCATGAAAAACCTAGAAGGAAACCATAGACAGAACTGAAGAATTCCCTCCTGGTAAACCCTAAAAAGCTCGAGCAGAACTCCACAAAAGTTGGAAACCCTAAATCTCCTTTCCAAATAGCCTACGGGTCTCCAAAATAGGCCAATGGACCACTGAACCAATCACTGCAGAGAAGGAGGCATTATAGTTAGGCAAAGGTTCGACCTAAAACTCGGTCTGAGGAAACATTTTAGGAATAGGCCTTAATCCTATTCACTGTGACATCACTAACTTTGTGATGAAATATGAAAGTTCAGCTAAAACTTAGGGATTTGGAAAACCTTTTAGGATTAAGGCCAAATCCTATTCTTAATGCTAATACCGAACTTCAAGGATGAAAGGTGAAACTTGGTATAAACCTCAGACTTTGGAAGCCTTATGGGATTAAGGCTTAATCCCATTTAGAGTGCAAAGCCGAACTTGGGTTGGTGTGGCATGTTCAAGCCAGAACTTTGGGACATGAAAACTTTGTTTATTATTAATCTTTGGATCAAATTGGAGCTTGAATGTTCCTGTCCCCTTCATTTGAACCCTATGTCAATTTGAATATCTGATTTTTTTCAAGCTCTTGAGCACTTCTAGGTTCTCAAGCCCTTATGTTGTAAGGCAAATTCAGGCTTATGGACTTGTGTTCATAATCCCCCTTCTGCTTGGACTTGAGCCTCAGATGGATTTGCACATTTCAAAGCTCTCTCTCTCTCTATCTCAAGCTAGCAAGGTGGGAAAAAGGAGAGGGTGTCCCTATCGAAGACAGGGAGTGTGTGCACAGCATAACAATAATGAATAGTTCATATAATGTATTCATGTATAAGACATTGTTGTATATCATCAATTGTTCATGAACATGCACATCATAATTGTTGTACATAATGAATTGTTCATGTTCCAAACATTCGTTGCCCTTCACGAGAATCCAATTGTTGATTTCTTGGAATAAAGATTAATCACTTACCTTCAAATCATGATTACTGCCTAGGAGGAGATGATGATAGTTATTGTTCCTTGATACAAATCACTTATCTCTTATTTGTTGCATTTGTTGGTATATTAACACATCTTAATATAGGTGATGAGCATTGGCATATATATGAGTCGGTCATGTTCACTAGTTGTATCCTTGAGTTGTAAACTAGATCATACATATTATAATTGTCTCTTTGCATATCTTCCTTCATTCTAAGAGTTGTCGTTCCTTTCATCAATTTGCCTTTGACATCAATGACAATATGCTCTACAAATCTTGTCCATAATCGCCTTGACATTAATGATAATCTTAACATTTGATCTATATATCTTTGACATCAATGACAACATTTAAAATAGATATAACTCCGTAATGTCAGTGATCAAATTCTTGTGTTGAAGCTCACACAATTTGTTACAATCATGTATCAAAACTTCTTGTTTGATCAAATTAAAAATCAAACTATAAAAACCTCTCACCAATACCTTTGGCCAATTCTTAACCAAGATCATGGCTGCATTTTTAATGATAACTTGTTCATTGTAAAACTTGACTAATCAAATTCTTTATTAATATAGAACATAAAGAACATCATAAAGGTCAAGAATATCATCAACGACACTTACAGCCCTAGCAACAGGATTTGTGGTATCATCTATAAGGTCTCCTTTTATACCAATCTTCTATGCCTTGAGTTTGCTGAAAGCCTTATTATTATTATTGACGGTTATGTGTCTTGGCGCTAGAAATGGTGTTAGTGGCTAAACATGAAAGCATGGATAAGGATGTGTCAAGCCTAGATGACAATTCATCCCTTGTTGAAGCTTTGCAATTCCTCTACAAAGAACTTTTGTTGTTGCTACTTAATTTTTCCCCCTGTTCTTCTGAAGACACTCAAAAGCATAGTGGCCATGATTTTGGCATTTGAAACACTTGATATGGGTCAAATTCATCTTCCTTGTTAAGAAGGATCCGATTCCTCCTTTCCTTTCTAACCATTCACAAGTCCTTTCTTGCCACTTCTCCTCATTTTCTTAATGAGGGTTTGATTCTAACTATCTTCCATTCTAACTAGAGTACCTACAAGTATTATTTCTTCCTAAATGAAATCATCTGAAAGATTTTGTTGTGCGTGTCGCACAGACACACCTATCCCGGACAGGGGAACCCCCTTTCTTATGTTTGCCCGAAGAAGAAAGTGCGATGTGAAGCCAAAATCAACAGAGCCTTGAATTTAACCATGACATTGACCAGCGCAAGGGGGTTATCATTTGATACGACTTCTACGAACATACTGAGAAAATCCCGAAAGGAGCATGACATGATTGCTCTCAGACGCCTTCAAATTGCTGAGCAAAAACCCTAATGAGAGCAAGCAAGGAATCACGTATTTTCTCTTGAATGCTTGAGTCTCCCGAGCCATCTCCAATGCTGATGTGATCCCGAAGTATACTTCGCAAAATCCTCTCATTTGCCTGAAAAATCACAAAAAATGAGAATCGCGAAAATAGGCTTCCTGAGCCGAAAATGATAAAAGACTCTCAAATCTACCTCTAAGGCCGAAATACAAGTTCGACGAAGTTCTCCAAAATCGGCCTCTAAGCCGAAAATAACAAAATCTCCAAATCACTAAAACTCACAGAATAGTTGTATAAGCCGAAAGAACATAAATTGGACGCCGAAGTTCAAAGACGAAAATATCTTGCAAAATAGTTTAAGAATCCGAAAAGAAAAAATGTCGCGCATTCTGGTCTTTAAGCCCAAAGTTTGCAAAATAACTCTATAAGCCGAAAAACCTCTTTTAGGCTGAAAACGACTCAAGATATGAAGTCGCGCGAAATGCTCATATAACCCGAAAATCTTAGAAAAGAGATTAAACTTTCAATATAACCAAGTATGCCGAAAATTTGGCAAGAAATGAAGTCACACAAATCATACAAATACCCGAAAAATCATCAGCAAAGGACGAAGTGAAACTTAAAGAGGCTGAAGTTCGGCATGTTCTCCCCTGAAGTTCGACCTTTTCTACCATTTTGCAAACTTAGACTAAACCTAAACTCGGCATTTCTAAAGTTTTTGTGAGGAATAAACAGTTTGCGCAAATTATCCTAATAGCCCGAAGTTCCTTGAGAGAAAAAAAGAGAGGGCGTTGAAATTTTGAACCTAAATCGCCTAAAGGTCGAAATTTCACCCTTATTCACCCAAATTCAAGAAAATGAAATGAATTCATTTACCAAGCAGGGCGAATAAGAAAAGTTTGACACTTTTGTTAGATTTGAAAGAAAGTAAAAAACGCGCATGTCAAGCCTTAAGCCCGAGTTTCAGCTAGCAAAGGGAGTAATTAGACCAAAAATCACACTTTCTCAACATTATGCCCGAATTCCTCCCTTAAGGCGCACAATATAAAGTATGAAATGATAACATAAGGTGAAAGTTCGAAGTTTTTTAAGCTTTGCGAGAAAGAAAGCCAACGAACTAAATCGCACATTTTAATGAAAATGGCCGAATTTCATAGGGCTTGGGGTGATTAGAAACAAAAGTCATGTCTTTTAAGTAAGTAGCCGATTTTTGTAAAAGGAGGTTCGATCATTTTGTATCAAAGTCTTGAGTTTAATGACAAAAGAGAAAGCATTTAAAGCAAAACAAAATCGCACAAATCAATGTCAGTAAAAGTCTCACATTTTAATCTTAAAACCTAAATTAAGGAATATTTTTACTGATTTAAAAGCAAATGTCTTTCGTCTTTCATTTTCGAAGCCCAAACATCAACTTAAATTTAATATATTTGTTAAATTAATTTATTTAATTTTTCAAAACTGATTAATGCGGATCAGAATTGATTGTCTGCAGGCATCGTCAGGAAGAACCAAGAGAAAGCCTGAAACGTCAAGAAGACCTGATCACAGTTAAAGCTGAAGAGCGCGTTCAAAGGATCAAAACCAAGCATGGGGAAGCGCACCACCATGAACGACAAAGTTAGAGTCCACCAGCCAGACTGAAGACCAAGAACACATAATACTCGAAATGTGCATTCTCAGAAATACACTGCTGGAAGAAATTCCATAAATTCAGTTTTGAAAACTGAAATTTTTTTTGGAAAGCCGCCTGTGTGCCCCGTTGAAGATATTTTAAAACAAAGGGACACAGGTCAATTATGTTCAACTACCCGATTGACCAAATTAAAGCCAAACAATAGTAGGTAGTTGAAAATGTGGTTGGGGGGATAACTGAGAATAAAGTAGGCATGGGTTAAAGTTGCCAAGTTTTGGAAGGTAGAGGCCTTTCTTTTCTAAAGGATTAGAGTTTTAGACAGTTAGAATAGGTTAGAGTTTTGTAGAAGGTTAGATTTTAGGAATAGCATAGAAATGCTACAGAAATTGTTGTAATAGCAGCTGAAATCAATATATGGACATTAATTTGGTGTTTATCAACTTGGTTTCATTCTATTTGCATGGTTTCCTTCAGCAATTTAGATAGATCTTTCTTTTTGGGTGTGCAGGTATCTAATGGATTTAGGCTCATACCATTGAGGATATGCTGATTGTGTATCCTTGTGTATGGTTAGTCTGAGCCTTTAAATTTGTGTTTAGTTCAATTGCAGGTGTTTAATGTTTAGTTCCCCTTGAAGATTGCACCGTTACTGCGAAGTTATGAGTTATTATGGCCAAGCTGGGATTGGTTATGTCGAATCCGTCTACCCGCATACCAACCTGGTTAATCTTAGATCTCTTAACCCTTCTCCTTTGCATTTATTTCCCAGTTCGAGAATCAAATGCAGACCAGCTTGTTGCAAAATGTAAGTCCCCTTGTGCTCCAAGCAAAACACATCGATCGTTGAGTTATCCTGCAGTCATGACCTGACATTTGGAACATTGAGGTTGTCCCCTTTGATCAATTAAAAACAACATGGATTCACTCATTTTTCAAATTTTCCGAGAGCACTTGGATTTAGCGCCTAATTGCACACTTGGACGCTAAAACCACATGATGGAGGATTCTTCATAATTTTATGCATTTCGAACTTAGTTGGATTTGGCGCCTTGCTCTGAGTTCATGTGTGCATTTCTCCCTGGCATGGAAATTCATGATTCAATCTTCCGGGCTTGGAACATTTTGATCTCCTTGTGATTTTGAAGTGCCTTCCTGGACTTGGGTGAATTTCTGAGCTTTCCATTTCAGGCATGGGTTTCCAGTACTTAACCAATTTCTGGCTTTCTCTGTCTACTTTCTGACTTTCCGGAATTGGAAATATCTGCAAATGTCTGATCTTTGTCCCCTTGCCCGAATGATCCTGTCAGCACTGACTTTCCAAAATAGAAACCTTCAAAGTGTCAGCATTAGACCCCTAGACAGGGTACAGAAATGACTTGCTAAAAATAGAAACTTGCTAAAAAAATAGTAAGTTTGATTTTTGGCAAAATGACGACATTCTGGGACTAAAAAAAATCCCTAAAAAATAGGAACTTTCTAAAACTAGAAAGTTGCTCCGTTTTGGCTCAAATTTTACTAGGAGGTTCCTCGAAGGATCCTGATTCCAGTCGTATGTTCATTTTTCCAAAACCCTAACAAGAAACCCCTAAAATTTAGGATGAAAGGCAAAAACCCTAAAAAAGGACAAAACAGGCCCTAGACTTGACCAAACTCGCTCAAACGAAAAACAGACTTGCTTGAAATGACCCCAAAACACCCGCAAAGCGAAGAGACGGACGAGACTGTTGCGACAAGACCCAAGAACAAAGCCAAAAGACTGGAAAGGCCAAAAAAGTTAGGGGGTCCCTATCTAGGATGGGGTGATGTGTGATTAGGTCACAACAAGACCCCCAGTTGGTGTCTATCTACCCGCTAGGAGAGAAGAAGCCCGAAGTCTTAGGGCGAATTCATGTTGCCCTCGTATTTGTCATCAAGGCCTTCAAAGGCCGCAGGAATCAAGTTCGCACAAACACTTCTTGTGGGCCGATATGTGAGACAAAACACTTCTTGTAGGCTGATATGAGTATACCAGAGATTATGGGATTCGATCCAGATAGTCATCCTTGAAATGTTCAAGAACATTTCCCAACCAAGTCGCCATTTGTTGTGCATTTTGCACCCCATCCTCGTCTTTGACAGGGGACCCCCAATTGGTGTCTATTTGCCTGCTAGAAGAGAAGAAGCCCGAAGTCAAAATAAAAGAGAAAATCAAAAGAAACGGAAATCAAAAGCAAAGTAATATCAAATGCTTGGCTTTGGGAGTGCAGACACCTCTGTTGGTATTCAAAAAGGATATCTACCGAAAACAGAGCAATCTTTGTGAGCTTACAGGCGATAAACTCATCGGGGCTATGGACGCCCGCTGGCAGCGAGGCAATATCCAAGTTGCTTTTGAAGTTAGACTTGCTCCACATAACTTGTCTTGATTGAATGATGATATCTCAACTTTCTCTAAGCTGGAATGAACTTCACTGCACACACTTGATTTTCAAGGTTGGTGACTTGATTCAGTTTGCAACCTCATTTTATTTTGAATCTGTCTTTTATCATTTGGGTTGTCCTGTGGGGTATATCAGAGATTCTTGGGTTCGATCCGGATAGTCATCCTTAAAATGTTTGGGAAATGAACATTTCCCAGCCGAGTCGCCATTTGTTGTGCATTTTGCACCCCATCCTTGTCTTTGACAGAGGACCCCCAGTTGGTGTCTATCTGCCTGCTAGGAGAGAAGAAGCCCGAAGTCTCAGGGCGAATTCATGTTGCCCTCGCATTTGTCATCAAGACCTTCAAAGGCCGCAAGAATCAAGTTCGCACAAACACTTCTTGTGGGCCGATATGTGATACAAAGACTCTCAAATTGCCTTCAACTTAAAATCATCGACTTAAACTGGCAAAATGGCCATCGAGCCCGAAGATTAAAAAAGGCTCTATAAACTTCAAAATCAGCCTGAAAGCCCAAAATGCGAACTCAAAAATTCAAAATTGGCATGAAAAACCGAAATACAAATTGCCAAATAAGGTGAACTCTCAAAATATTCTAAGAGGCCGAAAATGTAATATCCCAGTTATTTTTTTTTTGCTTTTAAGCCAATAATAATCATCCACAAACAGAGAACCCGTTAAGGTTAGAAAGCATAAACTGAAAACTTGTTGGAAAATGCAACCCTTCCACTTTTTGATCACCAAGTGCCCAATGTGGGAAGGTGAGAGCATATGGTGAATAGGGGATCGTTAGATCTCAATTCTGCTGAAAAATGAAGTGGATTACAATACGAGGCGGCAAGCCAGCCCCTTTCGCTTATCCAGCGGGAATGCAAGAAACTTGGCGGTGAACCAACCAAGAGAAACATACAAAGGCACAAATCACTCGACCATGATATTTCAGCAGGAAGACTGAAATTACAAAACAACCTCAACTCAACCGCTTATGCAGCGGGAGGACCATTACAATTAGACATCACTCGACCACTTATGCAGTGGGAGGACTGAATTACAGTTTAATTGAAAATAGGCAGCAAGCCAACCTCTTCCACGTTTTCAGCAAGGTGAGAGTTACAAGCTAGAATTGGTTAGTAGTACTACTACTTAACCTTACAATAATCAAGATAATGAGAGAAGAGAGTAATTTTGAACGTCCAAATAAGAAACATGAAATTTCTACTAACATCAAAATCTACAGGCTAGAATTACAAAACCAACAGCCTATGGATTCACTAAAATGCTCATAACTCTCTCATTACTCACCCAATTCACCCAAAATCTGTTCTAAACAATTGCTATACCAGCTATAATGAAAACAAACCCCAAGAAAGCCATCGAAACCCCCATATTTATTTTGCACGCTTCCCAATGCATTCACTAAACCCAACGCCTAACCTGGGAAGTTCGATTTACAATATAAAAATCCACACTCAAAATAAGATGCTAAAAACTTACAAGATGCATCGCCAGTGGTAGGAAGGATGGATGAGCCGATACCTAGAATGATGGAATCGCCTGGCCAAGAGGTATGAGCAAAACACACTTTCGGCAATCCCACGACCAGCAACCAAAATACACTCCAATCTCAAACAAAACACTCCACAATCTGCAACTCACTCACCAACAGCACTGGGAATACATGGACACAGCTAGGTACTATCTTGCAAGTACGAAACTGAGACTTAGCTAGGAAGCCACACTTCGAAGCTCAGATTTTCAATCGCCAATTCGGCACATAACGATGCAAATTCATTTGATACCAAATGAGAGGCCAAGCACCTGTATTTATAGATTTTTCCCTCTGAAATTCAAAGGCAAATGGCGCCCAAAACCATTGAAATTCAATTTCATTCATGTCATAGCCTCTCCTAGACATGGCATTAATTTTCCCAAATTCCCTAGGCAAAGTTCAAACTTTTTTCTTAGGTGACAACTTTGCGATATAAAATAATAAAAATATGAAATATTTCATCTTTCTCAACGCCACCTTTTTTAATGCCATTGACTTAGGAAAATAACAATATTGCTAGCAGATAGATATTTTTCCTAAGTTGCCCCATAACACAATTAATCGGTAATAAATATAATTAAATATCAAACCTTAGGATAAGGAATTAATATTTAATTAAATAACTTATAACTCCAATACTAATTAATACCAAAATCAAGGATGAAGTTGTGCGATGAAGACCACTGAACTGTGTTGAGTCAGGACCCTGTCCGAGATTGCTAAAAATAGAAATGCTCAACACAACCACTTACTAAAAATAGTAAGTCAAGAAATACTGCTCCGAAAAACATAATCTTCGCACTCAGAGAAAGAGCTTGGAAAGCTCAGTAGAACTGCATCAACCAAACAGCCAAACCCTAACTTACTAAAAATAGTAAGTTCTGACTTCACCAAAGAATCAAATGCATGTTATGCCACCCTAGAGTTCATGGAAAACCCAGAAGGAAACCATAAGCAGAACTGAAGAATTCCCTCCTGACAAACCCTAAAAAGCTCGTGCAGAACTCCACAAAGGTTGGAAACCCTAATTCTCTCTTCCAAATAGCCTACGGGTCTCCGGAATAGGCCAATGACCACTGAACTAATCACTGCGGAGAAGGGGACATTACAGAAAACGAGAAAAAGCTTAAATTCCCAAAATTGGCTAAGTGACCGAATTCGCCCAAGGGCTTCAAAGTCCAAAAACAACTTAAGCTCACGAAGCTAGCTTAGAGGCCGAAAAAGCCGAAAAATCCCCAAAACTTGGCATTTTTTAGTGTTTTGTGAGAAAACTTTAATCGCGCAAATAGGCAGTCTGGCCCAAAATTCATAAACTTAACATCTAGCAAAAGGGGAAAATAGTCAAAAAGTTAAAAAAGGTCTGAATCGTGCAAAGTTGCTATCCAGGCCAAAAACCTATAGCCAAGTCTATGTCGCGTAAACTCTTCATTAAGCCGAAAAACTTAGGAGAATGAAAATCGCGCCATTCCCCATTTCAGCCCAAAAAGGGTTTCAAGCTCACAAATCGGCAACGGGGGCCGAAATGTGAGGACAAAAAAAAAACGTCAAACTCTCAAAATCATTTCATAGGCTGAAAATCACCAAAACAAAGTGAAGTCGCGCAATAGAAGGAAAATAGCCAAGGTAATGAAGAATGATGTTGCTTGGAAACCAATCGTGAGTTCAGGAGTGAATGAAGTCATGCAAAATACGTAACCAAAATCACACAAAAGCTCTTCATAACTCGAAAATCTTCACAAAACCAAAATCGCGCGATTAGGCTCAGTAGCCCGAGATTGCCATAAGAGGGCATGGTGAAATCGCAAAATGACCTTAGTGCCCAAAAAAGTTAATGAAAGCAAGAAATCGCACATGCCGAGTTTGTGAGGGGAAAGGGAGATCGCGCAATTTGTAAAAAAATAGCAGAGTTTGCAGAGAGTTAAAATCGTGATTTCTCGGTAAAATGCTGAACTTTGAAAGAAGCTAAGGAAAATCACAATTCTTTGGTCAAAAACACTGAAAAGTCATGGAGCGATAAGTTGAGTGAAATGAAAAGGGGGTAGGACCAAATAATAAGTTCGCTTTTTTTGACTAGGAAAACCGAAATTCTCCCTAAAATGACAAAGTGATAAATAATCCATAAAGAGGGGGGGGGATTTAATAAAGTTAAAGTCACCTAGAAGCCGAAAATGAAAGCCAAAGAACTAATTCGCACATTTTAATGAAAATGGCCGAATTTCATAGGGCTTGGGACAATTATAAACAAAGGTCACGTCTTTTAAGTTAAGAAGAGAAAATCGCCCAAACATCACAAAGGGCCAGAATCACAAGTTACATTCAAAAGAGAGACATTTAAAGGATACATCTCACAAAGAGCTTCTTAAGCCCGAACTCCACCGAGACGAAGCTAGACGTTAAAAATTTAATATTTGTCAAATTAATTTAATTAATTTTTCAAATTGATTATTAAAAGTGAAATTGATTGTTTGCAGATCAAAGTCAGGCACTGGAAGTTGGAGAGGAAGATGCAGGTGCTAAGGCGTCAACCTGAAGCTCAAATTGACGAATTAACACAGGATCAAAGCGATGAAACATTGGGAAGCGTGTCGTTGGACAACAACTTAAAGTCCACCACTGAGACCAAAGACCGAAGAACACTCCGAATGCTACCAAATTATGCATTCTCAGAAGGATACACAGCTAGATTTAATTCCAGAAGTTCAGTTCCTAGAAAACTTAAATTGTTTAATGTAAAACTGCCTGTGGGCCCCACTCAAGATATTTTGAAACAAAGGGGAAACAAGTCAGTTATGGACAACTATTCCCAACCACCAAGAGGACCGAATTAATGCCAAACAATTGTAGGCAGTTGAGATAGTGGTTGGGTAGATAACTAATAATTGAGTGGGCATGGGATAAAGCTGCTAGCTTCTGAAAGGTAGATTGCAACCCTTGGATGCAGTCCATCCTGGCCACCGGTTCATATTGTAAAATCTATAAAAGGCATAAGCCTTTCTTTTGTAAAGGGTTAGATAGTTAGACTCTAGTTAGACTGTTAGAATATAGTTAGATTTTTAGGCAGTTAGAATAGCCTAGATTGTAGAACGTTAAATTTTAGCAGTAACATAGAGATGCTGCAAAAATTGTTGTAATGGCAGCTCAAGCAAATATATGAACATTGAAGAATGGTGTTTATTGTCTTTGTTTTCTTCTGTTTGCATGGTTTCTTTTAGCATTTTAGATGGATCTTTCTGTTTTGGGTATGCAGGTATGTGATGGATTCAAGCTCATACCATTGAGTATATAGTGATTGTGTATCCTTTTGTATGGTTAGCCTGAGCCATTGAATTGTGCTTGGTTCAATTGCAGGTGTTCGTCTGAGTTGTGCCAAAATTGGGTGCTTAGCCATGCTCCTGCAGTCTTAAAATCTTTCAAGTCCCCTTGAAGATTGCACCGTTCCTACGAGGTTGTGAGCCATTCTGACCAAGCAGGGATTGGTTATATTGAGTCTGTCTACCCGCATACCAGCCTGGCTAATTTTAGGTTTCCTAAACCCTTCCCTTTTTCTTTTATTCCATAGTCCGAGAATCGCAACAGAAAAGCTTGTTGCAAAAACGTAAGACCCCTTGTGCTCCCAGCAAAACACATCGACCATTGAGTTATCCCGCAGTCAAGAACTAACATTTGGAACCTTGAGGTTGTCCCCTAGGATACTTAGCATTCTATTCTGCGTTGATTGGAGAGAGTAGTAGCAACATGACTTTAGCCACGTCAACAAATCGATTCACCAAGAAGTTGCTTTTTGACCTGTTGAAGCAATGAAGGAGTTTGTACATCAATTTCGAGTATGCATGTGTTTGTAAAGACTTCAACATCTCATAAAAAATGATAATATATGATCCCAGCAGTTATTACTCTGTGTAATTGTTTAGTTCTATCAGTTTTGAGCATTTATGTGTTTCCTTGCATTGCCTTTTATATCCAAAAACACACAAAAATTGAAAATTCAGAAAAACCAAAAAGTAAAACTTCCATATTTCATCCAAGAATTTGAGAATCAGTGCCAGAGAGGACCTGGGGTCTTCACATTATATTTCATATTTGTATGGATTGCATCATTATAATAATTAATAATGGTAGTGACAGTTTCTAAATTATATAATTATATTTTATAATTTTGATGTTTGAACATATATATAATATATGTATATGTATATGTACGAACATACCCGTACCCAAGGGAAAAAAAATTTGCTGAATCCGCAAATCCGTACCAAATTCTGTATCCGTATCCATACCCAAATCGGTAACGTAGGTAATTTGTATGATAGAGTTAAGATCACAAGTTGTTTCATATATTTATTAAAAAAGAACTTTAATTAAAGACATTAGATAGTATTTGTCTCCTCATTAATCATTTTAATTCAAGTTATAAAGGTATAAAATAGGGAAAACATTGCTAACAGGCCTATAACTAGTAGGGGACATTACAGAAGGTTTGAGATGTATGCATGTGACAACACCTAATGTATTACAAATGCTTTGTAATAATCATTCATTCTTTCCATATGAGTCATTATAGTTCTAGACTTCTAGTTATGGATTATTAAGTATGTTTATTGCATAGAAGATTATATCTAATTGTTTTGATACTTTACTTGATGGTATATCTTCCCCCTTTGTTGTTCAGGCCAAATGGAATAGGCACTGCCCCACATCAGTGAAGGGTGATTCATCCACCATTTAATCATTGTCCATCCTATTAGTGTAGAAGTAGAATAGGATATGCATGTTGTTCATTATTCAATATTCAAGGTTACAAACTGGGGACAAATCTAAAGTGACCTAAACTATGAAATTATCAAATAATTATGGCTGGTGGTTTCCACCTTGCCATTGTGTAAGAGACATGAATGAAATTATCTTAAGGTATTTATAACACTAAAAATATACATGGATGCACATGCAAGGAGTGTTATAGCTATATTAGATGTTATATGTAGCTAGTTTGTCTTTGACCTAGTGACAATATTTTGGGTCAAGCGTACATGGGCTATAGTTGATTGTTGTCATGTTACATTTTAGTTGATGAACAAACCTATTTAGGATAGCTTACGGAATACCCTCCCGAGTTTAAGTTGAGCCCAAGTCATGGGAGAGATTACCACTCTCATCATTAGCCTTTAACCATCCTCAGACAATTGATGAACCCCTTTTTTGACTTCTTGATGACAAAACCCTAGCCTCAAAGGTATAGAAATTTTTAGGATTGTGGACCTAACGTTTTGTAGGTCCAAGCTACTCAATTACTATAGTTAAGGATACTAAAATCTTCTAGTAATCCCTTTTCACATGTAGTAGCATATTCCAATCATGGACCTAAATTTCAATTTTGCAACCCTAGTTGAAAGTATGAATAAACAAATAATACTAAAATTAGAAAATAGGTAACTTTGAAAGAGTTTATTATTCTAAATTTTGTTGTCTTACAAAAGTGGGCACCTAAGATCAATAAAAAGAATAAATAAAATGTTTTAAATAAGGATACATATAACCCCTCTAAAAATATGAAAAAACAAACTCCAATGCCAACCAAATAAAACATAAATAAAGCACTAAAAGACAACACTAGCTATCAACAAATACACTCCATTAGTTTTCACGATCCACATGTTAAATATATACACCTCTAGCAGATTTAATCACTAAAGGATTGGAATCAACAACCGGATAAAAGAAATTCAACCCCAAAAATAAGTCTGTTTTTCTGTTAATTTCTATACCCAGCTATACAAGAACAACTGAGCAACCAACAAATAAGCTAACATGTACCATATTTTTGCAAACGAAAATCTTTGAACAGCATTGAGACTTAAGAAAAATGAATTCAATTCTTTAATACAAAAATTTAGATTACAAAGGCTAACCCCAAAAATAAGTCTGTTTTTCTATCGTTTTCTATACCCAGCTATAGAAGAACTGAGCAACCAACAAATAAGCTAACATGTACCCTATTTTTGCAAACGAAAATCTTTAAACAGCATTGAGACTTGAGAAAAATGAATTCAATTCTTTAATACAAAAATTTAGATAACAAAGGCTATGGTCAATGATTTTTTCGATTCTTGTTCACAAGCAAATTTGATTTAAACTTTGAACAAGTTGATAGACAAGCTTGGTTTGGAAGTGTATACCCATAAACATACTCATCTTTATTCTTTAAATAGTTGAACCAAGGAGCAAAGATAGAGATGACAAAAGAATGTTGTGACCTATTGATGTTGTGGTACATTTTTGCACCCCTTCTATGCATTTGAGAGATGTTATCTTCTCAAGAAGCCAACCAACAAAATTCTATGAAGATAATGAAGGTTAAATCTAAACTCTCATTGATCAGTGCATCTCAAGTTGAAAAATTGCTAAATGATAGAGCAAGGTTTGCTTTACTTCTTTGGAGAAAGAGAAGCAATTGTAATTCCTTGTAGTACTTCTCCATGTGGTTATTCTATTGTTATTGTACCTAAAAAGTAATTAATCTTGGACAATGTGTTGATTTCCGTGCATTCAATAAAATAGATATCAAGAATGTCCCTTCTATAGATTGATGATCTTCTGAACTGCCTTCAGCATGCTTAATATTGTTACCAAGTTGAATTTGAAAATCTAACCCATGTGAAAACATTTTTGCAAGTTTTGAAGGACAGCAAGCTGCTTTCCATAAGTTTGCACAACAGTCACTTGACTACTTGAGGCATGTGGTTGGAGATTGAAAGCTTCCTACTGAGCTAGTAAATGTTTAGGTCATCAGTAAGTGGTCAAACCTTCTAGTGTGACTAGGAGTTTTTTGTGTACAGTCCAATACTTAAGGAAGTTCACTCAATCTTTCTCAACCAGAGCAACACTGTCATAAGCTGTTATATTGGGTGATAAGTCATTTACTCTACGTAAAAATCAATAGAACTCATATGAAAAGGTCAAAAGGAAGAATAATAATGCACTGGTTTGGTTTTACTTTAATTTGCAGCAAATTTTTGAGGTGGAAATTGATATATGGCATTGGCTTTGTCCTACTCCAAGGAAGTAAGCTTGCTATTATTCAAAACTATCTAGTAGTTTAGTTTGGACAACAGCATGTATAATAAAGAATTGTATGCTCTTGTTCAAGCAGTCAGTAAATATGAGCACTAATTGATGGGAAAACAAACACATCCTACACATGGATCACCAATCTCTTCAATATTTGCAAGCTCTATCTAAATTGAAACAAATTGGACATTATAAATGGTTGGGTTTCTTGAAATTTAGTGATTAAGTATAAAAAAAAAGTGACTAAAAAATTGGCTGATATTTTGTCTAGACCTTTTGTTGTGACCATTTCACACATTGCCCCATCAAAATGGGGAGCCCCCTTTTTTTTGAGTTTTATTTGCTTAGTCTAGCCCCTCTCTCCTCTCACGAATGAAATGAGTGAGTTTATTAGGTTTACATTCCATGTCAGTTAAAGAGTTCATTGAAGTTGCCCATTTCATGTTGAGTGATTGATGAATGAATTTTCCTTGAGTCTTTTGCTTGAGAATTGGTGAAAGAATGAGTTTGAGCATTTGAATGTGATTAATAAGCTCATTTGTAATCCGCCCCATCTCTAAGTCTGTCTTATGTTTCAACTTCATGACTCCACATGTTGGAGCAAACTTCAGCTTCAAGGAGATTGGAGTGAACTTCCGGTGTGAGGAGATTGGAGCGAACTTCATGTTGGAGATATTCAGAGCGAACTTCATCCTTGAAGGATTTGGAGCGAACTTCTTCATGGTGAAAATGGAAGAATGGAGAAAGATGTGAACACTCACTTCATGTTGGGGAAATCAAGAATCAACTTCATGAGTTGCACATTTGAGGCGAATTTTACAATTTCATCAAGATGCAAGATGATCATAACAAACTTCATGCTTGAGTCTACTTCACGAGTCAATATCTTGAAGCGAACTTCATATTTGGGCAATTTGAAGCAAATCACTTGACAACTTCACGACTTTGTATGTTGGAGCGGATCTCCTACTTCGTGAGTTAGGGAAGTGAAGCGAACTTCAGGAGTGACATATTTGAAGCGAATTCCATGATTATGCAAAGAGATCAAAATGAATTTCATGCTTGAAGCCTATGAGGGAATGTCAACTTCATGTTTGAGCAAATTGGAGTGAAATCCTCTACTTCATGAATTGCTACGATGGAGCGAAATACAAACTTCATGACTTGACCAAGAGGAGCGAAGTAGATAACTTCATGAGTTTAAGTTTTGGAGCGAAAATTTCCAACTTCATGAGTTTAAGTTGTGGAGCGAAGTTGATAACTTCATGAATTGGTGTTTTGGAGTGAAGTTCGTGATCTTACAAATTGGAGTGATTTTAAGAGTGAAGTTGGGTATAAATGGATGAGGTGAATTGAAAAACAAAACTTCATGAGTAATCATTTTGGAGCGAACTTGAACTTCGCGAGTTGTCATCCAGAAGCGAACTTCATGACTTTACTTCTTGAAGCGAATTTCATCTATGAACAAGCACAAGCACAAGCAAAGTTGAGTGAGAGATGAAAAATGATTAGATACAATGCCAAATGAACTTCATAAGCTGTCGGTTTGAAGCAATGTTCCAACTTCATGACTCGAAGGATTGGAGCGAACTTCGGGTTCAAAGGTTTTGGAGCGAAATCATTGCTTCATGAGTTGCACTTCTCAAGCGAACTTCACAAATTGACTTAGGAGAGTGAACTTGAACTTAACCAGCTGATGGATAGCAGCAAGATTCATGAATAGAGAAGATTGAAACAGATTACATCTTCAAGCCTTCGTTGATAAAATGAGAATCAAAGAGATGAAGCAAATTTAAAGAATATCAACTTCATGATCTCTCAACTTCGAGCAAAATTCAACAACTTCATGATTGGAGCCTTTGGAGCGAAGTCTATACAACATGAACTTCATGAGTTTAAGACTTCAAGCTAACTTCATGAATTAACAAAATGGAGCGAAATTCATGTTTTCAAAATCAATTAATGCATGATTTGAGCGCCCAAAACAAATTCAAAATTAATCAAGAGATAAGTCGGCCAGGGAAAGTTTTGATTTGATTTTGTTTCATGGTAAAGTTGGCCTTAGGGTAAAAGACACATCCATTCACCTTAGGCGCCTATAAAAGGGGGTTTGAAACAATCATTTCAACATCAAATCAAACAAATTGTTTCTTCTCTCTTGAGCGAATTTCATTAGCAGCTAGCGGATTTTATCAGCAGTCAGAGAGTTTCATAAGTGCAGATTGGCGAATTTATCAGCAAGAAATTGAATTTGCTCCAAAAGGGATCAGCAGCAACGTCTTCATTAAGACAAATTCACACAAAAATCAGCAAGTATATCCTTTGGAGGGCGAATTTATTCATCTTTGCCTAGCTCTTGCAGATCCGTTTATCATTATTTAGTCTTCAAACAAGCAGAAATCAGTAAAATCTGAGGTGAAGTATAGGATTTTGCTTGATAGATGAGTCATCTTAGGTCTGATTATATTTAAATTTTGATTGAATTTCATTGAATCAGATCTACATTAACCACAAAATCAATCCTTTTCAATCATTAAAATCATATTCATTAAGAAGATTGATTTGAATTTTCATTTCACCATTATAATCTAACTTACACATCTCTTATAGGTGAAAGATGGCGGCTCCCAAACAAAACAAGACTCTCCCACCAAGCGCTCATCAAGGAAGATATGAAGGGGAGTGAATTCGAGAGCAGGATCATGTCAAATTGGAGCAAATTTGAAGACACTCATCTTGGCAAGTTCGATACCAAGAAGTTTCGCCACCCATCATATATCAATGAACCTACACCAACAGCCAAGAAGATGATCGAAAGTGGACTCATAAACACAGCTGGCTTTCCTCTCGCGGTGCAATGCTATGACCTCATCATAGAGTGTGCTCAACACCATGACTCGGAATCGAGGAGAATTGTGGCAAAGGATGGGAAGGTGCTCGCATATCAACGAGACATTTCATCTACCCGAGCCCAAGGAAATGATCTACATAACCTTGAAAGGAGCTAAATCAGCCTACGATGATGATCCTGATGCTTGCGCTAAGATCATCGACAAGTTTTAGTTGAAGAAGAGTAGAGGAGGAAGAACCAAATGGTCCGATAGACTGCACAGGATAGACTTCAATGATGAATATAGAGATTTCACCACCTTGCTCCATTGATTGGTTGGTGCACCTGAGGCTTCGTACTTTGAGGAATGGATGTTCTACTACATTGAGACTGTCACCCGTGACAAGAAGGCAATCAATTGGGCAAGACTTATTAGCAATAGCATTGATAAGCAATTAAGGAGGCTAATGCGAACCAAGACGTTCTATATGAGCTCTTACGTCATATACTCCATTGCAAGAAATTTTGAATATTCGGGACTCATGTATACAGGCGTAATTGGAAGGAGACCCGGAGAGATCAAGGTGTATGATTGTTATCCACAACTCAAACATCCACCGAAACAACACTACAAGAGGGTGAATGATGCATTCACTATGCATATCATGAGGCAGTTCTGAGGTAGATCGCAACAAAGACTCTCCAGAAGTGCAGGTGTTGGTAGAGCAACATAGTGCATGGTTCATTCAGTTCCAAAAATTCACCTACGTCAGATTTCAAGGATCTCACGTTCCTCCCCACATGTTGCCGCGATACCCAACAAATAGAGTTATGCTACTCGAGGTGGTGAGACAGTTATTGGCGTATATAAAAGAATATAGACATAAACATGGAGCCAGTGTTTCTTTTCCCATCACACTTGGAGATTCCATTGAGTCATGCCCATCTATTCATGCAGCCGAAGATGTCGAGCGAGAGTTAGCACTTCATTCACTCAAGCCATTCACAATGAGAGAGTGCTTTGACCCATACGGCAAGGTAAAGGAAGTTTTAGGAAGAAACAACAGGCATCGATGGCATCTTGAAGATTATTGTATGAATATTCAAAATGATAGAGGTAAAAAGGAAGATGTATTCTAGGCTACCCCTCGATTTCATTAAAGAAGGCAAGTTGTTTCATGTAGCCCATCAAGTTCAAGATAGTGGTAGATATCTTCAAGGAGCCTACGCCAAAGAAGACAAGGAGGTCAAATTGAAATGGGCAGATTTGGAAATTGATGATTTGAAAGAGTTAATGAAGTCAGACTTGGAGTACAGTTGCGTATGGGTAGATGAGCAGCACCAAAAATTGAAAGAGCAAAATATAATGCCAACGTTCCATCTAGAAGAAAGAAGATATGAAGATGAAGCTAGTGCAAGTGGCAACGCACCCCAACCATCTCATTCAAGAGGATCAAAAAGGAAGGAAGATCATGGTGAAAAGGAACCCGCAAAGAAGAAGCATAAATCAAGTGCGAATCATCCTCCTTCCAGACCAAAAGAACTAAGGATAGAAAAAGAGTTGAATCAAGGAGCCAATGAATCAGCCGAGTCTACAATCCACAATGCTAAAGACAAAGAGAAGGCATCTCAAGAGCAAGAAGATTTCACACCCCTCATTCAGGAGATTGAAGGTGGTGGAGAAGATAATGATGAAACTACTTCACCACCTAGAGATGAGCAAATGATCGAAGGAGCACAAATTCAGGAAGGGAGATCTTCCATTCCGGAGTGGTTAAAGGAAAGGTTTGCTCAAGAAGTGATAGTGGCCAAAGAAGAAGAACAAACATATGACATAGCGAGTCTTCTAAGTCGAACTCAAGAAATTACTGAGAAAAGGAAAGTACAAAAATGTCAAAGGTGATCAAAGATGACTCGGGATCAAGAAAGTTGCAAATAGCCACTCCAAGAGTTGAGAAATACGAAGGAGAAATTACAACTAATGAGTATGCTATGCAGACCATTGACTTGGGTCCACTCACCTCCGAGTCGGCCATAGGTGATGCGACTGATTCAGTGAAGGTCGTCAATGACATGTTGAGAGCTGAAATAGAGAAGAAAAGAAGATTGGAAAAGGAGATAAGTGCATGGAGGAGCTACATTCAGCAGTTTCAACAACCATTGACGCATCAAAGTCCAGCAGCTACACCAGCTCCCTTGCTTACAGCAGAGACGGTTGATCATATGGAGAAAATGAGAAATTCAGCACAATTGATGGATACATGGATAGAGGATTCCTACACTAAAGTGAGCAAGTTCATGAAGGACATCATGCAAACACTTGATACAGTCATAAGGGTGCTTGGGAGAACTCATGTACTCATAGAGGCCTCTGATGCAGTTACTCATGCTAGAGATGTTGTCATCCTAGTGCTTCAAGTGATAAGGAAGACATCAAGAGAGATCCTATCAAGGGAGAAGGTAAGAAAAGAAGGAACTACCCCTAATCTTCTACAATGGAGTAGCTTGCTTCACACAAAGAAGATTATCTTCGAAGAGATTGGAAACGGATGTGGTCAAGTTTAGGATGATATGCACCGGATCCATGATAAGATAGTGGGAGTAGCACATATTGTCTTGAGAAGGAAGATTGATCCAGGGACAGTTATAGAGTCCAAGGAGTTGCAAGAAAGAATAAAGATTATCTTCTACAGTGCAAATGGTATGATAACCAAGGAGCAAATGAATGATATACTAGAGTTTGTAGTCCTCGTAAGTAAGACTCAAGAACTTGAACCTGAATGGGAAGATGCCATTGTCAAAGCTTTCGATGAAGTCATGCACATGGAAGAGCAGCTGAAATCTCTACCTGAGATCCCGATGACTGAGATAGAAGGGATGGTGGCTAGATTCATCGAATATGCTAGAAAGGAACGTGAGAAAGGCAACCAGATTCTAGAAGATAGTTTGTTATGATCCAATGTGGCATTTGGCGTTCCTATTGGAGGATGCGTCCTCGATTTCCGTGTCAGCACATGTTGACTTCTTATTAGTTTATTCATGATGATGATTATCTTATCAGGGTTTTCATTTGTATTAAACCCTAATTAGGGTTTAACTGGCAAAATCTTGGCCCTTGATCTTCATTTGATCTCGACCCTTCATTGTATTTGGGACTCCTTTATAAGCTCCACTCATTTCATTTGTAATGGTTAAGAATAAGGGTAGCAAGAGTTAATAGCAAGGATAGCAATAATAATAGAAGAGAGAGTTATAGTGCTAGAATATTGGCAAGAGAAAGACTCAAAGAATTGTTGTTGTTTGGCTTTTGGATCAATGAAACATTGAAGTTCTGGTGTTTTTCTCAATCCTTGAAGCTTATTGCATGGTTCTTTTGTCGTCTCAAGTCAATCTTTTATGATTAGTTTTAGTGTTTAGATTACAACAGAGTATGAGCATCCAAAAGACTACCATATCTAAGATGTAATGCTCCAAAAGTTGGGTAATGTGTGTGACCCTAAAGATGGAAGGATTCAGTTAATGAGAAAAGGCCACGCTTATAAGGTTGCAATTGTAATGTCCCTACTTTGAAATATAATTTGGTAATAAATAATAATAGAAATAAAATTAAAATATAAAAGAATATAATTAAAATTTGATTAAAGTTAATTGTAATATCCCTTGGCTAATCTGATCCCTGTTTCGCTTATTTGAACCCCAAGGAATATAGTCAAACACTTGACATACAATGTTTGAAGCCGCTGTTATGAATTTTTTTATTGTCTTCTTTGGGTTTGTAGGCTGCAAATGAAGTTATGGAAAGCTTCTAACAATGCAAGGTTGTTATAGAAATGATATACTAGCTGTTTTAGACCTTACACACACATGTAATGACTGAAATTAACTAGTACAGCTAGTTGACATTAAGACAAGCACTTGTCATGCATCCCAATGTAGACCTACAGTCATTAGGCATTTAAGCAAACAGTTGGCATGAAAGCTAAGTGGCTGATCAATGTTGAATATTACCATGAATGTGGAATATGCAACTTATATCTCCATTAAAAATATGCAACCTCCAAGTATTTCATGATATAATCACAATAGCAAATGATGCAATGAAGTAATGATTATCTAAAAAAATGACCATAGATAGAAAACCTGGAATTTCAATGGCTGCCTTGATATATTGGTTTGATTCTCCTCATATGCAAAGCCCTTGTCAAATATATATAGCTGTTCACCTTTCTAAATCCCCTTCTATAGAATTCGAACTACTGTAGCGCACTGTTCACATGCACTGTTCATAATACTGTAGCGCACTGTTCATGCGCACTGTTCACGACACTGTAGCAGCAAAGAAACCCTTTGTATGATGTTCTCAATCTGCCATATACATATGCAGAAAATAAATCTTCAATCAGCACAATGTCAACTTCTGGATGAAGCCAACCCTAGGAGCAACTTCAGATGAATATCTCACACCCTCAGATTGTTGATGCAATGAAGTCTTCACGTTCTCCAATGTCGATACTCTAGACAAGCTGCAGAAACCCCAGCTTCTTCTCCAAAGCCAAGAGACAAGTCTTCTCATCAAAAATAACAATGATCAAATCCCCCTTCTTTTCTTTTCAAAAGCCTTATATATATTTCCCATGAAGGTTCGATTTTCTCCAATAAGGCATTAAATCAGTTAATGATATTAAATGACATTTAATGATATAATATTTTCACTTTGTCATTTAATATTTCACCTTGGTAAAAAAGCCACAATTAATTAATTAAATGGTCCCCTTTTATGATACTTGGACCCTTACTTAAGTTATAATATAAAATTATATTATAACTTAATAATATAAGCTCAAAACATTAATGTTTATTTAAACTAAATAAACATTAATATCTCCATTAATACTCAACCACATCTTTAACGCCGTCTAACCTGGGAGCTAACATGATGACGCTGCATATGACCATACCCCTTTACTAAAAATAGAAGGGGTCCATCTCTAACATCTCAAACTTACTATAAATAGTAAGTATAGCAAATGAAGTCCAAATGATACCAAACGAAAGCCAGATCGAAACACACTGAACTCTGGAGACGATACAAGCCTCAGGAGACCCTCTATCCATACTCATTAGCCTACGAGGGTCAGAATGATAGACTAATCACCCAAAAACCATGTCTACTAAAATGGGGACATAACATTAATGAATAGGCATAAAACGATAGATTGTGACTCCCTCAAACGTGAGATATAAAAGGGAGAAGAGAACCTCATTTGAGGGGGGAGAATTTGGAAAATGAGAAGTGTGGATCAACTAAACTCACAGGCTAGCAGGAAAACCAGCTCTGATACCATTGTAATATCCCCACAATTTTTTTTGATTAATTTCTAGTTACAACACAAGAACCAGTTAATATTAGGAAATCAAAAATACAATAATGTTGAAATTGTAACCCTTCCACTTTCTGATCACCAAGTGCCCAATATGGAAAGGTGAGAGCATACAGTGTTGAAGGGATTGTTAGCTTCAAATAACTGGAAATATTACAATGTTTGGGCAGCAAGCCAACCCCTACCACTTATACAGCGGGTGACAAAAATACTGAAGAAATCACCTAGCGGTAAACCAGCCAAGGACAAGCCAAGAAACTAAAGTAACAATCACTCAACCGTTTATCCAGTAGGAGGACTGGGAATGAAATTAACAATCAACTCTACCGCTTATGCAGCGAGAGGACAGTAATACAAAAAGAGATATAGGCGGCAAGCCGATCTCTTCCACTTGTTTAGTGGGAAATGGAGAGCAATTCCAAATATAACTTGTTGATAGTACTAGTATTCAGCATTACAATAATTATCATGCCTGCAACAAAGGTAAATCACTGAACATAGCTGCACATATTGCTCAATTTGCTCCACAAGGTACAAGGGACTCTCCACACAAGAAAATCACTCCAAACTCAGAAAACTCTAAAACTGATAAACTTCCAATACATTGAAAACACACAGACCAGCAACACCAAATCCCACTAAAACACTCACAACTCCCTCAAATCTTAACAGAATGACATGAGACTGAAAGCATATGACTCCTAGGAGGTAGGCGATCAAGCCTAGAAAAACAAACCACTGCAAACTAACCCAAATAAATAATGCACACATCTCAAAGCACTCAGCCATATGGTACAACCCCCTCAAAGCACTCAGCCATATGGTATAGCCAGCTGAAGGGGGCAATTTGCAAAATAAAATCCAATACACCGAATTAAGCTCTATAAACTCACAAAATGCATCGCCTAAACCAAAAAGAGAAATAGAGGAAATACCCAGAACGAGAAGAAGAACACAATCAGACTTACTGTCATGTCCCCTTTCTAGAGTGGACATCGGAGACGGAGGAGTTGGCCTATCATTGGAGTCTCGTAGGCTAGCAGAGGTTGATTGGGACTCATTCAGTGCATATAGTGATTGGATTTTGGCTTTACAGGCAGTTTGGAGCCAGTTTGGAGCAGTTCCTAGATTTTAGGGGGTATCCCTAAATTTTAGGAGGTCGTGACAGTTGCCAGTCGTGAGGTTATTCATGACCTTTTAGATGGTTTCAGTTTCAAAGAGATTGGGCTTGTTTCCTAAATTTTAGGAACATCCCTAGATTTTAGGGATGAGACTACCAGTGAATCCTTGATTTCCGACTTCAGTCACAGACAGGTGACAAGATGATTTTAGGGTTTGTAATGTCAGTTGGGCATTTTGTGGCTATTTGGGTTATATTTTTAATATTTCCTAAGTTAGCGTTTAATAATTAAATAAGGCTAAGTTGTTAGCCATTTTGGAGTAATAAGGGGATTTTTGGTCTCATCTGGATGCGCATCCTATTGTGTGATAGCTCGTTGGAAAGATCTTGAAATTCTTTAAATCTTTCTCTTTGGTCTCAGGGCAATTCAGTGAGCGGATTTCTGTCTATGGGGAAAAAGGTCATTTTCTAGTAACATGACCACTTTAAAATAAGAAATTATAACATTTCCACTAGACCACGCCACTTGGAGACAATTAGGGTTCGATTTGCAATTGAGAGGGGTTATAAGGGGATAGGAGCTTCATTCTATGATTATCTTTTACACATTTTACATCTTGGATTTGAGATTTGGCTCTGGAAGAGCTTTTCAGCATCTGGGACGCCAACCCCAATGCCTTGCCTGTTTGGGACATAGCCCCCAATACAGTGGTTTGGATTTGTTTGCAGCTATTAGCATCTTGGAGATTGTACGGCATTCTTTCTGGAGGTTCAGCAATTCTGACAGAGTTCAGCGTGGGGTTTGGGGTTTCTAACCAGTTGGGTGTACTTGGCAGCCGTACGGCTGTACCTGGCAGCCACTTTCCTTCCCACGTGCAGCACTTGGAGGGCTGGAATCTTGCCACAACTTCATTCCTAGTTATGTTACTCTTTCAGCATCCAGGTTGGAATTATTCCTGATTGTAATCTTCCTGAAATTATTGGAAATCTTCATCTGGTCAAATATTTGATTTTATATTCAGAAATCTGCCTTGAATCGAATTTGTTTTGGCTGTATATGAACTTCATTTTCAGTACTTTGTTCATGTACTTGTACTTCATTATTTACTTGTTGAAAAAATCATCAAAATACAAAAAGAATTCAACCCTTCTGCAACTTCTGTCTATTTCTGAAAGAAAATATTAATAAGCAGGAAAAATCAATTTAAATAAATAAAAATTACAGCAGATTGGTAAAAGAGATCCATCAGGGATCTTTCACTTACGAACAAAAACCTTCTTCAACACACCACATGAACAGTAACCTGGACTCTCTAAAACACTTCCAAAGATCAGAAAACAACTAAGTTACCGGTTTGGGTTCGAAGAACCCGGTACGTCGGTACGGCAAAATATTGAAAAGGGGTTTGGGTTCGTTTGGGTTCGTTAGTACAAAAACATGTAAATTTTATATATATATATATATTTATTTGATATTTGTGAAGCCTATAAGCATGAATTAAAATTTGCATGTCACGTAGCATCATATAAACAACAAAACAAACATAAGCTTGTAATCATAGCATCATGATGATACCATAATAGCATCATATACATCAAGTTGAATATCAAAATGACAAAATATTCAAGTATCATTGTTTCAACTTTCAACAATATAAAGTTTAATCATTTCTTCAACCTACTCTCAAACTGCTCTCAATATAAAGTTTAATCCTTGCTCTCATAACACTTTCAACAAAATGATACCAAATTTTGTTCGCCCTTTCTTCAACCTGCTCTCATAAAACTTTTGTTTTCAACACAAATGAGGTGAAATGAGTGAATATAATGTTTTAGAAGTCACTTTTAGGGTATAAGTTTCACTTTTTAGTAGGCGAAATTCAAGAAAAATTAAATTTTGCATATAATTTACTTTTTTGGGCTGCTTAGCCGCCCGGGTTTGACCTGCGTCCACCCGGGTTCAACTGGGTTCGACTAGGGGCGAGCCACCTCTGGGTTTTTCGAACCCAATCCGAACAAGGACCGGTGCCAGGGGGTCCAAGGGCAAACCCGGTAACTTAGGAAAACAATACATAAATCTGCGACATTATCTTCAATCCACTCCTCTTAATGAAGAGCGGGCTTTGGCTTGACTAGTTGTTGTATTGCAAGCAAGAAATCAAGCTATGGCTAGGAGGGAAGCGTTCCCCGAAGCTTCATTCTAAATTTTGGCAGCACTTTGTTATATTTTTTCCAAAGATATCTAATGAAAAGCCCAACACTCTTATTTGTAGATTTTGAAGGCTCAAATTCAAATCCAAATGGCTCCCAAATTCCCCCTCATTTCACTTTCATTTCATTTCATGACACCTTCTAGACTTGGCGTCTTATCTCCATGTCTCCTAGTCGCACTTTTTTAATGGTCACCATGTTCTAAAATAATAACATTACAAAACACGAAATACACTAATTCTTGGTGCCATTTGATTTAGGAAATAAAAATGAGACTAAGAATAAAATAGTACTTCTCCCTTCCTAAGTCGTCCAATCAAATATTATAACCTCATGCCAAAGTATTTATATATATTAAAAATACCACCTTCACAAATATTAATTATTGCCAAATTGAGCCGGAGGCTGAAATGTTGGAAATCACCAAAACTAAACTAAGTTGGAGCTCTGAACTGAACTACTAAAAATGGTACTGCCAAATATAGTACTTACTAAAAATAGTAAGTCATGAAAACATCACTAAAAAGATTGCTCTTTGAACCCCGTGAGTGAACTCAAAAAACCGTAAAATCTTGATAGTTGGCTCCAACTTACTAAAAATAGTAAGTTCAGAAAATTTCTCTAAATTGAATGCATGTCACACCCTACGAAGCTCTCGAAAACCCAAAGGGAATCCACAATCTAAATTGTAGAGTTCCAACTTGTCAATCATCAAACAGCTCCTACAAACCTGCACAAAAGTTGGAAAACCTAATTTCTGCTTCCAGTTAGCCTACAGGTTTCCGGAATAGGCTAATGGCCAACTTAACTTCTCATCATTGAGAAGAGGACATTACAATGTATGCATTCACCTTATATTTAATATTAAAAAAATCTCTATCTCCAAGCCCTCATGCTAGATGAAGAAGAGCCTTTTTTTGCCTTCCATAAAATACTTTGTTCAAAATTCTCAAGAAGAATTGGACAAGTGAAAGAGAAGATGACAAGGAGAGGAGTATATGAGACTTGTCAAGTGGATCTGAAGGAGCAACAAGAAGGCAAGGCAAGGTTGCATCCTAAAATAAGTTGAGAGAAATGTCCCCTATTTATTTCACGATTTATTTGGAGATTAAAAGGAGACTTCATTCTTTATATTTTAAAAAGTTTTATAATGTCAAAATCGTGACTGTTCTCCTTGGCGTGATTTTGACTTAGGAAAGTGGGCGCCACTTTGGGTCCACCATGAAATGAAATGCAATTGGAATGAGGCGAATTTGGGAGGAAGTTTCATTTGAATTTCAAATTGGAAAAGCTCTATAAGCAGGTGTTGGGTTCCTCATTTCATCATCCAGAGAAATTATATCGTTATGCTGTCGGAATGACTCCAGACATTCTTCGAGGGTGAATACCTCCTAGATCCTTCCTTCCGGTTTCGAGTGTGACACATCACTCCTAGCTGTGGTGTGTAGTTGTGAGCTTCTTGAAGATTTTCGTGTGTGAGTGAAGAAGTTATGTGTTGCTGGTTTTTTGGGTGTTGCTGGTGTGTTGGCTGGAAGTGCATTTTTATTCGTAGCTGCCGGTGTGTTGAGTGCATCATTCTGGGTGAGGGCTCGTTGGAAGTGTACCGGAGAGACGATAGTTCCCCTATATTGGCGTGGCATTTGAAGAACTCTCCATTTTTTGGTTGCAGATCGAACTATTCAGCAAAAACGCCATGACCAGATTTGCCTCAGGTTGCGTGCATGGTTGTCGATGCTCTCCAATTGCAATTTCAAGGTACTAATTTGTTTGCTTATGTCATAGACTTCATTAGCTTCTGGTTTGGCTTGATTCCATTGGATTTTGAGTGAGTTACAAGCAATTTAGTGGGTTTCGGGATGGTTGGTTCTGCGTTTTCCTTGTATTTGATTCCAGAACAGCAAGTAGTATTATTGGTTAGAATGTGTTAGTGAATTCATAAGATATGTACTTCACTCTATCTCCTTTCACATTTCTATCATTGTAAGAATTGCTTCAGTAGTACTGACCAATTCATTCTATGTTGTATTTCCCGCTGAACAAGTGGAAGAGGATGGCTTAGCCGCCTGTATGTTTGTAATTCAATTTTGTCCTCCCACTGAGCAAGTGGTTGAGTGATATTGTCCTCCCCGAAAGATATGCGGTTGAGTGATAGTTTCATTTAAAAGTCCTCCCGCTGCATAAGCGGTAGAGTGATTTGGTTCTATTATGCTTTGTTGCCTTGGCTGGTTTACCGCCAAGTTTTTGTTCTTCATCCCGCTGAAAAGTGGAAGGGGTTGGCTTGCCGCCCAGTTTTGTAATTGCATTGTAATTTCCAGCGGATTAGAAAGCTAACGAACCCCTTGTCACCATATGCTCTCACCTTCCCGCATTGGCTCTTGGTGATCAAAAAGTGGAAGGGTTACTTTTCAATGGCATTGGAATTATATTTCCTAACTTTAACGGGTGCATTGTAATGTTGTTGTGCTTGAAAACCAAAAAAAGTAAGAGGGAACATTACAACAATATCCCCTAGTAAACATGAAGAAAGGGTCCCTTTCACTTTATTGTTACTATAATAGTGCATTTTGGCAAAAAGCAAGTGGTTTCAAGTATGTTGGACTGTGATTGGGGAGGCTGAGGAGTAGTGGCATTGTTGTTAAGCTATATAGGTATCAAATTAAATGCATAGGATGTTCGTGAAAGGCCTCAAAAAGGAAGCAAACCTCTATAATCAAGAAGGAGATAGTGACTAACAAAAGAAATAACTCTCTTCCAAAGTTTTTCACATGATGTTTTTGTTGGAAATTGTTGTCATTGACGTGAAAGGGTAAAGTCTAAATCATTGAAGGTTAGATTGTGCCAAATTTATGGTACTATTATCGAGATATCACTCAGCAAGGAGGAGATAATTAATTAGCAAAAATGATGGTTTATTTTTCACATGGGCCAACCCATGCCTAGCACGAAAGAGTCTAAAAATTGAAAAATATTTTTTTATTGATATGGCCGACCCCCTTCCTTGTGGCGCTCATTTTTGGGTAATTTAAATTTGAAAAATAAATATAAATTAATGAGGCTGACCCCTCCTTGTTTTGGTGCCCACATTTGAAAGGAGTTTCAAATAAAATAGATTTTATTAAATGCTGTTTTGGTCAACCCCCTTGGAGAGCCACCCCTCTCGGGTGAAAAGACACTTTGGCAGGGTATTTATAAAGGTTTGATTGAGGGTTAGAAAGCAAGAATTTATTGAATATTTTCCTAATTTTAGAGCAGGTCAAAAGAAGAAAATTTCTGAATTTTGGAGCAGATTTAATCCTACAAGAAGATCTATATAAGCAATATTTTGCCGTGGTTTTCTCCCGCAAGGGTTTCCATGTCAATCATGTGTTCGTCTGGTGTTCCTTGTTGCTAGATCTTGCATGTGTGTTATTGTTGTGGATGACTAAGTTTTGAAATAATACTGCTGTGTTTAATTAAGCTTTGAAAAAGTAAAAGATTAGTGGTTATACTGATTCACCTTCCCCCCCCTCCACCCACTCCCTCAATATAACTATGTGCTCTTCAGCTTCTCCAAGTCAAATTATTTTGTTCTCTCCATTTTCTTGCCTATTTGTGCTCTCTAAATACTTTTATAATCCTCCTGATTGCTTTTTACACTTAACTAATAGAATTTGAAGAGTACAATAAAATTCATATTAATAAAGCAATGAGTGGAATATCCACATTGTTTATGGATCAATGGTTAGTACCTTTATGAAAATCACACATCTCAGTGCTGCTAATGCACATGGGATGTGTTACATTGCGCAAGTTCTTTTTGCCCAGGTTTCAATTAGCCTTTGCATTGTTGTCAATGCTGTGCCACAAATGTGTTGTCTACATCTCATGAAAAATTGGCCATGCACAAAGTCCTTGATTGAGTTTGTTTTCTGCTTAGACTTGACCCTAAATTTCTCTATAGTATTTGAGATCTCCAAGTATGCTTGACCCAACATTATGAAGATAAGGAAATCTAGTTCAATGAAAAAAAATCGATGAATGTTATAGATGTGTTTGAGAAACCTGTGCTCCTTGGCATGTGTTGTGCTTCTTGTACACACACCCCTACTTCACAGGGACCCCCCCCTTCTTCTGCCCTTGCATAAGAGATGGAAGGCTATGTGGTCATAAGCCAAAATGAAGTCGAACCTTTCAATACCCGATGCAAATCCTGAAGAAATCCCAGATCAGCAGACCAAAGGGGACGGTATCCATCCTTGACCTCTTAGAGCATAAGATCAAAAATCAAACACGTTTGTTTCCAAACCTTGTATTTTGGCCGAAAATGACCTGATGAAACCCCTCCCCTCCTATAGTCTCCCCAAGCGCGAAAGAGAATGCCTAAAGAATTTGATGAAATCGTGCCTTCAAAACCGAAAATGATGAAATCGTGCCTTCAAAGCCAAAAATACCTCGGATAAGCTCGCAACACACAAGCCAAAACGCATAGCATTCTGAGTCGAAGTTATTCTATTTAAAATTGCCCTGCAAAAGCCGCAAAAAATATCCAAAAAGGCCCTCGCACACAGAGCAAATAAGAATCATGCCTATCAAACCCGATAAAAGCACCAAAAATAGAAGTAAAAATGACAAAGTGTGGGTGTCTAAAATGCATAAAAAGAATGAAGTTCGGGCTTTTAGGATCAAAATGTAAGCTTTCAATAACTCCACCATGCCTTCATTTGCCGAAAAATCCCCTATAAAAAGCCGAAATCCCCAAAATGGCACCAAATAATTAAAAGGGGGGGTTTGAATAAAATAAAGTCTGAATGATTTAAAGTAAAGCACTTTCACCACATCTTCATTAGCGAAAAATGCCTAGGCGTTAAGTTAAGATGGAGGAGGGGGCGGAGGGGGGGGGTGGGGGGGGTGGCAATGGAGTTCACATTTTTGGCACTTCACCTTTAAGTTGCAAAGTTTTCCTTGCGTGAGTTTGCTTTTATAAAGCATAAAGGGACTTTTTTTGACATTTTTGCTCTCAATTGCCTAAGTTTTCCCTTAGAGAGATTGAATGAATTATAAAAGGCTTCTTCACTTTGCCTTAAAATCGCTTAAAATCCCCTTAAATGCAAAATGACAAGTTGAATGAAATGAAGAGAGGCGTTTTAAAGAGTTTCATTTTGCAAATTGAACCTAAAATGCCAAAGTTTTCCCTAAAAAGGAAAACATTAAGTGAGATTTTAAAGGAAACATTTTGGCACGTTTGCTCTAAAATTCCTAAGCAATTTTAAGTCCAAAATGAAATGAAGTAAAGGAGGTCTGAATTGTTTTTAAAATGAGCATCTTTCATTTTCCCCTCTTATTCGTCGGAACAAAACCCAATGATGCCTTCACAACAATTAATATTTGCTGAAATTACTTAAATTTTTCAAGGTGATTGATTCAAATTGAATTCGTGTTTGCAGATTGATGCTAGAGGAAGAAGCTAAGGTGGCAGCCTAAAGCGCAAATTGAAGATATGATCGCGATCGAGTCGGGTGGTGAGGATGATGCAATGCGTAGGATCAAAACGGTGATCACAGAAAGCTGCCAATGAAGACCACACTACAAAGCTAAGGACAAAGCACGAAGATACGCACCATCATCAGACAACAAGTTGAAGTCCACCAGCAAGATTGAAGACAAAAGAACACTCAGAATGCTACAAGCATGCACACTCAGAAATTACACAACAGAAAATTCCAAAAAGCCATTTTGCTTGTAAAAGCTGAATTGTTTTATTGTAACAACTACCTGTGGGTCCCCATCAATGCATTTAAAACAGGGGGTACACAAGTCAGTTATTCCTAGCTACCTGATTGACCGAATTGATGTAGAATAGTGGCCAGCAGCTAAGGAAGTGGTTGAAGGTAGCAGCTGGGAAGTTATAAGAAGTTAGTAGGCATGGGCTAAAGCCGCTAGGCTTCTAGAAGGCAGATTGCAGCCCTTGGATGCGGTCAATCCAAGCCTTCAATTCAAAATTGTAAAATCTATAAAAGGCAGAGCTTCTCTTGTAAAGGGGTTAGACAGCTAGAAGTTAGAAAGTTTAGACTTTATAGATTTTAGAGGTTAGAATATTTAGATGTTTCAGCAGTTAGCAAATTAGGAGTAGAATAGGATTGTTGGAAGAAATTTTTGTAATGCCAATTGAAATCAATATATGAACATTAGAAAATTCAAAATAGTGTTTGCTATTTTGTTTTCTTTTGTTTGCATGGTTTCCCTTCAGTTGGTTAGTTAGAGTTTATTTTAACGATAAAGTGTGAGGGTATTTGATGAGTTTTCCGGTTCATTCCAATGGGGGCCTATTGATTGTAGGTCACCGTGTATGGTTATTTTGAACCTCACTATTGCGCTTAGTTCAACTGTAGGTGTTTGTCTCAGCTTACGCCAGAATTGGGTGCCTGAATGAATTCATGCAGATTAAAAATCCTTCATTCCTTTGGAGCTTGCACTATCCCTGTGAAGTTGTGAGTATATCTCTGGTGAAGCAAGGGTTAGTTTATGGAAATTTGTCTACCCGCAGCACCAGCCATTTCTATCATTGTACTTAGGTCTCCTAAACCCTATCCTCTCGCTTTTATTTTCCCCAGTTTGAGAATCGCAAGATTATCGAATATAGGCCAACTTGTTGTAACCATAAGCCCACTTGTGTTACCAGCAAAACATATCAAACCACTAAGTTATCACGCAGTCAAGACCTACCATTTGGAACCTTGAGGCTATCCCCTTTGATCATCTAAAACAATATTAGGGATTTCCTTATTCAAGAGAGGATAGGATACTCAGCATTCTATTATGTGTTGACTGGAAAGGGTTGAAGTATGACTTTGGCCACATCAACAGAGTGCTCAATCATGCAAATATCAATCATTCAAACATAAAATATTTAAACATCCATCATTTAAATATCAATCATTCAAACATTTGTCATTTAAACATCAACCATTAAAGCATCAAAGCAACAAACCTTTCAATCATCAATGGATAATGAGGGAATCAAGCAAACAATCTGTAATGTCCCCTTTAGATATTTGCCCTAAATTCACAAATCCGTTAAAATAAGAAATATAAAATAGTTAAAGTTGTAACTTTACCAATTTAAGCAATAAAAATCCTGGTTTAGGTCCTATAATCATGTTAGATAATATTAGAAATGTAATTCATAAGATCAATTTATTTTATTAGGGTTAGGGTTTAATAACAAATAATTGCATATATATTCAATTGCATTAATGATCATTTGTGATAACATTAATTATATTGAATTTAATAAATAGGCAACATACTTAAATATAGTAATCAACCATATTGGAGGGCTGAATGAGGAAACATGATAGGGCGCCTAGGACATCCCTCATCTAAGCCCAAGAGCATGACTTTGCACCCCTTGTCCCCAAGTGTTAGGCACTTTAGACACCCAATGTGGGGTGGCATACATAGTGGGGGAGCTCGTTTCTGCCTTCCCTATTCATGCCACTTCATTAACCCACATATAAGTGTGTCCACAATCAATCATCACATAGGTTGGAGAGGAAGTCGTAAGAGGGTGCCCAGAAAAACTCATCTAAACCCAAGAGCATTTCTTTGCACCCCTTGGCCCCAAGTGGCAAGCAATTTGAACTTCCAGCATGGAGTGGCCTACTTAAAAGGAGATTCCATCTCTGTTCTCCCTCCTTGCACTCACGTACTAACCTTATCATGATTGAATCTAGGTACTACACCTTATTGCTAAGTTGCAGGGTTCATTGGTCTGAGGACCTCGTACTAGTCTAGTTTGGTTCTGGTACTGGTATTGGCTCAATTCACCTATGGGTTCGGCCAAGGTTCGTGCCCAAGATAGCTGGTCCATTTGGGCGAAGTTGGGCGAAGCCAGACACTTGAGCGCCCAAAAACATTTATTTTTTTTGCAATCAACCACTTGAAATCTGTCGATACCTCAAAATCTTACAAATATGTCTTTGACTTGACTAATAGCATTAAATTTGTAGTGAGGATTGGATTTTGAAGAATGCATGCATAACCATGTTTAAGTGCAAAGGACCCATTTTCAAGTTACAAAACACATCCAGTTTGATCAAGGTGTTGAATACCACTGACATGCACCCTTATATAAAAACAACCTTATTGCTCCTTATCACAGGGTTTAGTGTATTATCCCTTGCCTAATTTGATCTCAAGTTGCTGATTAAACCCTCAAGGAATATTGTTGAACACTTTGCATACATGTCTAAACTTGTTGTTATGAAATTTTTGTTTGTATTGTTTCGTTCTTGTATGCTGCAATTGATGTTTTTGAATGCCTCTAACCATGAAAGATTGACCAACAATGTCAAAGAAATGATATGCCGAATGATTTTGACTTTTAACATGTATATAAGTGACTAAAAATAATTACACTGCTTGACAAATCATCAAACACTTGGCATGCAAACTAGAAATTATATGGCAGCTGCATAATGAAGTCTTTTATTAATTATTCTCACACCAAATAGTTACAAATATATAGCATGTAATTCACAAAACTTATGACAGCAAAATTAGAAAACCTGGTATGTAAAATGCATGTTGCAAATGATGGTCTCCACTCTACAATGTATATAATCTGCCAATTAAAGATGTCCCTGCTGTAGCTGTATATAATCTGCCAATTAAATGCTTGATTTCCTGGTGTATAATGGCAGCCAATATGAATCTCCAAGACTGCTGTAGATATACCTTCCAATCCTTCAAATCCTAGATGAAATCTCCCATCTGTTAGCACAAATTGGACTCCTAGATTAAGCCCACAATCAGGCAATAATCTCAGCTAGTATCTCATAGCCTCAAAATTGCACAAACACTAAAGAGTCTTTGTTCTCCAATGCTGGAAATGACTGAAACCCTTGTGTATTTCTACACACAACTCTCATATCAAAACGCACAAGTTTGTAATCTTCAAGAATGAAAAAGCATTTGCTTTTTGAGTCCTTTTATAACCTCAATCTCCTTAATAGCATTTAAATCCACTTTAGGGTTTGCATAATAACTGTATTTAATATCCTCATAAGTGGGCGTCCAAGACTTGAATTATTAGATGCACATTAATATCATTTAAAATGATATTTTATATTTATCTTTTGATTTTATCAAATGCATCAATAAATAGGCGTCAAATATTAAAAATGATTAATTGTACTTAAGTCACTTAATTAAAGGTCTTGGCCCCATTGCACATAAAGTGACTTTAATAACTTTATAATATGCCTTTAATGATTAATTATTAATAAAATATTACTTTATTAATAATTAAAATAGCATAACTCCATAAACACTTATTATTTCTCGATCCCGTCTGAACCAGGGAGTCAACTACTGCATCCACTGTGCATCCATTTGCCTTACTAAAAATAGTAAGGGTTCCTCTCAATCATCCACTGACTTACTATAAATAGTGTGTAGAATTGAGTCCAACGAAGGCCAAACCTAAACTCTAGATGGGAATAAGCCTCCTACTCTGATAATTATGTCCCTCTAACCAATTGCCTTAGCCTAGGAGGGCCAAGAATAGGCTAAACCATCCAAAAACAACAACAGGCTAAAAAGAGAGCATAACACTCCACCCCCCCTGAAATTGCTTGTTCCCAAGCAATCTTAGCTGCAAAGAAAACTCTCCCCTGCTTGGATCCCAAGGGAAGATATGTGTAATGTCCCACATATCACCAAACAGCTCCTGTAACACCAGCACAAGAACAATTGACGAAAACTGTTGAACCAAAGTAATCTCGCCATCAGGTGTCACAAGAGGATGAGCCTCAAAAGGAAGCAACTCAAAAGACTGACAACATTTGCTTCCAATTTCTATGCAAAGCAAGCTATCATACAAATTGTCTAACACATGTGCATCTGAAATAGATCGTGTACATGAGGATCGAAAGTGAAACCACAAGTAATCCACACCATGTACACACTGCAATACTCCCCAATGAACCCAAACTGGAACCTCGATGCACACGAAAGATCCCACCGCACACTGAAAAGTGTCCAACCAAATATACCTGGATCCCTATTGATGTGTTTTTCATGCACATGCGAACACAGAATAAAATACCTAAAGGTACCTTATCCTCTCTTGAACAAAGTTTCCCGACTGCTGAAGACCTCGCCGAAGGATCAATCGGAGTAACTCCAAGGTTCTGATATGTAGGTTCTCTACGTGTGGATAAGCTTCTTGCGGTATAATGTGATTTTGCTGGAATCACAAGGGGACTTATGTTCGACTGCCTGAGCGTCTGATTTGCTGGATATCACTAGAATGTGGGACTTAACTGGTCCTTGATTTTGAAAAGGGAAAAAAGGATAAAGGTTGGACGGGATCTATTTCTAACACTAAGAATGTAAGAGCAATGAATGACCTTTGATGAAATTCTAACTAAGTCTTGCTTTGACATGCTAGGATCATCTCCGCAAGGTTAGTGTGATCTTCTAAGGAAAGCTTTATGATGTTCAAATCACCGCCACAAACAAGGACGCCGTCAGGTTGATGCATGTCAATGAAGAAGCGATAATTGAAGTTAAGCTTAGACTGAATGATTCCAGTTGACTACGCAAGGCAAGTCTGTAATCAACAAACCGCTAGCAGTATGGATATACAAATTTCACCGTTGATCATACAAATTCCTTCCACTCATCTAATAACATGAAATCAAATTTGAGAAGTATAAAGACCATATAAATTGTTGAATCGACACATAGAATTCACCATTTCTTCAATGAAGTTTACAAGTCTTTTGCAACAATATCTTGGCAACAATCTTTGCCTTCTCTTTCTACTCTACTCTAACTATTTCCTACTCTCTAACTATTCACTATTAGCTAACTATTAACTATTAACCTTTACAAATGAGGAGCCAGGGCTTTATATAGAGAACCCTTTACAAACAGACGGCTCTGATTGTCTTAGAATCAATGGCTAGGATTACAAGATAGAAACCCTAATTAGGGTTTGTTACAACAAACTTCCTTAGCCAATGAGAAAATTACATTCTAGAAGTGAAGACCAATAGGAAGCAGGGGTAGGTACACCTTTGTGCCACTTCTGATAATTAGGTACATTGAATCTGGTCATGCTAAGGTGGACCAATTCGACCGAAGGAATGATGACTGGGATGCCACCTTGTCTAATGCTTATGACTTGGTTGATCTTCCTTTGTCCTTGATGTACTTTGATGAAAAGCGTACCCCCTTGACTCCCATATGCTTGATGAGGTCTCCTTACTATCAAGTCTTCCTACTCCAGTAGCATATCTCGCCTTGAAGTGTTGGCAAAGCCTTTCTTTGTCGTCTTGTGGTTCCTTAGTGTGGCAAAGTGAAGGTTTTGGAGATAGCTGGCAACTCCCTGAACACATGTAAGTCTTTCAATGCTTAAAAACACCTTGAGTCCACCTTTATGCCTTTGGAATGTCCTTGATGGTGATGGACTGGAATAGGTCGTCCTTGCCCTGATCTTCTTCCATCTACAAAACAAACCAAAAGGTGATTAAGGACACATAATAAATTCACTCCAATCATAGCATTTCTTACCTTAAGTCATCAACAAAAAGACATCAAAATGGAATTTCGCTCAATATCCTCTCCAAGGATAGGCCCTATTAGATTTTCGCTCTGGACCCTTTGGAAGGATCAGGAGCGAATTTTGACAAAGTTGCTCAATCAGACCTCATTTTCAACATTATTTCATCAAGATCAAGTCATTCACCTCCAAAATTGCCAAGGACAAGGTTTTGCTCAAGGACCTAGGCAAAATAGTAGACCACTTGGGAATTTCGCTCTGGACCCTTTGGAAGGGTCAAGAGCGAAATTTGCATTCTCGGCTCAAATTCTTCTCACTTTGTGACCATACTTGCTCAGGTACATGTCCAAGGATCCCTATAATCTCAACAATACCAAGTTTGAGGTAAAATTGGAGCAAAATGGAGTTTTTTAGGATTTCGCTCTGGACCCTTTGGAAGGGTCAGGAGTGAAATTTGCATTTTAGGACAAATTCCATCATGTCTTTACTCCAAAATGCCTTCCAAGGCAAGCATACGCTATCCTTCTCCTCACCAAAGGCTAGGAATCCACAACTTGACCCTCATCATGAGCAAACTAGGTGAAATTGAGAATTTTGCTCTGGACCCTTTGGAAGGGTCAGGAGCGAAATTCATTCTTTAGCTCAAAATCCTTACCTCTTGGACTCATAACCTATTCAAACACATGCCTATGGCCATCTTTAAGTCCAATTTACTTTGATCACTGACTTGGCTCAACACAATCTTGGAGGAAACATGACATTTTATGAATTTCGCTTTGGACCCTTTGGAAGGGTCAAGAGCGAAATTCTTGATTTTGACTTGATCCTTCATTTTCTTCATTCCAATTTACTTCAAAAGACAAGAATACCTCACTCCTCCTTCAAGCATGCCATAGGAATCAACTTTTTGGCTTCATACAAGGAGAAAATAGGTGCTTTGAGGAATTTCACTCTGGACCCTTTGGAAGGGTCAGGAGCGAAATTATTCTTTTAGGTTGATTTCTCTTACTTGGCTCCACTCTTCTCACTTTGTTCTACCTTGACTCTCCATTTGGATCCTTCTCTCATGCTTGCAACACTTTGTTTGACCTCAAAATGGCTAGAAAGGAGAATTTTGCTAAAATCATGCCCAGGGACAGGACCTATCTAGGATTTCGCTCTGGACCCTTTGGAAGGGTCAGGAGCGAAATTCAAGTCCTAGCTTAAAATCTTCATCATTGGTGGCCACAATCCATTCCAAGGCATGCCTAGGGGCCCTTCCAAGCCCAATCTACCTTGATCCACACTTAGCTTGACACAAAAATGAAAGGAAAAGGTGGATTTTAGGAATTTCGCTCTAGACCCTTTCGAAGGGTCAGGAGCGAAATTCACCTTCTTGAGCTTATTTCATAATTTTTCCACTTCAATTCACCTCAAAGGTCAAGGAAACGTTACTCCATTCCTCTCTAGGCCAAAAAAAAAACCAAAAGTTTGACTTGTTTTGAAGGGGAAATAGGTAATCTTAGGAATTTCGCTCTGGACCCTTTGGAAGGGTCAGGAGCGAAATTCTAGTTTTTGCTCAATTCCTTCAGATTTATTGATCACTAGCAACTCAAAGCCATTCCTAAGGACAAATCCAATTCTATCTCACCCTGACCCACACTTGACTTGGCACAAAACTGGGAGAAAAAAGTGGTTTTGTGGAATTTCGCTCTAGACCCTTTAGAAGGGTCAGGAGCGAAATTCATATTCTTGGCTAGTCTCCAACTTCCTTCATCCAATTCTCCTTCATACTTGATCGAACTCAGCCCCCTTTCATCCCACTCAAGCGAAACTACCATCAAGTTAGCTTAAGACAAGGTCATTTCATCATTTTAGGCAAGATAAGGGGTCAAACTGAGGATTTCGCTCTGGACCCTTTGGAAGGGTCAAGAGCGAAACTCTCATACTAGGTTGATTCCCACTATTTCATCACCTCAAATCTCCTCTCAAAGGCAAATGTGCACCAAAGCCTTCCCATCACGCCTTAGAAGTCAACAAACTTGGTCATATCAAAGAGCAAAGTGGAAGAAAAGTGGATTTCGCTCTGGACCCTTTGGAAGGGTCAGGAGCGAAATCCATGTCTTAGGTCAAAACCTTTATCTTTTAGTGTGTCCAACCACCTTTCTAGGCAAAAACAAACCAATTCACTCTCTAACATGCCTTGGACACTAAGAACTTGGCCAAACAAGGAAGAAAATGAGGTCCAAGGAGATTTTCGCTCTAGACCCTTTGGAAGGGTCAGGAGCGAAAATCATGTTCTAGGCTTGATTCTTCATTTCTCCAACTCCAAACCACCTCAAAAGGCAAAGACATGTTATCTTACTTCCATCCACGCCATAGAAACCAAAGACTTGACCTCCCCTAAGGGAAAAATAGGTGTTTGCAAGAATTTCACTCTGGACCCTTTGGAAGGGTCAGGAGTGAAATTCAAGATTTTAGGCAAAATCTTCACATTTTGATGCTTCCATTCACTTCCTAAGGCAAGAACATATCAATCTACCCCCACCATGTCCAAGGAACAAGGATGTTAGCCCAAACAAGGGAGAAAATAGTGTCTAGGGAGAATTTTGCTCTCGACCCTTTGGAAGGGTCAGGAGCGAAATTCACATTTAGGCTCAAATCTTGACTTCATTTCTCACATTTCTTCATCCAAACAAGTGCTTTGCCCTCAATAATGCCTGGGAATGCGTTAGTTCTAGGTTTTGGTCAAAGTAGAATGTCTTATGGAGAATTTCTCTCTAGACCCTTTGGAAGGGTCAGGAGCGAAATTGAAATTCGCTCTGGACCCTTTGGAAGGGTCAGGAGCGAAATTTGACATTTTGGTCTTTCCATCAAGATTCATGTATGGAATATGACCTTTAAGTATAAGAAACTTATACTTTAAGTTATATTCCATATATATTGTCAGGATGTTTGAGAGTGGTTTCGGACCTCCAGGAGTTATAATGCAAAATCTAGTTTTTGGAGGATTCTTCAATATTCCAGACTTATTTCAGGATCAGGATGACATTCCAGACAACCAAATTTCAGGACATTTGAAGATCAGGATGATATTCCAGACTTCATCACTCACCAACTCGACCTGACTTAGACCTTCAAAGAGGATATTCACTCACCAAGCAGGACACAATTAGCAACAAGAGCAAAACCAGACCCTAAGGAAGACTTTCAAAGAAACCCTAACCCGAAGCATCCATTGACTCACCTTTAGCTAAAACAAAGCCTGCTATCTTAGTGATCCCTCTGGCAACACTCAACAAGCAAGGCTAATAGACAAAACCCTAAAAGACCTAGAAAAACAAACCCTAGAAAGCAAAAAGTAGGGGTCCCCATTTGCAATGGGGCGATGTGTGAATACGTCACAACAATCCCAAATCCTGAAAAGAAGCCTGCCAAAATGAACATCCTTAGACTTCTACTCCTCAACACTGATCCCAACTTCACCATACCATAAGTGGTGAAGCCAACCAATAGGACCCACCCAAATTGCACTGCTAACCCTATCGCCACCTAGGTCCTGTTGATGTGTTTTTTATGCACAAAACAATTCAGAATAAAGTTCCAAGGTAATTTACCCTCTCTTGAACAAAATCATCTCAGATGCTAAGAATGAGATCAACTAAAATGATTCCAAGGTTTCTACATGTCAGGTCTTGACGAGTGGGTAACTCAATGGTTGATATGAATTGTTGTGTTTCACTTGGGGGCATACGCAAATGTTTGGATTATCATGAATGATGGGGAATAGGTGTGCTGACAACTTTAGATTTATCAATATGGCTCTGGATTTACTTCTTACTAAAGAAATGGGCAAAAGGAATAGGGTTCAAGAAGTCTATTCTAAGCCTAGGAATGTAGGAAATGATGAATGGATTTAATGGAATCAAACCAGGCAAGGTCTCACAATCAGGTATTGACACAAGCTTAGTGCAATCGTCTAAGGTATACCTAAAGATTTTCAGGCTATCACCATCAAACGTTGACACCATCCAAGTTGATGCTTGTCAACGGACGCATAATAGTTGAAGTTATGCTTACTCAAATTTCAGTTGACCACACAAGGCGCACTTACCAGCGGCAAGAGGCTAGTGGTATGGATTAAGGATTCCACACAAATGAATTCAACAAATCTTCCACTCAATCAAACATACATGAAAATAAATTCTAATCTAAAATCTAATCTAACTTGGAGGAATTGAGAACCATGAATGCAAATACAACACTTGAAGAGCAAAATCACCAATAATTGAACAATGATTAGGATTCAAATAGTTGTGGCATATACCAACAATTCTACAAAAACTCTCCCTTACAAATGAGAGACAAGGAGGCATATATAGAGTATCTTACAAAAATGGATGGCCAAGATTGATCTATGATCAACAGCCGAGATCACGCCAACAAAACCCTAGAATTGTCCTAATTAGGGTTACATCAAAAATGGTGCCACCAACATATGGCCCAATGAAAATATGCCTAGTCATCAAATAGGGAATCTTCTAGAAGATTCCTCCCTGCATCTCTCTCTCTCCTAGCATACTCCAAGAATCTAGCCAATACTCAATCTAACTCCATGGAAATGTTAGGCAAGGTATCATGTTGCAAATCAATCACGTCCAATGAATCCGAGCAAGCATTCAAAGTGTTCTCCCATTCTTGTATGAGCTTCTACGAACTATGAACATGAATCAACAAAGAGACCAAGTCATCTATCTGACTCTTCTTCAAAGAGTCCAACTGGAAAAAATACATAAATTTCATCTTGTCTCTTAATTCGGCTAAGTGTAAACCACTAGTATCACTAACATCAACACCCAATAATTCCTCAATCGAGGCAAGGATCTACATCTAAATGTCTTGAATTAATCCTTCCATCTCCATACAACTCAACTGGGCGTTCTAATAAGTTGATTTCTTCACGGCTAGTGAACAATACCAGCCATGGAAATCATATATGTCTCCACTGTGCACAATGTTCTCACTGACCAAGGTGGAATTAGGAGTCTTCTTCAAATCCTGGAGGCGTGGAATAGTCTTGTCTTGAATAGGCCGAAATTCTTCCCAAACTCCCTCCAAATACTGGATTCTGAATACGAGCCCTGTTGTCCTATCATATGCATGGATAAACTGAATAAGGAAATCATCTGCCTGCTTACTTGTGCTCTCAATCCACTTTTCAACCTCCGAGTGTGTACCTATCGCTACCTCACAGTGTGAATGTATTCCATGGTCAACTGCAATAGGGGAAATAAGGGTGGGATTTCCACGCCTTGTCCTTGCAATATACTCTCTCTGATATTCTCTTCTCCACAACTTTTCTTTCTTCGCAACCTCTTTGCCTAACCTCGCATCGATGCCTGGAGGTTTTCACCAATTTCCTGGAATTCCTACTTTTTGGATGTATGACCAAGGGCAATTGAAGTGATCTGGAAATCCACAGGAGTAGCCATGTCTGCCATTACGCCTACAATAGGAACAGCAATCTACGCAATCGGCCTTCCTGTCTCATCTCTAGCTATGTGCGACAAAATCTCCGCTCTCTTGGGCTCCTTCCCCTTAGCACTCCTAGCTAGGTAGTCATCAATATCATCAATAGGCTGCACCTCTATCATTTGTTTACTTTTCTCCATACTCCTCATCAGCCATTCTGGAATAGCGGCCATCGCCATACCATCATCAAGACATATTTCTCGATCAAGTTCTTTCAACGTCGAGATAACATCATCATCATTATCAGGATTATTCTTGGTCCAATCATATACCTCATTTCCCAAACTAACTTCCAAAAGGACAGTAGGGGATTCCGACTGATCATTATTCTCATCAGGAGGTGCAGATGTCGCTGTGGCATGGAACTCCTAAATATTCTCTAGTAGTATCACTGTGTTGGAACACTGTTGAGTCTCCTTATTCTGTTATGTTACTTCAATCACTTCGATTGATGAGACACTGGGAGGGGGTGAAGAAATGATAAGTGGAGGAATGATAGTTTTCTATTTCTTCTTCATCTCATCAATCTTCTTCCCTCTGGCCTTGACTTCTCTTGACGTGTTCTTCCTTCTCTTGGGAGCTTGACTCTCTTCGTCTGCATGAATCCTGACATCACTGATAGTCCTCTGATCATCCTCGGAAGTAGACTCTTCCGGCTTCATCCTTTCATAAGTGAAGGGAACACCCATGTCAACTAACTTATTCATCTATATATCTACCCATAGGCGGGAGAAATTCAAGACCTCTCTCATCAATATATTCAGGTCAATCTCCTCTGACTCTAACCAATTTGGCAATAGGATTGCCTTCTTCATTTCACTCTCATACTGTGGGTGTGTATGATCTCTATCATCTAATACCTGATCAGGAATGAGGAAAAGTCCACACTTCCTCATAAAATCCACTGACATTTTGGACCACATTCTTCTCTTTACTGCTTGCTCGTCCATCAGGTTAGCCCAATAATCTTCTATGTCAATTTTGTGAGTGAACTTCTCTCCCCTGATCCTTCTGACCACCTTGTCTGGATCAAATCTTTCTCTTTTCTTGTATGTAGCAAATCGATAGAATGCAAGCTCCTCACTCGCAGTGTTGGCGGCTATCGCGAACTGGCAAACCTTTGATGTCTTCCCAACTGAAATAGGGAATGTCATTCCTGTTTTGTGCTTCTCTCTCTGAATAACATCGAACTCTAGAAGTTGTCTTACCACTTCCAACAATATCATTTTGTCAGTAGGATACCTAGGAAGTCTGTAGGGTTCAGATTGAAACCCATGAATCCTCAGGTATGTGAAAGTGGGAAACTGTATATACTATGATCCATAATTTTCTATTAACTCTGTTGCCTCTTTGGACAATCTTCTGTGGATACCGCCTTGCAGCATCCGTGCGATGTACATAGTGAATGCATCATTCACTCTCTTATAGTCTTCAATTCTATACATACTCAGCTAGGAATAACATTCATGACTCTTGAACTGTCCTTGCCCATTCCCAACTTCACCTTTGCATATTAATCCTCTGTATGAAACAAACCATGCAAGCAGGTACACCAGGTAGAAAGTCATGGCGAATGACTTGGACCACTCTACATTCCTCAGCTGAAAATCTAGGTTGTCACTTATAATCTTCGACCAATTTACTAGTGTTCCTCTAAGACAATCCTAGATGAAGTAGAGCATCCATCCATCAAATATTGCTCCCTGCGGCATCCCCATCACTCTATTGAGTAGGAATATCAAATCACTATATTCCTCCTTGAAATCTATGCACATGAGTGTCTTGGGGGCCTTGGAATGATGAGACCTAGGCTCAATCATCCACTCTTTGTTAATTAAATTCTTGCATACACCCATCTTCTTCGTGTATCTTTCTGTATATTCCTCCTTGGTCACATCTTTCATGTATGTTCCGCGTGGAATTCCGAACACCTCGGCAATAGCATCCTTAGCAAGGTAGGCAATAGCATCATTCACTCTCTTATAGTCTTCAATTCTATGCATGCTCAGCTAGGGATAGCATTCATGACTCTTGAACTGTCCTTGCCCATTCCCGACTTCACCTTTGCATATTAATCCTCTGTATGAAACAAACCGTGCAAGCAGGTACACCAGGTAGGAAGTCATGGCGAATGACTTGGACCGCTCTACATTCCTCAGTTGAAAATCTAGGTTGTCATTTATAATCTTCGACCAATTTACTAGTGTTCCTCTAAGACAATCCTAGATGAAGTAGAACATCCATCCATCAAATATTGCTCCCTACGGCATCCCCATCACTCTGTTGAGTAGGAATATCAAATCACTATATTCCTCCTTGAAATCTATGCACATGAGTGTCTTGGGGGCCTTGGAATGATGAGACCTAGGCTCAATCATCCACTCTTTGTTAATTAAATTCTTGCATACACCCATCTTCTTCGTGTATCTTTCTGCATATTCCTCCTTGGTCACATCCTTCATGTCTGTTCCGCGTGGAATTCCGAACACCTCGGCAATAGCATCCTCAGCAAGGTAGGCGATGACAACACCCTTAGGAGTCTTGATCATTCTTGTGAGCGGATCGTAACATCGTGCAGACTCCAGGATAAGCTCACTGCACTGTATGGACTGTGAAAATCCAGCGGCATGGAAAATGCCACTCTTCATAATATTAGCATATGCTGGGGAAGGAACTTGATCTCCGACGATGCATCTGGTCGAAGTCTAAGAAATGCATGTTTGTATCTGTGATCTCCTTCCATCTGGATGAAATCTTAAGTTCTGGATAAAATACAGTCTCCAGCATCTTCAATAGTTATTTTCTTTCCTTTATCCAGACTTTGACATCGCACCTGTACGAAGCTCGAAGTTAGACCTAGGAAAATAAATAATGTTCTTAGTAAAATTCCTGACTTTCTAAAGATTTAGCTAATTTAGAGCATGGAGTCAGGAAAATAATCCATACACTTGGTAAATTTTAGCAATTAAGTTCAAAGTGTGACAGCACTAAGGCATGGAAGCCTTCCATAAAATTCATGAATACCTCCTTATGCTTAGAAAATATGCAAGCTAAAATGCAAAGGAGTATACCGGACTAACGATGACTAAGGAAAGGTGTAAATGATTGTGTTTTCACACAATGTATGTCTGAAGACACCTTCCGCAGTCAACAATGGAGGTCAACAATTCTCAAGACAACCTGAAAAATCAGACTTTTAAAACATGTTGTAATCTTCAAAAATGTACATAAACTCGATAAAAATCAGCTCTAATGATGAAAATAATCATATTCAGGACTGTAAGTGTGGCTGGTAAAAAATTAATTTCAGAGGACAAGTCTGAAAATTGATTACTTCAAACTTACCAGCACCTTGCAAAGTAGTTAAAAATCCCTGAAAATGATGAAATATGGCTAAGGAATCAGCTCCAAGCAAAATCGCCAAAACGGTTAGGTGGCTAGAAATAAAAATTTATGAAGACAACCGCCTAACAATGGAGTTTTCAGACCTACAACGACGATAAGATGGTTCTGAAAATGCACAGAAAACTCCACAAAATACCTCCAAATGCAAATCACCTAAGTTGGAATTGGCTGGGCAATAAAAACTTAAGTCTGAAAATTAATGGCAGCCATTAATGGAGGTCAAAATCTGAAGCAAACCTCAGATCTGAAGCGAATCAGCAGGCTGGAAATGATGGCAGCCACCAAGCATGAATAAAAATCACCAAAATGTGGCACCAAACCACTCTCCAAGCAAAATCGAATTTTTCCCAGCTATGGCGCCAATGTCAAATTCTGAAAAATGTTGTCAATGGCAACCTTGATCTACAACAATGGAGGTCTGGACAGCAAGCAAATAATGGAGGAAAATATCGCCCAAGTCTCCAAACATAAAATTGCCAACTTTCACCAAAAAATGCCAAATTTGGAAAAATCGCCAAACTTAGCAAAAATCGAAATTCTGGAACTGGTCTTTAATGGCAGCAAAGGGGAATAGATCAGCAAGCTGTAAAAATAGAGGAGAAAAGAATCCTCAACCCAACACTTCACTTCAATCACTTGCTAAAATTCACCCAACTTCGAGAAAAAATCGCTTTCATGGAGACACCTAGCAGATTTAATAATAAAATAATGCTCCTCTCTTATACTTGCTTTCACCTCTCACTTTCACCACACAAGCAATGCGGGATAAAACACTTGTATATATACTTGCTTGGTGAAAACCTAACTTGCTTCTAGAAGATTAAAATATTAAATGATTATTGCAAGTTATTTAAATCTTTGCTTTTAAAATATTAAATAATCGTTAATCATTATTTAAAAGCAATTAAATGGGACTTATTTATTAAAATATTGCAAATTAAGTCCAAATTAAGCCTCCAGGGGAAAATCGACTTGGGTTGGGATTGAAAAATCCCTTTAAAAAAATCATTAAAATGTCAAAATTTGCCCCATAAGGGAAAATCAACCCTAGCTTGGATAAAAATCCATGCATAAATTCATCAAAATTGCACATAAAACTCCCTAGGGGAAAATCGATGGCAGTCTAGATTTAAAAATCCACACTCCAAACTCACTTAACTTGGAAAAATACTCCCTGGTGGAATTTCGACCTCAGTTTGGATGAAAATTCAGACTCAAAACACTTCAAAATACTCCCAGTGGAAAATCGATCTCTGTCTGGATGAAAATCCGGACAAAATCCGCACTTAGTTGTCACAAAAATCCTGGTGGAAAATCGATCCAGGCATGGAATTATCCTTAACGTTGTCTGCACTTCAGTCCGAACTCCACTCCGCACTCTTGGTGAAAAATCGATGGCCGTCTGGATAAATCCTGACACTTAGCCAAATTTCAGCACTTCCAGGTGAAAATCGATTTGGGTATGGATAAACAGTGGGGGAAAATAGTAGCCAGTATGGATTTCAAGGGAAACCCATGTGTAGTGTGGATTTTGAGTGGGAGAATGGGTTGGGTAGTCTGGAATGTGAGGGGAAAAGCACCTCTAGCATGGAATTTGACCCTTTAACCCTTGGAATATGAATTTCCCTTAGGATTTTATCATTTAAACCACTCAAAATCACTTAAAAACATTAAATTTTAACTGGACTTAGGCAAATTTTCCAAAAATATGAACAAAACGCTAGGAAAATATTGGAATAAAGTGCGAAATCAACTTAAATAATACCTTAGGAGCAAGAAAACAACTCCAAAAGGTCTGGCAATACCTTGGCACTTTAAAATCATTGATGCGCATGTTTAAAAACATGTTAACGCTCAATAGGTCTACACTTAGACAAAACTTAGGATCATTAAAATATCAATGTTTGCAACTTGATCCTATAACTTCAAAAACCCTAGACGGCACTAGGCATGATCAAAACTCCGAGACTCGGGCACGGGAAACGCAAAATTGTCCACTAAGCCACCAAAACCCTAACCTAACAACGCAGAAAGCCGGCAAAGAGGGGGTCCCCGTTAGTAATGGGGCGATGTGTGAAAAGGTCACAACAGGTCCCAATGCAATTGAGACTCACATCCATCCATACTATGGAGATAAGAACTCCTGAAGGTGTTTGTATCATAAACACTATCTCCATCCTCTGCTAAACTGCCATGAATGTGTTGACTCTACAAGTAGTCCCCCACCAACTTGCAACCACCGATTCTATCTACTAAAGATAGATGGTGAATACCCATCCCACGAAGGATGGTATAATCCTGGAGTCAATCCACACTGATGCATCAAGTCCTCCACATGTGGATAAAAAGAAAAATGTTGAGCACTCCTCACTATTAGTTACGGTAAAAAGCTCCAACCTCTGTCAATGGCTCATCACTAACAACTCTGGAATCGGGAGATCGCTCTAATCTCTAAACCCGAATAGTTGATTGGGCAGGGGCTCTGGTAACCCTCTCTACAAACCCAACCACAAAATCTCTATGAGGAAGCATTGTAGTCAAAGTATCTACAATCGATCCCACCACATGTTGAATGTCGCATGAACCTCAGATGAGGGTATCCTTAGTGACTCCAAATGGTCCCTCCTGAAACTCTGGAGTCTCAAGCAAGTACTCAATAAACGAATTCGTGCAGTAAAAACAATGAGGAAGAATCAACCTTTTCTTCTGCAACCTTAAGTTGAACACACCGACTCTGCGACATAACAAGTTGGCATTCAAAATCAGTTGCATGGGGTGAAGTAACAAATTTGCTTCCAAGAGAGGGAAACAAATCTACATGAGAACCATACTCCCAACCAGATGACACTCTATGAGTCCCCTGTGAAAATGTAATGTCCCCTTTTTTAGGTGACATGAGATGAGCAGGGGTTGACCTACCATTCGAGTTCCCGTAGGTCAACGACATGGTTAGGGGACTCATTCTGAGGGTCACGGAGCTTTGCAGGGGTTCTGTGAGCAGTTTCGGACCTTCAGACGAGATCTCCTATTTTTTCAGGGGATCCTTTTGAGCAGTTACAAGTGTTTGGAGAGAGCTTCCCACTTTTTAGGGAGATTCCCTACTTTTTAGGAGGTTGTAGCAGTTTCCATATTGGAGCTGACAGTGGTGGATAGAGACTCGGTGAGGATATTCAGTGTTTGGGATTTGGTGTTCTGGCAGTAGTAGACCAGTTTGGAGCAGTTCCTTAATTTTAGGAGGCAGTTCCTACATTTGTGGAGGCTATTCCTACTATTTAGGAGGTTATGACAGTATCCAGGGTTGGGTTTCCATGAGACTATTCCTTGGTTTCAGTTTCAAAAGATTTGGGTATGTTTCCTAGTTTCTAGGAGCATCCCTAGATTTTAGGGATAAGACTGCCAGTGGATCCATGATTTCCGACTTCAGTCACAGACAGGTGGCAGGTTCCGTTTCAGGCTTTTGGAGTCATTTGAGCCTTCTGCAGCTATTTGGGTTATATTTTTAATATATTTAAATATTTCCTAAGTTAGCGTTTAATTAATTAAATAAGGCTATGTTTATAGCCATTTTGGAGTAATAAGGGGTTTTGGCTTCATCTGGATGCATATGCCCATGTGTTATAGCTCATTGGAAAGGTCTTGAACTTTTCTAAATGTTTCCCATTTGTTAGGGACCCTTTTGATGAACGGGTGGCGTTTTCTCTATACTTGGCGGCTAAAAAATGAGAAATAAGACTTTATAAGCCTAAGCGCACTTTTCATACACTTTTAGGGTTCGAGCTAGAGGGAAGGAGTTATAAGGAGATGGTAACCTAATTATCAAGCATCTTTTACACATTTTCATCTTTGATTTGGAGAATTTGCTCTGGAGAGCGATTCAGCATCTGGGACGAAAACCCCAGGGTCTTGCCTGTCTGGGACGTAGCCCCCAACACAATGGTTATTTGGTTCTGGCATTCAGTTTTCAATGCCTTAGAGTTGGTACGACATCTTTTCTGGAGGATTCAGTGGACAAAGTTAGGTTTCAACGTGGAGATTGGGGTTTCCAGCTTGGCATCACCTAACAGTGGTACAGCTGTACTTTGCAGCCATTTCTCTTCCCACCTGGAGCTATGTAAGAGCTTTGGACGTTTGCGGCAGCCTCCTTATTTATTATAGTATTCACTCTTCATCCAGGTTGGACTCATTGCTTATTGTAATCTTCCTGGAATTGTTTGGAATCACTATCTGAATAATTATTTGATTTAAATAATCAGAAATCTGCTTGGTACGATTCTGATTTGGCTGTGTATGAACAATTATTTCCAGTACTCTTTTCATGTACTTGTTCTTCAATTATTACTTGTTGAAAAACTATCAAAACATAAAAAGAATTCAACCAACTTCTGTCTATTTCTAGAAGATTATAGTAATAAACAGGAAATTCAATTAAAAATAATTAAAAGACTTACAGCAGATCAGCGAAGGGATCCATCAGGGATCTTTCAGAAAATGATGGAGTAACATCGTGAACTAACACACAACTCTCAAGAGAATCCACCACTACCACACGAGCTATCAACAATCTAGTAACATCGTGAACTAAGTTGAACACACCCTCTCTGCAACATAACAAATTGGCATTCAAAATCAGTTGCGTGGGATGAAGTAACAAATTTGCTTCCAAGAGAGGGAAACAAATCTACATGAGAACCATACTCCCAACCAGATGACACTCTGTGAGTCCCCTGTGAAGATGATGGAGTAACATCGTGAGCTAACACACAACTCTCAAGAGAATCCACCACTGCCACACAAGCTATCAACAATCTAACCAACATCATCTGTCATAGTACTAACCTCGGGAGAACCTGATGCAACAAGTGGTTATCTGCTGCTCTCAACCAAAATACTCATCCCATCCTAGACTATTGCACCTATATCTGTGATGGATGTAGCCACATCCCCACTACAACCCATGTATATCAAATCATCACCAACTGCCACTGTAGGAAACTGTACTGTATATGTAGCTAGTGAAGACTGTGCCAAACTCAATTCCACGATAAGTTCCTCCAATCGTGACTACTACTCCTAAAGGGCCAATTGGGCACTCTTTAATAAATTCATGGTCACCTCAAGCTCATGAGTGAGCTCGTCAACCTCCTCTTCATTCCCCTTCAGTGCATCGTAGCAAATACAATCCCACTCAAGAAGAAAGTCCCTATCAGAAAGTAGTTGCAAGTAATTATGTTTCATTACCCCAATGGCTTCTCGAAGTGCATGAAATTCTACAAGGGAAAGACCACTATCACAATGCTCATCTGTCACGGGAGTGCTCCAACCATAAGTAGCCAACATCTGATAAGTAAGATCAAAATGCTCAATGGTTGTGGCAATCATACTATCATTCACCTTTAGTTGCCCAGCCAAATGATGAGGACTTTGTAGCTTATGATTCCCAGACAAGCTTTCCGATTCAACATTTGCACTCTAATATGAGGCTGAATCAACAACACTCTCCTTATGATAAGCAGCATCATGAGTGCTATCAACTTCACTCACAATGTCATCAATGGTACTGCTGCTATGTACCTCAAAGGATCGTTCAACTGGCAGGGTGGAAGGTGTTGTTTTGACAGTATCTTCACACACTTTTGCTACCAAAGTAATTGCATGTCCATCCAATTCACAATCTGTTGTGACCATTTCACACATCGCCCCATCGCAAATGGGGACCCCCTCTTTTTGCTTGTTTTTTTGCTCGTTTTCGCTTTCGTTTTTAGGGTTTTGTTAGTCAGTTAGTTGTCTGGATTTAGGGCCAAGCCTTAGGGTTTTAAATTTTGCCTTTTCAAGCCTTAGGGTTTTAAATTTTGCCTTTTCAAGCCAAGATCCAGTTGTTTTTTGAGAGCTTTTGAGCTTCTTTTCTAGAATGCAAATTTTGAATGCAATGATTTCGCCAAAATGGTCTAATTTTCAATTGGAATGTTCATGCAGAGCTTAAATTTGTCTAAGTGTTGACCGTCAATGTGAATTTCTGTCCGATTGAATATTTTGACCAAATTTTGACTTTTTTGAATTTTGATCCTGGGCATTGGAATTGATTTGTTTTCGCCTCGTGAAGTGTTAAAATGTGAAAAATCTTGTTATTTTGGCCTGTAGGAGCAAAATCGCTCCTGTCCCTCAGTGAAGGACGGGAGCTCATTTTCAAATACCTCATCGTCCTTGCAGAGTCCAAACAAATCTTACGTTTGAAGTGATGGAGAACGACGAGATCTTTCTATTGAATATAAATTGAAGATTTTTATGAGCACAGAAATGCCTCCAGGAGGAAAATCGCTCCTGTCCCTCAGTGAAGGACCGGAGCTACAATTCAAATTTCGTCTTGTCCTTGCAAGATTTTGAAAACTTAACAATTTGAAAGGGTCCGAAGGAAGATACTTTGCCAAATGAATATAATTTGAGATGCAAAAACGAAGGAGAATGACCTATATTGACCAAATCGCTCCTGTCCCTCTCCAAGGGACCAGGGCGAAGTACCTTGTAGCTCTCGTCCCTCTCCCAGGGACCAGAGCGATTTCCTTCATTATGCAAAATCCAGACAAAGGTCAAGGCGAGTTTACGTTCAAAAACAAGGGAAAACATGAGATGAACGCATTGAATATAAATTGAAGATTTTTGGGACGTCCATAACAGTGTTAAATGCCTAGTTCGCTCCTGTCCCTCAGGAAGGGACCAGAGCGATTTTTGATACAATTGCTTTTCTTGCAAAGTTACAAATGATGTCAAGGCATGGATGAATAGAGTGAAGAAGGACGAGTCCGTTGAATATAAACTTGGAACCTGGCAAAGTGAGATAGTGGCCACAAGGGAAGGATCGCTCCTGTCCCTCTCCAAGGGACCAGGGCGATACAATGATGATAATACTCCCTACGCAAGTTCAAGGTCGTTCCTCCAAAGTTCAAGGTCGACATAGGTCAAGACAAGGTGGCGAGGGACATTTCAAGGCATCTTCATCATGCGCAAACACTCAAGGGACGTTAAAATGAAGAAATTGACACCATATAACATAGATCGCTCCTGTCCCTCAGGAAGGGACCAGGGCGATGTTAGATGTATTGGCCATTTCAGGCAAAATTTACGTAAGGACAATATGTTGCAATGTTCTGGAGGGTCCATGGTATGACAACAAGATGATAAACAAGAGTTTTGAACGTGAAATGATCATCATTTTGAGCATGGAGACTAGATCGCTCCTGTCCCTCTCCAAGGGACCAGGGCGATTTGCTTTGGATTCCTTGTTTTGCTTCAAGATCAAGCTAAGTCAAGACGTCTTAAGATAGCATATGGTCCAAGGCATCGTTTGAAGATAATTTGCAAGAGTGTTGAACGTCCAAACATCGCCAAATAATGTAAAAGCCTCATACTATCAAAAACACTCACGTTCCTTCAAGATCAAAGCGAAGCGAGGTTAGGAAGTGCGAAGGACGACGTTTGAAGGACATCGCAAAGGAGATCAAAGTGTAAAGTTGCCAAGGTCAAGGAGAAAACGTGGATCGCTCCTGTCCCTCTCCAAGGGACAAGGGCGATGGTCCCTTTAATACGTCCAAACACATAATGAAGACAAATGGAATAAGCGCGAAAGGAATGAGCATAGACGTTATTCGCCTTACAATGGAAGTTCGAAGGTCAAAAGATACAAGATGAACGTGAAGACATGGAGATCGCTCCTGTCCCTCTCCAAGGGACAAGGGCGATGTTAGGCAAAACACATGATATTCTTTGAAAATCACGTTAAGACAAGGACGCACAAGGTTTTAAATGGCATTTGGAAGATGATACAAGGAAAGGATCGTACCAAAATGGAGAATTTCAAGCAAAAACCTTAGGATCGCTCCTGTCCCTCTCCAAGGGACCAGGGCGATAATGGTCATAAGATGCACTTGCTCGCACAAGAAAGAAATTCAAATTCGAAGGACCACCAGATGATCGATTTGGAACGTGGAAATGAAGGAATTGAACGTTGAAAACGCAAGAATCAAGACCAAAATCATGGATCGCTCCTGTCCCTCTCCAAGGGACCAGAGCGATGAGGTACGTCCCTTTATTTTCATATTTTTGGTGCCAAATTAAACAATTCAAATTTCCTTGAATGCTAAATCGATTTAAAATTTGAAAATCTTATTTATTTAGCATTTAATATGGCGTTAAACATTTATTAATTATTTTGCCTTTATTAGAATCGAAATTTGCAAATTAAAAAAAACGCAAGGCATTAATAATTAATTATTTAATTAATAAAAAATCGATTTGAGCGCTCAATTAGGCAAGTCGGCCTTGTCATTTCATTGCAAATCATTTAAAAAATGGTTTTATTTTTATCAAGTCGGCCTAAGGGGGGAAGGATGAACGCGCTATATAAGGGGAGTGGAATTATCATTTTCTACATCATTATTTTACCTTCCTTCATGCGAATTGAGAAGAGGCGAATATAGTGCGAGTTTCATTCATCCAAGGGTGGCACGCTTAGTTATCAAAAGGTGGTGCGATTTCAAACCAAAGGTGGCGCTAATATCATCAAGTATAGAGTGCGAATTTGAAGACCACACCAAGCGCGAACTTGAGGATACATTGAGGCGAATTTGCTAAGGACTTGGAGACCACACCAAGGCGAATTTGAAGATCCATTTGAGACCACGTCCAAGGCGATAATTGAAGATCACATTCTCTCCAGAGGTGGCGAAGTCAATTTTGAGGAGATCATATTGAAGTTTACTTTATACCTCAAATTTTGCCTAGGCAAATTTTGTTTTTGCATTCTAGAGTTAGCTCTCTATCGAGGTATGGCGATTTAATTGTTATTGCTTTATTCATTCATCGTCATATTTCAAATTTTGAAATTTTGATTCTTGAATTTCTCTTGGTTCAATCGTTGTATTTTAGGAAATGATGACTCTAGAGACTTATCATGAGGTTTCCTAAAATTTATCTCTCTTATTTACGTTATTTATTGCAAAATCTATTTCTTATAATGAAATGTTGTGTAGGTATGGCAACCCCAAAGGCGGGAGCATCCACCAGCCGCTCGGCTCTCATGAAAGAAGATCAGAAGACCGAAGAAGTGGAGACCAAGATCGTGTCTAAATGGAGCAACATTGGAGATACAAACTTGGGGAACTTTAGCACAAAGAAGTTCCGGGAGGTCCCTTACATCGGCAAGCCATCACCTGTCGCCCGGAGAATAATAGAGAGTGGCATCATTAAGGCGGCCGGTTTTCCTCCAGCCATTCAGTGCCACGAGTTGATGATCGAGTGTGCCCGTCACTACAATCCACAGTCTAGGACAATTGTGTCCAATGAGGGAAACACTTTGGCGTACCTTTCAGAGGAAGCCATAAGTGAGGCCTTCCATCTTCCAGAGCACAGGGACATGATATACAAGAGCATTGAAGGAGCCAGATCAGTGTACGATGATGATCCAGATGCTTGCCTAAGCATAATTAACAAGAACTGGCTACTTAAGAGTCGTCCCCGTCTGAGCAAAGTACCGAACACACCACACAGGATTGATTTCCAGGAGGAGTACAGAGATTTGATTACCATGCTCAACAGAGTTACAGGAGCACCTCATGCCTTCTATTTTGAGAAATGGATGTTTTACTTCATCCAGGTGATTGTTCAAGGAAAGGGTACAATACATTGGGCTAGGATAATTAGCCATTGCTTGGACGTACAGTTGAGAAGACTCAGGGCTACTAAGTCCTTCCACATGAGTTCATACGTCATCTATGCCTTAATCAGGAGCGTTGAGTACGCAGGACTACCTCACAGAGGAGTGATTGGAAGAGGACCCGGCGAGGTCAGAGTTTGTGAATCCTATACCTACTTGCATCATCCACCAGGGAAGAACTACAAGTTAGTCAATGATACTTTCACGATGAACATCACAAGGACATTGCAAGGAGGGATTCACAACAGATTATCTCAGGATGCCCAGGAGTTCATCAAGAGGTACGGTGCTTGGTTCATTCAGTTTCCCAAGTTCACTTACATTAGAGTGCATGGATGTCCTTTACCTCCATACATGTTGCCGAGGTACCCGACAGACAGAATTGTGTTACTTGAAGTAACAAGGCAGTTGGCAACATATGTGAAGGCATTCAGACACAGACATCAGAATGGAGTTCAGGTACCTATTACTTTGGGTAATTCAGTTGAGGTATGTCCTAATGTCTTAGCCATGGATGACGCAGAGAAGGAGTTAGCCTTGTATCCTTTTTCATCTTTTGCTTGGAGGAATAGTTTTGATCCACATGGACATTTAGAAGAGACGGTCGGTAGAAGATTTAGACATGAGCACCAAATTGAAGATTTTATGATGAATCTCCTAGATGATCTCGAAGTGAAACGAAAGATGCATTCTAGATTGCCTTTGGATTTCATCAGGAAATGTAAGATTTACAGAGTGGCCGACCAAGCTCAGGACAACGGCAGGCACATCCAGTCTTCATATGATAGAGAAAGCAAAACAATAAGTTTAAATTGGAATGAGCCCGAGGCCGTGGATTTAGATGATTTGATGGCACCAGTCTTGTCTTGTACTCACAGATGGGTAGACGTTCAGCATCAGAAGTTGAGGGAACAAGGCATAGCTATGTCTTTTACTTTGGAAGAGAAACCAGCCGAAGGTGGAGCCAGTGTTAGTGAAGGCAATCCTAATCCTAGGAATTCAGGTGAAGGTAACCTTCGATGTGCCAGTGAGGGCAATCTCCATTCGAGAGGTTCGAAGAGAAAGGAAAGATCAGAAAAGAAAGAGTCTTCCAAGAAAAAGCAAGGTGCCAACAAAGATCAAACACCAGGTACTTCTTCCAGACCAGAAGATAGAACAGTTCGAGTGGAAGAATCCATGGAATCGATGGTACAGAATGATAGACAGGAGGAAGGACAGGTGCAGCATGTTTCATCCGATGGATCTCTCCAAGACTATGATTTAGATAATGATAATGAAGTAACATCTCCTCCCAGACAAGAAGAAATAGTACATAAAGAGATTCAAGTTCAAGAGACAAGATCAAATATCCCAGATTGGTTGAAGGAAAGATTGACTAAGGTGATCGTAATTGAGGACGAGGACAGTGCAATTGATTTAGAGAGCCTCGTGGGACGTTCACATATGACAACAGAGAAGAAGAAGGCTACAAAGATGTCCAAGATGATTCGAGATGAGACTGGATCTAGAAAACTGCAGATAGCTACACCGGCAGCAGACAAATGTGAGGGTGAGATCCTAGCAGAAGACTATCATATACAGACTATTGAGTTAGGACCATCCACAGCAGAGCAGACTTTAGATGATGCCACCGACACATTTGAGGCATTGAAGGACAAGTTTAGAGAAGAAGTAGAAAAGAATAGAAAGCTTGAGAAAGAGGTCGGTGCATGGAGGACATATTTCAGTCACATCAATGAACCTTTGGGACGTCAGGATCCAGTTAGATCACCATTGCAGGCATTGCCCCTTCAATCGATCAATGAAGCAGAAAGATTCAGGAACATGGTCCAGCGTACATGTAGTTGGATGGATAGATCTCACACGGTGGCCATTGAGTTTGTTACAAGGATGTCGAAGATCACCCATCAGGCTATCCAAGTTCTTGAGATTATTCACAGATTGATGGCAACAGTAGCTGCATTTGCCCATACCAAGGACGTTGTCATCCCTGTCTTGAAAGTTATAAGACACACATCCAGAAGAATTTTAGCACAAGAGAGGATCTTAGAAGGTGATTCTCACAGTTTGTTTCAGTGGTCAACCTTACTCCATATAAAGAGTGTTCTCTTCGAGGACATCAGTGTTAGATGTGGTCAAGTTGAGGAGGTGATCAATCCGATCCAGGACAGAGTATTTGAGGTACTTCGTACCATTCTTGGCAGAAGGATCGAGGTCGAGACAGATGTGGATTTACAAGAATTTGAGGATAGGATCAAGATCATCTTTCGCAAGGACGCAGATGTTACAGATGAGCAGTATGATCAGATGTATGCCACCATGCTCCTGATTGATAGAACAAAGGAACTTGAACCTACTTGGGACACAGCTCTTCTAGATGCATTTGATCAGGTTATCCACTTAGAAGAGAGTATCAAGAATCTTCCCGAGATTCCAAGCACAGAAATCGAAGGAATCGTGACAAAATTCATTGCATATGCTAAGAAAGAGAATTGGAAAGGGAATAAGATTCTAGATGAAAGGTTGTTACAGATGACATGACATCTTATTTCTCATTGGTTAATACCTCCTAGATTTTTGTGCCAAATTTAATATTTGGCTATGTATTTAATATTGTTCAGTAAAAAGGAGGTCATTTGTAACAAACCCTAATTAGGGTTTAGGTGTCATGATCTTGTCCATTGATTTACTTTCAATCTGGACCTTTCATTGTAATTGGGGATGCTATTTATACCCCCATTTTTCATTTCATTTGGGAATAGTTAATAGGGAATAGAGTAATAGTCAATAGTTGATGTAAGAGAGATTAGAGTTAGAAGCAATTTTTATTTTGTAGCAAGATTGAGTCTTGAAGAGAGAAATTCAAGCAATTGTTGTATATGATGACTTGGAAATCAATAGAATATTGAAGTTATGGTGTTTTGTTGCAAATTTCTTAAGTTATCTTCATGGTTGTTGGATGTACTTGAATCACGCTCAATCAAAGTAGTTTGTTAATTTGAAAGACTAAGTGTGAGATTCGATATTTGGTAGGATTCGCTATCCAAACCACTAGCTTCTTGCTGATTGTAGGAACGCCTTGCGTGGTCGACTGGAAAACATTTTGAGTCCTTAACCTTCAAGCATTTTCGTATCTAGGATATGTACCTTCGTAGTAGTGTCCTTGGTCTTTGATGCATTGAATACCATTATTACCTTAGAAGATCGCACTAATTTCAATTGAGTTGTTATCTTATGGCAAAATTGAAGTTGGTTGAGTCTTGCCAAATCTCATTCATGCTAAGTCGTTCATAGGGTTAGGCTAGATTAGACTTCCTTAAACCCTGTCCTTTTTCCATTTTTTTGAAAGTTCCTTTTAGTTTAGTAAAATCTTCGAGCCTTTGAATCCGTAAGACGCCTTGAAGGAAACAGCAAATCACATCATACCACTAAAAAGCTTGTCCACACGTGGAGACCCCACTAAAAGAACCTTGGAGTCCATCTAACTGATCCTTTTCGCAGATCTTCAGCAGTTAGAGACTATTTTCTCAAGAGAGGATAAGATGCCTGTCGGTATTTTATTCTGTGTATGATTGTGTACAAAATACACGTCAACACAATCCTAGGATTCATTGCCGTTATATAAATTTTCTGATTTGTTTTCTAAGGTCTGATATGAAAAATCAGACTCATTGTGGCATGAATCTTCATCACACATTGCACTATTGGTACCCAAATCTCCAGAACCTTCATGTGACAACTTAATAGAAGCATCTTGCACATGTGTAGTCACTGTTGTCTCATGCTAATGCAAAATTTCATCATTGTTGTCATGTATATCAGAACTGTTATGGGTCAATATTTCCATGCAATCTTCATTCTTGACACTGTTATCATGAGTGCCAAAACTCAAGGCCACTCCCACAACACTTTCCGAACTTGCCATGACTTTCAAATCATCATTACGCTTAAGTGGAAGACTATTGTCATAAAGATCAAACTTGTTATCATGACTGATAACAACTTCTTGAGCACTAATAATGTCAACATTCTCTTCAAAACTCACCTTCTTTTCCATTATTTCCTTTCTACTAATAAGATTATTTGTATTAGTGTTTGCTTTCTTTTTCTTTGCAAACAGGGGGTCCAAAATTTCCAGATGTTGTAAAAGCCTTGTTAAATTCCTATCATAGTCTTGAAAGGCCTGCAAGAGCTTTGGCATGAGTTCCTTTATAGACTTCATTTTACCTATACTGAAACAAAAACAAGAGTGTTGGTGACTCTAATATCAACTGTGGGAGCTCAATGATTTTCAACCCTAGCAAGGATGGCAAGAAACCGCTCTGATACCACTGTAATATCCCTTGACTCATTTGACCTCAAGTTGCTAATTAAACCGTCAAGGAATATTGTCGAACACTTTGCATACAATGTTTGAACTTGCTGTTATGAGTTTCTGTTTGTATTGTTTCGGTCTTGTATGCTGCAATTGATGTGTTTGAATGCCTCTGACCATGGACTAACAATGTCATAGAAATGATATGCCAACTGATTTTGACTTTTAATATGAATATAAGTGACTAAAAATAATAACTACAGCTGCTTGACAAATCATCAAACACTTCGCATGCAAACTAGAAATTATATGGCAGCAACATATTAATGAAGTCTTTTATTAATTATTCTCACACCAAATAGTTACAAAGATATAGCATGTAATTCCCAAAACTTATGACAGCAAAATTAGATAACCTAGTATGTAAAATGCCTGCTACAAATGATGGTCTCCACTCTACAATGTATATAATCTGCCAATTAAATGCTTGATTTCCTAATGTATAATGGCAGCCAATACGAATCTCCAAGACTTATGTAGATATACCTTTCAATCCTTCAAACCCTAGATGAAATCTCCTACCTGTCAGCACAAATTGGACTCCTAGATTAAGCCCACGATCAGGCAATAATCTCAGCAGGTATCTCACAGCCTCAAAATTGCACAAACACTGAAGAGTCTTTGTTCTCCAATGCTGGAAATGACTGAAACCCTTGTGTATTTCTACACACAACTCTCATATCAAAAAGCACAAGTTTATAATCTTGAAGAATGAACAAGCATTTGCTTTTTGAGTCCTTTTATAACCTCAATCTCCTTAATAGCATTTAAATCCACTTTAGGGTTTGCATAATAACTTTATTTGATATCCTCATAAGGGGCGCCCAAGGCTTGAATTATTAGATGCACATTAATTTCATTTAAAATGAAATTTTATATTTATCTTTTGACATTATCAAATGTATCAATAAATAGGCCTCAAATATTAAAAAATCATTAATTGCACTTTAAGTCACTTAATTGAGGGTCATGGCCCCATTGCACATAAAGTGACTTTAATAACTTTATAATATGCCTTTAATGATTAATTATTAATAAAGTATTACATTATTAATAATTAAAATAACATAACTTTATAAATGCTAATTATTTCTGAATCCCATCTGAACCGGGGAGTCAACCACTACATCCATCTGCCTTACTAAAAATAGTAAGGCTAAATAGTAAGGCTCCCTCTCGATCATCCACTGACTTACTATAAATAGTAAGTGTGTAGAATTGAGTCCAACGAAGGCCAAACCTGAACTCTGGATGGGAATAAGCCTCCTACTCTAATAACTAAGTCCCTCTAACCAACTGCCTTAGCCTAGGAGGGCCAAGAATAGGCTAAACCATCCAAAAACAGCAAGAAGCAAAAAGGGGGCATTACATTTACAACTAATCTTGTATACCCTCAATCCTCCAAAAGTTTGTTTTTTCCTTACTAAATACCAAAAAGTGATAGAGGAGACTCCAAAATGTTAAAAGAGTACCACCAAGGGCTTTAGAATATCCTCAAGATCCCAAACTGGAGCATTATTAATCAATGTGAATAGGCATTAGATCTATTGGTTTAATGATCAGAGAACAACGTTGGGGTGAAGAAAATTCAAATCAGAATGGTAGTGCTAGATGACCATAGAAAAGGCTGAACACAAGGCTTAGGAGGTGTCAAACCAAGTAGAGTACAATTGGCAAGTAGCAATGGTTTCCTCTAAGAGCTCCAGTTTGCTAGGTTTTCCTCTAACATAAATATTATTAATTGCAGCTTAGAGCAGATATTCAATTGTTGAAACAATGATATTTGAACTCGATATTATTATTTTGATATTGAACTTGATGTATATGATGCTATGCTGGTATGATCATGATGCTATAATTACAAGTTTATGGTTGTTTTGTTGTTTATATGATGCTATGTGACATTCTAATCTTAATTCATGCATCTAGGCCGCATATATATATATATATATATATATATATATATATATATATATATATATATATATATATATATATATATATATATATATATTTTGTACTAACGAACCCACCCTTTTCAAAATTTTGTCGTACCAGCGTACCAGTTCTTCGAACCCAAACTGGCAACTTAGCCTTATTGCCTATATCTAATATATGAGAGTTATGTATCAAATATATTATACATATTATTGCCTATATCAATCTGTGAGGAATTATGCATAAAAACATTAGCATGCTGCATACCACAAAGATGATTATGATACCAGATGGCTGTATATGATTGCTGATGATTTCATCTAACCGTTTCCTTTTAGATGAGTGCAGATTACATATAATGTTTTCTGTTCTGATTGCTATCCTTGATCTTATTTGATGTATAAGTACTTCTGCTCTTCTTTGACTGCCTGATTGATCTTGCTTGCTCTCATTCAATGCCCCTGATGCCAACATTGCAATGAAGAGTCATGTCCTCTTTCATGTACACAACCTTCCCCAAGGCTGCGTCCTTTCATAACTGTCCCGTGCCTCTTCCAAGGATCACTGTTTAGCCCCTTTGTTAATTTGCTATAGTCAATCCCCTTTAACAAATCACCGATTACATGAGAAGCATTTGATCAGTCAAGTGAAAAGATATCAACTCGCAGTCTCCTTGCTGTTCTTTACTCATTCCTATCCTCTCCTTAAAAGATGTCTAGTCACCAGTTTGCTGATTAAGGAAGTGAATGCTTAACAGACTGTTAATTAGAAAATTGCTGATTAAGACAATTTCTGAATTTATTTATTTAGAATAGTGAATATTCTTATGTCATAGTCAAGGTCATGACACAATCAATCAACAAAGTTCAAGCAAACGATCATCAACTCAGAAATTCATATTTCAAGTATCGAATCAAATATAAAGCAGAAATTCATTGAAGGCTGAAGCATAATCCATTAAAGTATCAAACCAGCAATAGTCTAGCAAATAAATCAAGTTATCAGATTTGAATTCTAGGTAGTATCTTGTAAACTGGATGGATGAAATCCCTTCCAGGTCCACAAGAATTGGAAGGACAAAAAAACCTTTCATGCTCTTTGGCAAGCTAAGGCCGAAAACCCATGGTATTGTCACTGTTGAGTTAGGGATGAAAACCTCTAATTCAGCAGATTTGCAAGTATTTCCAGAGAATTCACGATATGATTTACTTTGAGAATTCTGTTCCAATTTATCGATTTGAATAGTCATAAATTATTTATCATTGATAAAGTTATCATCATTTTGAGTAAATATTATAATTTTAATGCAAAAATCAGGAATATCCCAAGAAGGGACATTACATGTTATGAAAGGTCTAACCTTCTTGTACAAAGATTTTAGAGATTGTAAAGAACAACTAACACAAAATGTTAACGCAGGCTTACCAAAGCATACAGTACCAATCATATTAGGACAAGGTATACAAATTCACACATTAGCTCTTTATATAGAAGAGAACTGAGTAGTTCATACCATTCTCTATTTTCACTAAACTCTGAAGCATTATTTCCATCTTCTTGTTCATGTCATTATTATCATCCATAATTGGAGCAACAAGACTTAATTCCTTGTAAAGATCTCGAACAAAGTTGCATATTCTCTTTGCTGTCTCCACCTCTCCAGCAGCCACCTGACTAATGGCTAACCTCATGAGCTCTCCTGTCAAATCTCCAATCTAACAAAGCACAATAAATACTAGAGTAAGTCTTCTAACATATCCATGAATCTGTATACAAGTACAAAGATGTCTTGTACTTACCCCTAAAAGATAATCCAGAATGTTGATCTTGAATTGGCTAGTAGATGAATCACCAAGCTTTGAAATCTCATTATTGAGATCTGCAACGGTCAAAAGTTTCCCACTCTTACAGAATTCAAGCACAGTCGCTGCTTCTACATACTCTTGAATCTGTGCAATCCAACATTACCCCACCAAAAGAACATAAATGGACCCATAAATAAAAAATTCAGAAAATACCAAAATGGTGGCTCAAAAACAAACAAACAGATTCAACAAACCCCAGGTGAAAAAGCTCTTCTAAGCTTCCATGCATCATTGACATTGCCTTGCAACTCATTAGCAACACGTGAGAGGTGCTGCTTTCTAACCCCATTCAGATCTTTCTCTGCCTGTTTCAAAACTGTTTCCTTGTCATCGTTACCAATCCTACAAAATTAGCACAGAAACAAAATATTTAAGAATGTAAAAATATATATGGTCACGAATGACTACCATTTACAGCAGTGGGCTATAATATCAAAGAATGCTACTTCCAGGAATATAACAGATGCCATTAGCATAATAACACCACAGAATATGAGAGAAAAACAGCTTTACAGTATGAGGTAGTGTACAGTTAAATCTTGGTAGAGAGAGGACCTGTCACATCAATGCCCCTGCCCAAACATTCATCTTATTATTTATGAATTGGTTGACCAAGCCCTGTCAGTAATGACATAACCATTGAGCAAACCATACATAACAATAAAAATCAGTACGCTAGCTAAGCCAAAACTAAAACAACCATCAACCTAAGTCCACTACAAATATGTAATTGCTTAATGTAAATAAGAACATAACTTTCAGCTTTTATCCCTCCTATACAAGTTGGTGTCCCTTCCAACATGACCCAAATATAATATCAAGAAGGAGATGGGGGATGAGAAGAAGCCCTAGAGATACAGTTGCTCCTGCTGATTGTCAACATGAAGAAGCTGTTCCACTTGATTTCAACTGTTTCACTTCAGCTCCAAGTGCATACACCTTCTCAATGAATTCATTTTACCCTGTGAACAGCCTCTTGCAACCTTCCTTCAATTGATCTTTTCTAGTTTCCACCATGTTATGTTTGAACTGAGCTTTCAACAGTGTCAACTACTAGTGCTACTCATACTCAACAACCTTATTGGCTTGGTTTATGTAAGCTGGGTCTTCTGGCAAAGCTGCTCTTTAAATTTTGAATGTTCCTCCTCCAAATGACCATAAGTACTCATTTTTAAGTGACTTTTGACTTCGTTGGCATTGTTCACAGAACACAAACAGCAATATTATATTATTAAGTTCAGCATCATTCACAATAATTACTATAGCATTAAATACTTATGCTGGAAGGTGTGTTTGATAGAATAGGAAGCTTCGAAGATCAAACATAGTAGAGATAAGAGGAGAAATGATTGGTAGAATCATGGAAACCAACCACTGGTGGAGTATCTCTGAGGTATTAGACTCTGGTCATCCTTACTTCAAAGTTCAAATTCCAAGAGACAGACTTCTACAAATTCTTGATATGATTTCTCTCATTCAAACTCACTGGGGCTTAAGTAACCAAACAGCTACATTCTTTGACTCTGCTTGCAATGTCATGCATAATCTATGCCAGGGATACCATAAGCTGCAGAAAATGATACAATGCACCACATAGGTTCCTACTGTCGACTTGATGTATCGGAAATTTGGAACATCCTATTAAAAATATGCAAAAGAAGAGTTAACCTCTTGTTTCCTCTCCCATCTGTATGTTTTCTTCCAACTTTCCCACAGATCACAGCCACCTCATGCAATTATATAGTCTCGCACTCAATCATAGGATCTCCATCTTGTGCCATATCAGTTGAATCAGTCAGTCAATATTCTATCTCCCATGATTCATCCCTAGTTGACAAAGTGACAAACACAAACTCTCTAGGATGAGCAACAGGTGTAGCTATCTGCTCAGAGGATATCACTGCAACATGTGAAGAAGACATGCAAAAATGTCCTACATGGGTTTCCTAAATGAGAAGAAAATTCTGGTAACATGGGTGTCCTGCTTCCCTCATCATTGTACTCTTTGGAATTTGGTGTCATGAGGTTCTTCTTCTTCACTCCTCTACGTCTTCATATTCAAAAATGTCCATCTCCTCAATGAAATTGTATGGGTTATCCTGCATTCTTTTGGTTGATTGTCTTACCCTTGTGCTTCAGTAAATAAAATGTCCAAATGTTTCCATCTAAAGGTAGATGGCCAAGATAGGTTATAACTGTCATTGGAACTCCAATCACTTCCCAAAGTCGCTTGACTGTGCATTGTCCAGGAATAGCCCAATTCAATGCCAGGGTATATAAACTCCTTCAGACACAAAAAAAAAAGAATTTGTGAATTCTGCTTGTCAACAATTTTCCCAATTATAAATTTGTCTCCTCAACCCTATCATATTAGTCCACTGCCCATCATCCACACAGCATTGTCAAAATCTGCAGTGGCTCCGACCAACTAGCAAGTCACACCCAACAGATGCTGCATTTCTTCAGCAATTAAAATTTAGTTTTTATGCCTCTACAGCCCTTGGTCCACATGCATACAAAATCTTCAGCAGTCAAAATATCTCTACACAGAATTTGGACAGCATAATCATTTTCGACCTATGTAATTTGAAGATTGCTTCCCAGCTTTACAGCCTACTGTCCATGCCCGGGTTCCCCAATAGCCTCGTAAAATCCTCTGTTTTGTATTATTTTTACTTCTTAATCCAGATACTGTATGAACAACTATCGTTTGTCTCTGTCATAACCAGAAACTATATGAACCAAGTATGGTTTGATACCTCTGGCATCAAGAGAAACAACTGTAAAATGTTGCCTGAACCAACCCTTTGTAATGTTGTCTTAAATTTATGGCCAACTACTTTACTTGCCCACTATGTATGAAATTCAGTGGCAGGTCAACTCTCCCATGTTAGAGTTTGTATCATTGGCATTATATTTGTTTCAGGTATCCTATTCCATTGCTTGCATAATTTTTGCTTTTTATTCCCTTACATTGTTGAACTTGCAAAAACTGATTGTGGAGATGTTTGAACCATTATAGGCTGCTGTCATTTCCTACAGACTCAATCTACTCTCTTGATCAGTGTCATATCATTGAAAAGACTTATCTAGTGTAATTTTCCATATATTTGGCCTTATTAGTAGAGCGTGAGGTCCCTGTAGCTTGAGGTATTTTCTTCTTATCAGCAATTATTGCAGCTGAAAATGAGAGTTGTCTTCCACATAAAATTTGCTAAGTTCTGTTAAGATGCTTTTGGCCTTGAATTTGTGAAGATTGCAGAGAAACTATGGAAAAGGGGCTTTTATCAGAGTACCTTCTTCTGCCATATTTACCCCTCGACAATCCTCTACTTCCTCTACAATTATCTGCAACTCAAGAAAAAGATGTAATATTTTTCCAACAAATAATTATACACAAACCCAAAGCATACCTTATGTATCATACACTTCAAGAAAATTCTTCAAGGGTGAAGTGGAAGGTACAGAATGGCCATACAGCTTGCCATGCAAGGAATCTTGGAAGCATCTCAATTGCAATCAACCATATATCTGCTGCAAGAGAATGCATGGCCACAGAGCACCTCGAATGGGAAATATAGTGGAATGGCCATATGATGAAGGAGATATGGCAGATCAGAGAGGTGATAATAAGATGCAACAGAGAGGCGGTCATACAGAGTAGTAGAATAAGGCAATTGAATGCTGACAGATAAGCATAAAGTAGAATGAACTAAATAAATGTGTTGCAACAGAATCTCGGGGCCTCACAACTGTACAGTGGTAGAAATGAATGGATGTAGCGTTTGATACCAAAAGTGTACATTTTAGACAAGCGGGAATTTGGTGTAGAAGTGTGGCTATACAGAGTATGGATGTACAATAAGTGGACAAAAGAAGAACGAACATATGGATATTTATGTTGGGTACTTGTATTATTTTTTAATAGAGAGCCTACTGTCAAAGAACCTAACTGCACACAATAGTCACATGGCCCTTCTAAACATCTATTGGAGCAACACATCATTGTACTTCTAATGCGTTTGACTTTTCCTAGATAATGTTCTAAGACACCATCTGAACTTTCAATTTCATTTTCTCTATTTTCAATAGGGAGCATTTGATCATTGTTTTTATTAATAATATTTATACCTTTTCCCTCTTACCTGGTGGATCCCTTCATGAATGACTTTTCTATGTCTTCTCCAGTACTGAAGATTCCACATTAATAATATTTCTACCTTTCATTCACAGTAAATATAATTTAAATTTCAAATCATTCACCATGTCCCTAACAGGTGTTACATCCAAATTCTCCAGCCTTTCCATCAACTCTTCAATATCTCTTATATCTTCAATCATCCAAGCCAAGTAATTTAAATTTACCAGACTTAAATTCTCTTTGAAGGTTCTTGTCATGTTGACAACATGCAAAGCTTGTATAAGTCTTCTCAACGACAATACTTTCGCTTTGTACAAGATACTCCATTGGTACAGCTACCTATTGTTCACACAATGCCTTGTAGTCACCTAGTAGGCCATACAGTAGACCTGTAAAACAAGAAGGCACTTTTCCCATTCTGCCCCTCAATCCCAAAATACTTATGAATTATAAAGATCAATACTTTATTAGTGACCTCGGCTTGGTTGTTTGCTTGTGGGTAGTACAGATTGGAGAGAGAAGAAAATCCTAAATTGTGATGTCATCAACTGAATCACATGTTAGAGAATAGAAAATTCTAAATTTTGATGTCGTCAACTGAATCACATGATTCACAAAATGCCAACCTCTTTATTGCTTGTCATCTGTATTGGAATGCTAAATTCAATGACTACTTGCTGGTGCGTAATTGGACAATACTTGGAAGTTATGGTTTGACGGCCACCAGGAATTTTTTTTTTGTTTTTTAAAGCAGGCATGCATCTGGGCTAATAAAATCAAGTACCCATCTTTCAGAAATTTCTTGAGGCTGAGCTGGCCAAGGAGGCATAAAGTATCTTTTTAGTGGCTTCCCAGTCCCCATCACATTGTTTTGCATCTTTATGTAGTGTTGGCCACCATAACACCAAGAGAAGTACTTCCCTTAATGCAAAATCTGGCACAATGTGGCCTCCAGCCAGACCATGCATCTTTTGAGTACAGCTTGGATCTCTTCTCTCATTGCAAATCATTGCAACACTTGATCAGGCACAATCTTGTAAATTGGACTATTTACCAACTGAAATATTTATATTCTTCAAAGCCAATCTTCTTCCTTCAGATGGTTGCACGTCCTACCAAAAGCATGGTGTAGACAAGTGTTAAGCAATAAGAAAAGCATGTTGTTGTACCAAGATGGTATGAAAGCTATTTGAAGAAAGCGACCAATAGGAAAATCTTCATTTACAGCATGGGACAGTTTGACCAACTTGATTCTTGAAAATTGTGCTGGCTTTTGTGTTCATTGTGATCCAAGAGCTTGTCATGTCTAGGGTGTTGTCTTAGAACATTAGGTTATACTTAATCTATTGATGATAAGAAATTTTTTATTATTATGTATTGGCAATTTAGCATTAATGTTATGCGTAGTGTCAGTAGGTTACTGAATGTGTTGTTAATAGGGAGTTGGATAGTTGTAGCCAGGATGATTTCATACAGGAAAAATGAGAGGCATGGTTCAATCTATCCAGGCATGTTTCATTAATATTACCTTACAGCCTGTCTTTTCACTGCAATCTGAGTGCTATGGAATTCTGCAAGTAGTAACAGAGTCCATGGAAGATGGAAGATGAAATAGTTTTAAGTAATTTGCTTGTTGTCCAGAAGCTGGTACAACTTGTATGGTATGCTATTATGTGTAAGTACTAATTTGTATGGTTCAATTTATCAAAACTATATAGAAATATAGTGTCTGGGAAATAGACGACAGAAGTGTAGCTGAGCCAAGAAGAATAGACAAAATTCTGCTGTAATTTGAGCACTTTTTCGTGCAAATTTAAGTTATAATAATTGTTAGGAGAGAAAATTGTTTTGCCAATGATGGTGACTGCAACAGTTCACAAGATTTCTTTCAGTTTAAAATATCACATACACCAGATAAAAAAATTCTCTCTCATCAGGTTCGGCACTCATCTTTGCCAGATTTTAATTGACAGCCTACAAAAATTTTAAATATTATTTCACTTTTACTTCAAAGGTTCTGGGCAGCGGCTGAATTGATTCTCCTGAAGATCCTTAAAATTTATGGCAGATGGAAAACTTAATGAAGCTTCTAAGTTTTGAGTGCAGAAGTTTGAAATACATTGGTTGTAAAAGTTTGCAACACCTGGCAGATTTTAAAACTAAACACATTCACGCTCGAACCACCATTTAATGATAGTGTTTGCTATATTTATCTTAAGTATCTCCATCTGCACCAGTACCAATCTTCTAGCTAAATTCATTGTCAAGAGTAGAGGGTAGAAAACTTGGTTCTTGACAATTGAGACAACTATAGGTTTAATCTTTTGGCTCTTTCTCTACCCACCATTTGACACTAGGTGTGTCATTGCATTCTCCAAATTAGGGTCATTGTCATATGCAAGTCAAATAGCGTTTACAGCATTCTTAAATTCTAGAATCCTTGGCAATAAATCTACCACCTTTACAAGCATCTTAATTTGGAAAAATCACCATGCAAGAAAATCACCTTGCAAGGGCCTTAATTTGAAAAGTTTGCCTTGCAAGGACCTCATCAAACTCTAAACTTCTTGTTGTACTTGTATGCTCATGACATTGTTGTCATGCTCCAAACATGGTCTATACCACCTCCACCCTTGCTTCCATGAGTCTTCCCTTCTCTATTCTCAAGTTAGGATACTCATCTTTCTTTGTTTGGCTCTAGTCATTGCCATTAATTTTGCACCCTTAACCACATCAATAATGTTGGCATTCCCTCTAAATGCTTTCCTCAAACAAATAGTATAATTGCGATCCCTTAGCACTGACAATCTACAAAATAATCCTATATTGCTTTGAATTGCAAGTAAATCTCTCACTAAATATCCCACCAATCACCCTTCTAGCATTAAATGATCGACACCCATTGATAATCATACACAATCCAGCCACCACCTCTACCACTGTTAATCTCATGTCTTATTGTTTCTTTGAATTTTTAAAAGAGCCAGGAGAGCCCTTAGTTTTTTTATTTTTTAGTAGCCTTGTAGGCATTGTGATTGGTGTTAACTTCTCCCCATGTGCAATAAGCACTTGAGCACCCTTGATTCTTAGATCACATGGTAATAAAATGCTTGCAATTAGCCTCGATGTGACCTTCATGTCTTATAAGCAGAAGACCAAAGGCCCTTGGCGTCTTTCTTTGTATTTTAATTTGACTCTTCATTAACTAAAGCATTTCTCTTGTCATAACTCACATAGACTACAATTCATAAGTCATCATTGGACTCTTAAGTTCTCATTTTTGCTCATTTTACTCAAGTGTGTGGATGTTTTATTTTCACTCTAAATATCCATCACTTTGTTATATGCATCTTTGGACAAAGGTGAAAGCACCCTCATCTTCCTTTGTAATAAATGCACAATCCCCTATATGAGTAACTACTCTATTAGATTGTCAATTGGCGTATTCCCAAAGAAGTCTTCTATCATAAGCTCAAATATTTTCATGTATTCGTTATTGGCCTGTTCAGCGTTGTCTTTAAGTATTCTATTATAAGCTTACACAATTTCTCAAGATTATATTATTATCCTTGAGAAGCTTAAATATTTTCATGTAAGCAAAATTTTGGAACACTCAGTAGCTGTTACATCTCAATTGATTGCACCACATGAAAATGCCTACTTAGCATTTCTCCAAAGAGAAAAAAAATGTCACCTAGTGATCTGTTTTGTGGTGACCTGAAAAAAACATTACAATATATAGCGGCCACCAAGCTTAAAAAAAATAACAAGATGTCAATTTATGGTTGGCTCTCAATGAGCATCACTCCTTTCCTCAACCAACGCAAAATTATCCCTTGAGCAAAATCTTAGGAAGCATGGAATATCGTTGGTGCATTGCTTTATTTTTGTATTTAGTTAATTACTTTATTGCTTATTATGCACCAAGGATAGGATGAGCTTGCCTAGATAGGTATCTACACAATTAGGTTGTACTTGCATCATGTGCTATGTACTTTCCTCAATTCATGGAGTGTGCAAACATGTGACTACATCTCTTATTATCGCACATTGGTTGTAAATTCACATCTCTTGGTGGTGCATCTTATATGTAACAAGTTGTAGCTCTCATATAAGTATCCAATCTAATCTAATCTATCAACATTGTACTTTAATAGGATAGAATTATCCTCTTACTTTGGGTCTCCTTTATGCTTTCATTTAAGCTCCTTATTCTTGGGTCCCTATCTCCATAGAAAAATCTTACATCGAACCAAAGCTTTTTGTACCAACTCTTACATGGTATTAGAGCTTGTGGAGTGCCTTTATGGAATCTAAGTTGTAGATCTTAAATTTCCTTGAAAAGTTGGAAATGCTCCTCTTTGTGTCTTTGTATAGCAAGTTTTCTTGGTAGATTCTTGAAGAAAATATGAGCTCACCATTGAGTTCAAAACATCCAAGAAAGTAAGTTTGCATTTTATTGCATTCAAATCAAACACAAAAGGATATATCTACACGGGTTTGAAGGAAGGGCTTTTTGTTAGGAGTCTACAAACCATTTATCACTCAAAGAATTTATGAGCTGAATTTTCCATTGTCTATGAAAAGGCCTAGAAACGTATAGATCGATTGTCAAATAATTTAGATCAACAACTTGGATCAAAGCTATCAAAGGAAATTTGTCACCTCCATTTTATGTACTACACATACTATGCAATCACATGCTAGCATCATCTACAAGTATACTTGGCAAATATTTTGTTGGCATCACAAATTGCGCAAGCATTTGCACTTGCTAGTATGGATGAATCTACTAAGAAAGGTACACAAGAAGACCTTCAAGTTTTCTAAGGTTTTTTTACTAGACACAAGGTCTAGGTAACCCACAAATCTAACTCCAGGATGCCACATGGTGTAGAACCCTACCTTTGCCAACACCTTAGAATTGGCAACTACATAAATTGCCAGGCTTTTTAAATATTTCCCATGTCCCTCCAAACCACTATCAATCTAACATATTCTAGCAATGGCAAAGAATGTTTCATTAGAAAAAAACTCAACATATAGAAAGAAATTTTCTATCAAGAGAACAATGGTTTGCATGAGCAAAGGCAATTTTTGGAGAACAAAAATGAAATATTCTATTAAAATGAGCATATTTCACTACTGACATCATCTTGGAGTTAGCATGTTATCCTCCTGTTGTGACGTTTTCACACATCGCCCCATTGCAAATGGGGACCCATGTTTTTTGCTCGTTTTGTTCGTTTTCGCTTTGCTTTTTCTAGGGTTTTGTTAGTTTGTTAGTTGTCTAGATTTAGGGTCAAGCCTTAGGGTTCTAATTACCGTCTTTTCGGACCAAAATCCAATCGTTTTTGAGGGCTTTTGAGTTTCCTTTCGTAGGATACAAATTTTGAATGAAATGAATTCGCCAGAATGGTCTAATTTTCAATTGGAATGTTGATGCAGAGCTTAAATTTGTCTAAGTGTTGAAGATGAAATGTGAATTTTTGTCCAATTGAATATTTTTGACCAAATTTTGACATTTTTGATTTTTGATCCTAGGCATCTCAAATGATTTGTTTTCGCCTTGTGAAGTGTTAAAATGTGTAAAATCATGTTATTTTGGCCTGTAGGAGCAAAATCGCTCCTGTCCCTCAGTGAAGGACGGGAGCTCGTTTTCAAATATCTTACTATTCCTGCAGGGTCAAGATGAATTACGAATTGGAAGTGATGGAGAAAGGCGAGATCTTTCCATTGAATATAAATTGAAGATTTTCATGAGCACAGAAATGCCTCCAGGGGAAAGATCGCTCCTGTCCCTCAGTGAAGGACCGGAGCTACAAATTCAATTTCGCCTTGTCCTTGCAAGATTTTGATGACTTAATGATTTGAGGACGTCCAAAGGAAGATGCTTTGCCAAATGAATATAATTTGAGATGCAAAAACGAAGGAGAATGACCTATATTGACCAAATCGCTCCTGTCCCTCTCCAAGGGACCAGGGCGAGGTACCTTGTAGCTCTCGTCCCTCTCCCAGGGACCAGAGCGATTTCCTTCATTATGCAAAATCCAGACAAAGGTCAAGGCAAGTTTACGTTCAAAAACAAGGAAAAACATGAGATAAATGCGTTGAATATAAATTGAAGATTTTTGGGACGTCCATAACAGTGCTAATTGCCTAAATCGCTCCTGTCCCTCAGTGAAGGACCGGAGCTACAAATCCAATTTTGCTTTGTCCTTGCAAGATTTTAACGTCTTGACGATGTGAGAAGGTCCAAAGAGGTACATTTTATCAAATGAATATAACTTGAAGTGCTGTCAGGGAGATCAACAGGGTAACAAGTCCGGCTTGAGTAAGGTCCTGGTCCTGAATTTTGGCTAAGTCTGGAATGTCCTGACCCTGAATTTGACTAAGTCTGGAAACTGAAAAAACCTCCAAAAACTAGATTTTGCAATATAACTCTTGGAGGTCTGAAACCACTCTCAAACATCCTGAAAGTATATATGGAATATAACTTAAAGTATAAGAAAGAAGAAACATAGAAGGAAATGTCACTTATACTTAAATGTTATATTCCATTAAAATTGTCCTGATTGAGAGTGCGAAAAGTCAAATTTCGCTCGTGTCCTTCTCCAAGGGTCCAGAGCGAAAAGCGCTCCTGTCCCTCTCCAAGGGACCAAGGCGAATCGCTCGTGTCCCTCACCAAGGGACCAGAGCGAAAATGATTAGTTGAGCCATTCCTGACCTTGTTCGGACGAATCGAGACATCAAAGGCATGGTGAAGGACGAAATGAGCATGATAGAGCATCCAGACTTGATCAAAACAATAAAATGCTTAAGTTCGCTCCTGTCCCTCAGGAAGGGACCAGAGCGATTTTTGATATAATTGATTTTCTTGCAAAGTTACAAACAATGTCAAGGCATGAACGAATGGAGTGAAGAAAGACGAATCCGTTGAATATAGACTTGGAACCTGACAAAGTGAGATAAAGGCTACAAAAGGAGGATCGCTCCTGTCCCTCTCCAAGGGACCAGGGCGATGAGGTACGTCCCTCTCATTTTCATAGTTTTGGCGCCAAATAAGCAATTCAAATTTTCCTTAAATGCTAAGTTCGATAAAAAATTGAAAATCCTATTTAATTTGGCATTTAATGTGGCGTTGATCTTTTATTAATTATTTTGCCTTTATTAAAAATCGAAATTTGCAAATTAAAAACGTAAGGCATTAATAATTAATTAATTAATTAATAAAAATCGAATTTGAAGCGCTACAAAGGGAGGTCGGCCTTGCTAAATCATTTAAAAAATCATTTAAAAAATTGTTTTATATCCTCAAGTCGGCCTAAGGGATAAATGCAATCCAAGCGCTTATAAAGGGAGGTGAGAATCATTATTTTCACATTATCATTTTTCATGCGATCTCAAAGGGAGAAGTGCGAAATTATCTTCAAGGTGCGGGTCTTGTCAAGGAAGGCGCAAACATCATCAAGGGAGTGCGAGTGTGTTTGAAGGAGCGAATTTCATTTCAAAACAAAAGAAGGCACTAGTTTTATCCAAGGCGAAACATCTATCCAAAGGAGAGGCGAACTTGAAGTTTCAAGTTAGGCGAACTTGCCAAGGACATTGAAGAACACATCAAAGATTCCAAGGGTGGCGAATTAATAAGGAGGACGTTCATTATCCTTCAAGATCAAGTCAAAGGCTTTAAATTTTGATTTTTGCCTAGGCAAATTCCTCATTTTGCATTCTAGAGTTAGCTCTCTCCTGAGGTATGGCGATATTGGTTTTATTGTCTTGATTTTGAATTGTTCATCGTCATTTCCTTAATTTTGAAATTTGGAATTTTGTTTTTCCTTAGCTCAGTCTTTTTTAGGAAATGATTAATAAAGGACTTATCATTAAGTTTCCTAAAATTTGCTCTCTAATTTATGTTATGTATTGCAAAATCATGTTACTAATTTTGAAATGTTGTGTAGGCGTCAAATGGAGGTCTCTTCAAGGAAAATCAAGCCGGATCAAGGACGGTCTTGGCCGGGACGGTCTTAGCCAGGACATGGGCGACCTCTTTCAATCCAACGTTCCAAGGCGAGGTACATCATCATCCTGCACATCAAGGACGCAAGGAGTTAGAACAAGGGCTCGTTGAAGAAGCAAAATAGTTCTAGATGAATTAATTAAAGAAAGCTTCTCAACAACATCAAGTTGAATATTTACCAAAGTTACAAGTGTCAGATGAGGTGGCATCCTAGTCATCATTTCTCCAATCAGTGAGGTCCATCTCAGCATGTCCAGATTCAATGTACTTAACTCATGGAAGGTGGCACAAACTCCGATGTACCTACCCTGGCTATCCATTGGTCGATTTTTCTAAAAGGGACATGTGTCCAAGCAATACAATTTTATCATTGGTCAAACATTAAATGTTATGTAATGGTTGTAACAAACCCTAATTAGGGTTTTCATTGTAAAATCTTGGCCATTGATCTTGAATTGATCTAAGCCATCAAATTGTATTGTGGGCACTATATAAGCCCAAACATTTCATTTGTAAAAGAGAATTAGAGTTGGATATGATTAGAGAGAGTTGTAAATAGTTGGAAGAGTTAGAATATAGTTGATAGAATAGCAATTAGAATAGAATAGGAGGACAAGGCAAGAAATTGTTGCCATTGATTGTAAACAAACTCCATTTTCATTGAAGTAATGGTGAAATATGTCGTTTTTTTTTTTGCAATTTGCATGGTTTCTTGTTGAGTCTTCAATCTTAGATGGTAGATGATTAGATGAATGGAGGAAATGTGCTTGATTGATGGTGGAATTCGTACATCCATACTACTAGCAGTTTGTTGATTGCAGACTTGCCTTGCGTAGTCAACTGGAATCATTCAGCCTAAGCTCAATTTCAATTTGTTGCCTCTTCATTGATATGCATCAACTTGGATGGTATCTATGCTTGCGGTGATGATTTGAACATCATAAAGCTTCCCATAGAAGATCGCACTAGTCTTGTGTAGATGTTCCATTGATGTCAAAACAAGACCTAGTCAGAGTTTCATCAAAAAAATCAATCATTGCTCCTACATTCTTAGTATTAGGATTAGATCCTCTCTTCGTCCCCATCCTTTTTCCATTTTTCAAATCCAAGTTAGTAAGAGCCTATGTCCAGCAAAGCAGATCGGAAGTTCAATGTAAGTCCCCTTGTGATTCCAGCAAATCACATCATACCACTGGAGCTTGTCCACACGTAGAGACCCTACATCAAAGAACCTTGGAGTCTATCTAACTGATCCTTTACGCGAATCTTCAGCAGTTAGAGACTATTTTCTCAAGAGAGGATAAGATGCCTTTAGGTATTTTATTCTGTGTATGATGGTGTACAAAATACACGTCAACACCTCCCAACCTACCACCTCCCCATTTGCATTTTGATTTTTGCACTTGAACTTTGAAGGCTCCATTCTAGGTCATATTGGTTCCTTTTTTGGACCAATTTTCTTTTTGTGGTCTAATTTGCAAGAGCTTTGCAATAGTGAAGATAGTTTTCTAATTTCCAAAAATTGTAAAATCTCCTAGGTGATGCTAAGAAATTCTCATTTTGAGGCCTTTTGGGGCTTCCTCTAAACTCATATGATAACATTTTTTAATGCAATTTTTTTTTAAATGCATATCTTTCATGTGACTTTTCAATGGTGCAGTCATATTTATCACATTTTGTCAAAAAAATGTACTTTCAACATTGTGGCCTAATCTAGCATCTATAATGTACTAAAGATGAAGACCACTTCATTAATTTCATAAGTGGCAAATGTAATCACACTAATTATAAAGTGCTATCATTAAAAATTCGCTAGAGAGTTCTCATGATTTAAGTAATCTTGGGAAGTGTGATCTTGTGGTTTCATTTATCTCTGTTGTTTAAGTTTCTTGATTGGTCCATTTTGTGACTAATTTGAAGAGACAATGATGGTTATTAAAAGACATTTAGTTGTTTATCAACTTGGAAAAGGGGAACTATAAGTCCTACTGCAACGAACATCTTCTACGTACACAACTTCAAGGGATGAACAATGTAGCAAAATATCAAGCACTAAGATCTCATCTCCATGTTATCCTAATTCGAAGTTCAATGTCGCTAATGTTTAGGCTTACAATGATTCCATGGAGCAAGATCATATTTATTGTCTATCAAAGGCATCTTCTTGGGATGAAAATTTGACAAATCTTGCAAGTTTGTCATGTGAGTCCCCTCTTGCAAATTTGGAGGACACGCATATCATCTTTGATGGAAATCACATCATAATTTTTTGTCTTGTCATCTTTGGATTTTGTTCTACATCTATCTCCACAAAGTTTTGGATTGTCGTGTTCTTTAACAGGCTCAGGACTCCTAATTTGATTGTGGCACCTTTCGACACGAGCACGGTGACATATGAAATATTTCTAGAGAGATCATACATGATGTGTTTTCTTCCATAATGTTCCTTTTAGGAATGGGAAGATATCTTGCATAAACCCTTGTGTTTGTTTCTTCCTAATGGGAGGAATGTTGTTTGGCATTCATGGATCATCTCCAACATTCACAATTAAGCATTTATCATTAGTATAGGAGACTACACATTTAGGGGGTTGTATGGTCTCTTTTCTTCTCTATTCTAGAGGGATTTTTTCCTCACATGAGATTTTGTCATTCTCAATTATTTTGAATAGGGTCACTTACCCTACTCTCTTCATCCTCTCTTGGGGGGAGTTTTGTGCTATAAGATTTCTCCTTCTCTTCTTTTCAAAGGGATTATTTTATACATGGGCACCTAACATGATTACACATCTATCAAGATCTATTTATCCTTCCCTACCCACCTAAACTATGTGTATGCGGGGTTGTTAGTGCATTCTTTTATTTTTGCTTTCATCCTTGTGCTTTCATTGAAGCTCATTGATCTTCAATGCCTATCTCCATTGCCAAATCTTACAAATATGACTTACAATTTCAAAATTTCTCATACCTTGGACATGAGAAAACTTACCCAATTAGAGTAAAGTTACAAGGCAAAGAGATTTTATGTATATCCAATTTCCAAGCCCTTAAGATCTTAGGTCCTCAAACAAATATCTTTTCTTCAACATCTCCTTATATGAGGTTTGAATTAATAAAATATTGCATCTCAAACATTGATGCCTCAAGGACTTTCAATTGACCTCATGTATACTAAGATAATGAGATCAAAAAAACTTAAGCAAACTCCATGATCCCTAAATTGGATTGAAGCATGCTAGACCATTGGGGTCATAATGGAGTTGAACTATTAGGCCCTGATATGGGAGAAACATTCATCACCTAATTGAGAGTTACATGGATACCAGTTCACAAAATGGTTTATAAGGTGTAAGGGGTGATGTGAAACATCCCCAAAGGCTTCAATTCAGTTTGATAATGTCAGAAGTACTTCGAAAACCAAGAATGGCACAGTTTTACCACAAACATAGGTGGCAAACTCCGAATTTACACCAGTGAATACACATTTGCTGCAACGAACTAGACATTCACCTTGACGAATTTGTCAAAAGCAGCAAACTATATTCTATAAAGAAGAGGCTGTAACTTGAAGAGTTTTTGAAGTTGAAGCAGTTCAATTGGATGTCTTTTGGCTTTCCAATGGCATTGGGAAGCAGAGAGGGATCTACAAGAAGATGTTTCATGCAAAAACAAGGGTTGACTCTTTGAAGAAACATCTGGTTATGCTCTTGGAATGGATTTGTTGGGGGATCGATAGGATTTTCGCATAGTTGGAGGCACAGTAAGTGTGAGGACTACAAGGACGTGTTTGTATATTCCAATGTACCTTGTAAGGTGATGTAACATTTGTGTAAACCTCAGATATCTTGGCAATTTAAATCTTTGCCAAGGCAAGAAAGATATTGAGGAGGGCATAGGTATTTGACTTTGGAAAAATGTGGGCAAGATCAGGTGGGAATGACATGCTGTTGTTGCATAGGCACATATGAGTCTCACATGAAATGCCTCCAGCTTCTCTAAATGACTATTCAGACAGGAGCAGATCAGGTCGTCAACAGATAAGCAAGGCTCAGTTTACTCCCTACGTTTATCATGAAATTTACAAAATTTGGACAATATATGTTAAGTAAAGTGCAAACGTCCTCCTGTTATTTCAAGGCAGCCTCGTATGACCAATGGGTGCACTGATTAAGCTACCTATAAATCTTGTAAATCTTGCTGAAATAGTGAGGTCATGGGATAACGATTGTGGGTTAATCCAGCATACCCATGTTTTCAAATATTAAGAATTCGGACCAAGCTTAACCTCACACGGTCTTAAACCACGGAATATAACCTCACCTAGCATTCACTAGAGGGACAGTTATTCAAACTCAATAGTATAATGCAACTTCGAAAAAAAAAAGGAAAAAAACTGTAGCTAAATAGAAAAGTAAATATGGTATCTGCGAAACCCAAAATGCCAAAAACCTTAACAAACATTTAAATCCACAAAAAATCCTGTACAAATCCAGTTAAATGTTTTTACGACTTCAATTTCTTGTATGTAACAAAGTCACAAATCCCTTAGACTTTATGGCCCTTCCCACACAAACACAATTTAAATTCCCAAATTCAGAATTAACATTCGTCCCATAACTTATGTGAAAGAAGTACCTGTGAACCTGAAAAATAACCTTCTTGCTGTTCTGTGTAACATCACGGCTAGCCTTCACAAGTCTCTCTCTCTTCTCATTCTACATTCCGTACCAAAATTTCCAGAAAAGAACAAAATAAAAAGGGTTAATCATGGAGATCTCTCTCAAACTAAAACAAAAAGCTATACACAATTCAGATTGAAGAGCGACTGTATAAGTCAGGAAAATTGAGAGTGTACCAACTGGTTGAGATGCTCGCAATACTTTTCAAATTCATGCCTGAATGGGTTTGGATTTTCAGTCGCCATTGTCGTTTTAAGGCGTTTAGCGGAGGACTCGGTAATCAGACCAGAAGAGAAACAACCTGCAACCAACAAAATCAAATCCAATGTTTAACTACACATTAGAAAGATGAGATTTGAAGTGGGTATTTCAAAATAGTATCCGTTAGGGGCGTTCACCACGCATGTGTCCCCTAATCTCCACAGTGGCGTTAAAAGCCCATCGCCCGTGGCTTCTCAACAACATTTTCAACTTTTGTTAAGGGCCCTTAAGCTCTTCCGATTTTGCTTTTGCAAGGGAATAAAAACCCTTTTACATAAATCTAAGCTGATTAAAAAAATGAAAAACATTAATCACAAAATTAATTTAGATTTAATTTTAGGAGGGAAACTGATAATTGAATTATAAATTTATTGAATTTTTATAAATGGTAATGGTGCATCAAATTAGTTTTCTAATATCTAAAAATTAATCATTTTGAGGTGCATAATATCTTGGAATCTTTTATAAGTTGATATTAAGTGACTCAACGTCAATTCTTAATAATACAAAAACAATCTCAGAGGCACAGATCCAATCTAGCAAATGGCAAAGTAATCTGACATAGTTTGTTGTAATCTTTGCTATCTAGACATGTAAAGGACTAGTGGTATTTTAAAACACATTAAGGAAGTTGTTGGATCACAAGTGTCATGTTCTTTTAAGTCAAACCCTTTGATAGACCAACTTTACGACCTTGAACAAATGTTGGCAAATAGCAAGCAAGCATGAAATAGCCAATATGTTGATTATGAAGCAAATATCTCCATCTTAGTACTCTAAATTGAATTTTTCCTAGAATGAATGTTCTTATAATGTAGGTAGTCCTTCTTGTTCTCTTCTTATTCTTTGATGATGTAAAAATGCATAAATGAATATCTTTAAATACCAAGACATAACAAACTGTAGCACAAACATGTACCGAATTAGCCCTAATAACTAGTAGGAAAGGGGGGTTAGTAATTTTCAATTTGAAAAAAAAAATTTAGGGTTAATCTTGAGTGACTTGAGATCAAATTTGAGCATTGTGAGATCAACCAAAGTCAAAGAATACAAAGTCTTGGGATCTCAAACAAATGCACAAAATTTTGATATAAAAATGAAGTAAATATGTAAGATTGCATATGAGTGGAACTAGGATAAGGTTGAATATATCGAAACACAAGAAGAGGAGAGTAAATTGGGGTGGATGAGGATTAAAGAAGGAGCCAAACTAGCATGAGATATGCCATTTATTGCTCTAAAATTGCGTTAATTTATTTCATCAAATGGGCCCAAAACAAAATGTGAATTCATATGAGTATGCAATTTTACCATTCCATTTTGCTCTACTTTGAGGTGCATGTGAATTGAGCATGAGCATGTACCTCAAAGTGTGTGAACATTCTTGTCCATGTAAGAAAAGTAAATATTTACACATTGAAGGCAATGGGTCAATGTAGAGTAATGGACGCAACTTGATTTCTTCATGTGTTCCATTTTTTAGCACAAGCACTCTATAGGAACTTGCAAGAGAAAGAAAACATATGCAATGAATAACTTCTATTACACAAGTGAAATAGATAGAATTTTAATTTTTTCTTTAAATGTTTAAGAAAATATTGAAGTAATAAAAAAGAAAAGGGTTAAATAGATTTCCTATATGAAAGTGGTACTAAAATACTCTACCTCGTATAGCAATAGTAATATGGTATGGAGCTTCATCTACATCCATTCAATTTTGATCAAAGATCTATCTAGGGCATAGTGATAAGTCTTTATCTAACATAATGCACTTTTTGAAATCACAATGTTAGAATATTAGTGACATTATAGTCCCCATCTAATTGGTTATCTAGAATATGTGCAAGGGATCACAAAGGAAAAAATAGTACATGATTAGTAAATGTATCTAGAAAGTATAAAGCATATGATTTAATAAATGTCATAAATAACATCATATGACAAGAGAGTGAGATATATCTAATTGAAAGCATGAAAATTATATAGCTTGGAAATAATTGCTAAGGTGTGTAAAATAAGTTTACCCCCATTATAGGAAAATAAAGGAAGTAACATCTCTTTCCCTAACATTCTTGGTAGAAAAATAGTTTGGTTCCTCTCTTTTCCTCGAGTGTTATTTTAATTATTTGTGATTGTTCCTTTTGTTTTTCTCGAAGTCATTTATATTTTTATTTATTATGATTAATTTATTGTCTTTTATTAATAGAATTTATAATTTTTGAGTTTAGGATTTGTGTTTCTCTATTTAAATTAGGGTTTTGTGTTATATTTTGGTATGGATGTTATATTATAAGATCCTCATGTGACTTAGAGAGAGGTAGGGTATTTTAGGTGTTATTTGTTAGTAGGGAAAACCATAAAATTTATAAGTTTTTACTAGTTTTTGGTCATTCAAGTTTGAACCCATGACCCCTAGGTTAACATTTTGGATGTTCTTCTCCACTCTTACCAAGTACATATTGATTCCCTTTTAGACATTGAATGCTAATAGGAATTTTGAACTAGAGATTTTGATTATCATTCCCTTATTCGTTCACCTCTCACTTCTCATGTGGTCATACATTTTGGGGGTGTTGCCCTCAAACTCTTGTCGAGTGCACGGATCCCAAACCCCCCACATGGTGGGTACCCCCTTGTAATTATCTATGGTCATTTATTAATAGTGACCGTTTTTAGTAAAATTTTAAGGCACCATTTTTCTAACAAATATTTTGCTTGGTAATCACCTTGCAAAAACAACAAGAGGGGTACTTACATCATATTTTGATTGCTAAGGGTCGAGACACTCACTGACTCCAAATACCATTTGCACTTTACTCATAGTATTAGTTAAAGAAACTACAACATTCATCAAAGCCTCTACCTTAACAAGCTTCGCCCTGTCATTCTCCACCATATGTCTAACAAAATGATATTGAACATCAATGTGTTTAGTCTTGGTTTGAATTGTTGGGTTATTAGCTAGGAAAATTGCATTGACTATTACAATAATTGTCACTACACCTTTTTATTATTCTAATATCTTAAAATAATCTCTTAAGCCAAATGGCTTCTTTCAGGCATAAGTAGTTGCCATATACTTAGCTTTAGTAATGGACAAAGAAACCACAACCTATCGCTTACTCATCCATCTGATTGCACCACCAAATAAATTAAATGCATAAACACTTTTGGATCTTTTGCTATCAATGTCACATGCCTAGTTTGAGTCCACGTAACCATGCATACCAAGAAAAATCTCATCTCTTATCAAATTGCCATGATAACATAAATAATACCATGAGGTACCTTTCAAATATTTGAAAACTCTTTTAACTACATCCCAATGAACTCTACTAGGATTAGACATATATCTAGAAAGGATTCACGTTGCTTAGGCAATGTATGGTCTAGTGTAGACCATAACATGCATCAAACTTTGAACTACACTCTAGTAAGGCACTCTACTCATGTCTTCCATTTCCAATGGGATGTAGGACAATTTGAAGTAGGTAACTTCATTCCAACTATAAAAGGAACACATAATAGTCTATAATCTTACATGTTAAACCTATGTAAAACTAAATTTGCATGCTTACTCTAGCCTAGCCATAGCTTTTTATTCACTCTATCTCTTATAATTCCCATCCAAAAAATGTGTTTAGCTACACCAAGGTCTTTCATTTCAAATTTAGCTACAAGCTAAGACTTTAGTTCTCAAATCATTATTTTCCCTTTACTAATGAATAACATATCATCAACATATAATTCAATGTACAAGAAATGATCACTATCAAATTTATAATAAATAAAGTGATATAATTTAGAAGGATTAAATCTAAGAAAACTTTCATCTTAATTAGAGCATTTGATGGATGAAATCTTCTATAGGTCTAAGTTAATCCATGTTAGAATTCAAAGCAAATATACATCTCCAATCATCAAGTCAATACCTTTTAGGTGGTTGTCTATCCCTTGTAGAACTTTAAACAACATGAGTTGGAGGTTCTTCCTCCTCTTTTGAAAATACAGAGCAATATGAGCTCTCCTCAACTTCTTGTCTATCTAGGGGTCTCATTTCAACTTTCTTAGATGTACAAGGAAATTGAATCACATCTTCTTGTTTAGTTTCTTTTAGCTATAGTGTGGTAGAAGGAGGCTTATTTTCTCTAAAAAAAGCACTTTTACCATATATTACCTTATGTGATATAGGATCCCAAAGCTTTTATCTTTTCACACCATAGCTATACCTGATGAAGACATATTTGATTTTCTCTTTAAAGGATAATATGTGGATTTCTCTCCACTACAAAACAAGATAGGATTGATTCAAATGGTGGATGTATGACAGATGATGGATTGATTATGGAAAGATTTTGGCATTGATGGTATGATGAAAGAACAAGGATCCGGTCAACTACTAAGAGGGGGTGTGAATCAGTAGATAGAAAAACTGACACTAACTTCACCAATCTCAAAATCAATCTCTCAAAGTAAACTTAGAACTATCAATGCAATATCACTGTCAAGATTAAACCATCAAGATAAACTAGTTGATTGTTACAACAGATTAACAATAAACAACTTGAAACTCATAAACATCCAAATACTTTTACTGACATAAGTAAAACTTCATTTCATATTGTTGTCGGTTATCATGACTTATCAAAGTGGATTAAGTAGTTAAGCAAATCAACCATAGAAAACATAACCACAAAAATATTCACCACTTGATGTTGGCATTTTGATGATGTTGTGATTGTCATTGATGGACACACACTTGTTTTGAGATCACTTTCTTTATGTATGAGTTATGCTCAACTGGTATTTGTTCCAACCGGTATTATGTATTATAGTCTTTAGACTATTGGTGTTTTACAGAAGATGTTTACTGGTCACAAACTGACTGAAGACCCAAAGCGGTATGAAGATCTCAAGCGGTATGAAGGAACAAAGCGGTAGTTAACATTTTTTCTAGTCTTCATTTTTGACAACAGGCAATCGGTAAAATGTATGAACCAGTATTACTCTCTAATGAGTTACCAACCGGTACTTCTGTGATGAGTTATCATCCACCGACACTTTGGCTGTGATTTTGTGTCGTGTTACCAAATGTGTCTAGATGCACTAAACCTAGGAACTTGTAATGTAATCCTATTGGACCGACATGAAATCGGACTCCTTTATAAGGACATCATGTCTAGGGTTTTTTTATTGTTGATGAGGTTTTGTATGTACGATCACATAAGAGAAGATTAGGTCTGTGTGAAGAGTAGAAGTGTGGAGATATTGAAGACTAAAGTAATGCTGAAATGCATTAACAATGAGCTATCATGGATCTAACCAAGCATACTGTGCTAGTATCTAGATTACTCACTTGTTGAACTCACATCTTCAACAAGTCTGAAACCCTTAACCGAGTAGGCCTAGCAAAGCCTTTGTAAATCCTCTCACAAGTTAGTCTTTAACAAGACTTATCTCCTAACAGAGATCTAGATTCCTAACAGAATCTGTTCTGGTGAAGAACATTGTATGACCTTAACCGGTCTGGTTTTTATTTTGCGGATAGTTACTTGTGAGTTTCTTCTCACCGTGGTTTTTCCCATTTGGGTTTCCACATCAAAACTTCTTGTGTTATGGTGATTGTGCTCTTGTGGGTGAATGCTATGTTTGCTATTTGGTTTGCATTTATCTTAACCGGTTTATTTGTAAATTTGTCATACCGGTTATTTGCTAAACTGTTTAAGTGTTTGAGTTCAGTGTTTTTTGGTATACTAATTCACCCCCCCCCCCCCCCCCACTCTTAGTATTCATCAATTGGCATCAGAGCCAACCTTTCTATAAGTCTTATCGCTTGGAAGGAGATATGGGGAAATACACTGTGAGGGAACTTACTCATCATCTCACTCAAACTGAGAAAGCCTATGATGAACTCAAAGTCAAGTATAAAGCCTCTCTGGCAAAAAGAAGAGACTGTGCTGAGAAACTAATGGAGCTTACCGAAAATATTTCTTCTAATGAAGCAGACATGGAAGCCCTAGTTGAAGAAGTTGAAAAACTGAATGAATCCAATGCTAACCTGAGAAGGGAACTGGAAGGACTGACTATTAGAATGTGTTAAGAGCTTGAGAACTAAAGGAAAGTTGAAGATCTGGTAAAAGACAAAGATCATGAGATCTCTAAGTTGAAGCAAGAAATTAGTGCCCTTACCGCTCATCTCCAAGAGAGCAAAATGGAAAAAAAAGAAATGCAAGGTGAACTAAACATGGCTATTTCTGAGAATGCAACCTTGAAGGAATCCAATGCTGCTATTTCCAAGGAATTCACTGAGTCAAAGGAAATACTTGCCAAATTCAATCAGAGTACTATTAAGCTAGAGCAAAAGCTTGAATCAGCAAAACCGGTAAAGAATACCACTGGACTTGGTTTTTTCCAGTTATGAGGAAGGTGAGACCTCTGGAACAAAAGATGTAGCATCAAAGAAGCAACCAACATCAAAGGATAAAGGTAAGCAAAAGTTTAAACCTGTTTGCTTTAATTGTCTCAAAGAAGGACATACTGCTAATGTGTGTAGAAATAAGGCCTACAATAATTTTCCTTATTTTCTAAACAATAAGCCTAGATCCAATAGATTCAATGGAAACTGTTATGCATGCAACAAGTTTGGGCATAGAGAATTTGAATGCAAATCTGTTATGAACAGCACTGGGAGATACCCTCCAAGGGCTCAAAGAGTTGTTCTGGAACCCTCTATGAACCGGAATCCAAACCGGTACAATGCCTATGACCATTAGTCAAGTGGTGGTGGCTATCAAGCAGCAACTAGTTGGAGAGCAACCTGTTTGATCTGTCATGGTGGTGGTCATACTGCTACAACATGCAGAAGGAAGAATGGTAGAATGAACAATGGACCGTGGAGAAAACCTGGAATGATATGCTATCATTGTATCAAACCGGGACACCCTGCCAGAACCTGCAAAATGAGAAAGAACCTATCAGATGATATACCGATCACTCCAGAAGGGAAGATTGATGTTGAAACCGTTCAAGCAGGAATGAATAAAACATGGAAAAAGAAACCTAAAGAAGTGTCACAAGATGAACCGGTTTCTGAACCTAGTGTGGAAGTCTCTGAACCGGCAAACTGAGCTTTAGAAAAGCTTAGGGGGAACATATCAGTGAAATATTTGAACCCCCATTTATATCGGTAAAGACCTTAACCGGTATACATTACCTGTCCATTGGCAGAAGATTTTGAAGCGGTAAAAGGCAAAATTAGGGTTTGTACCCTAGCGGTGGAGCATTTATTATGGTAGGTGAAGAATTTGTTCAAAAGGAATTTTCAAAGTCATTTTCACTTATCAATTTACGAGCGAAGAAATTTTCAAGAGCAGAGCGATAAAGAGCAATTGACTTGTGATTCAGAGAGAATTCAAATCTTGCAGGAGAATCCAAAGATATTTTCAGTCAATTGATGAAGAACACTAAGAGGTAACCGAGCAGCCAAAGTGGTGTGACGTGAGTTGCATTGGCAAACCCTAAATTTTGAATTTGTAAAGGTATTTCTCAAAATTCTTGTTAATCATGGCTTCTGCATCGCACTTCAGCTCTAGTGTACCCATGGACTCAGTTGAATTTATTCAAAGGAAAATGAAATACAATGCCCTGTCTCAAATACCTGTCAGAGTCATTGTTGAAGAAGATATTTCAAGGTACATTGACTGTAAATTGGAAGACCTAGGATCCTTAGCGATTCATTCCCAACTAGGTCTGTTTTGTGGGGATGACAAGAAAATCAAACCGGAATACAACATCCTAGAAAGGAAGAAACTACATAATGTTGTCTATTTTCTTGAAGAGTTCACTGAAGAACACATCTGCATCATCCTAAGTAGAGTACATGGCGACAAAATTTATCTCGAGAGGACGCGTGACATAACACCAAAAGCAATTCATGCAGTCACTGATTTCTACAACATTGGTGAGGTGCCAGCCCTAAATAAAGTCATCAAGACTGAAATAACTAAGCTCACCGGTTCTCTGAGCGACCAACGGGGAATGACTGTCAATCCCATCAAAGATGATTTGGTCAAGTATGCTTGCATGGTGATTTGGTATAGAGTATTTTATGCTAGTAGAATAAAATCTGTCCATGTTGTTGCGGTGAATGACGCCCACATAATGATCAAGGAGGACACCTCATTTGATCTATGCACCTGTTTGCACAAGCAAATTCTATTAAAATTCAAGTCCATCAAACAGGACAGTGCCTTAAGATTCAGATTTGGACGACTTTTGGTAGGTCTATTTTTCTACTTTCAAGGCTATTTCTCGGGAGTCGGTGATATTCAATGGTTTGCTGACCAACCGGTCACCAAACAAATTAGGGAAAGTCTCCAAGCGGTGGGAACCAGATATCCTGAAGTCTTGAATAAATATTTTGATGAATTCAAGCGGAAGATGAGCTAGAGGATGAGGATATCTGGAGACATTGTTAAGAAATATGAAGAGGACATCTGCTTTACCATTAAAGTAGATGAGTGCATAATGGAAGCAGTAGATCAAAGACAGGAAGAAGTAGAACCTATGGGATATGAGGTGATGTATGACATGTTAGACGGGTATTCCTCTACCCTGCTAGCCTCGTCGCGAACCGACACCTACTTAGAGAGGACAACACCGATTGAAAATCCTAAAGAGAAAAAGGGAAAGGCAGTACCGGCGGTATCGACACCGATTACCTCAGCAAGTCCTGAAGTGACCAAGCGGTCACCTACCAAAAAGAAACCTAAAGTTGCTACTGCTAAAGTTTTTGAAAGGGAGCAGAAGACCAAAAGCAACTCACTGGAATTTGAGGATACAGAACCAGAAGTGCAACCTAAGAAGACCAAGCAAACAAGGAAGAAAGCAAAAACTACCGATAATGCACCTGCATCATTTGCACCAATAAATATTGATATCTCTTCTTATAAGTCGATGACACATTGTTAGAGGACTAATAAGAATATTAAAAGAAAATTGCTTGGTGATTTGAAGGAGTATTTTGATGATTTTGTTGATAGTGAGAAAGAAGAAGTAGAGCGGGAAATCATTAATTATTTATGTGTTTATGACTGGTCGCCATCAGAAATTAGATCTGAGGCACCTGATTCTTTATACAATTCTTTAGATAATAAATGGTGCATTGCTATTGAGAGAGAACAAGAGATTAGAGAAAAGATTTTTGCAGAATACTTCCCTGATGCTTCAAACTCTGAATTGTTTGAAATCATGGATCGTACAAAGGTCTCTTCTTTATGAGAGGAAGAAGACTCTTGCTACTGGAAGGAAAAGCCTCTGAAGTGGTGAAAGACACACACTTCCATACTAAAGCCGCTGTGAAAATACATCAAGTTGCTCAAGCAAATAGAGAAGCTTAACAGGAACGGAAACCAGAAAATCGGATGAGGCATTTGATGGTGAAGGAGAACTAGCTATAGAACAGGTTGGCACTATTGATGTGGACGCGTTAGATGGTGAAGATGTCACTCCGGACACATAGAAGAAGAAGCAAGACAAGGAAAAGGCTGACGAAGAGGAGAAGAGGAAAGAAGAGGAGAAAAAGAAAGAAGAGGAGAAGAGGAAACAAGAAAGGAGAAGAAAAAACATGAAGAGGAGCAAAGGGAGAAAGAAGAGGAAAAGAAAAGAGCTGAAGAAAAGAAGGCAGCAGAAAAAGCCAAACAGGCGGAGACTCCAAAGGCATTCAGTGGTCAAGCCAAACCAGTTGACATCACTAGCCCTATCGACCTCGAATCTGCAGATGAATCAGAGTCATTGCAAAGCATAAAGCTTGCACAAGAAAGATTGGAAACTTTGAGGAGGAAAAAGGAATAGGATGTTATTCAAACTGCAGTTGACACTCTCATGAGTTTGATTCCAAGTACTAACCTCCCCAGTACTGATTTCTCTCTAGCCAAACTGAAACTTCTATGTACTGTTGTAGAGGACCAGGTTCAATGCCTGGAAGATGTTGCTGAAGCAAATTCCAAGGAGAAGCTTGAAAAGGCATTAAACACTGCCTTGGTCAAGAAACTGAATGAGCTCCGGTCTCAACTTCAGAAACAACAGAAGGATATAAGAGATGCTATGGATGAGGGCAAACTACTGATGAGCAAAATTAGCCAACCCCATCTATTTTGCGATGATGTGCTTGCACAAAAAGATGAACTCCAATAGGAGCTACAGAAGCACATAAGCAACTTCAAGACGCCATATGATTCTTTCACTACATATGGGAAAATCATTCACCGGTATCAGCTTCAGTTTGCCCAGATTGAATTGGAGATTAGCAACTGGTCTTATTTCCCAGACTGCAAATTCTTCAGAAGTGCTTTCTCAATCTGGAAGCCCTAACGGTAACTCAAGAGATGAGTACCATTGATGCCATGGAAGAACAGGTATCTCAAATGCAGATAGAAAGTAAGGTTTCTCCCTCATTACTTGAGTCATGGTCATTAGACATGAAGACTTTTTTGCAGGATTTTAAATCGGTTTTTGTCAAGTTTCATTCCTTATTGTCATAAACATTTACTCCATTTTATGTTAATGAGAAACAAGGGTTATTTTGCAGTACTTTGTCATTGTTGGCAAAGGGGGAGTAATATCTAAAATTTTGGTGCATATTATGTATACTTTCATGTTATTTCTTTAAGGGAGTAGTATACATTGTAATTTCTGCAAAAGGGATAGTGTATATGCTTAGGGGGAGTAATTTTGATTATGGCATAGTTTTGTTGTAAAAACACTTAGATGTCAAAATTTTCCTAAGTGTTACCATCAATGCCAAAGGGGGAGATTGTTGGCATTTTGATGATGTTGTGATTCTCATTGATGGACACACACTTGTTTTGAGATCACTTTCTTTATGTATGAGTTATGCTCAACCGGTATTTGTTCCATCCAGTATTATGTATTATAGTCTTTAGACTATTGGTGTTTTGCAGAAGATGTTTACTAGTCACATACTGACTGAAGACCCAAAGCGGTATGAAGATCTCAAGCGGTACGAAGGAACAAAGCGGTAGTTAATACTTTTTCCAGTCTTCATTTTTGACAACCGGCAATCGGTAAAATGTATGAACCGGTATTACTCTCTGATGAGTTATCAACCAGTATTTTTGTGATGAGTTATCATCCATCGACACTTTGGCGGTGATTTTGTGTCATGTTACCAAATGTGTCTAGATGCACTGAACCTAGGAACTTGTAATGTAATCCTATTGGACCGACATGAAATTAGACTCCTTTATAAGGACATCATGTCTAGGGTTTTTTTTATTGTTGATGAGGTTTTGTATGTGCGATCACATAAGAGAAGATTAAGTCTGTGTGAAGAGTAGAAGTGTGGAGATATTGAAGACTGAAGTAATGCTGAAATGCATTAACAATGAGCTATCATGGATCTAACCAAGCATACTATGCTAGTATCTAGATCACTCAATTGTTGATTACTCACATCTTCGACAAGTCTAAAACCCTTAACCGGGTAGGCCTAGCAAAGCCTTTGTAAATCCTCTAACAAGGTGGTTCACAACTGTGAATCTGAAATCCTCTCACAAGGTAGTCTTTAATAGGACTTATCTCCTAACAGAGATCTAGATTCCTAACAGGATACGTTCTAGTGAAGAACATTGTATGACCTTAACCGGTCTGACCTTAACTGGTCTGGTATCTATTTTGCAGATAGTTACTTGTGAGTTTCTACTCATCGTGGTTTTTCCCATTTGGGTTTCTACGTCAAAACTTCTCGTGTTATGGTGATTGTGCTCTTGTGGGTGAATGCTTTGTTTGCTGTTTGGTTTGCATTTATCTTAACCAGTTTATTTGTAAATCTGTCATACTGGTTATCTACTAAATTATTTAAGTGTTTGAGTTCAGTGTTTTTTGGTATACTAATTCACCCGCCACTCTTAGTATTCATCACTTGACACAGTATTTTTGAGATGGAAGCCCAAATGGGAAAAACCACGGTGAGATGAGACTCACAAGATAACTATCTAAACTCTTCTGAAGTTCACCTTGTTAAGAGCCAAGCCTATTAAAGCTTTACAAAAGGCTTGTTAAGAACAAATCCTGTTAGGGAGCACCCGGTTAAGGGATTGACTATAATGCCTTGTTAGAAGCAATACCCTATGAGGAGTAACCTCGGTAGAGGATTTGAAATCCAAGCTAATGGATCACCTAGTTAGAGGATTTAAATAGCACCGAGCTTGTTAGAGCTTACCCGGTTAAGGGATTTTACTGTTGTAATTGTTAGAAAACAACAGGAGTTTGTTGATCTATTTGAATAGCACTACACTTGCTTGTTCAGATCCTTTTCATGCTCCTATATGCCTTTACTCAAACTACAGATACATCACCCAGTTCGGCAACCACACACTCAACTAAAACTTTGCCAACACTTCAACTAATTACTCATCGACCTTATAAACAAATCAATTAGTTCGGTAACACAACAAAAACCCAATTCTCTCATAGAGATTACAAACAAGTTGGTTCAAGTATGACCATTGGATTACATAACAATCTTTGCACATCATCCAAGAAAGCCTCGACCGCTCATTGACCACCGCTTCCTTGAAGTCAATAACTCATCACGCGCTTTGCATTACATGCAATATACTTGCTAATTCCCTAGACAAAAACTGTTACCTCAACGCGCCAAAAACACTTTGAAACTCTCTTCATACAATAAACATATGTGTCATAATCATTACCGCTCATCATTAGATCATAAACCATTATAACCAATTCACCAAACTTAATCGGTTAGGGTTTATCAAATCAACAGGTAGGGTTTACCGGTTCAACTCTCCAATACTTAGCAATATCGGTTCACTCCACAAACTTACCTACCGGTTACAGTTTCCTTTCACTAGCTCTTCCTTCCAATTACAAACCAACATTACAATAATATCATTATCGGTTAATTGACATCAATGACAACATAACATATCATTAATGCAATCTTCATGCAAACGTCAACAATCTCCCCCTTTGGCATTAATGGCAATACAAATATCAATACCATTGATTGTTGTGATTGTGAATAGGAATCCTAGTTTACATTTTACCATGTACTATCCTTGTCTTTAGCTTGTCTTCCTTCTCTCTATCAATCATACAAATCATCTTCACAAAAATCACATAGTTCTTCTCCCTCTTTGACAACAATGACAAAGTGAAAGTAAAACATGCAATGTCAAATTTCACTATTCAGCATCAACAACCCGTAACTTGATGCTCCCCCTGTGGAATAACTCTACTTCTACACTAATCCTACTGTGAAATTCTGCAAGTAGCTCCGAGACTAATGTACTCTACATTATGCTCAATTGACCTCATGAAGGGGTACAACCCCTAGTTGACTTCTAAGATACTCAAAATTAGTCTTAGGCAGAGGTTTGGTAAAGATATCTGCAAGTTGCTCCTTTGTAGAAACATGCTCCAAGATCACATCTTTACTCTACACTTTTTGCCTCAAGAAATGATATGTCAATTCCATATGCTTGGTTCGTGCGTGCAAAACAGGGTTCTTGGAAATATTTATAGCACTGGTATTATCACATAAGATCTTTACAAGTTTTGAAATCTTCATCTTAAATCCTTCCAGAATGTGCCTCATCCAGATAGCCTGGGTACAATTCATATAATTTGCAACATACTCAGCTTCAGCAGTAGACTGTGATATACAACTCTGCTTCTTACTACTCCATGAAACAAGTCTTCCTCCAAGAAAAAATGCTCCATCGGTTGTGCTTTTCCTATCATTAACATTACCTACCCAGTCTGCATATGTATGCACCTTCAAGTAAAAGTTTCCTCCATATGGATACCATAATCCATAGTCAAGAGTACCTTGGTTGCTATCAAATGTGTTTCCTTAAGATTCTTCTGAAATCTAGCAACTAGACCAACTGCATGAGCCATATCCAGTCTGTTGTGAACAACATAGTGCAATTTTCCAATCATTGACCTGTACTCCTTCTCATCAACAGATGTGGATTCATCTTCCTTAGACAACTTACACCCTATAACCATTGGTGTCCCAACCAGTTTACAGTCTCTCATACCGAATATCTTTAATACCTCTTTCACATACTCAGACTATGTGATGAAAATACCACTCTTCATTTGCTGAATTTGCAAGCCTATGAAATTTTTTATCTCTCCCACTAGAGACATTTCAAACTCATTTTTCATTTCATTTGCAAAGTCATTGCCCATGTCATCATTACCTCCAAATATGATATCATCTACAAATACTTCGCTAACCAGTATTTTATCTCCTTCAGATTTGAGATATATGTTGCTATCTTTACTGGTTCTCTGAAAACCTATCTTCATTAGGTGTGAATGAAGCCTTTCATACCATGCTCTCAGTGCTTTCTTTAACCCATATAAAACCTTGTACAATCTGTATACCATGTCTTTTTCATCAGTCAAAGCATAACCATCTGGCTGCTCAATGTATACTTCTTCTTCCAGTATTCCATTCAAAAATGTTGACTTTACATCCATCTGATACACTTTGAATCCCTTATGCGTTGCAAATGCAAGTAAAGTTCTGACACCTTCCATTCTAGCCACTGGTGCAAAATTCTCACCATAATCTTCTCCTTCTTCTTGTGCATAACCTTTACAAACCAATCTAGCATTGTTGCGAACTACAACACCATCTTCATTTAGCTTGTTCCTGAATACCCACTTAGTACCTATCACATTTTTATTTACCGACCGGGGTGCTAGGGTCCATGTGCTGTTCTTCTCAATTTGATCAAGCTCCTCCTCCATAGCTTTAACCCAATGATTATCTCCAAATGCTTCCTTAGCAGTTCTTGGCTCAATAGTGGAGATCATGCAAGAATTCTCTCTGATTCTTCTTCTGGTTAATACTCCAACATCCTTATCTCCAATAATCTGGTCGGGATTGTGATTGAGTCTCACATACCTCAGAATAATATTATCATTATCTTCAAGTTCTACTTCTTCATTATCATCATCTTCTTCTGAATCTACCCATTTTGGTTGAACTGGTACAACAACATTCTCTTTACTAGTTTCAGGTTTCACAGTTTTTGGTTCCAAAAATAAAATGCATGGATCTTCATCCTTTTTCTCCACACTGGTTTCCTCTGAGACTTCAGGATATTCATCCTATCAAACATCAACACTCTCAATAATTCTCCGTGTTCAGTTGTTATAACATTTGTAGCCATACTCTTGGTGGAATAACCAAGAAATATAACTTCATCACTTTTAGCCTCAAATTTGCTAATATAGTCACCTCTCTTAATAAAACATTTTCTTCCAAATATCTTGAAATAACTAACATTAGGTGATCTACCATACCAGTATTCATAAGGAGTCTTGTCCTTACCTCTCTTTACCAAAATCTAGTTCATAGTGTAGATAGTTGTGCTGACAACTTCTCTCCAAGAAAAATTCGCTACACCTCCTTGTATCAACATCGTCCTAGCACCTTCAACAATTGACCGATTGTTTCTCTCTGCAATACCATTCTGTTGTGGTGTCCTCAGTGCAGAAAGTTGTCATTGGTACCATTTTCTTCACAATATCTAGTGAATTCCTCATAAGTAAATTCACCACCTTGATCAGTCCTCAGACACTTTATCTTCTTATCGCTCTCCTTTTCAGCTAAGGCTCTGAATGCCTTGAACTTACTAAATGCTTCAGTTTTATCCTTCAAGAATGTGACCCACATCATTCTTGAGTAATCATTAGTGAAGATCATAAAATATCTGTCACCTTGAATACTTTAAGTCCTTATTGGTCCACAAAGATTTGTATGAACCAAATCTAAAAGATGTTCCACTGAAAAATATTTTCTCTTGAAAGTTGAGGATGTCATCTTTCCCAATTGACATTCCTTACATAGAGAATTAACCGATTTTTCTAACTGAGGCGAACCTCTCACTATCTTGGACTTACTCACTTTAACAATGTTATCAAAATTTATATGACATAATCTCCTATGCCAAAGCCAACTATCATCTATTTTTGCAATTAAACAGTTGCTGACTTTAATATTCAGGTGAAATAGATTACCTTTAGTTTGCTTCCCAATTGCAATCAGTTCACGTTTGCTCCCATAGATTTTACACATACCATTCTTAAACTCCAATGGGTATCCGTTGTCATTGAGTTGTGCAACACTCAAAATATTGTGCTTTAAACCTTCAACCCAATAGACATCATCTACACTGCTCTTTCCATTAAGAGAAATAGTTCCCTTACCTTTAACCATGTAGGGTGAGTCATTACCAAATCTTACAACTCTGCCATCAAATTCCTTCAAAGAAAGAAATTTGCTTCAGTCACCAGTCATGTGATGTGAACAACCAATATCAATGATCCAATCATCAGAATTATCCATTCGAGACACTAATGCCTTCTGATCATATATCTCCTCTTTAATGGCTACAAACACAATGTCTTCATTAGCATCACCATCAGATTCCTCATCAATGATACCACCATCAACTACAATAAGACAATCTCTTTTTCCTTTTCCCTTATACTTTTTGAACTTCTCTCGCTTGTGCTCATTGTCACCATTAGGACAGCTAGTTGCAATGTGTCCAATCTTGTTGCATGTAAAACATTTCAAAGGTAATTTACCTTTATATTTACCAGTTTCTCTTGGCAACCGCTTGGCCAACAATGCTTCAAGCTCAACCAAACTGTCTTCATCATCAACTTCTCTGCTGGATCTAGATTCATAATTGTGACTGACATCTCTACTTTTCCTCATAGATGGGTTAGAAATAGAAGTTGTAAATGCAGACTAAGATTTTTGAACACTACTTGTTAGAAGCTAGGGTTGTCATTGCACCAAAAGATCGACATGTCAATGCCTGATACAACCACTAAACTTATAGAATCCACAAGAGGCTATTAAACCATGTCATGAATCCTCGCGAGGGACATTGGCCCACTACCAATAAGCTCCCTCCTAGCGTCACTCGCTACGGCCTGTGTGATTCGAACCTATGACCAAGCTCTGATACCACTTGTTAGAAGCTATGGTTGTCGTTGCACCAAAAGATCAACCTGTCAATGCTCGATACAACCACTAGACTTATAGAATCCACAAGAGGTTGTTAAACCATGTCATGAATCCCCATGAGGGATGTTGACCCATTGCCAACACTACCATTATAACCATTTAATTCAAAAGCAGTAAGCTTACCAATGATGGAGTTAAGGGTTACCTTAATTTTGTCAATAGACTTTAGCTCTTGAATGGCTACAACTCCGATAGCGTAGACCGGTAGCAGGGTTCTCAATACCTTACTAACCACTGTGGCATCTTCTACTTTACCACCTGCACTCTTAATCTCACCAACTATCTCTTTTATTCTTTGACCATATTGTTGGATATTCTTACCTTCATCCATCTGCATGTCATCAAACTTTCCTCTTAGACTCTCTTCCTTGGCAATCTTTACATGTTCATCACCACTATAAATCTCTTCAAGTTTCTTCCATACCTCATATGCAGTCTCCAGACCATGAATATCTACACACTCTGCATCAGACAAAGAACTAATAATAGCCTCTAATGCTTTATTTTTTTCTTGTTGCTCTTTCTTCTGATCATCGGTGGTGTAGGAGTACCTATGGAACACCTATGGAACACCTATGAAGCACTTATGAAGACCTATGGAGACAAGGTGCACTAGGGTCACTGATAGGCCCTCATGGAGAATCAATGAGTAATGAAGTCTAAAAGGCATTTAAGGTCTTCAAACAATGTAATCATGGCCATTAGAGCCAATAAATGCAATGAAATGTAATGAAAACGTCAAAAAGTGTAAAATTGTCAATTTTGGTAGTTAGGCCTAGAAAGGGCTAAAATTGGGCTTTGAAGGGTAGAATAGGTTTGTGAGGAATAAAAAATGTTTGAAATATTTTTAATTTCATATTAAGACCATTTTTGTGTGTTGATACAGTTAGGGGTCAAGTTTCATCATGTTGACAACTTTGTTTGTCAAATGACAACTTTTTGAGCAACTTTTATTGTCAAAATTGCAAAAAATGATAAAAATAGGTGGTTAGAGGTAGTTGGGTGGTTATGGTTCGGTCTTTAAGGCCAAAAGTTCTATAAAAGGTTTTAAAACAATAACATTGATGGATATTGTGAGTGTTTGGTCAAAAACAATCAACAGGAGCAATAAAAACCATATTTTCATGTGCATTTTCTGAGTTTTCAACAGTTGAATCTTTTGTTTTGGAATGATAGAGGAATGATTTAACCTTTCTGTGGAAGTGGTGGCATTCATTTTTATTGCGTTTAGCAAGAGTTCTTTGCATTTTACTAAAATCTGCCAAAACCTTGAACTAGGGTAACCCGTGACCTTATAAATGTGATATCTTTTGTTTTATTGATTAACCAAACCTCATTTTGGGTAGGGATGAGGGAAAGGATGTATAATATGTGTCCATGGTGTGATCAGGGTGTCATGCAAAGTTTTGGCACGTGTTGCATAAGGTTTTATGACTGTTACAGTCAAATGGTGGAGGCTTTGTTTGATATAAAAAAGTGTGTGATGGACAAGAGGGATTAGGGGAGTGTTGTTTGGTGTGTTGAAAACCTTCATAAGTTTTTGGTTCAAGTGGAGTTCCTAAGGGAGGGGCTAAACCAGTAGTTTGCAGAGGGTGACCGAATGACAGTCACAAAAAAATTTAGCCTGATGCGGGGGCCATATCTCGGAGTTAAACCGTTGGATTTGTCTAAATTTTTTATATGTTGTTTCAAATAAATTTCCTCAAAATCTCACTGGAGAGATTGAGGAGCTTTGAACCGATTAAAAATTTATATACCTCTATGTATAGGTATATCTTAGAGGGCAGTATAAGGTAAAGTGAGTTGATTGCCAAATCAAGTTAGTTTTAAAGATGTCTTGGAGTGTGGATAGAACCTAGTTGCTTTTGAAAGTATCTTAGGTGATGGGAGTGCATGAAACCATTGTTTTGTAGTGTTTATCTTGAGGGATAATTGGTAACTGTCAAATAACCAATGATAGGATAGTTTTAAGCATTCTTGTCTTGAGAACCTAGTTGGGAGTTTGATTGGGTTTGTAATGCTTCAAATGAAGTATGGGAAGAGTCTACCTTGTGTTAGGGTATGGAGAGGCTTAAGAGTCAAGTGTTGATCCTTGAGTAGGATCCAAAGGTGTGAGTAGGTCACTAAAACCTTGAGAGTGCAGTCCTAGACAATTGATGAGATGATTAATCATGATCAATAGGAGTTGGAATCGGGAGTTGGATTCACCTAGCATGTAGAAGGATCCTCTGGAGTGTCACCTTAAGTTATTGAACCCTTGAGAGTTCTAGAGAAGAAGATCCCTCTGCATCAATCAGTCATAGTCCCACTAGGTGGAACATATTGAGTATCAACATGTTCCCAGTATTGATTTCCTAGACTCTTGATATAAATTATCATTCTATCACTCTATATTCAATAGTTTTCTCTATTAAACTTTGGACCTTCCTTCTTCATCATGATCTATAAGATATTTACCTCAATTTGTTAGGCTTAGACCTTAGAGGACCTGAGATGCTTTGATACCAATTGATGGTATGATGAAAGAACAAGGATCTAGTCAACTACTGAGAGGGGGGGTGAATCAATAGATAGAAAAACTAATACTGACTTCACCAATCTCAAAATCAACCTCTCAAAGTAAACTTAGAACCATCAATGCAATATCACTGTCGAGATTAAACCATCAAGATAAACATCCAGATACTTTTGCTGACATAAGTAAAACTTCATTTCATATTGTTGTTGGTTATCATGACTTATCAAAGTGGATTAAGTAGTTAAGAAAATCAACCATAGAAAACATAACCACAAAAAAAATCACCACTTGACACAATATTTTTGACGTGGAAACCCAAATGGGAAAAACCACGGTGAGACAAAACTCACAAGATAACTATCTGAACTCTTCTGAAGTTCACCCTATTAGGAGCCAAGCCTGTTAAATCTTTACAAAAGTCCTATTAAGAACAAATCCTGTTAGGGACCACCCGATTAAGGTATTGACTATAATGCCTTGTTAGAAGCAATACCCTGTGAAGAGTAACCTCGGTAGAGGATTTGAAATCCAAGCTAATGGATCACTTGGTTAGAGGATTTGAATAACACCAAGCTTGTTAGAGCTTACCCAGTTAAGGGATTTTACCACTGTAATTGTTAGAAAACAACAGGAGTTTGTTGATCTATTTGAATAACACTACACTTGCTTGTTCAGACCTTTTCATGCTCCTATTTGCCTTTACTCAAACTGCAGATACATCATCCAGTTTGGCAACCACACACTCAACTAAAACTTTGCCAACACTTCAACTAAACAACTCATCGAACTTATAAACAAATCAATTAGGTCGGTGACACAACAAAAACCTAATTCTCTCATAGAGATTACAAACAATTCGGTTCAAGTATGACCGTTGGATTACATAACAATCTCTGTACATCATCCAAAAAATTCTCAAGCGCTCCTTGACCACCGCTTCCTTGAACTCAGTAACTCATCATGTGCTTTGCACTACATGCACCATACTTTCTCATTCCCTAGACAAAAACTGTTACCTCAATGTGCCAAAAACACTTTGAAACTCTCGTCATACAATAAGAATACATGTCATAATCATTATCGCTCATCATCAGATCATAAACTAATATAACCAATTCACCAAACTTAATCGGTTAGGGTTTATCAAATCAACAGGTAGGGTTTACCAGTTCAACTCTCCAATACTTAGCAATACTAGTTCACTCCACAAACTTACCTACCGGTTACAATGTCCTTTCACTAGCTCTTCCTTCCGGGTACAAAACAACATTACAATAATACTATTACTAGTTAATTGACATTAATGACAACATAACCTATCATTAATGCAATCTTCATGCAAATGCCAATAGGCAATAGGATGGTATGATGGAGTATTTTGATTCTCAAATGGACAACAAGACAAGGCATAAAAAGTGGATGATTTACGAGGAGAGGAGACTCCAATTTATATATTGGAGGAGGCAAAAACGGAGGGCCAAGATTGATTTGAAATGGAGGGTTAGAATTGAAAGAAAGTGGGAGAGGATTGAGAGGACAAGGTGGGAGATCCGAGAGATATGTCATAAAAACATTTCTTATCTCCACGCCCCACAAGTACATGGGGAAGAGTTCCCCAAGTACATTGGGAAGACAAAAAGGAATAGGAAATTCCTCTGGGGAAGGGAGGAAGACTTAAAAATTCCAAAATAGAAGATTGTGTTGGAAGAATAAAGGGAAAAGGGAATTAGAAATTCCTTAGGAAGAGGAGGTATGGGAATGTACAAGGATTTGACATTCCTTGGAAGAGACAAAGTCGGTACATTTAAGTTTTGGAGGGTGAGATGAGAAAGGCCATTTATGGCAAGGAGTTGACCCATTCTTAATAAAGGTGATTAGGAATGTGCAAGTGATTAGGAAGATTGATTAGGTGGTAATGAGGGATTAGGAGTGTAAGTGGGCAAGTTAGGAGGATGTAATATGAGGAGATAGAATGAGTGGAGGAATATAAAATTAGAGTAAATAGTAATCATGATTAGAGTAGAATTAATTAGGCTAGATGATAGGATTAAGAAGGGTGACTTGTAGGAATTAGAGGGTTAGTTAATTAATTAGGATTAACTAACTAATTACTATTTAGAAGAAATATTAGTTAAGGTTGGGGATTGAAATGATTTTTAGAAGAATGGGATATAATTAATTTTGATAAATTAATTATAAGCATAAGGGATAAAATTAATTAAATATGATTTAACTAATTTTGAGAAGAATAAAGGCTAACACAATCAATTCCATTAATTATGCGAGAAGGGATAAATTAATTTAATATTAATTTAATTAATTTAATATTAATTTAATTAATTTTTTATGTCTACATTTCCCTCCTCTTTGATATAACATCATGTAGTGATGTTATATCAAAAAAGAATAAAACACAGTGGATGGAAAGGATAAGGACTAGTAGCATAATGCTGCAGTCATAGGTGAGACAAGGAAGGATGACAATGAGGTAGTGGTATGCTCACTCGAGAGGACATGTAGGTTCCAAGAACATGAGTGTGCTCTTGAAGATTAGAGGACCAGAGGATTGAGGATGAAAGGATGTAAAAAGGATAAGGATGATGAAGAGGGAATGAATGAATAAATTGGAGTCTCGGGATAAATGGAAAGATGAATGGAGGGTGGATGGATGGAGAATGAGTGGATAGATGGGACTTTGTTGTGTAAAATATGGAGAGAAAACCTAGTTTTGATATTGCAATGAATGATCTACACCACTGACTATAAAAGTTAGGATGTTGTGAATATCCAATGTGTGGACTAGACTATCAAACAATAGGTTATCTCAATGCACATAGGTTTGCAAACATCGATGATGGTGTAAATGCGAGATTGTTGGATCGTACAAGAGAAACCATCAAACACACCATACCACAAAAACGTGCCCCATTATACACCAGCCAAAAACATACCAAGATATAGAATGATCATGGTAGCCCTAAATAGGAGTAGTCATAGGACACAAGAGAAAAATCAAAGTGAAAAGACCAATCATAAAAATGGCATATACATGGACAACTGACATCTCTTGCCAAGAGTAGGACATGGATCTGGATAGATAGTCGGACATGGGAAGGATACATCCCGATGGGCAAGATGATGGGTTTGGACAAATTAACAGACATGGGAAGGATGCATCCCATTGGGCGAGATGTTGATAGATTGGTAGATGGAAAAAGACAAGTTGGTTATGAGGGGTCTGCAGATGAGAGGATTTCTACTTGTATTTGGCTAACACATTGTGGATGGGTAGTTGGATTACGTGCAAGTCAATATAAGCTCATATAGATGGGAAAAGCTCAATGTGATGGGGAAAGCTCAGTTTGATTGGGATAAAGCTCAATTTGATAGGATAAAGCTCAGTGTGAAGGGGATCATAAAATGAATTGGATAAGATGGGAGGGGATTAATGATGTAGTAGGATTCGATGGGAGTATGATTGGATATGATGGGATTGAATGGTAGAAAAAGGATAAATGGATCGGGATCAATGACAAGGGAGAACCAAGGCTTGGTAAAAAGATGGAATGGATGGAGAGATTGCTTGGATAGGAGACGAATGGAGGAGGGATGGATATGGACTAAAGGATGGAGGATAGGTGGAAAGGGAATCCAAAAACTATATTGCAAAGGAGGAAATTTCCCCACTAAAGGTAGTGCACTTAAGGATGCAAGGATGGTGGATAATGATGTATGAGATGGAAGGATAATAGGTAAGAGATATGAATGGTGGAGGAATGAAGGCCAGTGTTTCCCAAAGCATGCTTGGATATTGTTTTGTCTCTATCTTGATCAAGATCAAAGGTATGAATGAAGGATGGATTTAGATAGGATGAGGGATATGAGATGGAGGAAATGGATATGATAGTTACGATCAAAGTTAGGAAAGGAGAATGGGCTTAGATAAGATGTGGATAGAGGATAAAAGATATGATAGAATGTTAATAGAGGATAGAGGATAAAAGATATGATAGAATGTTAATAGAGGATAGAGGATATGGAAGATGTGGATGGTATGATGGCATGGATGAAGCTTTCCCCCAAGTGTAGAGTGCAAGAGGAGGAGAGGACTACACATGATGCTTGTTTACCAAGTTTTCATCATGGTACCTACCCAAGGCACCACAAGAAGTGGTTTTCACCATTGGATGGATTTTTTCTCTCTTTTTTCTTGTTTTTGAATTTTTTGGCAATAGTTTGGATAGATAGGGATGAGGATAAGTAGATGTAGATAAGCAGATTTGGAAGATAGTAGATGTGTGATAGGATGGAGGAAGAACTCAAGCATCTAGTTCCATTGATGGTATCCCTTGAAGATGTGTTATAATAGACCAATACAATTGGAGGCATGCTCATGGAAGTTGGTAGAAATGGATGGGGATATGGGGGGGGATGGAGGGGGATAAGGATTTATGCAAAGGCTTTGATCAAAGGAATGGGATTATGAAAAATGGATGGGGTTTTGAAAGACTTGTGGATAAATAGATGGGGATATGGGGAAGATAAACATTGGCACACACCTTGAAGGGTAGTGGAGTGTGGGGGGGGGGATGTTGAAGTAGATGGAAGACCAAATGTGGATTTTTGGAAAGGAGGACCCAAAATAGATGAAGGGGATGATGGCTTTGGGATGCTGGATTTTGAGGCACAAGGGCCCGAAATGGATTTTGAAGATGGAGGATTGGAGGACTTATGAGTGGAGGAAGCTTTTGGATCAGCAATTTTGGATGCCAATTTTTATTTCTCTTTGAGGTGCATTGCTTCTATGAGTACTTTGGAAATCCACATAGTTTTTTTATTTTTTATTTTTGGTCCTTTGTGGCCTTTTGGATTTTTCTTTCTTTTGAGCATATCTTTTTGAGGGGACATGTTGATCCTTAGAATTTTGTGGATTTCTGGCTTTATGCATTTTATATTTGGCATCCAAATTGCTTCCAATAGTAATGGTATGGATGCATGGGGTTGGATGACTTAGAGATTATGGATGGTATGGTGGAAGGAGAGTGTAGGAAGCGATTCAAGGATGTGTCCCTTTATTGAACTTACTTAGAGATCATTTCAGGTGATTAAGTGGTGGATGAAGGGAGATAAGGACCCAAAATGGATGGAAGGGATAAAGGGTTTAGCTTTGCAACATAAGGACCCAAATGGATGTGGATGATGAAGGAATGGACTTTTGGAAGTAAGGGCCCAAAATGGATGTGGAAGATGGGGGATGGTGTGATTTTGATTTATACAAAGGGATTTTGGATTTAGGAGAGATGGAAGATATACCAACATCTTGAGCATGAGATTTGTAGCCAAGGCCATATGAAATTTCATTTTCTTTGACTTGAAGGGATTCCAATATGCCTTATTCATCGAGGCCTAACCCTTTGTCTTGATAATTCATTTTTTCATAAATTCTCTCTCCAATAGGATACTTATCATTTTTGAAACAAGATGCAAGTCCATTTCGAGGGAGATAAGATGTGGAAGGGAGTGTAAGCTCTTGGAGAAAACTAGAATGTATGAAGGTGGAAGAGCCAAGTTGATAGGTATATGATTCATGGATAACTTGGATAGGGCTGATAGGATCTTGTGTAAGATTGGGATCATGTGGGTGATTAGGAGGAATATTAGGATCTTGAGATGGATTGGGATCGTGCCATGGAGATGGAGGAATACTTTGATCTTGACTTGCGATGAGAAAAAGTGGTGGAGTGGGAGATATTATTGGATCTTGAGATGGAAGGGGATCATGCAATGGGAGGGAGGGGATAAGTTTGGATTTTGAGATGGAGAGGTATCATGAGATGGAGATGAATTTATGCTAGCATGCTCTGGAACAAGATTGTGACATGTTTGGGGTTGTGGGGATGGTGTGATGGAGGAGGAGGTGGATTCAGAGGGATTATTGTATCATGAAGCTTAAGGAATTGAGGGTTGTCTTGATTTTGAGGGGATGGGTTGGTGGATGGACTTGGGGAGATTGGACAACTTTGTTTTGAGGTGGGTATTTTGTCTCCTTTACTTGTAAGTCTTGGATTATTTGCAAGAAAAAAACCTGGAGGGATGGGGACACTGTGGATTTTGAAGGATTAGGATTATGTGGAGGTTTAGCATTAGATGGAAGATTGGGATTATGGACTGGCAGATTATAATTAAGGCTTGGATAACTATGGTGTAAAAGATTTGGATGGTGAGTGGATATGATGGAGGTGTTGTAAAAAGATTGGGGGTGGATGGGGGAGAAGATTGGGGTATACATATTAGATGGGAGGGGTAAGATAGAGACATGGATAAGGAATAATATGGGTTTCCATTGTCAAAGTAAAGAAAGGATAATGGATGGAATATGGATTGAGATTGGATATAATGTGTTGAGGTGAAATGGATGGGGGTGTGGTAGATGGATGTGAGGTTATGGGATTGAATTGGTAAGCGGGATGGGATGGGAGACATGAATAGGTGGAAGTTGGATAGCCTTGAGGTATGCATGAGTTACATGGGCATAATTGATAGGTTGGTCCTTGAACTTCCATGACCATTTCTTCAAACTAACCCATGATGTTTGAATCTAGATTTTAGGTAGCCATTTTTTGATTTTGTGAGTGTGTGTAGACCATGCAAGGGTAGCCTCAAAATGATGAGAATGGAGTGATGGCTTGAAATTGGTTGGATAGAATTGGTCAAGAAAGTGATGAAATGATGTGAGATGGAAACAAGGGTAAGGGCTTAGCAATTATTTATTGGATTGGATTGGATTGAATGGTCCTTGGATTAGGACAAGATTGATTTGGATTAAGATGACACCTTAGTCTTTGGATTAGAACTAGGTGAGGTGTAGGGGTCAATGATACGAGCCATAAAGCGAGGTAACAACCAAGTTAAGCTAAACTCAGACCTTTGGATTAGGATTGATCAAGCCTTCTTTTACTTAAGATAGACTTTGTTCCTAAGCAAAATAAGACAAGAGATTGGGATTTGGATCAACCCAAATGATTAGGATAAATTAAACAAGATACTTGAGATAGATTATTTCTCAAGCACAAGGCTAATTTGACAAATTATAAAGGTCTAAGTTAGACTTCACAAAGTGTTGACCTTGGATTGTGAGATTGATTGATTGATGTTGGCATTTCAATAGAAAGGAGATTGTTGATATAATTGAGAAAGGATGATTACTGTCTTAATAATATTATTTTGTCATTGATGTCAAGAAATTGATTTTCTGATTCAATATGATGTTGCCATATCTTGAGAAGTATGTTTTGATGAGTATTAAGAGGTCGGTAAGTGACACAGAAAGAATGTGATAATAAAGGGGAATAATAAGTTATTCAATGGGCAACTATTACCGAGTTAGACAATGATGAGATCGTGTTGTTTTGATTGTTTTGATATGCTACATATGTTGTTGATTATAAGTCTAATACTGTACTATGTCACCGAGCAAAGAACCTAGTCGGTAAACCCTAAGGTTATCGATATCGGTTAAAGAAGGCAGAATGTCTACCGAGTGAAGTTCAATATTTATCGAGTAACAACCGAGTTATATTAGATCGCATTGGATGAATAAAAGCATTATTTAATGAAGGATGCCAATGAGCTGGAGATGAATAAATGATTGGTATGTCGTGCAAGAAGTTTGTTAAGAATCTACGACAATGGAAAATAAAGAGGAAGATCTACAACACAGATTGAACTGCAATAACCTAGCACAAGTTCCAAGGAAGGAATGCAAGTTCCAAGGTGAGGTAAAACATTTTCAGATCGAAGGATACATTGAACCTAGTCAAGTTTGATGATCTAATGGCTAAGATTGATCATGAGAAATGTGATCAAGGAGATTAAGCGGTTAGAAATTGTTTATAAATAAGGAATTGTTGATGAACAATGTATGCGGGCAAATGTATGCATAATGATGCTACAATAATGTTTACCAAGCACAGAAGCTTGAAGATCTGATTGAAGAACAGATTGAGAAGCCTAGCATGCCCAACAAGGGACAAGATAAGTCTTATGACAAGATTGTTTTGAGCACATAGAATCTGCTTTAGCATTTCAGATGTGAAGTTGTAGATATATTTATTATTGTTATTTATTCTGTAAGTGACAAGAAATCTCTTAACTGAGTGGACCTAACAGTATTATTTGTAAACCCTCTAGCAAGGTAACATTCTAAATGAGTGTTTGAAATCCTTTGACAAGGTCACTTCTAACAAAGTGCAAGACTCTAACAAGTCTGAGGGAAATCCCTTAACCAGGTCACATCTAGCAATGTGTTTGTAATCTTTAACAGGATTAGCTTTTAACCGAGCATACTCTATAAGGATATATTTCTTAGTGGGTCTGAAATCCCACAATGGTTTTTCCCTATTTGGGTTTCCACGTTAAATTTGGTGTTATATGTGTTGTGATATTATCTGTTCATGAGTTTGAATGTTTTACAATTTTTGGTTATATATTCTGAAGTATAAACTACCGAGGTTGAATCTGTTGAATATATTGTGAATTAAGTTTGTATGATTCACTCCCCCCTCTCATCTTATTATCTATTGGCATCAGAGCTTTACAATTGGTATCAGAGCATAGGAATCTGAAAGAAAAGTTTAAAGGCACTTGAGGCAAAGATCCGAAGATGTATAAAAGGGATGCACCAAAGCTGAACAAGTCAAGTTTCTCCACATGGCAGAAAAGGATGAAGTTGTACTTATCAGGAATTGGAGAATATGCAACATATTATTTGGAGAATGATTACATAGCACCTAGCACCAACCCGATGACCATGGAAGAGATAAAGGCAAAGCAAGAACATATTCAAGCTATGATTGAAATAACATCAACATTGATCGACTCAGAGTTTAATGATCTAGAAGGTTGTAATGATGCAAAGGCAATGTGGTCTAAGCTCATGTCTGTGTATGGTGGTGATGAAATGTTCAAAGAGCAAAAGTAGACAGTCTAAGAGGTCAACTTGAATCCATGAGAATGAATGAAGGTGAGAACATAACCCAATACAGTACAAGGTTAAAGGAAATTGTCAATCAAATCAAAGGAGCAAGAGGAACTATTGAAGAAAAGGATGTAACAAGTAAGTTGCTTAGAACACTTCTACTTGCTTATGCCATTCGAGTCTCTACAATCAATGAATTAAGGTCTGTGCCAAACAGGCCAGTCTCTTTGGATGCTACTATCGGTAAGCTACATGCATTTGAGTTAAGTAATTTTGATAACAGTGGGTCCTCGGTAAATAAAGTTGAATTTGCATTCTGTTCTTTTCATATTGGTGAATTTGATGATTACAATGATAGAATGTATAAGTATATTGAAGGAAATCACAGTGGAGTAAGTGAAAGATTTTGCAAAAACATGGAAGAGGTACACAAACTATATGAGGAAATAAAAAGGAAAGAAGAGTTTGAAGCATTATTAGCCAGAAGGTTACCGAGAGGCAAAGGTAAGTATAAAGGAAAGTTACCTTTAAAATGTTTTAACTGTGATAGAATAGGACATATGGCTTCTAACTATCTTGACAAAGAATCTAGTGAAAAAAGAGAATACCGAGATGACAAATAGAAAGACAACCAATACAGAGGACACCGAGACTTCAGAAGGAAATATAGAAAGACATGCCTGGTAGCTGATGAGGAATCCAATGATGATAAAACTGATGAAACTGATACAGAGGAAGTTGTTTATGTGGCTATTAAAGATGGATCAGATGAAGAAAGGTATGAAGAAAAATCCCTAATATCTCACATAAATAATAATGATTCTTGGATCATAGATAGTGGATGCTCACATCACATGATAGGTGATAAACACAAGTTTGTTAAATTAGAAGATTATGATGGAGGTTATGTAAGATTTGGTAATGATGCACCATGTCCGGTGAAAGGTAAAGGATCTATAACACTTCTTCACAACGCTAAATGTGATGATGTGTATTAGGTTGAAGGTTTGAAATACAATTTGTTGAGTGTAGCACATCTAAACAATACAAGATGCCAAATAGAATTCTAGAAGGGATGTGTCAAAGTTCATGACAAACATGGAAAGCTAGCTGCTATCGGGACACAAAAAAAAGGTAATACATTTCATCTTGACTCAACTCAGAACAAATGTCTATATGCAAAAATAGAAGATACCTGGTTATGGCATAAAAGGTTTTGTCATGTAAATTTTGATAATCTGATCAAAATAAGTAAGAAGCACCAAGTAAGAGGTCTATCGAGCTTGGAAAAACCTAAGAATGCTATGTGCCGAGGATGCCAGATGGGTAAGATGACAAGATCAAGCTTTACAAGTAAGTCCTACACTTCTAAAGGAGTTTTAGATCTAGTGCACACTGATCTTTGTGGTCCCATGAAAGTTCAAAGTTATTATGGTGACAAATATTTCATATTATTTGTGGATGATTACTCAAGGATGATGTCAGTTTTGTTTTTAAAAGAAAAATCAAAAGCTTTTCAAATGTTTAAATGGTACAAGGCAAGAGTTGAAAATGAAACAGGAAGAAATCTGAAATGTCTTAGATCTGATAGAGGAGGAGAGTTCACTTCTGATGAATTTAACTTATTCTACAATGATCATGGTATAAAAAGGCAAGTATCTGCACCGAGAACTCCACAGCAAAATGGGATAGCTGAGAGAAGAAACGGATCAATTGTAGATTGTGCCAGAACCCTGATGATAGAAAAGAGGGTACCTCAAACATTTTGGAGAGAAGCAATCAACACTGCAGTCTACACCCTAAACCGAGTACAACTGAAGAAAGGAACTTTGAAGACACCATATGAAATCTGGTGTGATAAGAAACCCAATGTAAGTTATTTTAAAATCTTTGGAAGTAGATGATATGTTCACAAAGATGACAGAAATGGAAAGTTTGATCAGAAAAGGAGGAAGGAACATTTATTGGTTATTCTTCTAGAAGTAAAGCATTTAAATGTCTAATCAAATCATCTAACAAAATAGTGGAAAGTGCAAATGTGAAAATTGATGAATTTGCATAAAGAAATGATGAAGGAAATTCCAAAGAACCAGAAAATTATGAAGAATTTGTTTATGTTCAATCGAGAAGTCCTACCGAGAAATTTGCTGAAGAAAATGAAGATAATATCCAGTTACCAAGTAATGAAGAAGATCATACAGAGCCTACCGAGCCCATATTAGCCAAATATGTCAGAAGAAATCATGCATTAAGTCAGATTATAGGAAATAAGGATGATCCAGTGATGACAAGGAACAAACTAAGACAGAACACATGTCTGATATCTGAATTTGAACTGAGAATAGTAAAAGAGGCATTTAGTAATGAAGATTGGATAAATGCTATAACAAAAGAAATTGAACAAGTCAAGAAGAATGAAACATGGACACTGGTCCCAAGACCAAAGGACAAAAATGTAATCGATACAAAGTGGATTTTCAAAAACAAGCTAAATGAAAAGGAGAGGTCATTCGGAATAAAGCAAGACTAATTTGCAAAGGATATGCTCAAGAAGAAGGAATTGATTGTGGTGAGAATTTTGCACCTGTGGCAAGACTTGAAGGAGTGAGAACATTGTTGGCATATGTTGCTTTCAAAAAATTCAAGGTATATCAAATGGATGTTAAATCTGCATTTTTGAATGGTATACTAGAAGAAGAAGTTTATATTGAACAGCCTGAAGGATTTGTTGAAGACAAGAATAAAGATCATGTATGTAAATTGAACAAAGCTTTATATGGTTTGAAACAAGCACCTAGAGACTCTTATTTGATCAAGATTGGATTTATAAGGACAAGTGAAAACAACAAAATTCACATGAAGAATGATGAAAACAATGGTATACTACTTTCAGCCATATTTGTTGATGATATTATTTTTTGTGGTAATGACTCCTTATGCAAAAACTTTGGAAATGAAATGTGCAAAGAATTTGAGATGTCATTAATCGGCGAGATAAAGCATTTTATAGGTTTGCAGATACTACAAATGAAAAATGAGATTTTCATTACTCAATCCAAGTACATAAAGGAAATCTTGAAGAAATTTGGAATGGAGGATTCTAAACCTGTAAGTACTCCTATGACCACTAACTGTAAACTATCAAAGAATGATGAATCTGCATCTGTTGATGAGACACTTTACCGATCTATGATTGGAAAGCTGCAATATGTTGTTCACAACAGGCCGGATATAGCACATGCAGCAGGAATAGTTGCAAGATTTTCTACAGATCCCAAAGAAACTCATATGACAACAATCAAGAGAATTTTCAGATACCCGAGAGGCACTGAAGATTATGGCTTAGTATATGAAAAGAATGATTTTGATTTAAAAGTATATATTGATGCTGATTGGGCAGGAAACATTGATGACAAGAAAAGCACAAGTGGTGGAGCTTTCTTTTTGGGAGATAGACTAGTAAGTTGGCTTAGCAAGAAACAAGGATGCATTTCACAGTCAACAGCTGAAGCTGAATATGTCGTTGCAACATTAAATTGTACCAATATAGCATGGATCAAACAACTGTTGGAAGGTATGAATGAGAAAGTTACCGAGCCAGTAACTATATTATGTGATAATACTAGTGCCTTTAACATTTCAAAGAATCCGGTAATGCACTCTAAGACAAAGCATATCTCTATAAAGTATCATAATCTCAGAGAAGAAGTTCAAGAGAAGAAAGTTGTGCTGGAATATATCAGCTCAAAGGAGCAAATAGCAGACATCTTCACAAAGCCACCGCCAAGGGACACTTTTGAGTATCTCAGAAGCAAGTTAGGCATCCTACCCCTATCTTCTACTCATTGACAAAAGTTCGGTGAAAGCATCAATTCGATGACTCTATAGAATATTATTTGTGGATTGATGCTGATTTACGCACTTTAGGAAGTTTTCTAAAGATGTGCAAAAATAGTGAATAGAGATAAGTTGCTCTAACTGAGATGATTTATGTGTAACACAACAAGGCAATCACTTCACAGGGGAAGAAACCATGAATTAGCTTTTTTTTCTTTTTCTTTTTGGCATTGTTGTCAAAGGGGGAGAAGACTAAATGGAGAAGACAACAGAAGACTAATGACAGGGGGAGAAGACTTCAGAAGAAGGTTTAAACAACAATCTAAATCCGAATTAGTTGAAATAAATCAAGTTGGTATCGCCATCAATGCCAAAGGGGGAGATTGTTGGCATTTCAATAGAAAGGAGATTGTTGATATAATTGAGAAAGGATGATTATTGTCTTAATAATATTATTTTGTCATTGATGTCAAGAAATTGATTTTCTGATTCAGTATGATGTTTCCATATCTTGAGAAGTATGTTTTGATGAGTATTAAGAGGTCGGTAAGTGACACAGAAAGAATGTGATAATAAAGGGGAATAATAAGTTATTCAATGGGAAACTATTACTGAGTTAGACAATGATGAGATCATGTTGTTTTGATTGTTTTTATATCCTACATATGTTGTCAATTATAAGTTTAATATTCTACTATGTCACCGAGCAAAGAACCTAGTCGGTAAACCCTAAGGTTATTGATATCGGTTAAAGAAGGCAAAATGTCTACTGAGTGAAGTTCAGTATTTACCGAGTAACAACCGAGTTATATTAGATCGCATTGGATGAATAAAAGCATTATTTAATGAAGGATGCTGATGAGCTAGAGATGAATAAATGATTGGTATGTCGTGCAAGAAGTTTGTTAAGAATCTACGGCAATGGAAAATCAAGAGGAAGATCTACAACACAGATTGAACTGCAATAACCTAGCACAAGTTCCAAGGAAGGAATACAAGTTCCAAGGTGAGGTGAAAAATTTTCAGATCAAAGGATACATTGAACCTAGTCAAGTTTGATGATCTGATGGCTAAGATTGATCATGAGAAATGTGATCAAGGAGATTAACTGGTGCAGGAGCACCTAGCCTTCATTTCATCACCAGTTTGATAGCAGGTTTGATTTTTGTTTTTTTTGAGTTGGAAAGGTTGTTTAAGTTGTTTTTGAGTTTTTCTAAGTTGTTCGGATAAGTTTGGAACTCATTGTGTGGTCATGTTTCCTGTTTTCATCTTTTTGCTCAAAGTTGCCAGTTTGGAGTTGTCGGGCAAAATGTTGTAAAAAGTGAGTTTTTAATGCATTTTTGTTTTGAAAGTGTTTAGACATGTTTTGTGCTTGGTTTGTAGGTGTGAGTAGTGTTCTTAAGTGTTTTGTAGTCTTTGAGATCAACCTTGCATCATCTAGGCATCAAAAGCTGTCATTTAGACATCAAAATGTCAAATTTAAGTGCTCTTGGACATGTACCTGTCCGTACAAGAGGATAACTGACTTGTAGAAGTATTTATTCTCTTGCTTTTACCATTGTAAGGGTTGATCATTCAGAGATATCAAGCATTTTGCAAGTTTGCACAAATTTTACCTTGTTTTTCCCTATGTTTTGACTCCATGTGAGCAGCAGTCCGTACACCTGTTGTACGTGGCCATACTATTTTTGCATTTTCTAGTTCTCTTATGTTTCCTAAATCTTTTCCCTTTGGTGGCATTGAATTTCATTAAGTTTTGAGTTTTGTGCAAAATTATTTAGTTTTGACAATTTCGCTACCTTGTCTAGGAAATTGGCAAGGATGCTTGACCAACTTGGCTTCTTGAAGCCCTAAATGTTCATGGCTTCCCAAGAACTAGTTGGTCAACTTTTAAGATATGTATATACATGTTTTTCTTTCCAAAATGTAGGTGCAAGAAGTTTTGTGGCCATGGAGCCCTAGGCAAGTGTGCCATTTGGTTAGGGTCTTTAAAGAAGTTTGATGCTTTGCTCTTCCATAGAAAATGCATTCATTAGGTGGACAGATTTGTCTTGATGTCAAGTTGTAAGTGAAAGCAAAGAAGCTTTCTAAGCCTTGACAAAGATGGTGGCATTTTTCAATTTGGAAAAATTGTGAAAAAACAGTGAGTCACTGTTTTGGTGTTGGTTGCACTCATTTGCTCACTCTCCACCATATGTTGGTGCTTATAAAACCTTGTATCTTATTCTATTTGCTTGCAAACAAGAAAAAGGAGTGGTTTATGACCCTATCCATGGGTTTTGATATTGCCAAGATCAATTAATGATCCTTGGGGCAAAGTTGTAATGCCCAGTTGGTTGTCACAGTCATCTATGATTGATTTTTGCATTTTTTGTTGAAGTTGTATATGTAATCTTCCTCTTCAAAATGGCAGGTATGAAGGTCAACAAGAAACTAAAGATAGAGCATTGTTAAAGAGCACAAAACAAACCTTTGGGAAAGAGTTTTGACAGTGTAAAGTGCAGGTCCAAAGTAAAAAAGCAGTGAGAAGGCAAAATGCAGTCATAATTAACTTGACAGTGAACAACTTATTGTTTTGTAATTGCCTAATGCCTTTTGTGCAGGGCTAATGTGATTTTCTTGTGTCTCTAATGATAGACATGTTCTCATGTTCTAGAATGTAATTGGTTTTCATACTAAGATGTGTTTGTAGAAAGTAAGAAAGGAAAATTTGTCAATGTTGAATATTCCTTATGAGCAATTTTTGTAAACCTTGTTCTCTAACCCTTGGAAGGTGTAAAAACTATCTTTTCATGGCCTAATTAGCATGTAACTGTTGGCATATGGACACTCCAATGAGACATTGTATGTGATTAAAGGTTTTGTCATTGATGGCAACCTTGCAATTCTATGGCACCGACAAGACATCATACCGGCAAAGCATTACATAGGCAAGACAGTGCACCGACATCAACAAGATCACTCTACACCGGCACCGGCACCGACACAGAAGAAAAGATGTATACCGACATAGAGGCCGACAAGATTTTTGATATGTAATATTTTGTTTATTATTGTAAGCCGACTTGGCAAATTGTAAAATGACTCTTGTATATAAAGGAGATCATTGTAGAGATTTAGAGAGGTAATGTAGCGAGCATAAAGAAAATTATTAGGCAGACCTAATGTACAAATTATAGGTCAAGGGTATATGTAAAGAATAGAGCAAGAACCAGTACTGAATCTGGCATTGGAGATGCTATTGCAAAGTAGTACAAGTCATTGGATTAGTATAATCCTTATTGTAAGTCAGTGTGACTTCTCATTGAGCAGTGAGCTCTAGGCAGTTGGCCTTCCTGCATGTGCAGGCCCCTACATATGCAAGCCCCTATTGTAAGTAATATTCTCTTATTGGCCAGTGAGTGAATATTGTGGGTCACAAATCCCACTGAGGTTTTTCCCACATCGGGTTTCCTCGTTAAACATCTTGTGTTATGGTGTTCTTTTCATGTGGATGTTTCTGATTCTGTTTATTGCATTAATTCTTGCATACCGATATACTATTATTTTATGTTCTACATGTTTTAACTTAAGAAATTCCTATCACCAATTAGATACTGATTCACCCCCCCCCCCCCCCCCCCCCCCTCTTAGTATCTGTGGGAATCCTAACAATTGGTATCAGAGCTTGGTCTTCTATTTTCAAAAGCCTAACAGCTTGAGGAAGATCTTGACACCAGTAAAGATGGAAAATCTGATGAAGCAACTTGAAGGAGCTCTTACAGACTATGATGTAGAGAAGTTGAAAAATATCAAATTAGAAGATGATTTAAGAGCAGCTCAAGATATCATTCAGGCACTTCAAGAAAATCTTATTGTTGCAAGAAATAAGAGAAGAGAACTTTGTGAAAAATTGCAAAATGAGAATGATGAAAAGGAATCACTTAATGACATGATAAGAAAGCTGAAACAAGAGATCATGACAACAAAAAATGAAATGCAGGATATGACTATGAGATTTTGTAAAGAGATTGAGGATAGGAAGAAGAATGAAGAAGAATTGACCAGAAGACTAAGTGATGCAGCAAATGAGAACACAAGACTTAGCTATGAAAATGACATGTTGAAGACAGATCTGATGCATACTCATAATGACTCAAATGAACTGATGAGACAAAAAGAAATCTTGGAAAGGGAATTGGAAACTGCAAATCAATATAAAGAAAAATTCAAGAAAAGCTCAGAGGAACTTGGTACTTTATTGAAGAATCAAAAACCTAAAGCACTTCTGGAAGCCCCCAAATAACCTAAGGAAGAAGTATTTGGTAGTGCTGAGACCATAGAAAGCCAAATACAGTCTAAGAAAAGAGTAAAGAAGGTAGAGGCATTTGTGAGGAAAGGATCCAGACAAGGAAAGGCCATTAAGGAAGATGTATTAAAGAAAACTGACATAACAGAAGATGAGTTGGCAGCCCCACAACGTGAAGCTCATCTATCACCGGTAGGTACTTCTTTGGAAGGTGACATGCCAACAACTTTTAAAAGAGTTGTTAGGAAAAGAGATCCCTCACCAGCAACCACTCCTTCACCTAAAAGGACAAGGCAGAAGCAACAAGCTGTAAGATCTTCGGTTAGAAAGGTCACACCTAAGAAAAAGCTAACCCCTAAGAAAAAGAAAAATACAAAAACTGACTTGGCACCTCTAGACATATTGCTAAATGAGATCACAGAGGAAGGAAAATTGAAAAACATAGAGAAAATTTATGACACTCTATCTGTTGATGAGAAAGGGCAAGTTGAGGAAAGTGTAATACTGCATATGGACATGTACAAAAAGTTTTTGATGGAAGTAATCAATGAAATTCTTGATGATTTGTACAAAAGACTTGAGGCTAGAAGGCAAGCAATGATTGAATTAGACAAGAAAATAAAAATAGAAAAACTACTTGTTGTATATCCAGTAAACTCTCCAAAGGAAATTGATGATTTGATTGCTCAAGCAAACCAAACAGTATTCTCTACTGTACACCGGCATATTTCAGTAATGGCAGGAAGAGTTACTGAAATTACAGAAGAAATAGAAGATGGTTGGGACATATTCCTGGTTGAAAAGGAAAAACAAGAAGAATATAGGAACCCTAAGCCTATTAAAGTATATCAAAAGGATAAGGACAAAGGGAAAGGCAAAGTTGGTGGACCTCCAAGCATAAAGGTTAAAGACAACCTACCTCCACCTGTGAAAATTACAACCACTGAAGACCAACCGGCAGTAGAAAGTATGGATGTAGAGGATAGCAATCCAAATCCTGAAGTCCTATACACTGTAAATGTTGATACCCAAAAGATCAACATAATAGTTGATAAAGATACAACTGACAAGTCAGATATGGCTAAAGAGCCTCTTGTAATAAGAGATATAGAGAAACCAATAGAGGATACAAGGAAAAAGATGGAATCTGAGGCACATACAGAGAAACCAACAGAGCTAAAGGCTCCGGAACAGGCTCACAAGGAAACAATGCCACCGGTAAGCAGTGAAGCAGGGAAACCAGTGCTTAAAGAAATGCAAACACAAACTGACCTACCAGAGGTCAATACAAGCATGGTTATTTCCACCGGCACTCAGACTCTTGGATCATCATCAACATTCAAGTCAACAAATGTGACTGAGGTATTACTTGAATCCATTAAGAAAATAACTGACTGCAGTTCACAGGCTTATAAAGCAATAGATGATTCAATACCATTTTTGAAGATAATTGCTCCTAATTGTAATATAGATAATAAAGATTCTTTAGGACAATTGGATACATTATGTAAATACATTTCTAGAAATATTGAGAAAATAAAGGAAGAATCAATAAAAGACATGGTAGAAAAGGAGAAACATAAATTCTTTGATGAAGAAATAAAGAAGTGTAACAGAGACTTTGACACACTTCTACCGGAACTATGTTGTTTATTGAAAGAGTATAAAAATCTGTATAAAGATACATGTAAAACAAACTTCTTGACTGTAGATATTGACAAGAAAATAAGCAAGACACAGGATGAGATAAATAAACTTGCAGACAATTTTTTCAACTCACCGGATTCATTATCTATTTTTGAAGAAAAGTTAGCAAATTTTGAGGAAGAATTGCTCAAACAGGAAAGAGAGAAAGAAAGAATAAAAAAACAAGGCAAAACACTTGAGATCTAAACTGAGTCCAAGATTGGATTATTTAGCATCTCTGCGAAAGGAAATCTCAGAGGCATTAGCACAGGGAAGTAAAACACCGGCAGAACATTTGTAGCATCTCACCGGTACTGTGAAGAGGACTGAAACAACAATAAAAGATAGCAAAAAGTTTATGGATAGTATAAACTTAATTTTGGGCGATCTTTTTTAGATAATAACTACCCAACTACAGGGTTGAGGATATGGACAGATGTAACTACAAACTCTACTAACATCTTGACAACCTTTGTCATTGATGCCAAAGGGGGAGTAGTAGGATGAGAAAGTTCAAAGATAGGAATCATATGCTCAGGGGTAGCCCTCATATTTTTGGTAAACATTTTTTTGGACTACACATTTTGGACACTTTTTGAAATTTCTCATGAGTGTTTCCATCAATGCCAACGGGGGAGATTGTTGGCATATGGACACTCCAATGAGACATTGTATGTGATTGAAGGTTTTGTCATTGATGGCAACCTTGCAATCCTATGGCACCGATAAGACATCATACCGGCAAAGTATTACACAGGCAAGACAGTGCATCGACATCAACAAGATCACTCTACACCGGCACCGGCATCGACACAGAAGAAAAGATGTATACCGGCATAGAGGCCGACAAGATTTTTGATATGTAATATTTTGTTTATTATTGTAAGTCGACTTGGCAAATTGTAAAATGACTCTTGTATATAAAGGAGATCATTGTAGACATTTAGAGAGGTAATGTAGCGAGCATAAAGAAAATTATTAGGCAGACCTAATGTGCGAATTATAGGTCAAGGGTATATGTAAAGAATAGAGCAAGAACCAGTATTGAATCTGGCATTGGAGATGCTATTGCAAAGTAGTACAAGTCATTGGATTAGTATAATCCTTATTGTAAGTCAGTGTGACTTCTCATTGAGCAGTGAGCTTTAGGCAGTTGGCCTTCCTACATGTGCAGACCCCTATTGTAAGTAATATTCTCTTATTGGCCAGTGAGTGAATATTGTGGGTCACAAATCCCACCGAGGTTTTTCCCACACTGGGTTTCCTCATTAAACATCTTGTTTTATGGTGTTCTTTTCATGTGGATGTTTCTGATTTTGTTTATTGCATTAATTCTTGCATACCGGTATACTGTTATTTTATGTTCTGCATGTTTTAACTTAAGAAATTCCTATCACCAGTTAGATACTGATTCACCCCCCCCTCTTAGTATCTATGGGAATCCTAACAGTAACATGGTAGAACCAAGTTTGTATGGTTTCCATTTAAGGTCTCTAACTTGTTAGTCAATGTTTGCCACAAAAACCCTTACAAACCCTCCTTTTTGCACCCATTTTTGGGACAGTCATGGAGAAGGCCTAATGGACCCCAAAACTTAGATAATCTTCAAGAAATCCCAAAAGGGTATCTGTATATGAGATTCTTTTAGTATGGAAGTTCATCGTTGGAGCAGGGTGAGCACAAAACCCCAAAAGGAGGGCTAATTCCTAGTAGCCCATTTTAGGCCTAAAACTTGGGTTTTTGTCAAATTGGGTACACAATTGGAGGATGTAAAGCCTAAAACCCATCAAATCCAGTTGAGACAAGTTGTTCTTGCATACATTGAACATATTTGGTGAGGTAGACTCCATAAGCTGGTTTGTAGCACTCGAGAAGGATCACTACACTCCAAAACGTAGAAGGCCAAAGACACCCATGGGGGTATAACTTGACACAAACTTGCAATCCAATAAAAGGAGACCTTGTGCAGTCAAAAAATAGATCAAGGATAGAGGGAATGAATCCCAATTGAGTGAGTAAGGTGTTAGATTACTAAGCCAACAACTATGGAGTTGAAGCCCTTGAGCAACCAAGAAGTGTTTGACTTAGGGAGTTGGATCAAAGAGGGTTGCTAGGTTGTCTATAAACCTTTTGCACTCTGATTTAAGTAACAAAACCTTGAAACTAGCAAGGACCTATTACTTAGTGAACATACAAGCCACTTAGGCAACCCCCTTGCCCTACCTCCCTATCATTAAGCGGTTAGAAATTGTTTATAAATAAGGAATTGTTGATGAACAATGTATGCGGGCAAATGTATAAACAATGATGCTATAGTAATGTTTACTGAGCACAGAAGCTTGAAGATCTGATTGAAGAACAGATTGAGAAGTCCATCAAGCCCACAGAGGGACAAGATAAGTCTTATGACAAGATTGTTTTGAGCACATAGAATCTGCTTTAGCATTTCAGAGGTGAAGTTGGAGGTATATTTATTACTGTTATTTATTATGTAAGTGATAGGAAATCTCTTAACCGAGTGGACCTAACAGTCTTATTTGTAAACCCTCTAGCAAGGTAACATTCTAAATGAGTGTTTGAAATCCTTTGACAAGGTCACTTCTAACAAAGTGCAAGACTCTAACAAGTTTGAGGGAAATCCCTTAACCGGGTCACATCTAGCAATGTGTTTGTAATCTTTAATAGGATTAGCTTTTAACTGAGCATACTTTAGAAGGGTATATTTCTTAGTGGGTCCAAAATCCCATAATGGTTTTTCCCTATTTGGGTTTCCACATTAAATCTGGTGTTATATGTATTGCGATGTTATTTGTTCATGAGTTTGAATGTTTTACAGTTTTTGGTTATATATTCTGAAGTATAAAGTGATAACTCAATGATGAGAAGATAGTACCAAACCGGTACTAAGAGGGGGGGGGGGTGAATCAGTATAGGCAAGAACTTCAGTCTTAAACCGATTTGGCAGCAAACACTTCGAAAGACTGGCAGACAGAGATACTGGTTTGAAACATAGTGCAACCGGTAAAGCTAAGAATGTCTGAGACAAGCATTAACTGGTTACTCACTTAGCCTTTCACCCAACTTGATACTACACTACCATTTCAACCTTATGCATAAACATGTGATTTATCATCAGATCATAATAACAGCTAGTTCAACATGTTTTATTGACAGGCATAAAACACAAAACCATCATATGCTTAACAAACAATAGCAAAGTGACACAAAATAAAAGCATCACACATAACACACATATTTTTCACGTGGAAACCCAACTGGGAAAAACCACAGTGGGGATGAATACCCACAAGCTATTTTTGAACTCTTTGAAAGTCTGCTCTGTTAGGAGCCTTGTCCGGTTAGAGACATTACAATAGGTTCTGCTGGGAACCGATCCTATTAGAGATCACCCGGTTAAGGGATGGCTACAATGCTCGATTAAGGGTTACACCTTGTTAAAGGTTACCTTGTTAGAGGATTTCAAGAACTCAATAGCTAAAGGACTTCGAACTCAGTAGCTGAGTTACCCTGTTAAAGGATTTTCAGTAAGCCGGTTAAAGCTACCATGTTAAGGGATTTTCCAACTGTTGAGGTGGTTAGAGATCAACAGTTATTACAATGATCTAGTAATAGCACTCAATGCCAATGTAGATCCACTTAAGCTCCTATTTTCCTTTTGCACTTACACTCTATAGGTATCACTTCTCTCCTCTTGGTCTGGCAAGAATCACGTATCCCTTCTCTTGGATACTCACACACAACTTTTGCCAACAACCCTAGAAAGAGTCACAACATCGACCTTATAGAAAACAATTAGGTCGGTAGCATAAACCCTAAACCCTAAACCTAAAAGGTTAAGGAATTCAAACGGTTCAATCCTGACCGTTGAGCATGTTGCATTAATCTCCATTGTTCATTTTCTGCTATTTTCATGGCGGCTGATAACCCATCACATGTTATCACCGTTTTACAGTCTTCTCTTATTCCTGAGGTAGATAGGCAAGATCTTCTTCATGCACGATCCTTCATGTACACAAGACTTACATGGCAACACAATCTTGTTCTTTGTTATCATGCTAACTCATCGCACAAAATCACCGGTTGAGCCACACAGGCTTGAAGCACTCCAACCGAAAACCCTAAAGTTGAGACTACGAACCGGTAGTCATTCAACGCTTCCATGTGTTGGTTCCCATAACCATATGCCGGTTCACCTTTGAACAAGCACACTGCTTCACTTTGGCACAAATGTCGGTTCACAGTGTTATACCGGTTCTCACATATGCTGGTTCACACCTCTGCAACATATTGACATCAATGACAACATGTAATGTCATTATGTCCTCATACCGGTTCACTTAATGCCAACAATCTCCCCCTTTGGCATTGATGGCAATATACAAAGATATCTCTCCACTTCACTTCTTCTCCCCAAATTTCTGCAGATATCTTCTCTGCTTCACATCTTCTCCCCCTTTGACAACAATGCCAAAGTGGAGGCACAAGCTTCCCTGTTCCATTATGCTACTCCCCCTAAGGAGTAGCATCCTTCAACACATCAATCCAAAATAAATTTGACTATGCAATACCTGACTGATGTGGAGCATATGCTTTTAGTTCACCTCCTAAAGGGGCAGTACCCCTAATTCACCTCTTAAGTGTGTAAATGTAGTCTTTGGGAGAGGCTTGGTGAATATATCTGCTAACTGCTCCTTACTGGACACATGCTCTAGTGCAATCTCTTTGTTCTGAACCTTTTCCCTCAAGAAATGATACTTAAGATCAAAGTGCTTGGTTCTAGAATGTAAAACCAGATTCTTGGAGATATTACTTGTACTAGTATTGTCACAGAATATACTTACCAGTTCAGATACAGGGACTTTGAAGCCATTCAATACATGCTTCATCCAAATTGTCTGAGTGCAGTTCATGAAGGCCAAAACATACTCTGCTTCCACTGTAGACTGAGAGATACAACTCTGCTTTTTACTCATCCAGGAGACCAGTCTACCATCAAGGAAGAATGCAGCACTGGTTGTGCTCTTCCAGTCATCTACATTACCAATCCCAATCAACATCTATGAACACTTCCAAGTTGAAATCCTTGCTATATGGATACCACAATCCATAGTCAACAATTCCCTTCAGATACCTAAGAATCCGCTTGACTGCAACCAAGTGGGATTCTCTTGGACTTTTCTGGAACCTTGCAGTAATGCCAATTGCATGTGCAATATCTGGTCTACTATGCACTACGTAATGCAATTTACCAATCATTGATCGGTATTCCTTCTCATCAACCAATGCTGAGTCATTCTCTTTAGATAGTTTACAACCGGTCACCATCAGTGTACCAACCAGTTTGCTATCTTCCATGCCAAAGGTCTTCAACACCTCTTTGACATACTTGAACTGAGTTATAAAGATTCCATCTCTCATCTATTGGATCTGCAGTCCAATGAAGAACTTAATCTCCCCTATGAGTGACATCTCAAACTCTTTCTTCATCTCATCTGCAAACTCATGACTCATCTTGTCATCTCCACCAAAGATAATGTCATCAACAAATACTTCACTGATCAAGATCTGATCTCCTTCAGACTTCAAGTAGATATAGCTATCTTCACTTGTTCTCTCAAATCCAATCTTCACAAGATGGGAATGCAAGCGTTCATACCATGCTCTAGGTGCCTATTTTAGACCATATAAGGCTTTATGTAGCCTACACACCATGTCACTATCTTCAGATAGGGAAAACCCATCCGGTTGCTCTATATACACTTCCTCTTCAAGTACACCATTCAGGAATGCAGATTTTACATCCATTTGATATACTTTGAAGCCTTGAAAAGTTGCATATGCTAGAAGCATACGAACTCCTTCTAGTCTGACTACAGGAGCAAAGGTTTCACCATAGTCTTCTCCTTCTTCTTGAACATATCCTTTGCACACCAGTCTGGCTTTGTTTCTAATCACTGTGCCATCCTCATTCAGCTTATTTTTGAAGACCCATTTGGTACCAATGACATTTTTGTGCTCTGGTCTGGGTACCAAGGACCATGTACCATTTTTCTCTATCTGGTCAAGTTCCTCTTCCATTGCCTTAATCCAGTCTTCATCCTTATGTGCCTCTTTGAATGTTTTAGGCTCGAATTCAGAGATCATGCATGAGTTTTCTCTGACTTTTCTTCTTGTAAGGATTCCTGCATCCTTATCTCCTATGATCTGCTTAGGATCATGATTCAGCTTGACATACCGAGGAATGATCTTGATAGATTCCTCTTGCTTTTCTTCTTCATCCTCATCTCCATCAGTATCAACATCTACATTTGCTGGTGTAGGAACACTATTACTGGCATTCGGTTGACTGACAACCGGTTCCCAGAAGGTTGCAACCGGTTCACTTACCGCTTGCTTAATACTAGTTTCCTTAGTTTTCTCAGAGGTTTCATCAACTCTTACATTGATGCTTTCCACAATTCTTTGAGTCCTGTTGTTGAAACACTTGAGAGCTTTGCTCTTGGTGGAATATCCTAGGAATATTCCCTCATCACATTTCGCATAAAATTTGCTCTCGTGTTCACTTCTCTTGATGTAACATTTGATACCAAACATTCTAAAGTAGCTAACCATAGGTGTCTTACCGGTCCAATACTCATAAGGAGTTTTATCCTTATCTTTCTTAATGAGTACCCGGTTCATTGTGTAGACTGTAGTGCTCACCGCTTCTCTCCAAAAGGTGTGAGCTACCTTTCCTTGAATCAAGATGGTTCTTGCTACTTCAACCACAGTCCAGTTATTCCTCTCTACTAGGCCATTTTGCTGTGGAGTCCGGGGGGCAGACAATTGCCTCTTAATGCCATGTTCTTCATAGTACTTGTTGAATTCATTGGAAGTGAGTTCCCCTCCTTGATCAGTTCTCAAGCACTTAATCCTTTTACCGCTTTCCTTCTCCACTAATGCCCTGAAAGCTTCAAACTTTAGAAAGGCTTCAGACTTGTCTTTCAAGAATGTGACCCACATCATTCTTGAGCAGTCATCAGTGAGAATCATGAAGTACCTATCACCCTGCACACTTCTGGTTTTCATAGGACCACACAAATTAGTATGCACAAGATCAAGCAAGTTGTCAGCAGTGAAAGATTTACCTTTAAAGGTCGAGGAAGACATTTTCTCCAATTGACACTCTCTGCACAAGGTATTATCTGGTTTGCTTAATACCAGAAACCCTCTAACTGCCTTGATCTTACTAGCCTTTACAATGTTATCAAAGTTTACATGCCAGAGTCTCCTATGCCATATCCAGCTATCATCAAATTTAGCCATAAGACATGTACTTACATTTGCATTCAGATGAAATAGGTTACCTTTGGTCTGCATGCCAGTGGCCACCAATTCACCATCTTTTCCTTTGATTTTGCAAACTCCATTCTTGAATTCTAGTGTAAGGCCACTGTCATTCAGCTGGGCAACACTCAGAAGGTTGTGTCTCAGACCATCAACCTAGTACACATTGTCAGCACTACTCTTTCCATTCAGAGAGATGGACCCTCTACCTTTGACCATGCATGGTGCATCATTTCCAAAGCAAACCACACCACCATCATACTCCTCCAAGGATAGAAACTTGCTCCGGTCACCAGTCATATGGTGAGAGCAGCCACTGTCAATGATCCACTCATTGGAATTATCAAACCGGGAGACAAGAGCCTTCTTGTCTGACACATCTTCTTTGACAGCAACAAACACAATATCTTCATTTTCTTCATCCTTTGACTCTTCGTCTGTGACACCTTCATCAACTACCACAAAATAGTTTCTTCGGTTTCCTCCTTTGAATTTCTTGAACCTTTCCGGTTTGTCCTTGTTGTCATCATTAGGACAGTTTACAACAATATGTCTTGTCCGGTTGCAAGAAAAGCATTTCAAAGGAAGCTTACCTTTGTACTTGCCGGTTCCTTTAGGAAGTTTCCTGGCAAGGAGAGATTCAAATGCCATCAAAATCTCCTCATCATCCATTTCTCTGCTCTGTCTTGGTTCACCACTAGTGCTAGCTTCTTTTCCTTTTCTGGATGGTATAGCAGAGGCTTTAAAAGCTGATTTAGTCTTTTGAACACTGTCATCAAAACTATTTAGCTCATAGGCTGTCAACTTTGCTATGATGGAGTCCAAAGATACCTTAGTCTTGTCTATTGATCTTAGCTCCTGAATAGCAGAAACCCTTATTGCATAGACTGATAATAGGGATCTTAGGACTTTGCTTACCACAAAGGAATCTTCTATTTTACCACCTACACTCTTGATATCTCCAACAACTATTTTGATTCTTATTCCATACTGCTGAATGGTCTCACCTTCAACCATCCGCATATCTTCAAACTTCCCTCTCATACTTTCTTCCTTAGCCTATTTTACATGTTCATCACCAACATAGATATTTTCAAGAGCATCCCATACCTCTTTGGGATTTACCTTGTCTTGAACATCAATAAACTCTATGTCAGATAAACTACTAATTAGGGCTTCCATGACTTGCCCATTTTCTTGTATCTCTCTCTTTTGGTCATCAGTGAGAGTACCGGTAGGGGAAACATAGACATTCTCAACATAGCTCCAGTGTTGAGCACCCATTCTTCTGATGAATATCTTCATCTTGTCTTTCCAAATATTGAAATTTTCCTTGTTAAACTTTGGACCTTCCCTCTTCATCATTTGACTAGGATCTTTACCTCAAGCAGTTAAGCTTATAACTCAGAGGACCTGGAGGATGCTCTGATACCAATTGATAACTCAATGATGAGAAGATAGTACCAAACTGGTACTGAGAGGTGGGGGGTGAATCAGTACAGGCAAGAACTTTAGTCTTAAACTAGTTTGATAGCAAACATTTCAAAAGACTGGCAGATAGAGATACCGGTTTGAAACAGAGTGCAACCGATAAAGCTAAGAATGTCTGAGACAAGCATTAACCGATTACTCACTTAGCCTTTCACCCAACTTGATACTACACTACCATTTCAACCTTATGCATAAATAGGTGATCTATCATCAGATCATAATAACAGCTAGTTCAACATGTTTTATTGACAGACATAAAACACAAAACCATCATATGCTTAACAAACAATAGCAAAGCGACACAAAATAAAAGCATCACACATGACACACATATTTTTCACGTGGAAACCCAACTGGGAAAAACCACGGTGGGGATGAATACCCACAAGCTATTTTTGAACTCTTTGAAAGTCTACTCTGTTAGGAGCCTTGTCCGGTTATAGACATTACAATAGGTTCTGCTAGGAACCGATCCTATTAGAGATCACCCGGTTAAGGGATGGCTACAATACCTGATTAAGGGTTAAACCCTATTAAAGGTTACCTTGTTAGAGGATTTCAAGAACTCAATAGCCAAAGGACTTTGAACTTAGTATCTTAGAGTTACCCTGTTAAAGGATTTTCAGCAAGCCGGTTAAAGCTACCCTGTTAAGGGATTTTCCACTTGTTGAGGTGGTTAGAGATCAACATGTATTACAATGATCTGGTAACAACACTCAATGCCAATGCAGATCCACTTAAGCTCCTCTTTTCCTTCTGCACTTACACTTTGCAGGTATCACTTCTCTCCTCTTGGTCTGGCAAGAATCACGTATCCCTTCTCTTGGATACTCACACACAACTTTTGCCAACAACCCTAGAAAGAGTTGCAACATCAACCTTATAGAAAACAGTTAGGTCGGTAGCATAAACCCTAAACCCTAAACCTAATAGGTTAAGGAATTCAAACAGTTCAATCCTGACCGTTGAGCATGCTGCATTAACATAATGACATTGTATGTTGTCATTATGTCCTCATACCGGTTCACATAATGCCAACATAAACTACCGAGGTTGAATCTGTTGAATATATTGTGAATTAAGTTTGTATGATTCACCCCCCCCTCTCATCTTATTATCTATTGGCATCAAAGCTTTACAATTGGTATCAGAGCTTTACAATTGATTGATTGGTTGATATTGAAATTGGATTAAGGTTGTTTATTAGATTGATATGGTAGGTCCTCAAGGGTGAAAATGGGAATGAATATGGAAGAAGATGGGTTGAAGAAAAGAATGGAGAGAAGGCTAACCTGGATGGGAAATATCTTAATAAGTGATTTTTGGTAGAGGAAGGTTGGACAATGAGATGCAACCACTTTGATTTAGCGATTGGGATAGTCCTGATCTTTGGTGAAAGGCACAAGATCTCAAACGTTCTTTGTCAAACTCATTTCCATAATCGTGTAGATAATTATGAAAATAATGTAGGAAGGTACGATGTTTCAACGAGAGTTTGTGGTTTGTGTACAAGAATTTACAATGCTTGAGGATTTTCTTATAACTGAGTTTCTTTTTCTTGAATTGACAGTAAATGGATTTCTTGGGATGCTTGAGCGACCTGGTTTTATGGTGCATGGGTGAAAAGTGAATTTGGATTGGTTTTGTCATGGCAAGAAATGTCAAACAATGAAAATGCATTGGTCGAGGTAATGCTTGAAGCAAGTGTAAAAGAGAGGGGCCTAGATTAGCCCAATGTGACAAAATTTATGGGTATGAACAAGAAAGACACAAACAAAATACAAACTAGGACAAATTGTGTATTCTACTTATTGGATCCCCACTTGGATTTCTCCAAATACCTAGATAAAGTAGATAGATAGAGATCTCGTAGTGTTGGCTCCCCCACCATGACACTCACTTCTCAGGCATACCGGAATCTTATATCTCAAAGATCCAGAGATCTTATGAACTAGGGGACATCTATCTCTACTTTGAATGGTATGAATTAGGTGGCTTTAGAGGTTCGACCTCCTATGCCAATAAGCAAATGGGTTTTTTAGCAACTAAAACAAGGTGTCTAGTAAGTTTCTAAGGGATCCCGTTCCAACAAAGGATTCTCAAAGCAAGCCACTTAAGACTTTAATTGAGCTTATCAGTGCAGAGAAGGCCTCCACATAGTTGAATTCACTCAATACTCTAGCTTCCTGACCAACGTATTTATATAGCGGCTTGAAAAACAATGCTTGAGATTCCATTGGGAGAGATGATATCCCTGACGTATCTCAAATTTGAAACACTCCCTTGGGGTGATGAGGCTCCCACGAGGTGATTCTCTACTCCAAAGAAAAAGGTTGGTATTGTTAATCATTTTTCTCTTTCACCCAAATTCCATTAAGGCAAGGGGAGAGGATACTAAGCATAATGGTGGGTCCACCCTACACAATGTGCAACCACACCAAACATGGAATAAACACATTCTTTTTAACCCCAAAAATATGTTTTCTAATCTAAAATATGAAAATAAAATCTAATTTAGTTTTAGTGAAAAATCAAGATTATCTTCAACAAAACTTCATGCAACCAATGATTAATAGTCTTAGTTTTTGGCCTTGGATGAATGAAAAGCTACAAGGACAAAGCACAATTAGCAAAAATTCAAAATTAAGCACTTACATCAAAGATTTGAAGTGCAAGTGCAAATGTTGAAGCGTCTATGCAAATGTTAATTTACCCATGCATAGAAAATGTTAGTCAACAATTCAAAATTTAAAAAATTGAAAATAGGGGGTAATAAATTAGGTGGAGACGTCAAAACAACCCCACTGAGATGTCGATCTAAGCTCTGCAATCAAACGGTTATCTCAAACAATTCAAAATTTGAAATACACGAGTTGAGCGGGAAAATAGAAAGGCAGAGATGGCGATCTATGGGCACAAACACCAAAACGTCTATGCAGATGCCGATGCGCAATCTGCCAATAAAATTTAGAAAAAAATGATTAAAATAGTAAGATTGTGACAAAAATATGAAATGCAAGCTACTAAGAACAAAAAAAACTAAAGAAAACATAATACTTTTTATTTTTTGAAAGAATATATGAATATTTTTTATGTTTTTAGAACTTTATGTTGAAAACACAAAAAACACAAATGGAATGTATTGGAATGAAGATGCCATTTTAGTCTTGTAGAGATGACAAAACAAAGGTGCATTCATTGATGTACAGGCAAAGACGTTGTTCTTTAGTACCTGCATAGAAACAATTAGGTAGGTAATAAAATTCAAATGAAGATGGTGATTTGTTGATGCAGAGATGTCATACTAGAAGCGAAGATGTCGATGCACAGTCAAAGACGCCGATTCACAACCTGCGAAATTTTTTCTACAAAATCATCCAAAATGTGAAATTTCAAGGGACTTGGGGTCCCACTAAGCATGCCAAAATAAAGAGGGAAAAACCTAGGTTACATGGTTAGTAGCGTGAATCGAGTGAAACATAAACAAAGCATTCAAATGATATAAACAACCATTATACCTTAGCTTCTACTCTTCCTCTGATTGAGCTTGATGAAGTGGATGCACCCTATGCTCCACTTGATTTGATTTTCTCTTTGAAGGGGAATATGTGCATTGTTCTCCACTACACAACAAGGTAGGATTGATTCAAATGGTGGATGTATGATAGATGATGCATTGGTTATGGCAAGATTTTGGTATTAGGATGGTATGATGAAGGATTTTGATTATCAAATGGATAGAAAGACAATCCATAAAAAGTGGATGATTTGTGAGGAGAGGAGACTCCAATTTTTAGATTGGAAGAGGTCAAAATGGAGGGCCAAGATTGATTTGAAATGGAGGGCTAGGATTGAAAGAAAGTGGGAGAGGATTGCGAGGACAAGGTGGGAGATCCAAGAGATATGTCATAAAGGTATTTTTTGTCTCCACACCCCACACGGGGGCTTCACTTAGTGAACCTAGGTTATAGCACGTGCATTCATGGAATACTAAAGAATCCCATTGTTTTGAAAAAAATATTGCCCTAAACTCCTTTTTTGTCACCCCTTCCCAATACACATCCCGAATTAAAAGCCCCCTATTTTCACCAAATATTGTATTTTGTCATAGCCAGAATTAAAACCCCCTATTTCCATTAATAGGCAATATATTGCACCCTCATTTTTGGGATATTAAACCCCCCAATATGAATGCACGTGATGTAATATTGCCTAGCCAATGAAGCCCCCATGACAACCCACAAGTGCATGGGGAAGTGTTCCCCAAGTACATTGGGAAGACAAAAAGGAATATAAAATTCCTTGAGGGAAGGGAGGAAGAATAAAAAATTGCAAAATAGAAGATTGTGGGGGAAGAGTAAAGGGATAAAGGAATTAAAAATTTCTTGGGAAGAGGAGGCATATGAATGTGCAAGGATTTGACATTACTTGGAAGAGACAAAGTTGGTGCATTTAAGGTTTGGAGGGTGAGATTCAAGAAAGATCATTTATGGCAAGAAGTTGAGGAATGTGCAAGTGATTAGGAGGACTAATTAGGTGGGTTAATGAGAGATTAGGAGTGCAAGTGGGCAAGTTAGGAGGATGTGACATGAGGAGAGAGAATGAGTGGAGGAATATAAAATTGGAGGAAATGATAATCATGATTAGAGTAGAATTAATTAGGCTAGATGACAGGATCAAGAAGGGTGATTTGTAGGAACCAGAGGGTTAATTAATTAGGATTAATTAACTAATCGAGATTTAGAAGAAATATTAGTTAAGGTTGGGGATTGAAATAATTTTTAGAAGAATGGGATATAATTAATTTTGATAAATTAATTATAAGGTCAAGGGATAAAATTAATTAAATATAATCTAACTAATTTTGAGAAGAATACAGGCTAACATGGGTATGTGCAGGATCACGAGGGGTCAAAAAGTGATGATATGAGAAAAATTTGCCTTCTCCACTTGTCTAAAAATGTGAAAAATCCATGTTGACTTTTTGCTTGGCTTGGATGTCAATACATCTGGTCATGGCAAAAACCCAACCAAATCGGATATCCGATATTAATAAAATATTATATTAATTAAATATATATTATATAATATTGTAGACACTTAAATTTGGCTAATCAATTTAGTTAAATTTATCTTCTTTAGCCATTTAATTAATTAAATATCTTAATTAATTAAGCCCATCCCTTGAATTCATTAATCTAATTAATTAATTATCCCCTTCCAATCCTTTGAATTAATTAATCTAATTAATTAATTCTCTCTTCCTATCCCTTTGATTAATTAATTCAATTAATGAATTCCCCCCTTTTCCATCCCCTTATTTGAATCAATTAAATTCAAATATTTGTTTATAATCACATGTCTCCTAGCTTTTAACTACCTAGCCTAACCCCCCATCTAACCTACCCCCTATCCTTACCCTTGGGTTTTAACTACCCTATCCTCCCTAACCAACCTTATCCCATCCCTTCTAACCTCCACCCACATGTGTGCACATTCCCTATTTTCCAAATATGGGAAAATATTCTTTTTTGGGGTGGTTATTCCCCAAATAGACACGTGTCCTTGAGGACACATGTCACTCCTCCCCAAGACACGTGTCCCTCCTTTGGGACACTTTTCTTCCCTCTTGAGCCACTTGAGTGTGGAATATTCTTCCACATGGCTTCCTTTGGAGTGCTACTTGTACTCCTTGAGGACAAGTGTTGCCTTTTGAGAACCCTTCACCTTCCTCCCAATTCATATTTAATCCTCCCTCTTTTTCATTGAATTGGATCCACTTTTCATACATCATATTGTTATAATTCCAAAATGATCCACTTTCACTCAATCATATCATTATGCTGCTGAAATAACCACCCATATCACACTTCCTTTTTCATCAACTATCATTGCATCAATAATCATGGAGCATAATTGACTATTTGAAAACTTCATTGAGCACACATAAAATCGAGGAACTATCAAATCAAAGAGGGATTGTTTTTTGCATTGTTTTCAATCTTTTAATTAAGTTTTTGATTTTATCTTTCTAATCTTGAGGTTTGTGATGTCTTGTGTTTTCTTGGTTATTTATCTCATCTTTTAAACCTTTGTATTTGCACGCACATGTGGGAACCTACCCACAATGAGATAATACCTTGTTAGGAGTAAGTGAAATATTACAATGGGGAATGCACATGCATTCAGGCTCACTACCTAGAGCTCACTTCTCAAATACAATAAGGGCTACAACCCCAAGGAAGACTCACTATCTTACAAAGATTCAGACAACAATCCGGATTACATGAACTGAGAATATAGTATCTCCTAATGCCTGATTACAGTTGTGGTTAAGCACATATACTCAAACTCTGCTCTTACACTTCTTTACACTCTTTCGCACCTCTTCGCTCTTTTCTTCTGCTAGTAAGTGATCAATACAATATTCACACATGCATATGCCTCTCACAAATGAATATATCAATATATACAAATCATCAATATATATTTTAGGGTCGGCTAAACCCTCAACACAAATTACAAAATAGTAACCTCACATGCTACAACAACATATGTGGGCCAAAACAATATCGGCTAATACATAGTCTGGACCCAAATCATCATGACAATTATGAATCACCTCCAAGAATTATGCCCCAATCATCTACAACACGCTACAACTCCATAAATATTGCATAACATGAAGAACACCACTGAATCAAGAAAATGATAAATAACGTGCCGCACACAACGATCAATGTGGACCAACAAAACAAATAGGACACGATCTAGAAACATTCACAAGCAACGTGAATTGTACCACAACAACTGCAACAAATCAAATTACTAGAATCATCAACATCTCTTTACTGAAGCTCAAGAACAGCGACATAATTGACTGTCAACCTGAAAGATTCAATTGTGGAATTCCAAATCATGAACCGCTAGAATTGAGGACACACCTAAATGTCCCAAATACTCTACCAAATTTTCAAACCAAGATATTGCAATTTCGGAGCAATGCTAAACACAAACCAGAACATCGAATAACACGAACACTAAATAAAAAACTTCAATATCAGACCTCATAGCCTGATCAAATCATCATGCAGACCACTAAAACGTATACTGAATCAACTAGAGACAAGCATCTCTAAACCTATTAAACCACAACAACTCAACTGCAACACACTGACCAAAACAACTCATTTAATCTGATTGCAACACTGGAACACAAAAGAATATGTTGACATCAATGATAAAACATTGTTGCATCAAACATCTCAACAATATCCAACAATTTAAGTGTATTTTTGATAGATTTTGAGCACTTGCAGGCAAAACGCAAGAATAAACATAGATTTCCGCCTCAGCGAAAGTCTGTTTTCTCGCTTTTGTCACTTCCAAAAGTAGTGAGTTCACCACTTGAAGCAACAGGTTCTCATTCCTACAATCATATGGAAGGTAAAATTCTTAATTTTGCTCTCGGGTTTTTCTATTAATGTGTTTTAGGTTTTTAACCAGTTGGTGGGTTCGTGGGTAGAAATTGCGGGAATGATGCATGAAGTAGACGGAATGAACTGAGTTATTTTTACAGGCTATTGTTTATGATTTTTCTACATTTTGAAACTCTGCATATTTCTATTTTAGTAGGTTTGAACTGTGAAATGGCGAGTTCGTAGTCTGATGATTTTACTTTTTTAAATATGCATTTTCATTGTTGTGAAGTGGCAAGTTTGTCATTGGAAACAATGGGTTCGCATCCTAGAATAGTGGGTTTGCAGGCTATAATCATGAAGTTGCACATTTGTATTGTGCCTTAGCGGGTTTGCGGTTTACAAAATTTACTATACTTTTCCAGAATGTTATTTTATTTGATTTGGACTAATTTGCTAACTGTTTGTGTCTTGATGTGATTTTGCTAACGTTTGTGCAACAAACTGAGCATATAGAAGACCTCAAATTCGCAAACATTAACTCTTTCCTTGTAGGATCACCAAAAAGGGGTTTTGTTGAGACAAATTTATTTCCCTTTATCTCTATCATTTTCCATGTGTGTCTTATGTTAATTAGGCACACTTCAATTTCATAAAGAAAATGAATCCCATGTCTATTGTGATTGGCATGCTTGTGCATGTGTAGAGCGGTCCTATTGCTAACATACACTATCCTCTCCCTTGGATTTTCTAGTCCTAGGTGTAAGAGAAAAGTGTTAGCGACGCTCGATTTTATTTTTTAGGTAAGAGATCTTGTCCCCCCAAGTAGCCCATAAGGTCGGGTGATAGGAGAGCGACCCAAGCGGTACTTTCTTTCAGTCTGTTATATAATATTTGTGATTTTAGAGAAAGCTATAAATCAATAGGTATCGTTGTATTATATCGATGGTTTTCCTTAGTATCACCATGCAAATTCCTTTGCGATCTCCATGAAAGTCAAAATCCCCTGGTGCTTGTGTGACAAATGTGTAAAAACCTATGTTATACAGGATGGGATATCTCTTAAATGAGCTAGCCACCAAATCTATAACCACCTGATTACCCCCCAAAATTTTCTCCACTACGAACCAAATTGTTTTAGCAGCCCAAATCCTTCTATTCATTGCCTCAGGCATTGTGATACGTGCATGTCGAAGACACCCCTCATGTACTCCTCAACTTGAGATAGAGATTCCTTGGGAGGTGATTACCCTTGGAATTTGAAGCTTGGTATGCTCGAGATGTGTGTGTCGAGGGTGGAGCCAGTGCTACCAAGATTCTATCTATCTAGTTGGATGTGGTATTCTAGGCTAGGGGATTCAACAAGTATTGTCTTTTGGCTATCCAAGGAAGTGCATGATTGTTTATTGCATTCTATCATTCGTATGTGCTTGTTGTGTATGTGTCACAATGATATTTTGTGAAAATCAGTATTAGTCATCAAAAAAATCACATTTCACACAATTCTAGTTGATGTTATCCTACAGTGGGTTCACTTCTTGGTATAGTGGGAATGCCTCTATTTTGAGCTAGATCAACATACTTAGTGTAGTCACTGTCTTTTGAAATATCGTGAATTTGATTTAAAAACTCGCATGTTCACTTCTTACTCTGGCGGGTTCGCTATCAGTTTTGCTAGTCCTCTCAGTCTTTTGATACTCTAGTGAGTTCACACCTAGGTTTAGCAAGTTTCCACCCTGATACATCAGGTTCACTATTAGTTTTACCTATTCTCTTAGTATTTGATACTATAGCGGGTTTGCACCTTGATCTAGTGGGTTCATTGTCATTCTCACCTGACATATTTGTCTTTGACGCTATAGCGGGTTTTCACTTAGGTCTAGCGGGTTTGATCCTTACTATGACAGGTTTGCCTCTTCCTTTAGCGGGTTTGCTTTTTATTGTCTTTTTATGCTGCCAAAATTTGTTCAACGAGTTTGCTTTATAGTCTGGCAGGCTTACCTTATTCTCAAGATTCGATTTGCATTCGCTTGAGTCATCATTGTTGTCCATCTCAATTTGTGTGTGCATTTTTCAACATCCTCATTGCTTGCATTGTTGCATCATTGCATCGTTGTCATCATTTCTAACTTACGCCATCATCATAGTCTACCAAGGTCTCAACTTGCATGGTCACTTTTATCATCTCATTTTCTAGTCATCACTGTGGTTGTCATCCTCTTGATTCTTGTGTCATCACTATCGTCCATCATCATCTCTCATCTTCTAATTTGCATCATCATTGCCTTCTTCCTAGGTCATCAATCCAAACTTCAAATGTCCAAAATCGAACATCAAATTTCATCCTCTTGCCAACTTTCTCAAAGTCAGCCCCCATCTTAATCTAAGCTTGTCATTCATCCTATTCTAAGCTTTGGTCAATCTTCCTTTTTCATCTTTCATCTCTCCAACTCATCAACTAATCATCATGTCACAATCTTATTATGATGAGTTTGGTTGTCCTTCATTTTATTCCACTTCATCCCATTCTGATGATGATGAGGGTATGGCTGATCAAGATAGATATGAAATTGAAAATCTTGATACCGTCATCCTTAGCAAGCTTGCACCAAGTGTTTGATACCATAATCCAATTTTTCATCCTAGCTACTCTACCATTCCTCCATGCGCATCCAATCATAATCCTTATCACACCTTTGACAAGGGAAATCCATCATGTCTTCTACCCACATCTCCCTCATGTATCACCTCCACGTATCCCTCATAAAATGTCCATACCTCCATCTTCTCCAATGGTCCTATCTCAACCTCCATCTTTTCCTCACAATTCTAATACTTACATCCCCAATCCAAATCCACCATCTCATTATCCCCAAATCCATTACATCATCCCTAATCCTAATCCTCCATCTTATCCTAATTTGCCATCATCTATCACAAAGGCTATGACTGGGGGCATGAATTACATAATGCCATTATCATTTGTGCCCCCACCTCTCCAATTAGTGCCAAAATTTGTCAGTGCCTCCCAATATCAACCTCTAGTGGCATCACAACCTGTTGTTTCACAACCGCGATTCAGTTATCTACAGGCACCACCTTCTTCCATCATTGTGATGAACATTCATGAACAAGCATGTGACACTAGCCACAATCCTTCATCCTATCTCAACCCACCATCCACTTCATCCTACCACAATCCTCCACCATCCACTTCATCCTACCTTAGTCCACCTTCATCCACCCCATCTTATCTCAATCCACCAACTTCATTTCTAACTCCCACATCTATCATTCCTTTCCCACCTCCTAACACCATTGAAAACTTCTCTTCCATTAAGACCATTTAATTGAAATCTCCATCACCTACTTCTACCATCATTCAAACTCAACCTGATGAATCTCGCATCCTTCTATAGACTTCATCTACCCCAATTGGTGAATCCCCTATCCTTTCATCCACCTCATCTACCCTAGCTGATGAACCTCTCATCCTTCCATCTACTCCATCTATCCTAGTTGAAGAACTTCCCATCCTTCCATCCAGTCCATCCACCCCAGTCATTGAATCTTCCATCATTCCATCCATTTCCTCTGAAAAGTCTACTCACTCACTCCTTTTTGCACCATCCACACCTACCCCATCATTCCAAGATCTTGTTCCACAGCGTGTTTAAAGAATTATTGATCCAAATCAAGATCCTACCAGTCCATATCCTCCATCTCATGAGCCCTTATCATCCCCTCTTTCACCTAATGATCCTACCATTCCATATAATCCATCTCAAGAACCCTTATCATCCCCTCTCCTAAGTCAATATCCTCCCGTCCCATGTTCTCCACCTCTTGATCCTCCACTTCCTCCTATCCAAACCATTCCTCCACCATCGCTCTATCCACTTGGTTCACTTATATTCATCCACGGTGGTTCCCTTACAGTAGAAGAAAATCTTATATACACCACACATTCTCCCTCAACTAATAATGGACTCACATCTTGTTACCTAGACAACAAGTATCCTACTTTAGATGAAATGATTAAAAAAATGAACTATCAAGGTAAAGGCTTAGGCCTACATGAGCAAGGTACTTTAGAACCCATACATGTTAAAGCACATCTAGGATCTCATTATCTCAATTACATATCCCAAGGTACTTCATCCAAAAATGTTGGTACAACTAATGCAAACTCCTAGTATGCTTCCAAACACACCATTGCATTTCCCCATTGTTCCTCCAAATAATTTCACTATTACCCCTCCTCCATCATATAAAGCCAAAAAAACCATCCATCTTCCTCCTTCATCCTTTTAATCCACTTTGGGCCCTTATATCCCAAAATCCCATCCTCCATCTTTCCCCACTCATCCCCCCAAGCACAGATTCCATATCCCAATCACCCATTATAAACCTCCTACTCCTTTCATTCCAAATTAGGATCCACAAAGGCACATATCCCCACATTCCATCCAACATCATACATCCATCACTTCATCCATATTTCCTCCATCCCCTACACCTTTGCACACTCCTTCCAAGGCTACTAGTAGAAATTTGGATGCCAAATCAAAAATATGTTGGCAATATTACATTATAAGGATATTGAGAAGGTTGTTGATGATTATGGACATAACTGTTTAAAGATGTTTTACTGTCTTGATATTATTATTTTGTCATTGATGTCAAGAAATTGATTTTCTAATTCAGTATGATGTTGCCATATCTTAAGAAATATGATATGAAGATTATAAAGAAGTCGGTAAAGACACAAGAAAGAATATGATGAATAAGGGGATAAGTTATTCAATGGGAAACTCTACCGAGTCAGACAATGATGAGATCTTGATGTTTTAGATTGTTTTAACATCATACATATGTTGTAAAATGTAAAGGTTAATACTATACTATGCTATCAAGCAAAGAACCTAGTCGGTAAACCCTAAGGAACCTAGTCGGTAAACCCTAAGGTTATCGCAGTCGGTTAATGAAGACAGAATGTCTACCGAGTGAAGTTTAGTATTCAACGAGTTGTAACCAAGCTATAACAGAATGCATTAAATGTTTACATGTGATATTTAATGAAAGAAGCTGATGAGCTGGAGCGGATCAATGATTGGCAAGCCGTAAAAGAAGTTTGTTAAATAAATCTAAGGCAATGGAAAGTCAGCAAGAAGATCTACAACTCAGATTGAATCACATTACCCTAACACAAGTTCCAAGGTGAATGTGCAAGTTCCAAGGCAGGGTAAAACATTTTTAGATCGAAAGATACAATGAACCTGGACAAGATTGAAAATCTGATGGCTATGATTGATCATGGGAGATGTGATCAAGGAGATCAAGCGGTTAGAAGATTGTTTATAAATAGGAAACTGTTGATAAACAATGCATGTGGGCAAGTGTATGCATAAGGATGCTACATAGTGATTATCGAGCACATAAGCTTGAAGACCTGTTAGAATAATAGAGTATTGATGCCCAGTAGATAGACAAGATTAGTTCTATGTCTTGATTGTATTGAACGAATAGGAATCTGATTTAGCATTTTAGATGTGAAGTTGTAGATAGATTATATTACTGTTCTTTTGTGAAAGTGACAGGAAATCTCTTAACCGAGTGGACTTAACAGTCTTATATATAAATCCTCTAACAAGGTGACATTCTGATTGAGTGTTTGAAATCCTTTGACAAGGTCACTTCTAACAAAGTGAAGATCCTAACAGATTTGAGGGAAATCCCTTAACCGGGTCACATCTAGCAATGTGTTTGTAATCTTTAACAGGATTTGCTTTTAATTGAGCATACTCTAGAAGAGTATATTTCATAGTGGGTCCGAAATCCCACAATGGTTTTTCCCTATTTGGGTTTCCACGTTAAATCTGGTGTTATGAGGTTTATATTGTTCATATGCTATTGAGTTTGCATGTTTGACAGTTTTTGGTTATATGACTGATATATATGTTACCGAGGTTGAATCTGATGTTTTTATGGATGATTAAGTTTGTATGATTCACCCCCCCCTCTCATCTTGTTGGCTATTGGATCTGTACTCATATTAAGTATCATAACTATCAAAATACATAAAGCTATATATCCACGACAATATCAAAATGATCATTTCCACTCAAAAAGACATGCTCCAACAATACAAAATTTGATAAAAAAGTGCAGTGAATCCCAATGGCCACAAAGGCCCACCAAAGCAAAAGCAAAAACAATGTTGATCCCGAAGCAAAAAGAAGCAATGCATCCAAAAAAAAATCTCCAATGACATCCGAAGTTGCTCATTCACTAGCTAAACATTCTACCCCTCCATCTCCTAAATCTATTTTGGGTCCCTATGTCCCAAAGCATCGTATCACAATTCCTCCATCATATCCACATGCTACATCCATCTCCCCTTCACTCATCCCACATCCCCCACAACATGTTCCAATGTTGGTCCTAACAACATCCCCCCATCACACTCTCTTTCCCTCATTCCATCCAAACAATTTCCACTCCCATATCCCTTACACCACATATAATCCCCATCAAAACCATCTAATCCAAGCCTTTTCATGATCCACTCATTCCTAATAAAGTTGTACCAACATTCGGTGATCACTTTGAATGGGCTCCTAATACCTTGATATGAAACTTGATGCTTGAGTCCTCCATCCATCTCCCTAATCACCTATCTTCCAAATCTATTTATCCTCATCCATCTCCATCCATAAAATCTCCTCCCAAAAATAGAAAATAGCAAAAAAATAAAAAAAAAAATAAAAGAAAAGAAAAGAAAGTAAATAGAAAAATATGTCCAATGGTGAAAACTTGGCAAACAGGCACCTTGGTCAAGTACCATGATGAAAGCCTGGTAAATATTCATCATGCGTAATTCCCCTAATCCTTTTTCTCTTCACACTTTGGGGCAAGTTCCTCTAGCCATCTAGTCATTTCCTCCTCCATTCCATCTGCCTACCATACCCATCATATCTTATCCAATTCACTTCCTCTATCCTCCCTTGGATCTTGATAACAAGAAAAGGCCACCATGTATACATGATTTGGACACCTCTTGGCCTCCATTTCCCTATCACACTTTTTCTCCATTATTCTTCCTATCCACCCATACTTCCTCCCTTCCATGTAATCCTTTCGCACATCTCCATGGTCCTCACCACCCATCACCCTATCTTGCATCCACTTTCCTCAACTTCCTATCCTCGTGTCAGTCATCTTATTTTACCCATCCATCCACCAATCCTTATCTCCTTGTTCCGCCATCTCTTCATCCATCACTTGATCCTCCACCAATCCTTGGACCTCCTGGCTCCTCCATCCCTTCATCCATAACTAGTTCCTCTCCCAATCCCCCATCCCTTCATCCCTCATCCTTCCATCTCCTAGCCACATCCATAATGATTTTGTCTCCAATCCTTTTCATCCTATCCTCTATCATTTCATCCTACCTCTCATATCATTCCATGGCCTCTTGCATCCCTTTCCATTGGTATCTAGCTCTAGGGTACTCCCACACAATCCAATGTCATACGTCTAATCAACCCATCTGCATCTCCATTGCATCCACATATTTTCAGCGTGGTATCCCATGGTACCCACGTTCCCTCACCTCTATCTGCTCACAATCCACTTATAACATGCCAATATTATCCATCTTCCTCATCTATCCAAGGTCCAATGCTAATCATATCATCCAATTGTATTTTTGGTCTTGTTCCCAACCTTGCAGAAAGAATTGATCCAATCAATCCAATCAATCATCAATCTCCCATGGTTTTTCATCTTGACTGGGGCAAAATCATGCTTGTCTCTGGGTCTTCTTCCATCATCCATATCTCTTGTACATATTGTAAATAGGTGTCGTTGTACATAGCTACGTCAGTTTGTTCTTTTGAGATCATCTCCTATCAACTGGCTCTTCAAAAATCATCTTTGAGCATCTTTGTCATCATGATCATATTAGGTACCTTTTGTCGTCCCATCATCATTAATCTTTTATCATGGTCTTGTTTCAAGATGTATCATTCTCACATCAACAACACCCATCATCAGTCTATGCAGGATGTATTCTTCCTTAAGTTAGACAACATCAATCCTCATCCAATCATTTATCCTTTTGACAAAAGATATTTGAGGCCCTTGATTTGCTTTGTTTCTTTTTTTTATCTTTGTTTATCTTTTTGAGCTCCTCGGGTTCTGTTTCCTCTTGGTCGCCATGATCTTTTATATCATGATGCGCTAGGAATAACATGGCTCAAGATGTAATCTTATTGCTTTTTATTTTTTCCTAGCATGTCTTTTGGATGTGTTCCTTGTTATACCCTCATGAGGTTTATGTTATCTCATGTTACATATGGGCATATATCTTCTGGTTGTGGTTATTCTAGCATTGTTTCCTACAGGGTCTCTATAACTCTATGTGGTGCTACATTATCTTGTGTGTCTATTTATTTGTGTCAGTCCATGCATTGGCTGTGAAATTCCACCTTTGTTCCTTATACCTTGTGCTACATCAAAATAAGTGCTACATGACGTCCTGTTTTTGTAGGTACTCGCGCTCCATGATGTTTTTATCTTCATATCCACTACATTTGCATTTTTCTCTCCTTCCCATTCAACTTCTTTTCTTTCGTATTGTCAACTGGGGCAATGTTTCTTTCGAGACACCACCCAGGCCCCCTTTCCCCGTGCACCCTCTTGAGGGGGCATCCCTAACCATTCCTTAATCGTTCGCTTGGGGCATTTTATTGCTCCTACCTTTTTTTTCTTTGTCCACTTGGGGCATTTTCTTGCTCCTGCTATTTTTTTTCTTCCCTCACAAGTGTCTTATTGTCTTCGCACCAACACTATTCTAGCGCCACCACGAAGAGGGGCAAAATGTAGACACTTAAATTTGGCTAATCAATTTAGTCAAATTTATCTCCTTTAGCCATTTAATTAATTAAATATCTTAATTAATTAAGCCCACCCCTTGAACTAATTAACCTAATTAATTAATTCTCCCCTTCCAATCCCTTGAATTAATTAATCTAAATAATTAATTCTCTCTTTCTATCCCTTTGATTAATTAATTCCCCCCTTTTCCATCCCCTTATTTGAATTAATTAAATTCAAATATTTCATTATGATCACATGTCTCCTAACTTTTAACTACCTAGCCTAATCCCCCATCTAACCTACCCCCTATCCCTACCTTTGGGTTCTAACTACCCTATCCTCCCTAACCAACCTTATCCTATCCCTTCTAACCTCCTCCCACATGTGTGCACATTCCCTATTTTCCAAATAAGAAAAGTTTTTCTATTTTGGGGTGGTTATTTCCCAAATAGATATGTGTCCTTGAGGATACATGTCACCTCATTAAACTGTCATCCAATCTAAAACAACTGGCTTGACTTAAGTTGCACGTGGGCAACAGTGATAACTTATGTTGGTGTGCCTATCTTGAGATCTAGGGAGCGACTTTCTTCCTGGGATGGCCTAGCCCGTTGGGTCAGGGGGGGGGGGGGTCATCCTTCGGGGGGAGAGCTGAGCCCAAAGGGGAAATAGGGTCGTCCCCAAGACATGTGTCCCTCCTTTGGGACACTTGTCTTCCCTCTTGAGCTTTGAGGATAAGTGTGGAATCTTCTTCCACATGACTTCCTTTGGAGTGTCACTTGTCCTCCTTAAAGGCAAGTGTTGCCTTTTGAGAACCCTTCACCTTCCTCCCAATTCCTATATAATCCCCCCTCTTTTTCATAGCATTGGATCCACTTTTCATACATCATATCGTCATAATGCCAAAATGATCCACTTTCACTCGATCATATCGCCACACTACTAAAATCACCACCCATCTCACACTTCCTTTTTCATCAACCATCATTGCATCAATAATCATGGAGCACAATTGAGCATTTGAAAATGTCATCGAGTACACATAAGATCGAGGAACTATCAAATCAAAATGGGATTGTGGTTTGCATTGTTTTCTTTCTTTTAATTATGCTTTTGATTTTATCGTTCTAATCTTCAGGTGTATGATGTCTTGTGTTTGCTTGGTTATTTAGCTCGTCTTTTAACCCTTTGTATTTGCACACACATTTTTCATTGCACAAATATATTATATATTATATTATATTTATATAATAATATATAATTATAGTATATTATATATAATATAATATATATTATATTATATATAGTATATTATAATATATAATATAATAATATGATATAATAATATAATATATTATATATTAAACGCGTGGCATATATTAAATATTATATAATATATAATATATTATATATTAACTTTTAGGAATCAAATATTCGATTCCTATGGGTATTTTATACCCATTGTGACAGCCCGTGGGTCATTTTTTACCCACGGGCTGCTTGAAAGGATTGAAATCCGATATTGGATTTTAGCAGATATCCGATTTTGGGGCAATTTTTTAGTGAATTTGTCATCTAAGGTATATTTTATTGCAGTTTTGTTGTTTTTTATCAATTTTTTTGCATTTTTTATTTGTTTTTATTTTTTATTTTTTGATAGAAAGTAGGTTTTTTCATTTGAAATACATTGTTGTTTCAAATTTGTTGATTAAATTCAAATTTTTGAATTCAATCAGGTTAAATGGGGGATAACAATGATAATCCTGAACAACTACAACCATCACAACCATGAAACCCTCTATTAGCAAACCCTCCATTACCAAACCCCTCCTCAATTCAAGATTTAATCGGTCAAAATTTGAAACAATTGAGGGGCATTGCAAATGTCTACAATAGAATCCCTCGTCTAACCCCAATGTTAGATGCTCTTAATGTCATAATAAACAAAATAGAAATCGTGACCATAGAGCACAATGCCACTCTTTTGTGGAGAGATTCCATGAGGGCTAGATATGCGAATGGCTTGACCTATGATCAGTTCAAGGAGCTTGAGATATCAAAAGATGATGATGCCACATTGTTCATCAATCCCTGCACTAAACAACCCATAGATGTGAAAAAAAAAAACTTTCCATCAAATGGTGTACAAACAATGATATTGTAAGTAACTTTTGGGATCCTTGGTGGATGGTTTTTGATAGACCACCCAACAACAATCTTTATGTCTCATTTTATTTCATTAAAAAAATATATGCTGAGTTTATTTTGGGAAGGTATGTCAACTACTTTAACATCAAGCCTTTCCAAGGTGTGGGTTTAGGTATGCCTCAAGATAGACTTGGGGCAGTTCAAGTATTATAGGGCTCATATGTTCCTCCTCCTCTCGTTGATCCCCCACCTCCAATACAACATCCAGACATCATTGTCGAGGTAGCGTCACTGACTATATCGGGTATTCACTCTTTGGGTAGCCTTTTGGTTTCTTAGGCTAGGGCACTAACTCAACCTTTTAGTGATGCTAGCAGTGGATCCAATGGTGATGACACATCCTCTTTGGCTCCACATATTTGTGTGTCACATACTTGTGCTGTGTGTGGGCAAGTATGGTTAGGTCCTATAGGAGAGCCTGTTGATCCTCCCATGGACACTGTTTATTATGAGGCGCATAATATGTTCGATGCACTAGATGTGACGATAGGGACGAGATTGGAGGATACCCTGGAGAGTCCTCGTATGCTAGAGGCGAGGAGGTACCTTCATCATACACTGATGATGTAGTGGTAAGACTTGTAATTTCATAGTGCATTTTATTTTAAATTAATATTTATAGGAGATAGTATTAAGTACTAATGTTTAAATACATGGTCTAGTTAATAGTTGATGACTGAGGAGGAGTTAACACAGGTCCATGATGGCACCTTGACGGCTATTTCATTTGGCATTGACAACTATACAATACATATATTATTGCACCTAGTCATTTATATATTTTTTATTGTACATACATGCTCATAATTTAAATTGTCATTAATTAAATTATATAGTAACTTGCATGTTTATCTTATTTTACTCTTGTAGGATACAAGTAGCGCGAGTGTAGTGCCGCACGATTTGGGCTTTGGTAGTGCAATCAGAGACAAGGGAAAGGTAATTCAATACAAACACGATTAAATTAAGAGTTTAAATAACTTATAATGATTATACATGTCTACATAGATTGATAGTACATGACATGAACCCTTATGACACCATATATCCCCTTAGGACACCATATGGTGTCATTAGGGGTCATATGGTGTCCTAAGGGGTCATATGGTGTTCTATGTCCCTTTAGGATACCACATGACCCCTTTTAACGTCCTAGTAAATGACATGGCCCCTTATGACACCATATGGTGTCGTTAGGGGTCATATGGTGTCATTAGGGGTCATATGATGTCCTAAGGGGTCATAGAACACTATGACCCCTTAGGACACCATATGACCCTTTTTGACATCCTAGTAAATGACATGAACTCTTGTGACACAATATGACCCCTTAGGACACCATATGTTGTCGTTAGGGGTCATATGGTGTCCTAAGGGGTCATATGGTGTCATTAGGAGTCATATGGTGTCCTAAGGGGTCATATGGTGTCCTATGACCCCTTAGGACACCATATGACCCCTTTTAACATCCTAGTACACGACATGACCCCTTTTAACATCCTAGTACACGACATGACCCCTTATGACAACATATGACCTCTTAGGACAATATGATGTCCCAATGGGTCATATGGCATCCTAAGGAGTCATATTGTGTTCTAGAACATGTGTGGTACCTTAGGATACCATATGACCCCTAACTACACCATATGATCCCTTAGGACACAATATGACCCATTTTAACATTCTAGTACATGACATGATGCCTTATGACACCATATGACCCTTTAGGACAATATGATGTTCTAATGGGTCACATGGTGTCATAAGGGGTCATATGGTTTCCTAAGGGGTCATATGGTGTTCTAACACATGTGTGGGCCCTTAGGACCCCATATGACCCCTAACGATACTATATGATCCTTTAGGACACCATATGACCCCTTTTAACATCCTAGTACACAACATGTCCCCTTATGACACCATATGACCCCTTAGGAAAATATGATGTCCTAATGACTCCTTAGGATGCCATATGACCCCTTTTAACATCCTAGCACACGACATGACCACTTATGCCACCATATGACCCATTAGGACAATATGATGCCCTAATGGGTCATATGGTATCCTAAGGGGTCATATGGAGTCCTAAGGAGTAATATGGTGTTCTAACACATGTGTGGGCCCTTAGGATCCCATATGACCCCTTAGGACGCCATATGACCCCTTTTAACATCATAGTACACGACATGACCCCTTATGACATCATATGACCCCTTATGACAATATGATGTCCTAATGGGTCATATGGTGTCCTAACAGATCATGTGGTGTTATAACACATGTGTGGGCCCTTAGGATACCATATGACCTGTAATGACACCATATGACCCCTTAAGACACCATATTGCCCCTTTTAACTTCCTAGTACACTACATGATCTCAGTCATATGGTGTCCTAAGGGGTCATATGTTATTCTAACACATGTGTAGGCCCTTAGGACACCATATGATCCCTAATGCCACCATATGACTATTGGAATCAAGGAACATTGAGAGGGGGGGTGAATCAGTGTTTCACAATCTTTAACTTTATTAAACTGATCAGTTAACCACATAGCACATATGAAGAAATGATATATGCATAAACATAAAGAAAGTACTCATAACACCACAACACCAATATTTTTACGTCGAAACCCGGTTAAGAGAAAAACCACAGTGGGATTGAGACCCACAATATTAATATACTCTGTTAAAAGCATAGAAATATTACAATGAGGAATGCACATGCATTTAGGTACACTGCCTAGAGCTCACTGCTCAAATTACAATAAGGGCTACAACCCCGAGGAAGGCTCACTACCTTACAAATCTACTACAATAGATAACTGAGATGGTTGAACTAATAAATAACATCTACAAATGCCTAAAAATAGTTCCGGATAAGCTCATATATCAAACTACACACTCTGCAACACACTCTATTGTGATATGTTGTTCTGCTGAAATTTGGAGCAAAAATTTTCCTCTCACACATAGGAAACTACATACAATACTTTCTACAAAACCATCAATTCTCATCCATACCAAAAATGACCATATTAATCACTCTTATATATGTGCAACATCAAATTAGATCATTTACATGTCGGCAAAAAATGTATAACACACAAATGAAACGTGTAATACCAAGTCATCTCAATCCAAACTCCACTCCACATGCAGACCAAAACAATGTCGGCTAAGACATAGCCTAGACCCAAATCAACTCCTCGAACAAGAAACACCTCCAAGAATTATGCCTCGAACATCTGCACATGCTACAACTAACATGAAAGTTGGATAACACAAGAACACTACTGGACCAAGGAAAACATCATTAATGCGCACAACAATCAATGAAGACCACCAAAATAAAAAGAACATGATCTATAAATATCCAAAATCATCATGAATTACCACAACAACATTGACAACATCACCACTTACTAGAATCTTCATCATCATTATACCAAACAATTGACAACACAAACAACTGAATAACCAACTTCAATATCAGATCACGTAACTTGATCAAATCTTCATGCAAACCACTGAAACTTCTATTGAATCAACTAGAGATACTTATCTCAAAACCCATTAAAACCACAACAATTCATCTGAAACACACTGGCTAAACCAACTCATTTAATCTAACTGCAACACATAGAGGAATATGTTAACATCAATGACAAAACATCATTCCAACAAACTTCTCAAAAATATCCAACAATGACCCTTTGGACACCATATGACCTCTTTTAACATCTCAGAACATGACATGACCTTGGTCATATTGTGTCCTAAGGGGTCATATGTTGTTCTAGCACATGTGTGGGCCCTTAGGACATCATATAACCCCTAACGACACCATATGACCCCTTAGGACACCATATGGCCCTTCAAGAGACCATATAACCCTTTAGGACCATATGATATCCATATGGTGTCTTAAGGGGTCATATGTTGTTTTAATATATGTGTTGCCCCATACAACCCCATATGACACCTAAGGACACCATGTGACCCCTTAGAACACAATATGACCCCGTACAACACCATATGACCCCTTACGACACCATATGACCCCAAATGAAAATATTAATAATATATTTTAATATTTAGATTTATATATTATGGTATTATTAAATAACATGTTTATTATATATTAATATATTAAATATTAACAACCCGTTAATGGGTCTTTGGGGGCTAATCCTACACCAGTTAAAGGGGAGGTCATATGGGAGCCACCTAGCAAGGAATGGATAAAAATAAATTTTGATGGTTCTTGTAGAGGAAACCTGAGAATCCTAGGTGTGGGGGTAGTGGCGAGGAACAATAAAGGATCCATCCTCTTCAAAGGAGCACGTTGTCTGCAAGATGATACAAATAACGAAGCGGAGGCTCATGAGACACTTCTGGCAACTGAGTTGGCCTTAAATATGAAAGTCCAATGATTGCATTTGGAAGAAGACTCTCAGGTGGTCATCAATGCAATTACTAAAGGCAACACCCCATCTTGGAAATTATCTCACTGGGTGGCTATCATCCGAGAGAAACTCAAATCTTTTGAGGAATTCTGGGTCTCCCACGTCATACGAGGTGCAAATGTAGTGGCATATCTACTCTCCAATATTGGCTGTGACATGAATAGTCACATGTCCAAGTGGTGGAATGGAGAAGGAAGATTGTGGAAGTGGTCTTAAATGCAGTCCTAGAAATATGCAGCCAACAACATGCATGCAAGGAAGCCCGTTATGACAAGTACATCTGCTAGCTGGTGTTTGCATTAAAAGTGGCAGTTGTCCATGGCAGACAATGTGTTTTAGAGAAGATGGCGGAGTGCAACAAATCTGCTGTGAAATCTCATGGCCTTTATGCCATCATGCTTGCATTTATTACCTATCTCAAATGACGGCAAAGGAATTTAATTCCTTTGGTTTGCGAGCTAGTGGCTAAGTTTGTATTTAGTGTAATTTTTAATGGCTTTTATGTCATTTTTATTGTAGAAGCTAGAGTAAATACTTTGTGCAGGTTTCATGGAAGCAAATTTCACTTTGCGAACTGAGAAGAAGTTGGTGCCTTTCCTGGGCATGGTATCAAAGAAGAGGAAGCAAGGGTTCGTCAGGTACAGGGAGGAGAAATTATGGAGTGCAGTGTGCCTGATGCTTGGAGAAGAGGTGTTGTACATCCATTTCCTCTATCGGATGAACATGGATGTGTTTTCCCTGATTTTGGCATGGGCATGCGAGTTTGAGCCGGAGGTGGAGAAAATCAGACTCACTCTAACAAAATTGATTGACGGGGAGTACCTAATCAACCTTGACTCCATTCTGGAATGGGTGGTGCCTCAGACAGGTATTCACATTAAGGAGGGTGATGACTAGGAGGAGCTGCTATTGTTTGTTCACGGACCAGAGGATGACATAAAGGACCAATATCGTGAATGAGATTGCATTGGTTGGGAAGCCATGAAGCTCTGTGTAAAACTCATTAGGATGGATGAAGTCTTCAAGGCTCTAAAGGTGGTGGCACGGATGGAGGTTGGGAGAGAGCTGCGAGATAGGTTCAAGGAAGGGAAGGCGGTTCAATTGCTAGCGAGTCTGGAAGGAGACCCCGATTTTAGATGCTTGGAATGCATTCCAAAGATGAAAAGCGAAGCTGCAAAGGGTAAAGATATGATTGACAAGGTGGATGGGGAGAAGGTGAACCAGAGCGAGAGCGAGTGAGTGGCAATGTGGCCATTGTTTTTCCATGCTCTTTTAATATATTGTTTATTAGTTGTTTTTAGTCATATGTCTATAATATTTGGTGCTGGAGATGCACAGGACTGATTCCTCCTTTGTTTTTGCATTCAAATGGCTTTAGAATAGGTTATGACTATGGATATGTTGGGTCATTGTTTACAACTTTTAATTTGGCCTATGGATGCTGGTGGCTGTATATCTTTTATTTCTGAATTAATATACTACAAAAATTACCGATCAAAAAAAAAATTGAATATTAATATATTAATATATAATAACATACAAAATATTATTAATTTTAATCATAATAAAAACTTATTAAAATTGAATATCTGATTTCTCTAATAAAAATTTGAAATCTTGAAGTTTGGCTTAGGATTGCTTTGGGATTTGGCTAGGAAATGGCAAGCCTGGAAAGTCAACAGAAAAAATGTGTTTTTGAGTATTCCTTGTTTTTCCAGACTTCACCCTGGTGGTTGTCGACTTTTTTTTTAGCCGAAATTGATAAAACGAAAAGGGATTTTTAAGGACATTCTCAACTTTCCAACAATATAAGGTTTTCCTTATTTTGACTTTAATAAATAATTATTATTTATTTTCTAATTGAATTCTGACTAAAGTCCCGATTGATAGGTTGATTGAAAAACATCCATAACTTTCAAAGGATATCACATTTTTTGAATCTGAAACATGCATCACATTCTATGCTTTGTCTACTATAGGATAAAAAAAAAATTCATAAAATTTAGACCAAGTTAAGGTGGTCAGATGTACGAGTTTCTAAATTCCTGGAAAGTTATAGTAAAAAAATTATAATTAATTGTTTGTTTAAAAAAAAATTACAAAAAAATATGTGTCACATCCGGACATGAGTCTACAACTTATATTAAAAATTTTATAAAAAATTATTATGATTGATTGTGGTTAGGCTGACTAGACATATACCTACTTTTAATCTTTTTCTTGAAATTTTAGTACTTCTGCATTGAAATTTCAATTTTTTGTCAAATAGATTTTTTTTTTCAAAAACCAACTAGTAGATTAGAAACTAAACTTAATTTTCTATAGATTCTCTTCTTACGTGTTTTTAAAATAATGTTCATAATTTATTCAAATTTTCATGTCAAGTTGCATAACTCTGATTTTCTAAAATTTCATTGCCACTTAAGGGCCTATTTTGGCCCACCATGATCCTGCACATACCCACATAATTAATGGAATTAATTATACAAAAAGGATAAAGTAATTAAATATTAATTTAAATAAGTTTGGACGTCTACACCACAATATTCATAGAATTTATCAAAATCATTAGAGAAAAATTCACTTCCATTTTTAGTCCTCAAACATTTTATTTTCTTTCCAGTTTGTATCCCAACCATTGCTTTAAATTATTTAAATCAATTAAAAACTTTATATTTACTTTTTTGAAATTATACACGTCCTTATGTTATAAGCATATATAAATGAAAAATAATATGTGGATTTTCCTATGGAAGGAATTTGTACAAGACCAAACACATCAAAATGAATAAGATCCAACATGCCAAAATATATAAGAGAACTTGAATAAAACTTAACACAATTTTGTTTTCCATGAACACAATGCTTATTATTATGTATATTGGCCTTTAGTCGAACTAGTCACACCATGTTTTGATGTTATTTTAAGTTGGTGTTGTTTTAAGAAGAACTTAATATACTTTTAGAGTGTTGTGTGCCTTTTAGAGCAACTTGAGCATTTAATAAAGTTTCAAAACCTTAACTAGGTCAAAATCATTAAAGCTTTAATGTAATGGAAGGCTATGCACATAAATTTTTGCATCCATGTTGCAAAGTTTTGCATAAATGATTATCAACATGCAAGAGATTTTAGAGTGAAATATTTAAGTAAAATGATGAATCTCCCCCCAAAAATGTCAACCCTTGCTAGGGTTTTATCACACCTACATTCTTCACACAAGCTATCATGGCGGTCAGAGTATATTCTAGCACTAAATGCGAGCATGGAGGTTTTAGTATATTGTGACAACCAACCATGCGATTTTGTAGGTATGCAATACATGCTAATTAATATCCTCCATTTATTAGCTTCAAAAAACATTGTTTTGAGATGTTGAACCAGTTAAAATAGAGGCAAATCTGCTATGCATTCAAACTATTTTTTCTAGAAATTGGAGAGATTGACATTATGTGTATTAAAGATCATGCTTTTTCAAATGCCTATGATGGAAGGGTCTATATATGATTAGAATGCAATGATATTTTTTTTTAACAATGCAACAAACAAGCATCTTGTATGAGTCATGAGAAGCTATACCGAAGCATAGATGACAACTCCATTGAAGGCATGACCCACAAGTGAGAAGACAATTTGCACTATGATTGGTTTAAAAGAAGCTCCCAGATCAAATCCATTTCATCCTCTATATGGCCAAATTTTGTTTGTGAGGTCTTTAAAAAACTATGATATGTACAACTTACAGGCTACTTACAATTGACAATTTGTCTAGGATTTTATCAGGTAGCTAATAAAGATTGATCATTTTTTCAAGAAATAAGCTTCAAAGCTTTAATGCCAACTTCCAAATATGTAAAATCATATCGTTGTTAGTAGTGGATCATTTTTCATTTGCTTTTCTTGAATTTGAGTTGCCTAAAGATTTGTTGCTATGACCTGCAATCATTTTGAAAGTTGCTTAAAATGTCATAGTTTAATTGTTCCCACAATGGCAAAAGAGGGCGATGTAGGTAGGGCTTATGGCACCTCTAAACCCTGTGAAGACAATGGTATTGTAATATCCCTACAATCTTAATGTTATACAAAACATTAAAATTGTAGGGATATAGATGGAGAAAAGACAGTGTTACAAGTACAAAGTAATCTACATACATGATGCAGATTAAAGATGATCTTTGTATGGAAATGATATTAAACAGTGAAAGAAGGAAGAAAAATAAAACATGAAGATAATAGAAATAGAGAAGTGGTATAGTGTGTCATTAAAATGATTTATTAGAGAAAGTTAGGAGCTTGGCGAACATCTAGCTATGATACAGATACAAAGTTTCTAAAAGGAGTAAGTTTTAAGACTATTATCATGCATATCCCCAGTCAAGGGGATAGATCATACTCACAAATATGAGAGGATCTTGTTGACACAATGGTTATTGGGAAAAGACAACAAAGGATAGTACTTAATGAAGATAGTCCAACTATAAGTTGTGCGTTCAAGAAGAAATAAGTGGACCTATTAAGGGACAATGCTTAAAGGTAAGCTATTATGATAGGGATCAATGTATGGGATAGTGTTATGAATGACAATTTCAAGTACAAGATATTTAGAAAATGATGCAGCTAGAATTAGAAACACTTGTTATAGTGATTAGATAGCAAAAGGAAGTCAACAAATAATGACAAATATGAGCAAAGATTTGAAAAGAGAGATCAAAGACATAGTCCATAAAAAACCCAATTAATATGTAGAAGACAATGAAGAAGTCAGTCCTTGACATGGTAGAGCTAGGAGGGCAATGTTATCCATAAGAAAGCTATGGAGGCAATGCAAGGAGATGGTCCTAAACTTTTTGTAGACACCTAAATTGTCCCGTCTAATTAAATAAATATTTTATTTATTTAATTATTTTATCCTAAGTCTTCTATTAATTAAATAAATTCTTATTTATTTAATTAATTCATTAATCCTCTTCCAAGCCTTTCCTCATTTAAATAAATATTTTTATGTTGGCATATGTGTAGAGTTTGATGACATGTTGGGATTGTATGTTGTCATTGATGTCAATATACTGAAATATGAACCGATATATTGAAGTAAGCAAACTGGCAAGTGAATCGGTATGATGGTATGAACCGGTATATGCAAAAAGTGAACCGGTATGTTGGAATGTGAACCGGTATATGAAAAGTTTGTATCGGGGTTTCATTTGATATGACTACCGGTTGGTAGTCTCAACTTCAGGGTTTTTGGTTGATGCATTCCAAGTCTGTGTGATTTGACCGATGACATCCTATGATGAGTTAGCATTGAAATGAAGATTAGATCGTGTTACCACGTCAGCCTTGTGCGTGTGAAGAATCTCCTTGAGGATCTTGCATGAAGAAGATTGATTCTATCTACCTCGGGAATGTGCAAAATCTTAGTAAATGGTGGAGAGCGCGTGATGGGTTATCAGCTTCTAGAAGTGGTGAAGAACGAACAATGGAGAATGTCTTGAGATTTGTTCAAGATTGTTTTACCCTATGTAATGTGTTTAAATGGCCAAGATTGGACCGACTGTATTGTTAACCTAGATGCTTAGGGTTTTAGGTTTTGGCTACCAACCGAATTGTTGTCTATAAGGTCGATGATGATTTTTATTTGAAGTTGTTGGCAAATAAATGCATGTGAGGTGATTCTTGCCAGACCTAAGGAGTAAGCAGAGATCTGCAGAGTGTGATTGCATATGTAAAGGAACTGAAGTGGATCTGCCTTGGCATTAAGTGTTGTTATCAGATTGGTGTATTACCTGTTGACTTCTAACCATTTCAACAGATGGAAAATCCCTTTACCGGGTAGCTTTAACAGGCTTTTTGCAAATCCTTTAACAGGGTGACTCAAAATCATTGAGTTCTTGAAATCCTCTTACAAGGTAACCTTTACCAAGGTTTAACCTCTAACCAGGTATTTAACCATCCCTTATCCGGGTAATCCCTAGCAGGATCAGTTCCTAGAAAAACTAGTTGTAAAGTTTTTAATCAGACTAGGCTCCTAATAGAGCGAACTTTAGAAGAGTTCAAGAACAACTTGTGGGTATTCATCCTCGCCATGGTTTTTCCTAGTTGGGTTTCCACGTGAAAAATTAGTGTGTTATATGTGATGCTTTTTCATGTGATGTTTTAGTGTTTTTTGTTAAGCGGTAATGCAAGCTGATCCAATGGTTATTGTATTTTTGATGTATTACTTGCTTAACCATATGGGTGAATTTGAGATAAGATATTAGGTTTTGATAAGATCTAGATGTTACCGATTTATGTCTTTTACAGTCATACTGTGTTTTACCGATAGTTCCTTGTTTTAGATCGGTGACATTGTTTACCAGTTAGTGCAGTCTTTGCAGTTTAAGTTGTTGAAGAAGTTTTTGTCCATAGTAATTCAGCCCCCACTCTTAGTATGTGTTGGGTATTTACTGTTCATCATTATTCATCAATTGGTATCAGAGCGTCCTCTAGGTCCTCTGTGTTATAAGCGTAACCACTGGAGAGGGAAGGTCCTAAGTTCAACAAAGATAACTTCAAGATATGGAAGGACAAAATGAAGATCTACATTAAAAGCATGGGTGCTCAACACTGGAACTATGTTGAGAATACTTATGTTGTCCCTATCGGTACTCTCACTGATGATCAAAGAAGAGAAATTCAGGAGAATGGGCAAGTCATGGAAGTTCTTATCAGCAGTCTATTTGATATTGAGTTTATAGATGTTCAAGATAAAGACAATCCCAAAGATGTATGAGATACTCTGGAGTCTATCTATGGTGGTGGTGAGCATGTGAAGCAAGCTAAGGAAGAGAGCCTTAGTGGAAAATTTGAAGACATGCAGATGGTTGAAGGAGATACCATTCAACAATATGGGATAAGAGTTAAAACTGTTGTTGGAGACATCAAGAGTGCAAGAGGTACAATGGATGATTCCAGGATTGTTAGCAAAGTTTTGAGAGCCTTATTATCGGTCTATGTAATAAGGGTTACCGCTATTCAGGAGTTGAGATCTATTGACAAGACAAAGGTATCCCTTGACTCCATCATTGCTAAGTTGACTGCATATGAGCTAAAAAATTATGATGGCAGTGTTCAGAAGATTGAATCAGCCTTTAGAGCATCTGCTGCATTATCCAGAAAGGGAAAAGAGGTTGGTACCAATTGTGAACCCAAACAAAGCAGGGATATGGATGATGAGGAGATCCTGATGGAGTTTGAAGCTCTTCTTGCCAAAAGACTTCCTAAGGGAACTGAAAAATACATAGGTAAGCTCCCTTTGAAATGTTTTTCTTGCAATAGGATAGGACACATTGTTGTCAACTGTCCCAATAGTGATAATAAGGACAAATCAGAGAAGTTTAAAAGGTTCAAAGGAGGAAATAGGAGAAACTGTCTTGTTGCAGTCAATGAAGGTGTCACTGATGATGAATTCGAAGATGAAGAAAGCGAAGACATAGTGTTTGTAGCCATTAAGGAAGATGTGTCAGACAAGAAGGTTCTTGTCTCCTGCTTTGATAATTCTAATGAGTGGATTATTGATAGTGGATGTTCTCACCACATGACCAGTGACCAGAGAAAGTGTCTCTGGAAGAGTATGATGGAGGTGTAGTCTGATTTGGTAATGATGCACCATGTATGGTAAAAGGCAAAGGGTCCATCTCTCTAAATGGAAAAAACAATGCTGATAATGTGTATTGGGTAGAAGGTCTCAGGCATAAACTTTTGAGTGTTGCCCAGTTGAATGATAAAGGACTCACTCTAGAATTCAAAGATGGAGTGTGCAAAATAAAAGGAAAGAGTGGTGAACTGATGGCCACCGGTATGGAGACCAAAGGTAACTTATTTAAGTTAAATACAAATATTAGTCAATGTCTAATGGCTAAGTTTGATGACAGTTAGATATGGCATAGGAGACTCTGCCATGTAAATTTTGATAATATTGTGAAGGCTAGTAAGATCAAGGCAGTTAGAGGTTTGCTTGTGCTGAACAAACCAGAGAATCCTTTGTACAGAGAATGTCAACTTGGGAAAATGTCTTCCTCAACCTTCAAAGGTAAATCTTTCACAGCAGATAATTTACTTGATCTTGTGCATACTGATTTGTGTGGTCCTATGAAAACTAGGAGTGTTCAGGGAGATAGGTACTTTATGTTTCTTACTGATGATTGCTCAAGAATGATGTGGGTCACATTCTTGAAAGACAAGTCTAAAGCTTTTGGTAAGTTTAAAGCCTTTAGAGCACTAGTTGAAAAGGAAAGCGGTAGGAGGATTAAATGCCTTAGAACCGACCAAGGAGGAGAGTTCACTTCTGGAGAATTCAATAAGTACTGTGAAGAGAATGACATCAAGAGGCAACTGTCTACCCCCCAGACTCCACAACATAATGGTCTAGTAGAAAGGAACAACCAGACTACAATTGAAGCTACCAGAATGATGCTGATTCAAGGGAAGGTTGCTCACACTTTTTGGAGAGAAGCGGTGAGCATTGCAGTCTACACGATGAACCGAGTACTCATCAAGAAAGGTAAGGATAAAACTCCTTATGAGTATTGGACTGGTAAGACTCCAGTAGTAAGCTACTTTAGAGTGTTTGGTAGCAAGTGTTATATCAAGAGAAGTGAATACCAGAGCAAGTTTGATGCAAAATGTGATGATGGAATATTCCTAGGGTATTCAACCAAGAGCAAAGATCTCAAGTGTTTTAACAATAGGACTCAAAGAATTGTTGAAAGTATCAATGTTAGAGTTGATGAAACCTCTGAGAAACCTAAGGAAACCAGCAGCAAGCAAGTGATAGATGAACCGGATGTAACCTTCTGGGAATCGGTTGCAAAACAACCAAGTACAAGTAACACTGCTCCTACAACAGTAGATGCTGATGAAGATGAGGATAAAGAGGAAAAGCAAGAGGAATCAGTTAAGATCATTCCTAGGTATGCAAAGCTGCATCATGATCCAAAGCAGATCATAGGGGATAAGGATGCATGAATACTTACAAGAAGAAAGGTCAGAGAGAATTCTTGCATGATTTCTGAATTTGAGCCCAAAACATTTAAAGAGGCACACAAAGATGAAGACTGGATTAAGGCTATGGAAGAGAAAATTGACCAGATAGAAAAGAATGGTACATGGTCTTTGGTACCCAGACCTGAGCACAAAAATGTTATTGGTACCAAATGGGTTTTTAGAAACAAGCTGAATGAAGTTGGCACAATGGTAAGAAAGAAAGCAAGATTGGTATGTAAGGGATATGCTCAAGAAGAAGGAGAATACTATGGAGAAACCTTTGCTCTAGTAGCTAGATTGGAAGGAGTTTGAATGCTACTTGCATATGCAACCTTCAAGGGATTCAAAGTGTATTAGATGGATGTGAAATCTGCATTCTTGAATGGAATACTTGAAGAAGAAGTCTATATAGAGCAACCAGATGGGTTTGCCCTATCAGAAGATAGTGATATGGTGTGTAGGCTATGTAAAGCCTTGTATGGATTGAAGCAAGCACCTAGAGCATGGTATGAATGTTTACACTCCCATCTTGTGAAGATTGGATTTGAAAGAACAAGTGAAGATAGCAATATCTATTTGAAGATAGAAGGAAATTAGATTCTGATTTGTGAAGTGTTTGTTGATGACATAATTTTTGGTGGAGATGACAATATGAGCCATGCATTTGCAGATGAAATGAAGAAGGAATTTGAGATATCACTAATCAAAGAGATTAAGCTCTTCATTGGATTACAGATTCAACAAATGAAAGATGGTATCTTTATCACTCAGTCCAAGTATGCCAAAGAAGTGTTGAAGACCTTTGGCATGGAAGACAACAAACTGGTTGGTACTATTATGCCCAACATATGTATTTCCCCATTAGTCTCCTTGAGTCAAAATGTGGGCCCCCCTTTTTTAATTTTTCCCTCGGAACTCTGGAGTCCCGAGGTTCTTTTGCTTTTTTTTTTTACCTCGGAACCCCGAAGTCCTGGAGTCCTGAGGTTCTTTTTGTCTGTCAACCTCGGAACCCCGGAGTCCCGAGGTCGTCTTTGTTGCCTACTTCGAAACCCCACATCCTCGAAGTTTTGGGGTGGGGTGTTCTTTTTTCTTTTGTCGAGCTCGGAATCCCAGGACTCTGGAGTCTCGAGGTTGTGTTTAATGCCTTTGTACAGACAGGTTTGGGGAGCTATAAATAGAGATGATGGACTTTTGAAAGTTCATTTGTGCATCCACGGTTCCTCTTGCCGAGCCCCAAGTCGTGAACTTCCAGACCTCCGAGCTTCCTTTGGCATTTTTGGGCATTTGGATTCACCAGGTTGGTGAATTTTCTTGCCCTTGTGATTTCTAAGTTAGTTTTCCTTTCCTTTCCTTTTTGTTTGCTTTTCTTTCATTTTCGCATTTTTTTCTTTCGTTTGCATGCCCTAGTTTTTTAGCCCGGAATCCCGGATCCCCAGAGTTCCGAGCGGTTTCATTTCCTACCCCGAAACCCCAGAGTTCTAGGTGGTTTCATTTCCACCACCTCGGAACCCCAGATCCCTAGAGTTTTGGGTGGTTTCATTTCCACCATCTCGGAGCCCTGGAGTTCTGCATGGTTTCATGTCCACCACCCCGGAACCCTGGAGCCCGGGAGTTTCGGATCACCCCATTCCATGAGCCCAGAACCCCAAAGTTCTGGGTGGTTGCTGTGTAGACCTAACCTCGAAACCCCGGATCCCCAGAATTCTGAGCCTTGTCCCTTTGTGCCTAGCCCGAAAACCTGGGACCCCAAAGTCCCGAAGCAAATTAAAGTTTATGCCTAATTTTGGAGACTGAAGATTTGTGTTTTGCTTGTAGGTTTGAGTGGTTAGATGGACTCATCCACCAATAAAAGAGGCAAAGAAATTGATAGACTCCCAACCACCATGAAATACCATTATCAGGGACAGATCCATGTCTCAAAGCTTGAGGATCGAATACGATGGGTTACAGACACTGAAATCGGCCACATAGAAATTGAAGATATTAGAGCTCAATTAAATAAACCTAGTCTGGAGGCCCTCCACTGAAGAATCAAGAGATCTAGCCTAGTAGAGGCTACTGTATTCCCACAGTCCATGCAGGCACTAGAATTAATAATGGCCATTGCTCCATTTTACAATCCAGATACTAGAAAGTGCACAAATGCATAGGGAAAAACAGTTATAGACTTGTCCCCATATATGCTTGGATTCATTTTTGGTATCCCCACCAGGGAAGAAGTATTTTTGCTAACCGAAGAAGAGGCCTTAAAGGCATGGAATGACAAAGTATCAGCCAGTTAGAGGCACATGAATGCCAACTAGTTAGAAGAAGAAAGAAAGATAGGGCTTAAGGCAACAGAGATCCTGAGGGCGAATTTCAAAGAACCTCAAAAGGACCTGATCATTAGGCTCAACAGGGCCTTTGGCAAGCCAGACTACAAGCATTTCCATCCTTGGATGTTCCAGTTCATGAGCACTATCCTAATACGGAAACAATGCTTTGATTGGCCACAGATCCTCTCTGATAATATCTGTAAGCAGATGAAGGAGGTGCAACATACCAAAAAGTTCTTCTTCACATCATATGCCATCTAGGTAGCTGCCAAAGTTGGAAATTCCCAGGCCTACAAGTGGAAGGACAATTAGGAGAGAAAGAAGGATAGAAGAAGATATGAGAATATTATTCCCAACTCACTTTAGCCAATGCTAAGGTGCACTTCGAGAGAGTTAGTGATGCTTTTGTTTTCCCAATAATCATCAAATTGACAAGGGATGCAGGATATCGGATTAACCCGGAGGCTATGGCTATCATCCGAGAGTGGGCATGTTGGTTCATCCAAAACCCACGCTCCACGTACATTAGGGTTAGTGGATTCATAGGGAACCCAATGCTGCTGCCTCATTATTGCAACAATAGGGTGATTCTGCTAGAATATGTAAGGAAGCTTGTAGGCATGCAATCATTGTTGTCATCGAAACATAAAACAAGAATTGAGTTCTCGATGTCTATTGGATACTTTTTCTGTTCCAAGATACAAGTGGCAAAGTTGGCAGAACAAGAGCTTCAGGATTTAAACTTGAAAGAATATGATAATGCTAGGGAATTTTATGATCCATACGGGAAACTCAAACAAGCTATGCCTAAGGCATATGAGGGGCATAGGCCCAGCTTGGAAGACTTTTGGGCCAGCGTACAAGATAGTTTTGAGGTCAGGGAAAAGAACTATAATAGGTTATTTGTCCCATAGGTAAGAGATTTTGGTATTGAGACTAACCTCCCTAAAGACATGAGGGATGATGGAGAGTTACTTGATCCAATTTATAGAGAATCCGGGATAGATAAGAGGCCCCTCTCCCTAGTAAAGTGGTCTACAAGCGAAGATACAAATATGGAGAAGGTCTCCCAAGTGGTCATCAACATGACTAAACAATGGTTAAGCCAGAGGGTAAGGCCCAATGTATCAAAGACAAAATAAAAGGAATCCACCTCGGGGGTACCTCAGTCAAGGGGCCATAAGGAGTACACTCGAAAGACAAGGTCAGCCTCAAGGCAGAATACGCCCATCAACCTAGGTGAGGAAGATAAGCCTCAAGAAAGAACTGAGGACCTGTTGAAGAAAATCCATGAGAAGATGAGGGAGTCTAAACTATTGAAGAAGGTTGCAGACCTAGGAGTGACCGATGGGCTAGGCGTGGTGCCACTCGCCAAAGTTCTCCCACCAAGGATGACTATAGGCCACACCGAAGGAGAGGGTACCCAAGAACAAGATAATGTAGAAGCTACTGAGGAGATACCCACCCATCCACCTTCAACAGATACAACAAGTGCTCTAGGCACCACTGCTCCTACACCACCATTAGTTAATATATCTGCAGGGCAGCCCAGAGTGCAAGGCATCACATCTACCACTGAAGGGGTGAAAGTTAGAAACGTCGAGTCTGACTTCGATCAGGAAGAAGAGGATCTTGAGCAACCAAGACCACTAGAAGGCGAAGGGGGTGAGGCAAAAGACATATTGAATGAAAGATTGATCCTAACTCCCCAAGATCAAGAAGGCCTCTTAAGGATATAGCAGCCAAGCAAGCAGAGACAGAGCCAGGTGATGAAGAAATGACATTCAACAAGGAGGTCAGTGGAAAACTAGGAGAGTTGCACAAACAACAAACTCTCCAAGCTAACCTAGCCTGCTAGATTTCCTCACCCCAAGATCCTAGGCAAACAGGAGCAAAAGTAAGAGATGAAGCAGAGGAGCAGGCAGAGGTTCATGTCATAACTGCAGATATTATATCACATCAGGGTGATAAAGATGAAGATATACCAAAATGGCTAGAGTTTACCTTCAGGAAGAAAAAGAGAAAAGCAGAACTCCCAGAGGTCACTCGACAACAAGTAATCACTAAGGAACCTCCAAAGGTTAAAAAGCTGAAAACCATCCATCATTTGTCAAAAATAGATTCCAGTGAGGTGATTGCAGATGTGGCAGTTCCACATGAAGTTGAAGGACATGTTTCTCCCAAGTATCAAATATCCTAGTTAAATTTGGGTAAGCAAACCAAGTGGGGAGAGATAGATACCTTGGAGCTAGCCAAAAGTGTTGTCAGAGGGTGCATTGAAAAGGAGCACACCTCAAATATGGAGCTTAAGGGGAAACTTGGGCAATATAAACAACTCCTAATAGAAATGAGTAAACTTATAGACTCTTGTAGAGCTGATGACCTACCTTCAACCTCATCATTGCCAGAGGGAGAAGTAAAGGCACTAGTAGAGGTGAGACAAGTGGCTGCTACCGCCAAATCTTGGACCTAGGTAAATGCGACCAAGATTAGGTTGTTCTTGTAAAGTACAGTAGAAATATACCATAAGGCGGTATAGGTAGGTGGAGCTTTGGCAAACTTCTCCACACAATGGGAGTGGAAGGAGAGCACTTTCAATAAACAGTTCTGAGTTTTGAAAAGCATACTATGGCTAGGAGAAGAGGTGGTAGTAAAAGAAGACCTCTTAGGAGGTGATAGCTATAAAAACTTACAGTCCTATGTATACATTTTTGATCTAAAGATTGAGATGTATCAGCAGTATATCAAGATATAACTGACATTCGGGACCCTCTCCTTAGAGAAATTTTATCATATGAGAACTTTGTGACGAATATTCTAGGACCTTTTGGCCTCAGAATAGCTGATACGGGAATAATGGACCAGCAACAAGTTTTGAATCAGTGGGATGCATATGAGGCACAACACTTAGGAACTACAACCCAGTTTGATGTCGCCCTTATGGACAGATACACACATCTGATTACTCAGTGTCAAGAGGTGGCGGACACGGTGAAGGAGTTAGAGGAACAAGGAGCACATGCAGATGAGGTTTTGGAGAAATATAAATTTAGAATTAAAGCATGTAGCTAATCCTCCATTCCAAGCAGTTGCATGTATAATTGAAAATTATAAAGCTTTTACCAAGAAATAAAAGATAAGCACACAATTGCTAAAGATAGCAAAGCTTTTTTTCTTGTATTTTAAAACTGCTGCTCCTACTCGTGTTCCAATTTTGAAAGAAATTCTGCATGATTATGAAAACATGGCTCACTTAGCAGGGTCTTCGTAGTGCTCATGCAGTCCCTATTTTGTAGTTGTTAAGTGGAGTGTCGAGGCATAAACTTGCAAGTTAAGTGCAACTCCTAGGATCAGTTCTTAATTTAGAATAAAGTTATTTCCTAGATAGTAGGCTGAAGAACTTCTATAAATTGAGAAGTTGAATTCATTTGTAAAGGTTCCAAATTGATGATTTGTGGCCCACTTAGATATTTTAGAGTGTTTTGTAGATTGTTAAGAAGTTTGAGTTATTTTTGTTATACACTCATGAATATTAATATGAAAACAACTTGTAGATTGCCTAATCTATGTTTATATTCTACCAAATTGTTCTGTGTAATCCAGTAGCATCTATTATTTTGAGTTAGCAATGTGGTTTAATCTTTTTGTCTATCACTTTATGAATCATATTGAGCATGCCAATGGTGTATGAGAATTATTGGGATAGGCCATATTGTTGATTATTTTATTTCCATAGATTTGTGAAATTGATGATTTTGCAGGTTTTCTGGAGGTCCGTTGTTGAATGCTAACTTGGAAAATATTTGATATTTGCTTGTATTGCAGGGAACTAATTGAGTCTTCATTAAGTTGTCATTATATTGATCGTTATTGTTATTTTCTTGTTTCCCTTTACGCTTCGCATTTTAGTTCCCAGAGAGTCTTAAACCATAAAAAATACAAAAAAAGAGGAAGTGCAATTATCCATAACCAACAAGATTTAGTTCTAACCAGCAGGCTTCTTTACAGGTATAACCACATCAACCATTGGGCTATCCATCACCATCAAGACCCGACTACAAAGACCTTGGAGTAGTGAGTTCTTCCAAACTCGTTAATTTTTCAGGAGAGGTGGTGATTGTTCGCATAAGCTACCTGACTGTTGGTGAGTGTGTGAAAACATGCATCAATAGAAACTGGCACTAGAAGGAGGGCCAAAACTAATCCCCTCATAGGTGAACCACATATGGTAATTTAGGAGATGGATTGATGCCCTTTACCCAACCTAACCTCAACAACGAGAAAGACGACATTCTTACTCAACTATACAACTTTGCTTGGTACAATACAAGAAATTACAACCATTGGTTACAAGTACGACGTCTTAGACAATGAGAGATAAAAGGCTATATATATAGAAGTAGAGGCACAAAGACAACTCAATCCTCAGGTGAATCCATGAGAAAATCCACAACCACCTCCTCAACCAGAAAATTGATGTATTAAGCTGGATCGTATATCATCTTTCTCTCTCTCTCTCTCTCTCTCTCTCGATTTCACTGAGTCCTTAGGAGTGGTTCTTTACCATCTGACTTAGTTTAATTAGGGTTGCCACTAGGAGGAAGAAGAACAAAGTTAAGAAGCAACCCTCAACATCCTCACCAGTGTAGTCATCCATACCCAACGTAGGAGATGAACTGATTTCTAGTCCTCAGCCTATCGCTGCACCTTTTGTGACTTAACGTCCACCGTCACTACCTTCGATGGCCTACTTCAACCAAGACACCACACCACTAGGAACCATACCAGGGGGTATACATGACCTACCTAGAAACCTAGACAAATTTTGCAGCAAATTCTACTACTTAGGGGGATGAACAACTGATGAACATATTGAAGCATTCAAAGATGCAGTTGTTCGTAATCATATTGAACACCAAGATGTAGTATGTAGACTCTTCCCATATTCACTTGGGGAGAATGAATACAATTGGTACTTAACCTTACATGCAAACTCCATCACAGGTTGGGACCTCTTGGAGAAGGCCTTCATTGATCGATTCCAAGTGTATGTAGACCTCGGGACACTATACCATCAGTTTGCTTCTCTTAAGAAATTGTCAAATGAGCCATTAACAACTTTTAATACTAGCTTCCAAAGGGCATTCAAGAGGCTACAAGCCCATTACTAGGTAGCGCCTAACATAGCCATCAACTCATATCTAAGAGCTATTGACCCTTGGACTGCTATGTTTATCAAGAAGAGTTTTCCTTGAGATCAAAGGGATAGCTTGGTGAAAGTCTTCACATTAGCAATTAACATGAATCATGAGCTGAATCAAACCCCAGGAGGGATCGAATATAATTTACCTATAGGGGTGAATCAAGGAAACTACAATTAGCTCCCAGGTGTACCCTCGTCTCTACCTATAGGTGCCCCAATAATGAACCTTGTGCTGATCTATGCACCCCAACCTTAGGCGAATCAACAGTTTGCTGCTCAAGCATTGGCTTGGAAAAATGGTACCAATACCACCCCCACTCAAACACAATATGCCAGTCAACCGCAAGTCAGAAATCAACAATTTGACAACATTAACCCAGCGAACCAATCTCCAACTACGACACTTGAGAATCAAGGATCCCATATATCCACTAAAGTAGAGGCCTTGAAGAAAATGATCTCACAGGTTACTTCAGACTTGAGCTAGCTAAAGATGAATCCTCCAGGAGGGTATAATCAATCCCAACCATATAATAATCAATGGAATTACAATAAACAGAACCAAAATCAAAGGTACAATAACAAACCTTATAATAGGCAATGGAATACGGGTCCGAATAACGGTGGGGTGAACCACGATTACCTGGATGCACGAGATAACCCAAACCACACACAAAGTGTTAACCTTGCTGATATGAATTTGCTAATAAATTGGTGTAGGTTGCATGACACAACTGCCCATTCTGAGGTTAATTGTGCTCAGTTTGAGAAAATCATAAGAATTGCTCAAGCTGACTCTTAGCTCAAAGATTTTTCCAATGATGATCCTGATAAAGTTAATACTGCCATGCTGGTTGATACTTTCCTGTGTAAAGAATTTCAGGCTGAAGCTGAAGGTGAACCATGTGTATACAATGCTCAAGACTTTCAGAACAAGAACACTTACAATCTTAGGAGTCAAGGCAAGGCTCCATTAATAGAGCCACCTCCCCCGATGGGCGGGTTTGTACCTCTAGAAGCCAATGCAAGCAACAATTCTTGTCCTCCTCAAGCCTTCCAAGGAACATGCCCTAGACAAGCTTAGGGGAAAGATTATGTTTTGAAAGGATCGTTCGACGTTACTAAGGAGATGGAAAGGACTGCCACCACTATGTCCTAAATGGAAGTATTGAGATATTGCCCCGAACAGAAGAGGGCTCTCCTTAGAAAGTTGGAAATGTTAGAATCATAGAGCAATGATGTTAAGATGGCAGACTTTAATGAAGTCAACGCTAACGTTAGTAGTGATGCAATAGAAAATCCGCTATTTTTACTGAGTTTGAAGATATGTGGGAAGAATTTACATAACTGTTTGGTAGATTTATAAGCTTCAAGCAATGTAATGCCCTACTCTATATGCCAGCAGCTCAGACTTCAACCAGTACATGCAAATAGTAAGGTAGTGCAACTAGACAAAACAAAGGTTAACGTCATTGGAGAATTGAAAGATGTATACATCCAGTTAGGCGCTGATCCTCGAATATCTTGCTATATTGACATTCAAGTGGTGGATATTCCAGAAATATATGGGATGCTCCTCAGTAGGGATTGGTCCAAGACCTTGGGAGGATATTTCTCAACTTGTTTTACGTACTTATGGCTTCCATGGAAGGGGGTAAGCAACCAGATCCGAATTGATAGTGAGCCTAAATTGAAGAAATTAGTCACGGATTATGGTGCTCTCAATGAAGTGGCATTTGATGAAGTAAGCCCAGGAGTTTATAAGGTCAATGAGATTCTTTATTTCTCTGCACCAACCCCTCTTCAACTACTTCAAGACGACAATACTGCATATAGAAGGCAGGTCAAAGAGTTCACTACAACAGTACAACAAGGAATGTGCTTATTGGGAAACACTATGAAGATTCAAGAGTTGCTGCTTCCGAAGTGGTGTCGGATACACCATGAGGAGCACTCAGAAGTTTCGTGTATCCCATGTCAGAATGAGATTATGAAGTTGATGAGTCCAGTTCCATACAAAGAAGATGATCATACCACCAACATGGAGGAAGTTCAAGGTTTAACTTGTGAAAAATTAGACCCCCAGATAGTTGACCCTGCAGACAAGACTACCTTACCTAAGGGATACAACCAGGAGATTCTTGCAGTCAAGATTGTTAATAACGAAGAGGAAGATATTCCTATGAAGCCTAAGAAGGAAGAAACACAATCTAAACTTCAATCTTAATCAAAACAGGTTGTTCCAAATACTACTGAAGTGTTTATACAACCAGAAATTGAACAACTTCAATTATCACAAGGTCTCAAGCTTGAGAAGCAACAATCCTCTTCGAGCACTAACCTCATCATTGACCCAAAGGAGAAGAATACGAAGAGACCAAAAGATGAAATATGGTTTTTAAAGTTTGATGGGTCAAGATCAAAGCAAGGCAGTGGAGCAGGAGTAGAGTTCACCAACCCAAAAGGGAAAACCCTTTTAGCTTCTTACCGACTTTTATTCCCTTGTACTAGTAACATGATGGAGTACGAAGCCTTAATTAGAGGATTACTTTTTGCTCATAAGAAAGGGGCAAAGTGTTTGAAGGTGCAAGGAGATTCTAAGTTAGTGGTTAAACAAGTGCGAAGCCAATATGCGTGCCACGACAAAAGGTTAGCAGCATATTAGAATAGAGTGTGTGATTTGATTGAAGACTTTGAGGCTTTCGATATTCAACTGGTACCTAGGAAAGTAAACAGAATACCTAATGCGCTAGCCGTAGCTACTAGTATATTAGAACCAGTAGGTCAATCCCCTTTAATGAAGTTCTCGATGGAATTAATCTCTGCACCTGCTGTACCTGACAGTATCAAACATTTCCAAGTCTTCTGGGATGATGCCCACATTGTAGCCTTTCTCGCCAATTCAGGGGATTTTGAAGATCAAATTATTGATGAGGAAGACAAATCAGATGATCTTCACAATGAAGGTAATGTGGATATTTTGGATTTACCGACTAACGTTATTCCTAAAGGGATGGTCACCCTGGAGATACTTTTTGATTTAGACCCTAGAGTAAAAGAGAGATTAACAACAGATTCAGATGCCGAAAAATACGAGCCCCATAATATTGGTCCGGAAGGACAATAGAGAATTGTCTATATTGGGAAAATTTGCACTCAAAATGAAAGAGAAAAACTGATACAGATCCTGAAAGAGTTCATCGATTTAATAGCATGGGGGTATGAAGATTTAAAGATATTTGATTCAACGATTATCACCCATGTCATTCTCCTAAAACCTAACATAAAGTCGTTCCAACAAAAGCAACGTCCGGTCAATGCACTAATAGAACCTTTGATTTTCAAGGAAGTGCAAAAGTTACTTTCTGCTAAGATTATTTTTCCGGTTAGACATTCTACTTGGGTTGCTAATCTGGTACCAGTGCGGAAAAATAATGGAGAAATACGGCTTTGCGTGGATTTTCACAATCTCAACATAGCCTCTGAGAAAGATAATTACCCACTCCCTTCTTTGGATGAAGTACTACAAATAGTGAATGGTTCACAAATGAAGTCATTTTTACACGGTTATTTAGGATATAACCAGGTATTGGTAAATTATGAAGATCGTATAAAGATAAAATTTACAACGAAGTGGGGAACGTATGCATATAAAAGAATGTCATTCGGATTGATTAATGTTGGGGCAACCTTCTAGCGAGCGATGGATACAACCTTCAAAGAACTGATTGGAAAATGCATTATTATTTATATGGACAATTTGATGATATTTTCCAAGGTCAGAGAAGACCACCCAGACCACCTCACAAAGGTATTGGAGAGATGTCCGAGATATGGGATTTCCCTTAACCCCAAGAAATGTGTGTTTGGAGTGGCCAAAGGAAAGCTACTTGGCCACATAATCTCTGAGAGGGGGATATCTATAGACCCAGATCGGGTAGAATCTTTATTAAAGTTACAAATGCTCGACAGTAAAAAGGAGATGAGATCTTTCTTTGGGAAGATCAATTTTGTTAGAAAGTTTATTATTGGGTTTGTAGAAATAGTCAAGCCCTTGAATGAAATGATGAAGAAGGATGCTAAGGTCGAATGGACAACTGAAGAAAAAGAGGCTTTCGCCCAGATCAACAAATCCATTGCCGAAGCTCCTGTACTAACTAGCCCTGATTACACACTGTCGTTTTACATATATTCTTTTGCTTCGCTACACTTAGAAGCAGCTGTTTTAATGCAGAGGCAAGCAAGAGATGAGAAGCCTATTGCATTTATGAGATCTCCTTTCAAAAGTGCTAAGGTTAGATATTCTGCTCTTGAAAAATAGGCCTTTGCATTAGTAAGAGCAGTCAAGAAGTTTAGACATTACATCCCGAGGAGTAAAATTTATGCGATTGTTCCTGACCAAGCAGTGAAGTCACTACTCATGCAGTCTGAACTAGGAGAATGACGAGGGAAATGGATGGCAATATTGCAATAATTTGACTTAGAGATGCATCCAATGAAGTTGGTTTGAGGCCAAGGATTGTCTCAGGCCATGGCGACTGACATCCCTCAAATCCAGTGCCAACAGTATACATTGAAGTCATTCACTCAGGACCCTTGGTACATGGATTTGGTATTTGTATTATTGAATAATAGGTGTCCTGAGGGATTGACAACCATGCAAAGATGAGCATTAAGGCTCAAAAGTGCCAATTACATGATCACGAATTCAACACTCTATAGAAAAAATTATGAGGGTATCTACCTTTGGTGCCTTGATCATCAAGAAGCCCATAATATGATTGAGGAATTTCACGAGAAATATGGTACAGGTCATGGGTCAGCAGATGCCACTGCACATCAAATCTTGAAGGCTAGATATTATTGGCCTAGCATATTTAAGGATACTCATGAGCATGTTCAACATTGCCATATGTGCCAAACTGCGGCCTCCAGAGAAAGAAATCCCGCTATGCCTCTCCAACCAGTATTCGAGGTGAGACCTTTTTCTCAATGGGCACTAGATTTTGTAGGTGTCATTAACCCTAACTCATCTGCAGGACATAAGTTTATTCTTACAGCAACAAATTATTGTACTTGGTGGACAGAAGCCATTGCATGCCGAAATGCTACTGCTGAGGTAGTCCTAAAATTTATTGAAGAGCATATCGTCACCAGGTTTGGTATGTCATTCGCTCTGGTATGTGATAATGGTCCTACTTTCACTTTTGCACAATTGATGCAATGGTCATATGAATATAAAGTGATATTAAATTTTTTATCCAACTATTACCCGTAAGGTAATGGGGTAGCTGAATCCATGAACAAGAACATCCTAGATGTCATCAAGAAGCTACTTGAGAAAAACCCTAGGGATTGGCATAATTAATTGAGATATGCCTTATGGGCTGATCGAATCAGAGTAAAAGCCACCTTGGGAACTTCTCCATATTACCTTGTTTATGGCCAGACCCCTATTTTCCCAATCAACTTGCAAATATCGGTCCTCCAATTAAAGAAAGAACTTGACATTGAGGATCAGGTAGAGGTTTGCCTCTTAAATTTATTAAGACTTGATGAAAAAAGGATTAATACGATACAACACTTTGCCAAGCACCAAGCCATTGTTAAGTGATGGTTTGACAAAAGGACCAAGGTGAAAGCTTTTTGGATCTCTGACCTAGTCCTGTTATGGGACAAGGCCAAGGAAAAGAAAGGTGATCATCACAAGTTTGAAAGGTTGTGGCTAGGTCCTTACCAAATAGCTGAAATTCTAGGCGAGAACACTTTTAGGTTGAGCTCATTGACTGGAGAACTGGTACCATTGCCCATCAATGGTCAGTCCCTGAAGCACTACTTCAGTTAAATCCTGAATAAAGCTTGACCTTTTGTATATAGTAGTTAGTTGTTTTCTTTTTGGTTGTGCTTCATGTTTTTGGGCCTTGTTGTGTGTTTTCCCTTTTGTTTTTGTTTTCTTTGCTTGTTTGTTCTTTTGTTTGTTGAGTTGGGGTGTACATGTTTTGTTCCCAAAGATTCTAAAAGGAAGTAGGTATCCTTTGTATAACATCTTGCCAAATTTTGAGAGACTTCAACTCTCTGCTATTTATGATTTCTTTGTCCTTTGGTTAAGTTTGAAACCTTTGTCTATACTCGTTCAAAGTGGTATATAATCGTTTAAATATGAGGCGAGTTTTGAATTTCAATTTGGAAAAGGCTAGCTTGATAAAATCAACACTAATGTCACATTAAGATACATTAGGAAAGTTTTGTGAGATAATAGATAAACTGGTTGTCAAGTGAAAAATCCGAAGTCAAGTCGTTTCATGTTATCCACTATGGCTCCCAACCCAGTTATCGAACTTCAATGTTTGAAAGTTGCTTAAAAGGTTATTGAAGAAAGAAGTCATTCTCTATATCCTATAATGTTTTCAAAAAATAAAAAATGATCCTCTTAAGCAACTCAGATGGGTGTTTCAAGTAACCTCCACTGGGGCTATGGATGCCTGATTGGTAGTGGAGCACTGTTTGATGGGAACCAGAGGTATCTCTGTTAGGGCTATAGATGCCTGACTAGCAGCAGAGCTATGCCTAGGATAGCCTTGCACGAAACATAGTTAATGACTTCACCTATGTAGCTTGCACGTAGTTTCATCTGATTATCTACATTATTGAAATGATGGGGTAACAAATAATACGCACACACTTAAGAGTTAATCATGTCTATTTCTTGTCTTGGTTGTTTGTTCATCGCTTCACTCATCTTTTACTCTTATACATCCTTTTGAATGATAATAGCCTTAAGTTTCAGGTTAACCAGAGATTCTGAAGTTCTAAATTGCTTATAGTCATTTTTCCTAGATAGTTGTCATTTATTATGGCCAACATATCTATTTCCCCATTAGTCTCCTTGAGTCGAAATGTGGGCCCCCTTTTTTTCTTTTTCCCTCGAAACTTCGGAGTCCCGGAGTCCTGAGGTCCTTTTGCTTTTTTTAACCTCGAAACCCCGGAGTCCTGGAGTCCTGAGGTTCTTTTTGTCTGTCGACCTCGGAACCCCGAAGTCCCGAGGTCGTCTTTGCTACCTGCTTCGGAACCCTGGATCCCCGGAGTTTCGGGGTGGGGTGTTCTTTTTTCTTTTGTTGAACTTGGAATCCCGGGAATCTGGAGTCCCGAGGTTGTGTTTAATGCCTTCGTACGGACGGGTTCGGGGAGCTATAAATAGTGTTGGTGTAAATAATTATTCATCTTGGATATCATTACACTTTACTTAAGTTTACTTAGGAAATGCATTTCATAGTAGTTTGGGTATGAGACACTTGGGTGTTTGTGCCACATTGGGATAGTGTGTGTAGGAGAAATTCCACCTTTTATGGTGTTGATTTTGTTGTTACACTCCACATTCAGTGGGTGATCCACCTCATGTGGACTATTATATTATTTCTCCTACCTACCCACACCTATTTCCTACCTACCCTTGTTTCTTATTGAGCCACATGTCATGTTTGTGTGCTCACATATCCTTAGCTTTGCCTATATAAGCAAGCTCATCTACATTGTATATAACTATTGAATCATGATATTGATCATTTTCTATTGATGAGAATACAGTTTATTCTTGTCTTATATTGTGTCTCTATTTTGTACATTTCATTGAGCTCTTGATCTTGACAAAATCTCACATGGTATCAGAGCCATTGGGGCTTCATTGATTCGTCTTGAAGAGGCATTATTGCAACGTCAAGAGGCAGATCTGAGGAGCAGCATCTTTTGGAGGTGTCCTAGACTAGATCCGACCCCGCCATTGCGTCCAGAAGGCCGTTTCCATGAATTTTGGTTATAAAGTCGGCATATTTTGGTGAGGAAAATTTTTTTAGCCAATTTTGCTATATTCGTACGGAATTCGAAATTTTTTATATATTTTTCAGAAATTTTTTTAAAAATTTTTTTCTGAAAATATTTTTCAAAAATAAAAAATAAAATAAAAATTAAAAAAAGTCGAAAAAAAAAAAATCAAAAAAAAGAAAATCAAAAAGTGTTTTTTTGGGGGGTCCGCAGACCCCCCCCTATGACCCTGTATTGCAGGGCTGCAGCACAGGTCTGCGCGCTCGTGCCCACCGCTGAACTCTACAGGTCTGGACCTGTGTACGCCGCCGACGTCCATGCGCCTCCACCCACACCTGCGCCTGCCGAAGCCCGCAGTTGCGGCCGTCTCGTCCTCGCCGATGCCGCCAGACTCTATTGCCACCACTGACGCTGGCTCCTCCCGACACGGTCCTCTGTGCCGCACCACCGGCCACCACCACCAGCGGCCCACCTGCCATACGGCCCTCCAGCGAGCCCTCCACTGCAGCCGGCCCCGTCAGCAGGAAAACTGGTGAACCCGCGCTCACCACGTGGCAGGCGGACACTAGCCCACGGGTACAACTCATATGACACATCACCTACGCCACGCAGGCCCTCCGTACACAGTCATGGTGACACGTCATCCGTACAACTTGCACAGTCATCTGCCACGTCATCAGTCCGTACAGTACTGACGTCTAGTCAGCAGAGAGGCGAAGTTTTTGTGACCGTCATACGATCGTCAAATTTAACATAGTGACTTGCTGACATCAGCACCACATCAACAGGGTTTGAAAATTTTGCAGGCCCCTCTCATTGAGCTTTTTGATTTTGTAGTTCAACTTCAAATGGCCATAACTTGCTCATTTTTGCTCCTTTTTTAGTGCAATTTTTTTTGAAATAGGATAGAATTTCGTGCTCTCCGCAGTGGTGAAGAAATTTTTTGATTTTGATGCATGGATTTTTCAAAAAATGCAGTTTTTGGTGACTATACCTAAGTAATCCTAGTTTTTGCAACTTCAGAGGCTTCGTTTGGGGTCATATGACCTCCTTTTTAGGTGCCATTTTTTTTGAAAGTGCGTATTTTTTTGTCTACTTTCACATGATGCTATCATATTGATGCCATTGTAAGTAGAAATTGTACTTTCAGATTTTGGCCATTTTTGGCTCTCTTAGTACTTGTATATTTGCTTGAATCTCAGTTAGATTCATTGCACTATTGATTGAAGTCTCTTGTATCTCATTTGAGAAGTTGTAAAATTTGCATCATAAGTCCACTTTGCCTTGTTTTGCAAGTGGCTCATTGTAATCGCACTAAGTATAAAGTGTCAAAATCATCACTTTGGGGGGGGTACTTTGATTGAGTGAATTTGGGGGGGTGTCTCTTGTGCTTTTGTGCTTTTGTGTTCCTTCCTTTTTGCTGCTATGGGTTCTTCTAGGTTTCCTCTCTTAACTCCACATAATTATGCTACTTGGAAAATTGATGCATGGAGTAAACTTATGGAAAAAGGACTCACTCATTACATTGATGGAACTATTGTTGCTCCCGCTGATCCTAAGGTTGATCTAGTTGGTCACTTAGATTGGCTCACTAAAAATATCATGACAATTGGTACCTTAAGAAAGTATGTATCAAAGGATCTCATTTTTCATATTGAGAAGTGTACTCTAATCAAGGATGCTTGGCAAAAGTTTCAAGACTTGTATGGTCAAGTTGATGAGATTAGGGGATATCAAATTGATAGTGATCTCACCATGTTAGATCCCAAGAACTTTGATACTATACAAGATTATGTCACTAAGGCAAATGAGTTGAGGGCACAACTCAAAGATTGTGGCATTGATAAAAAGGATACTCAATTGATATTCAACTTGATAGGAAAGCTTCCACAAGAATATGCAACATTTGTTTCTAATTTCCAAACCCATAGGATGACAATGGGTTCAAGCTACAAAATGCCTACATTTGATGCTTTCAATGAAATGTTGATGATGGAACAAACTAAGTTGATAAGCATGGGCATTCTTAAGGCTTCTAAGTCTCAAGCATTAGTGGCAAATCAAGGGAACAAAGGAAATCAAGGAAAGGACAACTCAAACAAGAAGAAATGGCATTCAAAGCCTAAGGACAAAGCACCATCTTCTCCACAACAAGGAGATTCATCCTCTTCCAAGAGAGATAATTCACCAAAGAGGGAGAGACCTACTTGTGCTTATTGTAAAAAGATTGGTCATGAGGAGCATCGTTGCCATTCTAAGAAGATTGATGAGCTCACACATATCATCAAAAAACATAACATTGATTTGCCTAAAGTCTACAAGAAGGATGATTCATCAACTTCCACTTCCTCACATTCAAAAGGAAAAGGGCAAGCATATGGCTTCTACAAGTGGGAAGACTCACTCTTTTGGAACAAGAAAATGAAAAGCTCTATGTGCAACTATCAGTCATGATTTAGAGAGATGGCTTCTAGATTCAGGGGCTTCTCATCATATGGCATCTTCACAGTCTATTTTTTTCTACATTTGAGCCTTGCACCATGCCGTAGATTTTGATGGGCAATCATACATACATGGATGTGATTGGGAAAGGATCTATTGACATTGGGGATAACTCCTTCAATGATGTGTTGTGTGTACCCCACTTGACAAACAATCTCCTTTCTATCTATCAAATCACACATGGCGCAACTAAGAAGGTTGTGGAGTTCACACTTGACTCAGTTTTCATTAGAGACTTAGAGACTAGAGCTATCATTGCAACTGGGGTGGTTGATCATGCATCTCGGTTATACTCCTTTTCAGATTTTGTTGATGATGATGATTTCACATTTGATGATTCTACACACGATGATCACACTTATTGTGATGGTTCAGATTTTGAGGAGAACTTTGGACACTTGAACATGGGGATTCTCACATGTAACCCCATTCTTGAGTCTTTTATTTCATCTCCTCATATTGATATCACATCACCTATTGCACCTGATGATGCAATAGTTTTGCTTTCATGTGATTCAGTGCAGTAGGATATTCATTGTCTTCTAGCTTCAGATTCATGGGATGATTACTTGACAGACATTGCAGGTTTGTTTGCCGAATCCTACATTGCAGATTTGGGAGACATCATTGATGACATTCATCTTCTCTTTGATGAAGATGATCCTTCTTTGATTGTTGCGAGGGAACACTCTGACCCTCTTGTTCATTCTCTAAATGATCATTCTTTCAAGGTTGACATGATTGTGGATACTTATGTACAGTCGTTGGAGGAGGTCTCTTTATTTTTTGAGGAGACATGTGAGTCTTTGGGACATGTTCTACATCCATCTCCACTAGATCTTGGAGTGCCTTTTTCAGTAGTGTGGCACAGTTTTCCACCTTTGGAAGGGGTATCTTTTAGCATCGACATGGGGACACTTGAGTAGTTTTCAGCGATTCCTTTCATCATGAGTTTTCTTCATACATCTTCCCTTCATGATTGGGGAGACTTCATGGATACACCTTTGGTTTTGTTTCTTCCTAAGGGGAGGAATGTTGTTCAACGTTCGTGGAGCAGTTTCTTCATACATCGAGCTTCTATCATTGGTGCAGATTCCACATTGAGGGGGGGTCACAGTTTGACTTCTCTTCTTCTCTCATATGGGGGGGACTATTTCCTCACATGGGGATTTGTTCCTCACATTCTTCTATGAGAGTTCTTTTGTATAGCTTTCATCTCTCTTTTGGGGGAGGGTTTTTTCCCATTGGGTTTTTCTCTCTTTCCCCACTTTGTGAGAGATTTCATTGCATTGGTTTGCATGCATTTGCATTTGTACATGGGTACCTAACATGGCCTCGTAGCCGGGACCCATCTTGCATTGCTTAGTTGCATTGTAGACTTAAGTGCATTCCCCTAAGTTGCACTTAAGGGGGGGTGTTGGTGTTGTAGCGTCGTAAAATTGTGACACTTGCAATTTCGACTGCATTTGGGTCTTCACGATGGCGGCGCAATGTTCAACCTGAATGGAGACCACGAAACCTGTTTATGACATCAAAAACTGCATCTTTCTATACCTTGGCTTGATCCTCCTTGCACCCTGCTGTCCCGGGAGGTGGGACCAGGGCGCCCTGGTCCCTGGCCCTATTTTGGGCCCGGTCTCTTGTTGGGCATCGGGTCTTCAAGTTTGCAATTTGGAAAATAATTCTCCTAGGTCAGCCTAAGGTCAGAAAAATCAGTCTCCTAACCCTAATTGACAAGTATATAAACTACATTTCCCTTCCCAGAAAAAAAAGGAGAAAAAAACATATGTGTGCAAGAGGCGGAAGCGATAGGCAAACATTCAAACATTCAAGCATTCAAGCATTCCTTCAAGCAATTGAGCATTCTAGGTCTCCATTCAAGGATAGGTGTTGCATTCAAGACAAGGATTCAACCATTGAAGAGGAGATCACCTACAACACACAACATACAACATACAACATCATTACACCTTCGCATGTAAGAATACAAACATTCTTACAACAAGGTATCAGTACTTGATTACATTACAAACATTTACATTTACAACATTCTCATTTCTTGGTTAATTCCAAAACCAGGGTTTGACCTAAAGGCAAACCCCTCATCCCTAACCCCCCAATTGTCCTCTCTTTTCTGTGTGTAGGTTGCAGGTACGCGACTATAATTGAAGATCCGGAATCCTTGTGCAGAGACGCACAGATCCCCCTTCGTTTCGCAGATTTTTCGGAGGACCGTGTGCACTCCGAGCGCCATCGTCCCGTCAAATTTCACTCAAACTTGCAAGACAGCATCGTCTCGACATTTTATTGCTAATTTCAGTTCCACAGCTTCATCCCGTGTCTCTATCTCCGTCTACAGGCGAATCTTTCCTACTTTTACATACACTCCTAGTTCAATCCTTCTATCTACATTCTTTACAAAAGAGGGTATCCTTGCTATCTCAACCCTTGAAAATCATCTAGAATTCAATCTTGCATTGTGTGGGATTGGATCTTGTGAGTTTCAACCCCTCTTTTGAATGTAAAGTCTCTCCTAAGTGAAAACCGTCAATCCTAGTGACCTCCTTTCTCTCTCCTTGGAGTGGGGGGAACACCTAGGGTTCAATTTTTCGCTTTACATTTTTGGTGAACCCGACGTGAACATCCTAATTCTGATTATTCATGGTTAGATCTAAAAAAAATTTCTTCCTTAATTACATTTCCATGTTTGATCTTTTGCAAATTTTAGAGGTTAATTGCATAAAAACCCTAAATTTCTTTTTAGTAATTGAGCTTGTGAAATGTCTAATTGTTAATGCTTGTTTCAGATCTACCCTTCTATTGCAAATTATCAATTCATATTTGTGCCTTAATTCTAAAAATTAAGTGGTTGAGTGTCAAAACCCTAATTTTTAAACCCTCTTGATTCAACCTTTGACCAACGATTTCACTGATCAAAACACCTCCAAATCGGCTGTAACTTTGGATTCCGCAACAAAATCATAATATCTCTCATCCCTGAAAATTTTGAAAAAAAGTTGCGAGGACCGTGTGCACCCTGAGCGCCATTGTCCTTGACATTTTTTCTAAAATTTTGGGAGCTAGATCTTACTGTATTTTTCTACTAGAATCCAGAATCTTGGCCGATTTCATCAATTCTAACACTTTCAAAATTAAAGTCAAAGTTGGTCTAGTGATTGCTTGGATTAAGGCTTCTAATCATTCAAAAATTGTTGAAATTGAAATTTTGTGTTAAAATTGTGTTTCTTACTGTCCTAAATCTGAAAAGTGTGTTGGCATTCATTCAAAGTTTCAGTGCTTTATTCAAATTTTTGCAATTTGTGACTTTTGAAGTTAAGTGTTTAATTGCAACAACTATGATTTCCGCTTTCAAAATTGAATTTTGCATGAAATTGAGTCAACTTTTAAATTTCAAAGCTTGCATTTCTTTTAGTGTTCCCTCTAAAATCATAAAATTCAAAATTTCAGTTTCCCTCTCTTTTTCAAAATTCAAATTTTGCATTTTTCAACAATCTTGGTAGGATTCAATTTTGAGATTGCAACTTTAATTTGGCCTATCTACAGATCGTAAAATCACTCAATTTTTTCAGATTAGCTTTAAAATAATCATAACCTTCATCCCTGAAAATTTTGAAAAAAGTTGCAAGGACCGTGTGCACTCCGTTCGCCACGGTCCCCGACATTTTTTTCAAAATTTCAGGAGATTGTCATGATTACATTTAACAGCTTAAATCTAGGAGATTGGCTAATTTTATTGAAATTTACTACCTCTAAATTCAAAAATAAATTCAAAATTCAAGATTTCAATTTTCAAGATAACAATTAAAATTAAGAGCTACCCCCCTTGGCCCTAATTTTTCAATTGTGCCTACCTTTCTTGGAAGTGGTGTTTCTCTCTTTTTTCACAAAGTTTAAATTGAATAATCATTATCTCATTGTTCAATTTTGCCAACTTTATTTTCAAAATTCAAAATCTTCTCTCCCTCTCTAGTGAATGAGTTTTACAACAATAAGCCCTACTTACACTATTCCCATTAGACGAAGCCTTAGAATTAAGTCTTTCCGAGGTTTAATTACTGAGGAGATGGAACCTAATTTGAATGGCCTTTTTAACGAGGACATGGGTAATTCCTCTAATCCTCTTAATGATGAAGAAGCTCTCCATGAGGTTTCTGTAGAACAACTTTCAAAATTGGATAACCAATTTGATGATTTTCAGCAATGGATGTCTCAAGAATACCCTGATAGTCAAGCCCTTTCATTAATTGAGGGTCTAAAACGTATGGTTCAAAGTAATAAGAATGAAATTGATATTTTGTGTAGTATTGCACACATCATGGATTCGAATGTGATGCCTATGAAGAGTTGTGCCGAAACTTTAGGTTATACACAACCTCCTACTCAAGTCAATCATTCTATCCCTTTGACAACTTCTATTGCTAGTATACCTACTTTTACATCAAACATAATGACTACTTCAATACAAAACATTCCACCTATGATCACCAGTCATGGGGGCAATCCTTCTTCTTCAATCAACCCTCTTCCTTCATTCAATCCAACTTCTTCATTCATTCCTTCAATGAGTGTCCCTATTACATCTCCACAAATGAACATGACGCAAGGGGGCAATTCATTCAACCATTCCATTCCTCCTTGTAGTGTTCCTTCTTTCCAATCATCTCCTATGACTAACTATCATAGTGTCCCACCACCTTACTCTCAATCAATGCCTTCTTTCAATAACATAATACCTCCATCACAATCTAACATGTCTAATATGAACTCTTCAACTGAAGCGACCATTACCAATCTTGCACAAACTGTCTCTTCGTTACAGCAACAAATTGCCTTTATGAATCAGTCTAAGTTTAGTGTGCCCACATTTGATGTTGCGAGCCCACTTTCTCTTGACATTGTTCGAGCTATCCCCCCTAAGCATGTTGAAATCCCGCAGTTCGAGCTTTATAATGGTAAAGGTGATCCTCTAACACATGTTAAGACCTTTCAAACAATATGTACCGATTTTGCTCATGACCAAAGGTTGCTTGCAAAACTGTTTACTAGAACATTAAGAGATAAGGCTCTACAATGGTATTGCTCCTTGCCTTCCTATTCTATTACTTCTTTCCAACAACTTGCAAATGCTTTTATTCAACAATTTCAAAACAATATAAGTCCTAAAGTTACTTTGATTGATTTAATGCATTGTAAACAAGGTGTTAAAGAAAAAGTGACTGATTTCATTGGTAGATATAAGCATTTGTGTGCTCAAATTTCTTTTCCAGTACCTGACAATGATATTCAAAGAATCTTTATTTCTAATTTACAAAAAGATATTAGAGAAAAACTTCTGTTTTCTGAGTTTACTTCTTTCCAATAGTTGTGTGCAACTCTTCAAAATTATCAACTGACTGTGAGTCAAATGGAACAAGCAAATCCTATGGCTCTGAGTGATAAGGGTGATAGTAGTCAACAACCATTTGGGAAGTTTAAACCGAATAGAGGGTTCGTTAAGTTCAATGAAAACATCATCAACAACAATGTGAATGCAGCATCAGGTGTGCCTCCTATTTCTAAGTTTTTCAAGAAAGAAAGAGAGTTTACTCCTTTGAATGAATCATTGCATAGTATTATGAATAAGTTATTGGAACAAAATGTGCTTACTCTCCCTCCTATAAAGCAAATAGATCCTGCAAAGATTAATTCACCCTATTTTGATAACAAATCTTTTTGTCAATTTCATCGTCAACCTGGGCATGATACTGAAAAATGTTTTGCTTTAAAGGGTAAAATTCAAGATTTGATTGATAATAATACTATCTCTGTTTTAGGTGTGAATGATAAAGGCAACACATCTGTAGCTCTTCCTAACCAAAATCTTAAGATTTTTACTGATCCATTACCTTCTCATACCTCTAATGTGATTGAGACTAATGGTTCCTCTTTCTCACCTGATGGTCTTGTGTCTATGACTCCGAATGTGATTAACTTTGTAGAGCAGCAAAAAATCCCTAAAGAACCTTCCATCACATTTGATTCCAGCGAAACTATCAGGGCACCTGATGGTCCTTTATATATAGTTGCAAAAGTCAAGAATACACCTTGCCGTGGAGTGCTTATTGATCCTTCTTGCATGGTTAATGTTATTACTAAAGAATTTCTTTTTACTTTGCAATTGAATCAAGTGATCTATGACGAAACAAATGTGGTTGTGAAATTATTTGATGCATTTTCTTCTCCTGCAATTGGTTCTATTACATTACCTATTGAGGTTCATAACATATCCCTTGATGTGAGCCTTGCTATTATTCCATCATCCGAACAATTTCATGTGAAGCTAGGCTATCCTTGGCTATCTTCCATGAAAGCTATTGCTTCTCCTATTCACAAGTGTTTGAAATTTCCCCATAATGGTGAAGTTGTTACTATCAATCATAGTTCTCTTTAAACCAGCTAAAAGAACTTCTAGTGTTCCTATTGATTATTTTTGGCCTAAACAATTCCAATCTCTTCGACCGCGAAGTGATCATCTTTTCAAATCTTATCAAAAGTGGAAAAAAGATATGATCCTATCTCTAAGTGAACCTCGAACACCCAAACTTGATATTCCTATCATTCTTGAGAAGGAAGTTCTTCCTTTGAAAGATAAAACTAATGTCTTTCCTCAAGAAGATTCCCAACCCATTCCTATGGATGTGACTATGTCTATGGTTAATAAACTTTCTAAAAGTAGACCTATACCTCCTCATCATGATGGACTTGGTCTCCTTCCTAAACCAAATATTCCTCCTTTATATGGAGCAGTTCCTCCTCCTTCCTCTTATAAAGAGAAGAGACCTTCCTATTCTCCTATTATCCAACCTAAGAGACCACAACCTAAACACCCAAGTGATAAGGATGAGAACATTTCTCCTCCTCAATCTTCTCCACTTCCTACTAAGACTAGACGAAATCATTCTGCATGTGAACGCCAACGAAAGCATCATCTTAGAGCTTGTGCAGCTCCTTCTCAAACTTTGCAATCCCCAAAAACACCTTCAGCTAGTATTATTCCATTTTCTCCTCAGCCGAAAATTGAGCCAAAATCTCCTAAGAATAAGATGCATGATGGTTTTGATCCTGTGCGAGTTAAAGATCCTATTTTTATAAATCTTGATGATGATATAGATGAAAATGTTATTCATGATGAAAATGTTACTTCTCTTGCTTCTGATAGTGAATATGAATATGTTGATATTGATAACCATTTATCTAACGAATTTTCTAAAGCACTTATCTTAGCTCCTAGACAAGAACAACGTGGCTTGGAACATGAACATAGCCCTTGTTTGGATCTTGTGATAGCTGCATCTGCTGTGTTGGATGTTCCTCCTCTAGCATGTTTCCCGCCTTCTCGAAATATTGATCAGCAAGGTTGGGGGGTGGATGACGTGCTAGACTAGTTCATTAGCACAACAGACTCTCTTCTCCTCTCTTGATGTCTTTTGTTACTTCTTCTATGTGTTATTCTCATTCTTCTATTTGTTGTCCTTAGTGTTGTCTACTTGAGGACGATGCAAAGCATTGAGATCTCTTTTGATCTCTCACATGTTGACTCAAAAGACACATGTGTTCCCTTCTTCTAAGTGACCTTCCTTGATTGGGGAATGAAGAACAATTATGCATACATACATATGATATATATGAATTATCATACAACATACTGACCCCAAGGAAAGCGAAGTCACCTCATGGTTTGTGTTTTGTGTCTATTATCCTTGGGTTTATCTCACACTTGGGGGCTAAATCTTTGTGATAACATGCTCCTTTCCCTTCTCATTTCTTATGTGTATCACTACCTTAAAGCAATCACCCCCTATGAGGCATGTGCGATCACTTTAACGTAGGGGGCATATACTCCATCCATATCTCTTCAAGATCCTTAAAATTTTTTTTGGCGAACTTAGCTTTGCCTTGAATATTTTTGGTATTATTCTTGCATAACTCATAGTGAGGGAACCGTACTACCGTCAGTCATGGTTCTCCCTCGTGATCTTCCCTTTTACTTTGTCAATCGAAGTCGTAAGATCCTTAGTCCACTGGGGGCTTGGTGTATCTTGCCTCCTTGATGTGGTGAAAGTCTTTCAAGGTTGTTTCCTTGTACTTTATCGGAGGTATGGGCGTACGCTTATACTCCTGCTAAAGTGGGGGCTAAATGTAGCGTCGTAAAATTGTGACACTTGCAATTTTGACTGCATTTGGGTCTTCACGATGGCGGTGCAACGTTGAACCTGAATGGAGACCCTGAAACTTGTTTACGACATCAAAAACTGCATCTTTCTGTACCTTGGCCTGATCCTCCTTGCACCCTGTTGTCCCAGGAGGTGGGACTAGGGTGCCCAGCGCCCTGGTCCCTGGCCCTATTTTGGGCCCGGTCTCTTGTTGGGCATCGGGTCTTAAAGTTTGCAATTTGGAAAATAATGCTCCTAGGTCGGCCTAAGGTCGGAAAAATCAGTCTCCTAACCCTAATTGGCAAGTATATAAACTACATTTCCCTTCCCAGAAAAAAAGGAGAAAAAAACATATGTGTGCAAGAGGCGGAAGTGATAGGCAAACATTCAAACATTCAAGCATTCAAGCATTCCTTCAAGCAATTGAGCATTCTAGGTCTCCATTCAAGGCTAGGTGTTGCATTCAAGACAAGGATTCAACCATTGAAGAGGAGATCACCTACAACACACAACATACAACATACAACATCATTACACCTTCGCATGTAAGAATACAAACATTCTTACAACAAGGTATCAGTGCTTGATTACATTACAAACATTTACATTTACAACATTCTCATTTCTTGGTTAATTCCAAAACTGGGGTTTGACTTGAAGGCAAATCCCTAATCCCTAACCCCCCAATCATCCTCTCTTTTTTGTGTGTAGGTTGCAGGTACGTGACTGTAATTGAAGATCTGGAATCCTTGTGCAGAGACGCACAAATCCCCTTTCATTTTGCGAATTTTCGGAGGACCGTGTGCACTCTGGGCACCATCGTCCTGTCAACTTTTGCTCAAACTTGCAGGACAACATCGTCTCGACATTTTACTACTAATTTTAGGTCCGCAGCTTCATCCCGTGTCTCTATCTCCGTCTACAAGCGAATCTTTCCTAGTTTTACATACACTCCTAGTTCAATCCTTCTATCTACATTCTTTACAAAAGAGGGTATCCTTGCTATCTCAACCCTTGAAACTCATCTAGAATTCAATCTTGCATTGTGTGGGATTGGATCTTGTGAGTTTCAACCCCTCTTTTGAATGTAAAGTCTCTCCTAAGTGAAAACCGTCAATCCTAGTGACCTCCTTTCTCTCTCCTTGGAGTGGGGGGAACACCTAGGGTTCGATTTTCCGCTTTATAGGTGTAAATAATTATTCATCTTGGATATTATTACACTTTACGTAAGTTTACTTAGGAAATGCATTTCATAGTAGTTTGGGTATGAGACACTTGGGTGTTTGTGTCACATTGGGATAGTGTGTGTAGGAGAAATTCCACCTTTTATGGTGTTGATTTTGTTGTTACACTCCACATTCAGTGGGTGATCCACCTCATGTGGACTATTATATTATTTCTCCTACCTACCCACACCTATTTCCTACCTACCCTTGTTTCTTATTGAGCCACATGTCATGTTTGTGTGCTCACATATCCCTAGCTTTGCCTATATAAGCAAGCTCATCTACATTGTATATAACTATTGAATCATGATATCGATCATTTTCTATTGATGAGAATATAGTTTATTCTTGTCCTATATTGTGTCTCTATTTTGTACATTTCATTGAGCTCTTGATCTTGGCAAAATCTCACAAATAGAGATAATGGACTTTTGAAAGTTCATTTGTGCATCCACAGTTCCTCCTCTCGAGCTCCAAGTCGTGAACTTCCGGACCTCCGAGCTTCCTTTGGCGTTGTCGAACATCTCAATTCACCAGGTTGGTGAATTTTCTCGCCCTTGTTGTGATTTCTAAGCTAGTTTTCCTTTCCTTTCCTTTTTGTTTGCTTTTCTTTCATTTTCATGTTTTTTTCGTTCATTTGCGTGCCCTAGTTTTTTAGCTCGAAACCTCGGAGTTCCGGGCAGTTTCACTTCCTACCCTAGAACCTTGGAGTTTCGGGTGGTTTCATTTCCACCACCCCGGAACCCCAGAGTTTTGGATCACCAAATTTCATGAGCCCGAAACCCCGGAACGCCAGAGTTCTGGGTGATTGTTGTGTAGACCTAACCTCGGAACCCCGGATCCCCAAAATTTTGAGCCTTCTCCCTTTGTGCCTAGCCCGAGACCCCGGGACCCCGAAGTCCCGAAGCAAATTAAAGTTTATGCCTAATTTTGGAGACTGAAGATTTGTGTTTTGCTTGCAGGTTCGAGTGGTTAGATGGACTCATCCACCAACAAAAGAGGCAAAGAAATTGATAGACTCCCAACCACGATGAAATACCATTATCAAGGATAGGTCCATGTCTCAAAGCTTGAGGATCAAATCAGATGGGTTACAGACACTGAAATCGGCCATATAGAAATTGAAGATGTTAGAGCTCAATTGAATAAACCTAGTTTGAAGGCCCTCCATCGAAGAATCAAGAGATTTGGCCTAGTAGAGGATACTGTATTCCCAAAGTCATTGTAGGGACCAGAATTAATAATGGCCATTGCTCCATTTTACAATCCAGAGACTAGAAAGTGCACAGATGCATAGGGAAAAACAATTATAGACTTGTCCCCAGATATGCTTGGATTCATCTTTGGTATCCCCACCAGGGAAGAAGTATTTCTGCTAACCAAAGAAGAGGCCTTAAAGGAATGGAACGACAAAGTATTAGCTAGTAAGAGGCACATGAATGCCAACTAGCTAGAAGAAGAAAGAAAGACAGAGCTGAAGGCAATAAAGATTTTGAGGGTGGATTTCAAAGAACCTCAAAAGGACCTGATCATTATGCTCATCAAGGCCTTTGGCAAGCCAGACTGCAAGCATTTCCATCCTTGGATGTTCCAGTTCATGAGCACTATCTTAATAGGGAAACAATACTTTGATTGGCCACAAATCCTCTCTGATAATATCTGTAAGAAGATGAAGGAGGTGTAGCATACCCAAGAGTTCTTCTTCACATCATATGTCATCTAGGTAGCTGCCAGAGCTAGAAAATTCCTAGGCCTACAAGTGGCAGGACAATTGGGAGAGAAATAAGGACAGAAGAAGATATGGGAATATTATTCCCAACTCACTTTAGCCAATGCTAAGGTGCACTCCAAGAGAGTTAATGATGCTTTTTTTTTCCCAATAATCATCAAATTGACAGGGGATGCAAGATATCGGATTAGCCCGGAGGCTATGGCTATCATCCGAGAGTGGGCATGTTGGTTCATCCAAAATCCACGCTCCACGTACATCAGGGTTAGTGGATTCACAAGGAACCCAATGCTGCTGCCTCATTATTGCAACAATAGGGTGATTTTGCTAGAATATGTAAGGAAGCTTGCAGGCCTACAGTCATTGCTGTCATCGAAACATAAAACAAGAATTGATTTCTTGGTGTCTATTGGATACTTTTCCTATTCCAAGATATAAGTGGCAAAGTTGGCGGGAGAAGAGCTTTAGGATTTAAAATTGAAAGAATATGATAATGCTAGGGAATTTTATGATCGCTATGGGAAACTCAAACAAGCTATGCCTAAGGCATATGAGGGGCACAGGCCCAGCTTGGAAGACTTTTGGGCTAGCTTACAAGATAGTTTTGAGGTCAGGGAAAAGAACTATAATAGGTTATTTGTCCCACAGGTAAGAGATTTTGGTATTGAGACTAACCTCCCTAAAGACATGAGGGATGATGGAGAGTTACTTGATCCAATTTATAGAGAATTCGGGATAGATAAGAGGCCCCTCTCCCCAGTAAAGTGGTCTGCAAGAAAAGATACAAATATGGAGAAAGTCTCCCAAGTGGTCATCAACATGACTAAACAATGGTTAAGCCATAGGGTAAGGCCCAACATATCAAAGACATAATAAAAGGAATCCACCTCAGGGGTACCTCAGTCAAGGGGCCATAAGGAGTATGCGCAAAAGACAAGGTCAACCTCAAGGCAGAATACGTCCACCGACCCAGGTGAGGAAGACAAGGCTCAAGAAAGCATTGAGGACCTATTGAAGAAAATCCAAGAGAAGATGAGGGAGTCTGAACTATTGAAGAAGGCTCCAGACCTAGGAGTTACCGATGGGTTGGGCGCGGTGCCACTCGCCGAAGTTCTCCCACCAAGGATGACTATAGGCCACACCGAAGGAGAGGGTACCCAAGAACAAGAAGAGAATGTAGAAGCTACTGAGGAGATACCCGTCCAACCACCTTCAACAGATACAACAAGTGCTCTAGGCACCACTGCTCCTACACCACCATTAGTCAATATATCTGCAGGGCAGCCCAGAGTGCAAGGCATCACATCTACCATTGAAGGGGTGAAAGTTAGAAATGTCAAGTTTGACTCCGATCAAGAAGAAGATCTTGAGCAACCACGGCCGCTAGAAGGCGAAGGGGGTGAGGCAGAAGACATATTGAATGAAAGATTGATCCTAAATCCCCAAGATCAAGAGGGCCTTCTTAAGGATATAGCAGCTGGGCAAGAAGAGACAGAGCCAGGTGATTTAGAAATGAAATTCAATGAGGAGGTCAGTGGAAAACTGGGAGAGTTGCACAAACAACAAACTCTCCAAGATAACCTAGCCCACCAGATTTCCTCACCCCAAGATCCTGGGCAAACAGGAGCAGAAGTAAGAGATGAAGTAGAGGAGCAGGCGGAGGTTCATGTCATAACTGTGGATATTATATCACATCAGGGTGATAAAGATGAGGATATACCAAAATGGCTGGAGTTTACCTTTGGGAAGAAAAAGAGAAAAGCAGAACTCCCAGAGGTCACTCTACAACAAGTAATCACTAAGGAACCTCCAAAGGTTAAAAAGCTGAAAACCATCCATCATTTTTCAAAAACAGATTCCGGTGAGGTGATTGCAGACATGCCAGTTCCACATGAAGTTGAAGGACAGGTTTCTCCCAAGTATAAAGTATCCTAGGTAAATTTGGATAAGCAAACCAAGTGGGAAGAGCTAGATACCTTGGAGCTAGCCACAAGTGTTGTTAGAGGGCGCATTGAAAAGGAGCACACCTCAAATATGGAGCTTAAGGCACAACTTGGGTAATAGAAACAGTTCCTGATAGAAATGAGTAAACCTCTAGACTCTTGTAGAGCTGATGACCTACCTTCAACCTGATCACTGCCAGAGGGAGAAGTAAAGGCACTAGTAGAGGTGAGATGAGTGGCTGTTGCCGCCAAATGTTGGACCCAAGTAAATGCGGCCAAGATTAGGTTGTTCTTGCAAAGTACAATAGAAATATACTGTAAGGCAGTACAGGTAGGTGGAGCTTTGGCAACCTACTCCACACAATGGGAGCAGAAGGAGAGCACTTTCAATAGACAATTCTAAGTTTTGAAAAGGATACTATGGCTAGGAGAAGAGGTGGTAGTAAAAGAAGACTTCTTAGGAGGCGATAGCTATAAAAACTTACAGTCCTATGTATACATTTTGGACCTGAAGATTGAGATGTATCAACAATATATCAAGGATATACCTAACATTCGAGACCCTCTCCTTAGAGAAATTTTATCATACGAGAACTTTGTGACGAATATTCTGGGAGCTTTTGGCCTCAGACTAGCTGATACGAGAATAATAGACCAACAACAAGTTTTGAATCAGTGGGATGCATATGAGGCACAACACTTAGGACCTGCGACCCAGTTTGACATCGCCCTTATGGACAGATACACACATCTGATTACTCAGTGTCAAGAGGTGGCAGACACGGTGAAGGAGCTAGAGGAACAAGGAGCACATGCAGATGAGGTTTTGAAGAAATATAAATTTAGAATCAAGCATGTAGCTAATCCTCCATTCCATGCAGTTGCATGTATAATTGAAAATTATAAAGCTTTTACCAAGAAATAAAAGATATGTACACAATTGCTAAAGATAGCAAAGTTTTTTTTCTTGTATTTTAAAACTGCTGCTCCTACTCGAGTTCCAATTTTGAAAGAAATTCTGCATGATTATGAAAATGTGGCTCACTTCGCAGGGTCTTTGTAGTGCTCATGTAGTCCCTATTTTGTAGTTGTTAAGTGGAGTATCGAGGCAGAAACTTGCAAGTTAATTGCGACTCCTAGGATCAGTTATTAATTTAGAATAAAGTTATTTCCTAGATAGTAGGGTGAAGAACTTCTATAAATTGAGAAGTTGAATTCATTTGTAAAGGTTCCAAATTGATTATTTGTGGCCTACTTAGAGATTTTAGAGAGTTTTGCATATTGTTAAGAAGTTTGAGTTATTTTTGTTATACACTCATGAAGATTAATATGAAAAGGAGCTTGTAGATTTCCTGATCTACATTTATATTCTACCAAATTGTTCTGTGTAATCCGGTAACATCTATTATTTTGAGTTAGCAGTGTGGTTTAATCTTTTTGTCTATCACTTTATGAATCATATTGCACACGTCAGTGGTGTATGAGAATTATTGGGATAGGCCATATTGTTGATGATTTTATTTCCATAGATTTGTGAAATTGATGATTTTGCAGGTTTTCTGGAGGTCCGTTGTTGAATGCTAACTTGGAAAATATTTGATAATTGCTTGGATTGCAGGGAACTAATTGAGTAGTTCATTAAGTTGTCATTATATTGATCTTTATTGTTATTTTCTTGTTTCCCTTTATGCTATACATTTTATTTCCCAAAGAATCTTAAACCATAAAATACAAAAAGAGAGGAAGTGCAATTATCCATAACCAGTGAGATTTAGTTCCAACCAGCAGGCCCCTTTACAGGTATAACCACATCAACCATTGGGATATCCATCACCGTCGAGACCCAACTATAAAGACCTTGGAGTAGTGAGTTCTTCCAAACTCATTACTTTTTAGGAGAGGTGGTGACTGTTCCCATAAACTACCTGACTATTGGTGAGTGTGTCAAAACACATGTCAATGGGTACACAGATGATGACCAGTTGTAAATTGTCAAAAGAAGATGACTTAGCGTTGGTGAATGAGAAGGAATACTGGTCAATGATTGGTAAGTTGCACTATATAGTACACAACAGACCAGATATTGCACATGAAGTGGGCATTGCTACACGTTTCCAGAAAAGTCCAAAAGAATCCCACTTGGTAGCAGTCAAGTGGATTCTTAGATATTTGAAGGGAACTATATATTATGGATTGTGGTATCCATATAGTAATGATTTCAATCTCAAAGTGTTTACTGATGCCGATTGGGCTGGTAATGTGGACGACCAGAAGAGCACAACCGGTGGTGCATTCTTTCTCGGTGGTAGACTAGTCTCATGGATGAGAAAAAAGAAGAGTTGTATCTCTCAGTCCACAACATAAGCATAATATATAGCAGCATTTATGAACTGCACTCAAACAATTTGGATGAAGCATGCATTAAGTGGTTTCAAAGTCCCTATATCTGAACCGGTGAGTATATTTTGTGATAACACAAGTGCAATTAATATTTCCAAGAATCCGCTATTGCATGCTAGAACCAAGTACTTCGAGCTCAAGTATCATTTCTTGAGGGAGAAAGTTCAGAACAAAGAGGTTGTATTGGAACATGTTTCCAGTAAAGAGTAGTTAGAAGATATATTCACCAAGCCTCTATCGAAGGCTACATTTACCTATTTAAGAGGTGAATTAGGGGTGCTGCCCCTTCAAGAGGTGAACTAAAGGTATGTGCTCCACATCAGTCAGGTATTGCATTGTCAAATCTTTTCAGGATTGATGTGTTGAAGGATGCTACTCCTCAGGGGGAGAAACATAGTAGATCATGGATGTTTGTGCCTCCACTTTGGCATTGTTGTCAAAGGGGGAGAAGATGTGAAGCAGAGAACATATCTGCAGTATTGAAGATATAATATGGAAGAAGATGTTGAGACATCTTTGTGTATTGCCATCAATGCTAAAGGGGGAGATTGTTGGCATATGTGTAGAGTTTGATGACATGCTGGGATTGTATGTTGTCATTAATGTCAATATGCTGAAATATGAACCAATATATTGAAGTAAGCAAACTAGCAAGTGAACCGGTATGATGGTATGAACCGGTCTGTTGGAATGTGAACCAGTATATGCAAATTTTGTATCAAGGTTTCATTTGATATGACTATCAATTGGTAGTCTGAGCTTCAGGGTTTCTAGTTGATGCATTCCAAGTGTGTGTGATTTGACCGATGACATCCTGTGATGAGTTAGCATTGAAATGAAGATTAGATCACGTTACCACGTCAGCCTTGTGCGCGTGAATAATCTCCTTGAGGATCTTGCATGAAGAAGATTGATTCTATCTACCTTAAGAATGTGCAAAATCTTAGTAAATGGTGGAGAGCGCGTGATGGGTTATCAGCTTCAAGAAGCGGTGAAGAACGGACGAAGGAGAATGTCTTGAGATTTGTTCAAGATTGTTTTACCCTATGTAATGTGTTTAAATGGCCAAGATTGGACTGACTGTATTGTTAACCTAAATGCTTAGGGTTTTAGGTTTTTGCTACCAACTGAATTGTTGTCTATAAGGTCGATGATGATTTTTATTTGAAGTTGTTGGCAAATGAATGTATGTGAGGTGATTCTTGCCAGACCTAAGGAGTAAGCATAGATTTACAGAGTGTGATTGCAGATGTAAAGGAATTGAAGTGGATCTGCCTTGGCATTAAGTGTTGTTATCAGATTAGTGTATTGCCTGTTGACTTCTAACCATTTCAGCAGATGGAAAATCCCTTTACCGGGTAGCTTTAACAGGCTTTTTGTAAATCCTTTAACATGGTGACTCAAAATCATTGAGTTCTTGAAATCCTCTTACAAGGTAACCTTTAACAAGGTTTAACTTCTAACCAGTTATTTAGCCATCCCTTAACCGGGTGATCCCTAGCAGGATTGGTTCCTAGCAAAACCAGTTGTAAAGTCTTTAACCGGACTAGGCAAATAATAGAGCGAACTTCAGAAGAGTTCAAGAACAACTTGTGGGTATTCATCCCCACTGTGGTTTTTCCTAGTTGGGTTTCCACGTGAAAAATTAGTGTGTTATGTGTGATTCTTTTTCATGTGATGTTTTAGTGTTTTCTGTTAAGCGGTAATGCAAGTTGATCCAATGGTTATTGTATTTCTGATGTATTACTTGCTTGAGCATATGGGTGAAGTTGAGATAAGATATTAGGTTTTGAGAAGATCTAGATGTTACCAGTTTATGTCTTTTACAGTCATACTGTGTTTTACCGGTAGTGCCTTGTTTTAGATCAGTGATATTGTTTACCAGTTAGTGCAGTCTTTGCAGTTTAAGTTGTTGAAGAAGTTTTTGTCCATACTGATTCACCCCCCCCTCTCAGTATTTGTTGGGTATTTACTGTTCATCATTATTCATCATTTTATTTATTTAAATTGTCTTTTTCCTAAATTAAATAAATAAAATATTTATTTAATTGATCCTTCCTCTATTAATTAAATAAATCTTTATTTATTTAATTAATTCATTATCTTTTTTCCTTCAATGACACATGTTATTTATCTTTTAATTTTCCTCTACCTACCCTCTTACTATTTTTTATTATTTCTTCTACGTACCCTTGAATGCTAGCCGACCATTTATCCTCTTCACCTTTTAATCTTATCCCTCCATTTCCTAAAGTTTCTTCCATATAAGAGGATACTCTCCTTCATTATACACCCTAATCAATGCGTCTAATCAATCTAGATAGATAACTAATGCATCAATCAAGCCTTCAAGCAATCAAGCGACATCACAACCATAATCCATTCTTTGTTGAGCTCTTGTGCATACATAAAATATGAGAGAAAATATATCAAACAAGATCAATGGAGATAGGAGACAATGGAGATTGAAACCCTACTTTACATGTGAATGGTAATATTGTTTATTTTTTTAATTTAAATGATCTTAGGTATCTTCATTGGTGTATGGTGAATGTTTGGTTGTAGAACTAGGGTTTTCATTGTGGTTGAATCTTTGTGGTTTTACAATAGTTTATCATCATCACTTTTCACCGTTTACATTTTGGCATGCTTGGTGGGACATAGATTTTTGTTAGATCTTTGTTTTTTTTGTAGGTTTTTATAGCCATATATTGTTGTTTTGTAAAACAATTTAGAGAATAACCTTGTGCAGCTAGGGTTTTGGACACTAGATTAAGATTTTGGAGAGATTTTTTGTAGGTTGGGGACAGTATTAGGAGTGTTCAATCCGAAATTCAATTTTTTTGGAGCATATTTGAATTTAAAATTTTTTTTTAATGATTTTTCATAAAAAAATAATTTTGGGAGGAAATTAGCGAATATTAATGGAGATAGAAGAAAATGGATTGAAACCCTATGTGACATGTGAATGGTAATATTGTTTGTTCTGTTGACTTATATGATCTTGTTGGCAGTGGTCCAACATCCCTTGTGGGGATTTGTGACATGGTTTAACAATCTCCTATGGATTCTATAAGTCTAGTGGTTGCATCGGGCATTGGCAATTTGATCTTTTGGTGCAATGAGAACCCTAGCTTGTAAAAAGTGGTATCAGAGCTTTATCATAGGTTTGAATCATGCAGGCCATGGTGAGTGATGTTGGGAGGGCGATTGTTGGCAGTGGGCCAACATCCCTCACAGGGATTCACGACATGGTTTAACAACCTCCTGTGGATTCTATAAATCTAGTGGTTGTATTAGACATTGATAGGTCGATATTTTGATGCAATGACAACCCTATCTTGTAATAGATCTTTGGGTATCTTTATTAGTATATGGTGAATGTTTGGTTGGAGAACTAGGGTTTTCATTATGGTTGAATCTTTGTGGTTTTACAATAGTTTATCATCATCACTTTTCACCGTATACACTTTTTATTCATTTTTCAAAGTGTACAATGTCTTGATGGTAGGGGTAAAATCTTGCATCAATAAGAGAAAAACATGAAGAAGATCCCAAACACCTAAAGTTAGTCCTCATGAAAGAAAAAGACAATGAAACCTAACTAATACATTCAATGTAGATAGGGAGAAAGCCAAACAACAAACATGACAACCACACTTGACAAACTACGATGTGATAGTGACAACAACATCTCACAACCATTTAGGGTTTTCAAGACTATTATTTCAAAAAGACAACAATCTTTCTGAAAGTGGAGGCTCAAAGCATGACAATGTGAGCAATGTTTTTCTTTTAATGGAGAGAAGGTGATTGGTTACACGAGTATCAATATATGAGGATTCAAAAAAAATTATCAAATGGGTCGGTAAAAGTAAATGAGATATCTTCTAACAAACCAAATTTTTTTTTTTTTATAAATAGTAGAGGGATATTAGTAGTCCTAAAAGATAGATAAGGGCATGTAGAGATTGCAAGCTTCTTGATAGAGATCTTAGTAATGACGAATGATTATTATAGTGTTAGAAGCAAGTTTTGAACAAGATGGTGTTTGAAAGTGCAAGGTAAATGCTCATTGGGGTCCCAAGGTTGATGTGTTGTCCACAAATCAGCAACAATGGAAGAAGAAATAAATTGTGACAATCTAATGCATGATTGAAGACCATGCAAAGTGGGAAAAGGCAATTAAGAATATAGTCACCTCAATGCCACTATTTTTGCATGAATAGTGGGTTAATAGATTGAAATATACAAAGGAAGATACATTTATAAGAGTTAACACTTTGGAAAAAGGTATAGTTAAAAACAAAATCAAGGTTATCACAGTAATGAGACTATATAGGAGATGTCCATGGCAATGAGGGTCTTGTGCATAAGATTGATGAGGACTTGAAAACCACAATTATGTAAGTTGAAAATATATTTTTATGTCAACAACAGTAGTCTCAATAGGGGAAGATCTTCATGAAGCAATATTTAGATAGTGGCATGTATACCGAGAAGGCAATGATTCAATTAATGAAGGTATCTCAATAATGGGGAGACCAATCAAAAAGTCTTTATAGTAGAATTCAAGATGCAATTTCATTTTTTTGACTCTTTTAGGAAATGCATCAAGGGGCTATTTTAAGCAAAAAAGACTCAGTTTGAAACAATTTTGGAGGCCTTAAGTCGCCTATTTTGGTTTCATCCAACCCAAGACTTCTCCAACCTACAAAGTCCTCAAGAACACATGCCCTATGATCATGTGAAGGATTTGTAGCATTCAAGGAGAGAATATAGGGAAATTTGAAGACTTTTTGATGCAGCCATAACCGGTGAAACCCTCAAAGAGAGTTGACTAGTTTATGCAACAAGAGTAACACAACATAAGCAACAAGAAAACATAGCAAGTTTAAAAGAACATATCATATTATTTCTTTAGAACTTCTAGCAACCAACTGGTTAGCATCATATAATCATCATAGAACATTCGGTAGTTAACCAGTTACATGTAGGCTTCAAGACAGATACAATCCAGTCGAGACTCTAAGAATCAATCAGATCACAAAATGACAATCTCAATCCTTATTCTTGATTCTACTTCCTTTGATGCTACAAATGATCACATAATAACCTATATATACCCACCAGAACATATCTAGGTCAGCCTCAAAAGATTACATTTACCAATGCAGAAAAATGAAATGTGTAACTAGGTCAGTCCCAAGAATGAAAAAGATCTTTCCTGAAAATAACAACCAAGAAGTGTGGTTCAGCAAGAAGGCTGGCCACATGCCAAAGAACATCGGACAAGACCCAAAATAGATCCACATGCCAAGAACCACTCTAGTAATGAAGGAAAACCAATTGGTAAGCACAAGAACTATCCCAGAACCCAGAAATAGTCAACTAGAAGCGATAACTGACCATAAAAGAATCCAAATGGACTGAAAATATGGAAATAAGCACATGAACCAGCCTGGACACTGAAGATAAGATCTACCATGAAAAGCAAGCAACTACCCGTAAGAACATGAAAAACTGCACAATGAACTAAACAAGAACACAACTGAAAGGAAATAATTTTGGTTGATTCAAGATTGCTCATAGACCAGGGATGCTCCTGCATCAGACACCCTAGGTAGAAAGAAGATGTTCCATGAGAGGAAACTCATGAACATCTAAAAGGATTTGGGATAGAGATCTCATGCTCATTTCTGATCCAAATATCTTCCTTTATCTGCCATCCTCTTCTTTAGCTCCTCCGAAATCTCAACTGATTTCTCTAACTCATGAATTTCCTTGTTTCTCTTCCTTTGCTTCAGCTATGTACATGGTCTTTGTTTACAACTCTCTTTTTTCTGTGACTCTGATTTGTTTTTGCCACAAGACTTATTCAATTTATAACCATAAGCTCTCTATTATTCGGTTCCATCTGTCCATCAAGCTTATCTACCAGATCCTTCTGTAATCTCATGCCATCCTTCAGTACGACCTCTGCAATCAGTTCTATCAGATCTTTTTGCAATCCTTCTGATATAACCTCTGCAATCGGTTTCTCAGTACTACAACTCTTCTCAAGGTTCAGATTCTTCACCTCCATCCCTTTCTCCTTCAAAGAAATCAAGGTGAACTTTTACCCATCCTTCTCAATAGTGATTAGGTTTCTTCTACAGTTATAAATAGCTCTTCTATCAAACTACCAAGGTCTTCCCAATAAGACATGACAAGCACTCATGGGTACAACATCACACAAAACGTCATCTTTGAAAGTCCCAATATTAAAATTCACCAAACACTACTGCTTTACTCCTATCTTTTGATCATCTTGTAACCAACTTACCTCATAAGGACAAGGATGCTCAAACCTCTTCAATCCAAGCTTCATAACCATCTCCTTATATACCAAATTATCAGTACTCTCGGTATCCATAATGACCTTGCAACACTTACCGGCTGATTTACACACAGTCCAGAAAATATTCTTCCTCTGAGTAGATCTGGTATCCTTTCTTCTGAACATAAGGGATTTTCCTTTCTCTAGTGCACAGTCAGATCTAGTACTTTATCCTTCCGGTTCCTCACTTGCCACACAAATTCTTGCCATTCCCTACTTACATTCATAGAATCTATGTCCAGTTTCTCCACACTTGAAATATTTGTTAGGAAAGTCTCTACCAGTACTGCTACTACCTTTCCTCTGTGTTTTTTGTTCCAATTCTTTACTCCACTAAGGTTTTGATTCATCTTCCCCTTGAATTTATCCTTTCCTTTAGGGTTATGTCTTCTTCTCATCTTCTCCTTAGCCTTCAAATCATACCAGTAAGCTTCTTAAATTATGGAAATCCTCAACATGCTCATCTCATCTTGAATGTTAAATGCAAATCCATTTATGTACCTTGCCACCTTTTCTCTGTCCATCTCGTTATGTCCATATCTAATCATCACCTTATAGAATTATTTAGTATATTCCTTCACAGTCATGTTTCTCTATTTCAGGTTCTGCAGTTTCTTGAACAATTCCAACTCATAGTCTCGGTACAAACTTGGCCTTCAATCTTGCAACCATCTGTCTCCACTAGGTGATCTTCAATTCACCATTCTCCACTTTGTCCTTTTGTAATTATTTCCACCATAAGGAAGCATGCCCTTTCAACTTAGTTTGTGCTAACCAAACTCTTTGCGGGTCCTTAACATCCTCATACTCAAAGTAATCCTCCAACTCTCTGATCCAGTCAATTAGATCCTCCAGGTTCAGCATTCTGTAATAGTTTAAAACTTCAATTTTGTGAACTTTACTCACTTGTGCCACTGCTCTCAAGAATCTGTCTTCTCTTTCATCTTCTGGTCCTTCAACCTCTTCAAGATCTTCACCGGCTTCCTGATAGTCATCCTCAGATTCAGGGTTCCTCCATAAACCAACCAATGTATTTCAGATTTTGTTCCTCACTTCATTCTTGAAGTCCATCATCTGCTCTACCTTCTAGGGGGTTTTTCCTTCTAGGCGACATCTCCTCCTCCACTCTGGTGAACTGCCTCAACTCGATGATTTGACTACCGAGTTCAATTGCCTCTCGTCGGCGATCTACCGAACACACACATAGCCTGCCTCTAATCGGTGATCTATCCACCCAAAGGGATGCCTCAGGGTTCACAAACAACTCTTCTATTAACTGGTTCATAACCACCTTTGATACCATTTGATGCAACCATAATCGATGAAACCCTCAAAGAGAGTTGATCGACTTGTGCAGCAAGAGTAACACAATGGAAGAAACAAGAAAACATAGCAAGTTTGCAAGAACAAATCATATTATTTCTTTATAACTTCTGGAAACCAATTGGTTATCATCATATAATCATCATAGAACATCCGGTAGTTAACTGGTTACATGCAGGCTTCAAGCCAGATACAATCCAACCGGGACTCTAAGAATCAACCGAATCACAAAATGCGAGTCTCAATCCTTATTCTTAATTCTACTTCCTCTGATGCTACACAAGATCACATAATACCATATATATACCTGCCAAAACATAGCCAGGTCGGCCTCAAAAGATTACATTTACCAATGCAGGAAAATGAAGCGTGTAACTAGGTCAACCCCAAGAATGAAAGAGATCTTTTCAAAAAATAACAACCAAGAAGTGCGGTTCAATAGGAAGGTTAGCCACATGCCAAAGAACATCGGACAAGACATAAAATAGATCCACATGCCAAGAACCACTCCGGTAATGAAGGAAAACCAATCGGTAAGCACAAGAACTGTCTCAAAACCCAAAAATAGTCAACAGAAAGTGATAACTGACCAGAAAAGAATCCAAATGGACCTAAAATCTAGAATTAAGCACATGAACTAGCTTGGAAACTAAAGATAAGAGGACGGAAGATAGAGATCGAGTGAAGTTGTAGAACTGGCAAGATTCTGGTCCGGTGGACTGAAGCCAAAAGGGCTAAGGTCCAGATTAGGGTTGAATTGACAGACTGTTACCAGAGGTCGAATTCATGTGTAGATGATCTATATATCTTATCTTGATCTTGATAGCATTGTTTGTAATCCTGAACTGCGATCCAACATGTGACATATGTAATTCTCCAAATTGTTATAAGAAATGTTCTTACTGTTTATTGGTTATGTATTTTGTGTCGTTACTGGTTGTTCTTTCTGCTATATTTGGTATTGTGTTACCGGTTACCAGTATATGTGGCATGGTGTTTGCGTTAGGCTATAAGGATGGGATGTCCTTCATTGGATCTCCCTACCTTGATTGCATCAAATTTGATGCAGGAGCATCCCTGGTCTATGAGCAATCTTGCATCAACCAAAAATATTTCCCTTAAGTTGTGTTCTTGTTTAGTTCATTGTACATTTTTCTATGTTCTTACTAGTTGGTATCGGTAATTGCTTTCTTTTCATGGAAGATCTTATCTTCAGTTTCTAGGCTGGTTCATGTGCTTAATTCCATATTTTCAATCTATTTGGATTCTTTTCCGATCAGTTATCGCTTTCGATTGACTGTTTCTGGGTTTCAGGACAGTTCTTTTGCTTACCAGTTGGGTTTCCTTCATTATCAGAGCGGTTCTTGGTGTGTGGATCTATTTTGGGTCTTGTCAAATGTTCTTTCATGTGTGGTTGACCTTCCTTCTGAACTGCACTTCTTGGTTGTTGTTTTCCGAAAAGATCTCTTTCATTCTTGGGGCCGACCTAGTTACACGTTTCATTTTCTTACATTGATAAATGTAATCTTTTGAGGCTGATCTAGATATGTTCCGATGGGTATATTGTTAGCATTATGTGAACTGGTATGAGGACATAATGACATTGTATGTTGTCATTGATGTCAATATGTTGCAAAGGTGTGAACCGACATATGTGAGAACTAGTATAACACTGTGAACTGACATTTGTGCCAAAGTGAAGCGGTGTGCTTGTTCAAAGGTGAACCGACATATGGTTATGGGAACCGACACATGGAAGCGTTGAATGACTACTGGTTTGCAGTCCCAACTTTAGGGTTTCCGGTTGAAGTGCTTCAAGCATGTGTGGCTCAACCGGTTCGTGCGATGAGTTAGCATGATAACAAAGAACAAGATTGTGTTGCCACGTAAGCCTTGTGTACATGAAGGATCGTGCATGAAGAAGATCTTGCCTATCTACCTCAGGAATATGAGAAGACTGTAAAATGGTGATAACGTGTGATGGGTTATTAGCCGCCATGAAAACGGTGGAAAACGAATGATGGAGATTAATGCAGCATGCTCAACGGTCAGGATTGAACCATTTGAATTCCTTAACCTATTAGGTTTAGGGTTTAGGGTTTATGCTACCAACCTAACTATTTTCTATAAGGTCAATGTTGTGACTCTTTCTAGGGTTGTTGGAAAAAGTTGTGTGTGAGTATCCAAGAGAAGGGATACGTGATTCTTGCTAGACCAAAAGGAGAGAAGTGATACCTGCAGAGTGTAAGTGCAGAAGGAAAAGAGGAGCTTAAGTGGATTTGCATTGGCATTGAGTGCTGTTACCAGATCATTGTAATACCTGTTGATTTCTAACCACCTCAACAGTTGGAAAATCCCTTAACAGGGTAGCTTTAACCGGCTTGCTGAAAATACTTTAATAGGGTAACTCTAAGCTACTGAGTTTGAAGTCCTTTAGCTATTGAGTTCTTGAAATCCTCTAACAAGGCAACCTTGAATAGGGTTTAACCCTTAATCGGGTATTGTAGCCATCCCTTAACCGGGTGATCTCTAACAGGATTGGTTCCTAGCAGAACCTATTGTAATGTCTCTTACCGGACAAGGCTCTTAACAGCGTAGACTTCCAAAGAGTTCAAAAATAGCTTGTGGGTTTTCATCCCCACCATGGGAAATATGTGTGTCATGTGTGATGATTTTATCTTGTGATGCTTTGCTATTGTTTGTCAAGCATATGATGGTTCTGTGTTTTATGCCTGTCAATAAAACATGTTGAACTAGCTGTTATTATGATCAGATGATAGGTCACCTACTTATGCATAAGGGTGAAATGGTAGTGTAATCTCGAGTTGAGTGAAAAGCTATGTGAGTAACTAGTTAATGCTTTTCTCAGACATTCTTAGCTTTACCAGTTACACTCTGTTTCAACCAGTTTCACTGTCTGACAGTCTTTTGAAGTGTTTGCTGTCAAACCAGTTTTGGACTGTATTTTTATCTGTACTGATTCACTCCCCCCTCTCAGTACCTATTTGGTACTATTCACTTATCATTGAGTTATCATATATATAGGGTATTATTTGATCATTTATAGCATCAGAGGAAGTAGAATCAAGAATAAGGATTGAGATTCACATTTTGTGATCCAGTTGATTCTTAGAGTCCCGATTGGATTGTGTCTGGCTTGAAGCCTGCATGTAACCGGTTAACTATCAGATGTTCTATGATGATTATATGATGATAACTAGTTGGTTGCCAGAAGTTCTAAATAAATAATATGACCTGTTCTTGCAATCTTGCTATATTTTCTTATTGCTTTCGTTGTGTTACTCTTGCTGCATAAGCTGGTCAACTCTCTTTGAGGGTTTCAACGGTTATGGCTGCATCACTTTTTCAAGTGGTTGAGAGGAGTTTTGAAGTTTTTGACAAAGTTAGAGGTAGTTCCAAGCATATAGGAGTATATTTAGGAGCCTCGTCTATGGATGATTCAAAGAGGAAGGCTTTTCTTAATGAAAAGACCTTTTTGGAGTAGTTTAAGGGCCTAAAAAATAACCACTCATTAGTTAGACACCCAAGGGAATTTGACTCAATAAACTAAAGCAAAGGATGTTTTTCTTGTTTTTCATTTTTTTCTAGCACATTTTTCTTTATTGTAGAAGGTTTTTGCATTCTATAGAACACAAATTTTAGGCCTTTTAAAGTCAGTTCTTTCTATTCAAAATCAAGATTGTAATATTAAACCAATTCTTTACATTATTACAATGGCAAAAATCTTAGTTTTAAAATTTGTATACAATTGTGCAAGCACCTTTTATTAATAACGTAAACAATATTTCCTTCTCTTATCTATATTATTTTGTGAATATGAATGGTAGAAATGGTTTTTGTGATGTTATATTCAATCTTTGAATTTCATGGCTCATTTTTAGCACCTCCATATGGAAATAAACCATATTCTATGTGGGTCATAAGTTGTGCCATTGGTTTAAACAACCTTTTTGTTGCAAAAACATGATTTTCTTCATAATGAAAACTATTAGGATTAAGGTGCTATCTACCTTATAAATCCTATGACATGGTTCCAACATCCTTAGAAAGTGTCCCGAGGCACTTAGGATGTATGAGAAAAATAATTTGTAATATTTACTTCTCACTAATGTTTGTAATAAATTCATAAGGGGTTGTGTGTTTGTTGGAAACTTGAGTTATGGTGCTTTGTTGTCATTGATGTCAACCTATCTTAAGTTGCCATAGATGTTGAAATAAGGATTGTATAGTAGAAGCCTCAATATGCAGGAAATAATATTTAATATCTCAATGGAAGAATGCCTTGCATTCCTTTGGCATGTGAAGATTATATGCTATGGTTCTACATATGATGTATATGCTTTGTGTACATTGCACTATCTGTTTTGTAGGTCCTCTATTGCTTAGTTGGAAAAGTTGGTTGTTGTTTCTTTAATCAGTAAGATTGTCTATCATAACAAGTTCTGAGTATTCCTAGTGACTTCCAGATATATGGATTCAAGTGTTGCAATTTGGAGGATTTGTTCACGTGATCTATATAGTGTTTTAGTTCAATTTTTAGGTGGCAACTTGATCGGCAAGTGAACTTATGATGTTTTTATTTTTGGGTGTTAGCTATTATGGTCTTCAACTAATTGTGATGTTATATTCTACTTGGATCATATTCTTTGGGTCCAAATATCTCTTGATGGTTGAGTTTCGATGTTGATATAGGTCTCACCATTGCATGTGTAGACCCACATCAAGAGTTTCATGCAATAGAGAATGTTTCTAGGTTGATTGGTTGGTGTGCTTCATTGTTCATCTACACATTTCATTTGATGTTGACCTTGGAGGATGTGCTAGTGTGTTCGGTTTATTGAAATCATTTGGAAATATTGTATTGTAATGTTTTTCAGTCCTCTCTATCTCTTGGAGTGGATTGCATTTGATATTTTAGGTCACAGAGGTTGAATTTATGTAATAATGTATATTATATTTATGGTCAACCTAATTAAAGGTTTTGATGATTAATCTTTTATACAAAGGAGTATGGATTTATTAGTGAGAGTGTGGAATGGGTGTGAATTGATTCGTTGAAGGTGTGAAAGACCTACAAACAAATTTGGTATTGGAGATGCGCGGAAGGCTATTGTGAAGAGTTAGGATGATGATATTCTCAAAGTGATAGAGTTCAGAGTTTATGTTTTGGAATTAGAAGAGTTTGTTATGATCGCTTGACATAGTTGTTCAACATCAATCTCATGATCAAGAGATATTTTTCACTCCGCTTCAGCTATTCTTTTCTCTATTGGAAGACAGTGAGTCTCTCTACAACTTTTTGTATCTTACCCTAAAACAATGTGTTTCAGCCTTGGAATTCATTTGTATCTTGCCCTAAGGTTGTGCACCTTATTTATGCAAGTCCTCTCAGAAGAAGGGTATTCTGGAGGCAACATTGTCATAGATTATATTTATAATGTGAGTTTGATTCTCACCATGGTTTTTCCCTGATTGGGTTTTCCACATAAATTTGGTGTTCATGTGTTTGTTGTGCTTCATGATTTTATGAGTTGTTTCTACTCAGATTATATTCTTGTGGTTTAAATTTTGAAGATTAGTATTTGAGGGTTGGAAGGTCCAGACTGATTCATCACGTCCTCTCAATCCCATGGTGTGTTCAATAGGGTTACACTAGCAACGGTAAAAGTGGGTTGTGAACACAAATATTTAATATTTTTTCCCCCTTTTATGGAATTATAAATTAAGATAATGACTTTTAAAAAATGGAAAAAGAGTGACCTATGGACTTCTCCAAGTGGGAGTATGGAAGAGGCAACAAGTTTCTTTTGGTTTCTGATCATTTATTACATTTAATGTAATATTTATCTTGCAAGTATAGGTGTCCATGTTGGAGGGAGGGTATTGAAAACTAAATCAATGTCTTTTCAAGTTCTATGGAGGCATTCCAAGGTTTGTGGTTGTGAGTAATGAAGAGTCTTCTTTGGGAACCTTTATTGGTAGTTTTGGAGCTCTTGACATTCAATAAATTTAGCCTTTGAGTGTAGATTGTATGAAGAACAAAATATGGAACAATTGAATGTAGTTTTCTATGTAGGAATGAAGGACATATGGGAGGCATAAGGAGGTGATTCACATGTACATAGGTGCTACTATGGCAGAGGAAAAGAGGAGAATGGAAATGATTGTATTGTAAGCACTTTTGTTGTTGTTAATACAACCCTGTCCTCTCTTATTGGTGGAGTTTTTTTCTCACAAGGGTTTCTCCATGTAAATATTTTGTTATATGTAGATTTTATGTTGCTAATGTATGCCTTATTATTGTTATCTTATGTTGATAATCATTATTTATTGATGTTATAATTTCACATAAGATAGGTTTATTAAGCATGGTTAATAGGCTATTTTTTGGCATCATAAAGAAGAAGGATCTAATCATAGGTTTTTCACAATTAAGGCAACTTAATTTTTAGTTTTCATATGAATTTTATATTTTCATGTTACTTATATCCAAGCATTAATCTCATCCTTTGATTAGTTTATTGGATCAAGATTGGTCTTCACAATCTTTGGTATTGAACCTATTTATTTCCAAATGTTTGCAATTAGAGTCGAAGGTTACTAGTTCTAGGTGTTCCTTTAGTTTTGGGTTCTTAGCTTGGAAATCTTGTGGGAATCATTTAGAAGGAAATAAAAGTTGTTGGGAGTTTTTTAGGGTTAAAATGAACATTCTGCATTAGTTAACTTTAATTTGCAGTGAGATTGGAAACCATAGATATTATCAATGTGATCTATGTTGGATATTTGATGCACATGCTTATAGATCTTCATGGAGTTTGATAATATGTATGTACCCTCTTGTTTGGTTATTTTGTTCCCTTACCTTGTGGTTATATTCAGTGAGAAGCTCTTAATGTTGGATGAGTATGGACATCCTAGTTGCATGGAGATAACACTAATTATTTTGACTACAAAATGGAGTGTGCTTATTTTGGGTTCATGGTTTTAGCCCATGGTTACATGAAAGCATTGGAAGATAAGCCATTGACTTGTTTGAGAGTTGTGGTTCTGTTATCTTTTATATGGTTTAAGCTTAGCTATTTTGTGGTATTTTCATTGTTCGAATGACATGTATAATGTGAATGTCTGGATTTTTAAATAGATTTCATATTTACAGAGATGGTTTTGTAGGTTTTACATGTTAACTAAAATCCGTGGTATGACTGGATTCAAGGTTTATTGGATGGATATAGTTACAAGTTTGCATGGCTGCTCAAAAGGTTCTTATTGATCTATGGTTACTCCTATGTGGGTTTGCTAAATCATATCTAGCATTCATTTTGGTGTTTGAGTCTTGGAAATGCACATGTTATGCTTGATTATCTCTGTCATACATGATATTGATGTGAGGTTGAATCTTTTAGTTATTTGAGATTGGAGCACTAATTAAGAATTTCTTCTCTGAGATGTTTTGTATGTGTTGATCTTGTAAATCGTCTGATGAGGATTTGGTTTGGTAGGCCCTTTTTGTTGGTCACCATTATTACATTGGTATTTTTATTGTAGTGAGAGAATGATTATTTAGAGTGCCTAATATATTTGATCATTTTAATCTTAACAGTAGATTATGGTGCATGAGACGCTTTATTCACTTTAAGTGGAGTTTTGGTAGTGATGTTGTTCATGATGCCATGCATTACTCAATATCACTTTCAATGGGAGCTTTATGCAACCACATAACGTGTTCTATCTTCTTTGTTTCAATATTTTGGTTCTAGGTTGTTGTGGTTGCAGTATATTGTGAGGCATGGACAATCTTTGATTAGAAGATGGATGGTGTTTTGAAATGGGTGTTGGTGTCATGTGGAGCTCTTGGATTTTTCTTTTAGATTGCAATGGGAGTTTGACATCTTTGTTTTTATTGATAAAGGATGTGCAGTTGTACCTTCTTGGTTTAGAGATCGTGGTTTGACTCTTCCTTTTGGGAGCTCTTAGTTGAGTTGTTTGATTGTGTTGGGGCCATGAAGAATCTCCAGTTAGTAGATGTTGTCATGATGCTTGAAGAGATTGGTTACACAATTTAGTGGGAGCTTTGGCAATGGCGTGGATCCATCATTTGATGATGGATAGTTATTTTGATATCTTGGTGCCATAGGGGACTCTTGAGTCTTTGGTGAGGTGTTGTTGTTTCTGTTTGGCTTTGAGTATTAGTCATTTGATTTGAAGCTAGCATGGATTTATTAGTTTATTCTCATGGAGGCTAGATAGACTTGGGTGAGGCTATGAGATATCATCTTTTTGGGATCATGTGTTGAGATGGTGACTCATTGATGAGGATTTCAACAGAAAGATGAAGGAGCTTGCAACTAGTTATGGATGTGAATCCATTATGGAACTGAAGGGAATATAGTCATTTATTATAAGCATTATTGCTTGGTGTTGCAAGAAAATTACAATCTTGTTTCCCACTCTTGGTCTACTCAGCATGTTAATGAGCTGAGAGGTATTGCTCGCTTGGTTATTAGATGCATTATTTATTTTGTATCTTGTTTGCTCATGTGAATAAGTCTTGAATATACAAGTTTTAAAGGACTTGTTGAGAGTAGATGCATGATTTAATGAATTTCCATTGTTCTCCTTATTGTTGGTCTTAAGATATGGATATAGTTTTGAAGATTTATTTGGAGAGGCACAGGAAATGGTTTGTGGATTTGGGCATAATTCTCTTTGTTGTGGAAATGGATGGATTGTTTGATCTACCTCTGGTATGAGAGATTTGCATCTATTACTGCCATGTTTCATTTGATTGAATGTTATATGTTGATATCCTTTTAGCATGGGAATGGTAAAGGAGATAGTATATTACATAGCTTGGTACATGTTAGTGTGGGACAAGGATATGGTTTGATTTGTCGGTTATCTCTTTAGTCTTGTTTCTATTCCTGGATGTTTGTGTACACATCATTGAGTGTGAAGAACTTGGGAGAGCTATAGATACTAATGGTGAGAGATGTATTGCAACATTTTTTCGTTACATAATTTACAAACTATGTATGTTTTCTTGACACTATGTGATAGAGGAGTTAGCCACATCTTCTATGTGAAGTACTATAGATAGACTTCATATTCTTTGATCTTTTTTAGATTTGACATTACTCATGCAATGTGAGTTTCTAGATATATCTTAGTTTATTCTCTATGATATCTTGGTTTACTAATTATTGATGTGATAATGAGTTTGCATGTTTCATTGGATTGGAATCTACGAGTTATATAGTTTGTAGGTTTATACAACCTATTGATTATAGTGAATGTAGACTGTCTATATCAACAAGATTTTTTTAGTGGTATCTAGACTTTGTTAGTTGGCCTCGTTTGTAGTAATTTGTGTATTGGTATGTTTCTTTGAAATGGGAGGTTGGATATACAAAGACTTAATTGCAGGTTTAGAGTTGATATGTTGACATCATGAAGTTTTATCTATGTTGGTTTACCTTGGTTTAAGGTCTAGTTAGCTCGACTGAATTGCAATTTGTTGTAGTTACTATTCCAAGTGATATGAGTAAGGCATTTAATCAGAGCCTTTGTTATCATGCGAATCTGATGCTTTTGTTCATGTAGAGATTGGTGTAGGTTTCGATGACAGTTGACATAGTTCACCTTGGCATGTTTCTTTTTTCTTCCATATGTGGCATGTTGGAGCATGTGAGGATTTTTTTGATTGATGGTAGTTGTCATGGTTTCTTTTGTAGGTGTCTTGTTGGAGTGTGAGAGAATGATGAATATTTAGATGGCACATAGATGGCTAAGGGATGGTTTTTCATTGTTTCTGATTCCCATGGGTGTATTTACAATGTACAATGCCAAGTGGGAGAATGTTAGGATTATGGTGTCATCTACCTTGTAAATCATATGACATGGTTCCAACATCCTTGAAGAGTGTCCTAAGGCACTTAGGATATATTAGGAAAATAATTTATAATATTTAAATCTCACCATTGTTTGTAATACATTCATAAGGGGTGACAGGTTACACTATCAATGATAAAAGTGGGTTGTGAACACATATTTTTAATATTGTTTTTCTCCACTTATGGATGTCTATAATAAGATATTTAATGACTTAAGAAAGTAGAAAAAGAGTGATCTATGGGATTCTCCAAGTAGAAGTATGGAAGAGGCAACAAGTGTCTCTTGGTTTCTAGTCATTTGTTACATTTACTGTAATGTTTATCTTGCAAGTATAGGTGCCCATGTTGGAGGGAATGTATTGGAAGATAAATTGATGTCTTTTTGAGTTATTTGGAGGAATTCCAAGGGCTGTGGTTGTGAATAATGAGAAGTCTTCTTTGGGAACCTTTATTGGTGGTTTTGGAGCTCTTGCCATTCCATAGATTTATCCTTTGGGTGTAGATTTTATGTAGAACAAAATGTGGAGAGTTGAATGTAGTTTTCTCTCTAGGAATGAAGGACATATGAGAGTCATAAGGAGGTGATTCACATGTAAATAGGTGTTTCTATAGTGGAGGAAAAGAGGAGAATGGAAGTGATTGTATTGTAAGCACTTTTATTGTTGTTAATACAAGCTTGTCCTTGTTGGCATTACATTAAGTTTGTTGGTATGATGATATTGAGAAGTTTGTTGGAGATTGATGATATAATTGATAAAGGATGATTACTGTCTTAATAATATTATTTTGTCATTGATGTCAAGCAATTGATTTTCTAATTTAGTATGATGTTGCCATATCTTAAAGAGTATGTTTTTATGAGTATAAAGATGTCGGTAAGTGACATAGAAAGAATGTGAAAATGAAGGGGAGTAATAAGTTATTCAATGGGAAACTATTACTGAGTTAGACAGTGATGAGATTATGTTATTTTGATTGTTTTGATATCCTATATATGTGTATTCAAAGACTGAATAAGAAGGAGAAAAGATTTCATGCAATAGAATGAGTAAAGGTTTGATATTATTCTATTTTACCAAGCAAGGAGCCAGTCGGTAAATTCCAAGGTTATCGGTGTCAGTTAAAGAAGGAAGTAGTCACCGAGCGTCATCAGCAAGCAAAGCTACCGAGACAGTAACTAAGATGAATACAGAATGTCTACCGAGTAAAGTTCAGAATTAATCAAGCGTCAACCAAGCAGCAACAGAATGCATTGGATGAATAAATACATTATTAAATAAAGGATGCCAATGAGCTGGAGATTTATAGAAGATTGGAATGTCATGCAAGAAGTTTGTTAAGGATCAACGACAATGAAAATTCAAGAGTTATATCTACAACATAGATTGAACGGTTATGACCGAGCACAAGTACCAAGGAAGGAATAAAAGTTTCAAGGAAAGATAAAACATTTTTTAGTTCGAAGGATTCAATGAACCTAGTCAAGTTTGAAGATTTGATGGCTAAGATTAATCATCGGAAATGTGATTAAGGAGATTAAGCGGTTAGGAATTGCTTATAAATAAGGAAAAGTTGATGAACAAAGTATGCGGGCAAATAGAAGAACAGTGATGTTGCAGAAGTGATTACAGAGTATAAAAGATTGAAGATCTGATTGAAGAATAGAGTGAGAAGCCCAACAAGGAGGAAGATAAGTCTTATGACAAGATGATTTTGAGCACATAGAGTCTGCTATAACATTTCAGATGTGAAGTTGCAAATATATTTTATTACTATTATTTACTTTTGTAAGTGATAGGAAATCTCTTAACCGAGTGGACCTAACAGTCTTATTTGTAAATCCTCTAGCAAGGTAGCATTCTAATTGAGTGTTTGAAATCCTTTGACAAGGTCACTTCTAACAAAGTGCAAGATTTTGATAAATCTAAGGGAAATCCCTTGATCAGGTCACATCTAGCAATGTGTTTATGTAATCTTTAACATGATTGGCTTTTAACCGAGCATACTCTAGAAGAGTATATTTTCTTCATGGGTCCAAAATCCCACAGTGGTTTTTCCCTATTTGGGTTTCCACGTTAAATCTGGTGTTAAATGTGTTTTGATGTTTCAAGTTTATTAGTTTATGAGTTTGAATGATTTATAGTCATAGTTGCATATCAAGTAAGTTCTACCGAGGTTGAATCTGATCAAGAGATTGTATTGTGAGTTTATCTGATTCACCCCCCCTTCTCATTAAACTAACAGTCCTCTCTTCTTGGTGGAGATTTTTTTCCCACAAGGGTTTCTCCATGTAAATCCTATGTTATATGTGGATGTTGTGTTGCTGATTTATGCCTTATTGTTTCTATCTTATGCTGATATTAATCATTATTTATATCTATTATAAGTTCACATAAGATAAATTTATTAAGCATGGTTAACATGCTGATTTTTGACATCATAAAGAAGAAGGATCTAATCATGGGTTGTCCATAATTAAGGTAACTTAATTTTTAGATTTTCATATGAGTTTCAGATTTTCATGTTGCTGTTATCCAAGCCTTGAATCTCATCCTTTGATTAGTTTATTGAATAGAAATTGATATTCACAATCTTTGGTATTGAACTTGTTTATTTCCCACCAAAAACACTTATGAATAAATGTGATAAGAAACCTAATTTGTGCATATTATAGTTTGTTGATTGAACAAATTGTGTGTCCAAAATAGTATTTTAGGTTTAGAAACCTATTTGATGCATCACCTTAGTGGTAGTCTTAGGTTTTTTTCAAACAATTATTCTTTCCTTTTTCCCAACAACTCAAGTTGTTTTAGGTGAATCATGAAAGAAACTAGCCTTCTCTAGAGGTCCATCTGTACTACAGGTTACCCACAACATAGAGGTGTTCCCACATGTCTTTAGGTTGTTGATTTGAGAGATCAATAAGGGAGAAAGATTTTATGATAACACTCATTGAAATTAAAATCAAGATTATAATCATTCAAACCTTCAAAAAGGTTTGTATTTTTCAAGACATAAGTGGAAATAGATGTAAGGTAGAACAAAAAAGTTGGTAGAAGAAGGAATCGAGACAAATGGAAATATTTTTCAAGGTCCTTAGATTACAATCATTCATAAGGATGTAAGGTTTTTATTTTTCAAGGTCCATCATAATAGGTTCTTTACAATCTTTCTAGGGTTTAGCAAAATCAGGGTCTTCCTCATACAAGGTCTCAACTTATCAAGACCTAGTACTTCAATTGTCATTTCGGTCAACAAATTTCTTCTCCTACTCAAGACATCAACAACTCTGTTTGATTTTCCACTCCTATATTTCAAAACAAAAGTATAGCTCTGTATGAACTCAACCCATCTCATGTGCCTTTGGTTCAACTTACCTTGATTATTCAAATGCCAAAATGATTGATTATCTGTATACAACACAAAATCCTTAGGCAACAAATAATGTCTCCACTTCTTCAATGCTTGAATTATGACATAGAAATCCTGATCATACATTGAATATTTTCTCCTTGCATCATTCAACTTTTCACTGAAGTAGGATACTGGTATTCCTTCTGACTTAATAATTCTCCAATGGCATTCCCACTTGCATCACAATCTACTTGAAATATTTTGTTAAAATATGATAGGGCTAACATAGGCTCCTCTATCACTTTCTGCTTCAACAACTCAAAACTTATGTTTTCTCTTGATGTCAATCTAAAATCCTTTCAGTCTCCTCTCATTGTTTTAGTCATAGGGCTACAAACTGAACTGAAATTCCTAATGAAATTTCTGTAGAAGCTATCCAATCCATAAAATGATCTTACCTCTCCAATGCTTTTTGGTGTAGGCTAGAGTTTACTTTAGTCGCGAATATTCGCCAATGGTGAATTTTTCACATCAACGACCTGGGAAATGGTGAATATATTATACTAACTGGAGGTGGCCATGTCGTCAAAACATTATCAATTTCCATCAAATTCATGACCTGATCACAATATGTTATATGTAATTAATTGTTTCTATGTGAGGTTTCACCAATACAATATATAGTGGACACACGATAAATTTTATTTTTTCACCTACACTCTCCGAGGTTGCCTTAATAGACAACCATAATTTGACTATAGGCATATGAAGATTTGTTGGCCAGGAGGACCCAATTCTCCTGGCATTTTTCCGACGTGTGTCTCCATTCACCCCAATTTTTTTCAACTGTATTGTATTTTCCAATTAATTGGATGACCCATAATCACCTCGAAAATTAAATAAGTCCTGTTATAGTTAAGCGGGATTCACCAAATATTTGTACACCATATAAAATTCTTGCAGAATTTGCCATATAAGGATTGATATAAATACATTCAAAGATCTGATCTAACTCTACACAATCTGGTGGGTTGTAGGCTTTGAATTCATATCAATATTGAAGTTTCAGACCAAGGAAAATCATTGTTGTTGACTGCATTGGTGACTGCTAGTGACCTAAAGGTGAGCGGTCATATTTTTGAAGTGCTATAATATTATTATAAATTTATCTATATCTGTTTCCACTGTTGGGTTCATTATTATTCAGTGGGGACTCGTCAGTGCTAAGTGGTCAGCCGAGAGACCTCAAACATCTAGATTGTAGGTCGTAGGCTCAATGAAATATATAATATACTTTATAGTCTATTGTTTCTTCTTCAACAAATTGATATTTTTTTGGCAGCCTTTATTTCGTTGGAGATGTCGAACAGGAAGAAGGGTAGGAATCCTAAATGTGGGGAAGGCCATGAGAGGCCAAAAAAATGTAGAACGTTGTCTTTGGCAAAGATTGTGGTGAAAATTAGGAAGGTACATCATCACAAGTACAAGTACAAAATTCACAACCTACACTGCATGTTGAAGACGCTAGTGAACTTGATATCTCAGATCAGGATGAACTTGAAGAAGATTATCTGGTAGATACCCAATTTAGCCGGAATGATATAATCGACTTGGGTGATAATGACATAGATGATAATGCACGAAAGGGGAAAATAAAAGCCAAATCAAAAAAGGATCAACCAAAATAAAATAAAAAGGATCGGGAATGGGATATGTCAGTTAGGATTTTTTCAAATTAATTGGGCATCAAAGTATCCATTCATTGAATGCAGGTGTAAGATTTTCACTTGGAAACATAACAAGGAAAAGATGTTGCAACTAAAAAGTGACACCATAGAAAAGAACATGGTTAAAGTTTATGAAAAATAAATGATAGACAAAGTTGAAAAATAAGTGATAAGATGGAAAACAAAGGAGGAATGTAAGCATGTGAGGAATGCCGAAGAGTATTATTTTCAAGAGAAAATACAGACGAAGCCTGCTGAAGTTAAAGGTTTTATTGAAGTTATTTTGGAAAAGCAGTGCAAATAGAACAACTGGGAAAAAATGTTCAGTTAAGTGTTGTTTTTTATATTTTGAGTGGAGGGCATGCTATGACAAATTTCCCATTAATTAGTGGTTTATTCCACTTTTTGAAAGTTCCTAACTATCCTAATAGTCACTGGTCAGTAAAAAGTGGATGGGAATGGGCAAGTTGTCTTGCTGAGGTTGAAAAAGAAGATGTAAAAGGAAAAATAAGAGAGTCAAACTTTATAAATTGTCTTTAGATGAAGTTACGACAGTAGATAATACTTCGTGGGTATGCATGCATGTTTATACTGTACAAAATCATGCCCACCAACCTCATCTACTATTTTTTGCTAAAATGAAGGATAGTGCAACATCGGATAATTTATTTCAACTAGTAAAGAGATGTTTAATTGAATATGGAGGTATGGATGACATGATGATTGCCAAAAACTTGGTGTATGTTGGAGTGGATGGAGCTTTAGTAATGCAAGGTCATAGGAACGGTCTTTGTACAAAGATGGAAACTTCTTCTGCACCCTACGTTACTGGCATTCACTGCATGGCTCACAGGATGAATCTATCTTTTGGAATTGTGAGCAAGTATGCTCCAGTAAAAAAAATTGAAATTTTAATCAGAGAGCTCTACTCACACTTCTATCAAAGTCCCAAGCGATTTATGGAATTTCAACACTTTGCCAATGGAATAACTGATGGGACAAGCTTCTTAAGGATAATGATACCAGATGGATCTCTTTGGATGGTCCCACACATCGATTTTTTTTAGAATATCCATCCTTGATTGGACTATTTCAGACAAATTGTGATGAATTAGAGCAACCAAAATTTCCTGACCTTCTTTAGAGGTTAAGTAATATAGAGACACTCTTAACTTTAGCAACTCTTCTAACCATGCTAGAGGAAATGATGAATATTATGAAGAAAGCCCAACAAAGAGCTATGTGTATTGCACAATATACTAAGCTACATAAGTTGACATGCATGACCATCGATAATCTCTATCGAAGTCAACCAACACTATCTGATGAAAAATTTGTTAAGTGGTGGACACTCATAGATTTGAACAATCCTAATAGCTTTTTACAAATCGGTGCAAATGGGGAGGTACGTGCCAATGTACGGGGAGTTGAGATACCAATGCACTTCTATGCCATGGTCAACCCCGAGGAACCAAGAAAGTGCCCCAGGAAGCAACTAGCAAGAGTTACAAAGGAAGTTTTCAACAAGATTATTGAGTCTGTATCTACTTCTGTGAAGAAGATTGCCTATGATATTTCCTCATAGATTAGAAGCATATTCCCTCCTAAAAAACTACTCAAAGCCATATCTATTGTGTTTCCTCAATATTGGAGCCTCAACAGTCCATCTGATTTTTGAAGTAAGCTATTGACTTTAATAAAACAATTTTGCATAGCCAGAGAATTTAATGGAGTAACTATAAATGGAATATTAGACAAAAATTTTCTTAGAAAGAAATCAGATCATTTTGCATACATTATGAGGGAACAATATGACATAATGGAGAACCACCATGAAGAGGGATCAATAACAAGGCTTTGGAAAAATCTAGGTGAGAGCAAAGTGTTGTGTGATTCAACATCAGAATATTTCAAGCTTTCTGATTTATGTCTTACCATGATATTGGGTTCGGTGGAAGATGAGAGAGTTTTTAGTGCTTTGGGGTTCCTAAAATCAAAGTTAAGAAACAAACTAGACAAAAATCTGGAAAATTGCTTGAGGCTCTATACATCTAGGTATGATGTCCACACTTTTCCTTACGATAGGGCATTGAAAAATTTGGAGGTCCAAATGTGAAAGAAGAGGTTTGGGAAACACTTCAAACCAAAGTTCCAGTGAGGCGATTGACTCATGTACTGGACGTACTAGTAGCATTGAGATGCAGTTCAATGAAGGTATGCTGACTCAGAGTGAAGAAAACATAGACAAGAATCAAGAAAGCTTTGAATTTGATGAGGAGGAATGGCATCTGTAAGAGATTGGTATTTATTAATCTTATTGCTGTATCTCATCATTCATATTAAAAAAACATATTATTATGGTTGATAACTTGATGATATTTTATGAGTTTGTCAACTTTTTGCTATTAGATTTTAATATTGATTTGTAATTGTATTTTTCAACTTTCTATTTCCAGATTTAAAATAGCATAATAAAAGACCATAATGTGTTTATTAATATAGAGATGATTATTTTGACATGTTGAGAACTTAGATTTTCATTAATTCTTTCAAAATATAGCCATATGATACAATTCATTCAATACACAACTCTGTGTGATTCTCTATGCAAAAGTCAATACAAAATTTTAGAACCCTTTGCAAATGACCCTAGATTCCCTTTTATAGAAATAAGGGAGCAACGACAGCTTCAAGTTGATTTGCAACATGTAAAGACTCAACACCAAAATCAATTACTAGGGCATTGAACAATGAATATATCATTCCGACTACCATAAGTATCACAAACTCAACACAAATTTACATGGCCATCATAGGCCGGATTAGCAATTTAGCAATTTAACAATTGCTAAATGTCTCATGTTCAAAAAATAGAGTTGAAAATTAAATATTAATTCAAGTCATGACAAATTAAATATAGATAATAGCAGTGCCCAAAATCTAGAAATTAGAACTAGAGAAATGTAGAAATGTTAAAACTTGGGAGAATTTGAGACTACAAATTTACAAGGCTGAAGATTTGCACTGTGCATCATAGGCTGGATTAGCAATAGCGAGTGTTGGTTTTTTCCTATTCATAAAACAAATTTATTTCAGGGATGCCAAATTCCAAACAGAAAAAACATAAAACCTTGAAACTAAGAGTAAAAGTAGAAAACTGTGCAATACATACTATGATTCTTGATATTTTTGTGCCAATTTTTGTAGGGTGCTCCACTCTTCGTCTAATGGAAGTCTAATATTATTTAAACTATGGTAAGTCAACTGCAACTTCGTCAACAATCTATATTTAGAAGAGTGACTTGACATCACTGTTTCACCCAATACCGCATTCAAAGTTGTAAATGGTTTGATGAATTCTAGAAATCTTTGGGGAGTTGTGTCCTTAGGAAGCAAGTTTAAATCAGACTTCATTTTTTCCTCCATGATTTTTTTGTAAGCTTCTTTTCCAATGAATTTATTTGATGGGTCAACAGACTTCGACAAAACAAGTTTAATCAAAGTGGTTGTCTTTTCTTGCAGCTTCAATATCTTTTTTCCACCTTTATCCATAATTTCTTATGTTTCCCTTAGTTTTTGGTATTTTTGAAGGATAGATGATGTCTTAACTGTGGCATCAATGCGGGTGTTAATTCCCTTGGATGCCAAATAGCTGTCACTGGTAGTGTAGACTACTTGCAAAATATGTTTTGCCATATCCTATTTTGAAAAAACATGTATGCTCTTCTCAATGTGCCCTTTGATCTTCCAATAAATTAATCTCAAACTTTCATTCAATTCAAACCATTCACACAACTTAGCACTCCTCTATATTATTTGCCCCCAAATGTTTTCTTGTATATACTTCATTGATTTTTCATATTATCTTTCAATATGTCCTCTGAAGTTCTTTCATTTGTGCACTTTTTTTTCTTTCTTCCTCCACTTCCTCTTCCAAATGTTTTGCTTTTTCCTTCTCATGATCCAATAGGTCTTGTATTTTTTTTTTTTTTGGCAACAATAGGCTCGTAAGTTTTCTATAATTTTTGTGAACTGGCTCTTTCATCATCAAATTTTTTACTGCTTTCAGCTAGTTTTTCCCTCAGTTCCTTCAATTCTACCTCCATCTTTTCCTGCTCTGCAATTTCTACTATAGAGCTTGGATTTTTTATCCTTTTCTGTAAATCATTGCACTTGTTATCTATTGCTTTCCTCTTTGATTTTTTGTTTGCCAGGTCTACCTGTAACTTTTCTATTTGTTTCTCCAGCTTATTTTTTTCTCTCCACCTTTAGCAGCGAAGTGTAGACTAGTTCGTTAGTCTTTTTTGACACACTAATTTTGTTCACATTTTGTACTTTGGAAAAATTCATTTGGACGGTGCTAACTTGAAATTAAGAGGGATCTATCTGACTGTGTGGTGGATTTTTATCTTTATTTGGGGACATAACAACCATGAATTCCATCATATCTTTGTGTGGGTCATATTTTGGAAATACCATGTTCGTTGCATGTTGTTCCTATAAAACTTCAGTTTGGGCAACCCTCTGCAATGCTCTCTCTTTTTCTTTGTTTGCAATTGTTGTGTGTTCAAATATTTCATACTAATCACGTAATTGAAAATTTGGGCTTGCTAAAGCAATTAAATGTTTGAACGGTGAAATAGAAAAGGCTCCAATTCCACCTATGCCTATGGTTTTAACTATTGCATTATGAGGAGTACCAACAACCATTCCTGATCCTGTCCCACTGTCACTTGCATGTGTAGTTTATCTAGTCTTTTGAGGGGTCTTAACTGAAGTTGCAAATGATAGTTTTGTAGCGGCAATGGCACTTGATATAGGATTTTGAATAGTATGAGTATCTACCACTAGTGGCCTCTTGCGAGAGATATTTTGTTGTTGCACTTGTCCAACACCAAGACAACTAGTATTAGTAGTAGTACCCATGCCAACCCCACCAGTTGCAGTGGCACTTGACTGAACACTAATAGGAATATTATCCCCAGATTCCCCACCAGTGGTAGTGGCACTTGATTCACCACCAATAAGAATACCATGATGTGGTTGTGGTTGTGGATTTGAACCTCTAACAAATTCAGGTGGAGTTGGAGGGTAATGAGTAATACCTTTTCGTGATGAATTCGACGAATCAAGTCCAATGACTGGTTTAACATGAACATTTAAATTTTAATCTAATGGAAGTTGTACCTCAATTGGAAACCAAATGTCTTCTCCTGTGGGACCTAGACCACCACCTTTAAAACCCATTTTTTCCACAATGTTTGCCCCTTTTCTATATTTTTCTTTCATGGACTCATTGACTCCACCAAATATTGTAGGGATTGTAGTAGTTGTTGGAGTGGCCTCAACCTCATACTCATTTTCATCATCACTCCTGTCATATGCTATTATGGGATGCTCCATATTCCAGAATTTGCTAAACTCTTCATCCTCGTCGATGGACTCAAATTCTGCATTGGTCTTTGGTTCACCGAGATTCTTCCTCATAGTCCAAAAATCATTTATTTTGGTTTGAGTCCAAAATTTTTCTTACATTCTTGCAAAATTGTTTTGGGAGTAGATTTGTTAGATGGATTAGCAAGTTTTTGGTAGAAATTGTAGGACCTGCTATTTTGGATGCCCTGCTCTATTGTTCTCTGTGTGTGCAATGCCATAATTTGTGATGACAATTCTTCTATTGAAATGTTATTATCAGCGACAATTTTCTCCATCTCTTTTTTTACCTCATCCCAGGAGTCCATGTTTCTAAGATTTGTTAGCAATGGTTTACTTTCATGTTGACATAACCTTTAAGAGTCCCCATTTTTCTTAAGCCTTGCTTGAACTACATCGATTGGATCATACTGCCAGAGACCCTCATCACCAAAGCTAAAAACTGTAAAAAAATCATGTGACCCATTGAATGCTTTTCTCTCAAATGTGAACCCTCCACATGAGAAAGGCAAGGAAGGAAATATGCTCTTCTTTTGGTGACCATGAAAGAACTTATCTGTGCTTTCCAACTACCGTACACATTCCAATGCAAATACCCTCTCTATCACATGTACTGGAAGTTTGTAGGGTTTTATTGCTGATCTGTAGAACCTTAACACAGTGTAATCTTCCATGAAGAACCACTCAGCTAATTGTATTTGACTTCCGAGTTGAATGCAATGTGTGCAAGACCCAAGCAATCTAGGCATTGGAGTGCTTGTAATTACATGAAACATTGGTGCCAAAAATCAGTCTACAAAATGGTTGTAGTTTCTTCTATTATCATCCATCCTTATCTTAGGTGTCCATTCATATATTGGAGACTTGGTTTTGTTCTGAGTCTTCTCATCAATCTTATAGTTCACAATGTGAAGATTGTTGGTCTCGAATATTGAATGATACTTGGATAGAAGAAGATAGCACAAGTAGGATGAGAACCTAAATGTCTTACAGGACCCTTTTTTGATCATTAGTAATTGTTTTTGCATGGATGGAACATTGTGCTAAACAAAATTATATCTTACTAGTTGACTTAGACAATGGATATTAAAAATCATTTCAAGAAGGCTAGCACCCACTTCCCTATCATTTTCCAATCCCAGGCAAAATGTCAGCAAGGAAATAGTATCCTGGACCCATGGAACAAAAATGTTATAATCATAAGGAGGCTTATGATTCCGATCCAATGGAGTACCACACACTATTAGAGCTTTGATAAATGAATCTCTATGACTTAGATCGAGATTCTCATATTTCTCTGCCAGCTTTCCTAGGTCAGTGCAGACATTTAAGTTTTGTGCTTCAAACCCTAGGTTCAACAAATGAGAAAATTCTCCCTCAGTTATGGATAGAACTTCCTCTTTTGTATTTTATTGATAATTACTTGTTTATCTTCATCATAATTTTTGGCGCAAACCATGACAAATTCAGGGAAAGGGAATACTTCAGGTAGCACCATGCTTCCCAATCCAACATCCCAAGATGCAATTTTATTTGTACTTTATTTTAACATTGTATTGAAACAGTAAAATTTGCCCTATTTGGATCTCCCACCTTATTAGACAATGCATATCTAATTTCTATGATACACTTTTTACTATGGATAGCAGGGTCATAAATATCATGGTATTCATCACTCAAACTTGGTGTTTTAACCAGTTCGGTTAGGTTTATTTTTTTATTCACTTGGCTTTTTGTTGAACTACTGCTTTTCAGTTTCCCCACCGTTGTTACTGTAATGGTTCAAAATAATGCTAGATACAAGCCTAAAAATGCTAACCCTCAAATTGAACCACAAGATCCAAAAAAAAAAAAAAAATGCGGGATGTAGGTGTTCTAGATTTTACCTGAAATTTCTATTTCACTAGATTGGTGCAGACAAACTCTGTTGCATTCCTCAATCTAGTAGCCATTTCTGAATCTCCCTAGATTTACTGGTTTGTCCAAGAAATGAAATACAATTATGAGTCACTTATTTTGAAAACACTAAAAATTTCAAAAGTAATACCTTAAGGGAAAAATTTCTAGAATCCTGTTGTAATTTAATAAATTATTATTAATATCTATTCGTCGCCGAAGGACAAAACATTCATTGCTTCAGTATAAATTCTGAGGACAGTGGACACGTCACCAAACATAAGTAACTTTTCTGGACTATTTTTTAATTCTTTTTAATCCTTTTAATCCTTTTCAACTTCTGCTCGAAATAGAGCTTATTAGACTTAATTATAGTTAATTAAATGTAAAACGTTCAATTCCGAGTGAAGTTCTAAAAAATGTGTTTACTTCCCACATTCAGGCCGAAATCCACCCTAAGCCATTGATCTATGCTCATCCAAAGGATGATGGTATCTTTTGTCATTTGTCGTGGGTCCCAGGACTTTTGCCATTTTTCGGCCACATCACCAGACACGAGTCACTTTTTCGGACTGTTTTTTAAGTCTTTTTAACCATTTTCAACTTCCACCCAAAATAGAGCTTTATAGACTTAATTATAGTTAATTAAATGTAAAACGTTCAATTCCGGGTGAAGTTCTAAAAAATGTGTTTACTTCCCACATTCGGGCTGAAATCCAGCCTAAGTCATAGATCTGTGCTCATCCAACAGATGAAGGTATCTGTTGTCAGTTATCATGGGTCCCAGGACTTTTGCCATTTTTCGGCCACATCACCAGACATAGTGACACTTCATTGTCCCATGGGCGGTTGGTGTTTCCAGTTGAAGTTTGGAAAAAAGTTTATTATTTCCACTTTTGACCCGAAATCCACCTTATGCCATTGATCTATGCTCGTTGCTCATGAAAAGGAATGGTTCGAGACTCCAAAGGATTTAATTTTAAAATTGTTTATCAAAGTGATGGCCCAAGACTCTGATGGATTTAATTTATTTCAAGAAAAGAAACTAGAAAATTAAGGTTTTTTCTAATTAAACAAATGCCACGTAGTGGCTAGTACTTGCCTTTATAGTATTATAAAATCTGCATATTGTAATAAAATAATTCTCTACGAGCCTATAATTTATAGATAATAAATAAGATATAATATAATATAATATAATGTATTGTAAATATTATTTAAAAATATTCATTTTTAAAGTATAAATTATATTAATGAAAGCGTTCCTTTAGGGCTACTCTCGAGGTGTGTTAAAGCATTCCCATAAGGCTAATCCTGAGGTTGTGTGTGGTAGTGGTAAATTGCTCTCCAAGAGACTGGTTTGGTGAAGGAGAGAATTGAAATCTACAGTGGAGGCAAATTTCTTCTTCTCCTCTAACAAGAAGTTTGTCCCATTTGTGGGGAAGGTGACAGACAAAATATTGAAATGCTTGTTCAAATGTAAGGACAAAAAGCTTGTTGATGTGGTGAAGCTTATCCTCTGTGAAGATATTGCCTATGTAGGGCATCGATATCAAACTAATAGTGAGATTTTGGCCCTCATAGCAGTGTGGGGATTCGACATTGAGGAGGAGGTGTTTAAGGTGCAGGACACCCTCAACACCCTCATCGAGGAAGACAACCTGGTGAATTTGGATGCAATAATTGCAAGGGTGGTTCTGCAGGTGGGACTCACTCCTGTCGAAGGGAGATCAGAGAGGGTTGGTACTATCCCATTTATTAGGTGGCAAGAGGAAGGGTTGATGAGGAGGTGTAGAAGATGAGACAAACAGAGATGGGTAGAGGTGAAATTGTGCACCAAGCTTATGCGTACGGAGGAATACCTCCATGCCCTGCATGTGATTGCTCGGGCCGAAGTTGGAAGAGAGCTGCGCCCAAGAGAGACAACTAAGTAGTCCTCCAAGGTGGTGGCTAGTGTTAAAGAGGACTCGGATCTTTGTCGCCTGCTAGGTCTTCCTGCTCCTGAAGAGTCCTAGTGCTCTCTGGTTTGATGTGCTTTTTGATATGTGCCCTACATGTTCTCCTTGGGGGTTAATCCCCTTTCTCCTCTTACGTATATGCTTTGAAATTTAAAATTATTCAACTATGAATAGTTGGACAAGTTTTCCTATGTTGTCAATATCGGGGTTGGTCTCCAACAGGGGTTTAGAATAGGTGTTTTGTCGTCTGGTGGTTTTGTGCATGCCAGAATGATAAAACTGCCCACCACATTTTGTATTTTCTTATATATTAATAAAATTATTAAATTATCGATAAAAAAAATTTAATAGCGTATATAATTATAATTTCTATAAAATAGTAAAATAATATTTATCTATATGGAAACAAGATTTTTTTTTGGGATCTGTAAAATGCCAAGGGCCACAATTTTATTAATAATTAATAAAATGCTACATTTTACAAACTCCATTTAGTGTGGGCACTAGTAGGAAAGAATGGAGTCAAGAAAACCTCTGGTCTTGCCCGAGACTATTAAGTCTAGCATAATTCCAAAAAATCCTAAATCAATGTAAATTATAAAGTTTCTCCACCCTAGACTTAGCAGAAGAACTGAGGCAAGCATTTAGCATTTAGCTCCCCATTTACATGTCCAGTGATCTATTACATTATTATACATAACATTATATTACATAAGCTAAGGATTATCCTTTCACTATCTAATGATATGAATCATTCTCCAGATTTTAAGCTTGTTCACTGATGTCTATTCTTTCCTCGTTAGCTTCCACCCTTCCTGCCACGGTCCTCCAAAAACCAGTCAACAATTCTTCTATAATCTCCTCTACAAGCTATTAGTCAAAAATATGCTTATAAAATTGAGAATATGAATTCATAGTGATCATCAATAAAACAACTTTAACAATTAGGAATTATCAAAAGCATAATGCAGAATACCTTCAAATTACCAAAATACCCATGTATGATTACCTATTTATATCAAGTATGATTAATTGTAAAAGTTCAAAGTTATTGTTAAACTATATCGCTTCAAAGTCTGGTAGAGCTAAAATATTAAAGCAAAAATAACATTTCGAGGGTTTAAATTTTATAACTATTTTAACAAAATTTTGTCTCAGGCTACCCATTAAGCTAGGCCTAAGCCTTGGTTGGAATTTTTGGTTTCTCATTTACCCAAATCTCTTCCTCTGTGAGGTAGTTTTCAAACCAATCCTCATGACTAGGGCCTTGGACCTGAAAGAGCCATAGGAGAAAGTTTAGGCTCCGCCTAATTTCAACTCTCCTCAACGCAAATTCACCTGCATCATAAATTGTCAGAATAGGCATCCTTGGGACCAAACAGTTATTTAGTATAAGGATATCATAGTGCCTTGGTTTGGGAATAATTAATTCATCATCAATATTAACCAACATTCTATCCAATTCCACAAGGATTCCTGGTATGAAAACCTCCTTGCAAATTTGCTCAACCACGTCTCTATCCTGCTCAGTATACAAGGCAACCACAAGAAACATTGCAATAATATTAGGATTAGCCCTAGTCCTATCATCACTTTTCATGAAATCATTTCCTAATATCGTGGCCACTACATGAATAACTACTTCATGCAGATATTGCAAGATGCCATACAATCTATCATTCATAATCTCTCCCTTGAAGGCCATTTGCCTTTTTGAGCTTTTAAGTCTGATCAGAGTATCCATCTACAATAGGGAGCTTTGTGAGCTTAATCTCGGACATCAGGGTGCGATCAAACATCACCTTAATGCTAAATTCAAAGGTGAAATATTACCTTGAGTAATAAATTTTGAGGGGACAAATCATAAATATGTGTGAGTTGTGACTGTCAGCCTTTACACATAAGGCTCATATACAACAAGGGACAGGACAATGTCGGGAATCAAGATTGACCACGTAGAAGATAAATCAACATCCAGCCTCAAAGGCCGCTGTCAGAAAGACAAAAGCCAGCTTCATTCCTTGACAATAGAGAATGAGTGATACGTATCATCATTACTATGTCAGAGCCAACCTAGTTTCAAACTGCAAAATATCAAGTTGCGTTGGCAATAGAAGGTGGACAAGATCTTTAATGATCTAAATAATAAATGCATACTATAGACGACAACGACTACGCAACCCTTAAATATATTTAAGGATATTTTCCAGCATTAGCAATGGTTAACTAGCAGTTATGATGTATGTTGCAGTTTTTTGAATGGTGCAATGTAAGGGCTGTGTAGCCATTGCCACTATAGACCAGGTATAAATTTATAGTCATACACATATAAGTAATAGAGTATGTGAGAGAGAAACATAAAAGAGATAAATAAGTAAATAAATATATAAAAGATCAATGGAACAACAACACAAATAATAAATAAATAAATAAATAAATAAAATAAAGTAAAATAAATAAATAAATAAATAAATAAATAAATATTTATATATATATATGTATGTATGTATGTATGTATGTATACATACACACACACACATATACATATACATATATATATGTATATGTAAAGCGGAAAAATCGCGATCGAACCCTAGTTGCACTCCCCTCTACCAACTCCGAGGAGAGAGAAGGGAGGTTCGCTAGGATTCGATGGTTTTTCACTTAGGAGATAGACTTTACATTCAAAAGAGGGGTTGAAACTCATAAGATCCAATCCCACACAATGTAAGATTGGATGCTAAATGAATTTCAAGGGTTAGGAAAGCAAGGCTACCCTCTTTTGTAAAGAATGTTGTTTAAGGAAATTAAGCTAGGAATGCATAGAAAGTGACAAAGATTCGCTTATAAACTGAGTTCAGGTTATAGGATGAAGCTGCGGACCTGGAATTAGTAGCAGAATGTCGATACGGCGCTGTCCTGCAAATTTGAGCAAAAGTTGTCAGGACGATGGCGCCCGGCGCCACGGTCCTCCGAAAAATCCGCGAAACGAAGGGGGATCTGTTTGTCTTTGCACAAGGATTCCAGATCTTCAATCTCAGCCGCGTACCTGCAACCTACACACAGAAAAGCGAAGACGATTGGGGGGTTAGGGATTAGGGGTTTGCCTTTAGGTCAAACCCCGGTTTTGGAATTAACCAAGAAATGAGCAAGTGTTGTAAATGTAAATGACTGTAATGTAAAACAAGTACTAATACCTTGTTCTAAGGATGTTTGTATCCTTATGTGCGAAGGTTTAGATGTTGTATATTGTTGTATGTTGTAGTAGCATGTAGTAATATGTGATCTCCTCTTCAATGGTTGAATCCTTGACTTGAATGCAACACTTAGCCTTGAATGGAGACTTGAAATGATCAATTGCTTGAATGCTTAAATGCTTGAATGCTTGAGTATAGTTTCCACGTCATATCATCTTATTATCATCTCATGCCAAATGAGAGAGAAAAATGTAGTTTATATACTTGCCAATTAGGGTTGATAGACTGATTTTTCTGACCTTAGGCCGACCAGGAAATATAATTTCCAAATTGCAAACAAAAAGACCCGCAATCTCCTTAGGAGACCGGGCCCAAAATAGGACCCAGGGACCAGGGCGCTAGGCGCTTCGGTCCCACCTCCCGGGACAACAGGGTGCAAGGAGGTTCAGGCCAGGGTGCTTGAAAAATGCAGTTTTTGGTCTCGTGAGCAAGTTTCGGGGTCTCCATTCAGGTTGCGTGTTGCGTCGCCATCGTGAAGACCGAAATGCAGTCAAAATTGCAAGTGTCGCAATTTTAGGACGCTACATTTAGCCCCCACTTTAGCGGGAGTATGTATGCTCATACTTCCGGTAAAGTACAAGGAAACATCATTGAAAGACTTTCACCACATCAAGGAGGCAAGACACACCAAGCCCCCAGTGGACTAAGGATCTTACGACTTCGATTGACAAAGTAAAAGGGAAGATCACGAGGGAGAACCATGACTGTCAGTAGTAAGGTTCCCTCACTATGAGTCATGCAAAAGAAATACCAAAAATTTTCAAGGCAAAGCTAAGTTCGCCAAGAAATTTTCAAGTATCGTGAAAGGATAGACAGGGTGTATGCCCCCCTACGTTAAAGCGATCACACACGCCTCAACGGGGGTGATTGTTTTAACGTAGTGATACACATAAGAAATGAGAAAGGAAAGGAGCACGTTATCGCAAAGATTTAGCCCCCATGTGTGAGATAAACCCAAGGATAATAAACACAAACACAAAGCACGAGGTGACTTCGCTTTCCTCGGGGTCAGTATGCTGTATGATAAGTCATGTATATATATCATATGTATGTATGCATAATTGTTCTTCATTCCCCAATCAAGGAAGGTCACCTAGAAGAAGGGAACACGTGTCTTTTGAGTCAACATGAGAGAGACCAAAGAGATCTCAATGCTTTGCATCGTCCTCAAGTAGACAACACTAAGGACGACAAATAGAAGAATGAGAATAACATATAGAAGAAGTAACAAAAGAGAGGGGGAGAGAATCTACTATGCTAATGTAACTAGTCTAGCATGTCATCTACCCCCCGATCTTGCTGATCAATGTTTCGGGAAGGCAGGGAACACGCTAGAGGAGGAACATCCAACACAGCAGATGGAGCTATCACAAGATCCAAACAAGGGCTATGTTCATGTTCCAAGCCACATTGTTCTTATCTAGGAGCTAGGATAAGTGCTTTAGAAAATTCATTAGATAAATGGTTATCAACATCAACAAGTTCGTATTCACTATCAGAAGCAAGAGGAGTAGCATTTTCATCATGAATAACATTTTCATCTATATCATCATCAAGATTTATAAAAATAGGATCTTTAACTCGCACAGGATCAAGACCATCATGCATCTTATGTTTAGGAGATTTAGGCTCAATATCCGGCAGAGGAGAAAATGGAATAATGCTTGTTGAAGGTGTTTTTGGAGATTGTAAATTTTGAGAAGCGGCTGCTTGACCCCTAAGATGACGCTTTCGTCGGCGTTCACGTGCAGAACGATTACGTCTAGTCTTAGTAGGAAGTGTAGAAGATAGAGGAGGAGGAATGTTCTCATCCTTATCACTTGGGTGTTTAGGTTGTGGTCTCTTAGAAAGGATAATAGGAGAAGAAGAAGGTCTCTTCTCTCTATAAAATGAAGGAGGAGGAACAACTGCATATAAAGGAGGAATTTTTGGTTTAGGAAGAAGACCAAGTCCATCATGACGAGGAGGAATAGGTCTACTTTTAGAATATTTATCAGGCATAGACATAGTTACATCCATGGGGACGGGTTGGGGATCTTCTTGAGGAAAGATATTAGTTTTATCTTTCAAAGGAAGAATTTCCTTCTCAAGAATGATAGGAATGTCAAGTTTAGGTGTTCTAGGTTCACTTAAAGATAGGATCATATCTGTTTTCCATTTTTGATAAGATTTGAAAAGATGATCACTTCACGGAGGAAGAGATTGAAATTGTTTAGGCCAAAAGTAATCAATAGGAACACTAGAAGTTCTTTCAGCTGGTTTAAAGAGACTATGATTGACAGTAACAACTTCACCATTATGGGGAAATTTCAAACACTTATGTATAGGAGAAGTAATAGCTTTCATGGAAGATAGCCAAGGATAGCCAAGCTTCACAGGAAATTGTTCGGACGAAGGAATAATAGCAAAGTTCACATCAAGAGATTTGTTATGGACCTCAATGGGCAATGTAATAGAACCAATTGCAGGAGAAGAAAATGCATCAAATAATTTCACAACCACATCTGTTTTGTCATAGATCATTTGATTCAATTGCAAAGTAAAAAGAAATTCTTCAGTAATAACATTAACCATGCACGAAGGATCAATAAGCACTCCACGGCAAGGTGTATTTTTGACTTTTGCAACTATGTATAAAGGACCATCAGGTGCTCTAATGGTTTCACTAGAATCAAATGTGATGGAAGGTTCTTTAGGGATTTCTTGCTGCTCTACAAAGTTAATCACATTCGGAGTCATAGACACAAGACCATCAGATGAGAGAGAGGAATCATTAGCCTCAATCGCATTAGAGGTATGAGAAGTATGAGAAGGTAATGGATCAGTAAAAATCTGAAGATTTTGGTTAGGAGGAGCTACAGATGTGTTGCCTTTATCATTCACTCCAGAAACAGAAATAGTATTATTATCAATCAAATCTTGAATTTTACCCTTTAAAGAAAAACTTTTTTCAGTATCATGACCAGGCTGACGATGAAAATGACAAAAAGCTTTATGATCAAAATAAGGTGAAGTAATCTTTGCAAGATCAATTTGTCATACAGGAGGAAGAGTAAGCACATTTTGTTCCAATAACTTATTCATAATACCATGCAATGATTCATTCAAAGGAGTATACTTTCTTTCTTTCCTGAAAAATTTAGAAATAGGAGGCACACCCGATGCTGCATTCACATTGTTGTTGATGATGTTTTCATTGAATTTGATGGAATCTCTGTTCAGTTTAATCTTCCCAAATGGTTGTTGACTGCTATCACCCTTATCACTCGGAGCCATAGGATGTGATTGTTCCATTTGACTCACAGTCAGTTGATAATTGTGAAGAGTGGCACACAACTGTTGGAAAGAAGTAAACTCAGAAAACAGAAGTTTGTCTTGAATATCTTTTTGCAAATTAGAAATAAAGATTCTTTGAATATCATTGTCAGGCACTGGAAAAGAAATTTGAGCATACAAATGCTTATATCTACCAATGAAATCAGTCACTTTTTCTTTAACACCTTGTTTACACTGCATTAAATCAATCAAAGTAACTTTAGGACTTATATTGTTCTGAAATTGTTGAATGAAAGCATTTGCAAGTTGTTCAAAAGAAGTAATAGAATAAGAAGGCAACGAGCAATACCATTGTAGGGCTTTGTCTCTTAATGTTCTAGTGAATAGTTTTGCAAGCAACCTTGGGTCATAAGCAAAATCAGTACAAATTGTTTGAAAAGTCTTAACATGTGTTAGAGGATCTCCTTTACCATTATAAAGCTCCAAATGCGGGATTTCAACATGTTTAGGAGGGATAGCTCGAACAATGTCAAGAGAAAGTGGGCTCGCAACATCAAATGTGGGCACACTAAACTTAGATTGATTCATAGAGGCAATTTGTTGCTGTAAAGAAGAGACAGTCTGTGCAAGATTGTTAATGGTAGCTTCAGTCGAAGAGTTCATATTAGGTGTGTTAGATTGAGATGGAGGTGTTATGTTATTGAAAGAAGGCAAAGAGTAAGGTGGTGGGACCCTATGATAGTCAACCATAGGGGATGTTTGGATAGGAGGAACACTACAAGGAGGAATGGAATGGTTAAATGAATTGCCCCCTTGCGTCATGTTCATTTGTGAAGATGTAATAGGAACACTCATTGAAGGAATGTATGAAGAAGTTGGATTAAATGAAGGAAGAGGATTGATTGAAGAAGAGGGAGGGTTGCCCCCATGACTGGTGATCATAGGAGGAATGTCTTGTATAGAAGTAGTCATGATGTTTGATGTAAAGGTAGGTATACTAGCAATAGAAGTTGTCAAAGGAATAGAATGATTGACTTGTGTAGGAGGTTGTGTATAACCTAAAGTTTCAGCACAACTCTTTATAGGCATCACGTTCGAATTCACAATGTGTGAAATACCACACAAAACATCAATTCCATTCTTATCATTTTGAAGCATGCATTTTAGACCCTCAATTAAAGGAAGAGCTTGACTATTGGGATACTCATGAGACATCCATTGGTGAAAATCATCAAATTGGTTATCCAATTTCGAAAGTTGTTCAACAGAAACCTCATGGAGAGCTTCTTCATCATTAGGAGGATTAGAGGAATTTCCCATGTCCTCGTTAAAAAGGCTACTCAGATTAGGTTCCATCTCCTCGGTAGTTAAACCTCGGAAAGACTTAATTCTACGGCTTCGTCTAACGGGAATAGTGTAAGTAGGGCTTATTGTTGTAAAACTCATGCACTAGAAAGAGAGAAAAGATTTTGATTTTAGAGGTAGCAATTTTCAGTAAAACCAGCCAATCTTCCAGATTTAAGCTGTTAAATGCAATCACGACAGTCTCCCAAAATTTTGGAAAAAACGTTCGGGACCGTGGCACTCGGAGTGCAACACAGTCCTTGCAACTTTTTTCAGAATTTGCAGGGATGAAAGATATGATGATTTTAGAGCTAATCTGAAAAAATTGAGGGATTTTACGATCTGCAGATAGGCCAAATTAAAGTTGCAATCTTAAAATTGAACCCTACCCAGATTGTCAAAAAATGCAAAATTTTGAATTTTGAAAAAGAGAGGGAAATTGAAATTTTGAATTTTATGATTTTAGGGGGAATGTCAAAAGCAATGCAAGTTTTGAAATTCAAAAATTGACTCAATTTCACGCAAAATTCAATTTTGAAAGCGGAAATCGAAGTTGTTGTAATTAAGCACTTAATTTCAAAAGTCACAAATTGCAAGAATTTGAATAAAGCACTGAAATTTTGAATGAATGCAAATACAATTTTCAGATTTAAGACAGTAAGAACACAGTTTTGACACAAAATTTCAATTTCGATAATTTTTGAATAATTAGGAGCCCTAGACCAAGCAATTACAAGACCAACTTTGACTGTAATTTTGAAGGTGTTATAATTGATAAAATCAGCCAAAATTCTGGATTTTGGCAGGAAAATACAGCAAGATCTCGCTCCCGAAATTTTGGAAAAAATGTCGGGGACGATGGCGCTCGGAGTGCAACACGGTCCTCACAACTTTTTTCCAAATTTTCAGGGATGAAAGATATTGTGATTTTATTGCAGGATCCAAAGTTACAGCTGATTTGGAGATGTTTTGATCAGTAAAATTGTCGGACAAAGGTTGAATCAAGAGGGTTTCAAAAATTAGGGTTTTGACATTTAACCACTTAATTTTCAAAATTAAAGCACAGATATGAATTGATAATTTGTAATAGAAGGGTAGATCTGAAACAAACATTAACAATTAAGCATTTCACAAGTTCAATGTTCAAAAAGAAAATTTAGGGTTTTTTATGCAATCACCTCTAAAATTTTGCAAAAGATCAAACATGGAAATGTATTCAATTTTTTCAGATCTAAGCATGAAAAATCAGAAAGGATGTTCACGTCGGGTTCACCAAAATGTAAAGCGGAAAAATCGCGATCGAACCCTAGTTGCACTCCCCTCTACCAACTCCGAGGAGAGAGAAGGGAGGTTCGCTAGGATTCGATGGTTTTTCACTTAGGAGATAGACTTTACATTCAAAAGAGGGGTTGAAACTCATAAGATCCAATCCCACACAATGTAAGATTGGATGCTAAATGAATTTCAAGGGTTAGGAAAGCAAGGCTACCCTCTTTTGTAAAGAATGTTGTTTAAGGAAATTAAGCTAGGAATGCATAGAAAGTGACAAAGATTCGCTTATAAACTGAGTTCAGGTTATAGGATGAAGCTGCGGACTTGGAATTAGTAGCAGAATGTCGATACGGCACTGTCCTGCAAATTTGAGCAAAAGTTGTCGGGACGATGGCGCCCGGCGCCACGGTCCTCCGAAAAATCTGCGAAACGAAGGGGGATCTGTTTGTCTCTGCACAAGGATTCCAGATCTTCAATCTTAGCCGCGTACCTACAACCTACACACAGAAAAGCGAAGATGATTGGGGGGTTAGGGATTAGGGGTTTGCCTTTAGGTCAAACCCCAGTTTTGGAATTAACCAAGAAATGAGCAAGTGCTGTAAATGTAAATGACTGTAATGTAAAACAAGTACTAATACCTTGTTCTAAGGATGTTTGTATCCTTATGTGCGAAGGTTTAGATGTTGTATGTTGTTGTATGTTGTAGTAGCATGTAGTAATATGTGATCTCCTCTTCAATGGTTGAATCCTTGACTTGAATGCAACACTTAGCCTTGAATGGAGACTTGAAATGATCAATTGCTTGAATGCTTAAATGCTTGAATGCTTGAGTATAGTTTCCATGTCATATCATCTTATTATCATCTCATGCCAAATGAGAGAGAAAAATGTAGTTTATATACTTGCCAATTAGGGTTGATAGACTGATTTTTCCGACCTTAGGCCGACCAGGAAATATAATTTCCAAATTGCAAACAAAAAGACCCGCAATCTCCTTAGGAGACCGGGCCCAAAATAGGACCCAGGGACTAGGGCACTGGGCGCCATGGTCCTGGGGACCAGGGCGCTGGGCGCCCTGGTCCTGAGGGACCAGGGCACTAGGCGCTCTGGTCCCACCTCCCGGGACAGCAGGGTGCAAGGAGGTTCAGGCCAGGGTGCTTGAAAAATGCAGTTTTTGGTGTCGTGAGCAACTTTCGGGGTCTCCATTCAGGTTGCGTGTTGCGTCGCCATCGTGAAGACCAAAATGCAGTCGAAATTGCAAGTGTCGCAATTTTAGGACGCTACAGTATATATACATATACATATATATTGTTGGCATTATGGATGAATTGATTATGTGTTGCATTGATGTTTTGTCATTGATGTCAAAACTAGCTATTGTGGTTGGTTACCGACACCGACAGATAGGTTTTGGTTACCGATAGAAGATCTAGTGTTACTGATAGATGAGATTATCTATTGGACACTTTCAACATGCTTGGATATATGGAATATGTTTGTTTACATGTGGTACGTGCTTCTGGAGCATGTCTTGGTCAGATGGTATGGACTTCGTAATCATATGCTATCATACACTCTAGTAAACCCTTACCAGTATTGGTTCAAGGCTTTATTGACAAAGCTTTCACTGAGGAATCTTGACAGGATGCATAAGTGGTGTTGGCGCAACTTCTAGATGGATTTTAGGATGTTGAAGAAGTTCTTTGATCATGCTTCAACTGCTTGAAGACATTGCTTTGATATGGTGGACTCAGAATAGGTCCGGTACCTATCTAGGTTATGGACCGGTATCATGATAACGTGTTCTCTACACGTTACTGGGATGTTTTGGGATGTTCTATGGATTTTTTTTATTATTGTTTTGGTCTTAAGCCGACATGGCATATCATTGTAATATGGATTTATGTATTGATCTTATTGTAATCTATTTTAGGTGGCCGACATACTTGGTTTAGGCCTTAGGGTTTGTATAAATATAAGGTAGAAACTCTTTGTAGAGTATAATGGTTGTGGAAAAGGTTATGGTCAAGGATTGTAATGTGAGAATATTGTAATATCATTTAGGCAGAGGAGTTGGTCGATCATTAGTGATCGAATTGGATTCAGGAGAGGATTTAGTCCTCCAGTATTGAGCTTAATCGAGACTATAATCAAGCATGGTAAATGCTATCTCTGGCAGTTCACTCTATTGGATTGTTGTCCATTCATCTTGAGGTGGTTTTAACCTCTGTAGTCAATGAGGCTCTTTTGTAATGAGCAGTACACTCTAGGCAGTGTGCCTTCCTGCATGTGCAGACCCCTCATTTTAACACATACTTTCTGCAGAAGTATCATCTGACTGTGGGTAGGATTCCCACCGTGGTTTTTCCCTTTCTGAGTTTTCCACGTACAAATCATGGTGTTATGTGGTATGGTTTCTTTTCTTTGATTATCTATTTATTTATTAAGTTGCATCATTTACCGGTACTTAATCTGGTTAAAGGTTATTCAGTGGATTAAATGTTATAATCTATTAACAACTGATTCACCCCCACCCCATAGTTGTTCACTAGTTATCGTAATAATTGGTATCAGAGCCTTGGACCTCTTTTTCAGAAGCTTAACCACTTGAGGTAGATCCTATGGCAGCTAACACTTCTAATCCATTGACAACTACTTTTCAGAAGAGAAATTCCTAAGCTTGATGGACCAAACTATGGAATATGGAAGATCGGGATGGAGACTCATCTTAGATGTCTTGGCAAGGATATTTGGGAGATCACAGAGAAAGGATATACACCTTATGATCTGGCTTCTGGTAATCCTACTCCTATAGACTTAGATAAGAATATTGACAATGATTGCAAAGCAAGAGAATCCCTCTTGTGTGCACTCACTGATCAACAAATCATGAGATTAATTGATAAATCATCGGCAAAGGTTATGTGGGACAAATTGAAAACTCTGAATGAAGGTGACCCTACTATGAAAATTGCTAAACTTGATGGTTACTGGGTAAGATATCAAAACTTGAAGATGGAAGATAATGAAAGAATTGCTATGTTTATGTAAAGAGTAAATAAGATTGTTATGGGAATTCAATGTTGTGGAGGATCTTTGAGTGACGATGAAATAGTTTCCAAAGTCTTGAGAGCCCTTCCACCGGCTTACAAGATGAAGGCAACTGTAATTAATGAGTTGAGAACAATGGAAAACACTTCTGTTAACAGAGACATTTTGATTAGGAAATTATCTGCTTTTGAGCTTGAAGAATTTGGATCTTCTGAAGTTGTAAAGTCTGAACCTACTTTTCATGCATCATCATCATCATCTACCAGCAAAAGTGGTTGGAAAGTCCTATATGTAAAAGAATTGGAAGACATGAGGAAAGAAGATGAAGAATTTGAGCAACTTGAAGCCTTATTTGCTAGAAGAGTACCTAAAGGTCCAACAGGAAGTAAGTATGAAGGAAAAGCACCTTTTAAATATTTTTCATGTAATAAGATTGGTCCTTTTGCTTCTAGATGTCCTAAAAGGAATGCAAGATTTGAGGAAAGAGTTAAGAAAACATTTAAGCCTAACCAGAACAGATATAGATTCAAGAAATATAAACAATGCTACATAGCGGATGAAGAAGGAGTAAGTGATGACTCTGGAGATGAACTGATAGAAGACTCTGCTAGTGGATTTGACAATGGAAAGGAATGGGTGTTCTATGCTTTAAAGGAAGATGAACCAGAACCAGCTATCAAAAATGAAGAAAAGGACCTGGCAGCAAAAGTTGAAGATAAGGATGAATGGGTAATTGATAGTGGATACTCACACCATATGACTAGAGATAAAAGAAAACTTCTGTCACTACAAGAATACAATGGTGGTCAAGTCAGATTTGGAGATGACTAAGCATGTATGATCAGAGGTTGAGGTATTATTTCTTTGGATGGCAAGCATAATACTGATAATGTCTATTATGTAGAAGGTTTAAAGCATAATCTTTTGAGTGTTGGTCAACTAGTTGACAAGGGTTTCCGACTTTAGTTTAAAGATAGAAAATGCAAAATCATTAACAAGACTAGTTTGGAGATTGCAACTGGTATTCAGACCAAAGGTAATATCTTTCACTTAAACACTGGTAATAAGACATGTTTGGTTGCTCATATTGATGAGAGTTGGTTATGGCATAAGAGGTTGTGCCATGTTAATTTTGATTGTATTGTTAATATCAGTTTAACTAAGGCAATTAGAGATATACCTAGGATTATGAAGCCTCATAATCTGATATGTAAGGAATGGCAATTGGGAAAGCAAGTTAGAAGTTCTTTTAAGAGCATAAATGATAAATCTAATGATGTACTTGATTTGATTCACATTGACTTATGTGGTCCAGCAAGGACTGAAAGCTTTCAAGGTGATAGGTATTTCATGCTGATTATTGATGACTATTGTAGCATGATGTGGGTGACTTTTCTTAGGGAGAAGTCTGAAGCCTTTGAGAAATTCAAGATCTTTAAGGCGAAGGTTGAAATAGAAACTGGATTGAAAATCAAATGTCTAAGATCAGATCATGGCGGTGAGTTCACTTCTCATGAATTTAAAAGATACTATGAGACAAATGGCATAAGGAGACAATTATTTACACCCTGGACTCCTCAGAAAAATGGAGTAGTGGAAAGAAAGAACATAACCATTTTGGATGCAACAAGATCTATGATGATGGAAGCCAAATTGCCTCATATCTAATGGAGAGAAGCAATGAGTACAATAGTCTACACATTCAACAAAGTTCACATCAAAGGTGAAACCGGTAAGACCCCTTATGAATTATGGTTTGGACATACACCCACTGTTAAATATTTTAGAATTTTTGGAAGTAAATTCTATATCAAAAGAGATGATTCTGGATGTGATGAAATTATGCAAAAAAAATTATAGTTAGTTAGTTGGACTTTTAATTCATTTGTTTTTCACGAGATAAACATCTTTTTATATATATCTATAATCACTGATAATCAATGTACAAATAATTAATGAAACGAACTGGATTTTTTAATTTTTATATTAAATATAGAGGAAAAAACATTACATAAAAAAGATCACATTATTAAATTTGTTTCCATTTTTTAACAAAATTTTGAAATAACGTAGCTCATAGACAAAAAAAACGTAGTTCATAGACATTGCGATCCTTATTGGATGCTATCACTTGCAACCAATCCCTAAAATTATGTTTTTTCAAATACTTCATTGTCAAGCACTTCAAATATCTTTTAAAAAAGGTCATCTCAGAAGTGACACTAAGTTTGTTCTTTATCTTTCTAAGAGAAGAAATTAGAATAGACTTGCTACTTTTTTATGGTAAAAATTAAATCTTATATTCACACAAATTAATAAGTATTTAAGCTATTTCAAAACATAATGATTATGCAAAATTAAGAAATATACATGGCGGAATCGACTCTGCAAAAACCATTGGATTTTAATGGCGGAGCAAGAGGTTACATAGGAAAACTGAAAGGGAGGCAAGGTTTGGAGAAAGACGAGATGGTGGTGGATCTTAGGAAGGAGTTAGAAGAAGACAATTTGCTTTGGGAAAAGCACGCAGTGATTGCAAGGATCATCGACCTCAATTGGTGAAGAAAAAACATCAGACTTTGGGTGGAGGAAAGTTGGGGAGACCGCTTTGTTATTAAATTTATCCCAAGAGGATTTTTTGTGGTGCTCTTTGAAAATCACTCAGACAGAGACCACATTCTTAACCAGGAGAACTGGTTCACAGAAAAGCACATGGTGTACCTGCAACCATGGACATCTAATTTTAACCCCTTGCCTTTGGCGATTTATTCATGTTCGAAATGGGTTACTCTTTATAATATGCCAATTGAATTCTGGGGTGAGGCATATTTGGAGAAAATAGGCAGGATGCTTGGGATGGTGTTGGAGATTGACTTTGATGATGAGATTGATTTGTGTAAACTTGTCAAAATAAGAGTAGCGGTGGTCAAGAGAATCCTAGAGTACATCTTCTTACAATCTGCAAATGGTGTGTGGAGATAGTAGTTAGAAGTCGAAAAAGAGATACATCAATGATCCAGATGCGGTAGCAAGTTGCACTAAGTAGAGAGTTGCAGATTGTTTGTTAGAAAGGCTAGGTATCCTGTCAGAAAACTAGCGCAACAGTGGAGAAGAAAGTCAGAGAAAATGGTTATGGATTCGGTTGTAGAGAATCTTGAAGTTCAAACTCCTCGGCAAAAACAAAAGAAAGGAGCCTCTCTGGCAGTGAGTGGGGGAGAAGCCCTGGAACTAGAAAGTAGGATTGTAGACACCCCTCCGACTCCAACAGAGGGAGGGGAATCCTCCAGAAAGGAAGCGTTAGAATTCATGATAGGAGAAGTAGTCTGGTTGCCCCCTAGAAAAATAAATTTTAGCAAAGGTTTATCAGATACGGAATTTGAATTGGACAAGGACTTAGAGAAGTACTTTTTCCAAGAGGACGTCGTGGAAAATGTAGACCCAAGATGTATCAGCCAATTGGCAAACATCCTGTTGGGTAAGGCTAAAGGTCCCAGAGGCAGAAGAAGCAACCGCCAAAAGAGGGAAGAAAGCACTAAGGAGAAGGGCATTGTTAGTGTTTTTGATTTCATGAGGAAAGCTAAGGGAGAATCTCTATCCCTTGGGAAAAGATGAAGATCACAACATGGAATGTCAGGGGTCTATCGGCTCCTGACAAAAGACGCTTGGTTAAACGAGCGTTGTTTAGAAGTAGTAGTGATATAATAGCCATTTAGGAAACAAAGATTGATAAAGAGAAGGCGATTAGCTTCATCAAGTCTTGCAAGGTCTGGGAAGGAATCTTTCAAGAAGCCATAGGGACCAATGGCGGGTTGGGTGTTATTTGGAATCCCTCATTGGTCAAAGTAACACTCTTGGAGAAAGCCAAACATTGGATGTTATGTACAGTTTATAGTTTTAAGGAGAATTTGAACTTCCCTCTAATAAATGTCTACATACCAACAAAAACTACAGAAAAGACTTAGGTTTGGCAGGTCCTTACGAACAAAATTACAGAAATGGGGAATGACAAGATAGTAGTGGTTGGTGATTTTAATGTCTTGCTTGATTTGGATGAGAAAAAGGGAGGGCTGAGAATGTCAAACAAGATTATGGAAGATTTTAGAGAATTTGTTATGCAGAATCAATTGATGGATGTTGTCCCTACAAATGGTATCTTCACGTGGACTAACCGAAGAGAAAATTTTTCTCACATTTCGGAAAGGTTGGATAGACATCTCATAGGAGAAGCTTGGATGGAGTCATCTTTTCAGGCAGAAGCATCTATTCTTCCAATCTCTCTTTCTGATCACTTCCTTGTAGAACTCAAATTAAGCAAGGTTCCAGCCAAAGGGAGCAATAGCTTCAAACTCTTGAGTATGTGGTGGAGAGACCCACAGTTCATCTCACTTCTTCAACACTAGTGGATAGAAAGCAATATCTTCAGGGGAACACCGAGATTTAGTTTCATGAAAAGACTTAAACTACTAAAAGAGAAAATAAAAAAATGGAATTTAGACTCATTCAAAAATATCTTTGTAGAAAGAAATAGAATAGAGGAGGAACTAAATCAAATAAATTTGATCACTATAATCTCCGGGATGTCTAATGAAGCGTACCATAAAGAAGCAACCCTTAAGTAGGAATTGGCAGAAATTCTCCTGAGAGAAGAAATCTTTTGGTGCGATAAATCTAGGGAGCTTTGGATTAAAGAGGAAGATGTGAACACAAATTTTTTCCATGCCTCGGTAAAATCTATCAGGAATAAGAACAGAATCAATGTGATCAGTGATCAGGAAGGAAATAGGCACTCCTCTCCAGAAGCCATCGAGGAGGTAGTAGTGAATTTCTTCAAAAATTTGCCTGGTGAAACAATTGAGCTCAATCCCCAGTCCTATTCGTTAGAGGACATTATCTCAAATGAGATCTCAGAGGAAGACAATAAAATGTTAAGCTGCCCATTCACGCTTGAAGAAGTCAAGAAGGCAGTCTTCGACCAACATCTGAATAAAGCACCGCGCCCAAACGGTTACACAATGGAATTTTCTCAAAAATGTTGGGGATTTATGGGGAACGACATTCTCCAAATTGTGGAAGATTTCAGGAAATAGGTGAAGTTTGTCAAGGAGATCAATCACACCAATATAGCTTTGATCCCTAAAAAGAAGGACTGCTCCTCTATTGTGGACTTTAGGCCTATATCTCTATGCAATTCCCTTTACAAAATCATCTCCAAGGCAATGGTCAACAAGCTCAAACCTATCTTGAAGAAAATTATTTCGTCGGAGCAGCATGGTTTCACCCTGGGGTGCGAAATTATGGACAACATTATTATGGCAGTTGAAACCCTCCATTCAATGCATACATCCAAATTCTAAGGTATGATCGTTAAATTAGATGTATCCAAGGCTTATGATTGAGTAGCATGGAGTTTCTTAATGGTGGTTCTTAGGAAATTTGAGTTTGATAAAAAATGGCTAAGATGCATAAAGCATTGTATTTCATCTGTTAATTTCTCAATAAATGTTAATGACTCCGTGTGTGGTTTCTTCCAAGCTACTAACGGGGTTCGTCAAGGAGACCCTTTGTCACCCTTCTTGTTTGTTCTTATGGCAGAAGTGCTCGGAAGATAGATCAAAAGAAAGGTTGGGCAAGGTCCTTGGAAAGGCTTCTCTATACATGATAGATTGAATCTGGTATCCCACTTGCAATTTGCATACAACACAATTGTCTTCAGCGCAGCATCGGAAAGAGAAGCTCTAGTCATCCAGAGTGTATTAGAAGAATATGAAAAGGAGTTGGGGCAGAGTATGAATAGGCAAAAGTCAAGGATTTACTTCCTTAATACTAACAAGAAAACACAGGAAAAGATAAAAAATATTGTTGCAATTCAGCCAAGGTTGCTTCCCAATTCAATATCTCGAGGTCCCTCCGTTTGTAGGAAAATTGGATAACAGACTCTGGGAAGAAGTAGTTAACAAATGCAAAGTCAAATCAGCCTTATGGAAGAGCAAATGGCTTTCGCAGGCGGGGCGGATTCAGAAGATTAAATCGGTTTTATTTTCTATTCCAATTTATTACATGTCATGCTACAGGGCTTCAACTAAGGCTTTGACGACAATGGATGGTTTGCTAAAAATATTTATTTGGGAAGGTTCACAGGAGGAAAGAAAGATCTCGTTGATCAATTGGGATACTACTTGCATGCTCAAGGAGGAAGGCGGGGATGGCCTTAGGAAGATGAATTTGTAGAATTTGGCTTTGGGAGCGAAACTAGTGTGGAAGATGTACAATTTGCTAGAAAAAGGATGGTGCAAGGTAATGTCTTATAAATACTTGGACTTGAGCGAACCAGAAAGAATATTCACCATGGCCAATATGATTGGAGGCTCACCAATCTGGAAGTTCATTTGGGAGAGCAGGAGGATCATAACAGACCACCTGACATGGAAAATAGGTGATGGTTGCAAGGCTAAGTTTTGGAGGGACTCGTGGAACGAAGACAAAGCGTTAGTTGATGAGATAGAAGATCAAGATTGGATAAATAAAATAGAAATAACTATGGCCGTTAAGGTGGTAGATTATGTTAACAAATAATGCAGCCCAAATTCCCCAATAAGTTGGAAAAGGATCAGTGATACACAAAAAGCAAATAGTGCGAAGGTGGCCAATTTACTCCAAAGCAGAGTTATCTACATGACAGCTGAAAAAGATACCCTTATTTGGAATGCTGCCAAATCAGGTAATTATAAGGTTAGTTTGGGTTATGAATTACAAAGAAAGAGACAGATAGATGGCAATTGGCCTGCCATATTATGCTGGGACAAACAGGTGTTACCCAAAGTGGGGGCCTTTCTTTGGATCACCTTGCATGGAAGAATCCTTACAAGTGACAGACTAAAATCAATAGGTATAGCGGGGCCCAATAGATGTTGCCTCTGCAAAAACGGGGAAGAATCAGTTGATTATATTGTACAATTACTCTTTTTCTAGGAAGCGTTGGGATTGGCTACAGCTGCAGCTCCAGAACCATATGGTTTATAACTACTCTTTCAAAGATTTCATTTTTGCTTGGTCGACAGTTGACAAGCATTCAAAATGGGAAGCTTGTGGATCACTAGCCCATCAATGGTGGTCTGGCACGTGTGGAAGGAGAGAAACAAAAGGATTTTTCAGGGAGGAAGAATTGGAGGTCAACTTTTTGATCAATAAAATTCAAGTGGCTATAGAAGAATCAATTAATGAAAAGATCCTTGGCAGCAAATTTAAATACTATTCTAAGTGGGATTTGGAGATGGAGCAAGTATGGAAGCTTAAACAAAGTAGTTGCCACACTCAAGGAGCCAAATCAATAGAGTGAAAAAGGTCAAATGGAAACCTCCTCCTATTGAATGAAAAAAAATGAACTTTGATAGAGCTAGCAAGGGAAACCCAGGATTATCTGGCTTTGGAGCAGTTGTCGGAGATGAGGAGGGCAACTTAGTTGGGGCAGTATGTGGTCAAGCGGGATTTGCCTCCAATAATATTGCAGAAATCACTGCTTTGGAGGAAGGAATTAAATGGGTGACTGCTAATGGTATCAAGAAGGTGGTGATCGAAGGGGACTCAAAAGTCATACTAAGTGAAATCATTAACCAATGTTTCACGAACTGGCGGCTAAATGCTTGGATCCCAAGAATTTATGGATATTTAAAAAAATTCACAGACTACCACATTCAACATACCTCCCGCGAAGGTAATCAAGTTGCGAACCTCCTTGCTAATCACAAGCTTGCCAAGACCCTGCCAACGGTCTTGTCACATGCGAATGCAGGAATTAGAGATCTTCAACAAAGATTGCTTGAGGACAACACTCATATTCCAAGGTCAGGAATAGGATAAAGCCTATGTTTTTTTGGTTCTTAGGTTGAGAGGGGTACGATTTTATCTATTTTAGTCACGCGGGGTGACAAAAGAATACGATATTTTCATTATGGCTTTGAAATCCTGTGAGAGGAAGAAGATGGAAAGGACAGGAGGGTTTTAGAATTTCTAGATCCTTTTATAACAAAGAGTAACTAGAGCGGAGTGTGAAGTCCTAAATTAGCAAGATGGTGCATAGGTTTAGTCTAAGTTTCCTCTGTCGCGAGGAGACCTTGGAAGCCCAATGTAAATGCCTTTTTGACATAGACACTGAAGGCCAGAAAGCCATTTAGGGATTGCTCGATGACGCATTCAATGAGGAGAGGCACTGGTGTGACGACTATGTCTATGAGATTATCTTGTGCCTATTGGTTGATGTTCTGTCATCGAAGGAAGCCTGTGTGGAGAAACTGGAGGGTTTCGTAAGGGAAGAAGATGCAGAAGTCATGGGGGGAGCGATGTTGGAAGTGGAGGAGGAATGGGCTAGCATACTTGGTCCCTATTTCAATCCAGCAGTTATCCTCTCTGATGCGGAGTGTTTGGACCCAAAGGATGAAAACCAACTTGCTGCGGAAGCCCTTAGATTGAGGAAGGTTGAATTTATGGCTAAAGCATGGGAGGTTTTCAGAGTTGGAGCTAGGAATGAAGATATGGGCCCGTTTAGAAGGATGATGCTGAAAGAAGACGGTTGGCTGTCGGAAGGAAGTATTGATAAGGTGGTGACCATAGGCATGCATGTGGCCACCATCTTAAGGCTGATGTAATCGGGTTTTTAGTTTGTTTTAGTTTTCTTTGGCTTGAATAGGCACTACTTTATGTAAGCTTTTTTCTAATAAATATAGGGTGCTATCCCCACCTTGATAGTACTTGATGAAAAAAAAAACAAAAAAAAACATAATGATTATGCTAAGTATCTTGCCATGACATGATGACATCAATAAATAATAAAATGAAATAGAAAGCATTTTTATATCCATAAGAGGCAAACTGAAACGAATTGGAATTTGCAAAATTATTATTAATATATATGTTTCACAAATTTACAATTTCTACATGTCGGAGTCCCTCAAAAACTTTAAAGCCAAAATGAGTGAAGTTACGAGGAAATTGCCAAAAAAACAAATTTACTAGGGGGTCGGGGCTAGGGCACAAGTGGTGGACACATTCATGGTTTACCCTAAGAATCTTGCCCTCCTCTATGTAGAATTCTTCAAACATTATAAGCTGTGAGAATTCTTCAAGCCATCTGTAGCCTGCAAAGTCATCCAGGAGAAACCATTTCTAGAGAAAGTCCCTACCAATCTGCGCCCATTTACTATGATTCGTCAACTGCTCTGCATTCAGGTTCAAAAGAATAGGTTGCTTGACCATTGTTTGGTTAGGGAGGAGAAGCTTAGTTAATTCATTCACCCAAGGGATCCCCACCCCTACTTTTGCAAAGATGACAACATTAACATCATCTCCAAGGAAGTCTTCTTTAAACACATTCCTTAACAACAACAACATATCCACCTTGTGTCCTCCGAGGTCTAGAAGAGATGCCAAGAACCAAGACATAACGTCCGTGTTAACACAGTATCTATTTTCATTTCACAGAAACTCTTTGTTGAGCACCATCCTCACAACCTCATTAGTGAACATCCCAACCTCCTTACATACTGATTAGAGGGTTGGGTCTCTAATAGAGCCCAAAAAGGCCCTGCGGTCCTTCGCAAACATGCTTCTCAAGCAGATAGGAGTGTCCATCTTGAGAAATAAAAATACCAAATTATACAGCCTGAGCCTATAGACCTAAACGAGAGGTAGAATTTAACTACTGTGAGCTCCGATGATTTACGATTTATCTACCAAAGGCTAATTGAAGATGAAAGAAGTAGAGATCGTCTATAAATAGCTGAAGCTCTTGATTGCAATAATTCCTTCTCTAATTGTATTAATTCTTTTAAATTTTTTTAAATCTTTCGTATCTCTCTGCAAATCTTTCCCATAATTGCACTAGTGTGCAAAATTGGAAACAAATCTAAACCGGTACCAAATACCATATTGGAAGTCATGCTGAAGTTGTGGGGGTAGAGTGGATTGTAGTTAGTGACAAGACATATCTTAAATAACCAACATTATTGACCATGACATTTGATATGTGTCTATTGAATCCAATTCCATTCCAGGCACTTTTTGGAGAACTACGTTCTATTCAAAAATTTGGGCCAAAATAAAACTTCATTCAATGATCTACGATCATCGAATGGTTTAAAATCATTGATGGATTTTAGGTACGTGTGACGCGTCAATGAGGTCATGCTTATCGATACATCATGCAGAGTCCGGGCTCAATGTGATAAGATATGATGTGCCTTGTCTATTAATGGCAACGAATTCATGAAATCGACAATAAAATATATATTTTTCCATTAATAACGAAATATTAGCCAAACAAATTAAAAAAATTTCAAACAGTGGATAAAAATCGCCAATACACTTAAATAATTTTTCCTTCGGAGTAAAAATTTTCACCCATACAATTATATGTTTGTTCCTTTAAAAAAAAAACATTTGCCTCCTACAATATATATTTTCCCCATAGAACAAGGTATCATTTGCCAGAATTTTATGGAATTTTTGTACCCTAGAAAAAATCGCCAATACAAATTAATGTTTTTTTTTCTACTTTGAAAAAAAAATTCGCCATCAATATGAACATTTCCCCCCCGAAATAACTCCTGATTCGATAGGGTTTTACATTTTTGCCCGGGGGGTTGTTTCTTAAAGTTATGCCCACATTTAACAATTGCTTTTACTTTCTATGGGTCCATCTTCAATCCATCCACAGATATCACAAATCCAAAATATACTAGTTCTTCCTTCATGAAACTACACTTCTTAAGGTTTATCAACAATTTCTCTTCTCTCAACCTCTACAAAACTTGTCTCAAATGCAACAAATGCTCCTCTTTTGTCAACTAAAAATAAAAATGTCATCAAAATACATAATCACAAAATTACCCAAAAAAATCTTCAATACCTAATTCATTAGCCTCATGAAAGTACTCGATGCATTAGTCAGTCCAAAAGGCATCACCAACCACTCATATAGTCCTTCATTTGTTTTCAATGCAATCTTTCACTCGTCTCTTTCTCTAGTCCTGATCTGATGGTACCTTCTCTTCAAATATATCTTTGTAAAATATCTGGCTCCACTCAAATAGTCCATTATGTCATCCATCCTAGGCAAAGGAAACCTGTACTTCACTGTGATCTAGTTTATGGCTCTAGAGTCAGTACACATTCTCTAGTCTCCATCCTTCTTAGATGCTAAGACAACATGGACTCCACAAGGGCTCAAGCTTTCCTTGATCTAACCCTTCCTCAACAACTCTTGTACTTGTCTATTCAATTCTTCATTCTTTGCTGGTGTCATCTAGTGTGCAGCTTTATTAGGCAAACTAGCTTCGGGGATAAAATCCATACAACCACTAATACTCCTCATAGGTGGCAATCCATCAGGCATGTTATTTGAAATTATGTCTCCATATTCTGTCAACAACTTCTTTATCTCCTTTGGTTGTCCCTCTTCCAGTTTCAAATCAGACTTCTTAGTGATTAAGGCATAGCGCACATTCTCACTCCTCAAACCATCTAGAAATTTCCATCCATCAACCAAACAAATTCTCACATTAGTACAAAGCTTACTCTTTATTGTCTCTTCCAAAGGTAGAAAAGTTTGTTTCATCCCATTTGGAACAATAGTATATATGTTAATCCTTCCATCATGCAATGCTTGTCTATCATACTGCCAAGGTCTTCCTAATAGGATATGGCATACATCCATAGGCATAATATCACACAAAACTTCATCATGGTAGGATCCTATCTTAAATTTTACCAAACATTGTTCACTCACCATTACCTTATGATCATCCTAAATCCATGCTATTTGGTAGGGTTTAGGGTGTTTCATCCTTTGCAACTTCAACTTGTTCACCAACTCCTCTGAGGATAGATTATCCAAACTACCACTATCAATTATGACTTTGCAACACTTACCTTCAACCTTACACCTTGTTCGAAACAAATTCTTCCTCTAGAACGCTTCTTGGTCTATTTCATTATGACATAGGGTTCTCCTTGTTGGCAATTGAAACTCATTCGGTAAGAGTTAATGGCATTTTGGGTTGTCATTGATGGAAACTCATCTTCAGGTAATTGCAGCTCATGGGAACTCATATTTAGGAGTACATATTCTTTGTTTGGGTTAATCGACATTCATTACACTTAACCGGCATTCATTTTTCTTCACAACCGGCTAAGTCTTGATCCTGGTAACGTGTATTTGGAACCCGGTAAAGGATAGGACCCAACTAGGAGATCTTATGGCTCTGATTATTTCTATTATGGAATTTATGGTAATGTGTGGAGGCTGACATGATCTTTGGGATTATGTTTAAAATTCATTGTGATCCGGAAACTGACAGGTTTATACTTTTCATTGAAGCCAACATGGTGGAAGTTAGGAGGATATTTAAGGAGATCCTTTCAGCGATGGACATGGACATGATTTATGAATGCGATTTGATTGCAAATTATCCAAAGATTATCGGTATGCATTTCGGTCAACGAATAGAAGCTGTTGTGTAGCAGAACAGGGTAGAACAAAGCATTAGCAAACTAGTACATAGTGAAGGTTGTTAGAACATGAACCAGAATTTATCTAGCATGGTTAGATGCATTTCATAAGCTCATTCCAGTTTGTAATCATTGTTAGAGTAAAGTAATTAATTGACTTTACTCTCCTCTTAAGATTTCACTTTATGCATATATTAGTCATTTAATAATTAATATTTAATTATTAAATGCTCTCACCTTAGGGTTAGGTTTTCCTTTCGGTGTTGATCTCCTTTATAAGGATTGATCTCTTGTATTTTTCATTCTACTTGATTCATTTTTCTCTAATAATAAATCTTTTCACTTTGTCAGAGCCAAAACCCTTGTTTTCGTTCTCTCTCTTTCTCTGTGACAGGTTTCTTGCATGCAGGTTTCTTTGGGTTCTATGGATTTGTATTTCTCAAATCCTACATGGTATCAGAGCCAGATCTGCTACAACTTGTTCAGTCTTTTGAAAGATTTTGAGATCTAGGTTTTGGTTGCATCAGATCTGTGTTTGTCTTTTGTTTTTATTTTTGAAATAGGGGTATTCTTTTTTGGTGCACTTTGAGCCCAAATGGACTTTACCGTTGAGCTCGCAGTGCCCAAAAACCCCTATTTTCATATAAAATACGTCTGATTTGGACACAGTTGCTCCATAAGGCAAAAATTTTTTGCCCCAAGGCCGTACGGCTCTAGGGCACGCAGTTCGAGGCAAAAAAATAAAATAAAAAAAATAATCAAAAAACAATTAAAAACACCACAGTGTTTTTTGGAAAATGCGGGCGCAACCAGTTTAAAACACCGCGCTGCCGGTGAGCAGCCCGGCGGCCACTGCTCGGCCACCGCCGCCGGCGGTAACAACCGACTGCGGCTAGGCAGCCACTGTCGTGCCGCCCAGCGGCCCGCCGCTCCCTGCACCGCCCGCACGCCTCCCATCCTCCGCCAGAACAAGCGGAACCACCTCCGCGCCACCTCTGAGCCACCACTCCTTGCGTAAGCTCCTGGTCGCCCAGCGAACTAGTGGCTTCCTTTTTTAAGCCCCTGAGGGCTAGAAGGGCCACATTGGAGCTGTTTTACAAAATCGGGCATAAATCAGGTGTCCGATCTCTGTTTTTTGAAAACAAATAGGCGTTGGAAAGCTGACTCCAAGCCCATTCTAATGATGTAGAAATTTTTTCAGATTTTTCCAGTTTGATTGCATTTTTTTGTAGTCAAAGTCCGATGAGCCTTTTTGCACTCCGAGGGGCATAACTTGCTTGTTTTTGCTCCGTTTTTTGAAAGCGAATAGGCGTCGAAAAGGTGGTTCTGTTCTCCTTCCAGATATACAGTCTATTTCATCAATAAATTCTTTAGGTACTCATAAATTTGTCTCAACCCGTTACTATTTTCTATCATTTTCTGGCTTTCAGTTCGTACCGGGGATTAGTTTTTTGCATTGTGGGGGGGTGTTTTTTTTTCTTGCTTTCTATTATTTACATCAAAAAACTAGAATCTACAAACACCAAAACAAAACACCAAACCCCTTTTTCATCTTCTGTCTAGTTCTGAAAGACCACTTAATAATAATTAAACAAATACAGAGCAGTTGAGGCACAGTTCACAGGATGGCCGACAGACCTATTGAATCTCTCACACCGCATAATTACCACACTTGGAAGGGTCGCATGATGACTCTTCTGCAGTCTTGAGGGTTATGGTCCTATTTGGATGAGGTTCAGCCTCAGTTGACACGTGCCTTTGAGGTTATGCAGCACAGGAACAATATGGATCAGGCTATGGGATTGATGGCTTTACACATCTCCGACAGTCTCCAGTTTCATCTTGAGGGTTGTCTCACTCCTCGAGTCATTTGGACCAATTTTGATGGACTTTTTGGTATTGTCAACAAGTTCAGAGCTTTGCAGCTTGAGGCAGAGTTAACTTCCTTGGTACCTGATTCGTTTCCCTCTATTGAAGACTTTCTGATGAAGTTCAAACAACAAAGATCTATCTTGCAGGGTTGTGGTAAGACTAAGACTGATACATAGTGCATTTTCCTAATCCTCTCCAAGCTTCAGGGTCCCTTTCAGATCTTCTCTTCGATCTTCTATTCCACCATGGATGCCTTGGGTGCTCGACATGTCATGCCTTCTTTTGAGGTCTTTTATGATCGTCTGACTCGTGAGCAAGCTAAGCTTAAGCAGTTGGATTCACTTCCAGGTTCACTGAACCAAGCATTGGTAGCCCAGTCCTCCAAGGGAAAATAGAAGAAGAAACCAAAGCCTAAGAAAGATTCAAGGGCTAGTGAGAATCCCTCCAAGCCACCACCTAAGTCTGATTCAAAACCACAGTCAAATTCTAAACAGGGCAAATCTTCAAAGTCTGGTGAGTCTTCCTCCATGACTACGAAGAAATCTGGTGATCCTTGCAGTTTTTGTGGCAAGGAAGGACATCCCATTTCTAGGTGTTGGAAACGTTTAGAGGCTTTGGAGGAAGCCATGCAACAGCATAATATTAGTGCACCTCAGCCTCCTTCACAGCCCACAGGGAAAGGTCATGCTCTTTCTGCACGAGCATTGTCCTCAGCATCCACTTGGATTCTAGATTCTGGTGCCTCTCACCATATGACACACACAAAGGATTTGGTCACCGCTCTTGCCCCTATAGGCACTAGACATATTGCAGTTGGTGACTCAACACAACTTTTCGTTCAGGGTTCCGGTACTGTTTCATTGGATGGTGGTTGTCTACAGGATGTGCTTTTGGTTCCTGACATTTCCACAAACCTTCTATCCATTTATCAGATTTGCCACTCTGGCTTTGGTAAGATAGTTGAGTTCTCACCTCATGATGTGGTTATTCGAGATCTTCATGATCCTGACTTGGTTGTGGGTACTGGGAGTGTGGATTCTGCATCTCACTTATATAGCTTTGATGGCTTTGAGAGTTCAGACACTGTTGGTTCCTCTCTTATAGCACATGCAGATTCAGTGAGCAGGCTTTGGCATGAGCATTTTGGCCATGTCAATTACAGATGAGTACATAGGCACTTGTGATTGGGCTTCCATAGATTTCTTGTACAGATGGTGTATGTCGTGGTTGTGTCCTTGGCAAACATCATCGAGATCCTTTTCCTAAGGGTCGAGCCTCTCATGCTAGGGCAGCCCTAGAGTTGGTACACAATGATCTTATGTCCTTTCTGACTCCTTCCTTTTCAAGGGCCCATTATGTGCTCACTTTTATTGATGACTTCTCCAGACGTACATGGGTGTACTTTCTTAAGTACAAGTCTGATGTCTTTGACTCATTCAGGATTTTTAAGACATTTGTGGAGAAGCAATCTGGCCTTTCTATCAGGAGGATACGCACTGATAATGGGGGGGAGTATGTTAATTAGGCTTTCAGAGATTTTTGCACTGAGCATGGTTTACAGCATTAGTTTACAGTTCCTTACACCCCTCAGCAGAATGGTGTTGCTGAGAGAAAGAACAGAACCTTACGGAAGATGGCAAATTGTATGATACAGTCTCGAGCTATGAGTTCTTCATTTTGGGCTAAGGCAGTCAATTGTGCCAATTATATTCAGAATCAGATGCCGCATAAGGCATTGTGACATATGACTCCTGAGGAGGCTTGGACCCATGTCAAGCCTGATGTTTCTTCATTCTGAGTTTTTGGTAGTGAGGCTTGGGCATTTATTCATGATGCTTAGCGGAAAGCCATGGAGAGGAAGAGCCAACCACTCATATTTGTTGGCTACTGTGAGGATGTTAAGGCATACAGGTTGTTTGATCCTGATTCCAGAGAGGTCTTATTTTGGTGGGATGTCCAGTTTGATGAGTGCTATCCTCAGATGGATTCTCCATCACCAGCTTCTCCCTCATTGCCTACTCCTTCCTCTTCATCTCTTGAGGATTTCTTATCTCTTGAGGATGATGTAGATGATGATCCACCATCTCCACCACCACCAGTTGCTCTGTCTTTGCTGAAGTGGGCTCGTGACACTGTTGATGCAGCTGGTTCTTTGGCAGGTGATCCTTCAGATTCTCGTCACACTCGTGCTCAGACATCTGGTTCTAGTCTTTTGAGTCATGCCCTTTCAGATGATCCTCAAAAGTTTTCAGAGGCGATAGGACACCTTGAGTGGGATAGGGCCATGGATGAGGAGTATTCTTCTTTGATGAAGAATCATACTTGGGATCTTTGTCCTCTTCCTAAGGGAAGAAAGTTGGTTCGGTGCAAGTGGGTGTATCGTACCAAGTATGTTGCAGATGGTTCTATTGATAAGTATAAGGCACGTCTTGTTGCGAAGGGGTTTTCTCAGGTAGAGGGTATTGACTACTCTGAGACCTTTGCTCCTATCGCCAAGATGAATTCTATACACCTGGTACTTTCACTTGCAACTTCACAGGGATGGACAGTGTTTTAGATGGATGTGAAGAGTGCCTTCTTGCATGGAGACCTACATGAGGAGATCTATATAGAGCAGCCTCAAGGTTTTATGCAGGACACTTCTTTGGTTTGCAGACTTCGATGTTCATTGTATGGTCTCAAACAAGCCCCTCGGGCTTGGTATGAGAAGATGGACTCTTTCTTGCTTTCCTCTCACTTCACACGCTATCATTCTGATCACATAGTGTATATTCAGCGTCAGGAGGGTGATCTTTTGATTCTTGTGCTATTTGTAGATGATCTCATCCTTACAGGCAGCTCATCCTCCATGATTCAGCGTGTTTAGAGAGCTTTGATGGAGCAGTTTGAGATGACAAATCTTTGTCTCTTGCACTTCTTTCTGGGTCTACAGGTTATTCAGTCTTCGGATGGGATTTCCATATTTCAGGAGAAGTATTCTCTTGATATGCTTCAGCGATTTGGCATGCTTGATTGCAAGTCTGCCCCCACTCCATTTCAGTCAGGTGTTGTTTTGTCTTCCACTTGCTCTACTCCTTCAGTAGACCCCACTTTATACAGGTAGTTGGTTGGCAGTTTGTTGTACCTGACACATTCTCATCCTAATCTTTCCTTTGCGGTTGGCCTTGTCTCTCGGTTCTCCCATGATCCTCATGAGAGCCATTGGCAAGCGGCCAAATGTATTTTGAGGTACATTCGGGGCACCACTCATTATGGCATTCACTACACTTTAGGATCCCCTCACATCATTGGCTTCACTAACTCCGATTGGGCTGGTGATGTCAATTATCAGAAGTCTACTTCTGGCTTTGTTTTTTTCCTTAGTTCTGGTCCTATCACATGGTCTTATAAGAAGCAATCTGCTATTGCATTATCATCTACAGAGGCTGAGTACCGTGCAACAGTGTTAGCCAGTCAGGAGGTTTTATGGCTTCGACAGTTGATGACAGAGTTTGGGTTTCCTCCAGATCGTCCCACTCTTCTTTGGTGTGACAATCAGAGTGCCATTCACATTTCTCGCAACCCAGTGGAGCATCAGCAGACAAAGCACATTGAAATCCACATGCACTTCATCAAGCAGTTGATTCAGGATGGTTCTCTCATCTTGGAGTACATTCCTACAGAGGAGCAGGTTGCAGGCATCTTCACTAAACCTTTGGCATCTCCGCGCTATCTTTAGTTGCGCTCCATGCTTGGGGTGAAGGAAGTTGTCCTTGGGGGGTCTCAGTGAGGCCTTCCTTCCTTCATGTTTTCTTTTTAGCATGATTCTTTATCTCTTTTTGGAGAGGAGTTTTTTCCCATTGGTTTTCTCCTTTACTCCGCTTTATAGAGATTTTCTTGTATTCGGGTACCCGATCAGGCCTTGTTGCCAGGACCCTCTTTTGCATTGTAGTTCCTTTTCTTTCTTCTGCATTGTTTGTAGCTGCATTGTAGCTCATCTTAAGGGGGGGTGTTAGAGTAAAGTTAATTAACTTTACTCTCCTCTTAAGATTTCACTTTATGCATATATTAGTCATTTAATAATTAATATTTAATTATTAAATGCTCTCACCTTAGGGTTAGGTTTTCCTTTCAGTGTTGATCTCCTTTATAAGGATTGATCTCTTGTATTTTTCATTCTACTTGATTCATTTTTCTCTGATAATAAATCTTTTCACTTTGTCAGAGCCAAAACCCTTGTTTTCGTTCTCTCTCTTTCTCTGTGATAGGTTTCTTGCATGCAGGTTTCTTTGGGTTCTGTGGATTTGTATTTCTCAAATCGTACAATCACTTTGTAATGTATTGTAAGTCAGTGAGACTTCTCATTTTGTGTTTGAGCAGTGAGCTCTAGGTGGTTGGCCTGATTGCATGTGCAATCCCCTTCATGTAATATTTGTATACCTTGATCAAGTATATAGATATTGTGGGTATCAACCCCACCGGGGTTTTTTCCTTTGCAAATTTTTCCACGTATAAATATTGGTGTTATGGTGTTGCCTCTTTATGTGTTATTTGGTGTATACACTTTAATTTTATTTATTGTTAACCAGTTAATGAGCAATAAGTTCAAAACTAACATTACCAATAGAACACTGATTCACCTCCCCTCTCAATGTTCTTGGGTTCCAACACTCCCGATCATCAAAGCTTCTCCATCTTTAGGTTTGTAAATGGTGAAAAGTGATGATAAACTATTATAAAACCATAAAGATCCGGCCACAAACAATTTAAGTCCTACAATGAAACATTCACCAATACCAATAGAGATACCTAAGATCATGTAAATCAAAAAAAAAAAGAAATATTGCCATTCACATATCTAGTAGGGTTTCAATCTGATGAATAATGATGAACAATGAATACTCTAAATGGTACTGGGAGGGGGAGGGGTGAATCAGTACTTACAAAAATTGCTTAACAACTTATCAAGTTAAAACAATGCTAACCGGTTGTCTTCATTACTGAACTTAATCATGGAAATACCGGTTAAACACACTAAGACTTCAGACAACATAAATAGGTAAAACTGAATACTTCAAATACATTCAATACTTGATAACTACTTCACCCATAAACACATGCATGTGGTATATCAACAATACCATAACCATTAGCTCTGCATGCATAATCACTTAGACAAAGAATACTTAGTCATCACATGAAAATGCACAACTCATGACACACAAATTTTTCACGTGGAAACCCTAATGGGAAAAACCACGGTGGGGATGAATACCCACAAGCTTGTTTTGAACTCTTTTGAAGCTCGCTCTGTTAGGAGCCTAGTCCGATTAAAGACTTTACAATAAGGTTCTGCTAGGAACCGATCCTATTAAAGATTGCCCAGTTAAGGGATGGCTATATACCCTGTTAAAGGTTGAAACCCTGTTAAAAGTTACCTTGCTAGAGGATTTAAAGAACTCAATGAACTTGAGTCACCTGGTTAGAGGATTTATAGTAAGCCTGTTGAAGTTACTCGACAAAGGGATTTTCCTTCTATTGAAATGGTTAGAAGACAACAGGTAAAACTCTGATCTGATAACAACACTATATGCTAAGGCAGATCCTTTTCAGTTCCTCTACTCTGCAATCACACTCTGCAGTTTTCTCTCACTGGTCTGGCAAGTATCTCATCATTCAGATACATACACAACTTTTGCCAACAACTTATAATAACAAATATCATTGACCTTATAGACAACAATTAGGTCGGTAGCATAAACCCTAAACCCTAAGCATTTAGGTTTACAATTATAGGCGGTCCAATCCGAAACATCCAAACACTTTTAATAGAATGAAACAATCTCAAATAGATCACGAGTCATTCTGCATCATCCATTCTTCACCGCACATAGAAATTAGTAACCCATCACGCTTTCTTCTCATATCGCTTAGCAAAATGTTCATTCCCAAGGTAGACATTTAATGCAATCGATCTTCACATGCAAGATCCTCAAGGAAATCCTTCACGTTGACAAAACTGACGTGGCATCTTGATCTCATCCTCATTTCTTAGATAACTCATCATAGAATATCATCGGTTGTATTGCACAATCTAGATTTCCAAACTGGAAACCCTAGAGTTGAGACTACCAACCGGTAGTCACACTTAGTGAAACCCTGACTTTGGTTCACTACATCTCTTCATACCGGTTCTTCAACTTGATCATCAATAACAACTGCTTCCAATCTTCATACCGGTTGACCTATACTTATTGAAATCAATGACAACATATATTATTATCATATCATCATGTGCCAACATACAGGTTCATCAAATGCCAACACAATCTCCATTGTCTTCCTATCTCCATTGATCTTTCTTGATATATTTGCTCTCAGATTTTATGTGTGCATAAGAGCTCAATAAAGAACGAAAATTTGGGTGATAGCTTGATCGCAAGAAGGATTGATTGCATAATTAGTGTTCTCATTAGGGTTGATAATGAAGGAGAGTATCCTCTTATATAGAAGACATTGTAGGAAATGGAGGAATAAAATTAAGAGGTGTAGAGATAAATGGTCGGCTAGGATTAAAGGGTAGGTATAGGAAATAATTAAATGATAAAGGGGGTAGGTAAGAGAATAATTAAGAGATGAATGACATGTGTCTTGGGTAGAAAAGGCTAATGAATCAATTAAATAAATACAGATGTATTTAATTAATAGAGGAAGTGAGATCAATTAAATAAATAAAATATTTATTCAATTTAGGAAAATGAGAATTTAAATAAATAAAAGTATTTATTTAAATGAGGAAAGACTTAGAAGAGGATAAATGAATGAATGAATTAAATAAATATTTATTTAATTAATTGAAGACTTAGGATAAAATAATTAAATAAATAAAAATATTTATTTAATTAGACAGGACAATTTTAAGTGTCTACAAGGTTTATTCAGGGATCCGATAGGTTCCTCCTCAACAAAATAAGTTCTTCCACTATTCTATGTCCTCCTATTACCTTGTTTACATTCAAGGAACAATGTCCTCCTTCTCCATACTTAAAACAAGTTCCTCCAAACTTGCTCTTTTCATCCCTCTTATAACCCTCGTTCTGGTAGCCACTATGTCCACCATTTTGGTAAAAGTTCCTATCATCTCTTCGGTGCGAATTATCATCTTTGCCTTCTTCCTTGCCTTTCTTCTGCTCTGCAAAAGATCTTCTATTTCTAGTAAATATTTTTTCTCTTTTAAATTTTCCTCCTCTTCCTCTTTGTCTCTGCTCATGTCTTTTGTTCAACTTTTCCTTAGCCTTCAAGGCATATTGATAAGCCTCTTCGACACTCTGCAACTTGATTAAACTGGTCTCCTCCTATATAGAAATCTATAATCCATTTATATACCTTGCAGTTTGTTCAACCTCATTCTCGGTAATGTCTGGATCTAATGTTCAACTTGTAGAACTCTTCTGTATACTCCTTCATCGTAGACTCCTGCTTTAGGTTTTGCAATTTTTGGAACATATTCACTTTATAATCTGTAGGTAAGAAATTCGCCTTCAACTTACTCAACATCCTATCCCAAGATTTAAATTTCTCTTTTCCTCTTCTCTATCTATTCATTTGCAAATTTTCCCACCACAGCAACGCATGTCCTTTCAACTTTGTGCAAGCGTACCTCACCTCCTTATCTTCACTTGTGTTTTGAAAATCAAAATATTTCTCCATCTCTATAATCCAATTGAGCAATTCATCCGATTCTAACTTGCCATCATAGACTGATGGGTTAAAATGTGGTTTAGTATTCGCTCTTGTCAAGGCTCTTATGAACCTCTCTTCATCCAGATCAATCATCAGTGGATTTGCTCTGGCTTCTCTCACTCACACTTCTTCTTCTTCATCTTTGCTCACATCCTCAATATGTCGACATCTTCCCTCAACTGTTTCAACAACTTCCAATAAGGATGCAATATGTCTCAACATATCCATCACCGTTGGATTGCATCTCTCCATGCTCTACCTCTAACATTTTCTCTTCGAGCCATTTCAACAAGTCCTCTGTAGCTGCAGGTCAGATTTGCAATCCACCACTCAACAACAAATTTCAATAGGACACAATCTTCCTGGATGAAGAATCTTCACTCTAATACCAACTGACGCAACTATGACAAGAGGGTCCTTAAAGAGAATTGTTCGGACTGTGCAACAATATCACACAATAGAGACAACAACATAGATAGAGAGAATGCCAAATCGAAACTTGATTATACTATGAATTCAAGTACAACTAGTCAACAACATCCGGGCTATAAATAGGCTAATAGGCCTGATTACAGAACATACCATTTGGAACCCAAGAGATGTTCAAAATTTGATCTATATCTATTTGATCATCATTTGCTACCTCTGACTACTCAACTAGGATCTAATACATCAAATATATAGCATCTAGAACACATCTAGGTCGACCAAAGAAAGAATACAATCCCAAAGGCGGGAAAGTGTTTAACGTGCAAATAGGTCGGTCCCAAGCATGAAGAAAATCCTCTAAAAAAGAACTGAAATGAAATGCAAACCAAAAGGAGGGTCGATCAAGAATATGGGAACATCGTATGAGGTGCCAATCGGCTCCATAAGTCAAGGAGATACTCTGCAAGGTAAGGAAACACCATCTAGTCATTAAGGTTCAAACTGGTCTGGAAACTGAAAATTGCAAGACATTCCAAAAGTGAAATCTTGTCGGAAAGAGATCCAAATGAGCCGAGATCCAAGATCAAGGTACAAGAACATGTCTACATGCTAAATCCAACTCCACACTAAAAATGAGAAACTCAGAGGGGTTCAGAGTGAAACATAGAAAATGAATTGAACAAGAAACAAAATAGAAAGCAAATATTTTTGGTTGATGCAAGATTGCCAATGAACCAAGGTTGCTCATGCACCAATTTCCCAGTCATAGCTAGTTGTTATCCTCAATTTTAGCTCACTCAAGTTGTGGGATAACCCTTACAATTATTTTTTATTTCTAGCCTGCATCCTCTAAGAACGCATGCCGAGGCACTTGTCAAACCCCCTCATGCATAGTTAGGTTCCTTGAGAAATCATCTCATTTGGATCCCTTAATTTATCTTTTGAAAAATTGTTAAAAGTTTGTTTGTTAGAGTTAGTCTTTTTCCTCTTCATGCATTTGAAGTTTTAAAACCAGAAATGCACATCTATCATTGCATATGTACTTCGGTTTTTATAACCAGAAGTACACATTCATCACCAATGGACATTCTTTTTGGGTTTTAAAACTTGAAGTACATATTTTAAGTCCATCTTATGTGTAGTTTAGGTTTTCAAACCCGAATGACAGGTTATCCATGTTGCATAAAGTGCAAATCAGGTTTTAAAACTTGATTTGTATATTTCTCTCTTATCCCACATGAAAACCTGATGTGCACTTTCTCTGCATTTCCTCACACATATTTAAATTGGGTTTTAAAACCCCATTTACATCACCTTTCACTTGTCACTTGCACATCGGGTTTGAAAACCTGATATGTACCTTTTGCATCACATGCACATCGAGTTTTAAAACCCAATGTGGAACCTTAACTGAAACTTACATGTCAAATAGGTTTCAAAACCTGAATAACATGTTTATGCATTGTCACTTGCATTTTGGGTTTTAAAACCCAAAATGCATATCTTTACCCATTGACATGCATCTCAGGTTTTAAAAGTTGAAATGCACATTTATCCAACCTAAGTGTAAATCGGGGTTTGAAACTTGATTTACATGTATTGCCAATCTTTTGTTGCAAATCAGGTTTTGAAACCCGATTTTCATGATTTGACCCTTTCTTTTTGCAAATTGGGTTTTGAAACACGATTTATATGTTTTGACCCTTTCTTGTTGCAAATCGGGTTTTAAACCCTGATTTGTAATTTTTGATCTAGTATATTAGAATTATTATTTTTAATTCTAGGGAATCTTTAATTCAGTACTGCAACTATGTTCTAAATGCCAGATTCCACACACCAGGACCAAATGACTTCAAAGCGTAAGCTCCCTTGCAATGATATAAAGACTACTTGACAAAGGATATTGATGTTGAAGGCCTATTTCCAGATACTTAGTTTATTTTTCAGGTTGTTAGTTATGCATTATGTAATTTCTTTATGGTATTTTACATATTTATAAAATTATAATAACATGTAACAACAACACAAGTCCAAAGTTAGATAGGAGTCTGTTGTTGAATAAGTCAAAATTAGTTGCAAATTTCCCTCTTTTCGCTCAATGCTTTTCTCTATATAAAAAGGAAGCCTCGTTGTAAATAATTATCTTTAATTTTATACAACAAAACTTTGCCAAAGTAAAGAGGAAAGTGAGACTTTGAGTTCATATTGTTATTTTGTGAATTCAATCAAAGAAGAGAACATCTTTGGCATTCAAACTTTCTGTTGAATTCATTATGGTCTATGGTGAGAGTGTTCTTACGTCATTCTTATTATAGAATCTTGATTTGATTGAGTAAAAGTGGTGTGAAGAATTATTGTTTATAGAATAGATCATATTCAGTTTTGTAAACTTCGTGCTACTTTTTAGAATTTGAGAATTAAGAATTGTGTGTGGATAACAATATAAAAACTTTGAGCTGTGTCTTGTTATCTTGGAGAAAATCAATATTGGGTCACAAAAGTTATTCATATAATGTTTTTAGGATTATAGTGTGTTAAAGACTTTGGGCTTTCATTACTATTCTCTCGTCCTGAGACTTTGTTATGAAAAGTTCATTGGTAAACTTCTAAGTTTTTTTTTTCAATAACTTAGTCATTTATCAATTATTATTGCTCTCAGTTGGAGTATCCTTCTTGAAATAAGAGAAAAGGATAAGTGTCTATTTTGAAAAAAGAGAATAAGATAATATAACATCCCAAGTTTGGATTATCTAATAAATAATCATAAACCATTTTAGAGAAATAAGCAAGCAACCTCCCATCTGCAAGGAGAGATTTGATCTCACACAATGTGGCTGAAATCACCATTTTGCAAACCTCACAAGCCTACAAAATTTTCAACCGACAAGGTCTATCAAACAATAATTCCCTCTTTCTTTTGATACTTTTTCTATTGCTTCTAGAATGCACTTTGTTTTGTTATTAAGATTTAGATATCTTGAAAATATGGTTGAAATAATTTTATTACTATATAGAGAAGCATTATTGAATATCTAATTTGTTAATGACATTGCTCTTTTCTCTAAATTGGATGAAGAATTTTTTTCAATAACCGAATGGGTGAAATTAACATATATTTAATGACATTAGGAGATAAAATCTATTTAAAAAAAATAAAATCATTATGCTATGTTAGTCTCAATAACCTCCTAAACAACATGATAAATATTGTTGGAAAGGGGTGGTCCTTTTAAATAGTTAAGGTGTCTTAGGATTCCTTTTTCTATTAACCCTTCATTGAAAAGTATGTGGAATTTGATGTTTTAGAAAATTAACTTTTACTTATTTTTAAATAAAATAGTTAGTATTTTTTCATTGTTGATCAATTTTAAATAGGTGAAAAAAAATATCTTATAGTATGCCTTTATACATATGGCTATTTAACATCTACTAAATTTAAATATTCAAAAGCTTCCTATTGAAATCAGGGATCACTAAGAGCGAGGGGTGGGGGTGAATCAATGATCTACCGGTTTTCAAATTTTTAGACTTAACTTTAGACCACCGAAAGCATACACTTGAAACAAAAATGCAAAAGCAAAAAACAATCAACCACAAAATCATAACACCGGATTTTTATGTGGAAACCAAAATGGGAAAAACCATGGTGGGATTTGAACCCACAATATTATTCCACTATGGCCAATAGAAAAACAATATTATAATATGGGAATGCACAGGCATTCAGTCACACTGCCTAGAGCTCACTGCTCAAATACAATAAGGGCTACAACCCCGAAAGGCTCATTGCCTTACTGATTAATTACAATGATAAAGTTTAGAAAAATTAACTCCAAATTAGCATCTACAATGCTTGGATGAGTTCCGGTTAAGTACCAAATATACTGACTGGATCACCTCTATTGTTCTGCTCTATTTTGCCCTGTTCAATGTCTCAGCTAGCTACTAGATCAAGAATGCGCACATGAAACTACACCAAGATGGATTCTCGATCACCACTCGCTCTCTTACAATCATATCATCCACCAAAAAGATCACAAAATAGATAATTTACCATGTCGAATTTCTAGTGTAATGTGTATTCACATGTCAACTTGACCGGATAACAAAGGATGAATGCAGATCACAAAAATAAATATTAAATGATGTTACTATTTTGACTCAATAAATCCATACATGATTCATAGTACCACAATCACCGAAAAGCTTCCAGACCAAAACTGTTCTAATCATCCTGAAATACCAGTTATTTGGCTACCAGTTAACACCTACTTTTGGTAAAGAAGAATTATGATTACCGGATGGAATCTCCATGAATATTTTCCATCAATGACAACCCTAAACCAATAATAAACCATTAGAAGCCACCAGATGAGTTTCAATTGCCAACAATCTCCCCCTTTGGCATTGATGGAAACACTCGTGAAAAATGGCTAAGTGTTGAACACTGTATACCAAATCAAAAGAATTTCTAAGGCTCCCCCTTAGACAAAGAATTTCATTCTTCTATACTGTACATTTTTCATCTTTCCTCTCCCCCTTTGACAATAATGCCAAAGATGAGGCGATGTCCAAAATTTATATACAAAGATACTTGCTGAAGAATTTACAAATACTTGAAGATGTCAGCAATAATGGTCTTCAAAGATCCTAGTTGAGTGTCCCACCAATTCTTCAAGTTATCCAAAATTGTAATAAATGCACTAAATACAATGAGATGAATCTCTACTTCCCTCATATCGGATGACACGGGTTGAGCCATTGCCTTCATGCAGTCTAATTTATTGCTTAGCATGGTGTCCAACCGGGGGCCAATTAAGTTTCAGAGCTCACCAACTCTCCTCAAAATTCTGTCCTTGTCCACATTGAGATTTGAGATCTAATCATTTAGAGCCAAAATTTGTCCTTCCACACTTCTGGTTGGAACTACATTGGGATCAAAGGACTGTGAAATACTAGCAAGTTTGCCATGGCAAACACTTATTTGCTTGTCTATATCTATAATGAATTTAGGAAAAATTAGACATGACTTATACAGTTTACCACCTTCTGTCAGGGTATCTGAAATAACCTGCAAACCTTTATTCAATCTCACCCTATCATCCTCAATCAACTTTTGGAATGTCTGCATCTTTACATCCTTAAATCTATCCAAAACTCGCTTAGTAGCAGACTTCTCTAAAGAATCAAAACTGGTATTTACACTATTAATCAATTGAAACAATTTACTAGAGGGGCTAACATTAGAATCTAACTATACATTCAAAGCCACCTTCTACAAAACATCAACACACATCAAAATGAGATTTTTGTCTTCTGATTCAGACTTCACCAGATCCTGGCTAGCCTGGGCTTGAACAGTAGATGTGAGCATCAACTTCTGGATAGGGGACATATATCCAAGGTTTAGTGGACCATCTAGATTAATGGAGATTTGAGGTGGGGTCCTTGAGACTACAAGAGCGTTAATTGTTGGATTAACAACTTCTTTGCCCTTGTCTACCTTTGCAGCCTTAACCTTTGCACCCTCAACTTCCTTTTTACCTTCTCCATCCCCTTTATCTTGTGCATCGGTGTTGCCACTTGGTGTAGTATCATCCCTTTGAATTTCAGGGGCTACTGAACTGTCTACTACCAGAGGATTATCACCACTCTCAGCATCAAGATTTGTGTTGCCTTTGTTGGCATTCTACACTCTTATGAGAAATGGTTGATGTTGTTATTGATGGCAACCAACCGATAATGGTTTTCTACACATGCACCAACATCGTAGACATCATAAACCGGCAGGTACCGACATCGACTAGCACGTTCACCGACATCCAGATTACACCGAAAATGAAGTATACTAGCACTCAGGCCAACATGAGACAAGTTTTTCTTATATGAATTGTATTGTAAATATAATTAATTATTTGTAAGCCGACTTGGTATATTGTAAAAGACTCATATATGTATGAGATCTTATAGATCATTTTCATATAAGGAATGATATGATAGGATAATTATTGTTGATAGCGAGAGGTTTTTGGTTGAGGTATTTGACTGATCTTAAATTGGTACTGAACCAGACATTAGAGATGCTATTTTGAGCAGTATATTGTATTGCATTTAATTATCCATTTTGTAGTCAGTGAGACTCTTCTATTGAGCAGTGCGCTCTAGGCTGTTGGCCTTCCTGCATGTGCAGGCCCTTATTGTAAGTAATATTTATTCATATTGGTCAGTGAGTAAATATTGTGGGTCACAAATCCCGTCGAGTTTTTTCCAATGTCGAGTTTCCTCACCAAAATATTCTGTGTTATGGTGTGTATTTATGTCATCTCTGTTATTTCTCTTTACTGCATTATTTCTTGTTTACCGGTACATTGATTTGGGTTGCAAAGTTATAAATGAGTTTAAATATTCCATCAACCAGTTAGACACTGATTCACCCCCTCCCCCCCCCCCCCTCTCAGTGTCTTTGGGACTATCATTGAATCTAACAATTGGTATCAAAGCCTGGTCCTCTATTTGCAAAAGCCTAACAATTTGAGGAAGATTCTGAAACTTGTACAGATGGAGAGTTTGAGAAAATAGTTGGAAGGAGCTCTTGAAGATTTTGATGCAGAAAAATTGAAGAATATCAAACTTGAAGATGATCTAAGGACTGCCCAGTAATTCATAAAAGGACTTCAAGAGAACTTGGTTATAGCACAGAATAAGAGTAAGGAACTTCATGAACAAATGCAGAAACATGATGATGAAAAGGAAACTCTTAGAGATATTGCAGAAAAGTTGAGACAAGAAAACACCAATATGAGGAATGAAATGCAAGATTTAACCATGAGGCTATGTAAGAATATTGAAGACAAAAAGAAGAATGAAGAAGACTTGATTAGAAGACTTAATGATGGAGGCAATGAGAATCTGAGACTTTATCATGAAAATGATATGCTAAAGATAGATCTGATTCACATGCAACATGATAAAGATGAAATTGTGAGACAAGTTGGGACTCTGGAAAATGAGTTGATCACTGCAAACGAACATAAAGACACATTCAAGAAAAGTTCAAAAAGACTTGATGACATGTTGAAAAGATAAAAACTTGACGGAGATACAGTTGGACTTGGATTTGAACTTGGAGAAAGTTCTGGGACTGCAAACAATCAAGATTATAGCAAACCAATAAGACAATCTAATGCTTATAAATTTAATGGGAAAATTTTTAATTGCAACAAGTATGGTCATAGAGAAAATAAGTGCAGATTTAGAAATAATTAGAATACAAACTTACCCACCGGTCAATGTTCCAAATGTAATAAAGTTGGTCATAACTCAGAAAATTGCAGAATGAATGTGAAATGCTATGTTTGTGGTATATTTGGACATTTATCTAATCAATGCAGAACACAAACTAGTCAAGGATATGGAAAGGCTATTTAGAGGAATAATGTAACTTGTTATGCATGTAACAAGATTGGGCATATTGCAAAATTTTGTAGAAGCAAGACTATACCGGTGAATAATAAAGGATCTAATGAATAGGGAAAATAAAAGGTAAGCGAAATAAAGCAAGAATTTTCAAAACAATGGATTAAGAAGAGAGATTAGAGAATTGATGAATCTATCTCTGCACTAGTAGAATAGAGTAACCCTCCACTGGTAGGAGATTCTTCATCTAACTAAGAAATAATCCTTAGGGGGTATGGCAGAAAGTTGAAAATCATGCATTCTACCCTCGGTTGATGGGAAGAAGATACATTTCTTCTTTACCGACAGATGAGTTAAGATTTCACTTAATCGAAAAATATTTATTATGGTAGTTGGAGAGAATTTTTGGCTATAAAGCATCAGAAAACCCTCATTTGCATTCACCAAGCATTCAAACATTCAGAGAGCGGGAAATTGAGCTAAGGCATCCTAAGGCAAGCAACAAAGTGTTTTTCAGGAAATCAAGGATTTCAAGCAAGAGGTATTTATCTTTCGAAATGAAATCTTCATCTTCTATACCTGAATTTATTGCAAACCCTACTATGGTAGAAAACATTAAGTGCCCTAGGCCCGTGCTTAAGATCATCCTTGAAATTGCCAAGCAAGATGATTCTATGAGAGCTTTTTCAAAAATTCCGAAGGGAGTCGCTTTTGTTGAAGACCCTAGGATCTACATTCACTGCTAAATAGAGAATTTAGGGATTGATGATTTAAAGAATATGTACAATGATGTTATTATTGATGAACAAGGTCTGATTAAACATGAGCATAAGATTTTAGGAGACTTAGGATTTGTCAAAATTTTAAACATTCCAGAATTTCCAGATGAGGTAGTACGTCTTGTACTAAGCAGAGTTCACAGAGAGTTCATGTGGCTTGACTCTATTTTTTAAAATCACTAAGGAGGCAATAAAGATAGTTACTGGTTTTCCTTCAACCAGTGTTAGACCTGACAAAAGGAAAAAGATACCAAACAAGGGTATACTAGAATTAATTAGAGCTACATTTGATAACAAATCTCTTAGGGTTAATGATATCAAAGATGCAAATGTGAGATATGTGAGTATGGTACTTGGCTATAGAGTTACTCATGCAAATAGATTAAATTCAGTTTCTAGTCTATGTATTCATAGTGCACATGAAATGGTTAAAAACAATGCTAGGATTGATATCTGCGAATGGCTTAAGGATGAATTGATTGACAACTTGAAAAACATTAAGGGTGACAAGAAGGAAACATTCCATTTTGGTAACCTACTTGTGTGTCTAATGCTCTACTTCACCAAAGAGATACCCAACATTGGTCATAAGGACTTTGGATATGACATCCTGGTAGGTAGATAGATCAAGGAAGCTTTTACCAACATTGGTGCTAACAGTGTTTACATAGTGAAAACCTATTTTCAAAACTTCCAAACTAAAATGAAGACTAGAGAAAGGATACCGCAGAACATAGTAGACAAATATGACAAGAAAATATGTTTTGTGATCAAACGAGATGAAACTTGGATGGAAGTTGTTACTCCTAGAACCTTTTGGATAACAGAAATGGGTTAAGAAGTGGATCTGAATATTCTTGAAGCATATGCTAAGACACTTCTTGATGCACCTAAGGAACCATTTGAAGAAATTTTTGGTAATGCTGAGACTATTGAGAGCGTTGTTTCAATGCAAAAATAGAGAAAAAGAAGAGAAAAACTTATCTGAGATGCATCCGTAATGGCAAAGGAAGTAAAAGAAAATATGATGAACATAAGTGGCATTTCATCTAGTGAACTGGAAGGATTGAAACTAGAAGCTCATGTTTCACTGGTTGGCACTTCTTTGGATATAGATAGTGGTAAGGCTACAAAATTCAAAAGAGTGGAAAGGAAGAAGATAAAACCCTCATCAGTATCTTCTCCTTCACCTAAAAAGCCTAGAACATTAAGGAAGAAGTAGCAAATAGTAAGAGAACCTAAGAAAAAGCTAACTCCTAAAAAGAAACAAACCAAGACATCGGATACACTTACACCAGAGGAACTGGTAAATGAGATAACACAAGATGGTAATCTAAGCAATGTAAATAAGTATTATCATTCATTGAAGGATTCTGACAAGGATATCATAGAAGAAAGTAACATTTTGCATTTAGACATCTATAAGAAAGTTTTGATTGAAGTTGTAGATGATTTGCCGAATGATTTATATCTAAGATTAGAGGCTAAACACATGTCAGTAATGGAATTAGATAAAAAGATAAAAGTTGAAGCATTATTGGTTGTACATCCTATGAAATATAAAGAGGAAATTGATGAACTAATTTATGAAGCAAACCAGTCAGTTTTTGTAAGTGGACACCGAAAGGTTAGCCTAATGGCTGGGAGAGTAAAAGAGATTGCTGATGAAACTGTGGAGTGTTGGGATATATTTTTTGTTGAAAAAGAAAAGAAAGAGGAAAGGGAGAGATAGAGGATGGATAAGTCTTTTACGAAGGGTACCAAAAGGATAAAGGTAAAGGAAAGATTGGTGGTGTTCCTACTATAAAGATCACAGATAACATTCCTCCACCAGCACATGACACTCCTCCAATAACTTCAGCATCACCGATAAATATTGTTAGGATTCCCAAAGATACTGAGAGGGGGGTTGAATCAGTATCTGACCGGTATAATAATTTTCTTAACTTATAGCATGAAAACCATATCAAAACTGTGTACCGGTAAACCAAAAATAATGCAGTAAATAAGAGAAATAACCACAATATAAGAGACACACCATAACACAATAATTTTAACAAGGAAATTTGGTGTGGGAAAAACCTCGGTGGGATTTGTGACCCACAATATTCGCTTACTAGCCAATAAGAGAATATTACTGGTTACAATAGGGGCTTGCACATGCAGGAACACCAAGTGCCTAGAGCTCACTGCTCAATTACAAAAAGAAGTCACACTGACTTACAAAATGGATTATACAAATCCAATGTCTTGTATTGCTTCAGATCAACATCTACTATGCTAGATTCAGTACCAGTTTAAGCTCAGCTACATACATAAACCCTTATCCAATGTATGCCTTACAATTCGCATATTAGGTCTGTATTAATCCTTCCATCTATCTCTATCACACTAAATGATCTACAATGATCTCATACATATATGAGTCATGTTACAATCCGCCAAGTTGGATTACAAAAGATTTTATAATTAAATACAAAATACATTTAAACAAAATTCCTATTGGCCAGGGTGCCGGCGATCAATCTTTTCGGTGCTGGTGATCTATGTGTCGGTGTTGAGTGTGTCGGTGTCGGTGCCTATCGATATCATAGGTTTGCAAGGTTTCCATCAATGAAAATACCTTCAATCACCTACAATTTCTCATTGGAGTGTGCATTTGCCAACAATCTCCCCCTTTGGCATTGATGGCAACACTCATGAGAAAAATAAAAAAGTGTCCAAAAAGAATCTGCCAAAATTGTCTTACCAAAACTGTGTTGTCAAAAATGTATGCTCCCCATGAGCTGATCATTTTTCTCATTTCCACTACTCCCCCTTTGACATCAATGACAAAGGGTGTCATTCACTGTTAGTGGAGTGAGGTTCCTGCCTAGATCCTTGTAACTGGGGGGTTACAATCTGGAAAAGATCTGCCAATACCAAATTCTGACTATCATTGAACCTTTTACTATCCTTTAATGCCACTTCTATTCTCTGAACTGTACCGGTTAGTATGTGCATTTTCTCTTCCGGTGTCTTAAGTCTGGGAACCAAAGCCTTAGAAATTTCTTTTCTCAAAGAAATGAGGTAATCTAGTTTAGGACCTAGTTTGCATTTCAAGTTCTTTGCCTTATCCTTTATCTTTTCTTTGTCTTTTTCCAACTTCTCAATTTTCTCTTCAAGATCTGCAATGTTCTTTTCAATTTCCAAAAATGAATCTGATGATCCTATTAAATTGTCAGCAATATTGTTAATGTCTTCTTGAGCTTTGCTGATCTTCGAATCTATGTTCTCTATCAAAATATTAGTTTTGCAGGTGTCTTTGTACAGTTTCTTGAAATCCAAAATTTTTTCTCCTAGTGTCGGTAATAAGGTTTCTATTTTCTCCTTATTCTTCTTCACTAATTACTCAAAGAATTTATCTTTCTCCTTAATCATTCTCTCCCTAAATGTGTCCTCATTTATCTGATCAACTGTCAAAATGTTACCAGTGATGTATTTAGACAATGTGTCTAGTTGACCTAAAGAATCTTTACTTCCCATAATGCACTTGGGTGCTATCAATTTAAGAATCGGAATTGTGTCATCAATAGCCTTATAGGCTTGTGCATTACATTCAGTGATCTTCTTAATAGAATCCAATAATACCCCTATCACGTTCATTGGTCTGAATTCTATCATTGAAGTACCAGATGTCTGCCCAACTGTTTTTACAATTTTTGTGCTATCCATTGTAGTAGTAACTTTGCTTGTCTCGACCTCTGGTAGGTCAGTTTGTGTTTGCATTTCTACTAGCAAAGTTTTAGGCTTTTCAGTTGTTGTCGGTGGCACTGTCTTTGTCTGAATCTCAACCTGTTTCTCAGCCTATGTCTCAAAGGGTTTCTCTAAGCTCTCAACTGTCAGTTTCTCAGATGTAGTCTCTCTATGCACTGTCGGTTTCTCTATATTCACCTCTGATTGTTTTTCAATTTCATTTACTGGTGCTTCAGATGGTTTCTCAGTGGTGTCCTTTGTCGGTTTCTCTGTATTTGTAGGTTTTTCAGTGCTTATATTTACAGTCTCACTAACTCCAACCTCCAGTCGGTGGCTCAGTAGCCATATCTTTCTTCTTGTCCTCAGTGGTCTCTTTATCTACCACAATATTCACCTCTTGTGTATCTATATTCATGGTATACAAAACTTTACACTCAGGATTTGTATCCTCTAGAGGAGTCTCCATACTCCCTTTAGCTGGTTGATTGTCAACGATTTCTACTAGTGGAGTATTAGAAAGAGATGGGGGTAATTTATCAGTTATTTTTAGGTTCGAAGGTCCACCTTCCTTACCTTTCCCCTTATCCCTGTCCTTTTGATATACTCTGATAGTCTTGGGTCTTTTGAGTTCTTCCTGTTTCTCCTTTTCAACAAAGAATGTCCCATTGGTCTGCAGTCTCTTCTGAAATTTCATTCATTATTCCTGCCATCAATGCTACATGTCAGTGACCAGTTGAAAATACTGTCCAGTTGACTTCAGTGATTAATTGATCAATCTCTTCAGGTGAGTTCACTGGGTGAACTGCAAGTAATTTCTCAATTTTTATTTTCTTATCTAGCTCAACAATAGCTACCCTTCTAGCTTCTAGTCTTCTGTAGAGATCAGTGGGTATTTCATCAACAATTTCCATCAAAAATTTCTTGTAGATGTCCAAGTGTAAGATTACACTATTTTCTATGCTTTCTCTATCATCAGTGGAAAGTGTGTTATACAGTTTGCTAATGTTTTTCAACTTTCCATCCTTTGTTATTTCACTTAAAAGTTTATCCAGTGGAGCAATGTCTTGTTTTACCTTCTTCTTCAAAGTCAACTTTTTAACTGGAGGCCTTACTGCCTGTTTCTTTTGCCTTGTTCTCCTAGGTGTGGGTGAGGGTATTGGTGAGGGTTTTCTTTTCCTTTCTACCCTTTTGAATACTGCCGGTATATCACTTTCAGAAGAAGTTGCAATCGGTGAAAGATGAGTTTCCGGTTGAAGTCCTTCCAACTCAGTTTCCTTAATACCAGTTTGCTTCAATACATCTTCCTTAATAGCTTTAGCTTGTCTAGTTCCCTTCCTCACTATTTGCTCAACTTTCTTAACTCTTTTCTGTGACTAAATACCACTCTCAATTGTTTCTGTATTTCCAAAGACTTTCTTAGAGGGTTCCTTTGGTGCTTCAAGGAGAGATTTTGCATAAGTTTCAATGATATTATCATCTGTTTCATATCCCATTTCAGTTACCCAGATTGTCCTAGGGACAAATACCTTCATCCAAATTTCATCTTTCTTGATTACAAAACATATTTCCTTTTGATATTTATCTACAATTTCCCGAGACAGCCTAATTCTTGTCTTCATTCGAGCCTTTAGTGCTTGAAAATGTTCATTTATGTTTTTATCTCTAGTTTCTCCCATGTTGTTTAATGTATCCAATAGTTTCTTTCCTACCAGTATATCAAAACCAAAATCTCTCCTACCAATACCGGGTACTTGCTTAGTAATGTATAGCATTAAACATACAAGCAAATTTCCAAATCTAAAAGTTCCTTTCTTATCTCCTTTGATCTTTTTCAGATTGTCTATCAATTCATCTTTAAGCCATTCACACACATCTATTCTAGCATTATCATTAACCATGTCATATGCACTTTTAATACACAGGCTAGATAATGAGTTTAACCTGTTTGCATGTGTAGCCTTGTAGCCTAAAATCATACTGACAAATCTGACATTTATGTCCTTCACATCATTGACTCTAAGTGATCTCTTATCAAATGTTGCAAGGTCCATTACTGTGTTATTGGAGACCTTTTTAGTTTTGTCAGGCCTGCTACCGGTGGAAGGTAACCCTGTTACTACCTTAACCACTTCTTTTGTGATATTATGAATTGAATCCCACCAAAAGAATTCACCATGCACTCTACTTAGCACAATCCTTATAACATCCTTGGGAAAATCCGGGACACTAAGGATTTCAGTAAAACCTAGGGTTTCTACTATCTTATGTTTCGGTTTGATATTTCTAGATTCATCACATAAAACAGTCCTATACATGTTCTTGATTTCTTCATCTCCTAATTCCTCTATATGACAATGTATGTATATCCTAGGATCCTCTACATAAACTACTCCTTTAGGAATTTGAGAAAATGCACCTAGGGTATCATATTTCTTTGCTATTTCGGGAACAAGTTTGAATATGGGTCTAGGTTGTTTGATAACCTCAATCATAGTAGGGTTTGCAATAAATTCAGAAGTGGATGAGGAAGCCATAGTTATAAATACCTCAATCTTCCTTAAGGATGAGTGCTTGGATGAACTGCTTCACTTTTTCACTAAGGATGCCTTCGCTCAGGAATTTTCGTGCTCTCGAAGATTTGAATGTTCGATGAATGAAAAAAGAGCCAAAACACTTACTTTATAATGTAATTTTCTCCAACTACCACATTTAATGCTTTCTGGTTAAGTCACAACTTAACTCATCTGCCGGTAAAGAAGTAATTCAACTTCTCACCATCAACTGAGGGTATATTAGCATGTTTTTCAGTTTGTTGCTAAACCCCCAAAGGTTTTTCCTTTAGTTAGATGAAGAGTCTCCTATCGGTGGAGTGTTACTTTGTTCTGCCGGTGGAGGAGTATTCCCATCAGCATTTTGATTTGACTTTCTGATCCATTGTTTTGAGAATTCTTGCTTTACCTCTTCAACTTTTTCTTTACCTTTCAAGATGGGTCCTTTGTTATTTGCCGGTGGTGTCTTGCTTCTACAAAATTTAGCAATATGTCCAATCTTGTTACAAGCATAACAAGTCACATTGTTTTTCTAAATAGGTTTCCTATATCCTATGTCAGTTTGTGTTCTGCATTGATTAGATAGATGTCCAAATCTTCCACAAACATAACATCTTACATTCATTCTACAATTTTCTGAATTGTGACCAACTTTGTTGCATTTAGAACATTCACCGGTGGGTGTATTAGTGTTCTGATAATTTCTAGATCTACACTGATTTTCTCTATGACCATACTTGTTATAGTTAAAGCATTTTCCATTAAATTTGTAAGCATTAGATTGTCTTACTGGTTTGCTATGATCATGATTGTTTGCAGTACCAGAGCTTTCACCAACTTCAAATCCAAGGCCATTGGCATCACCATTTGGTTTTTGATTCTTTAGCATGTCATCAAGTTCTTCTGAACTTTTCTTGAATTTTTCTTTGTGTTGATTTGCAGCAGCCAGTTCACTCTCCAAGATTCCTTTCTGTCTCATGAGTTCAGTTCTGTCATTTTGTGTATGCATCAAATTTGTCTTTAACATATCATTTAAATGACTAAGTCTTGTGTTTTCATTTCCAGCATCATTCAGTCTTCTAACCAAGTCCTCTTCATTCTTCTTCTGATTTTTAGTTTCTTTACAAAATCTCATAGTCATATCTTGCATCTCATTCTTTATTGTACTATTTTCTTGTCTCATTTTGTTTACCAAATCATTAAGAGTTTCTTTTTCATCTTCATCATTCTGCATCTTTTCACAAAGTTATCTTGTCTTATTCATTGCTACAGTGAAATTTTCTTGAAGTCCTCGAATAATATCCTATGTAGCCTTCAGATCATCTTCAAGTTTGACATTCTTCACTTTTTCTGCATCATAGTCTGAAATAGCCGTTTCCAATTGCTTTCTCAAATTTTCCATCTCTACTAGTGTCAAGATCTTCCTCAAGCTGTTAGGCTTTTGAAAATAGAGGACCATGCTCTGATACCAATTGTTAGGATTACCAAAGATACTGAGAGGGGGGGGGGGGTGAATCAGTATCTGACCAGTATAATAATTTTCTTAACTTATAGCATGAAAAGCATATCAAAACTGTGTACCGGTAAACCAAAAATAATGCAGTAAATAAGAGCAATAACCACAACATAAGAGACACACCATAACACGGTAATTTTAAAGAGGAAATCCGGTGTGGGAAAAACCTCGGTGGGATTTGTGACCCACAATATTCGCTTACTGGCTAATAAGAGAATATTACTGATTACAATAGGGGCCTGCACATGCAGGAAGGCCAAGTGCCTAGAGCTCACTGCTCAATTACAAAAAGAAGTCACACTAACTTACAAAATGGATTATACAAATCCAATGTCTTGTACTGCTTCAAATCAGCGTCTACTATGCTAGATTCAGTACCGGTTTAAGCTCTGCTACATATATAATCCTTATCCAATATTTGCCTTACAATTCGCATATTAGGTCTGCATTAATCCTTCCATCTATCTCTATCACACTATATGATCTACAATGATCTTATACATATATGAGTCATGTTACAATCCACCAAGTCATCTTACAAAAGATTTTTAATTAAATACAAAATACATTTAAACAAAATTCCTGTCGGCCAGGGTGTCGGTGATCAATCTTTTCGGTGTCGGTGATCTATGTGCCGGTGTTGAGTCTGTTGGTGCTGGTGCCTACCAGTATCATAGGATTGCAAGGTTTCCATCAATGAAAATACCTTCAATCACCTACAATTTATCATTGGAGTGTGCATTTGCCAGCACATACAAACAATCAACCGGATAAGGCAACTGAAGAAGTAACACATGATGACACTAACCCAAAGTTTGAAATTATTTTCACCATGAATGTTGATACACAAGATGTAAATATTGTTATGGATAAAGAGACTACAAAGGTTAAGACAAAAAATGTTAAGGATAGTGAGATCTCTGAGCCACCGGCACACACTGCTGACTCTCAGAATATTGAGATACCGGCACAAGCTAAGCAACCAGAGACAAAGAAACCGACAGAGGCTAAAGAAACTAACACTGAGAAATCATTAGAAGCAGAGGTACATACATAGATAAAGAAACCGACATAAAATGTAAGTAAAGAGGAAGCAATTGAGAAGGAAGAAATAGTAAAGGTAATTGGGCAAGTATCTGTTGAAAGGAAATCCATTGCAGAACCAAGCACATCAACTGGATAATTCTAACCAACTAATGTAATAGATGTTCTATTGGGTTATATTAAGAGGATAATAGATTATAATGCATTAGCTTTCAAGGCCATTGATGACACATTACCTATTTTGCAGATGATTGCACCAACCTGTAAGATAGATCATATTAAGGATTCTTTAGGTAAATTGGACACATTGTCCAAATTCATTGCTGGAAATGTTCTAACTATAGATCAAGTGAATGAGGAAACTATAAAGGAAAGAGTTGATAAAGAAAAAAGAAAATTATTTGAGAAAACTATTAAGGACTGTAATAAGCACATTGATTCCTTATTACCGGCACTAAATTCAACTATTTTGGAGTATAAGGAGTTGTATAGAGAAACTTGCAAGCCTCACCATCTGATAGAAGACATTGAAGAGGAAATCAAGAGAACACAAAAGGAGATAGATGACATTGTGGATAATAGGATAGGTTCTTCGGAACTTACATCTATTTTTTAACAAGAAATGACAGTTTTTGAGGAGAAAATAGAGAAACTTGGGAAAGAAAAAGAAAGGATAAGGTTAAAAGCCCAGGAACTAAAAAGCAGACTTGGTCCTAGATTGGACAATCTTATTACTCAGTGGGTTGAGCTAACTAAGGCAACAGTTCAAGGAGAATGGTCACCAGAGTAGCAAATGCATTATCTCACCGGTATGATCCAGCAGACAAATGCCACTATTGCAGACAATAATAAATTTATGCAGAGCCTGAACATAATTGTGGCAGATATCTTTCAGATTGTAACCAACCGGTTACAAGCTTTGAGGTAGGATTTTAACTCCTTTTTGACATCCTTTGTCATGGATGCCAAAGGGGGAGTATTATGGAGAAAAAAAAATACACAGTGGAGATCACTTGCTCAAGGGGAACACATCTTTTTGGGATCAGTTTGTGGACAACAGTTTTTGGATTTTTCTCATGAGTGTTGCCATCAATGCCAAAGGGGGATTGTTGGAATTCTACACTCTTATGAGAAATGGTTGATGTTGTCATTGATGGCAATCAACCAGTAACGGTTTTCTAAACATGCACTGGCATCGTAGACATCATACACTGGCAGACACGTTCACCGGAATCCAGATTACACTGGAAATGAAGTATACCGACACTCAGGCCGGCATGAGACAAGTTTTGCTTATATGAATTGTATTGTAAATATAATTAATTATTTGTAAGCCGACTTGGTATATTGTAAAAGACTCATATATGTATGAGATCTTATAGATCATTTTGATATAAGGAATGATATGATAGGATAATTATTGTTGACAATGAGACATTTTTGGTTGAGGTATCTGACTGAGCTTAAACTGGTACTAAACTAGGCATTAGAGATGCTATTTTGAGTAGTACATTGTATTGGATTTAATTATCCATTTTGTAGTTAGTGAGACTCTTCTATTGAGCAATGCACTCTAGGCTATTGGCCTTGCACAGGCCCTTATTGTAAGTAATATTTATTCATATTGGCCAGTGATTAAATATTGTGGGTCACAAATCCCACCGAGATTTTTCCCACACCGGGTTTCCTTGCCAAAATATTTTGTGTTATGGTGTGTATTTATGCTGTCTCTTTTATTTCTCTTTACTGCATTATTTCTTGTTTATCGGTACATTGATTTGGGTTGCGAAGTTATAAATAAGTTTAAATATTCCATCAACCGGTTAGACATTGATTCACCCCCCCTCTCAGTGTCTTTGGGACTGTCATTGAATCTAACAACCTTGATCTTCCAGATGTCCCTCAATCAGAGTTTCACCCTTCAAATCATCAGAAACACCTTTCTTTTCTTCCGGTTGAGAAGACTTAAATGCATCATTGTACAAAGGATCATTTACAATTATTTTTCTCCATATGTCTTCTATCTCCTTTCTCATCTCTTCCACTCTCCCAATCATCAACCTGTTTACCTTGTTTTGTCTTCTAAATTCTTTCGTGTTAGCCTCCTCAATAAGTCTTTTGAATTCATCATGGGTGATACAAGTGGAAACATTTATCAACTCTCTTTATTTCATTTCTCTGCCAGTCTTGCTAGTTGTTAGCCTCCTTGCATCAATAATGCTATACAAATCCTTAGGGACACTATGCCCTAATTCAATCATAGTTTTGCTAAAGTTATGAAAGTATAAAACTACAACTTCTTCAACCTTTCTCTAATCTCCCTCATCTAGATATTCATAATAAGATCCAAGATTATTCAAGTTCCCATCAACAATTATTTCATCTATTAGTTGGTTTGTTTACAATGGAGGAACAATTGTGTATTTACCTTGCAAATTTTTAGATTCAAGGTCTTTGTCAAGTTGAGTTTTAACTTGTCTTCCTCTCTTGGGTCTTCTGGTAGAGGCAGGTTCAGATTTAGTTTTCTTCCTTTGTTGGGCTCCATCAGTCTTCGACTTCCTCACCACTCTAACAAATTCACCTTTCCTCTTAGCCTTGCCTAATTCCTCCTCTGACTCAGTTTCAAAGGCCACAAGAGATATAGCAACATAAGTCCATTTGGGGTTCTCCTTTTGCTTCAACACTCCCTTTCCAAATGGGCTTTTTCTTGAAGATGGTGCCACTAGAGTAGGGGCAAACTTGGTGTCCTTTGGTTGAGCTTTGGAGGGAACTGGGTTGGCCTTAGGCTTCTTGGTTTCCTCTTTGGCCTCCATCTATGCATGTTTTTATCTTGCCTATTTTACCTCCTCTCGGGTGAAACCCATCCACACTACCACTTCCTCAACCATCTTTGCAACTTTCCTTTTCCTTGGAGGTGCAGTGAATTGATTGTGAAATTCAAAGTCTTTCTCCTTGAATGTTCCAAATCTTCCTTCTTTAGGATCAACCGGTTGGCTCAAAAGGTGTTGAGCATATGACTCAAGCATAATAGAGTCAACTTCATACCCCATGGGCATGATCCACATTGTCCTAGGCTCCACAACTTCCATTTGAAATTGATCTTTATCAACCATGAAGAAAATAGTTTGCTCATACTTCTCTACAATCTCTTTAGGGATTCTTTCTCTATTTTTTATTGCAACCTAGAAAGATTTGAAATAACCCCAGAGAGAAGATATTCTCATTGTAGCATCTCCTATTCCCCACAGTCCCTCTTTTATTTGCATTGCCACCGATCTATCATAGGCCCATTGGACCTTTCCTTTCACACCGGGTATCTCATTCAAGAAATATAAGGCCAAGCAAATAAGAAGAATTCCATATTTCAAAGTGTGCTTCTTATCTTGCTTGATCTTTTTCAAATTACTCAACAACTCATCTAGAAGGACTATACACATATCATACCTCATGTCATTCTTCAACATCTGATATGCAGAGTATATGGCAGTTTCGAAGACAAAGTTGTGTCTGCTGGACTGGTAAACTTTGTATCCGACCACCATTGATGCAAACTTCACATCATGCTATAGGATGTCATTTATGGTCATTGCTCTACTATTGAATTTGGAACCAGTAGTGGCTATCACTATGTTATTCAACACTTTCCTCATGACAAGTACCTCGCTGGTTTCATTGAGGCATGTCACAACTCAAATTGCCTTCTTGGTGATCTTGTGAGGCCTATCAAGCCACATGAACTCATCATGGACTCGACTAAGAATAAACTGGATCCACTATGCTTCATCGAACAACAAAAAATGGATGAACTACGAACAATCCTTGTCCCGAAGAACCTTATATTCTGGTTTGATGTTTCCCAAACTGTCTGCCAAGTGTTTGTTATAAAGATTCAACATGTCAACATTACCCAACTTCTCAAGATCACAATGGATGTATGTCCTAATGTCTTCATTGTGAAAGATGTCGTAGGGTACTGAAGAAAATGCACCTTCTGGATTGTCTTCAATAGACTTGAAAGGGTGTTTCTTAAAAACTGGTCTGGCCCTATCCTTAATCTTGACAACCAATGGGGTAGAAATACCAGAAGTTGAAGCCATTTCAAACTTAGGGTTTACGGAAACTAATAGTTTGGCACAAATAAATACCTTGATTCGCAAATGGGTGCTGGAATTCACTTTAGGATCGCTGAAATCACTGTTGAAATCACCAAGTCACTTCGCTCTGCTTCTCTGCACTATTCGCTTGATTGCATTATGATGAATGAATCCTTCAAATGCCTTTTTAACCTTTAGGAACCTAATTCTTCATTGCAATAAATATTGCAACCAGTTATCTTAATTTTCATGAAATCGCTTATCGAAGCATCAAATCTTCACTGAAACTTCCGTATAACATCTGCATGTTCAATTTAAACCTTCTACAACATTATGGAATTAGTTGCAGTTCACTGAAGAGGGGGTTCTTAGAATCTACATGAAAATTTCCCCCTAAGGCATAAATCCCTAGTTACTGGATGAAGATCCTGCACCAGAATCGGGTGTAGATGCATTGTATGCTTTAGATTCATCTTTCTTGACCGAAATCTTCTCATGTTTGTCTTTGATCTCTTTTACCTTTGCCTTTCCCTTCTTATCTAATTTATTTTTATCTACCGTAGAATTGTTCTTATTACTAATGTACTTTGCAATGTGACCGGTTTTGTTGCATGCACGACAAACAACATTTCTTTGCATAGGTCTGAAGTTCATTTGTTTTGATCTCATCCTGCATTGGTTAGAGATATGTCCAAACATCCCATGGGCATAACACCTCTTGTTTTGGAAGTTATTCATTACTACTCTACACATATATGACTTGTGACCAAAATTAATGCATATGAAACACTGACCGGTAAAGGTAGGAACATTGTTCATGTTGTTCATTCCATTATTCATCCTACTTCTGCATTGAATTGCCATATGACCGAATTTATTGCAAGTAAAGCATCTATCATTAAATCTATGGGCATTAGGCTATCTTATAGGAGGATTCTTTCTCTTCTTCAAATCGAGGTTTGCATTGCTTTGTCCAAATTTGAAGGATTCACCTTCTCAAATCCAAGTCCTCGCATGTCCTTTCCATGTTTTTGACTTTCCAGCATCTCATCAATCCTTGCTAAGCTGGCTTTGAATTTGTCTTTGTAATCATTAGCAGTAACAAGTTCATCTCTTAAGGCAACAATTTGTCTTTCAAGTTCTTGACCATTATTCCTTGACTGTGTCAACTCAAGCTTCAACTAATCATTCTCATAGGTAAGCCTTAAGCATTCATCATCTCTTTCCTTCAATGATATAGCCAAATTTTCTTCATTTTTCTTTCGGTCCTCAATCTCCTTACTCAACCTTATCACAATGGATTTCATTTCATTCTTCAAGGCAACATTCTCTCTCTCAAGTTTGTCATATTCATTAGCTTTGCCTTGATTTTCCATGATTTGATCTTCTTTCTCCTTCAACTTGTCCATCAATTCTTTTCTTTTGTCTCTTGAAGTGCTCACTTGATCCTTCAAGTCATTAATGAAATCATCAACAACATTCAAGTTTCTTTTCAAGGAATTGATCTCATTTATTGCTGCATCAAGATCCTCAAGTGCCACACTGAGCTGTCTCTGAAAATTAGAATCCATTGAGTTAATCTCTTGGACCTTCCTCAAGCGGTTAAGCTTCCTTAGAGGAACCAAGCTCTGATACCAATTGTTGAAATCAGGGATCACTAAGAGTGGAGGGGGGTGAATTAGTGATCTACCAGTTTTCAAATTTTTAGACTTAACTTTAGACCACCAAAAGAATACACTTGAAACAGAAATGCAGAAGCATAAAACAATCAACCACAAAATCATAACACCAGATTTTTATGTGGAAACCCAAATGGGAAAAACCACAGTGGGATTTGAACCCAGAATATTATTTCACTATGGCCAGTAGCAAAACAATATTACAATATGGGAATGCACAGCCATTCATGCACATTGCCAAGAGTTCACTACTCAAATACAATAAGGGCTACAACTCCGGAAGGCTCATTGCCTTACTGATTAATTACAATGATGAATTATAGCAAAATGAACTCCAAAATATCATGTACAATGCTTGGATGAGTTTCGGTTAAGTGCCAAATATACTGAATGGATCACTTCTGCTCTTTTCTACCCTGTTCACTATCTGAGTTAGCTATCAGATCAAGAATGCGCATGTGAAACTACACCAAGACAAATTCTCGATCATCACTCACTCACTTACAATCATATCATCCACCAAAAAGATCATCTATACCAGTATTATATATCTGCAATAACAAAATAGATCATTTACCATGTCGGCTTAACCGGATCGGAAAGGATAAATACGGATCACCAAAACAACAATAAAATGATGTTACTATGTCAGCTCAATCAATCCATACACGATTCATAGCACCGCAATCACCAGAAATCTTTCGGACCAAAACTACTCTGTTCATCCTGAAATACCGGTTATCTGGCCACCGGTTAACACCTGCTTTCGGTTAATAAGAATTATGATTACTGGATCGAATCTCCATGAAGAGTTGCCAACAATGACAACCCTAAACCAATAATAAACATCAGAAACCACCAGATGAGTGTCAATTGCCAACACTTCCTTTGGATGAATGATAAAGATAAAAGAAAGATGCATGTTATGAATTGGGAATGGTGTTGTTTGGATATAGATACATATTGGTTGGGATAGAATAAATTGAAAATCTAGGATGTAACCTTGACCACAAAATATATAGTCAAATATTTAACTAGTTGTGAACCATGAAAAATATTGATAAGAAATGATATTATATTATTTATTCTTAAAAAAGAAAAATAAGTTAAAGGTCTCCACCCACATGACATCTTGTTTGAGAATCAATGAAACCTTTTTACTTTAATGTATTTAATAGAATTTGGACGAACCTAGGGGATAGTGAATATTTTACAAGAGGAAGATGAATTCTTTAGTTTTATATTCATATGGTGGAACCTATATTAGACATAAGCCTCTTGATTTTTACAAAGATTCTTTACCAAGAATTATGATATTAAACAAATATTTGATTTTCGTAGCATTTTAGAGTAACTTCTTATCTAAAATCTAAATACTCTCTACTTGAGGTTCATAAAAGAACTTTCTTTATTGTGATGAGAACATTATTGAAAGTCAAGTTTCCAATATCTATAAAATTTAATACTAAAATTATTGAGACCGTACAATAGATTGATGGTTCTATCCTCTTCAATATGAATTGTTAATATTAATGCAAGTTTTAAATACTAAAATTATTGAGACCGTAAAATATACATGGAGCACAAAAAGCTTGTTTCAGATGCATCTTGCTAATTTAAAAAATTGTTTTTAGTTGTTCTCTTCATTTTCATGATTCTTTGTTTTGGAGTGTGTAACATCCTTTAAATTTTTGAATAAATGTCAAATTAAAAAAAAAACATAAAATTAAACTAATATATATATTTTAGGCTTAAGCCTTTTACTCAAAAAAAACAATATATATATATATATATATATATATATATATATATATATATATATATATATATATATATATATATATGTATGTATGTATGTATGTATGTATGTATGTATGTATGTATGTATGTATGTATGTATGTATGTATGTATGTATGTATGTAAGGCTTAGGCTTTTTACTTAAAAAAACATAAATTTAAATTATTGTTTTAAATGAAGAATTAAAAAGACTTATTAAAAGTTATAACAAAAATTATTTGCTTTATAAAAATGATCATATTGTTAACTAGGTAGATAGTAGAAATAAAACTAAATTATGTTTAAATTTAAAGAAAACAAAAATTATCTACTACAAGAAATTAAAATATAGGAAAAAAGAAACCTAGCACTAGATGGAAAATCTCTAAACCTTTGATGCCAATGCACAACATATACTACAATGTGTCATGTTGTCATCCTCATAGAGTTCATTTGATACTCAACACAAAACCCACACACATGGAGAACATAAAAAATAATGGAGGTTGTTTAGGGGTTTTCCTTAGTCAACCTCCATTTTGATCTTTTGAGCTCCACAAACAACCAAAAATAAAAGATAAAAATGATAAATGAATACTTTAAACCATAGAAATATTTTGAATTTAAAAGAGGATATACAAAGATGAAATATGAATATGGCGCCAACCTTAACACCATGAGATTTGAGAATGTTGATAAATGATAAATTTATATATAAAGATTCAAAGATTTATTCTACCAAAGTAGAATAATAAATAAATATAGAATATTACCATGATGTAACTTTTCCCTCATTCGTTGAGATTTATGATTGATGTGCAATGTGGAGCAGAGCTCCAATATGTACCAGTACCACAATAGCTCAAATGCTCCTATAATAACTAGATAGATTTTAGCAAAGTTTTTTCTTATCTATAAAGTTGAGAGTTGCTTGCTTTAGAAATTGAAAATTCTTTAGAAAAATGTGAGAATAATGAGAAGAAAGAGAGTTTTGTTTATTTGAATGGAGAGGCCATTACTTTGTCATTAGGGTCTTATAACATGTGTCATAACGAGCCATGTGGAAAATATGTTTTTGAATTTCAAAAATTTGCTAGACAATAGTGCACCATGTAGATGTTTGTGCATAGCATCATAGTCTAAGAGAATTTTATTTTATTGATTTTTAGATTACAAGCTAGTAATATTTCGTCTTTGTTAATCATTAGATAAAAGCTTTAAATTCTTGGTATAAATTTTTATCATCAATTCTAAAACTAGATAGGTGAGAACAATGAGTGTGAAATTGCACTCGTATGTAATTTTTGATACTATAATTGTATCAATCGAGGTCTATTGTGTTTATTTTTATTTATTTTGATGCATGGTTGGATAATTCTTAATTGGACACTTCATGTATGACTATTGTAGTGAGGTTGAATCCATTTTTGGGGAGTTGGGGGAGAGGTGCATTGAGTATTTCTATTAGGTATGACTTTATTCATTATGTAAGGATCACTCCCTTAATGTTTAAGGTCCTGTAATTGTTAGAATTATAGAACAACACAACTTTCTTTATATATGCTTATAAAAATAAATCGAAGTGAGCATAATTTATTAGTAAGAGATTTTTTTTAATAATGTCTGTTGTAGTCTATTGGATTTGGTTGTTGTATTTGGATATGTTGTTGTCATTGATGTCAACATATTCCTGTGAGTTATTTCAATGAGTGTGGGAAGATTTACTGATCCGGTTTGCAGTTCTTTGATTATCGGTTCATGTTGGTGTTCCTGTTGGTATTCCCTTTGGTATATTTAGGTATGATCAGATCTTGTGGTGAGGCTTTGAAATATTGTTTGGGACGATCTTGTGTATCTTCATTTCAGATGGTTCGTGATTTTGTAACCCACAAGTTATCTTTCTTCATGACAGTTACGAATTGGTTATGTTCTTGAGCCTTGAGATGTTGACTGATGAAGATTTGATAAGAGTTGTTGGTGCAACTATTCTAGATGATTATAATGTATTTGATGGTGTTTCCTAATCATGTCCTATTTGTTTTGGCGATCCGCATTGATCGTTGTGTGAGTTTTGGTGATTTCTATGAACTAGTGATGATTTTCATGTTATGCATGATTTTTGGTGGTGTAGCATGTTGCGGTTGATCTTGGTGTGATTTCTAGTGGTGTCGCGTGTTTGAGAATTTGAATTAGGTCCATGATATGTAATTTAAATCATAATAGTGGTTTGGTGGTCGATCTTTGTATTGTGTAATGTAATTTTTGTTGAGGGTTAAGGGTTTAACCGACCTTGCTATCAAGGTTGATGAATTGTATATATAGGTGATATACTTATGTAATTTAGGTGTCGGTATTTGATACAAGAGCACCGGTCTAGTTCTTACCGATTGGACAGTTTTCAGTGGAATTGCTTGAGAGCATGTCATTTCTTCATGTTTGAGTGTTTAGCATTGTGGTTTTTGGTTTATTCCCTTGTGTTCATGGTGTGTAGGGGAAAAAGCGAGACTAGGTTAACATGCCCTAATCCTACCTTTTGACACACATTACGGAATACAAAAGAGCCTAGAGATATCGCACAATTGGCTACTTCTTTTGGTGAAAGAGAGAGCCACAGGATATCTATTAGGATTTCTATTCCCTTGTTGAAATTGAAAGCTAAAATGATACAAGTTCAAAGCCTAATCCCAAAATGCAAGTATGAACTAATAACAAGATTGCAGAATTGAGATTAAACAATGAACAGCTGTAAATACAAGGATGAAATAAGAATGCAGATGTGTACCCGGAGTCAAAATTGGACTGAAAATGTTTGGGACGGGAGCGCGGGCGCCACTGTCCTGAAAACTGCACCGGAAACTGCTGTTCTGCACTCTGAAACACTGTCGGGAAGCTGTCTGAAAGTTGTCTGTCCGGAGGACCAGGGCGCCCAGCGCCTCTGTCCCAGGGACCAGGGTGCCCAGCGCCCCTGTCCCAGTCTTCTGCTCTGCAACTTGACACAGAGTGCTGTCTCGACCTTCTCTCTCCGGATCTGTATCCCGTGGTGTCGTTTGAATCTCGAAACCTGCAATGATATCTGAAAAAGGGTGTATGGGTGGCTATATAGGGTTTTTCCTTAGTCAAACCCCCGCTTCGGTGATCTCCACCTCCACGAATAGCCAAGTTGTTTTGTAAAATGTATTGTGTGTGCAGACCTAGTGTGTGTGCAAGGTCCTAAAATGCAAGAAAGCAAACTAGAGCAACCTAGAAAGTAAACCCTAATTGCTTGTAAATGATAATGTAAATGCTCTAAATCAAGATGCAATGTGATCTAAAGCATGAATAAATGATGTATTGAAGCTTATGTAAAGACATGAAAACAACATGAAATCATACCCAACCCTCAAGGGAGGAGTACAAGCCAATCTTCAGTCGGTAATCTCCTATTGTTCTTCAATGTCTTCCAAGCCCTAAGTGGATGAATGAATTTGATAGATGCTTGATAGAAGGATGTTGAATGTTGTTGAAGTCTTCAAAGATCTGCTCTTTCGCTGCATATGAAGTTCCTGAAAATAAAAATCGGATCCCTTCAAATGAAGAAAGAGAGCTCTTATGTAGGAAACCCCAGATCGCAAATTCGTCTTTTGGCCGACCTAGAGATTGAATATCCCGCCAATTTCTTGGGGTTAAGCTTTATTTTATGACTGGATCGTGCTCCCAAAATTTCGGGAAAAATGTCGGGGACCATGTGCACTCCGGGCGCCACAGTCCCGACAACTTTTCACCAAATTTTCAGGGCCGTCGGATATGATGATTTTAGAGAGGATCCCGAAGTTACAGGTGATTTCGAGATGTTTTGACCCCGAAACCAAGCCCCCAAGTTCGAAATAGGACTTAATTAGGGTTTTTTTGATTGAGTGATGTATTGGAGGAATTAAATGCGAAGGGCGCGCTTTAGTGAAAGGGCCCAACTTCATGATGTAGAGAATGATGAGATAGGACCTTAGACCTAATTAATTTGATTAATTAAGTGCTTAAGGAGAAATGCAATGCAGAATGTAAAATGCACTAAGGCGGGTGCTAAACTAGGTGTGAAATTGTACCACCTTAGCGAGTGCGTACAATTTACGATGCTACATTTAGCCCCCACTTTAGCGGTCATATGAGTACTATGTGCATATGCAAGCTAAAGTACAGAAAAGTAAACATTATTTGAAAAAGGATATATCCATAAGTTGTCGGACGAAGCCCCCAGCGGTATCTGCAGTACACAGTTAGGAACCGCACCCTACAAAACACACGTTAGATCACAAAATCACCTAATGCTTACTAAGGAAAGTGATGAAATCTGTGAGTAGCTATATGCCCCCCCTGTTTCGACTTGCTTATTAGCGAGGTGAAACAGGGTAGCATGTTTACTTGTGACAAATTGTGTAAGATAGTATTGATGAGGGGTGTTCACTAAATAGGCTTCATCAGAGCACTTTTTGGAACATCCCGAGAGTAGGAGAAGGAAAATACGATTCCAACGCAACAAATGGCTCAAAAATCACATCTCCCAAACCCAAGTTATGATAAAATAAATGATAGAGGAAAATTAGGGTTTCAAAAAGTGAAGATAAACAAATGAGAGTATATACCTTGAGAGTGACACTTACATTTGTCACTTTGTCGATTTCAGAATACTATTCAGTGCAACGGAGCCCACATAGCCATCATCATGCCTTCACGACGACCGGAGCGTCCCATGAGGATCGAGATCCTACGTCAGGCCGTGATCGACGACGAGCCACTGGACGAGGTGAGTTGACTAAACGTTTGACTTTTGATTGTTCGCATGTTGACTTTTTTGTGATCGTATGTGGGCCTTGAGGGCTGACCGGGGCCCACCCAGGGCGCCATGGTCCCTGTGGGGCGCCCTGGTCCCCTCAGGGCGCCATGGTCCCTGACAGGGGCGCCATGGTCCCTTCAGGGCGCCATGGTCCCTGACAGGGCACCATGGTCCCTGACAGAGCGCCATGGTCCCCAATCAGGGCCTGGCGAAGGGTTTCAGGGCTAGCATACGATGTGCGACAGTTTGCATTTGTGATTTTGATGATCGAGTACTGATTACGGTTATGTTTTGGTGTTGCAGGGTCTCCCGTACATGAGAGAGCATACAGCAGGACATATTCTTCACAGTTTGCGAGATCAGATTCCGCGGCTGACTCAGTCAGAGAGAGACACACTATCGATTGTGGGATTGTGGTATGTGATCCTCATGCCGGCCATTCGGTTCCATCCTGCGATGCTGATGGCATTGATGGAGCGATGGGATCCTGACACATGCACTTTTCACCTTCCAGTAGGAGAGCTGACAGTCACACTTGAGGATGTGTACCGTATACTTCGCCTTTCTATCAGAGGAGCGACTGTTACATACGCGACCGATTGGTCAGCGGAGGATCATCAAAGAGAGCAGGTGTATTGCATAGGGAGAGTCATGCCGAGCGAGACGAGAGGTCGCATCATGGTCAGCTGGCTCTTACACCCTATAGGGGAGGTACCCCTTCTGAGACGCCTTATGATAGCCATCATAGCACTAGTCGTCTGCCCTAATGGGCGAGGGACACATATGCATGGGGTTCTCACATGGTGTATCAGAGCGATGGAGAGACACAGGAGAGTGTATGCTTGGGGTCGGAGTATGCTTGCACATCTCTATCACGACCTTGAGGAGTATGTATTCGGACAAGGTTGCAGTTTGATGACATGCACACTTCTGCAGGTGTGGATTCTAGAGCACTTCACATGCACTAGGCCCGTCGGCTTTCCGCTGAGTACAGCGAGCGAACGACCTAGGGTGTTCGCTTATCCACTTACCAGCGAGTGGAGATTTGGAGATTTGTTATATTGGAGAGTGATTTTTGACAGATTGACAGCCGAGGTGACAGTGTGGAGACCTTACCTACGGATGCACAGATGGGATGGTATGGAGAGACAGTTAGCATGTCTACAAAGGAACCGCCTACTGCAGGGACGATATTCACACATCATAGTCCCTTTCTACTTCGATCGAGTACGGAGGTAGTTTGGACTAGAGCAGTGTGTTCCAGCCGATGTGCCCATCTATACTCGACACTCACGGGTCCTTCCCAGACCTAGAGCAGTAGCGAGACCGACAGTAGATGACATTGAGATGACAAACCTAGAGGGATCTGATCAAGATGTAGTCACTGACTATTCTGCAGAGCCTGGAGCACAGCGGAGATACGTCTCATGGTTTATGAGATCATATCCAGGTCCTATCTTTCCACCAGATCATCTGACAGGCTATCCAGGCCCATGGAGACATGGAGACCGAGACGAGGACTAGGGATCCAGGTCAGAGGAGCCAGAGGAGGGAGAGGGTCATGAGGAGGTGGGAGATCTTGATCCACCTACAGGCGATCAGCCCAGTGACGAGGAGGAGGAGGAGGAGGAGGATACAGATAGAGAGGAGGATGAGGAGGATGCAGGTGATGATGCGGATGAGGACGAGGATGAGGATGACGAGGAGGACGACGAGGAGGAGAATAGAGATGATGAGGAGGAGTCGGATGCAGCTCCCCACCATTCAGGAGACGATACCATAGCACTAGATCCACCTCTTATTCCCCAACAGGGGGAACATGAGGCGATACGGAGACCTGTCCCTAGTACCGTCCAGCCTACACCCATCATGGATAGATTATTCGAGCGAGGGGAGCCTAGCAGTTCCCAATCACAGATGCTACCATATCATGATCCCTACTGGCGTGAGGGAGATCCAGGTATAGTAGGTTTATATTGATTGATTAATGTTTTGATGATATAGAATGGTACTAACAAAAATCTGTTCTACTACCACAGCTAATGTGCAGGAATGGCGTTCCTTGATTCAGCAGGCAATGACAGACATTTCCATGATAGCACAGATCCCCAGTTCCTCACAGATTGCCTATAGGCCTCAGGGGAACGCGGGTCGGCATGAGGATTTGTTTTTCCCATTCTGAGTACAGGTAGATATATGGAGGGAGAGAGAGAGTCCTATCAGAGGACCTCCAGCAGGCGCGATAGAGAGAGAGAGTCCTATCAGAGGACCTCCAGCAGGCGCGGCGAGATCTAGCAGCGGCTCAGACCGAGGCTACCACCTATCGCACGATCCTTATGGATAGGGATCGCAGGAGTTCCTCTCAGAGTCACTCATGATCTATATCGCGCTACACACCCATGGGTCCACCTTCACGGCCAGATCAGGAGGGAGCGTCCAGTCGACATTCTCCAGCCACTAGCCCTAGGGATAGGAGATGATTTTATGATGTAAAAGAGAGGTCACATTTTAGATATACAGTGACCTATATTTGTATACGATCCACACACACACACACACACACACATATATATATATATATATATATATATATATATATATATGTATATATACATGCTTCTCTTTTGTCTCAAATGTGTTATCTTTAATGCTTAAAACATTGTATATTTTGTTTTGATTAAATCTAATACATTTGGTAAATGTACATGTATATTCAGAATTTAATTTCCATGTGATTGATTTCTCAATGCTCCATGATTAAATTGATACATGTGTGACTTAATTAAAATATTTAATCAAGTACAACATTGATGATAAGGAAGAAATATGCATTAAGTCTAAGAATCATATAACTAATGTGATTTAATTTTGAACTTAAACACAACATGATACGATTCTACTTAACACATAACGACACTGTATAATATGCTAGCATAATGGAAATGTAAATCTTTTACAATTTACATAAATGAATTCAAGACAAACTATAAAGTAAGAAGACACGCTTGTCAGGAATGAAGCAATATAGATTAAACAATATAATATTTAATTCTATTTTTCTTTAATTAAGAGATACTAACATATTATCCAATGTTGAAGAATTGAAAAGAAGATAGATGAGGAACAAAGAATTAAGCATAATATCTATGCAAGTGCATAGCATTGATAGGTTCTTTAAGAGGCGTACCATCTACATCCACTATTTTGTAAGCACCTGATCCATAATCCTCAATAACAATATATGGTCCAAGCCAATTAGGACTAAATTTTCCCTTTTCTGCAGGTAAGGCATTCACATTGCGCTGATTCTCATAAAGGACTAAGTCACCTACTGAGAAGGAACGTTGAATAACCTTATCATTGTAGCTTCGTTGTAGAGTTTTGTGATACGCTTGAATATGCTCAAGAGCATTTATACGCTGTTCATCAAGCATCTCAAGCTGTTGAAGTCGTTGTTCTCTATAAGAGTCATCATCTACTATACCTTTGAGAGAAACCCTAAGTGATGGAATCTCTAATTCTAAGGGCATAATAGCATCAGCACCATAAACAAGATTATAAGGAGTAGTTCCCGTAGCAATTCGTACACTCGTTCGGTAGGCCCAAAGAGCATAGATTAACTGGTTACTCCAATCCTTACCATGCTTATTCACGGTTTTACGAAGAATTTGTTCAATTATCTTATTGGATGATTCGGCTTGACCATTTGACTGAGGATAATATGGTGTAGAAAATCGATGTTTGATATGATACTTATCGAGGAATTTCTTCACGTCCTTGTTCTTAAATGATGTCCCATTATCTGAGATTATAGTGGAAGGTATCCCGAATCGAGAAATGATGTTTTCTAGGAGAAATTGACAAATCACTTCAGCAGTAGTAGAGCGAAGGGGAATAGCTTATACCCACTTCGTAAAGTAATCTGTTGCGGTTATAATGAAGGTGTGTCCTTGAGATGAAGGAGGGGAAATTTTTCCAATAAGATCCAAACCCCATGCGGAGAAAGGCCAAGAAGCTACTTGAGAACGAAGTTCTTGGGCAGGAGCATGAATCAGATTATTGTGTTGTTGACATTGATGACATTTTTTAACAAATGAAAAGGAATCCTTCTGCATAGTTTGCCAATAGTATCCCATACGAAGCAATCTATGAACTAAGGATTTGCCCCCAAAATGCCCTCCACAGGCACCTGAATGTGCCTCTTCAAGAGCAACAGGGATTTCCGACTTGTTAAGACAACGAAGGAGAAGACCATCATAACCCCTTCGGTAAAGGACATTAGAAAGAATGATATACCTAGCAGACAGCTTGCGGATTCTAGCCCTAGTGTTCCTATTAGCAGAATCAGGAAAGGTACCATCGGTCAAATATCTTACGATATGCGAGAACCATTCATCTGAATCTACAAAGTCACAACATGTTACCAAGATAGAATCGTCTTCAATAGCTGGAGAAATAAGATTGTGAATAACGAATTTAAGATCGACCATAGGGTCCTCTAAAGATACTAGAGAAGCCACACATGCCATTGTGTCCGCATGTCGATTATCTTTTCAAGGAACGGGTTCCATGGTATAAGAATCGAAATTTTGTAATAAAGAGATAGCAAGGTCTTTATATTGTGATAATTTGTCTTGTTTTGCTTGATACATTCCTGTTACTTGTCTTATAATCAATTGCGAATCTCCATAGATATGTATGTGTTTTATATTCAGAGCTAAGGCTGCTTTTATTCCCGCTATAAGAGCCTCATACTCATCAATGTTATTGGTACACAGGAAATTTAGACGATATGATAAGGGAATAGGTTTCTTTGTAGGAGAAACTAGAACAACACCTGCCCCCGATCCCGTACGACACTTAGAGCCATCAAAGTATAACTCCCAAGTTTCATCTTTCTCTATAGAAAGAATGAAGTCATCAGGAAAGGACTCAGGGTTAGGGAAGTATAAAGGCGAAGGGGCCTCAACTAAGTGATCGGTCAACGCTTGTCCTTTAATTGCTCTTTGTGAAACAAATTTAAGGTCAAATTCAGTTAACATCATAACCCACTTAGCTAGACGTCCTGATAAATCAGTTTTAGAGAAAAGATGCTTCAAAGGATCAAACTTTACCATGACGTGGACTTCTGAATTTAAAAGATAATGTCTCAATTTCTGAGTCGCAAACACCAAGGCCAAGCATTGTCTTTCTATCGCAGAATATCGGGTCTCATAATCGAGTAAGGTACGACTTATGTAATAAACCAGACATTCCTTACCATCTTTATCATGTTGTGCCAACAATGCTGCGAGAGCATGAGAAGAAGCAGCTGTATACAGAAGGAAGGGTTTAGAAGGTTCGGCAGGTTGAAGAATAGGAGGACTAGCCAAATACACTTTTAAATCTTCAAATGCTTGCTGACAATCTTCATTCCATTGAAAAGTGATATCCTTTTTAAGAAGTTGAGTAAAAGGAAAGGTACGATCCACAAGTTGAGACACGAACCTACGAATAGCTTGAATCTTTCCTTGTAAGCTTTTAAGTTGAGAGACATTTCTAGGAGGTGGCATGTTAACAATAGCATCTATTTTCTTAGTGTCCACCTCAATCCCACGATGCGAAACTATGAACCCTAATAGTTTTCCACTATCCACACCAAAAACACATTTTTGGGGATTCAAGCGCATGTGATATTTACGAATTCTTTCAAAGATTTGACAGAGGATTTTAACATGATCCATGCGAAGAAAGGATTTAGCTAAAATATCATCAACATAATCCTCTAAAATCTTATGCATATAATCATGAAAGATAAGGGTCATCGCTCGTTGATAAATTGCACCGGCGTTTTTAAGTCCAAAAGGCATCATTATCCAACAAAACGTACCCCAGGGAGTGGTGAAAGCGGTTTTGAATTGATCTTGAGGGTTTATGAAAATTTGATTGTATCCTGAAAAACCATCCATGAAGGATAACAAGGCATGTCCTGCCGTAGAATCAACTATCATGTCAATGTTTGGAAGAGGGAAATCATCTTTTAAAGAAGCCTTATTCAGATCCCGAAAATCAGTACACATTCTTATTTTGTTGTCTAGTTTAGCCATAGCGACAATATTTGAAATCCATGGGGAATAGTCAATAGGGCGGATAAATCCAGCCTCCAACAATTTTTCAATCTCAGCCTTAACAAGCAGAGCCACCTTAGGATTCATTTTTCGAATCTTTTGTTTCACGGGCTTAGCATCAGGAACTAAGACAATATTATGAGTAATGATCTTAGGATCTATACCAGGCATGTCAGAATATGTCCAAGCAAAGATCTCAGGGAATTCATGCAATAGTTCTTCATATTGTTTTTGTTCCTCTTCATCCAAACATTTTCCAATTTTAATAACTTTCTCTTTGTTGCAAGGATCCATCTTAACATCAGTGGTGTCACTTATGAGAAGATTACTTTGTTGAGGAGTATCCTTTAACTGAGGGAATTCTTTCACAATCTCGTCGTTATCAATCTCTTTTCCAAAATAGGCTTCAGTGTTCAAACAATAAGGGAGTCCCCTATTGTGGTGATAACGAGGAAGAGTGTCATAGGCTCCCAAGAACTCAGCTAAAGCATCGTCAGTAGGGAAGATATCCAAAGCACAATCACCCGAAGGATCCCCATCAATATACTCAGGGTGTTGTATTGATAAAGATGTAGAGATAGCATTAACACTAATGCATGGTCTTTTAGAAGCTTTAGTGCGTCTGCAGGGATTATAGCCAAGTCCAAAGGCATAATGTTGGAAATTAGTCTCTAGAGGAACTCTTATCCCTTGTTCATTAGCACCACAACCTTTTCCATGATACCCATGCTTAGCAAAAATGCGAAAACCACGACCATAACGATCAGCCATTTCAGGAAGAGAAGGTGGTTTTTCATAAGACAAAGAATCAAACTCTTCATAATTATAGGTGTGAGGAGAAGAAGTTTGAGAAGCGGCCACAAAATTATTACTCATGGATTCAGGTAAGGTTGATTGATTTTTAGCTTCTTCTTTCTTTTCAACTTTGTGATTTTCAGCTTCTTCCTCCTTTTCAACTTTAATTTCTCTAGAAGGAACCTTATATTCACCTACAAAGGTAGGGTTAAAATCAAGAGATCCCCAATCATCTTCTGCGAGAACCTTCTCAGGATCAAAATCCTTCTTATGTGTAGTTTCAAGTCGAGAAGGATCTTCTTTAGGAGTTCCCGACTCATCCAAAGGATTTTGATCATCAGAGAGCGAAGACTCATCGATAGGTTTCTTGTTTAAAGAGTCATCACTAGACGAGGATGGCTTAGAAGAATCTCCTTTGGAATTAGATGTTTGTAGACAAGCTTGAAAATTAGTATCACCTATCAAAGTATATGTCTTATTGTTATAAACAAATTTAACTTGTCTATGTAATGTAGAGGGGACAGCTTGCATGCTATTAATCCAAGGCCTCCCTAATAACAAGTTATATGTTAAATTTCCCAGCATAACATGGATAGGAGTAGGCAAAGTAACAGGTCCCACTGTGAGAGGTAAGGTGATGATACCCAATGAAGTCTTAGCCACATTGTCAAAGCCACGAATGGGACGAGAGTCAGGCTCAATAAGAGACGTATCCACATTCATCTTATGCAATAGATTAATACTACACACATTAAGGCCAGAGCCATTATCTACTAGTGTTCGTCTTATAGCCGTGTCTTTCATAATAACCACAATCATCAAGGGATCATATTGTTGTTGAATTTCACTAGTAGGCAACTCATCTTGGGTAAACACAATTTGAGCTTTAGGATTCATCACAGAGTTAACAAAAGATGCTATATTACTAGATGTATTCGGTGGAGGAACATTCAAATCTTTCAAGGCATCTTGTAACATTCCATGATGAGCGGAAGAAGTTTGAATCAAATCCCAAAGGGATATCTTAGCAGGGGTAGCTTTAAGTTGTTCTATGAGATCATATTCCTTACCCATAACTTGCGAAATATGGGGAGCTTGAGGAAGAATTGGTTGAGGATTAGGAAGAGAAATTGGAATAACAGGAGGAGGATTAGGTTGCCTATTATTTCTGGTGTGATAAGTATGAGCAACCACATGATAACTCTCTCTAGTTGTTTGCTTAGCATAACTATAAGGACTTATAGGTTTTCTTCCTTGCACGGTGATGATTGGTTTATTCGGGGTACGAAAGGAATCATGATCATACCTTCCTTGGACAGTAAGGAGAGGTGATTTAGGAATTTGAAAGGTGGGAGAAGGATAAGCACCTTGGACTTCAAAGAGAGGCTTATTATGTTCATTCAAGTTTATCATGTTAACCAATTTAGAGGTCTTGTTCTTGTTTAAAGATTTCGACAAAGCCACAAAGTCATCAAGAGCATCATCCAACAAAGCATGATCATATCGGTTAAAAGGTTTGTCTTTTGATTCAAAAGGAGACATCTCCTCATAGAGGGGATTATTGAAAACAACCATGTTACTAGATTTAGGGGAAGAGTGGATAGGAATGTATCCTTGAGAGGAATCATTCGACTTATCTTTCTCATCACACCTAAATGGCATAGTAACAAGGTTTATGAGTTTTTGGTAAAATGAAGGTTTGGCATCCTTAGGGTTTAAAAACTCATCTAAAGCTTCATCTAATTCATCTTGGCTATACTCATAATAATCATCGAAAGCATGAACATTTTGCAAATAAAAATCTGACATTTTGAAAATATTGCATAAAATTTAAACACACAACGCAAAGAAACACACTTTTTTTTTTCTTTTTAATGAAAATGAAATGAAAACACACTAAATCTAGATCTAGATCTAACAAATGCAATGCAAGAGGAAGCAATGATAGATTCATGTCGGGTTCACCAAAATGTGTAGGGGAAAAAGAGAGACTAGGTTAACATGCCCTAATCCTACCTTTTGACACACATTACGGAATACGAAAGAGCCTAGAGATATCGCACAATTGGCTACTTCTTTTGGTGAAAGAGAGAGCCATAGGATATCTATTAGGATTTCTATTCCCTTGTTGAAATTGAAAGCTAAAATGATACAAGTTCAAACCCTAATCCCAAAATGCAAGTATGAACTAATAACAAGATTGCAGAATTGAGATTAAACAATGAACAGCTGTAAATACAAGGATGAAATAAGAATGCAGATGTGTACCCGGAGTCAAAATTGGACTGAAAATGTTTGGGACGGGAGCGCGGGCGCCACTGTCCTGAAAACTGCACCGGAAACTGTTGTTCTGCACTCTGAAACACTGTCGGGAAGCTGTCTGAAAGTTGTCTGTCCGGAGGACCAGGGCGCCCAGCGCCTCTGTCCCAGGGACCAGGGCGCCCAGCGCCCCTGTCCCAGTCTTCTGCTCTGCAACTTGACACAGAGTGCTATCTCGACCTTCTCTCTCCGGATCTATATCCCGTGGTGTCGTCCAAATCCCGAAACCTGTAATGATATCTGAAAAAGGGTGTATGGGCGGCTATATAGGGTTTTGCCTTAGTCAAACCCCCGCTTCAGTGATTTCCACCTCCACGAATAGCCAAGTTGTTTTGTAAAATGTATTGTGTGTGCAGACCTAGTGTGTGTGCAAGGTCCTAAAATGCAAGAAAGCAAACTAGAGCAACCTAGAAAGTAAACCCTAATTGCTTGTAAATGATAATGTAAATGCTCTAAATCAAGATGCAATGTGATCTAAAGCATGAATAAATGATGTATTGAAGCTTATGTAAAGACATGAAATCATACCCAACCCTCAGGGGAGGAGTACAAGCCAATCTTCAGTCGGTAATCTCCTATTGTTCTTCAATGTCTTCCAAGCCCTAAGTGGATGAATGAATTTGATAGATGCTTGATAGAAGGATGTTGAATGTTGTTGAAGTCTTCAAAGATCTGCTCTTTCGCTGCATATGAAGTTCCTGAAAACAAAAATCGGATCCCTTCAAATGAAGAAAGAGAGCTCTTATGTAGGAAACCCCAGATCGCAAATTCGTCTTTTGGCCGACCTAGAGATTGAATATCCCGCCAATTTCTTGGGGTTAAGCTTTATTTTATGACTGGATCGTGCTCCCAAAATTTCGGGAAAAATGTCGGGGACCATGTGCACTCCGGGCGCCACAGTCCCGACAACTTTTCACCAAATTTTCAGGGCCGTCGGATATGATGATTTTAGAGAGGATCCCGAAGTTACAGGTGATTTCGAGATGTTTTGACCCCGAAACCAAGCCCCCAAGTTCGAAATAGGACTTAATTAGGGTTTTTTTGATTGAGTGATGTATTGGAGGAATAAAATGTGAAGGGCGCGCTTTAGTGAAAGGGCCCAACTTCATGATGTAGAGAATGATGAGATAGGACCTTAGACCTAATTAATTTGATTAATTAAGTGCTTAAGGAGAAATGCAATGCAGAATGTAAAATGCACTAAGGCGGGTGCTAAACTAGGTGTGAAATTGTACCACCTTAGCGAGTGCGTACAATTTACGACGCTACACATGGTCATTATCATGTTTGAGTTTCATAGCTTTTGGCTTTGTTTCCTGTAGTATGCAAATTTTGGTATTGTCCCGATTGATGTGTTCTTACTGGTTAGCTTGCAGTGTGTTGAGTGAAGATGATTTCGGGTTGTGGTTGATCCCCGTGACTTGTGGATTGTTTGAAGCGTTGCTTTGGGCCTTGGTTGGTATTCCCAAAAGTCTGTGCATCATTTTATGATTTGGAGATTGTTCTTAGTGATTTGAGCTGACATGTTACCATTGCACATTTCATGAACCGATTGGTCTTTGGGCCGACTCGACTGAGTTTTAATTATTTGCAGATGGTATAAATGGAAGCTTGTGAATCATTTGAGGACAAAGAGAAGTTAGAAGATTGAAGATAAAGCTTTGAGATTGAGCCAAGATGTAGAACCAGTGAGATTCTGATCTGGTAGGACTAAGGCCGGAAGACTGAGGTCTGGACTAGGGTAGAACCAACAGATTGTTCTCAGAAGCTTATTTGATATGAGTATGATCTGCGGATCTTGTAATTGCATTGTAAGCATTGTTTGTATCCTGGACTGCGATCTAGCATGTGGCATGTATAATTCTTCAAATCATAATAAGATCCATTCACATTGTTTACCGGTTATGTGTTTTGTGTTGTTACCGGTTGTTCTTTCTGTTGTTTTTGGCACCTTGTTACCGGTTACTGGTATGCTTTGCATGGTTTATGTTTTAAGATGCAAGGTTGGGTTGTCCTTCATTGGATCTCGCTGCCTCTGACTACGTCAAATGGTATCAGAGTTGGTTCGTGAACCTATTGTTGGACATAGTGTTGTCTGTGCACCGGTTGGTTGGAGAGAAGATTGAGACAACTTGTGGACTTGTTCAGATCACCGAATGTAGGGCAGAGAAAGGTTTGCAGGTAGACCACTGATCCTAGAGCTTGAGCTTGAGGCAGTTAGTGGGTGGAGACTTGAACAAATCGCCGATTGAGGTAGGCTGCAGTTTGGACCGGTAGATTGCCGTGGAGAGGCAACTAGAAGTTGTGATTAGATCGCTGAATTCCCTAAGGCAGTTGCAAGTACCTACTAACTGATCGTCGAACCAGAGCAAGTGATGGGACTCAGTTTTCAATTAACCTCGAGAGTCTGATGCAGGAGCATCGGTCTAGTTCTCACCGGTTGGGCAGTTTTTAGTGGAATTGCTTGAGAGCATGGCATTTCTTCATGTTTGAGTGTTTAGCATTGTGATTTTGGGTTTATTCCCTTGTGTTCATGGTCATTATCATATTTGAGTTTCATATCTTTTGGCATTGTTTCTGGTAGTATGCAGATTCTGATATTGTCCCAGTTGATGTGTTCTTACCTGTTAGCTTGCAGTGTGTTGAGTGAAGATGATTTCAGGTTGCGGTTGATCCCCATGACTTGCAGATCATTTGAAGCGTTGCTTTGGGCCTTGGTCGTTATTCTCAGAAGTTCGTGCATCATTTTATGATTTGGAGATTGTTCTTAGTGATTTGAGCCGACATGTTACCATTGCACATTTCATGAGCCGGTTGGTCTTTGGGCCGACTTGACTGAGTTGCAATTATTTGCAGATGGTATAAATGGAAGCTTGTGAATCATTTGAGGATAGAGAGAAGTTAGAAGATTAAAGATAAAGCTTTGAGATTGAGTGAAGATGTAGAACCAATGAGATTCTGATCTGGTAGGACTGAGGCCAGAAGGCTGAGGTCCGGACTAGGGTAGAGCCGACAAACTGTTCCCGTAAACCGATTTGACATGAGTATGATCTACAGATCTTGTAATTGCATTGTAAGCATTGTTTGTATCCTAGACTGTGATCCAACATGTGGCATGTATAATTCTTCAAATCATAATAAGATTCATTCACATTGTTTATCGGTTATGTGTTCTGTGTTGTTACCAGTTGTTCTTTCTGTTGTTTCTGGAACCTTGTTACCGTTTACTGATATGCTTTGCATGGTTTATGTTTTAAGCTGCAAGGTTGGGTTGTCCTTCATTGGATCTCCCTGCCTTGACTGCGTTAGTATTATGTCTGCATTATCAGAGATAGTTGATTGTGCAAAAAAGAAATCTATTATTCGGTGAAGTGTTGTGGTGAGATCAGTGTTCAAGAGCAGACAACTGTGCTTAACCAGAACTGTCATCAGGCATTTGTAGATGCTATCATTGCAGTTCATTTCTTCTGAATTGTACTCCAAATCATTTTGTAAGTCAGTGAAACTTCCCTGAGGGTTGTAGCCTTGTGGGCAAATATCTTTTGAGTAGTGATCTCTAGGCAGTGTCCCTAAATGCATGTGCATTCCCCATTGTAACATTTTCACATGCTACTGCAGAGTATCATCTTACCATGGGTAGGTTCCCATCGTGGTTTTTCCCTTGATCAGGTTTTCCACGTCAAAATCTTGGTGTTGTGTGTTGTGCAATTAATTTGCTTATCTATTTGTTGTTGCAGTTTATATGTTTATGTTCTGGAATTTGATTATTTGATTCCTAGTGAAGACTGATTCACCCCCTTTCTCAGTCTTCCTTCTTGATTGCTGCTAACAATGTCTATATTAGAAATAACACCATTTCTACCTTTCTATGGTTCAAACAAGGTAGAGATTTTGATTTTTTTCTAATAAAATATAGCAATGTAGCTAGGCCACAACGTTGTATTCCTAGATAAAGTAATTACAGAGGAAAACATTCTAGATGAAAAGGGGTGAAAAATGTTGTAGATGCATTTCCATGCTTCCTAAAGTTGAAAAAAGTCCAAATAAAGGTGCTTGAAGGATTCTATTTTGTGGTGCCTCAGAAACCTAGGACAAGCCAAACCAATATGAATATGTCACTCACCTAGTAAGAGACCCTAGTAGAGTATACATCAAAGAAAATGATCTTACGATCAAGTTTGGCCTACCAAACTAGATAATAACTTTTACAGAGGCAATCACACAAGGTAGAATTCAACCTTCAATGCTTGTTAATCCTAATGAGAGTTGAGGGGAAGAGATTAAACTCTCTATACAAAAAGGTGTAATTTTTTAATATCATGTTAGCATTCAATGACCAATATTTCTACCAAGTAGAGGATGTTGAAGCCCCAATATGTGGAGCATAGCATCTATAATCAAGTCTTGTATGAAACTGATAGATGATAAATGAATATAAAAAAAATTAACTAAAAAAATCTTGTAATGCAAGCCAAGTGGCTAATATTGAGAGGGTAATAGAGCTTTGATAGTGCAAATGCCTTTGTGGAAGAGTTAGAGAGCTTTGATTCTAGAATTTCCAATTAAACTTGGGCTAAAGTGATTGATGATAGGTTATTGCTATAATTTGTGGTCATCGAGAAAAAATTTGGATCTCAAACCATCACCAACTTACTTAAGAAAGGGTTCAAATCCTCTAAGCCCTAAATGGTACCTTAATTTTGATAAGGATGTTAATAATGAGAAGAGTGTGAAATTCAATTCCTTGCTAGTACTTCTTTCCATTAATTTAGAGGCAACACCATACTTGATGAGAATTTTCTAGGCTTAAAAGCCCCAAATTGCATCGATGATCTACTTGACACCAATCACAATGTTTTGTTTGTGACATCAATGATCAGCATTACTACTTTATCCTCGTGAAGGCAACAAATGTCCCATGCTAGCCTATGAGAGCCTTCATTTTGTTTTGCATTTAGCTACATGAAATCCTATAGAATCTTGAGAAGCCTATCATAAGCAGCCCTAGATGAGATCCAACAAGAGCAAGAAATATGAATAGCCATCAACACTTTGATACATATTTGAAATTTACATGTTGAAGAATGTGAGCCTCTTCCCTTTGTCAACTCATTTATAATTACTCTTTCAGCTACTCAAGTAATAGAAAAGGGCTTTGCAAGTAGCACACCTCTTTTTCTATTGAAATGAAATTTTCCATTGGCTATATTTGATGATCAAACCACCTGCAATGAAATTTGTTTTAATGATAGTTATTGTTCAGAATTGCTCTTCACAGGCTGGAATGCATAAATATTTTAATTACATCCTTTACAATTTCTGACAATCCACCAGAAGTTGTATTCGAAGTTAAAACATGGTCACACGACCTCTGATAGATTGGTCCCTCTGTAACCCACTGCAATTTTTAGGTGGGTATTGAATTATCAATCTTCAAACATGTGAATCATTAACTGAAGTTATAATTTCTGCATCTTCGTTGAAAATCCCTGCAAAACTTCGGTGGGTATTGAAGTATTTAATTTTCAAGCACAACAGCCATTAATTGACCTTGACAACTTTTATGTTTTCCTGTCCTACAGTATAAGTTCACAGATGAAATGAGTTAAGGCCGGAAAGCTTCCAGTTATGTTTGTATAATACCATCTGTTTCGCTGTAAGCCAATCCAATCTGTAAGAGAAAGCATTAAAAAATGATTGGGTTTTAGTAAGATTTGTTGCTTAGGTTTGATTGATAGCAAAAATATAAAATTTGCAAATCATAATAGATTTTTATCGGGTTTTGTCTTAATCATTTGAAATATATTGGTCATAAAGAATTAGCTTCTAATTTGTAATGCTAATATCATTATTAGCACTCTTTTCATTTAGAGGGGATTATCATTCCTTAGGAGAGAAATAACCAATGCCAAGTGATGAATTTTGTTAATGTTAAGTCGCCTATATTTAAGTATTGTGAGGTGATTGAAGGCAAAAGAATTTGCTAATACTATCCATGAATGTTGTGTTAAGGTGCCTTTAATGATGAGCACTATGCTACACTTTCATTGATGTTTTCAAGGGGGGATTGGCTCCAATGAGAGGGGAGCTTGGTGGGAATTGAGAATCTATGCTAAGTGTGTTGCCTCAATGATCAAATAACACCTATATAAGTGAGAAACCTCAAGGGAAATATTAATAATTTGTACTTGAACCTTCATAAGGACATTAAAACAAAGCATGTAATTGGTATAACCTAAAAAATGGACATCAATAAAGACTTTAAAATAGACTCAAATTTCTATACTTCCAAATGACAAGCAAAATTTCTACTTTGAAAGCATGCTAAATATAGTTGAATTTTATAGGATGTCAGGAGCATTCCCCTAAAAGAATCATATGCCAATAAAAAGGCTTTGGTGAAAAAGAATGAAACAAACCATGAATCCAATTTTTAAGTAGCCTTAGCTCTAGGTCAAAACTGAAATAGGTGGTTTCAATGTGTCCATAGAAAGAACAATTAGTTTTAACAAACCCTACGCAGATTAAACAAGATCCAATGAGAATGCCTTTACAGACAATTCACAATTTTTTTTAATAAGCTAGGGTCAATAATAGATTATCAAACTGTTTATAATATTTTTTTTCATGTGCTAGTTGTAGACACTAAAGACCATATATCATTAGGCTTTTGAGCTATAGACAAACGTGGGTTAAGCCACATGTAACTCTTGTGAGGCTTTTGGTTGTGTAATGGAAGTCTATGATTGTTTTTCAAATATTCCCACTAAGGTTTACTATAACTAAAACCAATTTTGTGAAGCAACACAGGAGTAAAAAAAACAATAATAATATGAATTGATTCAAAGTGTTGATTGGTAAATCTAAATATTATTTTTTTCTTTCGACCAAACTAACCAATTTTTAGTAGTTCTTGAGATGTAAAAGTTGTGTAACTCAACTTAAAATCATCTCAAACCTTCAATAAAATTTTAATCACAAAAGTGCCTTAAATTTGAATAGGTTCAATAATAATAAGAATGGAATTGAATCTCAAATTTCTCCAATATTTACAATCATGTGGAAGCCTAAAAGATATACAATGCTGAAGAAAAATAGTTTTTAGAATTAATTAGCCTTAAGTGATATAATTATCCATTTAGCATAAAAGATAATCCCTAACACTGAACAATTATGAGGCCAATATCATTAGAATCATGGGGAAGAAAACACAACTTCCATGCAATAGTATGGACACCTTTTCCTTGCTTAAAATAATCTCATAAAAGATCAATTATCAATTTTTTAATCTTTTAGAGATCCTCTGAAGGAATGTGATATGAAGGATAATACATGGATAACTATTAAAAACTTACAACAAACTTAAAACTTCCTCAAAATGGAAAGAGGTTTGATGATCCAATACATTAATTTCTTCAAGTAAAAAAACAATAATATAGTGTCACATAGAAGATGAATATGAATTAAAAGAAGAAAGGACTCCAAGAAAATAAAAAATCTCACCATGATTAATCCATTTCCATTTGAAGGAATTAAGCCTTGTAAGAAAAGCTATCTAGAAATGATTATACATATAGCAATATTTTTTTTCCATCAAATGATTGAGCCAAAAAGCTAAGAAAGATATATCATGACATTGCAAATAACATTGTTCCCCTTTTCTAGGTGAATCATTAGCAAAATACTCTTAAAAAATTTCTTGAGAAAAAAATGGGAAGAGAGATATCTTTAACTACATTTTACAAGACAATATTTTCAATTAAATAGTTAAATTCTTTTAAAAAAATTATATATAGAGTAGGGTCAATTAGAAAACTTGACATTATAGATTCGAAAATCTTAAACAAGATTAATAGTCACTAATGGTAAGACAGGAAAAAAATATTAACAAAAAATATTTGAGTATAATCCAAAAAGTTAAATCAAAATCCTAATTTATGTGAATAATAATGAAAAAAAAGAGGCTAGGAAAGGAGGATAGGGCTTTACATGACATGCTCAAAAGATGATTGTTCTTTCGTGGCTATTTTTTGTTAACCCTATTCTTGAGATCTACAAACCCTTGCCTTGGTGTACATTGCTATTATTTTCTATATCTTAATCGGCGTTTGATTGTCAGTTGCATATTGTATATCTTTTTTGCTAGCTAGTTTAGTCTTTTTTAAATTAACTTTTGATTACCCAAGTCTGTATGGGGCTATTGGGTTTAGGCTTGATAGATTGCTCACGTAGATGTGATGAGTGTATCTGTGTAAGATTTTATGGACAATGTCCCATTGGTTGAAAGAGGGGGAGAAGCCACCAAAGATGAGGCACAAAAAACATTCAAGGAAGCACTGCAAGAAGAACCTAAAGTTCCATTGGAAAAAGAAAGTTTCAATGTGGGAGTTATAGGAAATATAGCAACCCAAAGGCCTACTTATGGAGGTCCCAAATTCAACAATTGAAAAGGCAGATTTGAGCAATTGCTCCAAGGACAATGAGCACTCAAAGTAGAATATGGAAATCTTAATGATTGACAAGTTGAAGACCAATGAAAAATTGTTTGCCCCAATAGGGATCAAAACATCTTTGAGCATTTCCCATAAGAAAAATTTCCAAGAAATTGTATTGAAAAAATTGAAGGAATAAATTAAAGAGAGACAAAATAACATGAATATACCCTCAAACATGTTAGATACTACAAACTCAATTAATCGATTATGAAGGGATACCATTTGACTATGAATTAAAAAATGAACAAGTTTCTATTAACTACTTCACCCCTCTATACCAAGATTCAAAAAGTAATATGAGGAATGGAAATACAGAGGGTTTCAAAGAGCAAGAGAAGAAGAAAAGGAAATGGAAGAAGTGGATCTCAAGGATAACGAGGAAACCGAAGTGAATTTTGAGAAGGAAACGAACAAAGATTCTGAGAAGGACAGGGATAGCGAGGATAAGGAATGTGTTGGTAAAGGGCTTATCCTGGATAACCTCAAGAAACTCTCTGAGGCGAGAATGGATTACGATAGATGGACCTATGAGAGCCTGAAAAACCTGGAAAAAAAGGGAATAAACTCGAATGAGAAGAGGGAGGATGAAAACAGAGAGCAGATTAAATGGAAGTAGGAAATGGAGAATAAGGTAAAATCACTGGAAGAGGGAAAAGAAGCGATGAAAAATCTGATGGGCGTTATCCCAAGTATCCTCTCTACCATCACTAAAAACCTGGAGGACATCGCCAAGGTTTTTGATCATACTTGCACTCTGAATCCGGTTGTGGATCTTGACCTGGATGATGAGACCATCCAGATTGGAATCGGTGATGCTACTCAGGTGGGCGATACTGCGAAGAGAACTAGGGTCAACGTCAAGAAAGTTGTGGCTGCATCCGCTAAGGATCCCCCTAACCTCAAAGACAACATCAAGGAGTTGCACGAAATTAGCAACACCCTGGCAAAAGCCTTGGAAAAAATCTAAATTCTGGAAGGCCTGCTGGCTTAATGGGGCTTTTTTGGGTTTTCTCTGGTTATCCGTTGGTTTTTTGTGTTCCGATCTTTTCTGTTTCTCGTCGCTTTTGCTGTTTATGTTGTTTTAGTTCTATTTGTAAAGGGTTTCGGGGCCCCTTCAAAACCTGCTTTTTCCTTAATAAAAAAAAATTCTCAAAATCCAAGAAAGAAAGCCAAAGGGGTTAATATACCTGATTACTTTGATAGGCTATATAAGAATGTGAATGGAATCCAAAACTCAAATAATAAATGATGTTGAACTATCCCCAAATAAAAAATATATCCTAAGAGAACTTTGTAATCAGAGTAAACATCTCAATTGCTTTCTAATGCAAGAAATCAAATATGTTTGTTTTCAATTGGACAACAATCTAAGATTTGTGTGGAAAGACTAAGGTATTTCATACCAATCATGACAAGGGTAAAGAGGGGGTTTCTATTCTTGTTAGCAGTTCAAATGGAGCAATTATATTAGAAATTTTGTGTGCTCCCCCTATAATAGATGTTTGTGGTTAGAATTTTTTAAAAATGACACTGCATTTGGAATTTGTTTTGCCTATGTTTTCAATGACTATAAGGAAAGAATAGAGGTCTAGCAATGGACGGCCTCTTACCTCCCTAAAGTTCCTTGGATCAATGGAGGGGACTTCAATATGATAGAAAAAAAGAGAAGACAAAGTTGTAGGTAACTCTTGGATATGGAAAGGCAATGACTCATTTTTTGGTCTAGGATGAAAATTATGTTAAGATTGTTTGATCCTTTGGAAGGAAAGAAAAAAGAAAGTAATCTGAGTATATAGTTCAACTAGTGTAATAACTAAGAGGTTGGTAAAAGGGTATACTTTAGACTAGATAGATTCTATGTTCAAAAGGACCCCTTTTGTTTTGATAATATTAACAACATTAATTGTGTCCAAGTAGAGCCAAGAGCACTTTCTGACCATTACCCTATTGAGGTAATAATTATTTTTAAATCTACTGGGAATGACAATAATTATCGGAAAGGATTTTATAAACTTAATATTAAACTTCTTAAACAAGAGGACTACCTGGGTGACATATACACTCTAAGGAACATCACCAAGTCCTTGTATCATAGGGACCCATCTAGAGACTATTGTAATGGATTGGCAAATAACCTAAAAAGGGTTCTGAGCATAATTGGTTAAAACATGGACATTGACATTGGGAAAACAAAGCAGACTCTACAAGAATATTTGTTGAGAACCGAAATTGAGTTGTGTTGAACATACCAGATACTAAGAAGGGTGGGGGGAGGTGAATCATTATCCCTTAAAACTTATTTTTTTTGCTTCAACTTTTAATCCAAACCATTAATCTAATCAACACCAATAAAAGATAAAGCAATCAACACAAGTGCACAAGAGAACACTAGATATACGTGGAAAACCTCATAGGGGAAAAACCATAGTGAGAAAAGTTGCTTGGAATTGTTGTCCAAATCCAACCTCACAAATTCCCCAAAGTTTTTTTTTTCTCAAATCTACCCTACTTTAAAGACAAGTATAAGTTAAGGTATGCCTAGAACATGTGCAAACTTCATGCTAATGCAAATCTATGACTTGACTTCAGATCCATACATAATATTCACTTCTACATTCCTAGAGATCAACTCTACACTGACATAAGTGGACTAGATAGTCATACATTTGCACCTCTAAATCTACATGTATCATAGATCTTGATTTTCTAACACCTTAACAAATCAATTCTGAACATTTTATTTCTCAATTTAAATTTAAAATTAAATCATATTAAATTGATTTAAATTCAATAATTCAATTCAAAACAATATTCCAAATCAAAACCCTAAATTAATTGATTGTTCAATAGTTAAACTAAATATTAAAGAGTAACTCATTTTTCCCTTAAAAAGAAATGATTAGGTGTTGTCTACCAAGAAAGTCTAGAGCTCGAGTCATGCTCCCACTTAGATCACTTGATGTCATTTACATCAAAGTCAACTGTTTCTAAGATTTCAATTATTGAAAATTTCCCAAAATCCTTTTAACACAAAATGAACCATAAAACACCAAAAATATCTTACCAAAATATCGTACCCATATAGTCTTGCTGCGATTTTTCCCCTGTGCACGTGGGGAAACTTATCTTCCCAACTATTGTTCAACGGATACTTTGCTTCGCGCAACGGTGCAATAGTTTGACCGTTGGCTTTTATTTTGTCTTCATAAAATTTCCTTAAAAATTAGGTATCTCTTGATAAATTTTTCGTCATTTTTTGTTTATATTAAAAAATTGAAAAAATGCTGTTTTCTGCTGTATTGGGACTTTTCTTCAAAATTGGGTAGTCCCATTAAGTATAGGCATTTGCTTTTGAAATTTGCTATATTGAACTTCTATCTACAATTTGGCCTCCTCTTTTTTAATTGTGAGAGGTGATTCCTAGTGTGCTTATTTGTAAAGATATTTGTAGTTGGTATAATCTTTCCATAATTTGTAATAAAATCTTTTGGAGAAAATTGTATGATTTTTTTTTAATTTGACATTTCAAATCACTCACAATGATTCATCATCTGGAATAGGATTATTCGAAACTTTCATGATGACTCATTTTATGTAATCTTTTTCTTTAATCATTCCCTAAAAGAAATATTAATTCCAATGTAAATTTTATGTTTTTTACAATATATTCCTATAAGTTATATTTAAAGTAAAGTAAATATTTATTGTCATACATATAAACTATTTAAAATCATAAAATATAAATCACAATAATATTTAATCATTAAACTATTTCAAAAGTATATAAATATTAATTTATTTATTAGAGTATATAATCACTTCATTTATAAATTTAATCATGTATACAAGTACAATATATAATATTAATATCATTTTTAATTTTTTTATAGAAATATTTTAGTACATGGGCTATTTAATAATTTTTGTTAACACCTCTATGTCATTACATTTCACCCCTTGCTATCATTGTAGGTTACATCTCTTGGTGTAAACTTTTAAAAAAGTGAAGCTTCATAAAGTCAATAGTGTTTAGGAATAAAGTAACAAGTAGTTTTAGAAAAGAAATAATTACAATGTGACAATATTTGACCCCAAAAAGAAATTATTGATTAAAAAACCATAAAGTTACAATGACACGACATTGTAAAAAACTAAGCAATTAAAGCTATAAAAGTTCAAGTTTAGAAGAGGGTGTCGATTTTTCAAGTTATCCTAACCTTCATTAGGAAAGTCTTTTCCATCATCAATAAGCTTTCAACTAGTGAGACTTTGAAATTTGCTATCCTATTTTTGATGCTATGAATCAAGCATTTGGCAAAGATTTAGTATCACTTTGATGTGGTGAGATGACAAGACCTAAGCAAGGAAAATTTTCTTCACCATGAGGAGAGGAACACCCACATCATTGAGAAGTCATAAAAGAGTGTTACTTCATCCATGGTAGTTGTAACCAACTAGGGTGTTACCTTATTAGCATAGAAGAGGACTATCTATGTAATATTTTAGTGGTTGCAAGCATTATCATATAAACCATGTTGTCAACCTTGTGGAGTAACATGGTATAAGAAGGTGAGGACAAGGGAACTTGAGCCATAGTACACATGAGATTACCCTTATGATCCAATAAAAATTAGAGGTGTCACACGTTTAGGACTATTTTAATAGCCTACATTTATATTTGCATGAGCATATTTTAAATCATAAAAGATGACACAAATAAAAAAATCATATCAAAAGGAAAATAGATACATTTAGATATCTTTCTATATGCTAAATAGAATTTTCATTCCAAAATCATGCCAAAGCTAAAAAAGTTAATCTAGTCATGTGACTTAAAAGGACAATATGCCAAGTCAAGGGATTTGGTCTAAATATTTGAAGAAATCACAAATCTAAGCCCAAGCAATTTGTACACAAGTGCAAAACTAAAATAAATGCTTGACCATGTCAAAGTATCCATAAAAAGGACATCTAGGGTTTTACATGCCTAAATAGATCAATCATTTACCAATAGGGAGACCTTGGTAAAGCAAGTACTTTGGTGAAATGAGCAATCTTTCATTCAATAATAAATTTCCAAATAGTTTGTATAAAAATGTCTTGAATATGATAGGTTTTCTAAAGAGACCATCTCATCTTCGATTTTGAATCATAAGAAAATGTTGAAAAAGATAGTTATATTCTTTGTTGGGAGCATACTTCTAAAAGGTGTATTGACACACCACTTGTGTTCTATCCACCAAGGCTTTACCAATCACATAATGTTCTTGTGCATAGGTTGCTAAGGAACTTCCTCAATAACAATCTATAAAGACTCTTTATTGGTGCCTTTTAGTTTATATTTGGCCTTCTCTTGAGAAAATGAGAGCCAAAAATTAGAAACTTTGAAGTCTATATCTTGAAAATGGTCACAAAACCTAAGAGAATACATTTTAGGTATTAGTCATTTGTGTTGGTGTGAATAGGGGCATTACCTATCTAATTTCCCCTTTCTAGTGTGAAAAAGGAACATAATCTAGATGTTCCTAGTTAGTCCCTTTTCACACAAGTACACATGTTTAGTTTACGTAGGGAGTTAGGATTATTTCTAGAATTATCTAGTTGTCATGTGAGCTCATCTTATCTTATCACTAATTGTCTCATTGCATAGGATTAAGACATTTTACATGTTCTTGTCTAGTCCTATCTTTCGACCCGGCCTATATAAGAAATGAATCATATGTATATTTTACATCATGAATGCACCATACTCAAGAAATGTTTTTCTTTTGTTGTTCTCTTGTGGAGGGAATCCATGGGTTTTGTAGGTAATCTTGGGATCCTAATTCCATTGGTAACTCTAATAGATTGTTTAAGTCAAAATTGATAGTAGTAAACTACCATATAGATATTTGATTTATGGATTTAATCCATTATGAAACTCATTGTCATTCTAAAGGAGTGAAGGCTTGATGGCTTCCTAAGCCTTCTAAATGTAGCTTTTCTAGATTGGTCCACTATAGGGAGATACAAAAGATACACAATTTATTAACATGACTTTCTAGGATTTGTTACTTTTAATTTCTCCTACAATCCCGTTTACCTAGAGCATAATTTATTTTCTCTAAACATCAATTAATCCAAACCTCTATGTAATTTCCCTTCCTTAGGCATCTTAGACTTGAGCGAAGGTTGGCCTACTATTAGGGTCTCATAGGTTAGCAGTGTGGTTTGGGGACCCAACTGGGGGTTGTGGAACTAATCAAGGAGCTTTTCGAGCCTTTCAGATTCGAGTTCTAGGGTTGAATCCATGGTTAAAATTGAAATATTGAAGTTGGCCTTATGTGAATAGTAAAAAGTGAATAGTAACAGAGAAACATAAGATGAATAGTAAAAAGTGCCCCCCATCCTAGTAACTTAAGTTGTTTTTTAAAAGGGGGCCAAGTTCACAATGAGAAATTAGACCCTCAAGGATATTTTATGATTTTAAGGCCAAATAGTAACCCCAAAATAGATAAAAAAGGCATTTTGCCTATCATTTGGATTCATTCTTACTTCTCCATTTTTAGATCAACAACTTGCATGAGGGTTTCAACAACTTTGGGCTTCTAGGAATGCCAACTTCTGGAAGATTTGGGGGATTCGGATGAAAACCCATCTCCCCGGGTATCGGTTTCCATTAGAATATAACTTCAGTGTGCATATGGCAACTTTCTTTGGGGGTATATGAGTAGATCTATCAGTTTGAGGGTAGGTTTTCTACAATTGGTTGCAAGGTAGGCCTTCTAGAGGTCATTATTATCTATTTCCAACTCTATTTTAGTCAGTCGCTCCATTTTGGGTTGAAGGATTTCAAACCCTAGGGTAACATTATTTGGAGTTGATTTCTATATTTCTATTGGCTGGAAATTTACATCAGACCTATGGGCACATGTTAATGGTATGTTCATTACTCTTTTAAGTAGAAAGAAAGTTTCTTGATTATCTTCCTTAAGTGTTATGCATTTTGTTGTGTTAAATCAACAATCTATTTTATGTAATATTCAAAAATCTGGCATAAACTTCAAAGCCAACCAAAACAAAAACATAGACCAATCAAACCCATCCAAATATACACTAGCCAAAGACTTATCAGCAGATAAACATTGAACATAACCTCAAATTTTGGATCAGACTTGGTAAAAAATGGATTGGGGATTTTTTAGTGGATTGGGGATCTTGAAAATTAGATTGAGTTTATAGTTGATGTTGACAACAATATGAATGAGTGTGATTTTACGAGTGTTACTCTTAGTGGATCAACCACTCATGAAAAACTTTTGGGCGTTAAGGAAGACATCTACATTGGAAACTTAATGTTGGCACCTAATTCATACAAATGTACAATTGCTTATTTGATGGCATTAGAAACAAATGACACGAGTTATTTAGTGACAAGTGGTTGTCCTACATGGTTTTTCACTATATTTTCATAATTGTTTGGATCTACATTAGTTTATGAGTTGGATTGGAGTGTGTGGAGACACATTTACTCAATAGGTAAGGTGTATGAGATGGGAATATTTCGTATGCATGGGTATACATACATCATTGACTTCACTTTAGTTGCTGATCTAATTTATAACAACAACCTTGAGGTGATAAATTTGATAGCTCATGAGGGGAGTTTTCAGTATATCACACACCTTTGGACAAGAGGCTATGAAAGCATCTATGAAGGCAAATTTGGAAGGTACAAAATAAATGTGGGTCTCATGTTGATGATTAACCATCTCCCATTTTTACATGGTTTCATTCATCTTGTTATGCAAGAGCATGTGATAAGAATTAAAGAACCCCATTGCATGCAAGGTTGGGCATTGTGCCTTTGTTTCATAGCAATATCATACCTTGATCACACTTGGAAGGCATATTTGGTTAGGGAAGAAGACAACATGGAGGTTGAGTTTACACATGGAAGTAAACAAATTGTGTTGAAGGCTACCAATAATGATAACCCAAGAATTGTGGTAGCCAAGTGCATGCAAGCATACCTTGATGATGATAATACCAATTGGAGGTATGGGGATAAATCAGATTATTCCCTTTATGACAGCAACAATATATCTCCTTATACTCATGACATGGCAACTTTGGTACATGGTGCTATTGGCGATATAATATCTTCATGTGAGGATACTTCATTCTTGGCAATGTGACTCAATAAAGATATATATTCAGAAAATTCATTGGTAGCAAAGGAATTGCATCATCCTTCGGTAACTTAAGTGGTTACATCTTTAAAACCAGCCCTTGATGTAGCCAATATGATTGATGACTCCAAAGGTATGAATACAAGGGAACAATTCAGTCCTCATTCTCTGACTTATAACAACAATGATTCATCCTCCCCTTTTCATGATGTTGGCACTCCTAATCATTGGGAAACGAGTCATAATAATTCTATTATGGTGGGTACTCATGAAGAATGCTTTGGTCTTGATAACTCACATGGTATATCTCATTTTAGGACTGGGTTTAGACACTTTAGATCAACTGATATAACTCAAACCCAAATGATGAATGATGATTGGCTAGAAAGGGCAAGGCAAGCCATGTTATTGGCTCAACAAGCCAAGATCAATCTTCAACATGATCATGATTTTCACCCTTCATTTGATGATGAGAGACATGAGTTGCTTAATTTAGAATTTCTAGTTGAGATATTTGGTCATTTTCTCAGTGATGATAGTGATTTGGTTGATTTCTTTCTTAGTGGGCCAACCACTCAAGAGTTGTCTGTGTTGAGCAGTGTTGGCATACATACTTCATTTTTGAGTTTGTCACCTATTTCACTTGATATGGCAGTGATATCTTTGTTGATTGGTGACTTCATATTTGATTCTTTATGGACTAGTGACTGTCCTAGTTGAAACATATGGCATATCTAGACTTTTCATTGTCTACATCAGTTTCCTAGTGGCATGGGAGTGTTTGGAGGTATACCTTTGGGATAGAGTTGGAGTGTGGAGTGATTTTTGTTGATTGTCATTGGTTTGTTGACATGTTTGATATCTCATATATTACTAATCAGAGTTATAACAACGAAGTTGAGTGGCCATTTATGTTGGTTCATTGACATGTGGGGGTTCACTTTCACATTGCTTTGATATTCTACATGCTTGTATGGTTACTTCATGGTGATCATTTGACATTCCCCTACTTCATCTTCTATAGAAGATTTTACATTTTGATATGGGATCCAAGTATTGATTTGCTTGGTACATTATTCCACATGGATTCCAATATGTTACTTCATGGTTTGTGGTGCTTTAGCATTTTAATCAGAGTGGAGCAGTGGGTTGTTTGGTGTTTGCTTGAGGGCAAGCAATCTTAGGAAGGGAGGACAGTAATGTCCCTTCCTTAGGCATCTTAGACTTGAGCAGAGGTTGGCCTACTATTAGGGTCCCGTAGGTCAGTAGTGTTGTTTGGGGACCCAACCGGGGGTTGTGGAACTCATCAAGGAGCTTTTCGGGCCTTTCAGATTGGAGTTCTGGGGTTGAATCCATGGTTAAAATTGAAATATTGAAGTTGCCCTTATGTGAATCGTAAAAAATGAATAGTAACAGAGAAACATAAGATGAATAGTAAAAAGTGCCCCCCATCCTAGTAAGTTAAGTTTTTTTTAAAAAAGGGAGCCAAGTTTACAATGAGAAATTAGACCCTCAAGGATATTTTATGATTTTAAGGCCAAATAGTAACCCCAAAATAGATAAAAAGGCATTTTTCCTATCATTTGGATTCATTCTTACTTCTCCATTTTTAGATCAGCAGCTTGCATGAGGGTTTCAACAACTTTGAGCTTTCGGGAACACCAATTTCTGGAAGATTTGGGGGATTTGGACGAAACCCCATCTCCCCGGGTATCAGTTTCCATCAAAATACAACTTCAGTGTGCATATGACAACTTTCTTTGGGGGTATATGAGTATATCTATCAGTTTGAGGGTAGATTTTCTACAATTGAGACCTTCTAGAGGTCATTATTATCTATTTCTAGCTCTATTTTAGTTAGCCGCTCCATTTTGGGTTGAAGGATTTCAAACCCTAGGGTGTATTTAGGGTTTTAACATTATTTGGAGTTGATTTCTATATTTCTATTGGCTGGAAATTTACATCAGACCTATGAGCACATGTTAATGGTATGTTCATTGCTCTTTTAAGCAAAAAGAAAGTTTCTTGATTATCTTCCTCAAGTGTTATGCATTTTGTTGTGTTAATCAACAATCTATTTTATGTAATATTCAAAAATCTTGCATAAACTTCAAAACCAACCAAAACAAAAACAAAGACCAATCAAACCCATCCAAATGTAAGTTGGCCAAAGACTTATCAGGAGATAAACATTGAACATAACCTTAAATTTTGGATCAGACCTGGTAAAAATTGGATTGGGGATCTTTCACTCTAGAACCTCTAGGAAGAGAACATAGATCCCATGTCACTCTATGAAAGCACAGGTTATGGTTATACTTGGTCCAAATAAAATCATGTAGGATTTTCTTTTATTTGGGATAATATGCCTTAGAAAGTACCCAAAAAGAGGAACAATAAATATGCATGACCAATAGAGCCTAGGAACATATTTGGAATTACCATGCAAATAAATGGATTGATTATCTAATAACCCTAGTTATTCTCAACTTGATCCAACACAAACTGGTCAAAGTATTGATGTATTGGCTTGAAAGGCAAAGGGAATACCATATTTGAAAATATCCTCTTGGTAAACTCACTTGCACCCATAGACAGGAAGAGGAGAAATAGATTACTTACAAAACTCTATCTTTTCACATGGCATACTTGAACTAGAAGCCAAGATTTTTTTTCCAAATATTTAAAAGTTTGGTTGATATTATTATCATCCTTAATCAACGTGAGGGAAAAATCATTACCAAAATGACTATTAATGACTTGTTCAGGGTATTCTTCCATCAAATAGCCCCCCTAACGCACCCCACATCCTAAGCTACGTAAATTGGTCTCTGGGAAGGGATGTACCCTAAAAATCTTTTTTGAGATGGCATTAGCAAGAAGGTAGCTAAAACCTTAATCAACCAATAAATATAGCAATGACACCAGAGGAAAGCCTTACCAATTACATATGAAGAGACCAAATTTTTCAAATTGGATGTAAATTATAGTGAGGCACAAAGGCATATATTGGAAACAATTTCATTGATTAAAAATAGTTGGAGCCAAACACGAGCACAAAGTATGGTGAGAATGAAGGGTCATTCGATCCTTTCCTAGCCTCTCTCAAAATCAATTCTAATAAAAACAACCTATGGTTAGACTTCCTATACAACACAATATTATCTAAATAAATATACTCTTGATGAACACAATTTCCCTAGGGAAAAAAGTAAGGAGAAGAACATAAAAATATATGAAGTACAAGAAATTTTGCAATGTTAATGTAGGAGAGATTAAGAAAGGGTATGGGTCTTTAATTGCAAATGAACTCTAGATCCTCATGCATGGGTAAGAATTAAATATTCTCTTCATTTATGGTTTTTACTATGGTGTTGTAATCTAAATAATCAAAATAAACACAATGTGAGTCAAGACAAACAATGTCCCAAAGAATTTTTATAAAATTACATGGAAAACCATCACATCTAGAAGATTGATCATTGGCTATAATAGTAACAACTACATGTAGATCTTCAAGGGTTAGTAGTTTATCATAAGTCATTGTTTGGGTGGAAAAGGTTATAGAAGACTAGCTCCAAGCATTGTTTGATAGTTGCATCATGAGCTTGAGAAGGTTCTGGATATTTAAAAATATATTTAAAATGTTGAACAAAGACATTCAACACCCTGAGAATGTCTAAAAGATGGTTATCCACTTCCCAAATTCACTTGATATTTTGAACCATAGAGCTTGAAAAAATTCCTTGGAGGCTTTGACACCAACCTTCAATCTATAAATTTTGGATTATATTTATCATCCTCCAATAGTATACACATCATCACTTATAATACTTGGTGGCAAAGTTTAGCCACTTGAAGCCACAAAGGCTTGTAGAAGTGCATTTCCGTGAATTGAGTGAAGACTTTACTAAGCTTCAAGAGAAATTGTCCATGTAGGATTTGTGGTAGATGCATGTCAATAGGGAGCCATAGATTTGTATAGAATGGGTCATGTATGTAATGCCATTAGTCCACCATATATTCCAACCATTCCACCTCTCAAATGTGACACCAAATTCCTAGACCTTTTATATGCAAGAAAGAGTAAGCTCATTTTGAAGAAGAATTTAAGAAAAGGCAAGTTTTTAATTTTTGGATTTCAAAGGCCACATTCCACCTAAAAAATAGTGAATGGTCAAAATTAGACCAATTGGAATCTCACACTTAACCTTAGTGAAGTATTTTCACAAATAGTCCAAAACCTACTTATTACAACCCTTGGATTACTTCGATGGAAGTTGAAAGGACACTAGTTTTGGCTCCAATATTTTTCCTTCAACTTGGGTGCCCAATCTTGTAAGATAAACATTAGGTTAAATACAATAAATGATTGAATACCAAAAGACACGTTGTCTCTTCCAAGCCCCCACTTGGAGAAGCTCAAAGTTCACTCATTTGTCCACTTCCTATGTCATTAATTATCTCATTCTAGGTGTCCATATGTGGTGAAAACAGTATTAAATAATCGTGTTGACAACACACTTAATTGTTGCTAGTGGAACTCATCACCCCTTATGAATGTATTACAAAAAAAAGTGAGAATAAATATTACAAAATATTTTCCCAATACACCGTAAGTGCCTTAAGACACTTTCCAAAGATGTTGGAACTATGTCATAGGATTTACAAGGTAGATGACACCTTAATCCTAACACTTTTCAAGCATACTTTCAAAAGATGTTTTTCCTACAAAATATCCTATAAGAGTAAATTGATCAAACCATTTGCATGCATTATTAAAATCTTGAAGCCAAAAAAACATCCAGAGGAGTTTCAAAACTCTTTCCTCGTGGAAAACTTTTTGGGACAAACTCCCAAGGTTTGTTTACAATGAATTCTACAACATGTCACTCCAAGACCAACCACTTTAACATTAACAATTGAAACATTTGATTTGGGTGTAATTATATGGAGAAAAATTCCCCAAGAGTGAGAAAACCTAAAATACATCCATAAAATATGAAAGAGATAAAAAAACATCGTAAAACACTATCAAACGACGATGTAAACGAGGCCTACCCCAACCCCTACCTCTCTTCCTCTCCCTCACAAAACATTAAACATTTCAACTTAAATTCATTTTATGTTGGATGTCTCAAAAATGTATGTCTCAATGACCATAAATTCTTCATATTATATTCAAGAAAGTGAGTTCTTACCATATCTCCATACTAAGTGTAGTTTCTTTCATTCATTACAGTTTACAAGATCACAACTCGGTAACCTTGTCAATTGTGCCCTTGCTCTCATCCTCTAAGAATTCATCACAACACCTCATCACAACTTGATAACCTTGTCAGTTATGACCTTGCCCTCATCCACTGGAATTGATCACAACACCTTATCACAACTCGATAACATTGTTAGTTATAACCTTGCCCCATCCACTAAGAATCGATCACAACACCTTATATGCCCAAACTTGGAAACTTACCGTTATACACTCTACTTCTACACAAGAGGGTGACCGGTTGGAATCTCACACTTAACCTTAGTGAAGGATTTTCACAAATAGTCCAAAACCTGCTCATTACACTAACTGTCTTTTCTTAGAACATGGCCTGTTACAAAGTATTTCATTTAGATCATATACTACAAGAATCTATTTCCTTTAATCATATTTTATCGTTTCGGAGTCAGATAATTTGTCATCATTATATCACATTCATTTGAAAACTTGCACGTACTATACCAACAAATATTCCTTTTATCTTCTTCACCTGTATTACAATGATAGCCCTTGCAGAGCAACTCAAAAATATTAATTGATTTGATTTCCAAATAATGATACAACAATAGAATAATGCACCCAATTATTTTCACATATCACAGCAGCACCAACAGCAACAGCCATTTGGATTAGTTGCACATGATGCCACCCTTATCAATATCATAGAAACCAACTGCAAAGTGCAAACCCACTTTGATTTGCTTAAGACTAATCTCCAAGTTGAATGTCAAAGGTATGCTTGACATCCCCTACATGAAGGAGATGAGAACCCAATGCCAATTTCCTGACACCCATCTCATCCACAACACTCAAATCTTTACACACATCTACTGAGAAATGCACTCTTTCTCTGCCTCCTGCCCCAACATTAACCTTCCTGAATGCCATCAGCTGCCTCTGTGGGGCCCCCTTGTGAACCCCAGCAGGAGGACTAAAGAACAACAGCACAGCATGCCTTCCATCAATACTCCCCTGGTTGTCTACATCCACATGCACATCAAACAACAGTCCCTGACAATTAGCATGCTCAACACGGACTGAATTGCACATATTCTTTTCAATTCCTGCACAACTGTTATTTGGAGTTTGCAGGGCTAATGAAACAAGCTTAGGTGCCTGCACAAGAGAATGAGAGTAGGTTGTATAACTCAATCCATCACCGAACCTGTACAATTTACTTCCAGTGTAGAATCTGTAAGTTCTGCCTGGATACCCAGTTGCAGGATTAGGCCTCATGTTCATGTCTGTCATGGGTACCCTTGCAACAAAATCTTGTGGGTACCATGTTACTGGCAGTCTTCCACCTGTTTGAAAAATAATGAGGCAGGCTGGCAGTTAGCAACATCTCTGACAACATTAGAAAAGAATAGTACATGTAGATAAAGCACAGTAGTAGTGATCTATACAAAGAATATGGGTCATAATCAATAGGGCATGTGGGTCTGCCTGTGTATACCTGGGTTGTGCTTGCCAAATATAACATCAGCCAATGCCTTTCCCCCAGCCTGGCCTGGGTATCCCACCCATAGAATGCTTGTTATCTTGTCATAATGTTTGGCAAAGGAAATATCCATTGGCCCCCCTGACATCACTACAAGTATCACTGGTCCTCTAGATGCTTTGGCTGTTTCAATCACCATCTGTTCTTGATAACCAGGCAATAATAAGCTTGTCCTGTCAACCATTTCTGCTTCTATTGATAGGTCTGCACCTACAACTATCACTGTGGCATCTGCTTGAGATGCTGCCTGTGCTGCATCCCTCACTAGGTAAGGATTCCGAGGGCAGGCAACATTTTGGCAGCCAGGTTTATGCACAGTTTTTGTGTATATACCAAGGCCTTTTACAGGTGTTGTGTATCTGCAGGGAATACCTTCAAAACAGAAAACATAGATAAGAACACAAAACAGAAATCCCAAGTGCCATGCCTAACAAGAAAATTATAGTACTATAAATGCATCAATGGATCTCCATACACAGTTCTATATAGTATACAGGGTAATCATATATCACATCGCCAATCATAAAAGGAACAAGATTCTAGAACATTTGTTAAATTTTAGCCCCAGTTTCAGTCATGTCCAATTCCAAAAATAGGACCAAACTGAGCTACATATGGCTAGACTTTGGCACATTCAGTTCCTTATTTCTTGCATACCCATTACAAATCCTAAGCCTGTAAAGCAAACTTGGAAGAGAAAACCTGAATAACAATTTTTGGAATTAAATTTAGTACCTGCATAGTTACCAATCATAGCATCTTTTGCAGCTGCATTGGGTCCAATAACAGCCAAGGATCTGATCCTGGTTGGTGAAAATGGCAATGCTCTGTTGATGTTTTTTAACAGTACTATTCCTTCCCTGGCTGCCCTCACAGACAGTCTGTGATGTTCGGGAGTGCAGACATCCTTAGGACCAAGGTTACCATATGGCTGGAATGCGGGATCGCCATCAAATAATCCTAGGCGCATTTGAACAGAGAAAGAGTTGAACAACGCCCTGTCTACTACAGACTCCTGTAGTTTGCCAATTTTTACTGCTGCTTCAGTATGATCTCCAAGGAATCTTCCACAATTGAGATCCAATCCTATTCAAAACACACAGAAATACACAATCCGCAGTTGAATAAATACCCAATTTATAAATAAGTCCATTGCACCATGCTGAGTTACAACACAAGAGTACTTTTTTACCGACCAGCTCCCATAACATCCGCTACTGTTCTCTCAGGTGTTGTTGTAAAGTGCTGTGTGTTGTATATAACATCTGCTGAATCACAATCTGAAGATATATATCTGCACAATCCCAAAATAACATTTTTTAAAAAACAATTATCTAGACATTAAACAGTAGTCACAGCTTGACACCCATAAAGAACCTGAAATCTCATAACATATTAAAACCCAACATCACTGAGCAAATCGCATTCGTTGGTCTATAATTTACCCGTTCAATCCCCATTTTCCCCTGATATTTCCATTGAGCAGTACTGGATCTGCACAGGTTGGGACTCCATTGACTTTATTGTAAGAGCACATAACACTGGCAACATGTCCATCAGTCACACAAGCCTTAAAAGGTGGATTAAAAGTGTCATCCAAGTCCTGTTGTGTAACCTGCAATCATAGAAACACCATTGAAACTCTCATAACTAAAAATCACTGAAACTACAACGAATATCCACGCAGAGTCCATAACAACTATAATTCATCAAGGCCTACATCAAAATCCATGCATAATATAATCTGTCTTCTGAACTATACCCTGGCATCAAAGTGAAATCGATCAATTTGATTCCAGTTATCCAAATCATAAGCAGTAAAATGCTTGCAGCAAGCAGCAACTTTCAATCTATTAGGGTCCCCTCCATCTGTTGACTGTAATCCTCTGACATAGTGTACTGCAAAATTGCTAGTAAGCAGAGGATCCTCTCCTGGAGTTTCTTGTCCTCTACCCCATCTGGGGTCCCTAAATATATTGACATTAGGACTCCAATATGTTAATCCTCCCAATCCTGCATTGTACATTGCACGAGCTTCTGTTGATACAGCCTGCACAAACATAAAACAATGCATGAGAGGATCTACAGGACCAAATGCCACAATTAAAGAAATACAGAACTTTGTGAATTATGTATACAGAACTCTAAATTATGACTCCCTTGCAGCAAAGAAATTTCTAGAACTATAAGATACCAGATGGTTATAAACCCCTTTCAGGTCTATACCATCTAGAATCATTTTTTTAAGTTTTCTAATAGAACCTGATGAAAATAATTAGATGTATGTTTCTTTAGCAGGAAACTCCAGCAAGGCTACGTGAGTTTTGTTAAACTTATTTGTGAGTTTTATATTCTCTTCTCTAGCTCGCTATGCTATGATGGATCATAGAATATGAATAGAAGCGTTGATGAAAAAAGATACACACTCAAATCCAGAAGGTCAAATCACAACTTATTTTAGGTTAACCTGGTCTGTTCAATCGAAATTCTCATTCACATTTGCTAAAAATTATATCCACAACATCTCCTCAGTGGCATATTTCTTGCATCATTCTCAATCTTCTCTGACCTTACCATGAATTCCCATATCACATCTCTCATGCAAATACTTTTTGGAGTAAAATGGCAGTCAAGCAACTCATGAAAATCCAACCAAATTGTACAGAGAAAAATGAATTCTACAGCACGATGACCCATTTGAGATTGAATTACAGGCAAATGGAGGAAAGTTCACAAATATAGTAAAACTGAAATGAAGCAATACATACCTTTCCCATCTCTTCCCACAATTCAGTATCAAATGTAGCTGCAGTCAGAATGACTTGAGGGAAGCTTGTGGCAGCAGGGATAGGATTTGCAAAGTGGGTACCAGGGCCAAAATTAGAGACTCCATGTAAGGCCTCAGACCACCATTCATAGCTTGGGATCCCAAGTCTGGGAACTGCCCCTGCTTTGTCCACAAGCATCTGAACTTTCTCCTTCAAATTCAGCCTTCTAATGAGGTCATTCACTCTCACATTGATGGGCAAGGCTTTGTTACAAAATGGGTATACAACGGCTGCATTAGGGATGACCCTATTGTCACAAGGATACATGGGCTGACCACAAATCCCCTGCAACAGGCCTAACACCAGTAACACTACTATAAGACCTCCATCTAAAGTTCGCTGGAATCCCATTACACCAATCACATAAATTTTTACCAAAATTCAAGATAGCACAAAGCCCATTGACAAATCACAAGGGTGGCAGTCCATTTATAGCTTTCATTTGTGAGGAAAAGAACAAAGTCAGTGTGACTGGGATATACTTCACTTGAACAAGTTGGATTAGTGGATTTTAATAATAATAATAACACTCATTAACGTGATCCACTCAAACTCTTCTCCCTTTCTGATCTGATCCTAAACTATTTGCTTCCATTGCCAAACTCACCAGCTTATGCCCTAATGCTGTTACTGGAATAATATGATAAGGACAAAGAATAACATGAGAACTTGAATGTGTTACAACATTTAAGAAGTGCATAGTAAAAAGTGTGATTAGGAACAGTTAAAAAAGTGTCAAAAGGAAGTTTCTTTGGCATGGAGGACTTTTAGAATATAGTGCTTTAAATGTGGGGACTGTAATCACCCATTAAGTACTTAGTCCAAAAGCACCCGTTAAGTCCTGTATGCCACTTTGCAGCTATGTATTGGCTATCTGGTTGATCCAAGTACGCGATCAAATCTCGTGTTATACCATAAAACGCCCTCTTCGATTTGAGCTTTTATTTCTTGTATCTACCATGGGAGGTCGCTTGAACAGCAAATTAGGTATTCAATAGTCTGGTATATATATTTTTAAGAAATTAATTGTTTTCTTTAAGCTTAATGTCACATGCAGTTAAGAGCACCACTATTAACTTTATAAATAGTTAATTTTACACACTTAAAGATTTTAAAAGTACATCGATTTTGACATTTTTTCTTTTGTCTTTTTATGCAACTTAAGTGCTTATAGCTATTGTTTTGGGTAGTAATGATGGGCTGCGGCTATTCTGGGTCCAAAATGGACCTTTCATACAGCGTGTTAGCGACGTGTTAGTCAATCACAACCGTTTATTGCAAAATCGACGGTGTAAAACACGCGACTAACACGCGTGTTAGTCATCTGTACTATCATTTTGGAGCTAGAATAGACGCATCCGTAATGATGTATGTGATGGATCTATTACACCTACTTAAAGATGTCTAAATAACCGTGCACTACACCACCTCAAAAAATGCCAATACTTACGCACAAATGCTCTAGTAGTAGTGCGCTATGGGTACCAATAAAGTTGCACAACTCCCCCAATTAAAGTTTACAAATTTTAACTATTGGGAGCACAAGTAGGCAACTATTGTACATGTGAACCGCCATTGGAACATGGACAGCTAGTGGTGCTCTTTCTTGACAAAAAAAATTATCGTAAATTTGACATAGTTACAAATCAAAATATTAATATTTAATAATAAACACAATATTGCAAAATAAACATCACATAAAATTATGTCTCCATGTATGTAATAAATACATAAATAAACTCCAAATTGATATTTTATATCATTTTTTAGAAAATGTATTCAACATATCCATATGAGTTTACAAAGGAGATAAATAAAGATATTATAGTTGAGATCTATAGAACTTACTTTAGTTAAAATATTAGAATCTCTAAAACTTTTTTTTTAGAAGTTTTAGTATTATAATGATACATTTATTCTCTTTAAGGATGTGATCATCCAACCTTCAAATTAGACAAGTTTTAATTTATCTTGTAGTTTTTAGGTTTCTTTTGACAGAGTTCATAGTTTGTTCACACCCATTTCTATATATAGACCTTGTGCATTTATTCACATTCGAGATGAGATCATCATCCAACCTCCAAACTAGACTAGTTTCACTTGCCTTATAGCTTTGAGGGTTCATTTGACGTATTTCATAGTTCCTTCACACCCCTTCTATACATAGACCTAATCACCATATCTGTTAAGAGTATCATGTCTCCTAGATTTATTTAATCTAACTTAAAGTTGAAGATGAATTTATTTTAGATGCTTTCCTTACTATAAGATTAGGAGGGTGATTATTTTACCTCTTAAAAAACTCATGTAAATCTTCATAGTTGACGGGGATTAGAAATACTTGGCTCTTTTCTTTTATAGAATATTTGATTTTACAAATATTTATTCAAACTTTACATAGACCATACTTTGATTATGTTTTGACTATGCTTTATACTTGTAAGATTGCTTTCATTTACATTGTTTCTTCTTTAAAATAAAATAAGCTCTAACACACTTTTAGATCTAAAAACAATATGAAACATTAGAAGACATAATTTATTTTCATATACTTTCTCTTTGATACTTATTTATAAACTTCTTTAAATCTACTAAAATTAAACTTGTACTCTTTTATTTTTATATTTCATTCTATTTTTTCAATCCCATAAACTAACTTTAAACTAACATTAATAACATAATCTTTATCTTATAATATCTGCTTACAAAAATACTCTTTATAACAATATAAAAATTTAAACTCCATTTCATTTATAAAAATATTTCTCCTTTCTAAAGGTACAACTTTATTTTCATTTTTCTAATCGTCAAAATTGTTCTAAATAATTAGATTATAAATAAACACACTTAATAAGACTACTATAAAAATGGAGGAACATTACACTTCTTCCATATGTATTATGAAATGGAACTTTACTTAAAGTGGTATTTTATTATTTATTTGTTTTTCTAAGCACAATTATAGAAACATTTAAGATTCAATTTTTCTAAGGAGAATAAAAATAAATTTTTTAAAAAGTAAGTGGGTTTACTATTGTAATTGAAACGCAATTATAGATCAAATTAAAAATTTAAAAATATATATAATAGCTATTAAAGTTTAGAATTGTAGTTTTTTTTTTCATAAAGGATATGCTTGGATTTTAAAATAGTTTATATGAGAAAATAAGATTGAGATCTTGTTACCTTTTTCTATTAAATCTATTTTTTCATCATTTGATTAACTTGGTTTTAATATATGTTTTTTTAAAAAAAATTAATGAATTTTTAAATTTGAGTATAAAATATAGTATTTTTTTATTGATTTTATTTTATATATTAGTTATTTATTGTAATAAAAATAAATTATATTCTTTTGACATGGGTTATATTCTTTAATACATCATATTTTCTTAAATTCTAGTCTATTTTAAAATTTTTTATTCAATCTTATGTTTGACTACAATAACCTTCTTGGAGTTGGTTTTATAAAATTATTAAACATAATTAAAATTTAAAACATGTTTTCAAAATCTAGGCCATGAGATCTACCTTAGAGTGTATCTAATTTGAAAAAAGGTGACTTGAACTTAGGAGTTCTAAAAATGTATAAAGAAAAGGAAGTAAAGATGTCATATGTAATAGTATCGAGATAGTTTCAAATAAATTAATTTCTCAAATTTATTTGATTAGAATTACATTCATGTTTTGAGATGTAATTTTTAGATTTACCACTTACTATTTTGGGCATATCTATTTCAAGTAAAATAGTTTCACCTTGAACTATAGTAGTTGCACTAACAAAATTTGTTTCAACTAAATTTTTTTATTCTTTAAAAAAAAATAAAAAATCATTTCAACTAAAATTGTTAAGTTGTCATAGAGTAGCAAACAACTCTACACTTTCGCCCATTTACTATAAGTGAATAATATGAGTATAGGGTAATTTAACTAGAAGGAATCAACACAAAATAATAGAGAATAAACGGTACAAATGTTAAAATAGACATAAATGATGACTCAATACATTTTATTCCAATTACAGTAGTAATATAATTCATACAACAATAAAAACATGAACAAACTTCACTAAAAGAGATAACACTCCATCATTTGAAGTCTTCAACAATGTGCCATTTTATAGAAAGGCGTTTACCACCAACTTGTTAACAATAGATTGAGCATCCTTGATATAGTGGTGATGAAAACTATTCTAAAGGCCATCATTCTTAAGGGTGGCCACAAGTGTGTAAATAATGTGAATCTTGTTAGAAAGAGCATCCAACTTCGTATCATTGTTAAAATGTTTATTTTCAAGAGCATACAACTATGTTTGGACATTAATAATTCAACTAGTAATACCTTTGATCCTTGAAGTGTTCTCTTTAACAATCCCTAAGAATTTAGCCATATATAGATAAACTTGCAACAAACATATGGAACTCAACTTCAATAGAGAAGAAAGTGTATGAAAACTTTGTAAGGCAACACATCTTCCAACAAAACATTAAGAAAAAGTTGATGGCCAAATTTAGAGACAATAATGTGAGAAATAGAGAGGTTGATGAGGCATGCATTTCAATTAGTTTGTGGAGGAATTTTATAAGAACAATGGAAGAGAACAATAACTAAATACAATGTGCATAAAGATACTACAAAAAAGGTGTGTTTATTGGTTTCACACTTCAGGAATAAAGGGCAAGAATTCATGCCATTGGGAAGGGAAAAAAATTGACCAAAAGGAAATTTGAAATCTAGAAGTTTATAAGCCATTTACTAGAACTAAGCATTTCATTTAAAAAAAATGGAGGGATGGAATAAAAATGTTCTTGGTGGAAATGAATGAGTGATTCCACTTAATATTAAGGTGGGTAGTAATGAGAATGGGTGGAATAAGGGGGTGCCAAACAACTTTAGAGGAAAGGAGTGGAAGGGTGAGCTAGATGACCATCTCTAATCTTTTAGAAAACTACAAGGATGCGAAATAAACAAATTTTTCATTTGGGAAGGCTTCACAAAGGTTTGAATTTCATGAAGAATCTAGTGATCAACGACTTGTAAGTGAAATTGAGATTCGATATAGGATCAACTCTTCTAAGAGAAAGTGGAAAAGTTTCATAATCACTAAATTTAATAATTTTCATACAAAATAGGCAAGGTTCATGCTATTGAGGAGTGAAAATAAGAAAGTGTTCATCTAGCTAAATAATCTTGTTCAACCAAATGGAAGAAGTTATGAAATTGGGCCCATGGTTAAGGCATTGAACATGCCAAACTAGTTAGGAGGAGATGAATTTTTTCATGCCATCTAAATATTATTAAAACTAGTTGATGCCTTGGTCTTAAAGATAATAGCAAGGATCATCATATCATTTCACTCAACCATAACCTACTAATCTTTGGTATAGGCATTTGAGATGTAATGGTGTATTAGATGCTTCCACATATTGTCAATTTGGATAGATTAAATAATCCATTGAGAAATAAGGCAAATGCGTAGGTGAGTGAGAGGATTAATAATAATCAACCATCCTTTATCATTGATTGAATTGAGTTGTGCCAACAAGTGCCAAACACACCCCTCATGTTGCACCATTTGACCTACAAGAAATCTCTATTTAATTAAGCCATTGGTTGTGACAGGATTTAAAGTGCAACTAGTTTCAAGATAAGATATATGAATGGATGTATATTATAATTTTGTGGGTTGGTTGAATTGTGTTAGTCATGGAAAGAAAGTAATTGTACTATCTCAAAAATTGTATTTGAGTTTCTTGAGAAACCAATTCTATATATCATGGAGAGAGATGCCCATCCCAATTGTATTGGATTAACAAAAAAATAGCCTTATCCTTTGCCAATTAGAAACCTAAAATAGAAAAATAAATTTTGAATACATCCATGGTGTTAGAAATTTTATTTGGAGTATTTTTCAAATGAAGAGAAGGTTGTCATAAAAAAAAGTGGGAGTTGATCATATTTGTGAGGAAAGGAGATCCAATAGACGAGTTTGTAATTGTGAGCATATTGGAGCAATTAACCTAAAGCATTAGTAAGAGGATGCAAAGGTAAGAGGCAAGGGGACAACCTTCGCAAATGGACTTCTATAAAAAAAAAACTAGCAACCGTAGTGATTGATTTGAATTGGATCGATACGTGAATCAATAGGTATTCATTCCCTCCTTAAGGGAAGAGATTCATTTACAACTGGATTGAGATTATCATTAATCTATAGAAGATTGACATGATCCATGAATTCAATACCAAAACCCAACCACTTTAAAATCTTACAAATGAAGGGCCAACAAGTAAAAATGTAGGCTTCATCAAAGTTTAGCTTAACTAGAATGAAATCTTAAAAAATTCTATTGGGATGATTCTATAATTTCCCAAGCAAGAACCAAATTTTCAAGAATGAAGCAACCACTAGGAAAGTCAATTTTCTAAAGGAAAATAAATTCCTAAATTATGTGTTTGATCCTCAATACAATAGTTTTAGCAATGATCTTGTAAGAGATGTTGGGAAGAGTGGTGGAAAGGCAACAACAAAAAATGTCATTATTTTAATCTTTAAGGATCATCCTTATTAAACATCTATTATTGTTGGGTCTAGAACATCTCTAGAATCAAATGCTTTAATCTAAATTGAGTAGAAATTCCCTTTGATGTAAGGCCAAAGGGCTTATATTTTTTTGATGGGAAAACCATAAATTACTAGACTCTTATTACTCACCATGTGAAGAAGCACAATATTCAAATTCTCTAGAGTGAGAAAGAAAATTATATACCATGTTAACTATGTTCAAAATAGATAAACCTGAATTACATGAGGGGCAATGCATACCTACAACTACTTTTGAAGATAATAATTGTATTCTTGGAGCACTGATGTTATATATTATTTGTGCCAAAGCTAGTGATTATCATCATTTGATAACTTAAATTACTACATACATCTTTATTCTTGGTATTAATATCATGAAGCAAATTTTTAATACTTCATGTCTACTACAGTTGATTTCGAATATAGTAGATTCATTCTTAGATCTTTATTATTTGATTATTGTGGATTTGATTGTGCTTATTGTTTGTGTTAATGTGAACTTGATTACCTTCACTCGATGTTTAGATTATTTTCTATTTTACTATGAATATCTCTATATTTGATAGTTACATTTTAATATAAAACATTAACGGGGAAAAGCACAATGATGTGTTACACTTTTATAAAGGAAGTGGCCAATACAACTAAAACTGTTTAACTTCGACCGCATAAAAGTGACATTTCTAAATTGAATTTCAAAATGATGTAAACTGATCAAATATAGAAATGCTAGTGAAATTTATGTCTATTTGAGAATATGAGAGAGATCATGTTCAACCTGCAAGCTAAGTGGGTTTAACCTTGGAGGAAACTTTGTAGTTAAGCGTGTCTGAGTTGGAGTAGTACTTGGATGGGTGACCTCTTGAGAAGGCCCAATGTTTCACCTTTGTGAGCATCACCTAGATGCAATGAATGCTAAGTGGACCATTCATTCTCATGAGAGACGGGTTCTTGTGAACCACTACTCATGAAACATGGGTCAATGAATTTGACTCAAAAACTATACAATTAAATCCTAATGGCAATATGATCATGTTCCTCAGGTCATTTTGATGACCTATTTAACATCAATCTACAAACAAACTTCAATCTATATAAAATTTAGAACAATCAACACATCAAGAATACAAATTTTATATACTACACATCTTCAATATCTATATTTCGTCATCAATTTAAAAATTAAATACACCCATCTTTCACACTTAAGAAAATACTATTTTCAATTTTAAATCTACCACATACCTAGTTTTGAAAGCTAACATTTAATTATATCACTCTAATCACTCACTTAAATCTTAACTGATTGTGTGAGGGATTTTATTCCCTTACACTATAATAAGCTACTAAGAAAGAAACAAATCAAATTTGATTCCTATACTATGATAATGACTTTAATACATTTTAGTCTTTTTTATCTTTTTGCATGGAAGTGGACAACTAGTCAAAACAAGCTACATGTTGGATTGTTTTAAATTCCTCTTTTTAAAAGATTAACCTAACTTACATTTTTCTTTGGTAATCCTCGCTGTCAAACTCTTTGTGATTGGCCAAAACTTAACGCTACCCATAACTCTGGGTAGAAGTTTGGTGAGATGTGAAATCAACGACTTTACTCACGAGAGGTATTCTTTGACTCTAGTTAAACTACAGTTATAAACCAATGGTAATTTAATTTTATTTCGGTGCTAGTTAGTTGTTGGGGGAGGGTGGGCGAATAAGGAGAAAAAAAACATCGTCTTAAATATTGAATAAATAATTGTACCTTTACATAAATGTATTAGGTAAATTAGTTAAGTAATAATGTATAGATTGTAAGGTATACGCTTTGGGCTAGCTGACTTTTTACTGTTTTTTCTTTTTTTCTTTTGTCTTATTATAATAATAAAAAATAATTAATTTGGTTTAAGGTAAATGAGTTGGATTGACATATTAGATTGTTAGAAATTAAATTTTATATTAAATGGATGTATTTTTAGTTTTAATTTGATGGAGACACAAATCAGTTTTATTGTATTGGCTTGATTAGTATAGGTAATCAATTATTTTTACTATTTTTCTCGTATTGGCTCGATTAGTATATGTAATCAATTATTTTTACTATTTTTCTCGTATTGGCTTGATTAGTATATGCAATCAATTCTTTTTAGTATTTTTAATTTGTTGAGGATAAATGAGTAGTTTTGGATGGTAGGTTGTGGATGTGGGGTCAACTTTGCCTTTCATTAAAGTGTCAATTCCCTTCTATCAACCCTCTTTCTAAACCTTTTAATATGGTGTTGATTTAGGCTAGATTGCCTAATGCCCCTCTCCATTTTTGGGGCATTTCTCGTCTTGGAGATCATGGTAATGTGATTGCTTGTTTTTCAAAGTTGATGTCACTTCTTCAAAATTTTGGCCACACCACCTGCTCCTTAATTTTGGTCAACATTGACATTTCCATGAGTTATGGTTTGGTCATGTTCCTACTACGAGATATTTCAAAGTATTTGGTAGCAAGTGTTATATCAAGAGAGATGACGACACAAGAGAGTTTGATGCAAGAAGTGATGAAGGAATTTCTTGGGTTATTCTACAAAGAGCAAAGCCTACCAGTGCTACAATAAGAGACTAAGAAAGATAGTGAAAAGTGCAAATATGAAGGTTGATGAGGATTATAGAAAAGAGATCAGAGCTTGCGGATATGATGATGGTCAACATGTTGTTTTGAATCGTATTCAGACTGAAGAATTGAAGCAGATTGATCCAGTAGAGACTGTTAATCCAGATGTTGTTGCTATCGATGGAGAGGTGAAGGAACCTGAAAATCAAAACAATCAGAAGATTCTAAGGTATGTAAGATTGAATCATTCTAGAAAAAAAAAATAATTGGTGATAAAAATAAAGGTGTGATGACTAGAAGAAGGCTAGCTGTTGAAGAGGTATGTTTGATTTCTAAAGTTGAACCTCAAGATGTTGCTAAAGCTTACAAAGATGAAAATTGGATGAGAGCTATGGAAGAAGAATTAGATCAGATTGAAAAGAATAGCACATGGGAGCTTGTTCCTAGACCTAAAGATAAGAATGTGATTGGTACTAAATCGGTATTCAGGAATAAATTGAATGAAGTTGGTGAAGTTGTCAGAAATAAAGCAAGATTGACATGCAAAGGTTATTCACAGAAAGAAGGAATTGATTATGAGGAGACTTTTTCTCCAGTAGCCAAACTTGAATCTGTTAGATTGTTGCTTACATATGCTTCTTATAAAAATTTCAAGGTATATCAGATGGATGTCAAATATGCCTTTTTGAATGATGATCTGGAGGAAGAAGTGTACATTGAGCAACTTGATGGATTTTCATTATCAGATGATGGTGACATGGTATGTAAACCGAAGAAAGCTCTTTATGGATTGGAACAAGCCCCTAGAGCCTGATATGCTAGATTGGATAAGTATTTGCTGAAATTGGGATTTAATAAAGGGACCGTTGATAGTAACCTATATTTTAAGATTGAAAATGATAACATCTTAATTATTGAAGTCTTTGTTGATGATATTATTTTTGGAGGTGATGATAACTTAAGCATGAAGTTTTCCGATGATATGCAGAAAGAATTTAAGATGTCTATGATAGGTGAGATGAAATTTTTCTTAGGTCTGCAAATTTCATAGACCGGAAAAAGGTATTTTTATATCTCAAACTAAATATGTGAAGGAATTGCTGAAGAAGTTTGGGTTAGATGACTCCAAACTGGTTGGAAGTTGGAACTTCTATGGTGTCTGGCTACAAATTATCTAAGAATGATGAATCTTTGAAAGCTAATCAGAGCTTGTACAAGTCTATGGTTGGTGGACTTCTATATCTTACTCAAACTAGGCCAAACATTATGCATGCTGTGTGCATGGCTTCTAGATATCAAGCTGATCTGAAAGAGATTCATGTTACTGTTGTTAAGAGAATATTCAAATACTTGAAGGGAATTGTAGATTATGGTTTGTGGTATCCAAGGAATGATGATTTCATGTTATGTGCATACACTAATGCTGATTGGGATGGTGATTTTGATGACCGCAAGAGTACATTCAGTGGTGCTTTCTTTTTGGGTAAGAAATTGGTTTCATGGGCTAGTAAGAAACAAGATTCAGTATCCTTATCTACTGCTGAAGTTGAGTACATTACTGCTACCGATAGCTGCACTCAGGTAGTTTGGATGAAGCAAATGTTGAAAGATATCAGAGTTATTTATGATGAGTCTGTTGTTATATATTGTGATAATTCCAGTGCTATTAACATGTCAAAGAATTTGTTGTAACATTTAAAAACTAAATATGTGTCAAGAAAATATCATTACTTGAGAGAAAAAGTCAGTGAAGAAGAAGTAAAGTTGGAATATGTATCTACAAAGGAATATATTGCTGATATTTTCACAAAGCCTTTGCCTATAGATACATTTGTCTATTTGAGAGAAAACTTAGGGGTATCCACCCCTCTTGATGAGAATTCGATGCATTGAGTTGCATCAATCCGGTGGACTTTATAGTCTTATCTCTTTATTCAGATTGATGAGTTGGTGCTGCTCCTCTGGTGGAGTAGTCTGGTTTTGTGTTTAAGGGGGAGAGAATCATAATTTATTTATCTAAGGGTGAGTTTAATTTTTCTGTTTTGGAGATCTTTGGCATTGTTGTCAAAGGGGGAGAGATGCATGTGAAAAACTATTTTATCTGTTTGATCTTAGGGGGAGTTTGTTGGAGTTATCTTCTTTCTTTGCATTGATTTTTTTTTCACATTCATATGTTGTCATCAATGCCAAAGGGGGTAACTATTGGACATTGCTACTGCTAGGGTATGTCGTCATTGATGTCAACATGTTCTTGCTCCGGTGCTTGTAGATAGGCTCACTAGGATTATGGTTTGGCGTATGGAGTACTTCTAGTATCATTCTATTCTTCTATATTGGTTTTGGTGATCCAAGAAGCTTAATTGGTCATATCAAGTGATCCGGTTTTGCAGTTTATTTTTCTGATTAGTGCTTTGTAGAGTTCAGTATTTCCTCCGGTATATTCCATTGTGATCATATCTTGAGCTAAGATTTTGGGATATTGTTTGGGATGGTCTTGTGTATCTTCATTTTAGATGGTTCATGATTTGGTTCTCTACAAGTTATCTTTTCTTCGAGACAGTTGTTGTCGTTTGAGTGTTATTGAGTTTCAGATGTTGATCAATGAAGATTTGATAAGTGGTGTTGGCACAACTGTTGCTGATGATTCTAATGTGCTTGTTGATGTTTCCTAATTGTGTCCTATTTGTTCTGACGATCTACATTGATTGTTGTGCAAGTTCTTGGTGATTTTACTGAACCGGTGATATTTTTCATGTTATGTGGTTTTCCTGGTGGTGTAGCGTGTTGCCATTGATCTTGGCATGATTTTTGGTGGTGTTGTGTGTTTGAAGATTTGAATTAGGTCCATTTTATGTCATGTAAATCATTATATTGGTCTGGTGGTCAATCTTTGTATCATGTGATGTAAGTTTTGTAATTGTGAGTTGAAGGTTTAGTTGACCTTGTTGTCAAGGTTGATGAATTGTATAAATAGGTGACATAGTCATGTAATTTAGGTGTTTTGGTTGAGTCTGCATTATTAAAGAGTGGTGTATGTGCAATCAAGTGATTCATCCTTTGGCATTGTGATTGAGAAGAGTTTGGTGTTGTAGGGTAAACATTTGTGCTTAACCAGAACTGTTATCAAGAATTTGGAGATGCTATCATTGTAGTTCATTCCTTCCGAATTATAGTCTGAATCTTGTTGTAAGTCAGTGAGACTTCCCAAAAGATTGTAGCCTTATGGGTAATTTTATTTTGAGCAGTGAGCTCTAGGTAGTGTGCTTGAATGCATATGCATTCCCCATTGTAATATTTTCACATACTACTGTAGAGTATCATCTTATTGTGGGTAGGTTCCCATCGTTATTTTTACCTTAACTGAGTTTTCCACGTCAAAATCTTGGTGTTATGTGTTGTGTTATCTATTTTCTTATTGCTGCAGTTTATCAGATCTATTTTTGTGATTAAGTTTGCAGATCCAGTGAAAACTGATTCAACCCCCTCCCCGCCTCCCAAGTTTTCCCTCATTGTTGTTGCCAACAACCCTCTTGACTGACATGAGTAGGAATAACATTTTGTGTGGAAGTACCCATGATATTAGATGTGAAAGTAGGCACATTAGCCATAAAAGCTTTCATTGGAATATAATGATTAACTTGACTAGGAGGTTGAGTGTAACCAAGGACTTTAGCACAACTTTTCATAAGCATGATATTAGTGTCAACAATATGAGCAAGGCCACACAACAAATCAACACCAACTTTATCACTTTGAACCATCCTTTTTAATTGTTCAATGAATGAGATAGCCTCACTTCTAGGTATTATTGACTCATCCATTGTTGAAGATTTTCAAATTCATTATCAATATTCTCCAATTGGTCAACAAAAACCCTAGTTAGTGGCTCACCCCCATCATGAGAATTATGTAATGAATGGGGATAAATAAAATCCATTGTTGGAATAGAAGAACCATCCACATTCTCATGAAACAAGCTATCCAAATTAGGTTTCATATCCTTAGTAATTAAACCTTGGGAAGCCTTAATTCTACAAGTCCTTCTCACAAGAATATTATAGGTAGGACTAATGGTAGTAAAATTCATGCACAAAGGAGGGATATTTGAATGAAAATTATGATTAAGCAATACAAATTTTATGAAAAATGATTGATTAACCAACTAATTAAGCTATTTGATTTGTGAATTTTAAAGATAAATGCATCTAGATCATAGCATAACATTCATAAAGATCAGATTTGAAAATTAATTTAAAAAATTATGCAATCTACATGATAAATTTTAGAACTACAATTTAGGGTTATTGTAAATTTAACCACTAAATTTATGTAATTCAATTTGAAAATGAGATCTAGGAAGGAAAGTTTGAATTTTAAATTAAATGAATAATCATATCTGAAATAATAAATCCAAATTAGACAACCCACAAGCTCAATTTTAGAATTAAAAAAGTAGGGTTTTTTATGAAATTGACCTCTAAATTTTTTAAAATTAATGAAAAATTAAACTTGTAAATGTAAATTTGATTTGAAATTTCATAAACACTCAGATTTGAGAACATAAATCAGTATTACAGGTGTAAGGAGTCGGGTTCACCAAAATGTGTTGGTGAAAAATTAGGGTTTCTGCCACAAGAAGGATAAAAATGTCTAATTTTTATTTGGGGACCAATACATTAAAGAAAGAGGTAAACCCAATGGATATAACCATAAATTAGCAAGGATAAGGGTTGAGAATTCTATTGGATTTATTAAATTTAATTGGACTGGTTTCTGTCTTTTAAGTTGAATTGTGAAAACGCTGAAATCAGGGTAAATATGTAAGAATTGATGTAAAAATGCATAAACAGTGAGCTATAGTCGTCAGATGGAGCCACAAACTTGGATCTAACGAATGTGTATGTATTTGGATCTATTCCCAAAAGGAGCTCCTAATTTGTTGGGATCATAGTGACGGTTGCTTCGACCCTTTGCACTTTTCGCACTCCAATGGTGGATCAATTGATTATTGTAAATAAAGCCAATTTTGAAGATCACAACTCTGTACCTTTTCCTACACATATTAGAGAAGGGAAATAGGGGTTTTCCTTAGGTCAAACCTCAATTTCGTAATTAACCATGAAATAGAAATGAAATATAATTGAATTGCAGTGATGGAAATGTTCTCCTTTTGAGGGAGATGTTGAATAATGACTAAAAACACAAATACTATACCTCCTTGTGAAGTTTTTTTTGTCTCCATATGGAATTAGGGTTTCATGAAGTTTTCAATAACATAGAACATGAATTCCAACTCCTATGCTTGAATCTTGACCTTATCTTTGCTCCAATGCTTGAGAGAAGACTGTTTCCTTTCTCACTTGAACTTGAATGCTTGATTTATTGAATTGGTGTATGTGTATTCTCAATTGTATTGAATGCATATCAATATGAGAGGCATAGACCTCCTTTTATACTTTCCTATTGAAAAACATCTTAATTTTTTTACATGAGCCGACACAGGGTTAGGATTCCTACTCATAAATTCTGACCATTAAGGGGACCAAAAATGGGTCCTACTTGGGAAGACTAGGGTTTTGGGCACTCTGCACCTTGAGGACTAGGGCACTACCACCCTTGTCTTGACCAATCAAGGACGAAGCAAAAAGGGCAGGAAGGTATTAGGGATCCAATTAGACCTTGGGACACAAATGCCAAGGTAAGGACCCAAATGAGGACAAAATTTTAAGGGAGTGCAATTTAGGACACTACACGAATCTATGAAGGGGGTGATGAGATTCCTTGCATTAGGTTGTGTATGGGCTAATTAGGAGCTAGCCTACTACATGTTTAATGAAATAAACTATATAACTAACTTGTGAATTATGTAACTATGTATGTGGTTGAATCATGTTTGTAATAGTAAATGGAACTCATATATATGAATATACTAGAGGCAATTATGGTTGTGTTAGTGTGATATAATGTACTTTTGAGGATACAAGTTCATAACAAGCAAGCTGGAGAATGAATCAAAGGGGGCATTTTTGATTCATGTGCACCAACATTAGAACATCATAAAGATCATAAGGAGTGAATGCTATATCTGATTGGAATAGAGGCAAGTTGTAATTTGAAGGCCTGAATATTATATATTTCATATTGCTGAGATTGAGGTCCTAGCTCTTGAGTTGCTGCTTAGACCTAGGGAATTGAGATTGGTGTCTCTAGTGGGTTGATGCTCACTATACTTCAAGTGGATTGGCGTCTGTGGTAGGTTGGTTCCTACAAACTTATGTACATGGTATTTTATTTGTGAGGTTGGATTTGGCCTGTATATCCAAGCATCTATTCTCACCGTGGTTTTTCTCATCCTAGGTTTTCCACATATATTTGGTGTTCTTTGTGTGTATGTGTGTTCATTTAATTAGTGCTTCATTAAGCTACAAAAGATAGTAGATCTAATTTTTGCATGAAGAAGTTATTTATGGTAATTAATGTTGGAGAATAAGTAAAGTTGCATATACCGATTCACCTCCCCTCTTAGTATATTGTGTGCCTTTGTGTTATTTGTGGTATTTATTTCTACTTGTAATTGTTTTTTATGTGGGCTACATAGCTGGGCAATATATCTTGGGACCCTTTGGTCATGAATATATCTATAATAATTTACTAAAGTGCTTGGATCAATCATGATTGGAAGAGTAATGGTACCCACAAATTATCTATCGACATTATTGAATCCTCTAATATTAATAGTGGATTGTTACACTTTTGACATGTCCACATTTAACATTTTTCAAACAATCCTTAGTATAATTCTTCATAATAGATCTATTATCAACTAAGGATCATTTTATGTTCAATATATCATATCTAATCATAATTTGCATGGTAAATCTTTTCAAATAACCAAATCATGTGGTAGTTCCATGTCATAAATGATTTAGAGCGTGTTGTTCCTTGTGACCAATAGATTGAATTAAACAAGCCAATAAGTGTGGAGTGGTATTATAACTTATTTTAATAATTAATAAATTCCTTTGTATAATATAATTATACAAATTTGATGTACAAAATAAATCCCAAAGAGATACCTTGGTGTCTGTATTATGAATTTATTGAATAATGTCAAATTCCTTAGATATATTTTTAAATATAGGAGAAGGATAATTATATCAAGTCATAAATTTGGTTGTTAAATCTAAACATATTAACCTATAGGTACATTTTCATGTGTATTACTAAGTATATAATATCTTTTTGAAGTATCATTACATTAAATTAAGCACATCTCTAGGAGATGGAATGAAATGATGGATGCCATGAATAGATGCATAAGACATGGATAGTAGAAAAAGAAGTTGGAAAACATCTACAAAGACAATAGATGATAAGGATTATCCAAGTCTATAATATCTTCAAGCACAATAGAGGAATCGAAATGAGAAATACAATAATAATAAAGTTTGTATAAATGAATTATATCACAAGCAAGACTAATCAAATCATTATAATATGCTAACAAATAAAGCCTAAAATCTCTAGTTAATGAAACATCACCATCTACATACTCATAATTGGAAATAAAGAAAGAATTAAAATGCAAATATGAGTTTATACAACCATCAAATCCATCATACAATAAATCCTCACCAATAGAAATAATATCATTATCCAATGAGCATGATGTATTAATAACATTTTCATGAGAAACTAATAGATTGACATTATAATAAATTCTACCATAATGTAATGTATCATTAGGTAAAATACTATCATGAGTATCTATAAAAATAACATGGGATGTAAAAGAATGATCACAAGAAAACATACCATCATTTATTAAATATAGTAGACCACATAGATCATTATCTATGTAGTCTTTAGAATATACATCATCAAAAGACCATGAATTTATTTGGGTACACATGTAGGGATATCATGAATTACAAGAGGAATACCATCATAAGGTGAAACAACACCATGAGTATGTAATAAAGGTGTGACCTTGTGAATATATATAAGGGTGAATGAATAACATAAGGTAAAACTGCAGTTGGTGCATGTTGCTCACAATTACAAACCATAAGAGAAATATGACAAATATTAAGCTTTTACAAAAGCTAAATGAGTGAATCTAAAAGAAAAAGGTAAGTGCTAACTAACACTACGAAGGTGGAAAATGAATGTACATGATAAATCATCTATGTATATGATAAATTACAACATATACAAGGTCGTGTAAGAATTTATTATAGAAGGATCAAAATACACAAAAGATATGAATATGTCATGATCAATAAGACAATAATATATATTAGAAAAAAAGGAAATATATTTTGAGGATACATAATAAATGCTATAGTAAATATGACTAATCTAAGGGTGGGTGGGTTAGATTAATAAGAAATGATGCAAACCCTAATGACGATGTGAGAATAAAAAAATACACAAAGGTAGATCTAGACCATAATTTAACATGATGTAATGAAAAATACGATAAAATTTAGATCTAAAAGTCTGGATCAGAAAGAAAGATTAAAACTAAGGTCAAAACCCTAGTTCATGTAAAATTGTTGGGTTCATAAAAATGTGAAGAAACACATGGGTCTTTTACATAAATTTTGTACATGTTGATATAATAAAGAGCCCATCATGAAGCTACAGACTTCAAGGATCAACCAAGAAAGATTCCAACCACAAGAGGATGTTCTCAAAATATGACTTGAGATAGGAATTGATATGATTGAAATGAAATTGATATACTACAATTTACAAATGAAGCTTGCTTATATAGACGAGGTGTGATGAGGTAGGTAGAGCTACCCTATTACAAATAATAAATGCATGATGCACTTTATTAAATAAATGAGAGATGATTCATACTTCTAGAATGCCACCTAGGATAACTAACATGTTCCTACAAGGGTGAACTCACAATACTGGTTCCCACTTTTTGACCAACTTTGACACTTAGATGAACATTTAAAAAAAAACCTTCACTTTCCGACACCTATAACTTTTAAACCGTTAAGAATTTGAAGATGATGTAAATTAGTGATTTTTAAAATCTTGTTTGTAAATTCTAAATATATTTTTTTCAATTTTTTTTGAATAAAATTTCTATCTCCCTCAAAAAGTAGTTTTTTACAGCAAACAACATTTTTAAAGAGTGATATGTATCCTGAAACGCATATTTTTTTATTTTATAAATGATAAAAACTTAACTCTTTTGAATTTTGGTTTGTAACATCAATACCCAGGGCATGCAGTTGGTTTGATAGTGATATTTTGAATATTTTTCATTTTATTATGTTTTAAAGTTCGACTAATTATAACTTAGATATAGGTGTACGTTTGAACACATAACTTGTTCTATATATATCATAATTAAATTTTATTTTTTTTGTTAGAAAGAAAACATCAATACCTAGTGCATAGATATTTAAAAAAAAAAATTGAATCAGTTTACTATTTTTCCCAATGCATTGAACAAAGAAGTTCATGTTCGGTGAAAAACCTACATTCATAAGAAATAAAATAAAAATATATTAATGAAATTAAATAGAGTAAAAATTATACTATTTGGAAAGCTTATAATAAGGACTAAATACTTTAAAAAATAAAAACTTTTAAATGAATTCATTTGACCCCCAAAAAACTAATGTAAAATTGGTTTTTTATCAGCATTTGATAGATGGAAAGGAGACTCCATTGCAAGTATGATTTAGAAGTAGAGAGGTTCTATCCAAGAAATTCTGATCTAAGAGCCTTTGATTTAACTCTCTTCAATTAATTACTTCAAATGGGACCTCTTAAAGCTTAAATCATTATATTTTCTAAAAAATGTATGATTTCAGCAAAAATTAGGACATACCAAAAAGTGGGAACCAGCTTTGTGAGTTCACCCACAAACATTATTAAAATCATGTTAGCTTAAGTAAACTTAACATGTGAATAGGTTCTAACTATGCACTAGTTAATATGTAACCTTATTCACACAACACTACGTAGATTAATTAAATAAAAATGATAAAAAAATAGCCTAAGATAAATAGATTGGGATAACTATTAGATGATTGAAATTAATATTTTAATAAATGTAAAAATTAAATAAATGAAATGCGCATGTACTTAGCTCAAAATATTATGAATATGCCACTACATAAATGTCATGTACCTATTCATGATGATTTCATAATTCTAGGACCTATTATATTATTATTGTTGATTTAAATACTTTGACTATATATTTTACTACATTACTTATATGAGTATGAATATGATCTCCATGATTGTAGACTTAAACTTCTGAATAAAATTGGACCTATAACTCTTGGATATAATCTTGCTAGATTATGCTATCTAAAAATTATTTGCCTTTATTGTGAGGGTCATCTTCTCCTCTAATCAAATTCTTAGATAGATTATTCTTTAAGTACACCCTATAGCATGTAATTTGGAATAATTCACATTTTAGTTGGCTCATAAGTGATAGTTAAAAAAGGTAATATAATATACATTTGAGATTCAAATCTATAGGTGAGAAAATGATCTGGATCAGTTATGCACTCACAAACCTAAACCGATATATCAAATGATAAAATTAGTGACTGAGAAGGATTTATGGGGAGGAGGGATGATATGGTTAGGATTAGGTAATACTATTTTTCAATTTCCACAAGAAATAGTCCATATTACATACTATTTGATGCATAAAGGACAACCTAGTTTTCATGGGCCCAAAAACTAAGGGAAAAGAGAATGGGTGTGTAATTTTCACTATTATAAACGTATAAAATAATTAAAATAATATATCTAATTTATATTGAGAAGAGGAATTGAAAAGGAAATTATATTGTGTGTTATATATTATAAATTTTAAATGTAAAAAAGATGGCCTATAAGCATATATAAGACTATCATATTTAACTTTGAGTTTAAAAAGATATTAAACTAAAAAAAATATATTAATGATCTTGCAGAACTTGATACTTGAATTCAAGGGAAAGTTTTGAAAGGACACTAAACCATATGATAATTTAGATATGTTGGCTCAAAAAACATAAATATTTTTTATATTAAATTGAGTGAATAGTATTGAAAAAAAAGATGTATAAATGAATACTATACTTAAAACAAAGAAATTTACTAATCTATGTTATACATACTCTTAATATATATGTTTCATTCTCTATCTTCAACTGGGTATGTCTATGTTATAATGCTCAATATATATCCCGTTCCATATTAAATTCATGTTTTTTTAAACTATTGTCAAATATGAAATTATTATGCTTCTACTTGACACTTCACATTTTAATGGTTGTAATAAAAAAATGCTAATTATAATGGTCAAATTTTAATCATGGGGTGGTTCCTTGATCTCCACAAGAGAATTTCATTTGAATTTTCAAGGGGAACTCCCCAAGTCATATGTAGAGCTCCATCTCCTTAAGGATAAAGAAAAAAAAACTATCAACAGTTGGTGTTATTATATTTTATAGGTGGACCTTAAGAATTTAGTTTATAGATGTTTATAACCTTAACAAATATAATGATGAAGAAAAAAAGGGGCTAGGTACACAGTTGGATAGTGCGATGCTTGAGCTAGCTTTATTATGATCTAGGTCCTTACATAGGTATGTGCAAAATTTGTGGAATATAGATTGTTGACTTTAGAGATACAAGGAACCTCCAAACAGTATTTTATAACACTATAGGCCATGAGACATGAATTGACATTAATGGAAGCCATTAGAATGGGTTTTGTGGTACCATTAAGCATATTCTTTCAATAATATATTAGATCCTTGGCATTATTTATAATAATTAAAATTTAAAACTTTAACTTTGCAACCTTCTCTGCATGCCCAAAAATATGGTGTAACAATAGCCATACTAATTGATCCAAATCATCTCAAGTCATCTAAAATATAGCCAGATAGAATTATAAAAGTCTATTTTATTAGTATTTTTTATTCTAGGAGCTCTATAGGAGAAAATTATTATAACACATTATGAAAAATCCCAAAAAGTTTAAATCTAGTTTTTATGCTTAGCTTTCTTTTTCATATTTGAAACTTCACTTTTGAGAAATAGGATAGGAGTTATGATCTTGACAAGTAGGGGTATCAAAATTAAACAATTCTAACAAATACTTTTAGTATCCTTATAATTTCTTCCTTATCTAGTTATTCATTTCAGTTGCCAATTAGGAAACTTGTAACTACCAAGTGTGGTTTTTAAATTATCACCAAGAAACCTAATTTACTCTTTATATTAAACAATTTCTATTTTATATTGTCAATGCATATAATTAAAGTGCGAGAAGCATTGATAGAATAGAAATCATACATCTCTCCTGCAAAGTTTTCTCATATTGTATAATCTCTTAGTTGAATAGAGAATGCATTTTTGTTCAACTATTTAGTAGTTAGAACTCTTGTTTTGGTTAATTGCTTCCTATAATACATCAAGTTCCTCAATACCGTCCTTGTGGATTACTAACTAAATTTAAATTAATAGTTCCAATTTAACAATTATGTCATCTCAATCAATTCCCATTGCAAAATATTTGAATCTCTATAAGTAAACAAAATCTTATAGTCGCATATTGGTTCTTTTTGCTAGGAATATTTGCAATGTAATTCTTTATTAAATGCCAAAATATGTTTATCATCATAACATGAATGGTTTGTGTAAATTTACATTTACATTTACAAATGCATTCACATTTAGTCCTCATACAATACTGGCCTTCTTTGTGACATGGAAGGAAATTAGTTTGTTGTTTTAACACTTGTTGGTTTGATGTGGAAGGAATGCAGAATTAGTTTTCATTATAAGTATATCTAGCTCTTTAAACTATTACTTAATTTACACACTTTACATTCTCACGTTCCTCGTTCTAGGCACAAGGTGTGTGTTAGTCACAAATATCAATTCTTTTCCACTCCATATGCCAACATTATTAAAAATTAAAGAGACAAATTATCATCTTTGGATTCCATATTACATTATCAACCTTTATAGTCCATTCTCTAACTACTCTTCTCCATCATTCTAGTATTCTAATATGAGTCCATTGTAGTATGGGTGGGCATGTTGTTGTTCCTATCTCTTAGTGGCATAACAAGTATTATCATGTGTAAAAAGTGAGATAATCCAAGATAAATTATCAGAGATTATATAGAAAGCCAATGCAACTTATGCTCCATATAAGGCATGTTAACTCAATTTTAAGAAAAGTACTTATTGTTCTAACTGAGTTACATGTGGATGTTGGTAAGTTTGATACCAAGTTTAGAATGAACAAAATGACAATTATCAATTTTAATGAGTCAACATTCTAAGGTGTTTAGATCAACATCAAATTCAAAAAGTTATTTTTAACAAGGTTCAAATTGTAGTTTTAGAGATTAAATGGCCTTTAAACATAAATTCCATAAATCTTCACTTTCATCTAAAATACTATTGAACTTAAATCTAGATTTATCACCACAAACACTAGAAAATTTCACATACAAATTACTAATACTCTTAAAAGATGAGATTTCAACTTATTAATAATTTAACAACCTTTCATTTCTTCTTTCTCCTACCATAACTTAAACTTTAATATATTTTCTATACTTCATTATTCTTATATTATAATTTTATTCCCTCCTTTCATAATATCACACTCATCAAAATTATCATAGTTAGATTGCCTACATTATAAGCCAACTACAACTAACATTATTATAATATAAAATTATCATCCTATATTCAAACACAATGAATATATAATAAAACCAATTCCATTTAAACTTTAACTTTAATCTAACTTAAAAGACATCACAGGTAGGCAAAAATCTAAATATCTCACATTTGAGAAAAAATCATTGTAGAAGAATGATAGTCACTCAAATAAAGAAGAACCATCATCAAAATCATGCAAACAAAAATGATAGCCACTCACAATGAAAAGACCCATCAAAATTAGAGCCACTCACATTGAAAAGACCCATCTTCAAAATCATTCCAACAACAATGCTCGCCAACCATATTAAGATACCAATCAATTCTCCAAAATATTTGATGTTTTGTTTCATTGTTAACTTTTTAGGGTTCACTGTTATACAATTGAACTCATTCTGTCATTACATGAACTTCCTCAGTACAGATCTAGACGTGCCAGCACTATCAAACAATCACAGCTGTTGACAACAAGCAAACAAGAACAGACTGTAATAAATAATTACCAACACACAATCCCTGCTGTTCACATCATAACAGGAGAAAAAAATGTATCATAGAATTATAAGGATTAAAAGGAAAGAAATATCATCATAATAAGATAAACATTTATGTTCTTTAGTATCATATGGATTAAAAGGTAAGAAATATCTTTTTGGTTTTTAGTCGAAGAGATTCAGCTTACTATTCATACTTTCATATTAGATAGAAAAACAAATTTGTGAGCGAACCCTTATAAAAAAAGATTAAAAATATCAGTATATCTAGTAATGAACTGTTGAATGGATATAGTAAACTGTATAAACAGAATACTACCAAAATGGCTGTAGAACTGAAGCCATCCCCCATTTGGAACTTCCTTCAGTACTTTGAGAAATGATTGGAATGGACAAAAGGATGAATTTGTACATTGAAAATGATGAGTAAATGCCTGCACTGAAATAAAACAATGCAATGATTTCTTAGAAGAGGAGTTCAGAAACACATGTGAAGGTAAACTAAATTATTCGCCTCATTGCTTTAGATTTTTAGTGGCTAATGAAGTGCCTTTTAAGCAAGAAAGCATTGCATTTTGAGTATGTTTTTTATGTTAAATCAAAGGGAGACAATTTGAATAGAAAAAATGATCACTCGGCTTGGTCATATCACTATGTTAAGTAAAAATAGATACTACGAGATATATGCTGATAACCATGGAGCCTCATAAGTTTTTCTTGAATGGTAGTAGATTAGAGGTGAAAAGTGCACTTGTACTTTTCTCTTTTAAACTTTTTAATGTGAAGGTGCCAAGTATATAGGTGAAGTACATATTTTTGTTTGATTTGGCATATTTTCATTATAGATTTTGTTTGGATTAGTTTTCGTTTTAAAATTAGTATCTTTTTAGATCAAGATTGTAATTATAATTTTGATATAGGTTTAAGTCGTTCTTGTGATTTTGACTTTCTTAGATTCAAATTTGTTGTTTCTAGCATTTCTCAAATTTATGTCATCATTACTCATCGACATACACATCATAAAGTTCAAATTGTGCATCTAGAACTTGTATTAAATAATATTTTTAACAAGAGCGAGTTAAACTAAAGTTTTGCACCTATACACTTTTATGTTTTATTCACACCCCAATGTGAAGGATAAGAAAAGGATTAGAACTTGTGTGATGAATTATAGAATAGTGGAGTAGAGTACATTCATCTCATACACATATCACATAACATAAACAATTCATATTCACCAAATCAACTTGCAATATATAATAAATCAATCTCTTAATAAATCTTCGCATTCTCACCTATCCTCTCAATTAGAAATTGTAGACACCCAAATCTGTCCACTTAATTAAATGAATACTTAGTATTTATTTGATTATTTAACAATCCATCAACAATTAAAAATATTTAATTAATTCATCTTAACCCTCTTTTCCTATTAATTAAATAAATTATTAAATTTATTTGATTTAATTCACTTAACCAAATTTAGACCATTAATTAAATAAATAAATCATATTTTTTTAATTAAATCTTCTCTTACATTTAAATAAACTAATATTTATTTAAATCCCCCAAAATCTCATCTCTTACATTTAAATAAATTAGCATTTATTTAAATCACCTTTATCCTCCACCCACTTGCATTTTCCAACAAATGCTAGTTGCACAACTATTTTAAATAAATAAATTATTAATTTAAAATCCTATTTAATGGCTTCCCTTAAAGTTTTCAAACTTAATAGCTTCCTTCTGGAGTCTTCTCAAGCCTTTAATGGTTTCCCTTAAAGTCTTCAAACTTAATGGTTTCTTTCTAGAGTCTTCTTAAGCCTTTAATGGTTTCCCTCAAAGTCTTCAAGCATTTAATACCTTATCCCATTTTTTCTCATTTAAATAAATTAAGATTTATTTAAATAAAATCCAAAATTCCCATTCACATTGAAATAAATTAATATTTATTTAAATATCTATCCAAATGCAAATTACACTATTTAATTAAAATAAATGATTTTATTTTACTTGAAAATCCCAAAATTCCTCCCACTTGCATTCTCCTACATAATCCATTTGCATGCCTAAATCCCTTCTAGATTCTTCTAACTCCTTCTAATTAGCCTAATCCTATCCTAATCTTTGTCACATTCCTAAATAAAAGGAAGTTACTTCTCAAAAACCTCCAAAGTCTTCAATAACTATTAAAGGCTTTATGTCTTCAAATGGTTAACCTCTAAAGTCTTCCAAACCATTAAAGGCTCTTACATAACCATTTATGGTTAACTCACCTTTTACCTTTGGTTAGAGACCTTCCTCTAGCTTAACCATCCTTTTGACTCATGGGTATCTTTCAAGCATTTATTTATTTGACTAAGGTAACCATTTGACCCTTGTACATTCATTTATCCCTTGGATAAAAGGAATATCCATTAACCTAACCCTAACCCAACCCCCTAGGATAACCATCATGTCCCCTCAAGCATTTAATACTCTTTATCTCTCCTCTCAAGCCTCCTCATGGTGACACTTGTCAACATGAGATTGGGTTGAAAGTCTCACATGGATTGAATATCTTTCAATCATAACCCTTGTTAAGATTGCTCAATCTTAACCCTTCATTTCCCCATTTCTTCTATAAATAGAACCCTTCTCCTCAAGAAAAGGAGGAAGCATTAGAGTATTGTAACTATACTGGTATTAGCATAGAGCTTTCTCATAGCATCACTATCTACACTTTCATAGCATTTGTTTATCACATCCAACCATCTTGAATCTCCATATGGCATCCATGGCTAGTGCTAAAAGCTGAGAGCTACACTCATTTGGGACTTGGAGAGGGGAGAAACAAGGGAGAAGCATCAAAAGACATCAAGGAAGCATCTTAGGAAGGCTCTTCTCCTTTCTTTTGTTTTGTTAAACTTCTTTCATGTTTTTTGAAATCTTTTTTGATATGTTTGGAATGGTTTTTAGTTCTTTGTTTTGGTTTTATGGTTGAAACTAACTTATTAACATTGAAATTTGTTGTTGCCTTGTCCCCATTTCCACAACATCAGATATGGTATATCAAATCCTCCTTTGTTTCTCCATATTATCTTATCTTTTGGATACATATATTCACTACTCCCATTTATTATTATCTTACATTTTATATATGTGGTGCAAATATATATATATATATATATATATATATATATATATATATATATATATATATATATATATATATATATATATATATATATATATATATATATATATATATATGATGAAGTATATCTAGGTACAAGGTGCATATATATATATATATATGTATGATGAAGTATATCTAGGTACAAGGTGCATATATATATATATATGTATGATGAAGTATAGGTACAAGGTGCACTTGTGTTTCCTTAACTTGTATTACTAGTGACAAGTTTGAGATCGTGGTTACCTTAAAAGATTGTGAGTACTTCTTGATACTCTATATACTCATCATTAGTATTGAATACTTTTATATTTGGATCCCTTGAAAATATTATATATTTTTTAATATTCTCCTTAACTAGTTTATTAGTAACTTCATATAGGATTCATGGCGCCCATTATGTTCTTAGCTCTACCCCACGTTGAGATGCTAAAATTTTGGAAGAGTTAGTATTTTTGTTCAATTCCTAGAGTTATTCTTTTTTCCTTTGGTTCTTGTTAGGCCTCAAGCCTTGAAAAGAACTTCAAACCTTAGCATTCCAATTCTAGGTCAACTTCCACTCTTCACTCTCTACCCATTATTCCTTCTCAAAATTTGGGCCTTGACAAGAATTGGAACATCAAGGTTTTGATTCCAAGTCCAATTCCACTTCTCATCCCAACCCATTATTACTTTTTGGAACCTCAAGTTCTTGGTTCCAAGTCTACTTTCACTCTTGAATCTTGATCTTGTGTTCCTTCCCAAAAGTTGAGACTTGATAGGAACTTGGAACCTCAAGGTTTTGGTTCCATGTCTACTTTTTCTTTTGACTCTTGACCCATTGCTCCTTCTTGGAAGTTGGGCCTCAATAGGAACCTAAAACTTAGAGCTTATTTTTTTTTAAAAAGAGTTTGGGCACCAATCTTAAATGCCCAAGGTTTGCTCTTGATTACTGCCATTAATGCAGGAGGTCTCCCAACTACCAAGAATTAATGCTTAACCCACAATTTGAATTGTGGCACCCATTTTGTCTAGGACTCATCCCTAGTCAGAAATTTGGCATTACTGTAGTTGCACAACCTTGGGTTTCACCCTATTGGGATTTATTGTTGGGTTTGATCCTTATTTTCACTATTATATAATACTTTGGCACAAAAATAGCAAAGGAATAATTCTGAATGAAAAAAATTCATAAAAATCAAACTTTACTGCAGCTATAAGAAGACAAAGATAATGTTAGACCATTAAAAGTTTATTGTAAATTTAGTGTTCATTTTTGCATCTTCATTAATGTATGGGAAGATTCAAAAAATATACTAAATTTCTTAAAAACATTTATTTTTGTAAATGTAAACACCATTTGATGAATATGATAAGAGTCTAAAACTATTATAACACTTTTTAATAGATCATCTTTTGTGTGTATATGAACTCGTTCAACTCATTTAAGGATGATAAGAATATGAAAATGAAAATAAAGCATTCTTATTGCAGTTAGATGCTAGACCAAATTGGTATTTAAATGTTATTCTTTCTTTTGTATATCTCCTTTTTATTTGTGACTCTATTTCCTTTAAGTTTGCACTAATATCTCGTGTACTTCCTCTGGTTACACAAAATCAAAACAATTCACTAACAAATTTCTTTTAACTCTATTTTTAGTTTATGCAATTCATAATATCGCTATACATAGGGAAAAAATTACAAAAAGTTTAGGAAATCATGTAGCTTTCCCCCACCTTGCACTTATTTCTAAGTATGTTGAACACACCCCAAGAATGAGAGGGGGTGATTAGTCTTGAGTAGTCACTTAAAAATTTTAATCACAACTTTACATTCAATTAACCCTTAATCTGATTAGCAACAATGGAAGGTAAAACAAGGAACACCATGCACAAGAGAACACCAAAATTACATGGAAAATTCAAATAGGGAAAAACCACGGTGAGATTTAACTCACAATATTTGTTTTAGGTTCACTACCAAGGAAGGTCATTGCTCTCAAAAGGACTTGCAGGCTGAAGTGCACTACCCTAGGGAAAGATACACGAGACTTGTAGGCTAAGAGTCAACCATATATTTAAAATATTTAAAACTATCTAGGGCTTTTGATTTTTCTTTAAGAAAAGTAACAGTGAGAGCATGAGGAGGGGGGGGGGGGTGTGAATCAGTGTTTTACAATTTGCAAACTTATTAAGCTAATTCTTAAACCACCAGATGCATAAAATGAAAGCAAAGTGCAGAAACATAAAGAAATCAACCACACAACCATAACACCAATATTTTTACGTGGAAACCTAGAAAGGGAAAAACCATGGCAGGATTTGAACCCACAATATTATTATACTATGACTAGCAGTATGATAATATTACATAAGGGGAATGCACTTGCATTCAAGCACACTGTTAGAGCTCACTACTCAAATACATAAGAGGGCAACAACCCTAGAAGACTCACTATCCTACAAATAATATACAAAATTAATTATAGTGTCTGAACTAGAATATAACATCTACATATGCCAAAGATTAGTTCCAGTTAAGCACAATCTGAATGTCAAATACTACTTTGCCATTATGTCTTCTTCTGTTGCATAGTCATCTACCAGAGCACCAATTCTGCATTCTGATGCTCATTCACATGCCACACATCCACATTCGCATATATCCATCTCATGAGCCGAAATAATGGCTCTGTTTTGATAGAATTTTGTCATAGAATTCCTACTTAGGTCTTGTGTCTAGATAATATTTGGGTCAGAAGACTTTCCTGGTTAATGCCTTTTTTAAAGTATTTTTGGAACTAATTTATCATATACCTGAGGTTGTTATATAATAATTTCTAAATGGTTCACCTATGCAAATTATCTAAATCAATCTTAAAATGTGGTTTAATTTATGTTATGTTAACATTAGTAGATACACATGCTTTTGTGCACAATAAAATCATGATGCAGGGTCAGCCAAGAAGAAGGAAAGACTAAGCTAGCGGTTTAAAGGAACATCAACATACCACTACGATGCAGACCCGGTCAAAGTAATCCAGAATTGAAGAAGATTGAAACCACTTGACCGCTTCTTCAAGAGAGTGGTTTATGAGACATTTATAATTTTTATTAGTGGAGCTTAAATCTTTGAAGTGAGTCATGCTATATCTTCTTAGCTGCGGGACAAATGTTGTCCTGTTTTCTTGCGTTGACTTCTTCTTTAGTATAATAAGACTTGTTCACCTATTTCATTGGAATGTGTGTTGATTAGTTAGGAATCTGCTATAAGTTTCCATATAAATAAAAGGTCTCTATCTCCTCTCGAGGATAGAGAATGACCATAGAATTTGTAATGCCCAACTTTTAGACTTATGTATTTTTACAGTCAATTTGGAATAAAGAGATCAATGTTATTTTGAGATTATCAGTTGTAATCTAAGAATTCTGGATATACTCACTCAAGGGGGCCCACTTGGTGAGTAGTCCCTTTGTGTTTTTCAGTTAATTTCCATCTTGCAATAGTAGCTGTTTCGGCATTTGACTATTCCTGCAGCCACTGGAAACAGTTCTAGTGTCTGTTCCTACAGCCACAAGGATAAAGTAGTTTCTATCCGCTTGCTAGAACATTATCATTTGGTAGTAGTTTCTTAAGTTACTTTCAATTGTGAATTCTGATTAAGTATTAGTTCATTATGTTTTTTCACATTTATTTCAGAGAATTCTCTTTCCTGTAGTAGGATAGAATGGTTGCGATATGAACTTAGTGCACATGCAGTGCTGGCCTGTTTCAAGTTTACGTCCTTCGTTGATTAAGTAAATGAGCCTTCGCTATAGGAAAGCTAGTTGTTCAGTAAGGATCTCCAGTCTCTGAACTGATTTTTTATAACCTAGTTTCTATTTCGATTGTGAGGACCAACATTTTTGGGGCCTTTGCCGGGGATGGTGCCAAGCTAAGAACTTGTTGTAACCATTAGTTTTAAGCTTTCTTAGTTAGCTCTTTGAATTTCTTCATTAAATCTGTATGCATAGAAGGAGAGGAGATGCATTAGGAATATTTCTTCCCTCGCATTCCACTCGTGATATAAGATCAGATCAAGCATCAGAAGTAAACCCTTTTGTAGAAACTTTTGTGCAAAACAGAGGTGTTTTTTATTTGTCAGAGGGAGACCTAGACTTCTTAAACAAATCCCTTGAGAAAAACATCTTACCTTTGGTTCTTTATTAGGGACCAATGGTAGCAAATCCTCCAGCTCTGCCTGCAAACCCAACATTTGAGTTTCCTATTCCTGACCAGCATGATAATGCAAACTTGAAGAATATACCAGCCTCCTCTCTTCCAAAATTTTATGGCTTGGTAACAGAAGATCCAGATACCTTTCTGTTTGAATTTGGCATCCTCTATAGAAGTTATGACTATACCACTGATGCCCATAAACTTCAGTTATTCCTTGCTACTCTGAAAGAAGCTTCTCTGAGGTGGTTTATGAGTTTAGGTAGAGATGCAATCACTACCTGGGATGAAATAAAGGAAAAATTCTTGGAGAAGTACAAATATTATTGCAGGGGAATGGATCGACATGGTGATGATATCTTCCGGATGACACAAAAATAAGATGAGAGTCTGGAAGATTATGTGGAGAGGTTTCTGTTCAGTGTCAGAAAATCCAAGCATAGCACCTTGAGTGAAGAATCCATGAAGTTGATTTTTCTAAGGGCAATCAATGAAGACCGCGCTGAATCATTAGACCTCATGGGAGGAGGAGACATTACTCAAGTTCAATGGGATGACATCAGTAAAATATATCAAAAATATTCTAGAGCTTCAACCAAGAAATAAAGACACTATAGGCCTGGCTCTTCAATTGCAAAGGCATCTACAACAATTTCAAGGATGGAGATAACTCATTTTCTAAAGGACTTTAAAGAGGATATTATTAACAATATGGCTAATCAGTTGAATACACTTCAAGAAAGGAAGAAGCATGAGGAGGCATAGGCCATGCTCGCTGAGTTTTGTCCTCACTATTGGCAAAAGAAGAGGGACTACAAGTGTAAACTCCTAGCTAAAATTGACAGCCAACAGGCTCCTCAAGATTTCAAGCGAGTTTATGGAGATGATGAACAACTCTTTTATGTTGCACAATGAAGGCCTTGGCCTTGAAAACAAGGTATGCCACAAGATCCATTGTATTTTTGTAGTCCTTATATGAACTTTAATGCACAAAATAATCAGTGGCAACCTCCATACTCCCAAAATTTTGGGAATTATACTCCCCAGTCTTGGAATATCTCTCAAAACCCTTGGCCCAATTATCAAAATCCTTCCTCTCAATGGCAGCAACCACAAGGGAATTGGTCACCACCTCAAGGTAGCTGGAAATAGTCACCACAATGGAGGGGAGGTCGGCAATGGGCAAACCAACCATCGGGTTTCCTATAGCCACAAAAATAGTCCCAACAATTGTCTTTAATGCCACCAGCTCCTAATGCTGCTTCACCCAAGCCAACTCAACTGCCAACACAGACCGTGCCAAATCCAAATAACAAACCTCAGCAACAATAACAATTTTATTCAGCCAATCCTAATCAATATCTTGGATATTCTCTCAATATAAGTGATATTCACTTGTGATCAGGAACAACTTTTCCTACCCCATCTCCTCCAGTTATAACATAATTACCATTTGAGGAGATTGCTCAAGATACTACACTTGATCAAACTGGAAACCCTGAGTACGTACGTCAATCTAAGACTCTAGGCACACCTGTTAGAACTCCTCCATTTCCTCAAAGATTGTAGGTAGAAGTGTCTAGGCAGTAGGATGACATAGCTTTTGATCTTATTGATCAATTAAAACTGTATGCGGGAAAAGCGGTGTCAACTTGTAGGAGGAGAAAACAATTCAAGCACACACATGAAACATTGCATTAGAGTTAGAAATCAATCAAAACAAATTAATGAATCTAAACTCTTTAATATCGTTCCATGTTCCTCTATCTCCAAGGATCTTCAAGATTCAAGGTGGCTCTCAGCTTGGAAGAGCACTTGATTCTTTAAGATGACAACCTAAAGAACGAGATTGATGATTCTAAGATCTAAATGGAATGCAACCAAGATCCTAGTGATGAATTAGATATGAAACTAGATGATGATAGGATGCAAGATATTGATATGAAGCTTAAACTAGTATGAAAATGATACTAAGTTGAAGATAACATTATATGAGATTAACATGACATATCTAAGATTATAATGCTATCAAAATGATCTAAAGTGTTATTCTTTCAAAGAGAGATAATATGCTTAATGTTATGAGACTATAAGTTTGATGCACAAAGACTTGATTTTTTGAAGAAGGAATGAGCTCTATTTATAGGGAAAATAGGGCAATGGATGGTCAAGATTGGATAATATTATCAAGGGTCAGGATTGAAAGCTATCAATCCATGTTTACAATTCTCACTAATGAAATGGTGACAATTGTCAACATAAGACTACTTGAGAGGAGATGTAAGAAGCATTAATGTTTGAGAAGACATGAAGGTTACCTTAGGAGGTAAGGGTTAAGGTTAGGTTAAGATTACCCATTGGATAAAGCTTTTACCCAAAGGATAAATTCTTGTGCAAGGGTTAAAGGGGTAACCAAGGGTAAAGCCATGAATACTTGATGAGACCCTTGGGTTAGATGAAGGTTGAGTTAGGCAAAAAGTCTAACCATGTCAAAAGGGTGAGTTAACCATTAATGGTTTGGAATACTTTGGGGACAAATTTGTAAGAGTCCTTCCAAATTTGGGGGAACTCAACAAGTTAGCTTGTTGAAGGCATAAAGGCTTTAATGCCTTTGGAAGACTTTCCTCCAATTTTGAGAAGTGACATCCTCAAATTTAGGGAAAGGGGATAATTGAAGGGTTTAGGCTAATTGATTAGGATTAGATGGGTTCTAGAAGAATCTAAAAAGAGGGTTTAGGAGGCAAGTGGGAGATGTAGGAAAATGCAAGTGGGCGATTTTTAAATAAATTTAGATTTATTTAAATGTAAATGATATTTTAATTAAATGTAGATTTAATTAAAATGGGAAAGGGGATAAATTGATGTTTTTGATTAAATGTGAATTTAATTAAAATGGCTAGAGGGGGGTATTTAATTAAATTAAATGTCTTAGATAGAAGAAGGGTATATTAATTAAATCTTAATTTAATTAATTGGAAAAATTAAAAATAATTAAATGAATAAAATTCACTTAATTCATTGTGCAACTTTTAGGTGTCTACAAAAACATATATGTGTAAAGATTCCATTGTTTCAAGCTATTAAGGATATTCCCATATATGGAAAAGCTACTAAAGAGACCTGGACTCAAGAAAAAGGACCCAAAAATAGTACATGTAGTAGGGCAATTGGTTGATATTATGTTAGGAAACATTGTCATCCCTAAATGTTTTGACCCAAGTAGTCCTATTGTGAAGGTAGTTATTAATGGATCTCAAATTAAAAATGCCTTGATAGACTTGGGAGCAGCCATAAATGTGATGACCAAGGATGTCATGCAGCAACTCAGTATTACTAGTCTTAGATCTACCCCAATGGTCCTACAACTTGCTGATAGCTCTATTATCTGACCTGAAGGGATGATTGAGGATATTATTGTCACACTAGATTCTTGGGAATATCTGGCTGATTTTATAATACTCTCTCCTAAGGCAACATTGGGGGGATATCCAATCATTTTGAGAAGACCTTGTCTTGCTATAAATGATGCATACATAGGTCGCAGATCAGGGGACATGACCATTTCAGATGGTATCACTACTAAAACTCTTTCACTTTATTCTCCAACACAACCACAACTTGATCAAGAGAAATTAGTATGGCCAAATATAGGAGAAAAAGCAAAGCAAATTAATTTTGTTCAGCAACTAATGATGTTAACTAGGGAAACGTTCATAGAGCTCCAAGCAGATGATTTGGTACTCTCTAACATCATAGGAAATCATTATGGAGCATCTCAACAGTCATCTAGTATACCAACAAGTCCTTTGCATACTCTTCTTCCATCTGCAAGTTCTTTAGAGTCTCCTGCAGCCATAGATATATTCCACAGCTTATTACCACAGGAAACCCAAACATCTTGTTTATCTGAAATATCTAATGTTGAGTCAGTCACTCAAGTAGAGGTTGCTCCAGGAAGGAATCTAAATGTCAATAGTCAACTTACAACAGACCAAAGGTTGTCATTAATAGAACTACTCAAAGCCCAAAAACAAGCCTTCGCATGGGATTATCATGACATGAAGGGATTAAATCCTACATTATGTACCCACAGAATTTATATTAGAGAAGATTGTAAACCAGTTAGACAACCTCAGCGAAGGATTAATCTTGCACTAAGGGAAATGGTTAAGGAGGAATTACAAAAGTTGCTTAATGCAGGATTCATTTACCCTATTTCAGACAGTCAATGGGTCTCTCCCCTAGTTATAGATCCAAAGAAAGGAGGAAAATGGAGAGTTTGAGTGGACTATAGGGAGCTCAACACTGCTACTAAAAATGATCACTTTCCACTTCCATTCATCGATCAAGTATTAGATTCTCTAGAAGGAAAGCAATACTTTGCATTTTTGGATGGGTTTAGTGGTTATAATCAGATCATAATAGCTTTCGAAGACCAGGAAAAGACCACCTTCACTTGCCCTTGGAGAACATATGCCTATTTAGTTCTCCCTTTTGGTCTATGCAATGCTCCTGCAACCTTTCAAAGGGCTGTCCTCAGTATATTCTCAAATATTTCACATTATTGTATGGAAATTTACATGGATGATTTTACTGCTTATGGGGCCACCTTTAAGGAAGCATTACAAAATCTTGCCAAAGTGTTGTAGCGGTGTGAGGATCATAATTTATCCCTAAATAGTAAAAAATGCTTCATGATGATGCAAGAAGGAATAGTGTTGGGGCATTGTATTTCTCAGTCAGATATTCAAGTTGATCCAACCAAAATTGAGGTAATACTTAACCTTCCTACCCCTTGCAAAACAAAAGGATGTAAGAAGTTTTTTAAGCCATGCAGGGTACTATAGAAGATTTATCAAGGACTTCAGTAAGATGGCAGGACCTCTATATTCTCTCTTAACAAAAGATGTTGAGTTTGAATGGACACCGACATGTGAAGAGGCATTTTCTAAACTTAAGGGAGCCTTAACCTAGGCCCCTATTCTTAAAGGACCTGATTGGTCTCTTCCTTTTCGCATTCATACAGATGCATCAAATTTTGCAATTGGAGCAGTCTTGGGGCAAAAACAAGGAGTTTTGGATAATGCAATTTACTATATCAACAAAAATTTGCAAGGACCCGAGCTAAATTATACTATCACCGAAAAGGAAATGTTAGTTGTTATCTATGCCCTCAATAAGTTTAGACACTATATCATTGATTACCAAATCTTTGTGCATATTGATCATGCAGCCATCAGGTACCTTATGAATAAAAGTTCCATTATAGGTAGGTTGGCACGATGGTTGTTATTAATGCAGGAATTTGACATCACTATCATAGACAAGCCAGGTAAGGAAAATGTAGTGGCAGACTTTCTATCCAGAATTCAAACATAGGATAGTCCTAAAGCTATTGATGATTCTTTTCTAGATGAGCATTTGTTTTCAATTAATGTGAACATTCCATGGTATGCTGACATAGCTAACTACTTAGCAGCTAACAAGATCCCTCCTCATTTCTTGCCAAAAGAAAGAAGGTTGCTGGTAGAAAAGAGTTTCAATTTTTCCTTTATAGCAAATTGTTTATTCTATACAGGGTCAGATCAAGTTATGAAGCATTGTATCAAAGAAGATGAAACTTATGGTATCCTTCATGCCTGCCATGATAAGCCTTATGGGGGTCACTTTGCTGCTAAAAGAATAACTCTCAAAATATTGACTATAGGATATTATGTTGGATATCTTTGGCATATGAGGAACCGACATGTTGATATGATGATAATGTATGTTGTCATTGATATCAATAAGTTCAAGTGAACTGGTATGAACAGGTATGAGGAGATGCAGTGAACTAGTGTCGGGGTTTCACTAAGTGTGACTACCGGTTGGTAGTCTCAGCTTTAGGGTTATCGGTTTAGCGATCCAGCTTGTGCGATGCAACCGATGATACTTTGTGATGAGTTAGCTAAGAGATGTGAATGAGATCGAGGTGCCACGTCATCTTTGTGCACGTGAAGGATTTCCTTGAGGATCTTGCATGAGAAGATCGACCGTGTTTAAAGTCTATCTCACGAATGATCATTCTTCTTAGTGGTATGAGAAGAAAGCATGATGGGTTACTGGTTCCCATGTGAGGTGAAGAATGAACGATGTAGATTGTATTGTGATCTATTTGAAATTGTAATTCTCTATGCAATGTGTTTGGATGATCAGGGTTGGACCGCCTATGTTGTAAACCTAAGATGCTTAGGGTTTAGGGTTTATGCTACCGACCTAATTGTTACCTATAAGGTCGATGATGTTTGTTATTGTAAATTTGTTGGAAAATGTTGTGTGTGTGTATCCGAGTGATGAGATACTTGCCAGACCAGTAAGAGGAAAATTGCAGAGTGTGATTGCAGAGTAGAGGAAGTGAAAAGGATCTGCCTTGGCATGTAGTGTTGTAATCAGATCAGAGTTTTACTTGTTATCTTCTAATCATTTCAACAATTGGAAAATCCCTTTATCGAGTAGCTTTAACAAGATTATTGTAAAACTTATAACCAGTTGAATCAAGATCATTGAGTTCTTCAAATCCTCTAGTGAGGTAACCTTTAACAGGGTATATAACCATCCCTTAATTGAGTGATCTGTAACAGGATTGGTTCCTAGCAGAACCTATTGTAAAGTCTTTAACCAGACTAGGCTCCTAACAGGGTGAGCTTCAAAAGAGTTCAAAAACAAGCTTGTGGGTATTCATCTCCACCGTTGTTTTTCCCATTTGGGTTTCCACGTGAAAAATTTGTGTGTTATGTGTTATGCATTTTTCATGTGATGTTTATGAATTATTTGGTTGAAATATTGTGCATGTAGAGTTAATAGGTTATGGTATTACTAGTATACCACATGCATATGTTTATGGGTGAAGTTGATATCAAGTATTGATCGTATTTGGAGTGTTCAGACTTATCAGTTTATGGTGTCTGATGTCTTACTGTGTTTAACCAGTTTTGTCGTGGTTAAGTTCAGTAATGGTGACAACTAGTTGGTATTGCTTTAACTAGATAAGTTGTTGAGAAAGTTTTTTGCCTGTACTGATTCAGCCCCCCCTCTCACCACTAGTTGGGGTATTTGTTGTTCATCATTATTCATCAATTGGTATTATAGCGCTTCCAGGTCCTCAGTGATATAAGCTTAACCGCTTGAGGTAAAAGATCTTGTTGTAATGATGAAGAGGGAAGGTCCTAAGTTCAATAGAGATAACTTTAAGATATGGAAGGACAAAATGAAGATTTACATCAAGAGTATGGGTGCTTAACACTGGAGCTATGTTGAGAATGCCTATGTGGCTCCCACAGGCACTCTGTCTGATGATCAGAAGAGAGAGATCTAGGAAAATGGGCAAGTCATGGAAGCTCTTATCAGCAGCCTATCAGACATTGAGTTTATTGATGTACATGACAAGGAGACACCTAAGGAGGTATGGGATGTATTGGAAAACATCTATGGTGGTGATGAGTATGTAAAGAAAGCTAAGTAAGAAAGCCTTAGAGGTAAATTTGAGGATATGAGGATGGTTGAAGGTGAGACCATTCAACAGTATGGCATTAGGATTAAGACTGTGGTTGGTGATATCAAAAGTGATGGTGGAACTATTGATGATACCACTATTGTTAGTAAAGTCCTTAGATCATTGTTGCCAATTTATGCAATCAGAGTTGCTTCTATCTAGGAACTAAGGTCTATTGATAAAACCAAGGTATCCTTAGATTCTATTATTGCAAAGTTAACTGCATATGAGTTGAATGGCTATGATGGCAGTGTTCAGAAGACTGAGTCAACCTTTAAAGAATCTACTGCACCATCCAGAAAAGGAAAAGAAACTAGCACTAGTTATGAATCCAGACAATGCAGAGATATGGATGATGAAGAGATTTTGATGGAGTTCGAAGCTCTTCTTGCTAAAAGACTTCCGAAGGGAATTGGAAAGTATAGAGGTAAAATTCATTTGAAATGTTTTTCCTGCAACAAGATAGGACATATAGCTATTAATTATCCTAACAATGACAATAAGGATAAAAGAGGTTTAGAAAGTATAAAGGAGGAAACAAAAGAAATTGTCTAGTTGTTGTGGATGAAGGTGTCACTGATGAAGAATCAGAAGATGAAGAAAATGAAGACATAGTATTTGTAGCAGTAAAGGAAGAAGTGTCTGACAAGAAAGCACTTGTCTCTCACATTGACAACTCCAATAAGTGGATTATAGATAGTGGGTGTTCTCACCACATGAATGGCGATCAGAGAAAGTTTCTGTCTCTGGAGGAATATGATGGAGGTGTTGTTAGATTTGGCAATGATGCACCATGCTTGGTGAAAGGTAAAGGATCCATCTCATTGAATGGAAAGAGAAGTGTAGATGATGACTTATGGGTAGAATGTCTTAAGCATAACCTGTTGAGTGTTGCTTAGTTGAATGACAAAAGACTAGTTCTAGAATTCAAAGGCGGAGTCTGTAGTATAATTGGGAAGAGTGGTGAACTTATTGCCATCGATAAGTAGACCAGAGGTAACCTATTTTAGTTGAATACCAAGATAAGTTAGTGTCTAATGGATAAGTTTGATGACAGTTGGATATGGCATAAGAGACTCTATCATATGAACTTTGACAATATTGTTAAAGCTAGTAAGATCAAGGCGATAAGAGGATTACCTTTACTGAACAAACCTGAGAATTCTTTGTGCAGAGAATGTCAACTTGGGAAGATGTCTTCCTCAACTTTCAAAGGTAAGTCTTTCTCAATAGAACATTTACTTGATCTTGTGCATACTGATTTATGTGGTCCTATGAAAACTAGAAGTATTCAGGGAGATGTATTTTATGATTCTTACCGATGACTGCTCAAGAATGATGTGGGACACATTCTTGAAAGACAAGTCTAAAGCATTTGGAAAGTTCAAAGCCTTCATAGCATTAGTAGAGAAAGAAAGTGGTAAAAAGATAAAATGTCTAAGAACTGATCAAGGAGGAGAATTCACTTCTGATGAATTCAATAAGTATTGTGAAGATAATGGTATTAAGAGGCAGTTATCTGTCCCAAGGACACCACAACAAAATGGCATAGCAGAAAGAAATAACATGACTGTAGTTGAAGCAGCCAGAACAATGCTGATCCAAGGAAAGGTTGCTCACACTTTTTGGAGAGAAGCGGTGAGCACTGTAGTCTATACTATGAATCGGGTACTTATCAAGAAAGGCAAAGATAAAACTCCTTATGAGTATTGGACCAGGAAAACTCCCACTGTGAGTTACTTTAAAGTGTTTGGTAGTAAGTGCTATATCAAGAGAGGTGAGCATTTGAGCAAATTTGATGCAAAATGTGATGAAGGAATATTTTTGGGATATTCCACTAAGAGCAAAGCTCTCAAGTGCTACAATAATAGAACTCAAAAATTGTTGAAAGCATCAATATCAGGGTTAATGAATCCCCTGAGGAACCAGAGGAAACATGCAGTGAAGAAGTGGAAGATGAACTGGGTATAGCCTTCTAGGAACCGGTTAAGAAAGAAACTTGTTAAGATCTCAGTGTTCATGTACTGGTAGAAGCTATAGTAAGAAAAGAAGAAGAGGTTAGTGAAGAAGAAAAAGAAAAGCTAGTAGATCAGGCTAGAGTCATTCCCAGATATGTGAAGCTGCATCATGATCCAAAGCAAATCATAGGAGATAAAGTTGCAGGGATACTCACAAGAAGAAAAGTGAAGGGGAACTCTTGCATGATTTTTGAATTTGAACCCAAGACTTCCAGAGAAGCTCTTACAGATGAAGACTAGATTAAAGCAATGGAAGAGGAGCTAGACTAGATAGAAAAGAATGCAACATGGTCTTTGGTGCCCAGAATAGAACATAAAAATGTCATAGGTACCAAATGGGTCTTCAAGAATAAGTTGAATGAAGAGGGCTCAGTTGTAAGAAACAAGGCTAGACTTGTATGCAAGGGATACGTTCAGGAGGAGGGAGAAGACTATGGAGAAGCCTTTGCTCCTGTGGCTAGACTATAAGGTGTTTGAATGCTACTTGTATTTGCAACATTTAAGGGATTTAAGGTTTATCAGATGGATGTGAAGTCTTCTTTTCTAAATGGAATCCTAGAAGAGGAAGTGTATATAGAGCAATCAGAAGGGTTTGCCTTATGAGAAGACAGTGACATGGTGTGTAGATTACACAAAGCCCTGTATGGATTGAAATAGGCACCTAGGGCATGGTATGAAAGACTACACTCTCATCTTGTGATGATTGGATTTCAAAGAACGAGTGAAGATAGCAACATCTACTTGAAATCAGAAGGTGATCAGATTCTGATCTGTGAAGTGTTTGTGGATGACATAATCTTTGGAGGAGATGATAAAATGAGTCATGCATTTGCAGATGAAATGAAGAAAGAATTTGAGATGTCTTTAATAGGAGAGATAAAATTCTTCATTGGTTTACAGATTCAGCAAATGAAAGAGGGTATCTTTATTACCCAGTCCAAGTATGTCAAAGAGGTATTGAAGACTTTTGGCATGGAGGAAAGAAAACCGGTTGGTACACCAATGGTGACTGGTTGTAAACTGACTAAAGAAGATGATTCAACACTGGTGAATGAGAAGGAGTACCAGTCAATGACCAGTAAGCTGCACTATGTGGTGCATAGCAGACCAGATATTACTAATGCAGTAGGCATAGTAGCTCATTTTCATAAATTTCTAAGAGAATCCCACTTGGTAGCAGTTAAAAGGATTCTAGATATCTGAAAGGAATAGTTGACTATTGATTGTGGTACCTATATAATGGTGACTATAATCTCAAGGTATATATCGATGCTGATTGGGCAGGTAATGTGTACGACCAAAAGAGCACAACTGGTAGAGCATTCTTTCTTAGTGGAAGATTAGTAGCATGGACAAACAAGAAGTAGAGTTGTATTTCCCAATCTACAGTTGAAGCAGAATATGTGGTAGCATTTATGAACCGCACTCAAGCAATTTTGATGAAGCATGTATTGGAAGGTTTCAAGGTACCTGTATCTGAACCGGTGAATATATTTTGTGATAACACAAGTGCAATAAATATTTCCAAGAATCCGATATTGCATTCTAGAACTAAGCACATTGAGCTTAAATATCACTTCTTGAGAGAGAAAGTTCAGAATAAGGAGGTTATACTACAACATGTTTCCAGTAAGGAGCAATTAGTAGATATATTCACCAAACCCTTATCGAAGACTATATTTACCTATTTGAGAGGTGAATTAGGGGTTCTGCCCCTTCATGAAGTCAACTAAAAGATGTGTACTCTGCATCAGTCAAGTACTAGAGTGACAAATCTTACAGGATTGATGTGTTGAAGGATGCTACTCCTTAGGGGTAGCAGTATAGTAGATTATGGAAGCTTGTACCTCCACTTTGGCATTGTTGTCAAAGGGGGAGAAGATATCTGATGTATGGGGAGAAGATATTTGATGATGAAGATACACTGGTCAATGATAATTATAGTTGCAATGCTACACTGAGTATTGCCATCAATGCCAAAGGGGGAGATTGTTGGATATCTTTGGCATATGAGAAACCAACATGTTGATATGATGATAATGTATGTTGTCATTAATGTCAATAAGTTCAAGTGAATCGGTATAAAGAGGTATGAGGAGATGCAGTGAATCGGTATCGGGATTTCACTAAGTGTGACTACCGGTTGGTAGTCTCAACTCTAGGGTTATCGGTTTGGTGATCCAGCTTGTGCGATGCAATCGATGATACTTCATGATGAGTTAGCTAAGAGATGTGAATGAGATCAAGGTGTCACGTCAGCTTTGTGCACGTGAAGGATTTCCTTGAGGATCTTGCATGAGAAGATCGACCGTGTTTGAATTCTACCTCGGGAATGATCATTCTTCTTAGTGGTATGAGAAGAAAGCGTGATGGGTTACTGAATCCCATGTGCGATGAAGAATGAATGATGTAGATTGTCTTGTGGTTTGTTTGAAACTGTAATGTTTTATGCAATGTGTTTGGATGATCAGGGTTGGACTGCCTGTGTTGTAAACATAAGATGCTTAGGGTTTAGGGTTTATGCTACCGACCTAACTGTTACCTATAAGGTTGATGATGTTTGTTATTGTAAAGTTGTTGGAAAATGTTGTGTGTGTGTGTATTTGAGTGATGAGATGCTTGCCAAACTATTAAGAGGAAAACTACAGAGTGTGATTGCAGAGTAGAGGAAATGAAAAGGATCTACCTTGGCATGTAGTGCTGTTATTAGATCAGAGTTTTACTTGTTGTCTTCTAATCATTTTAATAGTTGGAAAATGCCTTTACCAGGTAGCTTTAATAGGCTTATTGTAAAACTTGTAACTAGTTGACTCAAGATCATTGAGTTCTTCAAATCCTCTAGCGAGGTAACCTTTAACAGGGTTTCAACCTTTAACAGGGTATATAGCCATCCCTTAACCGGGTGATCTCTAACATAGTCGGTTCTTAGAAGAACTTATTGTAAAGTCTTTAACCAGACTAGGCTCCTAACAGGGCAAGCTTCAAAAGAGTTCAAAAACAAGCTTGTGGGTATTCATCCCCACCGTGATTTTTCCCATTTGGGTTTCCACATGAAAAATCTATGTGTTATGTGTTATGCATTTTTCATGTGATGTTTATGAATTATTTGGTTGAAATATTATGCATGTAGAGTTAATAGGTTATGGTATTACTAGTATACCACACACATATGTTTATGGGTGAAGTTGATATCAAGTATTGATCATATTTGGAGTGCTCAGACTTATCAGTTTATGGCGTCTGATGTCTTACTATGTTTAACCGGTTTTGCCATGGTTAAGTTCAGTAATGGTGACAACTAGTTGGTATTGCTTTAACTAGATTAGTTGTTGAGAAATTTTTTTTCCTGTACTGATTCACCCCCCCTCTCAGTACCGGTTGGGGTATCTGCTGTTCATCATTATTCATTATATTATTGGCCGACTTTGCATAAAGATGTAGTCAAATATACCAGGAAATGTGATAGATGTCAGCGAATGGCAAGACCAACTCGGTCTGATGAAATGCCTTTATACCCACAAGTGGTTGTTACACCATTTGATAAATAGGGGTTAGACTTTGTTGGACCAATTGATCGATCATCAAATTGTCGGTCATATATTCTTGTATGTACAGACTATGTCACAAAGTGGGTTGAGGTCAAAGAATTCAAACATGCTAGGGATAATAAGGTAGCATAATTTTTATATGAAGAGATCTTTACTCGGTATGGAGTTCCCAGAGAGATTGTGACAGATCAAGGGGCATAATTCACTTCCACTTTATCACCTCCCTGTAATACCCTAAAAATGGTCATCTAAACCATGGGCCCCTAATCTCAACAACATCACCAAGGTCCTAACCAAAGGAAATTAAATAAATCTTGAGCACACAATTAATTCTTTAATCATCAAATGTCACATGGCAAATCAATCACTCAATATTAATTAAATATTTATTTAATTAATTAATCATTCCAAGTAAATCATTTTAAACAATTATCTTATTTATTTTATTAAATATCCTAGCATATTTAATTAAATAAATCAAATTTCCATAAATCTTCAAAACAGGAAACAAATCAAGAAAGAGGAATTAATTCAATTAAATAAATCAATTGAGCACAAATCTTCAAAAATGGAAATAAATCAAAAAAAGAATTGATTGACCAAAAAAGGAATTAATTGAGAAAAGAAATCAATTGGAAACAATCTTGAAAAAAATAAATTAAAAATTGATAAATAATCTCAAAGAAAGCAATTAAAACAATTAAATATTAAAATTGAATGAAATAGATAATAAATCAATTTTTTCTTGATTTTATCTTAATTTTAGTTCAATTTCCTTTAAAAATAAGAAAAGCATCCAATCGCATCAATTCACCTGGATTGTGCTTCCTCTTGGAAAATCTTGTCCACTCATCATCATTTGATCTCAATCGTTGGTTTCTTTCTGAATTTTCTATAAATTCAGGTCAGGCTCATCTCTCATTCAAAGAGAGGCTAGAGAATATATTGTTATTATACTGTTTTTGCTCTAGACTCATTGATATATTGCATATTAATTAAAACATTTAGCTTAATATTGCTTAAATCTTGTTAGATCAATATTGCATCCATCTAGCATTCATCATGTTCATATAGATAAAATCCTTCGTCTTGATGTTGTCTAGTCACTGGTATTGCTTATAATCTTAGAGCAATCTTATACTCGCATCTTTTAGAAGGCAATGGGTCGATTTGTTATGGTTTTATTATTCATGATTATATCTGATTAACCATGCATGTAATGACTTGATTGAAGTGTTGTGCTTACAGATTCTTATTCCACTTTTCACACACACATTTCTGGTGCCCACCGTGGGGCTCAAACCCACAAGTACAAGATTTATAATGTTTCTTGAACAAATTTAATGTTTTGTTTTTATAACTAATAAACATGTGTTAAATTTGCAGATAAAAATCTTTATTTTTGTTTGTTCTTCTATGACAGTCAAAAAAGGGTCTCGGTTTGGAGAGCATAAAATTTTATTTAACCGTTGGATCTCAACCAATTTTTTATATGTTGTTGAAAATCAAGTTTTCTATAGGTTCACTAAACGAATTTTCCTAAATATTATGGGTTTGAAAGTTATGATTGACAGAGCGCAGTACTGTCATTTTACCTATTCTTCTATGACAGTAAAAAATGGTCTCGGTTCGGAGGGCATAACGTTTTATTTAACCGTTGGATCTAACCCAAATTTTAATATGTTTTGTAAAGCCAAGTTTTCCACATTTCCACCAAAGAGAGTTTCCAATTTATTTCTTCTTAAAAAGTTATAAGCAACATAGTGGAGTACTATCAAAACTATCATAACTAGGATAGTCATAAAAAATGGAATTTCTTGTTAGATTAGTTTAATTTACAGCTTGTATGCTAAAATTTTATTTTGATGATTTTAATATTATTTTGGAAACTAATTTTGGGCTTTTAATTTTTGCAGGACGCTTGTCAAAGAATCTATCAATCAAACATATACCTGCCAAAGAATCATGAAGAAAATCACTACTGACATATTGGTTTTGTAGGTTGCCTAAGGAGAATTGACTAAACATTGTGTATTAATTTAGTATTTTCTTAGGCACTTAAATTGCTATCTAGTTAAAGAACAAATCTGTCTTTCGTGTTTTCCAAAAAATCTAAGAGGTAGGAGAGTATGCTCTTGTCTTTTATAGACAATAAAAAATCTAGACCCTCGAAGCTTTTTTCTAAGTTTTGAGATTTGTGTACCTTTAGCGGGCCTGTCACAGTGGGAAAAAGTAATCACCCTATGACAACGACCCAAGTGAGTACAACTGGACTTGAGCATTCCAACTCACTATAATAAATAGGCCTCTGGTGATTAAAGTCTTAGAGGATGGGATTATTTGAGTTTTCTCTTTGAGATCTCTCATATCGAGCATTTTGTAGGGCCTCGCGGTCTCAATCATGTTTACGTGACTACATCTTGTTTCGGTACCTTGTTGGGCTATAGGCCTCAATCATGCTTGTGTGACTTCAAGGGGTAATTTCAAATGGAATTCCAGACTAAGAACTATACGATAGAAGCTACCCGATTCACCTCCGAAAGGTTGATAATCTTTGTGCAAGAGAGATAGTAACTCTCCCAAGACACTTGCCATATCATGCCCCCATTAACGTTTGGATTCGGCTAATACGACATTGAGAATCCATTGTGTGAGACTTAATGACCGTATTCCGATTAGCTATTGGGTGTGTACCTAAGTCAGCAAGCAAAGGTTTTCTTCTCTAAGCCAACTTCCATAGGGTTAGTGTGTTGTGATTGAATTATTATATATCTTGCGTGTTTTCTATGTTTTCATCCCTAAAACTAAAACTGGAATACCAAAACTGGAGAAAAAAACAAACAAAATCAGTGATAAACTCTATCTGTGTCCAAATTGGTCTTTGTCAGTCATTGAAACATCAATCCTTATCAAAAACTAGTAGTCATCAGTCATTGAAACTCTGTCTGTCAGAATCTCGTCTCTGTCCAATCCTCTGTCATATGAATTCCTGATCTTATCAGTCAAAATTGTCCAAATTGTCTAAACAGTCTACAACGAGCCTAAAATTGGTTACCATCCTCTTGAGCAGAAACAACCTTGATAGTCTACCTCTGCCGTTGCGTTGCACAATTTTGTCGATCATCTTTAAGCTAGTTCATTTTATCAAACCTAAGTCAACTTGGATAACGTCTTACATAGGATAGATCATTCCTAAAACTAGACCAGATCTTAAGTTACTTCTCTTAATTACTACATTAAAAGAAATACTAGCTACAATTTGATCTTGACTTCTGCAACACATCTCACTCTCGGTCCTATCGGTTGGAAATGCCTATTCAAACCAAAAGTTCTCGCAACAAAAAGGACAAAGAAAAAGAAACCCCCTTTTCGACCAAAGACAATCCGTTCTTCAAAGAAAACCCCTTTTATAATAAACTGTCCTCGTCACAGATACCATCCTCGTCATAGATACCAGTTTATGATATACCAATCTTTGATTAGCCCCTATCTCCCACCATGTCTAGGGAAAGACAAGAAAGAGAATCTAATAAACAAAACACTGACGATGACTTCAACAATCATGCCATTGATAGCGATTCATCAACTGAGTCTGAGCTTCCTGAACCTCCTGAAGATGAAGTACATAGATGTCAAAATAATAAAGAATTTCAGAAAATGATGAAGGTCATCATGGCTAGGGAAAAAGAAGACTATTTCCTAGAATTAGCAAAACAAGGTGCCAAACTCCCTACTGGTTATAATGTGGAGGCCCTCGTTGCTAAAGAGGAAGAGACACAATGGGGAAAAATGAGCAAACAAATGCAAGCATTACAAACTGCAGTTACAAGAATAGAAAACAAAGATAAAACGCCCAAACAATATTCTTTGGACACAATATGCCCATTCCCATTTAACAAAAACCTTTACATGTCTCCATTTCCTTCACGAGTTGAGATACCAAAATTTGACAAGTATGATGGTACCTCAGATCCTCAAGATCATGTCAGAGAGTTCTATGCCGCTTGTATAGAGTTCATGCACGATCAAACGTACCTCATGCACCTTTTCCCAAGGAGTTTAGGAGGTCAAGCAATGGAATGGTTCACAAGTCTACCCAAAGGGATAAAAACGTTTGAAGAACTAATCCAACTATTTTTACAACAATACTCATACAACATTCATCACCCAGTCACTATGATAGAGCTTTACAATACCAGACAAAAGACAGGAGAACCCTTTCTCACTTTCCTCCAACAATGGAGAAAGATGTTCTCTAGATATTCATACACTATCCCAGTTCTTGAGAAAATGGACATCTTCATCAACAACTTAGTCCCTGAATTGAAATATAGTGTCCAGATGCAAGTGCACCCTTCATTCAACAAAATGGTAGATAACGCCCTCAGAATGGAAGATGTACTTATCAAAAAGGGAGATATATCACTTTGGAAAGAAACATCGCAAGGTTCTAGATCTAAAGAAAAGAGCAAATACTGGAAATATAGCAAAGGCAACAACAAGAACATTGTTAGTGATGGAGTGGTAGATAATGTTCAAGCAAAAATAAAATCCACAATATTTAACTTAGCCAGTGGCACACAAGCACTCAAGGCAGTTGAAACTACAATAGAGAATCCCCCAACGAAAACAAGAGAGTGGTTTAAAGACAAACCTTGGGTCTCAAAGCCTAAGCGTGAGTTTACTCCTCTAGATGAGTCATGTGAATTGGCTTTTAAAACTTTATTGGCAAATAATCTGATAACATTGCCAGATAATTCCTGACCCTATGACCCATAAATTAGACCCAAATGGTGGAGAGAAAATGAGTACTGTGACTACCATCGGAACAAGGGACATAACATAAACCACTGCATGAAACTCTGACATGAAATACAAGATCTCATTGACGCAGGCAAGATCATTATGGGAAATCATGCAACTAATGCTGATCATAAGGCCTTTAAAGATCCCTTACCCACTTATGAACAAGGAGATTCCTCAAAATCCAAGGGAGGAGCTAGAGTCAATTATACTTACACTAACAATGATAATGTGATCAACATGATTGAATATGTTGAAGCTGAATATTGCAATGTGATAGTAGTCCATGATCATCAAAATCAAGCACAAGCTGCTAATGCCGTGACTCATGCTCAAAGGAAGATTTCTCTCCCAGGAGATAGTTCCTCCACTTTTGATCAAACAACATCAAAACTGCCAAATAAACAAATAGACACAATCATGGCCAAATTAGAGCAACCAGTTTCATCATCTTCTCCTAGCTATAGTATTGTTGAACAATTAAAGAGAACCAATGCTCAGATCTCCATTCTAGAACTGCTTAAGATCTCTTCTGCTCATAAAGAAGTCCTAGACAAGGCTCTACTTACTACCAGTGTTCCTAAAGATTTAGACATAGATTGGTTTCAATCTATGGTAGGTCACCTGACCTCCCCTCATTACCTCACGTTCTCTAAAGAAGATGATAACTCACTAAGTCATCCACATAACCAACCATTACACATTGAAGCCATGATCCATAAACACCGCGTTAAACGTGTTTTGATAGATGGAGGCACTAGGTTGAATATTTGTACTTACAATCTATTAACACAGCTGGGAATCTCTGAAAATGTTATTGGTCCAACAAAGAAGATAACAATCAAGGCTTATGATGAAGAAGAAAGAACTTCTAAGGGATTGGTATCATTACCAATCAAAGTAGGACTTGTGGAGAGAGATATCATTTTTCAAGTCTTGGATCTTCATCTTTCATACAACATCTTATTGGGTAGGACAAGGATTCATGAAATGAAAGTAGTACCATCTATGTACCATCAATGTCTGAAGTTTCCTTATAATGGAGTAGAGGTTAGTATTCCTGCTGATACAAGCTATGCCTGCAATGCATTAATGCAAGGTGCTGATGCTTTTGTTCCTAATAATAGAGCAACTTCCACAGCTGAAAGTTCAGAATCTCTGCTAAAAGATTTAGAAAAGAAACTGAAAATCACAAACACTGGCATGTATGGTTACAAGATAGAGCCTATACTCTCACTCACGTCTCTTCCTCCATCACCAAGATAGTCAGGAAAACCATCAGAGGGCATGAGGCCACAAAATTCAACTCCAAAATTCATTTATGATGGCTCCTTTATACAATCCTCTACTTCTCTTGCAGATGAAATAGAAGGGGATGATGTCCTTAAATTGCTCTTTAAAGAAGACAACATAGATAAAGAAATATGACATTGTGAGATTTCTCCAGCACAATATGGTCCAGGCTATAAGATGCTTCAACGCATGGGATATTCAGGTACTTGTCCTCTCGGAAAATGTCAAAAAGGTATTGTTGAACCTATTCAGCTACAAACTAAGTCGACCAATGATAAAGATGGACTGGGATATGATCCAAGAAAGTCATCAGATCAGAAGCACACACCTCACCATCAACATAAGTGGAAGAAAAAGGTACTACCTCTAACAACACAAGAAATTAATACTCAACAAACTCAGGAGGAATGTGATGGTGAACAAAAAGAATTACCCACCCAGGGAAAGGAAACATATGGTAATCAAGTTCCAGTTGTATTAGCTATGATACCACATGAAGTAGACACTCCAGAGGATATGAGAGATGAAATATATAGAATCAGAGAATTGTTTGCACCACTGAACATTCTGGTCACATATACTGGCAGACAACAAGTAGATGACTGAGAAACTGATTCAAATGAGTATGAATGGGGTCTAGATCACATCTTAGATACATCTACTACAGAAATGCTTGAAGAACTCAGGGATACCACAGATGATGCACAAGATTTGATACGCCTATGAATGCAAAAGGAAATAGAAGAAATCAGATTAAGATGACAAGAAGACTATGATCAACAACTGAAGAAAGAAAGGACACAAGAAAATCCTTCACCTACCAATTCTCCTAATGAGACAGGACAAACAAGTATGGAATCACACAAGAAGAACTAGAAGCTAGAGCAAGAGAACCAGTCATCAGTCCAGAAGAAGTTGAATGGAGCAGACAACAGGGGTTAACAGAATCATCAAAGTCATGTCCACAAGTGTGTCAAATGCAAGCAATCAATGAACCAAATCAAGAAGGAACTTGCAACATCAAGGATGTGGGTGTTGATACTATATATACCTTCACTAAACCACTTGAAGATGAGTCAGCAACTCCATCCTATGACTCTGATGGCTTAGACATGAGCTCTATCTATGACAACAACTATTCAACAATGCATTATGACTACTCTGTCATGAATAATAAAATACTGTCTACTGTTATACCACGATATGTAGCCCAGTCTGAAGTAGACGACGATGCTAAAAGTAGGTCGGTTGAGTTAGGTCCAATAAATACTAACATGAATAATGATAATCATGTCGTAACTCTTCTTGGTCTTGAGACACATACGCAAGGTAGTATTCTAGAACTCGACTGGTCGGTTCGAAACAATGATGATAGTACTGTGAACTCCCTTGAGCCTATACCAACCTTATCCTTAATACATCCAGAACTGATTGATAATACTCTTTATAACCAACCCTTGAACGTGCCTACTTTTGCCAATGAATATACACTAGCCTACTATCTCAATGCAGTTGAACCCATGTACTCTTCCACCAGCGAACAAATGAAAACATGACTGAAGCGGATATCAAGTATCTTAGTCGCAAAAACAAGAAAAATAAGAATAAAAGATCTGATAGCGAAAACCACATTGTGGCGGTGTCAGACTTTAAAAAAGAGAAAATAAAGGACGTACCCAAAGGTGAAAACCTCTATGAGGCGCCTAAAGGTGAGGTACTTGATATACTGCCAAGCCACTTCTAGGATAGATCTTCCATATTGATCGAACCAACTCAGCCAGTGAACATTGGGAGTCAAGAGATATCGCATGTCATTCATTTAGCCCAATCACTGTCAGCAGAAGAGTTAAAAGATTTCACCAATCTATTTTTAGAAAAGAAGATTAACTTTGCATGGACATACTCAGATATGCCAAGACTAGATTCTAATCTCATCATGCATCGTCTCTCTATTATGCCAAGAGTTAAACCAGTCAAGCAAAAACTCCGAAAAATGCATCCTCATGTGGCACTACTAGTCAAGGCTGAACTAGAGAAATTGCTAAAAGCTGGATTTATCAGAGCTATAGACTATGCAGAATGGATATCCAACATAGTACCTGTATCAAAAGCAGACCAATCTATTAGAGTTTGCATAGATTTCAGGGATCTCAACAAGGCATGTCCAAAAGATGATTTTCCATTGCCCAACATTGACATGATAGTAGATATGACTACTGGATATGAGATGTATTCATTAATGGATGGATTCTCTGGTTACAATCAGATCAAGATAAAACCTAAAGATCAAGAGAAGACAACCTTCAAATGTGTGTGGGGAACCTTCTACTGGAATGTTATGCCGTCTGGTCTAAAGAACGCAGGAGCAACTTACCAAAGAGCAGTAACCACTATTTTTCATGATATGATGCATAAAAACATGGAAGATTATGTAGATGACACCCTGGTATAAACTATGAAGAGATCTACACACATTCAAGAGCTAGGACTCATATTAGATTGAATGGAAAGATTCAAGCTTCGCTTAAATCCAAAAAAGTGTGCATTTGGAGTCACATCAGGAAAATTACTTGGTTACATAATTTCAAAAAAGGGAATTGAGGTTGATCTTGAAAAGGTCCAAGCTATGATGGACATGCCTCCACCCAAGAATATCAGTCAAATGAGAAGTCTACAAGGTCGTCTTCAGTCCATAAGGCGTTTTATATCTCAGCTAGCTGACAAGGCTCAACCCTTCATGAAGGTATTAAGGAAAGGGATTCAATAGAACTGGGATAAAGATTGTGAACTACATTTACAACAAATCAAAGAATATCTTTCTAATCCACCCATATTAATGCCACTGATTCAAGGTAAGCCACTGATCCTGTACATATTAGCTACAGATACTTCACTGGGGGCACTTCTGGCACAGCAGGATGACAATAAAAAGGAACGAGCTATCTATTACATCAACCAAACATTGGTGTCATATGAAGTGAATTACACTATAATAGAAAAAGAATGCTTAGCATTAGTTTTTGCATCACAAAAATTAAGACACTATATGTTGGCACATTCTATTAAGCTGGTAGCCAAGATTGATCCACTTAAGTACCTTCTCAATAAAGCAACACTTACAAGAAGACTGTCCAAATGGGTCATGGTCCTTACAGAATTTGACATTGAATATGTAGAACGTATAGCTATCAAAGGATAGGTTATCGTAGACCAACTTGCTGAAGCTCCACTTGAAGATGATCAACCCCTGCATATAGAATTCCCAGATGAATCAATCATGCACCTTACTGAACAATCATGGAAGATGTTATTTGATGGGTCTTTTACTCAACATGGCTCTGGTGCTGGGATACTATTTATTACTCCCCAGAAATACTCAATTCCAAAAGCTTACAAGATTCTCTTCCCTTGCACAAACAACATTGCAGAATATGAAGCTTTGGTAAACGGGATCAAGTTGGCCATCGAGTGGAAGATCGTGGAAATACACATCTATGGAGATTCTCAACTCATTATCAACCAGATCAATGATCTATATCAAACGAGAGACGAGAAACTAATGCCTTACAAGAGGATGGTGGATGACCTCAAGCAATATTTTACTTATGTATCATTTCAGCAGATACCCAGAACAACAAATAGAGCAGCGGATGCAATGGCTACTTTGGCATCTATACCACAGCTACATGAGTCTAATTTTTGCTTTGAATTCCTGGTGGAAGAGTTACATTACCCTACCTATGATTCTCTCGAGTCCCAGGTAGTCTGTTCTATTATTGGACATGACTCATCTCGTTATAGCCACATTTACTCTTACCTACGTGACCAAGTTGTCCCTGCCAATCTTTCCCGAAATGAAAAAAGAAACCTAATCTGAAATGCATCATGGTACATCATCATTGCTAATGACTTATTCAGGCGAGGTTTAGATAATACTTTTCTTAGAGGTCTAGAAACTAAGGAGTCCCAACGCGCATTATCCGAAGTTCATGAAGGTGTTTGTGGATCTCATTCGAACGGTCTAAATTTAGCACAAAAACTACTAAGGGCTGGCTACTACTGGCCAGACATGGAGAAGGAAGCCATAAAAGTTGCTAAAACCTGTGAAAAGTGTCAGTTACATGGGCACCTTATCCATGCTCCTGCAAGGGATCTTATACCATTTGTAATGCACTGGCCCTTCCAACAATGGGCGTTCGATCTAATAGGCCAAATATATCCTGTGTCATCTAATGGACATAAATTTATTATCACTGTCACTAAGTACTTCACTAAGTGGGTAGAAGTAGTTCCACTCATCAAGGCAACAGGAAAACAAGTACCTCTATTTATTCTTAACTATATCATCTGCAGGTATGGTATACCTTCATCAATTATAACAGACAATGGAGGACAATTTAAGAACAAAGATCTAGATGAACTTTGTGAGAAGTTTAAAATCAAACAACGTTGGTCCTCAGTATATTACCCTCAAGGTAATGGACAAGCAGAGGCATCTAACAAAAACCTATTGACTATCTTGCACAGAACAGTGAACAAATCTGGGAAGGATTGGCATTTGCAGCTCAATCCTGCACTGTGGGCTTATAGAACAAGTATCAGAACACCTACTGGGGCTACACCTTTTTCTTTGGTGTATGGGTCTGAAGCAGTATTACCCATTGAAGTAGAAATACCATCTCTAGGAGTTTCCTTGCAAGGTCTTGTTACTAATAAAGACTATAGAATATCTAGATTGCAAGAGCTCGAATTGCTGGATGAGCATCGAAAAGTGGCATTTGATCATCTCAGAGTGTATCAAAAGAGAATGTCCAGAGGATATAACAAGAAAGTTAGACACCGAGAATTTCAGGTTAGCGACTTAGTTCTCAGAGAGAATCCTAAAAATCAATAGTTTCGAGATAACAAAGGGAAGTTTGAACCCAACTGGCTGGGTCCCTATATCGTCACTGTAGCTTTTGGCTCTGGTGCCTATCAACTCTCAACATCAGAAGGATAACAGCTCCGCAAACCAATTAACACCATCCATCTGAAGAAATTCTTCACCTAGATATTCTTTGTTCCAGCAGCTTTTACAACGGAAAATGTCCTGAAGAAATCATAAAAATCAGAAAATGTCCTGAAGAAATCCTAAAAACTAGAAAAAGTTCTGAAGAAAAGAAAAGAAAAGAAAAAAAAAGAGAAAAAGAAAAACAGAAGAAAAAAAAAGGAAAAAAGAGAGAGAAAATGCCTTGGTGAAAACCTGGTAAACAGGAACCTCGGTAAAAAAGATTAAAAAAAATAAAAATGAATCTCTGCCAAGTAGGTGAAAACCTAGTAAACAGATGCCTCTTGTACTCAAGCGCTCCATCTATCAATGCAATGTTAGCATTCTCTCTTTCCTGCATATTTTCTTTCACTTGTATATATTTCAGTAACTTTTGTGACATCTTGGTTCGTTGGAACCTTCATGGCTTGAAACTGATCAATGTCCTAGTCTTAGGTAATCAACCAAGCACATTACATGTCCTAAGCAGTGTCAACCAAGTCAACCTTATGTCAGTGAAACCTTGTCATCCACTCCAAGTCAGTTACCTGTCTCCTGACTACTGAAGAGTTTTATCACTGAGTTAACAAGCAAAACAACAAAACTAAAAAACAATCACTAAACAGTTTGAGTTATGCATGAAATTTTTTTTTGTGTGCTGTCTTTTATATTGGTTTTCGATTATTATCCCTTTGAGTAACTCAAGGAAGTCTATCTTGACTAAGAGGAGCAAGGATTGGGGGCATAATGTTTTCTTTGTTTTCTGCTTGTAGGAATGATCCCAATGATCTGGAAACATCTAAATTAGCTGGGTGTCTGTGATAAGAGCCTTCACATCAAGGTGGAATCGCCTCACATACCTCGACTCCGCTTATTTGAATGCTATAGGGAGGTTCCCATCATTCCTTTGTTCATTTTGAGGGAATTTCTTCATTGTGCAATCCATGTCCATGCGTAATCTGTCCAAAGATATGAACGAGAAAAAAAGGGTCATTGCAGACAAGATAGTTAATATTGCACATGAAAAGAAATGAACTCTATTCTGCCTGCTATAATTGTAAAATGCTCAATGATGACAATTAAGCTTTTCAAAGTCCAGTGACTAGGTTTAGGTTGCATCTCATTTTGCATATCATTTTGCATTTCATTATGCATTTTGTGAATTTGGAGTGATTTTTGTATAATAACAATGATCTCTTTATCTTTTGAACGAGAGTTGGAGCGTCATCATTTCTTCGCTAAGTGGTCTCTTTTCATCATTTCTCTGATTGAGTACTTGTGTTTTGAGATGTTTAGCTGCATACATAAGCATATTATATAGATTCATACATTCACTATCATTCATTTGCATTCATCTTATTGCATAGAAAAATGAAAAAAAAATTGCATTACTCATTCACATTCATTTATTTGCATATGAAAAGAAATAAAAATAGACACCAATACTCATTCACATTCATTCATCTATACTGAAAGGAAATGCATACATATAGAATAAAGCATATAGAACAACATCTCATAACCAATCAACACAACTACGATGAAATCAAATCACGAGCTTGTAAATCGGTTGTCCTGAGTCCATTTTCGGGATCGAAATTGAAAATTGAGATCATTTTGCTAGTCAATTTCAAATTTGGACCACTTAGCGCTCTTTTCATCACAAGCTCATTCTCTCTTCTAATTGCGCTCAGTTTCTCATGAATCAACACTGAATCTCAATTTAATTTCTACAAATCAACTTTGCACTCAATTTCTCGCTAAATTTTCAAAAATTCCTCTAAATCAATTTGTGCTCAAACAACTTATCATCACTCAAAATTGCCTATCATCATGTACCCTCGCTATCTTTCAATTTTGCTCCCGAGGGGGCATACTCGTGACCTTATGACCTCACATCTTCAAATGTCGAGAAAATTTTCAAATCTTCATCGAAAGTTGAGCAAAAAAAATTTTCAACTAAAGAAAAACAATCAAATAAGACCTCATCGCTAGGGGCATATCAGTTTCATTGCTTCAAATCAAACTGATATTTGTCTTTTATCTAAATCAATCTCTTAATGTTAATCAGTTCCATCGCTTTTCATCAAGCTGATTTTTCATTTAAACTCAATCAAGGGTTTAAAGAGTATCTTCGATCATGCTAAATCTAAACAGGTGTTACGTTTTATTCGTTTCTTGATCAAGCTAAACAGTTTATCTTCATCGTATCTTGATCAATCAAGTTCAAGATCGATTTTTATCATCACTCACTATATCTAAGTTCAATCAAGTTATAGATCAGTAAGATCCGCTTCTTGATCAATCAAGTTCAAGTTCAGTATCTTTTGTTTTCTATCGTTCCCAAGTTCAATCAAGTTCTGGAACGGTATCATGTTAATCAAACTTTATTCTGCTTTGTCGCTTGGAATCAAACTAAACACCTCACTTTTTTATGTAGTTCGTGATCAATCAAGTTCAGAACCGGCATCTCCTAGACATCAACTATTCTTTGAACCAACATGCTGCTCGCACATTAATTCAAAGAGGGGCAAATGTAATACCCTAAAAATGGTCATCTAAACCATGGGTCCCTAATCTCGACAACATCACCAAGGTCCTAACCAAAGGAAATTAAATAAATCTTGAGCACACAATTAATTCTTTAATCATCAAATGTCACATGGCAAATCAATCACTCAATATTAATTAAATATTTATTTATTTAATTAATCATTCCAAGTAAATCATTTTAAACAATTATCTTATTTATTTTATTAAATATCCTAGCATATTTAATTAAATAAATCAAATTACCATAAATCTTCAAAAAAGGAAACAAATCAAGAAAGAGGAATTAATTCAATTAAATAAACCAATTGAGCACAAATCTTCAAAAATGGAATTAAATCAAAAAAGGAATTGATTGACCAAAAAAGGAATTAATTGAGAAAAGAAATCAATTGGAAACAATCTTGAAAAAAACAAATTAAAAATTGATAAATAATCTCAAAGAAAGCAATTAAAACAATTAAATATTAAAATTGAATGAAATATATAATAAATCAGTTTTTTCTTGATTTTATCTTAATTTTAGTTCAATTTCTTTTAAATCAGTTTTTTCTTGATTTAATCTTAATTTTAGTTCAATTTCCTTTAAAACTAAGAAAAGCATCCAATCACATCAATTCACCTGGATTGTGTTTCCTCTTGGAAAATCTTGTCTGCTCATCATCATTTGATCTCAATCGTTGGTTTCTTTATGATTTTTCTATAAATTCAGGCTCATCTCTCATTCAAAGAGAGGCTAGAGAATATATTGTTATTATACTGTTTTTGCTCTAGACTCATTGATATATTGCATATTAATTAAAACATTTAGCTTAATATTGCTTAAATCTTGTTAGATCAATATTGCATCCATCTAGCATTCATCATGTTCATATGGATAAAATCCTTCGTCTTGATGTTGTCTAGTCACTGGTATTGCTTATAATCTTAGAGCAATCTTATACTCGCATCTTTTAGAAGGCAATGGGTCGATTTGTTATGGTTTTATTATTCATGATTATATCTGATTAACCATGCATGTAATGACTTGATTGAAGTGTTGCGCTTACAGATTCTTATTCCACTTTTCATACACACAGTGTCTAGTCGATGAATATAATATAAGGCATAGGAAGTCCAATCCCTACCATCGTTAGGTAAATGGACAAGCTGAAATCACTAATAGGGAACTTGAATCTATATTAACCAAAACAATAGCTCTTCATCATAAGGATTGGTCTATCAGATTATTTGAAGTAGTATGGGCTTATCAAACCACTTGGAAAACCACAATAGGTTTCACACCCTTTGAAATGGTATATGGGATGAAAGCTTTGATGCATGTGGAATTTGAGCATAAAACCTTGAGAACAACCATAGCCTTGGATGTGACTCTCTCTGCAATACATCAGGAAAGGATTTTGTAGCACATAGAAATAATTCAGAATCAACGCATGAAGTGGCATGATCGATATATAAAAGACAAAACATTCAAGCCAGGCGATTGGGCTCTCCTCTATGATTCAAGTTATTGGTACAATTTGGGAAAACTGCAGACACGCTGGTTAGGACCTTATGAGGTGATTGAGATATTCTCTAATGGTGCCATACGATTATCCACAATTGGTCCTATCAAATTTAGATTGTTAGTAAATGGTCATCGCCCACACCTCTATCATAAGCCTCTCTCCAAGGAGAAATTCCTGCAGCAGTTCACTAATCCAGAAAATGCCGACATTCCTACAACAACAGATGATGACTTTGTCATTGCGTTTTCTTCCTAAATCTTTGCTGCATGCTCATAATAAATACTTCTAGACTTGATGGAAGTACATTTTTGTGCAATAGATATTCTATTTCCGCATTCACTCATTTCCTTCCACTTCCATAATTCATTTCCACCTTGCTTTCTGTGCATGGCGGATCAACTTCCTACATAATAAATTTCTTCAACTGCAATCATTATCGCACAATGTCAGGTACACTCGTGTGTATTTATTTTTGTTACATATATGTAATTAAACTATGTTTCATATCATCATGATATTTGCATAGGGTAAAAGCACAAAACTGTGTCACATTTTAGGCTAACTTATCAGCACAAGTGAGTTTAAGTAATTCTAACTAAAAATTAATTTTAGTCAAACATATGGTCTATATAGATTCATTATAGCTAAGTTATATATGGGTCACAACTTTTCCAATTGGAAGGGTCTACTAAATTTATATTTTATAGTACTTTTGGTTTAATTACAAAAAAAAAAAAACTCGATGTTTCAACAACTCCTACTCTTATAAATAATATTTTTTTTGAAATGTAAAAATACCCTTTGTAGATCTATAAGTCAATTTTCCAAAATATATATCTTTTAATATTTTAATTTGTTTTTCATGTTTTATATTTTATTTTTATTGAAAGTAGGTTATCAGCACTAAAATATAAGGTTGATTATCTTGTCAAGGAAAAGTACTAAAATTTATTAAAAAAATTTGAAAAAAATATGATATAGTAGAGAAAAGAATCTATGTCAAGATGATATAATTCTTTTCTGATTTGTATTAATAATCAAGAGAAAAGGTAGTGGGAATTGGAAACAGTTATATTTCAGCACACACAACTTTTCAAATTTATTGAAAAATATATATTTATAAAAAATAGTAAACAATATATCCATGCACTAAAGTTTCAAGTTGTCAATATACAAAAAAAAATTCAAGAAAGAAAAGTAAATTTTAATAAATAAAGTGTGGTGGCTTGTGTGACTTCAATTTCACCATTTTTTCAGCAACTAAATTATAGTGTTTATTTTATAAAAAACTATATTCAAATAATTTTTTAAATTTTTGTTAAAATTACAAACTTAAAATAGACATAAGAATATAAATTTGATTAGTTAACATCATTTCAAAATTCAAAACATATATTTCACTTTCTATTGATTTAATTTAAAAATTTGAATCAGCATTGGCCATTTCCTTTATAAAAGTGTGACACAGCTTTGTACTTTTACCCCATAGTGTCCTTTTCAGTCATCCTCCGCATGTGTGGACACCTGTTAAACCTTAGGTTGGGGGGGGGGGGAGTATGATGTGAATTATTCTAGCAAATAATTCTTATGTCATCTCAAATTGAGTTTAAATTTTTCAATTTTTGGTTTGATTTGATATTATGTACTCTATCCTTTTATCTGCCTTGAGTTATTTTAGAATTACAGTTGGGTTTTGGCCAAATAGAGCATATTTCTTTTGAAAGCTGCAAAATTGTGCATATTTTTGCCATTGGTGAGTTGAGAGTTTCATAGTTACAATGGGTGGTCTACTTGTTCATCATGAACCTACAGTCCATGATATCCTTCTCCAAGACCAGGATTGTGAGCCAACATTCCACAATAGTGGGTGGTTAGATTATTTTCTAAAGCTAACGAAGTTTAATGAGGAGGTTGCAAGAGAATTCACCTGCACATTTTCAGATGGAGAAGCCCAGGTGAAAGGATTAAGAGTTGTAGTGACAGAAGTAACTAGGCTGTCAACAGATGGGAAAAAATACCTTGAATGTAAGGACGCACATAGTGCATGAGCAGAGTTTACACGACATGGAGACCCACCTTTGGTAAGAGATAAACATGGGGTCAGACGAGAATCTCTTCCACCTGAATGGAGAGTAGTTGCATTATATGTCCTGAAGTATTTAACTTGCGAAGGAAGATTCTCATGTCTACATTCCCATCATTTCAAGCCTCTAAGTCATCTATGCCACGAGAGAAGGATGAATGTTCCAAACATATTGTACAATCTTCTTTCCATTAGCACAACAGAAGAAGCCTCGGTAGGGGTTGCTTTGCAAAGCCTAATAAGAACTAGGGCTACTGCACAGAGGGAAAAAGGCAAAGAGAAACATATTGGCATGAAAAAGAAGGAAGAGGAAGGAAAAAGTGGGGATTTAGCCTCTCTTGTTGCAAAGAAAAGGAAAGTTGCAAAAACGGTTTCTCCTGCAACCACTAAAGTAGTTGAGGAATTAGGTATAGGAAGCTGTCCTGCAGCCACCAAAGAAAAATCTTGGAGAAGAAGCTGTAGGCTTTGGAAAAAGCCTAAAGATTAGGAACAATCAGATGAGCCAAATGTCACCATTCTGGTTGATTCTCCAAAACAAGAACCACACAGTCCACTCCAGAATGATTTTCTTTCATCCTCGCCTAAGGAGCTCAGTAAGGAAGAAGAAAAAGATGAGGAAGAGTTGTAGAACCCTCATGAGCAGCTACAGGTAGAAGTAGGTTTTGATGGGCTTGACAGTTTGGTGTTTGCCACAGAGCAAATTGTTGAAACTAGAAGTATAATTGGAAAGATGAAGCCTAAAGCACCTTTTCATAGACCACCATCTTCTCTTACCAGTCATGTAGTGGCACTTGCCTTTTACTAGGAATGGGAATTAGAGAAAGAGAAATGAAGAGGTTTATTGACCAACATAAGAAGATCATTGAATAGAAGGATGAGGAGATTTCTCAGCTTAAAACTAAGGTGGAAATAGTAGCCACTATGGTACCGCAGCTAACAAAATGTAGAGCACCACCTCATGTTTACTCTTTGTACTTAAAGGAGCAACATATTTGTTTCCAAATGATGAGAATTATTAGGGACCTAAGCCCCTCTTTATAGACACCTAAGGAAATCTATCATGTTTATAAAACATCTCCTACAGCCATCAAGAATATGCTCTGTGAATTTTATTTACATAATTACGTTGTTCTTGATGACGTTGATTGGAACCCTCTCCTCTACATTGGAGATATCCAACGGAGAGCTCTCATGTCATGGGTGCAAAATGAAATTTTAAGGGGAGAGTAGTTCGAGATACATAGAAAGGAAGAACTTGACCTTTCAATGCCATTAAGGGCTGAATCAAGAGAGCCAAGAAGACTTTATTTTGACTAGCAGAAGATTGCATATCAACCAGATTTAGGGAAAGACATTCTACCCTTGAGAGAAGAAATATATGAGGAATATGAGAAAATGGATATGGAGAAGGAAAGGTAGCAATAGGACATTTGGTCTAGTGTTAGAATAGCCTACTGGATGATTTGAATCAATCTGAGCCACACTCCTTACCAAACTATCGTGCAACACTGAAGAGAGCACCCAAATATATACATTTGGGAAGAACGAAAGGAAGACATTGGTTGCCCCTCAATTTCCAACTACCAATTCTCCTATGGCCACTAATGGGATACATAAATAATGATCCACCATATGATGAAACAACAGAACACTCTAGGTGGACATGATTGGAAAAGATGAAAGGATTCTACTAGAGTTTGTCTACAGGAGGTTCTGGGTAGGTTACCCCCAACAATTTCAGAATCAATGATAAAATTCAAAACTTTCCTGTTGTTGGAGGATCAACAAGAAGCTAGGTTGAGGGCAAGGATGAGCTGAAATAATGGCTATGTTTTGATAGAATTTCATCATAGAATTCTTCCTTAAGTCTTGTGTTTGGATAATATTTGGGTTAGAATACTTTTCTAGTTAATGTCTTTTTTAAGTATTTCTGAAACTGATTTATCATATACTTGAGGTTGTTATATAATGATTTCAAAATGGTTAATCTATGTAAATTATCGAAATCAATCCTAAAATGTGGTTTAATTTATGTTATATTAACATTAGTAGATACACATGCTTTTGTGCACAATAAAATCATGATGCAGGGTCAGCCAAGAAGAAGAAGAAGGAAAGACTAAGCTAGTGGTTTAAAGGAGCATCAACATGCCACTACGATGCAGACCCGATCAGTAATGCAGCATTGAAGAAGATCAAAACCACTTGACCGCTTGTTCAGGAGAGTGGTTAATGAGACATTTATAATTTTTCTTAGTGGAGCTTAAATCTTGGAAGCGAGTCATGCTATATCTTCTCAGTTGCAAGACATATGTTGTTTTTTTTTCTTGCGTCGACTTCTTCTTTAGTATAAGAAAACCCGTTCGCCTATTTCGTTGGAATGCGGGTTGATCAATTAGGAATTTGTTATAGATTTCCATATAAATAAAAGGTCTCTATCTCCTCTCGAGGACAAAGAATGACCATAGAATTTGTAATACCCAACTTTTAGACTTATGTATTTTTACAGTCAATTTGGAATAAAGAGATCAATATTATTTTGAGCTTATCAATTGTAATCTAAGAATTCTGGATATACTCACTCAAGGGGGCCCACTTGGTGAGTAGTCCCTTTGTGTTTTTTAGTTAATTTCCATCTTGCAATAGTAGTTGTTTCCACATTTGACTATTCCTGCAACCATTGGTCCTATGTCTATTCCTGCAGCCACAACGACAGAGTAGTTCCTATCTTCTTGCCAGAACATTATCATTTGGTAGTAGTTGCTTAAGTTACTTTCAATTAGTTCATTATGTTTTTGCACATTTATTTCAATGAATCCCCTTTCCTGCAGTAGGATAGAATGGTTGCGATATGAACTTAGTGCACATACAGTGCTGACTCGTTTCAAGTTTACGTCCTTGGTCGATTAATTAAATGAGCCTTTTCTATAGGAAAGCTAGTTGTTTAGTAAGGATGTCTAGTCTAAGAATTGAGTTTTTATAACCTAGTTTCTATTCTAATTGTGAGGACAAACACCATCCATAAAATTATCATCTGGATTGACATTATATATCTGCATAACCTAATAAGATCTCAATTATGTCAGCTTCACAAAAACTGCATAACACGCAACATGAAATGTGTAACCTTAAGTCGGCTCAATCCACCCACAAATCCATATGTGGACCCAGACACAATGATAACAAGATTCATATGAGTCGGCTCAAACTCCTTGAACATGAAATAAATCACCGAAATCTACCCAACGATTCCGCAATACATGTTACACCAAAATATCTCTACTCTAATTAAATTTACCAGATACCAGACCTTTAATATTGCTTATTAATCAACACTAGATATCAGGATCACAAGATAAGCTGCCTCAAACCTTGAATCATCTGACTTGATCACCGCAACTAAAATTACATCACCAATATCAAGATGTGCACCATGATCTCATGCTCTACCGGTTACTATGTTCCACCTTCCAAACTTATGCCTTATGAACACTATGACTTCTGGTAAACCAAATTTATGTACATCGGATGTGAATTTTGAATAGGGTTGCCATCAATGACAACTCCTAAGCATCAATCATGCACCAATCTTCATCAAAACAATGAATCTCCCCAACAATACCCCCCTTTGGCATTGATGGCAACAATATGAAAAATGAACTGTACACTTAAGACTACAAAACTTCAAAATTGGGTAATTAGGGATCAACACTTTCACCACCTATGATGGTTAGAGACTATGTAGCCAAAGGAAATCTTTCAAAATTTTAAACTTTCCAAGAATCTACAAGCTCCCCTTGAGAATTTACATCATTTTTCACACTACTCTCTCTCCCCCTTTGACAACAATGCCAAGGATAGGAATCTGCCAAAACTTATATACAAGGATATATACAATTACTCACAAGAATTTGAAAATATCAGCAAAAAATTTCTTAAGGGACAACAAATGATTATCCCATGCCTTCTTCAAGCTCTCTAGAAAGTCGATTATCTGATGCAGGAGCATCCTTGGTTCATGGCAATCTTGCATCAACCAAAAATATTTCCTTTCTATTTTGCTTTCTATTTGTGGTTTCAACATTTCTTTCTATGTGTCTTGGATTTGGCTCACTCAAACCTATGGAGTTGGATTCTACTTGAAGACTTGACCATCTTTCTTATTCCCAAACCGTAGAGCATTTGGATGATTTTTTGGCAAGTTATCGCTATCGGTTTCCATGACAGTTTCATGTTATCGGTTGATAGTTCCTTGTTACCGGTTGCGTGGACCTATTTGCATTGGTGATCTACTAGACCCCTTCCATAGCTTGTGGAGCCCTGAGCATTTATTTCAATGTTCCTTGGCATTTGGCTAACCTTTTCCCATGATCTACACTTCATCCTTTGGATTTTATGGAGGAATCTCTTGGCAGAGGCCGATCTTGTTGGTTTTGCACGTTATGTCTTGTTCTTTGGGTTTTGATCCCTTTTTGGACCGACTAGATCCCCTTGGATCATATAAATCATTGTAATTGCACATTAGAATGTAATCAGGTAGTTATACTAAGTGTAGAAGATAGATCTTGAGATTTGAGGTCTCGATTGTGACCTATACTATACTTTGAGGATGTTTAAGCAGGTCTGTGAGCCAGATTCTGTAACCCAGTTGTTACCAGTTGATTATAATCAGTTTTCATGGAATAATTCAATTTGTTATGCATTGCCTCCATCATATCTTTTGTGTTTGTATTGTGTTTACTCTTGATGAGAAGTCCAGATTGATCTCTTTAAGGTCCCTCCTAACTGGTGACTGCTTCAAGTGGTATCAGAGCGAGCTTTGTTCCAGAGTGCGTGTCCTGAGAATTTTGTTGTACAATGGAAGACTATGGATCTGAATTGTAGCTGCAGAGGATTGGCATAAAATATGGCATGAAGAGGAACTAGGAATGGTGGAGTGTGTGGGAATGCAAACCCTGCTATGATGGAAATGTTGTGAGGTAGAGCAATCCGGTTGGAAGCCGTGGAGACAGCCCAGAGAAGAGGTTGACATATTGAAGATATAAGTGAGGATGAAGAAGAAGAAGCCCCGATAGAATAAGTAAACCCACCAGCAGTTGATTGGGATGAGGAAAGGTTTTTGAGGGTAAATAGTAAACCTCATTTTACTCCACTGGAATATGATGTAAAGTTGGATTCAGATGAATTGATGGATTGGATCTCGAAGATGGAAAAATATTTTGATTTTGAAAACACTATAGAAGAAAGGAAGGTAAAATATGCTTGTACCCAGTTCAAAGGTCATGCATCTCTTTTGTGGGAGCATTTGCAGGTTGATAGATAGAGGAGAGGTAAAGAGAAGATCAAGACATAGGATCGGATGGATGCTAAGTTGAAATTAAAATTTATGCTGGTTAATTATTAAGTGAATCTATTCCAGAAGTTGCAGTATTTGAGATAGAAGGAGTCTAGTGTGAAGGAGTACACCAAAGCATTTTACAAGTTGAATATCACATTCAGACATGTTGATGATAAAGTTGAACAAATTGTGAGATATTTGAATGGATTGCAGATGTCTATACAAGATGAACTTAGTTTGATAAAATTACAGAGTTTTGAAGAGGCTTATCAGTATGCCCTAAAGGCAGAATAGAAGTTAAACAAAAGACATAAACAAAGGCAGAGAGGCAGAGGTGGAAGGTTTACTGGAGGAATATTTCAAGGAGGAAGAGGATATACCGGAGGTAGAGGAACCTGTATAGATCAAAACAATGAAAAATAAGTGAACAAAGGTAATTCATACCGGAAAGATGATAGAAATTTCTACTAGAGGAGAGAACCAGATGGCTATCGAAAAGAGAATTTTGGAAGACAAGACAAGAGGATATTTAGAGGAACTTTCTATAAGTGTGGAGGAGAAGGACATCATTCTTTTGAGTGTAAGAAGATAGAGAATATTGGAAGAGCAGCAGTGGTGGAATAAAACCCCACCGGATCAGATAATAAACCCAAAGATGGAGAATTGTTGATAGTGAGGAGAGCTTTGTGTCATACTGGGATAGATGAAGAGCCCTTGCAGAGGAAGAATTTGTTCAAGGACAGATGTAAGGTATCTAGTAAGTGTTGTAAAGTTGTTATTGATAGTGGTAGTTCAGATAATCTTGTTTCAGAAGAGATGGTGAATAAGTTGAAATTGAAAAGATTGAAACACCCTAAGCCTTATTAGATAGCATGGATTCAAGATGAACATAAGTTGTTAGTAAGTGAGAAATGTTTGGTGAAATTGAAAATTGGGAATTATCATGATGAAGTCTTGTGTGATATTATGCCTATGGATATTTGTCATATTTTGTTGGGTAGACCTTGGCAGTTTGATAGACAGGCAATACATGATGGGAGGAAGAATGCATACACTTTTGTGGCCAATGGGATGAAGAAAACCTTGTTGCCCTTGGAGGAACCTTTGAAGAGTGAAGTTTGTACGAATGCTAGAATCTATTTGGTGGATGGAAGGAAATTCCTAGATGGATTGAGACATGAGAATGTGTGTTTTGCCTTAATTCCTAAGAAGACTAAGAATTCAGAGCATGGAGAGGAACAACTGGAAGAGATAAAATATTTGCTAATAGAATATGAAAACATCATTTTAGATAATGTGCCTGATGGATTGCCACCTATTAGAAGTATTAGCCATTACATGGACTTGGTTCCCAGAACTAGTTTTCCTAACAAAGTTGCACACTGGATGACACCGATAGAGAATGAAGAACTGAATAGACAAGTGCAAGAGTTGTTGAAGAAAGGTTTGATCAGAGAAAGTTTGAGTGCTTATGTAGTACCAATAGTATTATAACCTAAGAAGAATGGAGAATGGAGAATGTGTACCGATTCTAGAGAAATAAACAAGATCACAGTGAAATACCAGTTGCCTTTTCCTAGGATGGATGACATAATGGATTGTTTGAGTGGAGCCAAATACTTTACAAAGATAGATTTGAAGAGTGGATATCATTAGATCAAGATTAGAAAGGAGATTAGTGGAAGACAACATTGAAGGCAAATGAAGGACTGTATGAATCGTTGGTGATGCCTTTTGGGTTAACTAATGCACCGAATACTTTCATGAGGTTGATTAATGAGGTATTGAAGAAATTCTTGGGTATGTTTGTTATTGTGTATTTGGATGACATTCTGATTTTCAGTAAGACAAAAGAGGAGTATTTGTTGCATTTGAGACAATTTTTGCAGAGGTTGAGAGAAGAAAAGTTGTTGATAAATATCAAGAAGTGTACTTTCATGAAGGATGAGTTAGTCTATTTGGGATTTGTGATATCTGAAGATGGTTTGAAGATGGACCTTGAGAAAGTGAAAGCAATTGTTGAATGGCCTACATTGAAATGCATTGGAGAGGTAAGATCATTTCATGGATTGGCTAGTTTTTACCGAAAGTTCATAAAAAATTCTAGTTCAGTTTGTAACCCTATGACTAAGACCATGAGAGGAGATAAGAAGGAATTCAAGTGGACAACCAGAGCAAACAAAATTTTTGAACTATTGAAGCAAAAAGTGACTGATCAACCTATGTTGGCTTTACCATATTTTAATAAATTATTTCAAGTGGATTGTGATGCAAGTGGAATAAAAATAGGAGCAGTCTTGAGTCAGGAAGGGAGAAGCTTATTTCAGTGAGAAATTGAATGATGTCCGGAAGAGATATTTAGTAAATGTTTAGGAGTTTTATGCCATAGTTAAATCCTTGAAGAAGTGAAGACATTACTTGTTGCCTAAGGAGTTTGTGTTGTATACAGATCATCAAGCTTTGCAGTATTTGAACAGTCAGAGCAAGTTGAATCAAAGACATATGTGATGGGTAGAATTTTTGCAGAGTTACACCTTTGTGTTGAAGCATAGAAGTGGGAAATATAAAAAAGTTGCTGATAAATTGAGTAGGAGAAGGAATTTGCTGACAAAGATGAGAGTGACAGTATTAGGATTTGAGGAATTGAAAACCTTATATGATGATGAACCGGATTTTGTAGAAGCTTGGAGATCATGTAGAGAACCAGTTATGGTAGATAGAAGCAAATGATTGGATTACTTCATTCAAGATGAGATGTTATTCAAAGGAGTTCAGTTGTACATACCTAAGAGTTCTATGAGGGAGAATCTAATAAAGGAGAAACATAGTGGAGGATTAGCTAGACATTTTGGTATTGACAAAATAATAGCATTGGTGAGTGAGCATTACTTTTGGCCCTAGATTCATAAGGATGTTAAGATATATGTGCAAAGTTCTAGAGTTTCTCAAGTTGCAAAGGGTAGTAGTCAAAATGTGGGATTGTATAAACCTTTGATGGTACCAGTAAGACCTTGGGAGAATATAAGCATGGATTTCATACTTGGATTACATAAAACACTGAGAGGGAATGATTCTATATTTGTGGTAGTGGATAGATTCTCAAAGATGGCTCATTTCATACCTTGTAAGAAGACATTAGATGCATTACATGTAGCAGACATATTTTTCAAGGAAGTAGTGAGATTGCATGGATTACCTAAGAGAATAGTTTCAGATATAGAGAATAAGTTAGTTGGCTATTTTTGGAGAACACTTTGGAAGAAGATGAAGACAGATTTGAAGTTCAGTTCTACTTTTCATCCACAGATTGATGGTAGTTAATTAGAGCTTGGGAAATTTGTTGAGATGGATAGTTGGAGATAAAACTGGAAGTTGGGATTTGATTCTTGCACAAGCAGAGTTTTCTTACAATAATTCAATAAATAGTAGTACTGAAAAAACACCTTTTAAGGTTGTTACCAGAGTGCATCCTAGAGGTATATCAGAATTAAGAGATATCAGCAGTGAAGACCAGAGAAGTTTAGAAGTAGAAGACTTTGCAAATCACATGACAACCTTGCATATTCAGGTTAAGCAACATTTGGAGCAGAGATTACTTTAGTGGTGAATATTCGCCAATGGAAATTTTTTTACGTCGATGAACTGGGACATGGCGAATATATTGTACCGACTAGGGTGGCCATGTCGACATAACATTATCAATTTCTGTCAAATTCATGGCTCGATCACAATATGTTTTATGTAATTAAATGTTTCAATGAGAGGATTTCACCAATATAGTATACGGTGGACACACGATAAATTTATTTTTTTCGTCTACACTCTCCGAGGTTGCCTTAATAGAAAACCATAATTCGCCTATATGCATATGTAGATTTGTTGGCCAGGAGGACCCACTTCACCCAACATTTTTTTGACGCATGTCTGCATTCACCCCAATTTTCACAATTTCTATTTTATTTTCTAGTTATTTGGATGACCCATAATCACCTCGAAAATTACATTTCGTGTTATAGTTAAGCGGGATTCGCCAAAAAATTGTATACCATATAAAATTCCTGTGGAATTTGCCATATAAGGATTGGTATAAATACATTCAAAGATCAGATCTATCTCTAAACAATCTGGTGGGTTCTAGGCTCTCAATTCGGATCAATAACAAAGTTTCAGACCAAGAAAAATCATTTCTATTGACTGCATTGGCAACTGCTAGTGAGTTAGTGACCTAACTGTGAGCAATCCTATTTTTGAAGTGTTATAATATTATTCTGAATTTATCTATATTTGTTTGCACTTTGAGTTCATTCTTATTTAGTGGGGACCCGCCAATGCCAAGTGGTCAGTCGGGAGACTCAGACCTCAGACATCTAGATTGTAGGTCGTAGGGCCAATGAAACATATATTATACTGTATAGTCTATTACTTCTTCAACAAATTGATATTTTTTTGTAGCCTTTATTTCATTAGAGATGTCAAATAGGAAAAAGGGTAGGAAAACTGAATGTGGGGAAGGCCATGAGAGGCCAACAAAATGCAGAATGTTGTCTTTGTACTTTGTCTTTGGCAAAGATTGTTGTGAAAATTAGGAAGGTACATCATCACAAGTAAAAGTACAAAATTCACAACCTACATCGCATGTTGAAGACGACGAAAAACTTGATATCTCAGATCAAGATGATCTTGAAGAAGATTATCTGGTAGATACCCAAGTTATGTGGAGTGATATAATCAACTTGGGTGATAAGCCATAGATGATAATGCACAGAAGGGCAAGAAGGGGAAAAGAAAAGCCAAATCAAAAAAGGATCAACCAAAATTAAAAAAAAAAAGATTAGGAGTGGGATATGTCAGTGAGGAATTTTCAAATTAATTGGGCATCAAAGTATCCATTCATTGAACTAGTGGAGAATCCAATTGAAGGCAAGCCTCCAATATAATGCAGGTGAAAGATTTGCACTTGGAAATATAACAAGGAAATTAGGTTGCAGCTAAAAATTGACACCATAGAAAATCATATGGGTAAAGTTTATGAAAAATAAATGATAGATGAAGTTGAAAAATTAGTGATAAGATGGAAAACAAAGGAGGAATGTAAGCATGTGAGGAATGCCGAAGAGTATTATTTTCATGAGAAAATAAAGATGAAGCCTGTTGAAGTTAAATGTTCTATTGAAGCTATTTTTGGAAAAGCAATGCAAATAGAACAACTAGGAAAAGTTGTTCTGTTTAGTGTTGTTTTTTATATTTTGAGCAGAGGGCATGCTATGGTAGATTTCCCATCAATTAGTGGTTTATTACACTTTTTTTAAAGTTCCTAACTATCCTAATAGTCACTAGTCAGTAAACAGTGGATGGGAATGTGTAAGTTGTCTTGCTGAGGTTGAAAAAGAAGATGTAAAGGACAAAATAGGAGAGTCAAACTTTATTGCATTTTCTTTAGATGAAGTTACGACAATAGATAATACTTCATGGGTATGCATGCATGTTTATACTATACAGAATCATGCCTACCAACCTCATCTACTATCTATTGGTAAAATGAAGGATAGTGCGACAACGAATAATTTATTTAAACTAGTAAAGAGATGTTTAATTGATTATGGAGGTATGGATGACATGATGATTGCCAAAAAATTGGTGTGTTGGAGCAGATGGAGCTTCAGTAATGCAAGGTCATAGGAATGGTCTTTGTACAAAGATGGAAACTTCTTTTCCACCCTACATTACTGCCATTCATTGCATGGCTCACAAAATGAATCTAGCTTTTGGAATTGTGAGCAAGTATGCTGCAGTAAAAAAAATTGAAATTTTAATCAGAGAGCTCTACTCACACTTATGTCGAAGTCCCAAGCGATTTATGGAATTTCAACACTTTGTTGATGGAATAACTGATGGGAACAAGCTTCTCAAAGATAATGATACCGGATGGATCTCCTTGGATGGTCTAAATGTGAAAGAAGAGGTTTGGGCAATACTTCAAACCAAAGTGCCAGTGGGACTATTGACTCATGTACTGGACCTATTGGTAGCATTGAGATGCAGTTCAACAAAGGTATGCAGACTTAGAGTGAAGAAAACACAGACAAGAATCAAGAAAGCTCTAAATTTGTTGAGGAGGAATGACAACTGTAAGAGATTGGTATTTATTTTAAATCTTATTACTGTATCTCATCATTCATATTACAAAAGAATATTATTATGGTTGATAACTTGATGATATTTTATGAATCTGTCAACTTTTTGCAATTAGATTTAATATTGATTTGTAATTGTATTTTTCAACTTTCTATTTCCAGATTTAAAATAGCATAATAAAAGACAATAATGTGTTTAATAATACATAGATGTTTATTTAGACATGTTGATAACTTATATTTTGATTAATTCTTTCAAAATATAATCATATGATACAATTCATTCAATACACCACTTTGTGTGATTCTCCATGCAAAAATCAATACAAAGTTTCAGAACCCTTTGCAAATGACCCTGAATTCCCTTTTATAGAAACAAGGGAGCAACAACAACTTCAGGTTGATTTGCAACATGGGAAGACTCAACATCAAAATCAATTACTAAGGCATTGAACCGTGAATATATCATCCCTACTACCATCAGTATCACAAACTCAACACAAATTTACATGGCCATCATAGGCTGAATTAGCAATTTAACAACTGCTACATTGTTAGACAGTTCAAATAATGAGGAGACAATTAAGATAGGGGGTGAATTAGTTGTCATAGATTACTCAAACCTTAAGCAATTAAAACTTTAATACTAAAACCCAAAACATTAATACTGGAATTATTAAACCAAATACCAGAATAGCAGTTAAACCAATTAAGCATAAACAATAATCACATAATAAATGCCATCCACATGACACTGAGATTTATACGTGGAAAAACTAGTAAAGGCAAAAACCACGATGGGAAGCCTACCCATACTCAAATAATACTTCTACAGCAAGTATGTGAATTACAATTGAGGGGCCTGCACTTGTAGGAAGGCCAACAACCTAGAGTGCACTTCTCATCACAAAAGGAGTCTCACTGACTACATAGAAATCCATACTACAATCCGGAGAAGTGTTTGAATTGCAAAGATAACATCTCCTATGCCTGGGTACAATTCTAGTTAAGCTCAATACTGGAGGACTAAATCCTCTTACATAAACCCAATTCGATCTCCAATGATCGACCAAATCCTTTGCCTGAATGATATTACATTATTTGTACATTGCATATCCATATCCAATTCCTGACCTTATACCTATGATGATCTACAATTAGATCTTACATTATATATAAAAAAACCCTTGACCATAAACAATCAGGTTGGCCACCAGACAATAAACCAATTACATAATTACAAAACATGAAGGCCTTAGACCAAACAAATAATATCCAAAACATAAGATATCCCAGAAACCCATCGAGATGTCCAATCCATACGTCACATTAAGCTGATCCATAACCTAGATCAACCACGACCCAATATAGGTCCATATGCTAAAACAATGATCTTCATCTGCCAAATCTTGAACATGATCACCATTAGCATCCTAAAACTCCACTAGAAGTTGCACCAACACCACTTATGCATATCATCAAAAGCTTTGCCGGTGAAACCCTCACCAGAACCAGAAGCCAAGCTTCCAAGCAATCAAGATATCATTCGATCACTAGACCAAAACAAGCTGACCGAATATGAACATTAGTATCATGAATAAGCCAATTTCATAACCAAACTATACTGGAGCCTACCAGATCATGTTGGATACAAACCAACTAGAAATCACTCAACCTATCGAGACCAGAAGGGTGCCAATAAAGTATCAAAACAACTAGTGTTGACATCAATGACAAAACATCAATGCAAGACAATCAATTCCACCAAATAGCCAACAATCTCCCCCTTGGCATTGATGGAAACACTAGATGTGAAAAACATCTTAGTACCAAGAAATGCCAAACAAGTCTCCCCCAATGGAAGACAACCAATAATCTCCCACATAATGAAGTTCTAAAATAAAGACCAAACTCCCCCTATGAATGATTTCTCTGTAAAGCTTATAAATCTCTCCTCCTAATATATACAACTCCTTAAGTTTTCCTTTTTCACATCAATATCTCTCCCCCTTTGACATCAATGCCAAAAAGATGACAAAAAATATCAAAGCAAAAATATAAACCATTGAATCACAAAGCTGACTACTCCCCCTGAGTAGTAGCATCCCCACATCAGTTCCGGAATGAAAATATCTCTGATAATGCATAGCAGACTGATGCCAAATTGCATCAATCAGTTCTCTATAAGAGAGGTAGAAACCCCCAATCTTTCTCTTAGGTACTCAAATGATTCTTTAGGCAAAGGTTTAGTGAAAATATCTACAATTTGCTCTTTATTGTTCACATAAACTAGTCTAACTTAATTTCCTTCCACCTTTTCCTTCAAAAAGTTGTACTTGATAGATATGTGCTTTGTCTTAGAATGAAGTACTAGATTCTTTGATATATCAATAACATCAGAGTTATCATAGTGAATAACTACTGGTCCATCACAATCCACTTTTATATCCTTCAACATTTGCTTCATCCGTAGAACCTATGTACAGTTAGTAGCAACAACAACATACTCAGCTTCAACAATAGATAAAGAAGTACATGACTATTTCTTGCTAATCCATGAAACAAGTTTCTTTCCAAGAAAGAAAGCTCCACCAGAAGTACTTTTCCAGTCATCAACATCTCTAGTCCAATCAACGTTTGTATATGCACATAAAGTAAATTCATCATCCTTAGGGTACCACAAACCATATTCTAATGTACCTTGTAAGTATCTAAAAATCCTTTTCACTACACTCTTGTGATTTTCTCTAGGATCACTCTAAAATCTTGATACAATGCAAACAACATTCATTATGTCAGGCCTAGTCTGAGTCAAACATAGAAGACCTCTAATCATAGATTTGTATCTTGTAGGATTTACCGGTGTATAAACATCTTTTCTTGTCAATTTCTCACTTGTAACCATAGGAGTACTTATTGGTTTAGAATCTCCCATACCAAATTTCTTCAACAATTCCTTAGCATACTTAGTTTGACAGATGAAAATACCTTTGTTAATCTAAGTAATCTGTAAACCTAAGAAAATTTTCATTTCTCTAATCATAGACATTTTAAATTCTTTCTCCATATTCCTAGAAAATTCCATGCATAACTTATCTTCACCTCCAAAAATAATGTCATCAACAAATACTTCAATAATCAGTATATAATTATCAATGATCTTATAATATAAATTACTGTCAGCATTACCCTTAGTAAAACCAAGCTTCAAAAGATATTTATCCAACCTTCTATACCAGGCTCTAGGTGCTTGTTTCAATCCATATAAATCTTTCCTTAACTTGCAAACCATGTTTGTATCATATGATAGTGAAAAACCATCAGGTTTCTCAATATAAACTTCCTCATCAAGATCCCCATTCAAAAATGCACACTTAACATCTATTTGATAAACCTTGTAGTTTTTATAAGCAGCATAGGCAAGAAATAATCTTACAGCTTCAATCCTAGCTACAGGTGCAAAAGTCTCTTAGTAATCAATTCCTTCCTTCTGAGAATATCCTTTACAAACCAATCTATCCTTATTCCTTATAACTTGACCATCCTCATTCAATTTATTCCTAAAAACCCATTTAGTTCCAATAGCATTCTTATTTTTAGGTCGGGAAACCAAAGTCCATGTATTATTTTTCTCAATCGGATCTAATTCTTATTCCATAGCTTTCAACCAATATTCATCTTTACATGCCTCAATTACTGATACCGGTTCAACTTGTAAAATTAAACATACCTCATTAGTTGCTAGTCTTCTTCTTCTCATCACTCCATTGTTCCTATCCCCAATGATTTGATTCTTTACATACTGAATTATAAGGCTTCACAATCTTAGGTATATCTCTAATTGTCTTAGTTGAACTGATATTCATAATGCAATCAAAATTCACATGACACAACCTTTTATGCCATAGCCAACTCTCATCAATTTGTGTAATCCAATGATATAGTTCCTTTTCCTTTGATCATACATGCTTTGTCATCTCCAAATCTAACGAGACCGCCATCAAATTCTTGTAAAGATAGAAACTTCCCTTTATCTCTAGTCATTTGATGTGAACAACCTTTGTCAATTACCCATTCATCCTTGTCTTCAATTTTAGCAGCAAGTGCCTTCTCTTCAGGTACATTCTCTTCTAGTGTCAAAACATCTTGCTTGATAGCCAGGAACACCCATTCCTTCCCATTGTCGGAACCACTAGCAGAGTCTTCTGCCGGTTCATCATCAAAATCAGTAATGCTTTCCTCATCCGCTATGTAGCATGATTTGTCTTTGTTTTTCTTGTACTTATACTTGTTCTGATACCAAGGTTAGGCTTAAAAGATCTTCTAACTCTTTCTTCAAATCTTGAAGTCCTTTCAGGACATCTAGATGCAAAATGACCAATCTTATTACATGCAAAACATTTAAAGTTGTTTTTACTTCATACTTACTTCCTACCAGTCTTTTAGGTACTCTTCTAGAAAATAGTGCTTCAACTTACTCAAATTATTCATCTTCTCTCTTCATATCATCCAATTCCTTTGCATGAAAAGCAAGTTCAGTTTTCACATCTCTAGAAGGTCCAAATTCTTCAAGCTCAAAAGTAGATAGTTTCCCAACCAAAGTATCTATGTTGATAGATGTATTAGCCATTGTTCTCAACTCATTAATAGCAGCAGCCTTCATCTTGTAAGCCGGTGGTAGGGCTCTCAAGACTTTAAATACAATTTCATCTTTGCTCAGAGTTCCACCACAAGATTGAATTCACATAACAATGTCATTTACCCTTTCCATGAATGTAGTAATCCTTTCATCTTCTTTCATCTTCAGGTTTTCATATCTCACCTGGTAACCATCAAGTTTAACAATCTTCACTATAGGGTCACCTTCATTAAGAGTCTCCAACTTATCCCATATAGGCTTTCCAGATGATTTTCTAGTTAATCCCATTATTTGTTGAACAGAAAGTGCACACAAGAGGGCTTCTCTTGCTCTATAATCATTCTCAAGCTCCTTATCTAGGTTTGCGGGAGGAGGATCGCCAGATGCTAGATTATAAGGTGTGACACCATTCTGTGTGACCTCCCAAATCTCCTTGCCAAGACATCTCAGATGAGTCTCCATCTGAATCTTCCATACTCTGTAATTTATTCCATCAAGCCTAGGAATATCTCTCCAAAAGATAGCTCCAGATGAACTTGAACTGTTAGTCACCATAGGATCTTCCTCAAGCGCTTAAACTTTCTATAGAGAGGACCAAGGCTCTGATACCAATTGCTAGACAATTCAAATAACCAGAAGACAGCTGAGAGGGGGGGGGTGAATCAGTTGTCACGTATTACCGGAACCTTAAGTAATTAAAACTTTAATACCAGAACCCAAAACATTAATTCCAGAATGCTTAAACCAAGTACCAAATAGTAGTTAAACCAATAAATCATAAACAATAATCACATAATAAATACCATCCACATGACACCAAGATTTATACGTGGAAATCTTGGTAAAGGGAAAAACCATGGTGGGAAGCCTACCCACAGTCAAATAATACTTCTGCAGTAAATATCTGAATTACAATTGAGGGGTCTGCACTTGCAGGAAGCTCAACAACCTAGAGCGCACTGCTCATCACAAAAGGAGTCTCATTGACTACATAGAAATCCAGACTACAATTTGGAGAAGTGTTTGAACTACAAAAATAACATCTCCTATGTCTGAGTACAATTTCAGTTAAGCTCAATACCAGAGGACTAAATCCTATTATATAAACCCAATTCGATCTCCAATGATCAACCAAATCCTCTACCTGAATGATATTACATTATTCGCACATTACATATCCATATCCCATTCTTGACCTTATACATATGATGATCTATAATGAGACCTTACATCATATATATACAAATCCTCGACCATAAACAATTAGGTCAGCCACCAGACAATAAACCAATTACATAATTACAAAATATGTTGGCCTTAGACCAAAAAAATAATATCCAACACATAAGATATCCCAGAAACCTATCGAGAGGTCCAATCCACACGTTACATTAAGTTGATCCATAACCTAGATCAACCGGGACCCAATATAGGTCCACATGCTAAAGCAATGATCTCCATCTGCCAAGTCTCAAACATGGTCACAATCAACATCCTAAAAATCCACCAGATATTGCACCAACACCACTTATGCATATCATCAAAGATCTTCATCAAAATCTCTATTGGTGAAACCCTCGCCGGAACCAGAAGCCAAGATTCCAAGCAAACAGGATAGCAACCGATCACCAGATGAAAACCAACTGACTAAATATGAACATGAGTATCATGAATAAGCCAATTCCATAACCAAATTATACTGAAGCCTACCAGATCATGTCAGATCCAAACCAACCAGAACTTCAAAACATCAATGCAACACAATCAATTCCACCAAATGGAAACCACATGTCTCATGTTCAAAAAATAGAGTTCAAAATTAAATATTAATTCAAGCCATGAAAAATTAAATATAGATAATAGCAGTGCCCAAAACCTAGAAATCAGAAATAGAGAAATGCAAAAATGTTAAAACTTGGGAGAATTTGAGAATAGAAATTTACAAGCTTGAAGGTTTGCACTATGCATCATAGGATTGATTAGTAATAGTGAGTGCTAGTTTTTTCTTTTTCATAAAACAAAGTTATTTCAAGCGATGCCAAATTCCAAACATAAAAAACATAAAACCTTGAAATTAAGAGTAAAAACAGAAAACTATGCAATACATCCTATAAGTCTTGAGATTTCTGTGCCATTTTTTGTAGGGTGCTCCACTCTTCGTCTAATGGAAGGTCAATATTATTTAAACTATGGAAAGTCAACTACAACTTCATCAACAATCCATATTTAGAAGAGTGACTTGACATCACTGTTTCACCCAATACCGCATTCAAAGTTGTAAATCGTTTGATGAATTCCAAAAAGCTTTGGGGAGTTGTGTCCCGAGGAAGCAAGTCTAAATCAAACTTCATTTTTTCCTCCATGCTTTTTTTGTAAGCTTCTTTTCCAATGAATTTATTTGATGGGTCAATGGACTTCACAAACCATGTTTAATCAAAGTGGTTGTCTTTTCTTGCAGCTTCAATATCTTTTTGCCAACTTTATCCATAATTTCTGATGTTTCCCTTAGTTTCTGGGATTTTTGAATGATAGATGATGCCTTAACTATGGCATCAATGCAGTTGTTAATTCCCATGGATGCCAAATAGTTGTCATTGGTACTGTAGACTACTTGAAAAAATTGTTTTGCCATATCCTATTTTCAATAAACATGTATGCTCTTATGAATGTTCCCTTTGATCTTGCAATAAATGAATCTTAGACTTTCATTCAATTCAAACCATTCACACAACTTTTCACTCCTCTACATTATTTGGCCCCAAATGTTTTCTTGTATATACTTCATTGATTTTTTCATATTATCTTTCAATCTATTCTCCAAAGTTTTAATTTTATCATTTGCATTGTGCAAGGTCTTCTTTCATTTGTGCACATTTTTTTCTTTCTTCCTCTACTTCCTCTTCCAAATGTTTTGCTTTTTCCTTCTCATGATCCAATAGGTCTTGTATTTTTTTAAATTTCAGCAGCAACAGACTCATAACTTTTGTATAATTTTTGTAAACTGCCTTTTTCATCATCAATTTTTTTACAATTTTTAGCCAATTTTTCCCTAAGTTCCTTCAATTCTGCCTCCATCTTTTCCTGCTTTGCAATTTCTACTACAGAGCCCAAATTTTTTATTCTTTCTGTAAATCATTGCACTTGTTATCTATTGATTTCCTCTTTGTTTTTTCGTTTGCCAGGTTTGCCTAGAATATTTCTATTTGTTTCTCTAGCTTATTTTTCTCTCTGTCCACCTTTAGCAGTGAAGTGTAGACCAGTTCGTTAGTCTTTTTTGACACACTAATTTTGTCCACATTTTGTACTTTGGAAAAATCCATTTGGATGGTGCTAACTTGAAATTCAGAGGGATCTACCTAACTGTGTGGTGGATTTTTATTTTTATTTGGGGGCATAACAACATGAACTCAATCATATCTTTGTGTGGTTCATATTCTAGAAATACCCTGTTCATTGCATGTTGTTCCTCTAAAACTTCAGTCAGGGCAACCCTCTGCAATGCTCTCTCTTTTTTTTCTTTATTTGCAATTGTTGTGTGTTCAAATTTTTCATAGTAATCACATAATTGAAAATTTGGGCTTGCTGAAGCAATTGAATGTTTGAAAGGTGAAATAGCAGGGGCTTGAGTTCCACCTATGCCTGTGGTTTTAACTAATGCATTATGAGGAGTACCAAAAACCATTCTTGATCCTATCCTACTGTCACTTGCATGTGTAGTTTTTCTAGTGTTTTGAGGGGTCTGTTCTAAAGCTACAAATGATAGTTTTGTAGCATAGTGGCACTTGATATAGAATTCTGAATAGTATGAGTATCTACCACTAGTGTCCTCTTGCGAGAGATATTTTGTTGTTGCACTTGTCCAACACCAAGATAACTAGTATCAGTAGTAGTACCCATGCCAACCCCACTAGTCGCAGTGGAACTTGACTGAACATTAATAGGAATACTATCCCTAGATTCCCCACTAGTGGCAGTGGCACTTGATTCACCACCAATAGGAATACCATGATGCAGTGGTGGTTATGGATTTGAACCTCTAACAAATTTAGGAGGAGTTGGAGGGTAATGAGTAATACCTTTTCATGATGAATCTGACAAATCAAGTCTAATGACTAGTTTAATAGGACCTTTTGATTTTGAATTTCATGGAAGTTGTACCTCAAGTGGAAACCAAATTCCTTCTCCCATGGGACCTAGACCACCACCTTCAAAACCCATTTTTTCCACAATGTTTTCCCCTTTGCTATCTTTTTCTTTCATGGACTCATTGACTCCACCAAATATTGCAGGGACTGTAGTAGTTGTTGGAGTGGCCTCAACCCCATACTCATTTTCATCATCACTCCCATCATATGTTGTTGTGGGATGATCCATATTCCACAATTTTCTAAACTCTTCATCCTCATCGATGGACTCACATTCTACACTAGTCTTTGGTTCACTGAGATTCTTCCTCATAATCCAAAAATCATTTATTTTGGTTTGAGTCCAACAACTGTCTTTACATTCTTGCATTATTATTTTGGGAATAGATTTGTTAGATGGATTAGCACATTTTTGGTAGAAATTGTAGGACCTCCTATTTTGGATGCCCTACTCTGTTGTCCTCGGTGTGTGCAATGCCATAATTTGTGATGACAATTCTTTTGTTGAAATGTTATTGTCAGCGATAATTTTCTCCATGTCTTTTCTTACCTCATCCCATTAGTCCATGTTTCTAAGCTTTTCTAGCAATGGTTTACTTTCATGTTGACATAACGCTGAAGAGTTCCCATTTTTCTTAAGCCTTGCTCGAACTACACTGATTGGATCATACTGCCAGAGACCCTCATCACCAAAGCTAAAAACTTTCAAAAAATCATGTGCCACATTAAATGATTTTCTCTCAAATGTGAACTCTCCACATGAGAAAGACAAGGAAGGAAATATGCTCTTCTTTTGCTAACCATGAAAGTGCCTATCTATGCTCTCCAACTGTCATACATATTCCAATGCAAATACCCTCTCTGTCACATGTATTGGAAGTATGTAGGGTTTTACTACTGATTCATAGAACCTTAACACAATGTATTCTTCCATGAAGAACCAGTCAACCAATTGTATTTGACTTCCATGTTGAATGCAATCTGTACAAGACACAAACAATCTAGGCATTGGAGTGTTTTTTCATTATACATTGGTGCCAAAAAGAAGTCTACAAAATGGTTGTAGTTTTTTCTATTATCATTCATCCTTATCTTATGTGTCCATTCATATATTGGACACTCTGTTCTGTTTTGAGTCTTCTCATCAATCTTATAGTTCACAATGTGAAGATTGTTGATCTTGAATATTGCACGATACTTGGATAGAAGAAGATAGCACAAGTAGGATGAGAACCTAAATGTCTTACATGAACCTTTTTTGATCATTAGTAATTGTTTTTGCATGGATTGAACAATGTGTTCAACAAAATTATATCTTACTAGTTGACTTACACAATGGATATTAAAAATCATTTCAAGAAGGCTAGCACCCACTTCCTTATCATTTTCCAATCTGACGCAAAATGTCAGCAAGGAAATAGTATTGTGAACCCATAGAACAAAAATGTTATAATCATAAGGAGGCTTATGATTCTAATCCAACGAAGTACCACACATTATTAGAGCTCTGATAAATGAATCTCTATGACTTGGATCAAAACTCTCATATTTCTCTGCTAGCTTTCCTAGGTCAATGTGGACGTTTGAGTTTTGTGCTTCAAACCCTAGGTTCAACAAATGAGAAAATTCTCCCTCGGTTATGGATATAATTTCCTCTTTTGTATTTTTATTGACAATTGCTTTTTTATCTTCATCATAATTTTTGGTGTAGACCATGACAAATTCAGGGCAAGGGAATACTTTAGGTAACACCATGCTTCCCAATCCAGCATCCCATGATGCACTTTTATTTGTACTTTGTTTTAACATTGTGTTGAAAACAGTAAATGTTGCTCTGTTTGGATCTCCCACCTTATTAGACAATTCATATCTAATTTCTATGATACACTTTTTACTATGGATAGCAGGGTCATAAATATCATTGTATTCATCAGTGAAACCTGGTGTTTTAACTAGTTCGGTTAGGTTTTTTTTTTTATTCACTTGGATTTTTGTTGAATTACTGCTTTCCGATTTTCCCATCGTTGGTACTATTAATAATTCAAAATAATGCTAGATACAAGCCTGAAAATACTAACCCTCAAATTGAACCACGAGATTCAAAAAAATAAGAAACGTCGGATGTAGGTGTTCTAGCTTTTACCCAAAATTTCTATTTCTCTAGATTGGCGCAGACAAACTCTGTTTCATTCCTCAATCTAGTAGCCATTTCTGAATCTCCCTGGATTTACTAATTTGTCCATGAAATAAAATATGATTATGAGTCACTTATTTTGAAAACACTGAAAAGTTCAAAAGTAATACCTAAAGGGCAAAATTTCTAAAATCTTGTTGTAATTTTATAAATTATTATTAATATCTATTCATCGCCGAAGGACAAAACATTCATTGCTTCTATCTAAATTTTGAGGATAGTGGACACGTCACCAAACTCGGGTCACTTTTCTAGACTATTTTTGAAGTCTTTTTAATCCTTTTCAACTTCCGCCCAAAATAGAGCTTTTTAGACTTCATTCTAGTTAATTAAATATAAAATGTGAAATTTTGGGTGAAGTTCTCATAAATATGTTTACTTCCCACATCTGGGCCGAAATCCACCCTAAGTCATTGATATGTTCTCATCCAACGGATGATGGTATATGTTGTCAGTTGTCGTGGGTCCCATGACTTTTGCCATTTTCGGCCATGTCAACAAACACGAGTTACTTTTCGAGAATGGTTTTGATGAATTTTTAATCCTTTACAACTTCTACCCAAAATAGAGCTTATTACAGATAATTAAGTATACAATTACAAATTTAGAGTTTAACTATACTTAATTAAATATTTATCATTTATGGAAGTCTTTCATTAGAAGTTTTCAAACAATGTTTATCGTTCTCACATTTGGCCTAAAATACACCTTACGTCGTTGATCTGTGCTCATCCAACAAACGACAATATCCTTTGTCAGTTGTCATGGGTCCCATTATAGATAGGATTTCTACCACCCAAACACAATGTTCCCTGACACTTCATCGTCCCATGGGCCATAACCTTTCTTTCATGTTGATGTTCAATGATACGTGTTTCTGGTGAAAGTTTGCAAAAAAATTTAGAGATCCCACATTCGGCTTGAAATACACCTTAAGTCATTGATTCGTGCTCATCTAATGAATGACAATATCCATTATCAGTTGTCGTTCATCCCATTATCAATAGGATTTAAAATTTTAAATATGAATTAAATATATAATTTAAATATATAATTTCAAAATTTGCATGATATTTCATTTTTTTATCGATAATTTTTGTATTGTATTACTTGGAAATAAAATATTACAAATATGAAAGTAGAGGTGGTATAGTAAAACCACCAGAGTTCTGCCACTGCAAAAACATCCCTAAGGACCAAAACTACCATTCCCAACAAAAAATAAAACCCTACTAGATGCAGAAATCCTAGAATTCCAATTCGGCGTACCAAAATTGTTAGTAGACATCCCCTCATACATATAAAGTTGGGGAGAAAATAGACATGGAACAAAAACATACAAACAGACAATACCAAACACCACTAGCCATAACATGATTAACCTTGAAACAACCTATACTCTGGGTCATCAAAGAATTTTGAGAGCCACTTCATTGATTGGGTAGTCTTGGGTCTCGGTCACAACTCTCAACCCACCTCTGCACATACCACTTCATGAAGGACCATTAAAACCTCATCACACTGCATCAACCTTGTGAACATATTAAAGGCTCACCACCTGTGCCAAGCAAGAGATTTGCATCTTGCCTTGAAATCATCATTAGCCTATTGAATGAGTAGTAGCAGCGCCACTAGACCAGCCACCCCTGCCTCAAGAACAATGCCCACCTTTAGGACCACATGAGAACACAGATTATCTAGATTTAATAGGTAGTTTGAATCAATTACAACTCTCAGGGCATTTTTTACCTTGTCCACCTCATCCTCAAACTGGAAACCCCAAATGAAAAATAAATGAATATTCCTCCATGTTTATCCTATAGCGATGACCTACATGGACAATTTCCTCTCCCAACAACATTTTCACACTCTCGTACAACCGCTCATCCTTAAATAAGAACAAACCTTTTAGCCTCTTGTACATAAATCATCCGAGAAATGGGACTAATTTCTTATCAGTATGGAAGGAGAAATTGGCTTCCATGTTGCTTAAGAAACCCAAGACAATGCTGCAAGTGTAGATAGTATGATACCAAGACTTCCAATCCACCCAAGCTTTAAACACCTCTCACTCAATTCTAATTTCTTACATTCAACGATGAGGACTATCGACATTAATCACAAACTCTGCCATCATTCATCCGCATGTACTAGTTCAATTGCATAATTCGTTAGCACAAGACGACATTCAAGCCACCTAAAGGCTAAATTTTAACCATTCACTTTCAGTGATATGCATACCATAAGGCAATATCACTACATATATGTTGTCAGTTCCCATGGGTCCCATTACACATAGAATTTTTGCTACCCAAACGCCACGTCACCTGACACTTCATCGTCTCATGGGATATAGCCTTTATTTTGTGTCAATGTTAAATGACACGTATTTTCGGTGTTCAATGTACATGCACCTAGTTAGTTGGATTTTTTTTTTATATTGAAATTATGCAGAAAAAATTACAACTTAGTTGGACTTTTCACTTGTTTTTCGCAAGATAAATATCTTTTTTTATATATTTATAATCAATGTACAAATAATTAATGAAACGAACTCAATTTTTTTTCATATATATTAAACATAGAGGAAGAAACATTACATAAAAAAGATCACAATATTAAATTTATTTTCATTGTTTGACAAAATATTGAAATAACATAGCTCATAGACAAAAAATAATGTATGAGCTAAGACATTTCGACCCTTATTGGATGCTATCACTTGCAGCCAATCAATGACATTATGTTTTTTCAAATACTTCTTTGTTAAGCACTTCAAATATCTTTTAGAAAAGGTCATCTCAGAAGTGACACTGAGTTTGTTCTTTAACTTTAGAGAAGAAATTAGAATAGACCTGCTACCTTTTTATGTTGAAAATTAAATCTTATATCCACACAAATTAATAACTATTTAAGTTATTTCAAAACATAATGATTATGCTAAGTATCCTGCCATGGCATGATGGCAACAACAAATAATAAAATGAAATAGAAAGCATTTTTATATCCATAAGAGGCAAACTGAAATGAAATCAAATTTGCAAATTTATCATTAATATATATGTTTTGCAAATTTATAATTTTTACGTGACGAAGTTCCTCAAAAAATTTAAAGCCAAAATGAGTGAGGTTATGAGGAAATAGCCAAAAAAAAAAACTACTAGGGAGTCGGGGCCAGGGCACAGGCAGTGGACACATTCAAGGTTTACCCTAAGAATCTTGCCCCCCCTCTATGTAGAGTTATTCAGACATTATAAGCTATGGGAATTATTCAAGCCAACTGTAGTCTGGAAAGTCATCCAGGAGAAACCATTTCTGGAGAAAGTCCCTACCAATCCAATCCATGCCCATTTCCTATGACGTGTCAACTGCTCCACATTCAGGTTGAAAAGAAAGAATTGCCTGCCCACTGTTTGGTTAGGGAGGAGAAGCTTGGTTAATTCATTCACCCAAGGGATCCCCACCCCTACTTCTGCAAAGATAAAAATAGTAACGTTGCCTCCAAGGAAGTCTTCTTTAAACACCTTCCTTAACATCAACAACATATCCACCTTGTCTCCCTCCGAGGTCCAGAAGAGACACCAAGAACCTGTTACTACTTATCAAGTTGCCATTAGTTTTTATATTTAAAAGTCATACTATATACTCTAGTCGGTTAACACTACCGAATCATGCAGTCAGTATACACAGAGAAGTCGGTATGCACAGTCTAGTTAGTTACAGAAGAAAGCAGTCACAGAATGCAGTATACACTGAGCTGTCTACCAAGTATCTTTTTATGACTACCGAGCAGTAAAGATGACACACCAAGTTGGTATACACTGAGTGAAACGTGTTACCAGATACATTGAACCTGGACATGCATATGAAAACATGTTACAAGATTGAGGCACATCTAACCGTTATTACATTGGAAATTGCACGAGAAGATTGTTTATGATTTTGAGATCAATCTAACCAATGAAATATTTTGTATAGTTATTTATTCGAGGAATCTTGTTTGTAAGATCGAAGCAATGAATTGGCTCACCGTCTTAAGAGATCTATTTATACAACATGAGTTAAGGGTGTATGTGTATGTGTAAGAAGACTGTTACAGAGACACAGAGGTCATCGAGAAGGTTTTCAGAGAACATTCAAAGAACAGAGTAAACAGAAGGGTTTACTGAGATACTATATGGGTTACCGAGGTATTCTATAAGCAAGGTAATCTATTCTGAGCACATAGAATCTGCTATAACATTTCAAATGTAAAGTTGCAAATATTTGTAATGATTTTATTGTAATATTGTGAAGTTGAAAGAGAAACCTTTAACAGGGTAAAAGACTCTAATCAAGTCTATAAATTGTAAAGCCTCTAACCAGGTGCAACATTCAGATTAAATATTGTAAAATCCTTTAGCAAGGTAGATGTAACAGATCTTGTTACTCCTAACAGGGTAAGCTATTAGAAATAGCTAAAATGTAGCTCTAACCGAGCACTCTTTATTATTGTAGTAGTGAAGTTGTGGGTGCCATCCCCACCACAGTTTTTCTCTCTAACCAAGAGTTTATGCGTAACCAAAATATATGTGTTATGGAGTGAATCATGTATGATTGTTATCTATTTGCTTTAACTTTATTTTATGTTACTGCACTATTTTGTTTATGCATAATAGTAAAGTTATTATTCAAGAATTTTTTTGGAGTACTGATTCACCCCTCCCCTCTTAGTACATTAGCTTTCCATATTGGGCCTAACAAAACCAAGACGTAACGTCCGTTTTAACATAGTATCTATTTTCATTTCGTAGAAACTCTCTGCCCAACACCATCCTCTCAGCCTCATTAGTAAACATCCCAACCTCGTTACAAACTGATTGGAGCATTGGGTCTCTAATAGAGCCCAAAAAGGCCCTTTGGTACTCCATAGAAATGCTTCCCAAGTAGATAGGAGTGTCCATCTTTAGAAATCAAAATACCAAATTATATAGCCTGAGCCTATAGACCTAAACCAGAGGCAAAATTTTACTACCGTGAGCTTTGACGATTTATCTACCAAAGGTTAATTGAAGATGAAAGAAGCAGAGATCATCTATAAATAGCTAAAGCTCTTGATTGCAATAATTCCTTCTCTAACCATATTAATTCCTTTAATTTTTTAAAAATCTTTCTTATATCTCTGCAAATCTTTCCCATAATTGCACTAGTGTGCGAAATTGGAAACAACTCTAAACCAGTACCAAATACCACATTGGAAGTCATGGGGGCAGAGTGGATTGTAGTTAGTGATAAGAAATATATTAAATAACCAACATTATCAACTGTGACACTTGATACGTGTCTATTGAATCCAATTCCATTCCGGACACTTTCTGGAGAATTGCATTCTCTTCAGAAATTTGGGTCGAAATAAAACTTCAGTCATTGATCTATGATCATCAAACGGTTTAAAATCATTGATGGATTTTAGGTACATGTGATGTGTCAATGAGGTCATGCTTATCGATACGTTGTGTAGAGTCCGAACTCAATGTGATGTAATGCGATGTGCCTTGTCTATTAATGGCAATGAATTCATGAAATCACCAATAAAATATATATTTTTCCATAAATAACAAAACACTTAAATAAAAATCGCCAATACACTTAAATAATTTTTCCTTTAGAGTAAATTTTTTTTGCCCATACACTTATATATTTGTTCCTTTAAACAAAAAACATTTACCTCCTACAATATATATTTTCCCCACAGAACAAGGTATTATTTGCCAGAATTTTATGAAATTTTCATACCATAGAAAAAAATCGCCAATACAGATTAATTTTTTTCCTCCTTTGAAATTTTTTTTTGCCATCAATATGAAAATTGCCCCCTCCCCAAAATAACGCCTGATTTGCTAGGCTTTTACACTTTTGTTAGGGGGTGATTTCTTAAAGTTGTCCCTGATTTGGAGGACATGAACAACAAGTATAAGGAGAAGGTAGATGAGAAGAGGAGACATAAGGAATTTAAAGTTGGTGATGAAATGATGGTATATCTGAGAAAGGAGAGATTCCCAGTTGGAACTTATAACAAGTTGCATATGAGAAAGTTTGGACCTTGCAAGATTTTGAGGAAGTTCTGTTATGGAAATGCATATGAATTGGAGTTACTGGATAGTCTGAGTATTTCACTTGTGTTTAACATTATAGATTTTCATGGGTATCATGAACCAAAATTCAGTGAAGGCAGTATTGCAAACTTGGAGAAATAGTTGCCCCAGAAGGAACCAGATTAGATTGAAGACATTTTGGATAATAGGATTGGCTTAGTACCCAAAATAGTCAATATAAGAAGTATCTTGAGAAGTGGAAGGACAAACTAGTTGAAGATTCATCTTGGATTTCTCAAGTAGAGGTAGACTGCCTTGGTTTTCCTCTGACCCCAGCAAAGTGAGAGATTCACTTTTTCAATAACCTCGGATGTCTGATGCAAGAGCATCCCGGGTTCGTGGCAATCTTGCATCAACTAAAAATATTTCCTTTTTGTTTTTCTTTTTGTTTGCAGTTTCAACATTTTTTTCTGTGTGTCCCGAATTTGGCTCACCAAGACTTGTGGATTTGGATTCTACTTGAAGACTTGATCATCTTCCTTATTCCCAAACCACAGAGCATTTGAATCATTTTCTAGCAAGTTATCGCTATCAGTTTCCATGACAGTTTCCTATTTCCGGTTGATAGTTTCTTATTACTGGATGCCTGGACCTATTTGCATTTGTGATCTACCAGACCCCTTTTGCAGCTTGCATATCCTTGAGCATTGATTTCGATTTTCCTTAGCATGTGCCCAACCTTTTCCCAGGATCTGCACTTCATCCTTTGGATTTTCTAGAGGAATCTCTTGGCAGAGGCCAACCTTGTTGGTTTTGCATGTTAGGTCTTGTTCTTCGGGTTTTGATCCCTTTTTGGGATGACCGAATCTCCTTGGATTGTATAAATCATTGTAATTGTGCATTAGAATGTAATCAGGTAGTTAGCCTAAGTGTAGAAAATAGATCTTGAGATTTGAGATCCCGGTTGTGACCTATTCTGTACTTTGAACATGTTTTAGCAGGCCTGTGAGCCAGATTCTATAACCCAGTTCTTACCGGTTAAATGTAATCCATTTTCATGGAATAATTCAATCTTTTCTACATTGCCTCCATCATATCTTTGTGTTTCTGTTGTGTTTAATCTTGATGACTAGTCTATTAGATTCAATGACAATCCCTAAGACACTGAGAGGGGGGGGGGGGGTGAATTAGTGTCTAATTGGTGAGATGAATATTTAAACTTATTTATAACTTTGCAAATCAAAATAGTGTATCGGTAAACAAGAATTAATGCAGTAAACACAAATAACAGAGACAACATAGAAACACACCATAACACAAGATATTTTAACAAGGAAACCTAGTGTGGAAAAAACCTCGGTGGGATTTGTGACCCACAATATTTACTCACTGGCTAATGAATAAATACTACTTACAATAGGGGCCTGCACATGCAGGAAGGCCAATAGCCTAGAGCACACTACCCAATAGAGTTCCACTGACTACAAATAAATAATTAAATCCAATACAATGTACTGCTCAAGATAGCATCTCTAATGTGAGGTTTAGTACCGGTTTAAGCTCAGATAGATACCTTAACCAAAAACATTCGTTGTCACTAATTCACCTTATACAATAATCTTCATGCCATACATAATTTTCCTCTCATACTATATCTATGTTCTTTACAAGATCTCATACATATATGAGTCATTACAATATATCATGTCATCTTACAAAAGATAATTACATTATAATAAAATAATCAAAAGTTCATCCCATGTCGACCTGAGTGCCGGTATACTTCATTGCCGATGTAAAGAAAAATGCTGATGAGTAAACGCCTGCCAGTGCCAGTGAATAACTTGTTGCCGGTGATCCTATGTAACCCAATATCGGTTGGTTGCCATCAATGACAACATCAACCAATATCATATGAGTGTAGAATGCCAACATGGTCTGGATTGATCTCTTTGAGGTCCCTCCTAACTGGTGGTGACTGCTTCATCATCCCACTAAAAAGGTAAGCATGCATCTCTTCTTTCTATCTGTCTATCGGAATAGGCGTATTCAAAGCATCTTTAACATCTTGCATTCTACACATTAAAGAATCTATCCTGGGAGTGATAAGACTCCTCACTTCTCCTACTCTACCCAAAATTATATCCTTCCCCTAGTTTAAACTCTTGATCTTATTCAAAATACTCAAAACTTGCAGCTCAAAATTGCTAGCCAGGATTGACTTGGGTGGATATGGTTGTGATATGCTATCAAGCTTCCCTTCACAATCTCTTATTTTCTTGTCAATTTCTATAGTAAACTTAGTCAAAATTAGACATGACTTGTGAGGCCCTACCCCGATTCAGTTTGACATTTTCAGTTATTTGCATATTGAGACTAGTATGGATGCTTTATTTTATGCTTTATGGACTTAGAACTTATATGATTCCATGATTTGGATCACACTGACATATGTTGATGTTTTATTTCATGCATGATGATTATGAAACTTTAGATATGTTACTAGAATAGAATTACATTATGATGGTAAATGTCATTATTGGAAATTTGCAGGATTTTATTTTGATGATAGAAAAATGATGCATATTTATGAATGGTTCATTTTTGGGAAATTATGTTAATTGCTTATGTGAAATTGAATTTGAAACAAATGAGATATTGAATTACTGTTGCCTAATGTGTGAGTGTTTGATGTGTAATGGAATCCATGTATTTGATTATGTATAAATGTGATTATTTGGAATTACTAATGTGTTAATTGAGATGCGCAGGAAAATTATCCATGTGACCATGGAATTTAATGGAGAACCAAGCCTAGACCAATGTGCGTTTGTTAAGCCGGGAGTTGTCTATTTGGAGAGACAACACCCCCCCCCCCCCCCCCCTTGTAATGTATTTTATTTGTGATGTGTATAATGCTTGAGTGTAAAATTTAATTTATATGTATATGTGTAATCCTTCAAGAGACAAATTCCATGTGTGATTTTTATATTGTATTTTTGTTGTGTCACTTGACACATGTGCTGATTAAGTGTCATTGATTTTGACTTGTCTCTTGGAGGGAGTTTTGTTTCTACCAAAGCCAATTCAAAAACATGAGTGTGGTCCCAAATCTGCCTTGGGTAGGGAGTCTTGGGAGTGGTCAACTCAAGTTTGACCCGTAGGTAAACTTCAGTTGGGTTTCCAAAGGGTTTAATGGACTCCTAGGGTAAGTTCTTAGGCTTTTCCAAAGGTCCAAAGGGTATACCTATGGGTTAGGGGTATTTTGCAACATGTGGCTTCTCCCATGTGACTATGTAGTCACTTCAAAAAGTGGTGTTTTCAAGATGAACGAAAATTCAACTTAGAAAGTTCTTCCTAGGATAGAGAACCTTCCCTTTAGAAGTTAAACTCTCTTCCCCATCTTCTTCCACCTTTTCCCTTTCCAATTTTGGTAATGTGTAAGAGTTTGGGAAGGGCAACCAATGGGAACTCACACCTCACCCAAGGGGTTGGGAAGTGTGTGAGAGGCCTTCTTAGGCAAGAATTTGGAAACTTAGTGAGTAATCACCCACTCTCCATTCTTGGAGATTATGCTTGTTTTAAAAAAGTTAGTAGGAGTTTAGCACTTTTGGTGGAATTTGGAGAAAAGTTAGTGTGGAATTGGGCAGCTCATCCCCAACTAATTTTAGCAAACCTATTGGCAGAATAAGGTTGGTTACTTCTTACTTCCTCTTGTTATGTTGTATGTGTTAGTTTATGTTGTTTGTAAAAGAAAAGAGTTGTTGAAAGAAAGTGTTTTATGAAGTTTTTTGTTGAAGTTAAGATTGTGTAGTTTTCTTTTCTATGTATTTTGTTTTGTGTTCTAGTTGTTTTGGGAGTGTCCAAGATCTCCTACTCTTGGGAGGGTAGGAAGATCTTGGGGTGGAAGGAGTATGACAGCCATGGGTGAGAGGCTCTCCTTATGGAGAGTGTTCTCAAGGGAGTCCTTGGTGACCCTTGATGCATAGCCTTGTGTATGCATTTGGGGGTCATAAGGGGAGCAAATATGGCCTTGAGCCTTTTTGGGGGGCATAAGGTTTGTGGAAGTATTTGGTTGCATTTGTTTTGCCATGAGGAGGCTTGTGTTGTATTTTTGGCATGCATTCTCCCCATTGGTACTTGGTCCACTTCCACCCATGGAAGAGTCACCATGAAAGTGGTGAATGTGTAGCTTGGGAAGGGAAATTTGAATGTAAGTGTTTTCCTATGTTTGTTGTGGTGTTTGCATGTTTGTAACCCGTCTAGTGCTTGGTTCTCCAAGCTCGGGGGTGGCTTCTAGTAAGCCTAGGCTGGGAGGTGAGCTTCCCATGGTCAAAAAAAAATGTGTTATATTGCAGGTTGCATGGGAATGGGAAAAGAAGGATTAAAGGACCATGTTGCTGTTTTTTTTTGTTGTAGAAAGAGTTATTAAGACAATGTATTCTTTTTGGGAGTTTGGAAAAGGGGAAGAAAAAAAAAAGAGCTATATTGTGTTATTTACAAGAAAAGAGGATTGTGTATTCAATGTTAGCATGTAAAAGAAAAAAAGTTAGTCAATGAAACATTTATTTTTTTTCCATTAAGTAAGGCAATGTATTCCTATTCCATGGAAAGGAAAATGCAAATGTTTTGTTGCCAAAATCTTTGTATTTATGTTTATTTTGTACCCTTTATTATGTTGCATCTACTTTGCTAGAGAAAATTATAATGTCTTTACTTAGTTTGCAAATGAAGAGAGTAATGCATTAGAATGCATGTAGAATTTCATGTTTTTCAAAGGAAAGAGAAGAAAAGCATTTATTTTCTTATATACTGCAAGTAAAGGAAACTATGTTGCTGTAAATTTAATAAAACAGTCCATTATTTTGCCATTTATTGCAGCAAAAGAAATTATTTAAAAGTTTATTTCTTGAATTTAGACTTAGCATTTAGTTCAGTATTTTGTTACAAGGAAAAATAATGTAGTTTAGGAAATCCTTAGATACATTTTGCTGTTGATTCATATTATACCCACAAAAGGGCTATTTGAGTTATAGTTTTAAAAAAAAAAGAGGTAAAAATAAAGAGCAAACAGCAAAATACATATATGTATTTATGTATGGGAATACTCATTTAAACATTTTATCTCATTAACTATTATTCTGGTATGCTGTTTTAAAACAAAAAAAAATCTGTTCTCTTTCTCTTAAAAAAAAAAGATACATTTCCAGATTGGATATTACTGCAGAATGCTAAAAGGGGAGAAAACTGTTTCATGTTAAGTCTGTAAGAATATATATATATATATATATATATATATATATATATATATATTCTTTTAATAGAGATCTGCCAGATCCAAAATATAAAACTAGATGTATTTTACTTCCTCCAACACATATTCTTATCAGTATATACTCTTATATATATATATATGAAACCTTTAAAAAAAAATATATAATACAAATAAAACTCCCAACGAAAATGTTTTTTCAAAGCCATCGAATTTTTTTTTTTTTAAAACTAACAAAGCAACGGAGTGGACATGGTTGAGCGGGCCGCAGCCTTGGGCGGCGGACGTCCACGGCCTGTGGGGTCCGCAGACCTGTGGGCGCCGTCGCCCAGGGACTGCGGGAGCCGCAGGCTGGCGGCGCTGCCCGCGGCTGGCGGTGCCCCGCATTTCCCCCCTCCGCAACCCTTGGCAATGTAAAAAAAAGGACGACGCTTACTCTTGTTTCTTTTCTCGCTCGGCTCCCTCTTTCCCCCGCTCCGCCCGTCTCTCACTCCACGCGGTGGCCTCCAACAAAAAAAAAACTTCGCCCAAATACAAGTTAGATCATGTAAAATAAAATGGGGAGGAAAGAAATCTCGGCCCCCGTGTTCGGCCCTTCCTCGACCGCCGTCTCTCCTGCACACACAAGCACAAAAGAAAGGGGGGGAAAACAAAAAGAGCTCCACACACACACACCCAACAAAACACACACAAAAAAAGGGTTTGGTGTTAACATGTTCGCCCTAACCCTAGTTTCGGGTTAGGGCTACACACACAATTTAAAATAAACATGTGGGTGTGGAGGGAGAAGAATTATTTAAATGGGATAATTTAGTAGTGGAATAAAAGCCCCACCCTTTCTCTAGGGTGTATTTATAAACTTAATATAAACCCCCTCCTTGGAATATATCATTAAATAAAATGTACATGTGGATAAATATATGTGTATGTATATATATATATATATATATATATTTATAGGAGTGGATTAATTTTAGTAATTATGAGTAAATAAATCTGTTAGATGTAATATTAAGTTTGAGTATTTTTTTTAATTAAACTTTGGGCAAATGTAGAAGAAACTTTATAAAAGGATTTTAATACTTAGGTGGATAAGATATAAAAAAAAAATAATAAGGGGTGTGAACACTAAGTTCTTTGTAGGGTCAAGAGGGCCAAATTAGGTATAAGATTATAAGGTAATTTTAAATTATGGGGGTTTCATTTAAATAAGGCGTTTTAAATTACGAGGATAAATAAATCCTAGAAGGTTAAGAATGATAAAACAAATTTTATAAAGAAAGTTTAAATTTGAGAGTAATCGTTATGTTTGAGATTCGAATTATTTATTAATGAAGATAGTGTTAATCCTTTTGGGAGAGATTTTAGCTCGTAGATGACTTAGTAAACCTTGTCACCCAATTGAGTTTAATTACCCGTTTTATATAAATATAGTTTAGACCCAACCCAAAATGCAATATTTTATTTAAGATAATCGCACTTAGTTGATTATATTAATTAAGTAGGTCGTTAATTAGTTAAGTATTTTTAAAAAAAAAAAATTTCCGTTCGTGCCCAAAAAGTTGGGCATGACATGACTTGTATAAATGACCACCTTCATCAAGTGCATCTTGAATACCCTTAGTGGAGTTACTAAATTGACTCTATCATCCTCAATCATCTTCAAAAATTATTTTAATCTCAGAGCATTGAATTGATTAAAAATTCTAGTGTCTATTGTGTTCTCCAAGGATTCAAAATGAGAACCTATATCCTTCAACATACTCTTAAGCTTACCGAAGGGATCATATGTATTCAGTTTGAAAGATGGCAAAATTTTCTCTAGGACATCTCTTGCCAATGTTATCAATTCTTTGTCTACTGAATGAGACTTAAGCAAGTCCTCACTAGCTTTATCTTGGGTGAGAGTTGCTAGTTTCAGTGCTTAAATTAGAGATAAGGAACTCAGATCAATAGGACATCGACCAAAATCATCCAAATCAGTAGCAATCTATTTACCTTTATCAGTTACAGTGTCTCTTGCCACTATTGCCAAAGCCCAATCATTCTTCTTTTCTCCTTTCTCCTTTCCTTCTACCTCCACACTCTCATCCTTCTCACCTTCCTCACCATCATCTTCACCCTTTTTTCCATCAACTGTCTCCTTAGATTCCTTTTCTAAAACAAATTCAATTACCAGAGGATCCTGTACAACTCACCAGAGTCATCAACATTAGCATCAACAAGATTATCAAATATGATATGTACCCTCAGATGCTCTTCCAGATTAGCTTTCTTAGATGATTGATCTTTTTTCTTATTAGGAATGGTTGCATGCACTTCCGTAACAGATGTGTCCTATGATGGCTCTCCCGGATTCATATCAAATTTGTGATGTATCAAAACTTGTCTAAAAAATGTTTCTATCTCTTTAGTGACTTCATCTATTTTTCTGAGCATAATCTTATTGACTCTCTTATTACTTCTGAATCTTTCCTTTGCAAGCTTTAATAGTCTAACAACTTCTTCTTTAGAAATGATAAAGGATAAGTTCACTAATACATACTCTTTTATCCTTTCATCCTTTAAACTTGTTGTATGCCTCTGTGCATCCAAAATGTCATACAGGCTTTTCATGATCATAGATGATAGCTCTATTAATGCCTTACTGTAAACATCAATGTACTGAACAACTGCTTCTTCTATAGCCCTTTGTTCCTTATCATCAAAATTTTCATAATATATAGGCACATTCTTCAAATTACCATCTTTAAGAACTTTATCAATTAATTGTTTCAAAGTCATTGGGGGCACAACTTCATAAGTACCTTCAATTTTACCGGATTTCAGAGCTTCACCTATTTCATACTTTTGCTTCTTGCTCGCTTTGGCTCTATCGGATGGCTCAAATTCATCTCTTGGCTTCTTGGTTGGCTCGACACCACTGGTGTGAGGCTTCTTCACCACTTTGGCATAAGTGGTTATCTTCTTCACCTCTTTGACCTTTTCATCAGATTTGGTTTCTTCCTCTGCAACTACATATTTTATTACCAATTTCTCTTTATTTCTCTTCTCTGCTCCACCAGTTGATGTTGTTTGTGATTTGGGTAGAGGATCAAGCTTCTGCACACTAGAAGTAGATGCAAAATGAGACTATCTAGGCTTGTTCTTCTTGGGAGGAGTGGAGACCGGTTTAGTATTTGACTTCACCATGTCTTCCTCCTTCAGTATGTTTTTCTCCCTAGCCCTTTTCACAACTTCCTTAGATATACCCATTTTCTTTGCTATCTCCTCAACCTCCTTTCTTACTTTCCTTTTCCTTGTCGGTCCAGTGAATTTCTTGTGCAAACCAAGATCCTTTTCTTTGCAGGTATCAAAACTTTCCTCCTTATCATCTACTGACTGACTCAACAAGTGTTGAGAAAATGCGTAAAGTGTATTTGCATCCATGTCATACCCCATGGGAATGATCCAAATATTCCTAGGCTCAACTGCCTCCATGTGACATTAATCCTTGTCAACCATGAAGCAAATTGTTTTCTCATATTTATTAACAATATCCTTAGGGATCCTTTGTCTACTTCGCATCATTGCTTGAAATGATTTGAAATATTCCCACAAAGCAGATTTATGTGTTACAGTATCACTGAATCCCTGCAAACCTTCCTTTATTTGAACTGCGACTGGTTTATCATAAGCCCATTAAACCTTTCCAATACTAGGGATTTCATTGAAGAAATACAGTGCTAAACAAATAATTAGGGAAACAAATTTGAATACATGTTTCTTATCTTGCTTTATCTTCTTCAGGCTTCTTGATAGCTAACTGAGAAGCACTCCACATAGATCATACTTCTTCTCCTCCTTAAGCATTTGATAACAAAAAAAATGGCAATATCAGATACTGAGTTCTGCCTACTAGATTGATATACCTTATATCCAGTTACCATTGAATAAAAACTTACATCATGCTCTATGATATCACTGATTGTTATTGACAAGTTGTCACATTGGGATCCGATAACAACTATCATTGTAGTGTTCTAAACTTTCCTCAGACCAAAGATCTCACTAGTTGCATTCAAACAAGTAACTACTTGAATGGCTTGCATCATGATCTTATAAGGTCAGTCTATCCATACAAAATCATCATGGATTCAACTCAAGATGTATATTACCCATTCAGGCTCATCAAACACCAGAAAATGAACAAACTAGATGAAACCCTTATCTTGCAATGACCTATATTCAGGCTTCAGACTTCCTATTCCATCTATCATTGCTTGGTATATAGTGATAGCATGTCCGCATTTCCAAGCTCTTTGATGCTATAGTGAGTGTATGTCCTACTATCTTCATTATGCAATGCCATATGGAACAAATGAAAAAACACCTTCCAGATCATCTTCAATAGATTTGAATGGATGTTGCTTGAATACATGCCTTTCTCTCTTAGTAATCTCAACCACTAATGGAGTCTCAAAACTAGATAAAAATGCCATTTTGAAATTAAGGTATGAAAAGATAGCTTGAAAATAGATAAATAGCTTTTCAATCTCAACTGGTTGCTAGGAATCACTAATTGATCGCTTTGAGCTCTACTATGATTGCTCAATATCATTCGCCTTGCTCTTTTGCTCTATCTCTTCATTCAAAATGTGACGAATGAATGATTGAATTTCCATTTTATCCACCAAAAATCTACCTTTAAGTGGTAATAAATGCACAACCCTAAAGACTTTCTGGATACCCTGTTTTCCTTGACTTCATTCACCGAAATCTTAAATCGCCATGAAATATTTTGGATATCAATTTCACAACTGATCTCCATTATCTGTAACCATTATCGATTGGTTAAAGATCTTCGAAAGGGGTTTTTAAAGATCTGCATGATAAGCTTTCCCCCTAAGGCCATAATGCCTTAGTTGTCAGATGAGTTTCCAACACCAGATTCAAGTGTGGAGCCATTCTGCACATTTGAATCTTCCTTCTTAACCCACATCTTCTTATGTTGATCTGTGATATCTTCCATTTTATCTTTTCCTTTTTGAACTAATTTATTCTTGTTTATCGGACCATTGTTGCTCATGTTCTTGCTCCTGCAATATTTTGCAATGTGATTGGATTTATTTCATACATAGAAAACAACATTTCTTTGCATAGGCATGAAATTTATCTGATTTGATCTCATCATAGATTAGTTAGCAATGCATCTAAACATTCCACAAGCATAACATCTCTTATTATAAAAAAATGTTCACCATTATGCACATATTTGACTTATGACCAAAGTTGTTGCATATGAAACATTGACCGGTAAAGGCAGGACCATTATTCATCCTATTATTCATCTTATTTTTGCATTGACTTTCCATATGACTAAATTTTCCATAAACAAAACATTTACCATTGAATTTATAAGCATTAGGTTTTCTTACCAGAGGTTTCTTTTTTTTTTGATGATTGCTTTGTCTAGAACCAAAGGATTCTTCCTTCTCATATCCAAGTCCTCGCATGTCTTTCCCATGTCTCTGAATTTGTAACATCTCATCTAGCTTGGTTGAGATAGCTTTGAATTTTTCTTTATACTCATTAGCAGTAGAAAGATAATCTCTCAAAACTATGGTTTTCCTTTCAAGTTCTTATCCATCATTCTTGCATTGCACCAATTCAAGCTTCAACTGATCATTCTCATAGTTCAACCTGCATCACTCATCAGATCTCTCCTTGAATGATTGAGTCATATTTTATTCTTTCTTCTCTGGTCTTCAATCTCCTTGGTCAGATTCATCACAATGGATTGCATCTCATTCTTCAGAACTGCATTTTCTCTAGCAAGCTTCCCACATTCATCTGTCTTGTCTTGATTGTCAATGCTTTTCTCTTCTTTCTCCTTGAGTTTGTCCATATGTCCTTTCTATTTTCTCTAGAAGTGCTCACTTGATCTTTCAATGTCTCAATGAAGTCTTCACATGTATTCAGGTTTCTTTTTAGGGAACTTGCTTCTTTTCTTGCTGCATTAGGATCTTCAAGTGCCACACTAAGTTGTCTCTGCAAACTGGAGTCCATTGATTAAATCTTATGGAACTTCCTCAAGCTGTCAAGATTATTCCAAGGGACTTAGATCTAATACCAATTGTTGGAATCAATGAACATTGAGAGGGGGGGTTGAATTAGTGTTTTAAAATTTACAAACTTATTAAGATGATTCTTAAACCACCAAATGCATAAGAGTGAAAGAAAAGTGCAAAAACATAAAGCAATCAACCACATAACCATAACACCAAGAATTTTATGTGGAAACCCGGAAAGGGAAAAACCACGGTGGGATTTGAACCCACAATATTATTATACTATGGCCAAAAGTATGATAATATTAGATAAGGGGAATGTAATTGCATTCATGCACACTGCCTAGAGCTCACTGCTCAAATACATAAGAGGGCAACAACCCTGGAAGACTCATTGTCCTACAAATGATATACAAAATTAATTATAATGCCTAAACTAAAATATAGCATCTACATATGCCAAAGATTAGTTCTAGTTAAGCACAATCTGACTATCAAATGCTACTCTGCCTTTCTGCCCTATTTTGTTGCACAGTCATCTTCCAAGGCAACAATTTTGCATTCTGATGCTTATTCACATACCAAACATCCATATTCGCATATATCCATCTATAAAATGATCATTTGGGTTGACATTATATATCCACAAAACCTAATAAGATCTTAAATATGTTGGCTTCACAAAAACCGCATAACATGCAACATGAAATATGTAACCTTAAGTTAGCTCAATCCACCCACAAATCCATATGTGGACCCAAATAGAATGATAAAAATCTTCATATGAGTTGGCTCAAACTCCTCGAACACAAAATCAATCACCAAAATCAACCCAACAATTCTGCAACACACGCTACACCAAAATAGCTCTGCTCTAATTGAATTACTAGATACTGAACCTTTAATCTTGCTCATTAATGAACACCAAATTTCAAGATCACAAGATAAGCTGACTCAAACCTTGAATCATCTTCCTTGATCACCACAACCAAAATTACATCACCAATATCAAGATGTGCACCATGATCTCATGCTGTACCGGTTACCATGTTCCACCTTCCATACGTATGCCTTATGAACACTATGACGTTTGGTAAACCAAATCTATGTACACTAGATGTGATTTCTGAAAAGGGTTTCCATCAATGACAACTCCTAAGCATCAATCATGCACCAATCTTCACTGGAATAGTTCTCTTGCCAATAGGTCACTGCTCTCAAAAGGACTTGCAGGCTAAAGTGCACTACCCTAGGGAAAGATACAAGGGACTTGTAGGCTAAGACTAAATCATATATTTAAAATATTTAAAATTATATAGTGCTTTTGATTTTTCTTTAAGAAAAGTAACTCATATTATTCTAGAGTAATCATCAATAAGCAATATAAAGTACCTTTCACCATTTAGTCCTCTTGTCCAAGTAGGTCCACAAAGATCAGTATGTATCAGCTCCAAAATTTTTGTAGAAGAATACTCCTTTCTCTTAAATCTTATCCTTGTTTTCTTTCCCATCTATCATTCCTTTCACAATGTGGTTTCAGGTGTCATAATCTTTGGCATATCTCTTACTGACTAATACATTTGGCCTAAAATTTTGATGGAGGTTTCCGATGGAGAAGGTATATTGTGAACAAATTTGATTTTTATTTGAAAAATTGCCCGCATTCATTGGAATTCTGATGACAATTCAATATATATTTTTGACAAAGAAGGAATTGACAATGAAATTTATGCTTTTTTACAAAAAGTGCTCGCATTTGTTGAAATTCCGACGACCGCAGGCATTACTTAAAAAAAAAAAAGACCAAGACATTTCAAATCATTCGTGACCTCTTCCCATTCTCACGTTGCCACCCCAGTAGCGTACTCCCACCCAGAGTAAGTGTACTCCAGGTTTTGGATGAGGCACATGAACCGTTTTGATTGATTAATGCCAGCTCCAAGCATTCTCAGCTCATGGAATAGGGTTTGCAAAAATGGGAGCAATGTCGGCTCATGAAATAGGGCAAGTGTAAAGCTCTATCAATATCCCCTAGCCCATGAGAAAATGGGATCAATTTCATCTCATGGAATAGGGCATGCTCCTGTGGGCTAAAGACCAATAGGATTCATTCCCCTTCTTTCATTCATTAGTATTGGTCACCCATCTATTTTGCACCTGCAGATAGTGATGTTTCTGATTCTCTATTGGCCTGGGCGCAGGTGTAAAGCTCTGTCAAAATCCCCTAGCCTGTGCGAAAATGGGAGCTTTGAAATGGCACACCGAATGTTTGATAGACTACCTCACAAAAATTGGAAGTTTTGGAACAAGGTATGAACATCTATCATAGGATAAATAATAGAGGAATTTTGTCACATGTTGTAGCTGCAATTGCCAGGGTACATGTTTTAAAGATGTTTTATATCATAGAATCAACATTCCAATGACTGTTTATTTTTTAAAATTTGGATATCGTGTTCCCAACTGATGTCCATTTTCATGAAACTATTCCTTTAGGCAAGCCAAAAAAGCCTGAAAAAACTACACAAGGCTTAAACCATTATTCATATCCCCTAGAAAATCTCTTCATTACCAAAAAAACCTTTTCATAGTTGAAAACATTATTCACATCTAAAACATTGTCCATGCCTAAGACATTAATCACAACATCAAATAATATGCATAGTGTAAATAAACACTATTCATGTTTAAACTATTCTTCATAGATTCATTTAATCTCAAAAATTACTCTAGAAGCTCTTGAGTCCAAATTTGTTGTTCTTTATACGAATTATAGGGTTTGAAATCTATTTAGTATGATTTTGTAATATCCCTTGTCCAATGATGATTGAAAAACAAGGAATATTTGCTTTCAAATCTGCAAGAGTCCTCAAAAAATGGGTGTATGATGATGCAACCTCAAATTCCTCTTATTTCATATCTAAATCAAACAAATGCCTCATTGACAGTTATAAATACATGTTATAGGTAGCTAATGTAAAATTACATGGACTATCACAATAATGTATCAAAATCAGACTTCACTAGATTATTGACATTTCGTCAAACATGTCATGCAACCTCTGAAAACATATTACAGCTACAAGCCCATTCAAATCTTATTATAAACTAGTTCCAATGCAATCATAGGATCTTTACATAGGCTAACTACCAAGAGATATGCTACTGATTTTCTGAAGATATTAGACAATCCTTTTTTCAAGCATCATCAACTATTCCACTAATGAGTGTCATGATTTGGAGATTAAAATTTAACAACTTATTGTAGTTCTAGTAACATTTAAATAATAGGTGACAATGAGTTATACACTCATCATATCCCTTCTAAATGACATTTATAACCTATTATGTTTTTATCTTGCTATATGACATCGGTACCTTAATTACCTATTAGGGGCTCATTGCCATTCATGGTACTATGATTTCATGTGCAATCATACTTGGGAGGCAACGTAATAGCCTAGTTCTTCTTGTCTCTACATTGTGGAGCAAGAATAATAGTTGTTAATTGTTCCTCTTTTTTAAGGATCCACTTTACCTTTGTTGATTTTTATCTTTTATAACTTGATATCCTTTCTTGGATAGAATTATCCTCAATCCAAATTATCTCCTTGCTTGGACGTGTGTGTTCCTTGATTAGGACATCTTTCATTGTTTTGTAGGCAAATAAACAAAGACATCGACCTCTCCTCTCTACTTATACACAAAATGGCTAATTGAAACCACTTCATATTTAATTTTCAAAATTTTCAACTTTTCAACTTGTGCAATGTTTTATACAAAGATGCAAACAAAATTTGCACGTATATTACTGTCAGTAAAGACCCATTCACTATCTTGTGTTGAATGAAAATCCTTCAATTGAAATATATCATTGTACCCACCATTACCAACTTCGTGCATTCATATTTATTCACCTACATATGAAGCAAAGAGCATGTCTCCTTGCACTGATCGAGCCTCAAAAATGTGACACCCTTGTTCAACAAGGGTTGATACTCTACAACATGATGCCTATCATTCATGAGCTCAAGGTGGTTGCTTTCATTCTCAATAAAAATATGATCAAAATTTTTTCATAGTTTCGCCACCATCATAATATCATTTTGCTATTGTTAACATCATACATCCTCATGCTACGCTAGCAATTCATCGGGCTCTTCAATTTATTCACTCTTTATATGTTAGTAACTACCTTTAACTTATGAACCTTCAAATAAATCATCATAATGACCCCTTCACTATCTTGTGTTGAATGAAAATACTTCAACTGGACTGCATTGTATAAGAATTTGGTGTGGATCTTTCATTCTTTCCGTGATTTGCCATTTTTTATTGTTCCACCCTACAATTTTGTATTTGTGGTATGTAAAATAGTTTCTCTATAGAGTTTTTTATCTCTCTGCATTCTTTTGGTTGCCTTCATTTAAATTATGTAATGTTTCCATGATTTCAAAAAATAAAGATTTTAGGAACAAGGTTTGATATGCATATATTTCTTATATACCAGCACAACAATTGAATGTTGGGGGTGTTATGGATATTTTAATATAGACATTTAAAATATAGAAACCCTTGTTATAAAATCTTAGAACTAATTCCAACACCAAGAAGTAGGGTTATTTTAGATATTTTGGAAGTAACTACACATCAAATTTTGGGTGCCTTTGAAAAGAAAGTGGTATGATGAAATCTTTGGGCATAAAATAGATGAATTGCACTCCATACTACTACTACACAATATTTTGGTCGATGATATTTTTAAAATAGTAAAGGAAGTTATGGAACAACCAAATTCTTCTCATTATAAACAATGAATATTTTAAGATCCTTTTATGATGTGTAAGTTGAGAACATTTTATGAAAGGTCCCTAAATGAATACACTTTAAACTTATTTTAGCAATGACTATTCGATGTAGACAAAACGAATGCTTTTTGGATTAGGATGGTACATAGAATCTACTATCAAAAGGTTGTCAAAAATTATTTGGAGTAGGAGGTGTGAACTGGCCTACTCTTCTGCTTTTCATGCCATCAAAATTTGAGTTTGATTGTCATCATTTACTTTACCAAATTCTTCACACATAACTGCTTAATCAATTTCCTACACACAAAATAACGAAAATAGGTTTGTTGATGGGGGATTTCCTAGGTCAAATAGGTTTGAATATACCTTGAAGTGTGCAATATGGAAGGTTTCTATTCTTAATCTCCTGCACATTTCTTAATTTAAAATATGATATCTTTATTAAATATGTCCTCTATTTTTGGAGGTATACATCTTTAGGAAAAGATATCTTCCTCCCTCTTTAAAATGACCCCTTTACACTGTTAGGCCCAATATGGAAAGCTAATCTACTGAGAGGGGAGGGGTGAATCAGTACTTCAAATCCTTTTCTCAACAATATCTTTACTGTTATGCATAAACCAAAAACTATTGTAACATAACATAAAGCTAAAACAAATGAGTAACAATCATACATGATTCACTCCATAACACATATATTTTGGTTACGCAGAAACTCTTAGTTAGAGAGAAAAACTATGGTGGGGATGGCACCCACAACTTCACTACTGCAATAATAAAGAGTGCTCGGTTAGAGCTACATATTTAGCTATTTCTGATAGCTTACCCTGTTAGGAGTAACAAGATCTGTTAGATCTACCTTGCTAAAGGATTTTACAACACTATATATATGTTGCACCTAGTTAGAGGATTTACAATTTATAGACTTGATTAGAGTCTTTTACCCTGTTAAAGGTTTCTCTTATAACTTCAAAATATTACAATAAGACTTTACAAATATCTGCAACTTTACATCTGAAATGCTGTAGCAGAATCTATGTGCTCAAAATAAGATTACCTTGCCTATAGCATACCTAAGTAACTCATAAAGTAACTCGGTAAACCCTTCCGTTTACTTTGTTCCTTGACTGTTCACTGATAACCTTCTCGGTGACCTCTGTGTCTCTATAACAGTCATAATAGTCTATGATTTCTCATGTATCACATAAGTCTTACTTGATACACATATGCACACACATTTCTCACATTCACATATATTTCTGACCCTAAATTCATGCTATATAAATAGACTTCTTATGTCAGTGATCTGATTCATTGCTTCGATCTTACAAACATGATTTCTTGAATAAATAACCTTGCAAAATATTTCATTGGTTAGATGACCTCAAAATTATACAAAATCTGTATGTAAAATTTCCAATGTGATAACGGTTCAGTGTGCCTCGATCTTGTAACACATTTTCATATGTGTGTCCAGGTTCAATGAATCTGGTAACACATTTCACCCGGTGTATATCAACTCGGTGTATTATCTTTACTGCTCAGTAGACATGAAATAACACTTGGTAGATAGCTCGGTGTATACTGGGCTTTGTGACTGTTTCCCTTTTGTAACCGACTAGGTTGTTCATACCGACTAAATATTTTGGTAGTGGTAACCGACTAGAGTATATAGAATGACTTTGTATATAAAACTAATGGCAATTTGATAAGTAGTAACATACACTTGTTGAAAAATATCTCTTTTACAACTATCTCTTCCTTTCTTATAGCAATGAGGCATGTACAAGGATCTTTCTTCCTAGCTTGGAATGCATATATGTTTATTAAGGGTATCTTCTTGGTGTTGAAGGTGCTTATGCTTGATCGCTATCTACCTTAAGATATCAAGCTAGAGGTATGTTGACATCTTAAGGGGAGGCATATGAGCTCTCCTTTTTTCTCGTGTTAATTCATTTATGTTATATCCTCAAACTAGAAGTATTGTGTTACATAGCGCCCCCTAGGGCATGGTTATTATTTTTTTGAGATTCGTTACTTGGAATAGCATGGATTAATGCTAGTGTGATCATTTTTGTTGTTTACACCTTTGCAAGTGTTGGTTATTATTGTTTTTTGTGTTTTGTGTCACTACAACAACCATTTTGTAGTAGAGTTTTTGGATTGCCCTATGAACAAATGGTTTTGTTTGTTAATCTTCTCTATCATGGATCACCTAGCATAACACAACTTGCTAGCCAATAAAATACATGATGTAGCATGAATCACCCAGCATTACATAACTTGTTAGCTAGTAGTATTCACGTGTCTTCTCTTTTCTCTTATCATATGACTAATAGTAAGCATCTCCTTAGTAGACCTAGAAGTCATATCTCTTCTCCTGTGACACAGTGTTCAAGTAGAATTGTTGGGACTAGGAGGTGCGGATCAACCAGATCCTCCACCTATCAGATGTAGACAAAATGAATTCTTTTTGGATTAGGATGGTACACAAAATCTACTATCAAAAGGTTGTCAAAAATTCTTGGGACTAGGAGGTGTGAACTGGCCTACTCTTCTTCTTTTCATGCCATCAAAATTTGAGTTTGATTGTCATCATTTACTTTGCCAAATTCTTCACACGTAACTCCTAAATCAATTTCCTACATACAAAATGACAAAAATAGGTTTGTTGATGGGGGCTTTCCTAGGTCAAACCTCGGGTTGTGAATTAACCTTGAAGTATAATGTTTTCCTTTTGAAGGAAAGGATAGATCTAATCTAGAAATGCTTAAAATTGAACATGATACCTTGATGAATCTATCTTGAATCCTCACACAAGGTTTTAGGATGTCATGCAGACTGTTGATCATGAGTGTTGTGCTTTAACTTTAATTCTCCTTCAATGCTTGATGAACGTTTGATTTCTTGTTCACTTGGAATTGAATTGATTTTATAATTAAGAGATCACTTGAATTGTAAGTATATCCCTTCAAATGATAGGGTAGGCTTCCTTTTATACCTAATCATACATAAACTGTTTGAATTTTTTCTCACACATGAGGCAAGAAATGAGGGGTCATATTTTGGGTCCCAATCACGAGTACTAGGGCACCTAAGGCATCCTAGTCTTGTCAACGAGGACTTAAAATTGAACAGAGGTTGAGGAAGGAGTTGAAAATGTAGATTTCAAGATGATGTGAGTAGAATCAAAGTGGGCATGAAGCAAAACATGCCTAGGGGATATTTAGGATGGGACATGCTAAAGTGGGCATCAATGTCTCAAGATCAAATGGACCTTAAGTGATTGTCTCCCTTGTATATGATTTGTTTGGGTGATAAACTTCACCATTCTACTCACAAGAATTTTATTAAGTCTCAAATATAAGGCTCATAACTTATTAATGATGTAGTGAAAGTCCTTCATGAAGGACTTCTAGAAGTATTTTTGGATGAGTCTTTGTCAAGTTTAGAGAAAATATAATTGATGCTTAATGGATTTAAGGAACATGCTTTCAAATTGGAAGCCAAAGTTTTGAAGGATGTAGAGAAGAAGGTGGAAGAGAAAAGACTAGAAGTTTTGGTGATTAGATGTGCAACAACACATATCCAACTACAAGAAAGCATAATTTTTTTTTAGAAAAGTGTAAAGGATGTAGTGGCGGCATACATGTTTTAAAGGCAATGACCTAAATATACTAGGGATATTAAGGGTCTAGATATTATAGCATCACAAATTGTACAACTATCCAATACTATAGACATGAAGAATGATGCAGAAGGAAACATAAGGCTTCAAATTGAAAACTTGTACATGCAACTAAATCCATTGACTAATCAGAAGAACAAAATTAAGAAACGGTTCGATCATCTGAGAGATGTTGTAGACTTGCAACTCACCAGCATGGTGAGACTGTTTGAAGACTCTTAGAAGCTTGATTTGGTGGTGAAGGTTTTAGATAACTGTACGGAGGTAGAGGATATTCTTTTGAATATTTAAAGTCAATACAATATTTTGGCCTCTACGTAAGAAGATTGGAAGACCTCTTGGAATCAACTCAAGTTCGCTCACAAGGGCATCATGCCCCCTGCCATGCAAGCTACTTAGTTTTTGCGGGCAAGAATTTTTTTTGTTTTGGTTATGGTTGTGGTGTTTGTAGGGAGACTTTTACAAATTTTTATCTATTTTCACTATTTAATGGTTTATGGGTTTGTAATGGTAATTTAATATTGTTTCATATTTTTGTATAGATACTTTATAATAGCCTATTATGGTTACTTGTTATATTATGGATAATGTTGTGGGTCAGACGACTTTGTCGTCGATGCATGAAAGCATTGCATGAATTCTACTTTTAAAAATTACATGAAATATTTTTAATTTATTTGATTCAGTGTTATTTGAAAAAAAGATTATTAATGATGTTTCCTTTCTCCAAGAATTGGATCTAGGATCTTTCCATCAAATAATATGTAACATCCAATGACTATATATATTCTTTACAAATGCTTATTTTATTTAATTATCATCTAAGTGGGAATTATAATTTATATCTGTGCAGAAGCAGAAGATACAAGCTAAAGACTCATGTGGAAGCAAATTTCATAAAAGAAAGCAAGCAAGCATTATCTTGAATGACATGGAAACAAGCTCATCAGATGCCTAGAAGAGAGCAATTGGAGAAAAGAAGAGGAAAGTGTTAGAGGGTGATAAATACATAGAGAGTATGCATACAAACAAACAATGTCTGGAGTGTGTGATGTGATGTCTCTAATTTATGTCCGGAGGGACTAACTGGTTTTGGAATTCCTAGGAAACCTATTGGGCCACGCTTGGAGGAAATAAATGTGTTCATGCAAGGGCCACCTTTTTTCTATTATGAGAATGATTCTTTTTCATCGAAGGATATTTGGAAGATAATATCCAAAAATTTCTATAGTGCATGGAACCAGAGTTGGTGGACTCGAAGTACTTTTCCACTTCCAGAAGACCAAGAGGTTATGTACACAATCTCCCTTGATAGAAGGGTGATTTCAAGCATTACCTCTTCCCCCCTTGACTATTCAGGAAGCACTTCCTCAGACAAAGGACTATTGGCCTCCATGGGATCAAACAAAAAAGTTGAATTGCATAGACTCTAGACGATGTGGTAGTGTCCTTCGTGAAGAACTATGTACTATAATTGAAAATTCATGAGGGAAACTGCAAGATAGTGAACATAAATACATTCTTGAAAAGTGTGAAGAATGGAACTTGGTTTGGGTGGGGCCAGGTCAGGTAGCTCCTCTAGAGGTTGATGAGATAGAAATTATATTAGGATTTGAAAAAGATCACACTCGTGGAACTTCGTGTGCGACTAACCGATTGCAATGTTTGAGTAATGCATTCCAAATAGATATAGTTGCATACCATTTATATGTCTTGAATGCATTTTATCCTGATGGCATTAAATTAAAGTACTTTCTCTACTATCTGGTATTGGTGGAGCAGAGGTTGCATTGCATCGCCCTAGGATACATATTTCCACAGATACAACACAAGTTAAATGTATCCCAGGTTGATGCAAAGCAACCTCTGCTCGAGAGATCACCAGAAAATAAAGAACGAACTTTAATTTAATGCCATCGAGATAAAAGGCTTTCAAGACCGATAAATGGTATGCAACTATATTTATTTGGAATGCATTACCCAAACAGCGCAATCGATCAGTCGCACAGGAAGTTCCACGAGTGTGATCTTTTTCAAATCCTAAAATGATTTCTATGTCATCAACCTCTAGAGGAGCCAGCTGACCTGGCCCCACCCAAACCAAGATCCATTCTTCACACTTTTCAAGAATGTATTTTTGTTCACTATCTTGCAGTTCCCCTTGTGAATTTTCAATTGTAGTGTAGAGTTCTTCACGAAGGACACCACCACATCATCTAGAGTCTATGCTTCAATTTTTTTCTTTGATCCCATGGAGGCCAATAGTCCTTTGTCTGAGGAAGTGCTTCCTGAATAGTCATGGGGGGAGAGGTAATGCTTGAAATCACCCTTCTATTGGGAGATTGTGTACATAACCTCTTGGTCTTCTGGAAGCTGAAAAGTACTTCGAGTCCACCAACTCTAGTTCCACACTATAGAAATTTTCAGATATTTCCTTCCAAATATCCTTCGGTGCAAAAGCATCATTCTCATAATAGAAAAAGGGTGGTCCTTTCATGAACACATTGATTTCCTCCAAGCCTAGCCCAATAGGTTTCCCAGTAACTCCAAAACTAGTTAGTCCCTCTAGACATAAATTAGAGACGTCACATCAGACCCTCCAAACATTGTTTGTTTGTATTGCATACTCTCTATGTATTTATCACCCTTTAATACTTTCCTTTGCTTTTCTCCAATTGCTCTCTTCTAGGCAGTCAATGAGCTTGTTTCCATGTCATTCAAGATAATGCCTTCTTGCTTTCTTTTATGAAATTTACTTGCACACGAGTCTTCAGCTTGTATCTTCTGCTTCCGCACAGATATAAATTATAATTCACGCTCAAATGATAATTAAATAAAATAAACATTTGTAAAGAAAATATTTAGTCATTGGATGTTACATATTATCTGACAGAAAGATCCTAGACAGTTCTTGGAGAAAGGAAACATCATTGATAACCTTTTCTTGCAAATAACAGTTAATCAAATAAATTAAAAATGCTTTGTGCAATTTTTAAAAGTAGAACTCGTTCAATGCTTTCATGCACCTACAACAAATCTGTTTCATCGATAACATCTGATACCGTCGGAATTTTGATGACAACTAAAGAAACATCCTACAAAGATGTTGTATATCCGACATCACTTCCTTGTCAGATAGTCATCAAGGAGAAAACATAGCAGCCGTCGGAATTCTGACCGTAATCCGTCAAAATTTTTGGTCGGTGGAGCAAATATACCTGCCGTCGGAAGAGTTCATAACGTCGTCGGACTACCGATGCAAATGGCATCTTCGGGAATACTAACAATGAGTTTTTGATTGTTAAATTGGTCAGAAGTCCGACATGGTGTCGTCAGACTTCGGACAATTAGCCGTTAGAATCTAGGCCCAAATGTAGTAGTGACTACTTGTGTAGAACTAATCTTCACCATGCTATCAAAGTTGATGTGCCCCATCCTTTTTTTCTAAAGCCAACATTCATAGCTCTGAGCTATTAAATAGCTACTTTCTTTAGCCTCCTTTAAATGATAATTTTTTTTGTCAGTCCTTGTTCCTTCTGCAATCAATCTCCCAAAGCCACCTTTTTGGATTTCACACCCTTTTTCATGAAGTGTAAATTTGTATCTTTTGCTACACGTTTGACTGACATTGAGAAGATTATGTTTTAATTCATTAACATAGAGAAAATCTTCTGACTTGTTTTTTCCATCAAAGGTTATGGTTCCTCTACCATAGAGTTGACAAGACTCTTCTCCACCAAACTTAACTAATCCACCATCCTACTTTTTAAGAGTGATGAACTTTCTTCTATCTCTGTTCATGTGATTGGAACATCCACTATAAATCACCCAATCATTTGGTTCTTCTTTTTCATGAAGAGTAGTCGACACAATCAATGATATTTCATTTTTTTATCAGTATCTAGTGCATCGGATTCCTTACATCTTTCACCATTGTCAACTTTTATAATCATGAACAGTGTTTCATCATTTGAATCATTACAATCCTCATATTCAAATGAGCAACTAATTTCTTTGGAATAAAAAATCATGTAATCTTTTCTCTTCTGTCATCTCCTCTTATCATCCCCTCTTCTATTTTTATCCTCTTTGAAAGTACATTTAGTTGCATAATGGCCAATTCTTTTAAAATTAAAGCATTTGAAACATAACTTACCTTTGTATTTGACAATGCCTTTCGTTAGTCTTCTCACAAACTTTGCTTCTACATTTATCAAGATCATCATCATGATTAGCATTATCTTCCACCTCCTTACTAGCTTTGAAGGCAACTTCCTGTTGAATATCTGGGAAACTAAGATGGGGGGCTGGGTGAATCAATTGACAACAATAATCACTTTATAAGTTTATTTTCAAATCTAGAATTATAAGTAGAATTAATAAAATAGATAAACACTAAAGCACATGCACATATTAGATCAGGCACAAGAAACAATAGAATTTACATGGAAAAACCAAGAAGCAAAAAACCACAAAGAAAAAATTCTCAATATATAAACATCGGTTAAACCATTTTTTACAAAGGGTGAATCACTACCGGGGTGGTCACTGCAGGCGGGCTCATTGCCCAGAAAAGGCTCACTGCCAAAGAAGAAAGAGAGATAAAGAGAATCCACCACTAAAAGGCTCACTGCTTTTGGTAACAATTCGTGACACAACTCTTAAAGTATCAACTAGATTCCTTCAATCTCACATGTCTTCAACACAAAAGCCATATCTCCACTCATCCAGATAAACCTCTATATATACTGTCTCCGAAAAGCATAATTCTCAATGTCAGCTAAGACAAAGATCTAAAATAGGTCTCCACTAAACATTCTAGTGGTGGGAAAGAATGAGAAGTAGACCAAATTACACCATTCCTCATCGAACAAATCAACACACTACATACATCTCCAAAGATGGACCCAAAAACACATCTGCATGATATACAATCTCAGGTCCAAAACCTTGAACTCCAGACCAATCTAGGCCCAAAGATAATACTGAGAAACATCTTCTGAGAAATCATAATCATTTGGTAAAACTAGGAAACCTTCAAGGATTTTTCTCATCATACCATATCTGGTCCTAAAGGATTTGAGAATCAACATCACATACATACCTATCTTCCACTGTTGCTTAATATATCACATCTAGACCTAACTGGGCCAAAGGATTTGGCATCAATGACAACACAACATGCAATGCTAATAATCTCCCCCTTTGTCATTGATGGAAACATACATCAACAAAAAATCAAAATATTATCATTATACATAACCAACTTTACTCTCTCCCCCTTTGACAACAATGACAAAGGTGGACAAAAAAATTCCCGTTGAGAAAACTCAATCCTGCTCCCCCTGAGAGGAAGCACACAGGCATTAGTCTAGAAAAGAACATGCAAGTAGCTCACTAGACCAATGCACATCTATAATGCACATTAGGTCAAACTGGGAAGGGGTTATACCCCTAACTTCTTTGGAGATACTCAAAAGTATTGCACAATGACTTAGTGAATATGTCTGTAATCTACTCTTTTGTAGGTACATACTCAAGTCTGACCTCATTATCTAGGCTTTTTCCCTCAAGAAGTGATACTTGATAGATATATTCTTTGTTCTAGAATGTTATTTAAGATTCTTTGAAATATTTATTGCACAAGTATTATCACACATGATTGAAATAGGGTCATCAAACGTTACACCAATGTCCTTTAGGGTTTGCTTCATCCATAGAATTTGAGTGCAACAAGAAGATGTTGCAATGCATTCTCCTTCTGTCATCGATAGAGATACTGAGTCTTTCTTCTTACTTGATCAAGCAACTAACCAAGAGCCAAGGAAGAATGCTACTCCACTTGTGCTTTTTCTATCATCCATATTTCTGACCTAGTTTGCATCTATATAAGCAGTGAGGGTAAAGTCTGAGCTTCGGGGATACCACAAACCAAATTATTTTTTGCCTTTAAGGTATCTAAAAATCCTTTTCACTATCACAACATGAGAGTCTTTTGGTTCTTGTTGAAACCTTTCTTCCAAATAAATTGCATACATGATATCTGGTCTGGTAGCAGTCAGATATAATAGTCCTCCAATCATTGACCTATACCAACTTGTATCTGCCTTAGGATATTTTCCATCCTTAGTTAACTTACATCCGATAGTCATAGGTGTACATACCAGTTTGGAATTCTCTAGCCCAAACTTCTTTAACAATTCCTTGATATACTTAGACTCAGAAATGAAAATTCCTTTATCATTCTGATTGACTTGCAAACCAAGGAAGAAATTCACTTCACCAATCACGGACATTTCAAATTCTTTCTGTATCTCTTCAACAAATTTTCTGCATATGTCTTCATTGCCTTCAAATATTATATCATCAATATATACTACCACAATTAGAATTTTACTTCAATCTATCTTGAAGTACAAATTATTGTCCGTTGAACCCTTCTCAAATCCTTGACGAGTTAGATACTTGTCTAATCTCCCATACCAAGCTTTAGGGGATTGTTTTAGTCCATATAAAGCCTTTTTCAATCTGCAAACAATGTTTGTATCATCTCTCAACTTGAATCCTTCTGGTTGTTCAATGTAAACTTCTTCTTTCAGTTCTCCATTCAAAAATGTTGATTTCACATCCATCTAATAGACTTTGAAGTTCTTGAATGCTGCAAATGCCAAGAACATCTGGTTTGCCTCCATTATGGTGACCAAGGTAGAAGTTTCATCAAAGTCAATTCCTTCAATCTAAGTGTATCCTTTTCAAACCAACCTTGCCTTATTTCTTATCACCTTTCCATCTTCATCGAGCTTGTTTCAGAATACCCACTTAATTTCAATCACATTCTTGTCTTCCAGTCTATTGACTAACTCCCATGTCTGGTTTTTCTTAATCTAATATAGTTCTTCTTTCATTGCCTTCATTTAGTTATGATCATTATAGGATTCTTCTACTATATTTGGCTCAATTTTAGATAGAAAGCACAACAAAACCTATTTTTGTGTTGCTTTGATCCATGTGATAACACCTTTTCTCTTGTCTTTAATTATCTATTCTTCTGGGTGATTCTTTCTGACATACCTTGGAGTTTTGGATACAGATGCTAGAGTATCTTGATCATTCTTTTCTTCACTCCTTCTTTCTTCTTTCTTTTCCTTTTCTTCAGACTCATCTGATTCATATAATGCTGCTATTTCTGAATCATTTGAAGTATTCTCATCAACCTTTACGCTTGTACTTTCAACAATTTTATTCAATCTTTTTTTGTAACATCGATGAGCTTTTCTCTTTGATGAATAGCCCAAGAATATGCCTTCATCTTCTCTGCTGTCAAAATATCCAAGATTATCCCCATCTCTCTGGATAAAGCACTTGATTCTAAGACTGCAATATTTTACTGTCGAAGTTCTACCATACCATAGTTCATAAGATGTCTTACCATAATTTCTTTGATACAATTTTTTTTAAGAGTGTATGCTGTTGTATGAACTGCTTCTTTCCAATAAAGTTCCAGTTACTCTACTCCTTTTATCATGGTTCTAGCTACTTCTTGTATAATTCAGTTAATTCTTTCAACCACACCATTTTGCTGAGGTGTCCAGGGAGCTAATAACTATCTTTTGATACCATGCTTCTCACAAAAGTCATTGAACTCATCTAAGATGAATTATCCTCGTCTGTCAGATCTTAAACACTTGATCTTCCTATCAACCTCATTTTCAACTTTCTCCTTGAATATATTGAACTTTTCTAGTGCTTCAAATTTCTCTCTCATAAATGCAACCCGAGTCATTCTAGAATAATCATCAATCAATAAAATGAAATACCTCTCACCTTGAAAGCTCCTTGTCCGAGTTGGGCCACAAAGATCTGTGTGGACCAAATCCAGTATTCTAGTGGATGAGTACTCCTTTCCTCTAAATATTCTTCTAGTCTACTTTCCTATTTGACAATCCCTATAAATGTTATTCTCCGGTTGGGTCAATCTGGGCAGGTCTCTTACTACACTCCTTGAACTGATCTGTATCAAGTTGTCAAAAATTTTATGACACATCCTTCGGTGCCATAGCTACCTATCATCAATTTGTAATATCAAGCAATTTTTTATAGCTCCTTCCAATTGGTACATTTTTCAATTTGTCCTTCCATCTACAATGACCGTTACGGACTCCTTTCGGATCTCACATCCATTATCCTGAAAAATAACATTATATCCATTTTTGTACATTTGCCATACACTCAAGAGATTATGATGTAAACCTTTCACATAATAAACATTGTAAGTACTATGCTTTCCATCAAAAGAAATTGAACCAATACCAACAATTTGTGATGTCTGGTCATCCCCAAGCCTAACTGAACCTCCATCATATCTTTCCAATTTTATGAATTTACTTTTGTCTCTAGTCATATGATTTGAACATCCACTATCAATGAACCATTCATTCTTATCTCTTCTAGCATGAAATGAATTAGCAACAATATTAGAGATATCAAACTTAGGAACATCCTTTTCTACTAGAAACAAGCAATCACCATCCTTATATTCTGCTTCATCATCTGAGATACCATCATCGTCCTTAACATAATAGGCCTTCTTATTGAATTTTCCTTTGTTTTCCTTAAATTTTTGTCTAGTTCCCTTTTTCGGACATCTAGTTGCAATATGACCAATCTTAGCACATCTAAAACATTTAAAGGGTAACATACCTTTGTACTTGTTGGCGACTTTCTTTAGTTTCATCATGAAGTTTTCTTCTATCTCGTCTTGCTCTCTTCATCATACGAACCATCCTTAGATGCTTTGAATATTGTCTCTGAGTCGTCTATGTGTTTTCCAAGCTTTCTTACTTCAAATGCAGTCAAGGTGCCAAAAAGATGTTCTCTAGTGAAAGTCTTTGGATCATAGGTTTCTTCAATAGTTGAGATCTTGTCACTATAACTCACTAGTAAAGTCATCAAGATTTTGTTAACAACATATACATCACACAAAGTGCCTTGGAGTTCTCTAATTTCATTCAAAACATTTTCAACCTTCTCAAAATAGCTTACAATGTCCTCTCCCTCTTCCATCTTCAAGTTTTCATACCTTTTCTTATCTGTTAGCCTCTTTGTCAACTTAACTCATTTCCTTCATAAATGTCTTTTAGCTTTTGGCAAACCTCATAAGTAGTGTTCAAAGAGATAACTTTTGTTAATCCAATTTTTGATAATAAACTAAAGATAGCATACCTTGCCTTTTCATTCTCTTCATAGGCATTAATATCTTCCTAGAGTGTTAAGACCACTGGTAGAACATACTTAGTCTCCATAGCCTTCCAAGTGTTGTAACCTAGAGAAACCAGATAACCACGAGAATCCAGATAACCTCTCATCTTCACTTTCTAAAAACTGTAATCGGATCCTTCAAAGATAGGTATGATCATTTTTGTATCATCGGATTAGGATCTACCTTAAGTTGTTATGCTCTATATCAAGGGACCCCAAATATGATACCAGTTGTTAAATATCCAGAAAACTGAGAGAGGAGGTGAATCACTTGACAATAATAATCACTTTATAACTTTATTTTTTCAAATCTAGAACTATTAATAGAATTAATAAAATAGATAAACACTAAAGCACATGCACATATCAGATCAAACACATGAGACACCAGAATTTATGTAGAAAACCCAAGAAGGGAAAAACCATGAAGAATGTAAATTCTCAATATATAAACACAAGTTAAGGTAGCACTGGTTGAGGTGATTTTTATAAAGGGTGGCTCACTATCGAGGTGCTCACAGCAAGCAAGCTCATTGCCCAAAAAGGCTCACTACCCAGAAAGGCTCATTGTTGGAGGGTTTACTGCTCAGAAATGTCTCACTACTGAAGAATAAAGAAAGATAAAGAGAATCCACCATTGAAACATAATCTACACATCTAGAACTGATTTCATTAACAATTCACAATACAACTCTTAAAGCATCAACTAGATTCCTTCAATCTTGCATGTCTTCAACACAAAAGCCATATCTCCACTCATCTAGATCAACCTCTATATATACTCTCATAATTCTCAATGTCGACTAAGGCATAGATCTAAAATAGGTCTCCACTAACTATTCTAGTGGTGGGAAGGAATGAGAAGTAGGCCACATTACACCATTCCTCATTGAACAAATCAACATGCTACATACATCTCCAAAGCCATACCCAAAAACACTTGTGCATGATATACAATCTCTAGTCCAAAACCTTGAACTTTGAACCAATCTGAACCCAAAGATAATACTGAGAAACATCTTCTGAGAAACCAAACTCATTCGATAAAACTAGGAAACCTTAAAGCATTCTACCCATCATACCATATCATGTCCTAAAGGATTTGACCATCAACATCACATACATACCTATCTTCCACTGTTGCTCAATATATCACATCCAAACCTAACCAGGCCAAATTATTTGACATCAATGACAACACAACATGCAATGCTAACACTTCCTTCTTAGGGTTATACAATTCAAATTTCCTCATCTCAAAGGTAGTGATAGAACCATAGAGTTAATCCATTGTGTACTTATCCAAATCCTCATTTTCCTCAATAATAAATAATTTAAAACTATAATATTTGGGAAGAGATCTAAGTATATTTTTCACTTCATCTTCATCCAATTTTCCTCCAATACCTCTGATTCCATTCTCTATCTTTGTTACCTAGTATATATAGCCTTCAATGTTTTCCTCTTTTGACATTCTTAGATTCTCAAATTTACATTTTATGTTCTACATCTTGATTTGTCTTATTTTTTCATCTCCTTCATAAATATTGCTAAGATTGTTCTCCCAAACATCTTTAGTAGACTTGCAGTGCATTACATTCACAAGTTTTAAGTCTACCAAACCACTAATAATTGTGTTTCATGCCTTTGCATTTTTGTCATTTAACCTGATCTTATTTGGATTAGTTGTAGGAGTAGAAGGATTAGTATAACCATCAGCTATAGTGTTCCAGATCCTGAATCCCATAGAGACCAAATTTGGCTCCATCCTTAGCTTCTAAGAGGTGTAGTTTGTACCATCAAACTGAGGTATTTTGTAATATCCATCTTGTACCATCCCTGATCTTCCTCAAGTACTTAAGACTCTTCTAGAGGAAATGATGACAATTGTTGAACACACCCTAAGATTGAGAGGAGGGGTGAATTAGTCTTGAGAAGTCACTTAATTATTTTTAATCACAACTTGCCATTCAATTAACCCTTAATCTGATTAGTAACAATGAAAGGTAAAAAAAAGAACACCATGCATAAGAGAATACTAGAATTATGTGGAAAACTAAAATAGGGAAAAACCATACTGAGAGTTAACTCACAATATATGAACAAGATTACAGTATTTGTTTTAGGCTCACTACCAAGGAAACTCACTACTCCTAGATGGACATGCACATTGAGGTGCACTACCCTAGAGCAAGATACAAGGGACTTGCAGGATGAGACTCACCACCTTAGGGAAAGATACAAAAAACTTGCTAGGGAGACTCACTATCTCTAATCAAGGTATATGAACAAATGAATCAAGATGAAAATGCCTTCAACAACAGTGCTTCCTGTGATCTCCTTTGAATGTAGTTTCTAACACAAGCAACTATTAAAAAATTCAACATCAATACATGCACCACACACTTTTTCAATCTCAAATTTTCATTTTCACTTTCCACTCCGATTCACACACTCATTAACATTGATTTTATCTTCAATATATATCATCCTCTTCATCATAAAACACCAATTAGGTCAACCAAGAATAGGGAAAAAACATGAGTGCTATCAAGTCAACCATCAAACATAATTGTGGTGAAAGTGGTCTAATCTAGGAGATATAAATGACCTAAAACATCATATTACATCTTTCTAAGATACCCTAAACATCACACACATGTTGGTGCACGTCCTCCAAATTTGGCAACAAGATAGCGTGTAGATAAACCATGTGGCCCATAACCAGTCATCCTGAAAACATATATTTCAAATGAATTATATCAATGTGGATCCCCACATGCCAAAGTAGGACCCAAATACAACTCAACACAATCTCCATTGCAAGCCTAGATCCTGAAAGACATAGCATAAGAAGGAGAACAAACTCTATTGGCCAAACCATAACACTTACCTTGAAACACCAACACCATACCCAATGCGGCACCAAATACACCTTCTAACAGCATGCAAAGCACATAAGGACATTCCTTGAACACCCCACAACATTCTCAAATACTTATTTCCCACCATCGCATTAAAACATGTTGGTGCAACACAAAACTAGTATAGGACACTTCATTCTTGAAGGCCAGAGGACATAGTCATGAATAAAACATCATTAATTATACTTGCAATACACTTTAGCACCAAAAACATGAACAAAGACATAACAAAAATATTATAAGCATGTAAAACATGCTACAACAACATAAATATCAAGGTGGAGAAATGTAGAGTTTTTTTTCAGACCAATCGTGATAGCCATCTAGACTACCACTAAATTGTAATTACCAACCACATCAATTGCAACACCAGGGATGCAAAAAGATAGGAGTACAACATCCATCAAGAATACACATTGCATTAAAATCTGCAAGGGAATATTATAAAATGTTGGCATTATATTGTCATTGATGTCAACCGGTATAAGGTGGCAAACGATATGGGAGAAGTTTGTGCAGTATTGTCATTGATGTCAACTGGTATTATTGTCATGGATGTCAATTGACAATATGTGCAGTTGAGTCCAACTATGATGCAAGCTAGATTCACTGATATACAAGTTGATGGATGGGTATGAAGAAACCGGAATCCAGTGAACAAGTGGACGAACATGTTAGTATACATGTTGGTACTAACCGGTAAGACTATAGTGTGAATAGGCCACCGATATGATAGTATGATGCAATCTAGCAGGACTCTCATAGGTAAATGATGTTGTCCCTGGAAGAAGAGAAGATTGAAGAAGGAATGTTTCCTAAGGATTGTAGGGAAGTTTCATCTACCGAATAATAGGGATGTCACTCCATTAGCCAGTAGGTGACATAGATCCTCCTACACCGGTGTTTAGTAGTTGAAGTGCAATTGTCTATTCCTCCCATCGGTAAGTGATAATACCTTGCTTATCCCACAACATACATGGCATGCATCATGACTCTTCGGGATAAGATAGTCAAAGTAAGAAAGGGCAGGTAATGGGATGCATAGACTGGATGACCAAAGCAAAATATGAGGATGCCTCTACTGGTTGAGATCTGAGATGTACACCAGATCAGCATGTGAAGTCAAGATGTGCTATAGGGATAGAGAAGGAAGAGTTGAGATGATGGGTTTGCCATTTTAGAAAACCAGTTGAGAGAAAAATATGTTAAATGAAGATTAATATCTATAGTTATACACTTGGAGTTACCAAGGTTCAGGTGGAGATTCTTGTTGCCAACGATGGAGATGGTTGGAGGTTTACAACATGAAGTCATCTAGTGTGCCAACCGGTAAACAAGGTTACTGACATGCAGCTAAGTGAACTGTGAGAACTGATATGCTTGATGACTGGGAAAAAGTGATTCACTGGAAAGACAGTTATGAAAAGATGGTTAACCGACAAGGTATGATGTACCGGTAAGGTTAGAGGACTGGTAGGCATTTACCGATTGAGTTTTTGGTTGGTGATCCTGTCTAAACCGACATAGAGGTCTAAGATGAGGTGGCTATCGACAAAGACGCCACATGGAGTTGAAGTGGCAAACATGCAGAGATCAGTGAAGTGTCGTGTTGGTGAAGTTATTGGTGTTGGTCGATATTAAATGTTGACTGCGACAATCATGGGGGAATTGCATAAGTGTGTGGCTCAAGACAAATCAAAGAATGCCCCCTAGTGAGTTGATCGAAGTAGGAGATCTAATCAACTTATCAACCTAGAAAAGATAACCGCGAGATCATTTTATGCGATGGATAGAAGTGGGTTGGTGACCAGTCTGTCGTATTTGCTAAACATAGCAAATATGTATTGGAAGTTGCAAGATTGGCAGCGATGGATGATTTGTTGTAGGTCCACAATATCAGAGAATATATTTGATTGGATCTAGTATGCCAAATTGTTTAGTGAGAAAACCCTAGCGCACCAAGGTTCAAACTCATGTGTTGGCGGGAAATCTCTTATATATTTATGCTGATCAAATATTGAAGGGACTATGCTAGTTGGTGAAGAAGAGTGATCTTGAGAAAATTAGAGAGCATATAAGACTGAGAAGATTCAAGGAACTCAGATCTGAAGTAGAGATCCATCAAGGAAGGTAAAACCAGTGAGAGGGTTTAGCAGTGGCTTAACTGGCAAGATCACTGTAACTGGTAAACTACAAAGTGATTTGCAGAGGTGGAATCAGTGGTGTTCAATCCAGCTAGAAGGTAGTGCAGAGTGAATCAATTGTATGTGTGTATGGAAGAAAAGATCTGGAAGGTAGAGAGCAGAGAAAGGATAAATAGATGAGCAGAGTAATCGACAGCAAGTATATGATCTGACTGTTCATCCAACGGGCAGAGGTAGAACCAGTGTGTCAGCAATAGTAGGTGAAGGTGAGAAGAGAGATAGAGAGAAAGATAGAAGGAAGAGTAGGAGTCAATCAATAAGGCATAGGAGGTGAGAAACCAACAGGGTAAAGTGTATTCAGTGATTGCAAGATTCACTTGTAATCAGATTATAAATTTTGCATTTGATTATGTTCATTGTTGATCACTGAGTTCGAGCTTGGTACAAGGGTTGGAGCTCCTTGGGTTGGTGCCCTAAATTAGGGGTTGGTTCCCTAAATAAAGAGTGGTGCTCTTTCGGTTGGTGCCCTAACTATTGTAACTGATATTTTATTGTAAGGTTGAATTGGAGCAGTAGACTCTAGCAACATTTCTCACCGAGGTTTTTCCTATCTTGGGTTCTCCTCGAATATACTAGTGTCATGTGATGTACTTTTGTGTGTGCTTTCTTTGTGTTATCTTTCCTTCTCTTACCGGTAAGTTAAATTGGCTTTAGTATTGATAATCGGTAATCTCTCTTTGTATTAAGAGGTTAATAAATTGGAACCACTGATTCACCCCCCTCTCAGTGACATATTGTGTTCAACATAAAATTCACAAGAATGCAAATCATTCTTCCAATTTGTCTTCAACATACATTTTTGCAAACCCTTATTTCATCAATCTTCCAAAGAGAAGAATGTCTTGGGAACCTCAAATTATCACATGGGATAAATAAATAGAGACAAGACATAATCCCATGAAATACATAAGATCATCATAGCTACTTGTTTTCCAAGCTTGTAATCCTCATCTTAGTTGTAGCATAGAAATTAGGAATCATCAAAACATAAATAGATCAATCAAAAACACAAGACATGATAGCATAATCAAAGGAATACTCATTGCAATGAACCTAATTCTAAAGCACATTCAATGAAGGTATGAAAATGAAGCATTCAAAAGAAAACATTATGCAAACCAGATTCAAGATTGAATACTCCTTCCATGCGGCTCCATTGTTGTTCTTTCCTCTTCAATAATTTTGTGGATCTCACCTACAAGTGCTCACACAATTGAAAGCAAAAAGGCTCAAGAGTACTAGAAACGAAAGTTCGGTAAAAAATTCGAGATTCATGAAGGGATTGATTGAAGAAAATTATCCAATTTATAGAGAAATTGGAGAAATCACAAAATTGGCATGATGCAATTCAAATGGAAATTGCAAATCAATATGACAAATTATGACAAATTATGCACTTTCCATGCACAATTTGATTGATTGACAATTTGATGACAAATTATGACACATTCTATGTCAAAATTGATTGATTGTCAATTATGACAATTTATGACAAATTGAAATGTCATTCCCATAGAATTAGGAGATGAAATAGGAGGAATTTGAAATTAGACATTTGAGAAATTAGAAAATTGAAATTGATGAAAATTAGGAAATTGGAATTAGAAATTGATGAAAAATAGGATTTAGGAATTAGTGAATTAATTAATAATTTTTCATTTATTAATCAATTCACAAAGAAGAATAATTAGCCAATTAAATAAAGATTTAATTGTAATAAGAAGACTTAGGATTAACAAGTAATTTAGTAATCCTAGAGGAAGAAATGGCGAATTAGGTTAAATGACTAAATCATAAAACCCTAGAAGACGAATTAGAAATGCGAAAATGACAATTAGGTCTTGATTAAAGATAATTAATGTCATGATTTGATTTTGATAAATGACCAATGCGACAAAATGATTGAGAAAATGCGCCAATTAACGAGGAACAATGACAAATTGATCCAAATTGACATAATTGAGACAGACAACGATCGATGACAAATCGGTCGCAAAATAACAAAATTGACAAGTGGACAAGGATCGACAACAAAATGGATTGCAAGATGACAAGATTGAACATGACAACGATCGATGACAAATCGATCGTTAAAATGACAAGCTTGAAGGATTGATGATAAATCGACGAGATTGAAAAGAGGACAAAACCCTAATTAGGATTGACGATGTCCAAAATGATAAGATTGATGATAAGATTGATAAGAGGACAAAACCCTAATTAGGATTGACGATGTCCAAAATGATGACAAATAAGCATGCTCATTGATGCAATAAGATAAAATCGATCAAAATCATGACTGGATAATGTTGTTGACAAGACCAAATTCGAGGACGAGATGATTGAAGAATGTAGAAGAATGACTCAATGTTCACAAATGATAAAGACCAAATGCGTGACATAGGAGAAATGTTAATGCGACGCAAAAACCTAAAATGAGGCAATGCGCAAATGTTAAAGTATGACCTCGCAAGCGTTGACCATTTTTAAGTGTCAACATTAGTATTTCTAATTCTCATCTTAATGTATCTAATTCTTATCTTATTATATAATCATTATGCTTCTAATTCTCTTCTAAATTATTTTTATTCTCATCTCAATGCATCTAATCTTAATATACCATCTTTTTTATCAACATCATATCAAAACATCATGCTAAGTGTAGACATTAGACACCAAGAAGGTGGACATCCACAACATAGAATATTTGCAACCATTATCCATCTAGCACCGAAAACACCTCACAGCTGCCAACAATCTCCTCATACTCTGATAATTATTATACTGGTCAACACATAATTGCAGGTGACATCAATGATAATAATTGCCAACATAATCACCTATATACAGGCAACGTGGTAGTTATTATTTTATTACGATAAGTGGAGGAAGAGTTTGTTGAACTTTGTGTTATCATGCATATCAAAGGTGTGATGTCAAAGGAGTTAGTAGATCAGTGAGAATCAAATATAATTATTTTTGACATGATATGATTAAGAATTTGAGTTTTGTATTCACAAGCTATATTGTATAGCTCTCTTAATGTTATTATTATGATGTGGTTTGGGTAGTTCCTAATTGAATAATATATGTGATGTTGTCTAGAAGCATTTACGATATGCTTTTGAGGTTTGTTGCCCAAGAGAAACATGTTAATTCAGCTGTATTGTCATGGTGGTAGGTTCCACATCCTATCATATTTGAGTGTTATGACCTACATTTGGAAGTTAAGAATACATATGACACATCATATTCTAGAGTTTTAGTGGTTGAGATTTAACAAACATAATGTTAGAAGTGACAAATTGTTCATTGTGCTTGTTTTCTTACTGTGTTGATGTTTTGGTTTGATTCACAAGAGGATTGTAATGTGTGCTTGTTGGAAGTAGCATGTTGATGTAAATTGGGGCTAGTATGGTATGTGTTGAGTAACACATAACATGCCCCTTCTTTAAGAGTAATGTGTGTGGTTTTGAATTGATCTTATTACAAGTTTGGTTTAAGGTTTATTTTTATGTCCAACTTGTAGATGTAATAATATTGTTCTAAGATGACATATTAATGTAATGATCATTATAAATTAGATTTATTATTGATCTAGGTTTATTCATTGTGTGAGTGTTAATGTGTAAATCTCAAAAGTGTGGTCACTGTGCGAGTATGTGGGTAATAATGTGTGAGTATCATCTTAATCATTATGTGTAGTTTGATTTGAAGATCATATTTACTATGAGTGGAAGTTATGTTGTTGATCAGATTAGAAACAAGATGAGTATTTAGCCCTGAAGGTTCACATTTCATATCTCTTGTATTTTGATAAGATTGGTCTTTCACATGCGGATTTGGTGCTCATATCTTTGATTAGATGATTGGTGTCTTCTGTAGGTTGGTCCTTGCAAGTGTAATTGAAGATTATTGTATCCAATAATTTGATGCCTACTTCATGTTGTAATTTATTTATTATTTTGTGATTCTATATTTCAATAGTAGATCCTAGTTGCTATTCTCACCGAGTTTTTGCTTTTTTGGGTTTCCACATAAATTTGGTGTTCATTTGTGTGGGGGTATATGTGCCTATTTTGGTAAATATCATTGTCATTAAGAAAAAAATAGTAAATGCTACTTTGATGAATTTAATGTCTAGAGAAGTTATTAATGATAAGTAATATTCAATCAAGTTGAAATTGACATATATTGATTCACCCCTCTCTTAGTGAATTGGTGGGCTTAACAATCGATATCAAAGAAAGGTTCCTTGGAACATGATTTATAGATTGAGGTTAGATCCACGATGGCACAATCAATGGCTTAATAAGGTCTATCTTCAAACAAGGAACCACTTTTTATGGATTCAATTTATTAATTTGAAGAGTAGGGATGTAAGCATTTTGATGGCTTTAGAGTTGTTGTTTGGAAATCAATTATGGATGAATATGAATTTCCTAAAAGTACCCCAAGAGATAAAGCCAAAAAAGAAGGCTTGTGAGAATAATTCTAAGACAAGAAACACTAGTCTATGTGGTTTATCTAACTCTATGCTTGTGAAGATTATGAATTACAGGATTGTGAAGGAAATATGGGTCAAGTCGCACAACATTTATGGAGATGACAAGGTCAAAAAATCAAAGCTTCAAATCTATTGAGGTCAATTTGATAGTAAAAAAATGAAGGAAGAGGAGAAAATTTCTATATCCCCATTTCACTTTGATGAAGTTCTCAACTCTATTATATAGGATTTGGTCACTTGAACTGAAAGATACATTGACTATGAAAAAAGGTACTCATATCTCTCTCCACAAGGTTTGATGCTAAGGTTTTTGTAGTTGAAGAAGCTAGATATGTGAATACACTAACTATGGATGAGTTGCATGGAATTATGACTACTTATGAGATGAGAATTGATGCTGACAAATTATGAAGGAAAGAGGTGGCATTCAAAGTGTCTAAGAAACAAGAAGATATAGATTCTAAGGATGATTCATATCTAGAGGAGTCAAAAAAATTAAAAAAGTTACAAAGAGTTTCCAAAAAGTATAAAGGTAAGTTGTCTTTTAAATGTTTCAATTGTGGATAAGTAGGATATTTCATGGCCAAGTGTCCGTGTAGGGATTCTTATAATGATGATCAAAAGAATGAAAGGAATCCTTTCCAAAAATGAAGAATTTTTAGAATAAACAAAAAGATTTCTTCACTAGTGAGGAAATTTATTCATCGGATGATGATGATCAATGCACTTTTGGGAATGAGGGGGAAAAGGCTCTATTAACAACTATATAAACTACTAAAGGTGATATAGGAGGAATGAAGTGTAGAAATAAATATGAAGAGGTGGATTCCATGGAAGAATCATATTGTTTTGGAAAAGAAATTAAGAGACTGAGGAAGAGGATTGCAAGTTATCTCAAAACCTTAAGAAAAAAAAAAGATGGTCGTTAACTTGAAGATACAAGTGGAAGAAGCAAAGAGAATTGAACAAGTTATGACACAAAGGTTTCTTTCAAGAGACAATAATTGTGATAGATTTGATATGTAAATTGTGACATTGACAAAGGATCTGGAAATAAAAATAATTAGCAAAAAATAAAGTTTTGAAAAACCAATGAGATCTTCAATTAGATCATAAAAACTCAAAGATTTACACATATAAAAAATAGTATTAGATTCACTAAGTATAGAAGAATAGGGTGATAGAGCAGTCCATGAAATAATGATTACTGAGAATTCGAAAGAGAATGGAACTAAGAGTTCAAAATCTGAACAAATCTTTGCAACCAAAGAGAGAAATAAGGTGGATGATGGTTTCACTCAAGTGCAAAGATAGAATAGAAGATCCAAAAGACAAGTTTCAAGAGATCAAGCATACAATACCACGTTCAATTATTAATTTTTTGGTTATTGTTTGAATTGCAATCAATTTGATGATAAGGTTGTGAATTGTAGGAAGGTTTTGACAAGAAGAAATAAATTTTTTATCAAAAAAAAATTTCACCTTTGTTTGATTTCAATATTATATGTCATAAGTGCAACAATTTTGGACATGCTGCAAGAAACCACAAAATAATTTTTGAGTCCTACTAAGCTAGATGCAAAAGACTAAATAAATTAGAGTTGTGATATTGATAAGCTTTGGAAAAAGAAATCAGAATGAAAAATGTTAGACAAATCCATGGTTTGTCAAACTGAACTACTTGTTCATAAGGAGAAAAATCTATGGATCATTGGTAGTGGATATTCAAGTCAAGTGACTAGAGACAAGAGAATTTTCATGAATTTCAAGAAGTTTGATGGAGGAGCTATAAATTTTGGTAATAACTTTGTTCCTAAGAATATTGGCAAGGGTACTTTGAGTCTTTATTGTGGAAAGAAATAAACTTATGATGTCCTATATGTAGAAGGTTTGAAACACAATCTTGTAAGTGTGAGTTAGATGTGTACAATAAATGCTATAATATTTGATTCAATCAAAAGGGTTGTGAAATTAAAAAAATTGATATTGAAGAATTAGTTATAGAAGGAAGAAAGACTAATTGTGAAGTGTATCATCTTAGTGAATTCAATGGGTAAAATTATTTTTCCATATAGAGGGAATAAAGTTGGTTTTGGCACAAAAGGTTGGGATGCATCAATTTTGATGAGCTTGTGAGGATTGATCCAAAAGTATGGTAAGAGACATGCCTAAGATCAAGAAGCCTCCATTTACTTGTTTCAAACCATATCATGAGGGTAAGAAAACAAATACCATATTTCCTACCAAGGAGTATTCCACTACAAAGCCACTAGATCTTATCCATATAGATCCATGTGAACCAATGAGGACAAATGGTCTACAAGGTGACAAATATTTCATGATGCTTATTAATGATTATTCTAGAATGACTTGGATTACTTTTCTAAAAGAAAAAATAGAAGCATTTGAGAAGTTTAAAGCATTTAAATCCATGGTACAGAATGAGACAAGTAAAACTATCAAATGTTTAAGATTAGATAGAGGTCAAGAATTTACTTTTGATAGATATGAATAATTTTGTGAGATGCATGGAATCTAGAGATAATATTATGCTTGTAGGACCCCTCAGCAAAATGGAGTAGAAAAAAGAAAGAACCAAGTTGTACAAGAGATGATAAGAACAATTTAGAGTCAAGAAAAGTTAACGGATATTTATTGGAAATAAGTTTTTAATATTACAATATACATTTTAAACATAGCTCAAATGAAGAAAAAATTACAAAGACTGCATATGAGTTGTAATGCCCACCATGAAAACCCTAGAGAAATAAACACATAATCTCATTACTCCAATGCATCAACTACGTAATCTCATTACTCCACAAGAAATACATATATAAGTTATACATGATCACATAAAACCAAAGTACACAAGAATAAATAATTCAAAATAACACAAACAATTTTCCCTAGGGTATCATAACATCATTACTTAACCACAACATCAATAAGGAAATATGCAACAACTAGCAATGAGTCCTATTCAAATTCATACTTACAATAATAGTCAATTCACCATACATAACATAGAAAGGTAAACATATAAAATTCGATAAGTATCTTTCAATATTAATAATGTCTCTAACTCTTACATCCATCACTACATAAGTCATCATTACAATATTTATTACATCATGTTCAAGGTAATCATTATAAATCTACATTATCTACTTCAAATAGGAAATCATGATAGACAACTGCTCCAAGAATCTAAGGTACTAGATCTGAAGATGAATAGTAGCATCCTTCACACTCATGAACATCCAACAAAGAGAAAATATCCCAATGGAAGAAGGCATCAACCACCTGACCATGAGGAACCAAAAGGAACCACCCCCCATGCTCTGGAGAATGATATAAGGCCACACACATAATAAGCTTATAATGATACCTATCTCCCAAAGAAACACAAAATACAAACATGATAAAGATAACAAAGACTACCAACACAAGATATAGGCTCAAAGCATAAAACAAAGTTTGAGACCAAGGACACAAGTAGGGGAAAGTGTCATCACATGCCGTCATCAAGGTTATACTAGCAGTTTCTTTGGACCCCAATGCCAAGTGACATCCATGCAAAACCAACTCTACCTCTCATGAAGACAAAGGAGTACAATCATGCCACCAAGGCCTTCGTAATATCATCCTGAGCCTAAACTAGCACTCTAGGCCATGAGTGGGGCACCATAATTATCTTATTAATATGAAAACTACCCAACCCCTAATTAATTCATTAAGGTTATCACTTATTTAAACATAAGATACTCCCAACAAGATATCCTGGTAGGCACTTATGGGCCCTGACACTCACTTGGAAGCCACTCCCCCTAACATGCTCCTAGGGTCTTGAAGCAATCACCGGTGATGAGGGACCTCAAGGAGATTAGTCGAAATCGGTCAGCAAGAATAAACACAATGGAAACACATAGATATGATGGAGGCAATGTAGAACATATATTTTTATTGCATGAAATTCAATTACATCCAACTGGTAACAACCGGGTTACAACATACCGACACATAGGCTTGGTAGAATAGGTCACATTAGGACCTTGAATCAAAAGATCTATCTTCTAAGAACAGTCTATCTATTTGATACTTCTTTATTTTGAATTGATTATATTCTAAAGTATGATTACAAATATGTATATCGATCCAAAGGATCGAATCGGCCCAAAAAAGATCAAAACCCGAAGAACAAGACCTAACGTGCAAAATGAACAATGTCAGCTTCCGCCAAGAGATTCCTCTGAAAAATCCAAAGGATGAAACGTAGAAAGTCGGTCACACACCAAGCAACATAAAGATCAATTCCCAAGGCTTCGCAAGCTTTAGAATGGGTTTTGGTAGATCAACAGAATAGGTCTCAGGCAACCGGTAACAAAGGAACAACTAGGATCAAGAAACTATCCAGGAAATTGGTAGTTATATCTTGTTGGAAAGTGATCCAAATGAGATGTAGTCTGAAAGAAAGAAAGATGATCAAGTCTTCAAGTAGAATCCAACTCCACAGGATCCGGTGAGCCAAAACTGGGACATGCAGAAAGGAAAACTGAAACTACAAACAAAACAGAAAGGAAATGTTTTTGGTTGATGCAAGATTGTTGTGAACCGGGGATGCTCCTACATCAGGTCTAGGGTTAAATATAATCATCTAAAATGCATAATCAATTGGTTCCCACATAAGAATATTAACCAATATAGTTAGCTGATTTCTCAAACATATAATTTCAGTAGAAACATAACATAAATTTCCACAAAACCCAAATATCCAATTCTTGAAAGTTACCACAAGGAAAAAAAAGTTTGAAAACAAGTCTTTGGTCTAACTCATACTCACACAAATCCCGAAATATAATCAAAAGATAAAAGACCATATAGTAGCGCATTTAAACATTGTTTTATCACTTTCACATGTTCTTTTAGCACTTTCATAGATTCTTATAGCGCTTTTATAACCTAAATTAGCGCTTTCACAACTCAGAGTGACACATCCATCACTCAGTTTAGCACTTTTGTTACACGGGTTGATGCATACATGAAACAAAATAGCACATATGTTCAAAATGTAAAATACGTCACATAAATAATGTAAAGTTCATAAACAAACTTATAGAAATCTAAGACAAGCTTCGACAACACCTGGAACAATCTGAAAAAGAAGCGTATAACAATCAGAAACCAAATTAAATAATCGCAAGGTAGAAAATGAATCCACATAAGTAGTATAAACAATCACAAAATGGAAAACACATTTACAAATATGATTCTCGACAAACACCAATCATAGATAATCTCAATTCTCTCATACACAAAAGGTTTAATATTGATTTTAAAACACCAAGATAATCTCTCAGCAAGAATCACAAAGTATTGGGATTGAAAACATAAATAAATCCTTCCAATACACAAAAAATGTACACACAAACGAATCTCAACAAGAACCCGAAAAATCCCCATGCATAGTAAATGAAATTTTGATAATAATATTACCCAAATTTCGTGAAAAATTCAAATGACAATTTAAAAACTCAAAGTAGAAAATATTTTCCTTTCAAAATCAAAATACGCAAATTATAAATAAGGAGAATCACCAACCTAGAAATAAGAAGAAATATGTTCGAAGCACACCCACAATTTGGAAAGATGACAATCTCCTCAACCCTTTCCAACGTACATCACAACAACAACGAAAATTCTAAGACACAACCCACAACCGAACAATTCAAGCCCAAAAAACTCCTTTGAAATTTGAAAGCAATTCTTATTTCAATGCAATCCAAAATCAACAAAATTTCTCTAGAAAAATATTACTGGCAACTCAAAATTCAACCCAAACAATAATAATGCAAATCCTCTCTAAATATTCTCCAAAAAACTCAAATAGAAATTTCAATGCAAACATAAGGCTCACTCCACTTCCACCTTTGAAAACAATTAAAATAATAATTACTAGATAAAAGTCCAAATTCGATAATAAAATAAAGTGAAAATAAATTTACAACTAAATTCCTAAATAGATATAAAAGCTCCAATAATATGACTCCAATTAATAATCAATTAATGATATATAATAAACTCGCAATAAATACTATTTATGAATTAATTAATAACCATAATATAATAATTTTTTAAAAATACCGCTTAACTCTTACAAACAACCTAACCCAACTACTATAATTGAGAAGACATCAACTAAGTCTAGGATGTGATAAGACTTTATATCATTCTCCATTCAACTTGTCATTGGGATTAGAGACACGCTCAAACCTGTGAAACTAGGTGGCATCGATGTCTAGTACCTGCATCCTACATAACACCAAATGCCTTTGCACTATATATATACACATATATACAGTCATAGAGTAGACACATAGGCAGAAACATAATCGCAACCTCACACCCTACTCGCACTGAGTGGTATGACATGATGCCTTCCACATCCATACAATACATCATTATATTGACGCATCATCATCAATAACATCATCATATCCAATATAATCATGAAGTAAAGTTAGCACCTAACACCAGAGTAGCTATTGAAGGCAGGGTGACAAATTGCCACTATGTCGATAGACCAAACTATTCTGACAGAGGAAAATGAAGAGAAGACTCCTTGGCATGTTTATCGGAATAACATATGTCAATTTTTTGAAGGACTGTGGGTATGTGATTTCAGAGTAACCTATGCCAATGAAGTTTGTCACAGTGGAGTATGCATTTTGGAGTACCTATTCTGATAAAGAGAGGTTGATTGTATGTCATCAGAATGACTTGTTCGATCATTCTAACATATTTTTCCTATGCCAATAGTTATGGTTATTCCGATGTTCTCATTTGGCTTGGAGGCTCTTTGTTCGGGATAGCCTATGGTGATAAGGGAAATCAAAGGAGAGGTTCTCATTGGAGTAACTCATGCCAATGAAAGGAAACAAAGGCATCACAAGGTCATTGGGATAGGTTGTGAAGACAAAATAGATGTGAGTTGTCTGCTCGATAGTTAAATTAATTATGATAGCAAGTGAACAATGTGACATTGGGATAACTATAGTGGGGTCTTGTCAATATACATGATTTATTGTTTTCACAACCCTATCTTGCTTTAGGACATCCATCAAGAACTTCATAGACTTCATGGGCATTGTGAGAGTCTGCAATAACACTGACATCTTCATCAAGCATCTGATCCATCAACCTGATCACTGTGATCTCTGCAAGTCTCTCCAACATATGACATTATTCAACTTGATCTCAACAACTCTTCTACTTAATCTATAGCATGAAAGTTGACCTGCCTGATTGACATCAATGGCATCAATGGAATTCTTCTGCAACTCCATCCAATTATTCTTGTAGACACACATGTTGACATCAATGACAACTTCAATGCCAACAATCTCCCCCTTTGGCATTGATGTTAACATCTGCTACTTAATTTGCAACCTACAAGTTGACCTCCCTAGTTGACATCAATGGCATCATTGACAGTCTTTTGTAACTCCATCAAATCAGCCTTCCACACACACACACACACACACACACACACACACACACACATGTTGACATAAATGAAAAATTCAATGCCAACAATCTCCCCCTTTGGCATTGATGTCAACATTGCACATTCTCTCCCCCTTTGGCATTGATGTCAACACTGCACATTCTCTCCCCCTTTGACAACAATGGCAAAGGGGCCCTAACAACCAATAAAATTTCATCTAAATTGGCATGTGACCGCCAACTATGGATATCTACATGCTCCCCCTCAGGCCATATGTTCTTCTAAAAAAGAACTTCTCTCCCTTTGATTCATTTGATGTGCCTGATCATAACCATTATGACTATGTGCACCTCTATTGGTTGCATGCTAGATGAACCATTATTACAATATAAGAGTAGTGCCAATACTTCTTATAAAAATTCAGATCTCCCCTTGAGACTACACATGAGGTTCAAGGCAGAAGGTGTAGAAACAATATGCTTCATCTCCCTTGGAGTACACACGTGTTCAAGAATGAACAAGGATATAATCAATAAGATACCCTTGAGCCAAAGACATCTACAACCAATGCACCATTGCTGCAAAATTTTGACTAGATTTATTTATTTATTTAATTTCATGTATATTGCAATTATACTTTCATGTGTCTTCATGTTGTCCTCTCCTCTGAATTACACATTGTATGCCTCTCAACACTACTTGTTTGTCCTTCATGCCTGCTACAACCTTCAATCCTCTTGTCATCTTTGTCATTGCATTTTTCAGTTGCACCATTCTGATTAACCGACTAAACCAATGATTTTCATCACATCATACATAATCAGAGTATTATCACCAATGTTGATGAGACAGTCTGTATGCTAAATGCTTTCAATCTCTTTCATATGCAATTTTTGCTGCAACATTTTTCCTTGCAATAGTTGTTAGTAACCATTTATCATAGACCTTCTAACTAGCTTCTACTCTTGCAACAATGCTCAACCTCATATATGAGAGTATGCAACCACATGCAAATACCCTTCCACGGATATCAATATGCCAAAAATGTTGAATCTTGATGCACTGCCAAAGAATCAACTATAAATTTTGTCATCTTATCTTCTTCCTCCAAGTCTTCTTCTTAATCATGGTCTTATTTATATCTGTAGCATCATGTCCTTACACTAGTCCTTTCCAAAATTTGGGGGAAAAAGGTATGATCAACATGTAGCTACCCCTAAGGTCCTGCATCTCCTTAAGCCTTAGAAGATATCACTTGTGCATTGAATGCATAGTGCCTGCCCATGAACATATTTTTGTTATTCTCATTTCCTTGGCTACTCTTTCTCCTCAATATTTGCTTGATCTCTCTCTGACACTTATTTGCAACTTTTGGAGCAACATCAATCTTATTCTTGTGTTGGACAACCCTTTCTCTATAGTACCTTGTAGTGTGACGAGATTAGTAACAATAGTATCATACTGTGTTCTTTCTCAACAAAGCAGTAGAGGGAATTATGTTGAACTATTTTGTTCTCCTCCAATTCACAATTTTGTGACCAGTAGATGGAACAATAGAATTTCTTAACAAATCAAACATCCTTCTATTTTTGTTCCATGTGTGTCCTTGTCCAGCATAGGTTCTATCCATTCTTTCATGCTGGCCATAGTTGTTATACATTGTATATTTGTTGAAAGAGTATGTGTAGGGGTTGCCATATGATTGAAAGTATTTTTTTCCGCACTCATGACTCTTATGACCAACTTTGTTACAACTATAACATACAACATTCCTATCACCTGAGATAACATAAACATTCTTGCTCCCATACTTTGGAGCTGATCTATGCATAAATCTACCATTTGACATTTATGCTCATATGCATCTAGATTTCTCATAAGCCTATTCCTACATTCACTTTCTCTATGACCATAACCTTTTCAAGAAAAAAACCTTCTGGAGGAGGGATTTCTACTTACAAATTTATTTTTCCAAGAGTGTAGAGATCTTGCTGACTGGTTTTCTCCATTCCTTCTTCCTTTATTGTTGATCCTAGGATGCCCATTTTCAGCAGTCACATGTTCAGATTTCCTCCTGTGCTCAGTCTTGTGTGCAACAAAATTGTTTGATCTTTTGTATCTCTTTCTTGGGTTCTTCTCTCTAATGAAAACTTCTTCATTCAACTTTCCTTTCCCTTTTTGAATCAACATTATTATTTCTTGCAGCAGTAGCAACCTGGTCTTTAATACTTTTTGTAGTAGTGCTCAGATCAATTTTCTTCCTTGGAGCATTTCTAACTGTGAAAGTTTGTCCACCACCATTATCACTTGAAGAGACAAAGTGTATCTCCTTGTTTGTTGAGTCCTTGCTGGTAGAGCATTTACCAACATCAAATCCAACACCTCCTATATCCTTGGAGTTCTTTTGTTTACTCAATATTTTATCCAATGCCTCAGTGCTGCCCTCATATTTGATTCTTGTCTTAAGTTCATCTTGGCACTTCTCAAGTTCCTTTCTGAGACCCACAATTTCTTCCTCCATCTTTAGATACTCTTTCTCCTTGGCCTCCAAACTCGATTTTGTTACTTCATATATTCTTCTGACTTCTTCCAACTGTGTTGCCATTGTGCTAATATATTAGACTCTTCAAGACTTGTATTTAATCTATCATGTTCTTCAACAACAACATTCTTACACTTTTTGTATTCTGTCCTCACCCTTTTGAGTTCATCAAGTACACAAACAATCTCCCCTTCAAGATCCACTTCAGCTTCAACTTCTTCTTCATCATCACTGTTGAATACATCTTTCTTTCTAGATTGAGCTCTACTATCGTTTCTTGATGTATGCTCCTCACTTTGGACCTCTTGTGCCATGAAAGTTAGAGTTTTTTCATCTTCACTACAAATACTATATGATCTTCTTTAATAATCTATACATCTATCTATTCTATTATTCTTCTTGCTTCCACAATTTGATTTAGCAGTGGTAGGTTCATTTCCATAGAGTTTCTTCAGTCTATCCCATATACTCTTTGGAAACTTGCATCTCTTGATTTTTGAAGACACTGTATCAGATAATCCACTGAGGATAGCCTTCATGGCTTCAACATTACAGTCATATCTTCTTTTTGCATCAGGATCAGTTGGAGGACTAGTAGGACTAGATTAACCATTTACAACCGACATCCAAACATCATAACCTAAGTAGGAAAAATAGACTTCCATTCTACAAGATCAAATGGAATGGTTTGAACCATAAAACATAGGTACAAGGATTGACTCAAAGTTGACCATTGTGCTCATACACAAGAACCTACCCAAGTAGGAGAAAGCTTTTGAACTAGGGAACCTAGGGCTCTGATACCAATTGAAGGAACACAATGGACCACCAAGAGGGGGGTGAATCAGTGGTAATCAATAAAAACTTTAAGCTTCTAAAATATCTAATCATTAAAAACTTTAATCACAAAGAAATGAGTAGAGGTATCAAACACATGAGCAAACACACACAAGAGGCAACCCATAACAAAAGAGCATATGTGTAAAACCCACGATGGGGAAGATGGGGAAAAACCTCAGTGAGAAATGTTGTTGGAGTCTACTGCTCCAATCCATCCTCACAAGTAAAATTGATTACAAATTTTAGGGTACCAACCCAAGGAACACGAATTCCTAAAGTTTATGGGCATCATCCCAAAGGAGCACCAACCCCTAGCTTTATGGGCTACAACTCAAAGGAGCACCAACCCTTGATGTTTATAGGTACCAACCCAAAGGAGCACCAACCCCTAGCTCTGAGCACCCACTCAGAGATTTACAGTGAAGGTATATTTAAATACATATTAAGTACCTTGTTACAAATGAGTTTTGTAACACCTCACAAATGTTCTTCTCTTGAGATTGATTTGACTCTCTTTTTCACTTAGGTATTTATGCCTCAATCTTAGCTCTCTTCCTTCTACTCTGTTCTCTACCCTTTGTCTAGATTTGTTTTGTTCACCTTCTACGTTCTACTATGTGTAACACTCTTTTTCTAATCTTTTCTACTCTCTCTCTCTCTCTCTCTCTCTCTCTAGTCTGTACCCCCTTCATTGTGATCTTTACAATTTTCTCTTCCTTCTTCTTTGCTATTTTGTTTGCTCCAGCTCTGCCCTTTTAACCTCTGGTCGCTTCTTCTCTCTATGAGCTTTCTCTTTGTTCCACTTCTTCAACCTTTGTTCGTAGCGGCAACTTCCTTCCTTGATCAGTAGCACCACACACAGACCTACACTCACACTCTCTTGGTCATAGATCACTATTTTGTTGTACTCTTTGTCTCAAGTCTTGCAACTGCTTGCAGTTCCCTCTCGTCTATCTTGTCTTCAACTTCCATGACAACTCTTCACCATTCTAATACAGTGAGCCAACTACTCTAGTCCAATCACATTCACTACTCTTCTCTCCTCTTCACAGTTGCATACATCATCAATACCTACACACAATTGGTCTAATCTTAACTCATCACTCATCAAGAAGACATATCTTTCATCGTGGTCATACCACATAAGCTATACAATTTCCTATGTAGTTTACAGATAGTTCACTTAGTCGGTTTGTATTTGCCCAGTTATAAATTCAACTACCTATGCACACAAGAATCCCACCAACCTGTATCCTTCATAGACTTGAATCTAATGTTGGCATTTGCATGAAGATTGGGGAGATTTCATTAATGATATATTATGTTGTCATTGATGTCAATTAACCAGTGATAATGTTGTTAATGATATTTGTCAATATTGTTATTATGATGCTTTGTAACCGGTATTGCTATATGCATTGAAGGGAACTATAACTGGTAGGAAGAGTTTGTAGTGGGAATCGGTATTGTTATGTACTAGAGAGTTGAACCGGTAAACCCTACTTGTTGTTTTGATAAACCCTAATTGATTAAGTTTGATGAATTGGTTTATGATCTGATGATGAGTGGTAATGATTATGATACGTATGATTACAGATTGAAGAAAGTTTCAAGTGATTTTGGCGCATTGATGAAATGGTTTTTGTCTAGGGAAAGAGGAAAGTATATTTTAGGTAATGCAAAGAGTGTGATGAGTTATTGAGTTTGAGGAAGCAGTGATCAAGGAGCGATTGAGGCTTTCTAGATTGATGTGCAGATATTGTTATGTAATCCAACAGTCATACTTGAACCGATTTGTTTGTAATCTCTATGAGAATTAGGTTTTTGTTGTGTTATCAACCTAATTGATTTGTTTATAAGGTTGATGAATTGTTTTGTTCAAGAGTCGGCAAAGTTTCTGTTGAATGTGTGGTTGCTGAACCGGATGATGTATCTGCAGTTTGAGTAAAGGCGGATAGGAGCATGAAAAGGATCTAAACCAGCAAGTGTAGTGCTATTCAAATAGATCAACAAACTCGTGTTGTTTTCTAACAATTATAGCAGACTGAAATCCCCTAACTGGGTAAGCTCTAACAAGCTTGGTGTTATTCAAATCCTCTAACAAGGTGATCCAGTAGCTTGGATTTTAAAATCCTCTACCAAGGTTACTCCTTACAGAGTAATTCTTCCAATAAGGCATTTGTAGTCAATCCCTTAACCAGGTGGTCCCTAACAGGATCTGTTCTTAACATGACTTTTGTAAAAGCTTTAATAGGCTTGGCTCCTAACAGGGCGAACCTCAGAAGAGTTCAGATAGTTATCTTGTGAGTCTCATCTCACCATGGTTTTTCTCATTTGGGTTTCCATGTCAAAAATATTTTGTCAAGTGGTGAATGTTTTTGTGGTTATGATCTTATGATTGATTTACTTAACTACTTTATCCACTTTTATATGTCATGATAACCAAAAGCATTGAGAAATAAAGTTTTACTTATGTTGGTAAAATATTTTAAATGTTTATAAGTTTGAAGTTGTTTACTATTAGTTGTGGTAACAGTCAACCGGTTTATTCTGAAAGTTTTTATCTTGACAATGCTTTTTCTCTAATAGTTCTTAAGCTTAGTTTGAGAGATTGATTTTTAAGGTTGGTGAAGTTTGTATCAATTTTTCTATCTACTGATTCACCTCCTCCCCCCCTCTCAGTAGTTGACCGGATTCTTGTTCTTTCATCATACCATCAATTGGTATCAGAGTATATCAAGTCCTCTAAGATCTAAGCCTAGCAACTTGAGGGAAAGACCTTGTAGATCATGATGAAGAAGGAAGATCTAAAGTTTAACATAGAGAACTATAAGATATGGAGTAATAGAATGAAAATTTATATCAAGACTATTGGTAATCAATACTTGGAACATGTTGTCAATCAATATGTTGTACCTATTGGGATCTTGACTGATGATCAAAAGAAAGAGAAACAAGTAAACAATCAAGCATTATAGGATATTGTCAGTTCTTTGTCTGATGTTGAATATGAATATGTTCATGGTTTAGAGACTACATATGAGGTATGGAAGAAACTTGAAGAGATTTCTAGTGGTGATGAACATGTTAAGATTGCTAAAGAAGAGAGTCTTAGAGGAAAATTTGATGACATGCGGATGGTTGATGGTGAGAATATCTAGCAATATGGTCAAAGGATAAAAGAGATAGTCGGTGAAATTAAGAGTGCAGGAGGTAAAGTGGAAGATGCCACAGTGATCAGTAAATTATAGAGAACCATGTTACCGATCTATGCTATCCGAGTTGTAGCCATTTAGGAGTTGAAGTCTATTGACAAAACTAAGGTAACCCTTGACTCCATCATTGGCAAGCTTACTTCTTTTGAATTAAATGGTTATGATGGTAGTGTATAGAACTATGAGTTTGCATTTAGAGATTTTGTTTCTAACCCATCTATGTGGAAAAATAGAGATGTTAGTTGTAGTTATGAATCTAGATCCAACAGAGATGCTGATGATGAAGACAATTTAGTTGAGCTTGGAGCATTGTTAGCCAAGTGGTTGCCTAGAGGTACTGGAAAATATAGAAGTAAGCTACCTTTGAAATATTTTGCATGCAACAAGATTGGACACATAGCTACTAACTATCTTAATGGTGATAACGAGCACAAAAGAGAGAAATTCAAGAAGTATAAGGGTAAAGGCAAAACAGATTGTCTTATTGTTGTTGATGGTGGTATCACTTATGAAGAATCTAATGGTAATGCTAATGAAGATATTATGTTTGTAGCCATTAAAGAGGAGATATCTGACTATAAGGCATTAGTATCTAGAATGGATAACTCTAATTATTGGATCATTGATAGTGGTTGTTCACATCACATGACCATTGATCAGAGCAAATTTCTTTCCCTGAAAGGATTTGATGGCGGTGTTGTAAGATTTAGTAATGACTCACCCTGCATGGTTAAAGGTAAGGGAACTATTTCTCTTAATGGAAAGAGCAGTGCAAATGATGTCTATTGGGTTGAAGGTTTAAAGCACAATCTTTTGAGTGTGGCACAACTCAATGACAGAGGATACCCATTGGAGTTTAAATATGGTATGTGCAAAATCTATGGGAACAAATGTGAACTAATCACAACCGGTAAGAAAATTAAATGTAATCGATTCTACCTTAATCCTAAAGTCAACAATTGTTTAATTGCAAAGATAGATGATAGCTGGCTTTGGCATAGGAGATTTTTTCATATAAACTTTGATAACATTTTTAAAGTGAGTAAGTCCAAGACAGTGAGAGGTTTGCCTCATTTGGACAAACCGGTTAATGCTATGTGCAAAGAATGTCAGTTGGGAAAGATGACATCCTCAACTTTCAAGAGCAAATATTTTTCAGTGGAACATTTGTTAGATTTGGTTCATATAGATCTTTGTGGACCAATAAGAACAAGAAGTATTCAAGGTGACAAATATTTTATTATCTTCACTGATGATTTCTCAAGGATGATGTGGGTCACATTCTTGAAGGATAAGACTGAAGCTTTTAGTAAGTTGAAGGCTTGCAGGGCTTTAGCTAAGAAGGAGATTGGTAAGAAGATAAAATGTCTGAGGATAGATCAAGGCGGTGAATTTACTTATGTGGAATTCACTAGATATTGTGAAGAAAATGGTATCAAACAATAGCTTTCTGCACCAAGGACTCCATAATAGAATGGTATTGCAGAGAGGAACAACCAGTCTGTTGTTGAAGCTACTAGGACGATGTTGATACAAGGTGGTGTAGTGAAAATTTTGTACAACTATCTACACTATGAAACAGATTTTGGTAAAGAGAGGTAAGGACAAGACTCCTTATGAATACTGGTATGGTAGATCACCTAATGTTATTTATTTCAAGATATTTGGAAGCAAATTTTTTATTAAGAGAGGTGATTATGTTAGCAAATTTGAGGCCAAAAGTGATGAAGGTATATTTCTTGGTTATTCCACCAAGAGTAAGGCCTACAAGTGTTTTAACAATCAGACATAAAGAATTATTGAGATTGTTGATGTTTGAGTGTATGAATATCCTGAAGTCTCAGAGGGAACTAGTTCAAAGAAGAGGGATGAGGATCCTTGTATTTTATTTTTTGAACTAGAAACTGTGAAACCTGGAACCGGCAAAGCAAGTACTGATGAACCAGTTCAACCGGTACAAGTAAATTTAGAAGAAGATGATTATAATGAAGAAGATGAACCTGAAGATAATGATCATGTTATTCCGAGATATGTGAGACTTAATCAAAATCCTAAACAAATTATTGGAGTAAAGATACTGGAGTACTAACCAAAAGAAGAATCAGAGAAAATTCTTGCATGATCTCCACTATTTAACCAAGAACTGCTAAGGAAGCATTTGGTGATGATCATTGGGTAAAAGCTATGGAGGAGGAACTACATCAAATTGAGAAGAACAACACATGGACCCTAGTACCCCAACTGGTAAATAAAAATGTGATAGGTACTAAGTGGGTATTCAGGAACAAGTTGAATGAAGATGGTGTTGTAGTTTGCAACAAAGCTAGGTTGGTATGCAAAGGTTATGCATAAGAGGAAGGAGAAGATTATGGAGAGACTTTTGCACTAGTGGCAAGACTGGAAGGTGTCAGAACTTTATTTGCATTTGCAACACATAATAAATTCAAGGTATATCAGATGGATGTAGAGTCGACGTTTTTGAATGGGACACTAGAAGAAGAAGTATACATGGAGAAGCTAGATGGTTATGCTTTAACTGATGAGAAAGACATGGTATGTATATTGCATAAGGATTTATATGGATTGAAGCATGCATCAAGAGCATGGTATGAAAGGTTTCATACACAACTAATGAAGATAGGTTTTCTGAGAACCAGTGATGATAGCAACATATATCTCAAAGTTGAAGGAAGTAAAATACTGGTGAGTGAAGTATTTGTAGATGATATCATATTTGGAGGTAATGATGATATGAGAAATGATTTTGCAAATGAAATGAAAAATGAGTTTAAAATGTCTTTAGTTGGGGAAATAAAAAATTTCATTGGCTTGCAAATACAGCAAATGAAGAATGGTATTTTCATCAAAAAATCTAAGTATGTGAAGGAAGTTTTGAAGACATTTGGCATGAGTGACTGTAAACCAGTTGGAACACCAATGGTTATAGGTTGCAAGTTGTCTAAGGAAGATGAATCCACATCTATTGATGAGAAGGAATACAGGTCAATGATTAGAAAATTGCACTATGTTGTTCACAATAGACCGGATATAGCTCATGCAGTTGGCCTAGTTGCTAGATTCCAAAAGAATCCTAAGGAAACACATCTGGTAGCAACCAAGAGAATTTTTAGATACTTGAAAGGTATTGTTGATTATGGGTTATGGTATCCATAGGGAGGAAATTTTAATTTGAAGGTGCACACTAATGTAAATTGGGTAGGAAATGTTGATGACTGGAAAAGCACAACCGGTGGAACATTGTTTCTTGGAGGAAGACTTGTTTCATGGAGTAGTAAAAAGAAAAGTTGTACTTCATAGTATACCACTGAAGCTGAGTATGTTGCAGCTTACATGAATTATACCCAGGCTACCTGGATGAGGCACATTTTGGAATGTTTTAAGATGAAGATCTCAAAACTGGTAAAAATCTTATGTGATAATACAAGTGCCATAAATATTTCCAAGAACCCTGTTTTGCATGCAAGAACCAAGTAGGTTGAATTGAAGTGTCATTTCTTAAGGGAAAAGGTGCAGAGTAAAGATGTGTTCTTCGAGCATGTTTCTACCAAGGAACGACTTGCAGATATCTTTACTAAACCTTTGCCTAAGACTACTTTTGAATATCTTAGAAGTTAGCTAGGGGTTGTACCATTTCATGAGGTCAATTGATTATGATGTAGATTACATCAGTCCCAGAGCTACTTGCAGAATTTGATAGCAGGATTGGTGTAGAAGTGGAGTTATTCCACAGGGGGAGCATCAAGTTGCAGGTTGTTGATGCTGAATAGTGAAATTTGACATTGCATGTTTTACTTTCAATTTGGCATTTTTGTCAAAAGGGGAGAAGAACTATGTGATTTGTATGGTTGATAAAGAGAAGGAAGACAAAGCATAAGGAAGGTGAATACTTGGTAATGTAAACCAGGATTCCTATTCACAACCACAACAATAAATGATATTGATATTTATATTGCCATCAATGCCAAAGGGGGAGATTGTTGGCATTTCCATGAAGATTGGGGAGATTGCATTAATGATATATTATGTTGTCATTGATGTCAATTGACTAATGATAATGTTGTTAATGATATTTGTATTATGATTCTTTGTAACCTGTATTGCTATATGCATTGAAGGGAATTATAACCGGTAGGAAGAGTTTGTAGTGGGAACCAGTATTGTTATGTATTGGAGAGTTGAACCGGTAAACCCTACCTGTTGTTTTGATAAACCCTAACCAATTAATTTTGGCAAATTGGTTATATTGGTTTATGATCTGATCATTAGAGGTAATGATTATGACACATATGATTACTGATTGAAGAGAGTTTCAAGTGATTTTTGGCACTTTGATGAAATGGTTTTTGTTTAGGGAATGAGCAAAGTATATTGCATGTAATGCAAAGCACGTGATGAGTTACTGAGTTCGTGGAAGCAGTGATCAAGGAGCGGTCGAGGATTTTTAGATTGATGTGCAGAGATTGTTATGTAATCCAACGGTCATACTTGAACCAATTTGTTTGTAATCTCTATGAGAATTAGGTTTTGGTTGTGTTACCGACCTAATTGATTTGTTTATAAGGTCGATGAATTGTTTTGTTCAAGAGTTGGAAAAGTTTCCATTGAGTGTGTGGTTGTCGAACCGAATGATGTATCTACAGTTTGAGTAAAGGTAGATAGGAGAATGAAAAGGATCTGAACCAACAAGTGTAGTTCTATTCAAACAGATCATCAAACTCATGTTGTTTTCTAATAATTATAGCAGACTGAAATCCCCTAGTCAGGTAAGATCTAACAAGCTTGGTTCTTTTCAAATCCTCTAACAAGGTGATCCATTAGCTTGGATTTTCAAATCCTCTATCGAGGTTAGTCCTTCTAGGGTATTGCTTCTAACAAGGCATTTGTAGTCAATCTTTTAACCAGATGATCCCTAATAGTATCTGTTCTTAACAAGACTTTTGTAAAAGCTTTAACAGGCTTGGCTCCTAACAGGGCAAACTTCAGAAGAGTTCAGATAGTTATCTTGTGAGTCTTATCTCACTGTGGTTTTTCCCATTTGGGTTTCCACATCAAAAATATTGTGTGAAGTGGTGAATGTTTTTGTGGTTATGATCTTATGGTTGATTTTCTTAACTACTTTATCCACTTTGATATGTCATGATAATGGGAAGCATTGAGAAATGAAGTTTTACTTATGTTGGTAAACGCTTTTGAATGTTTATAAGTTTGAAGTTGTTTACTGTTAGTTGTGGTAAATAGTCAACCGGTTTATTCTAAAAGTTTTTATCTTGACAGTGGTATTGCTTTAATAGTTCTTAAGTTTACTTTGAGAGATTACTTTTTGAGGTTGTTGAAGTTTGTATCAGTTTTTTCTATCTACTAATTCAGCCCGCCCCTCTCAATAGTTGACCGAATTCTTACTCTTTCATCATACCATCATCTAATTCATTGATATGCTAGATTTAACCTAAAGGCAATTAGGACACATTTGGTATTGTGGTTCTTTCATGTGTCATGCCATCAACCATTTCTACCACTTGTTCACACAACCCTGCCAACTCAACTGCCTCACAACTATCCTTTCTTAGCATGGTCATCTATGTATCTGCAAGAGTTGTTGCTTCACCTACCAATATCAAATCTCAATGCCTTCTCCAAAAATAAATCAACTTTGTACATATTAGATTTTTCCCTCCAAATCTACAATTTAAAATTAATTCATTTTGTCTCTCTGAGTGGTCTATAACAAATTTGATTTTCTTTCTTAACACTTCTCTGTTCACTAACTATTCTTTGTATTTAGTTTTTTATATTTAGCAAACTCAATCTGTCAAACAGATTTTATTCAGCTTCTATTTTATCATCTCCATCCCAACAACTAGCCTGCAACTCAATCGCTATTAATGCACATCTATCCTCTATTGACATACCTTGAAGAAGTTGACAACAATCTTCATTGTCATCAACTTCTGCATATTTGATTTGTCTTTTGACCTCTACATTTATTGGATCGACCAACTATCTTACTCAACATCCTAGCATATCTTCTTGACCACTTGGGATACACGTATCTTCACATTGGTTGTCCAAGTCACTCGATCAAGATAGCTCAAATTTCATGTGGACAATCATGTTGCATAGATTAGTCAATTTCCATGTTGTGGCTGCCCTTTGTGTTATACAGTCTGCAAACATGTTCATCACTATAATTATCCCGATGTCGCATTGTTCACTTGCTATCAGAATGACTTTATCTATCGGGTAGACAAATCACATGTATTCGGTCTTCACAACCTATCCTAATGACCTTGTAATGCCTTTGTTTTCTTTCATCGGTATGAATTACTCCGACAAGAACCTCACCTTTGATTTTCCTTATAACCATAGGCTATCCCAAATAAAGAACCTCCAAGCCAAACAACTACATATCAGAATAAATATAACTATCAACATAGGAAAAACATGTTAGAACGATCGAACAAGTCATTTCGATGACATATAATCAACCTCTCTTTATTGGAATAGGTATTCCAAAATGTATACTCCACAGTGACAAACTTCATCAGGATAGGTTACTCTAAAATCATATACCCACAGTGCTTCATATATTGGCATATATTATTCTGATAAACATACCAAGGGGTCTTCTCTTTATTTTCCACTATCATAATAGCTTGGTCTATTGACATAGTGGCAATTTTTCATTCCACCTTCAATAGCTACTTTGATACACATCCTTGATCTCCTGCTTGACATAGCTATTCTGATAGACAAAACATAATATAAACTCCACACAACTTGACATCAACCTAACTTACGCCGATCATAATTTTCTCCACATGACTCGGTATTGGCCTAGTTATCCTGATATGACCACCAGAGAAGATATCACCTGCACAACACTTGATCGGCTAAGTTATCCTAATATTATCATTTTTTATATTTATTTATCAGACCATAATGTGATTGGTATAAAATAGTGAGGTCTTGTCGATATACATGATTTATTGTTTTCATAACCCTAGCTTGCTTTAGGACATCCAACAAGAACTTCATAGACTTCATAGGAATTATGGGAGTCTGCAACAACACTAACATCTTCATCAACCATCTGATCCATCAACCTAATCACTGTGATCTCTACAAGGATCTCCAACATATGAAATCAATCAACTCGATCTCAATAACTCTTCTACTTAATCTGCAGCCTAGAAGTTGACCTGCCTGGTTAACATCAATGGCACTCTTATGCAACTCCATCAAATCATCCTTGCACACACACATGTTGACGTGAATGATAACTTAAATTCCAACAATGATAATTGTTGTCCATTTGGTGGAATTGATTATGTGTTGCATTGATGTCTTGTCATTGATGCTAACACTAGTTGTTTGGATGCTTTACGGGCACCCTTCTGGTCCCAATAGGTTGAGTGGTTTCTGGTTGATTTGGATCCAACATGATTTGGTAGGCTTTGGTATAGTTTGGTGATGGAATTGTCTTGTTCATGATACTCGTGCTCATATTCGGTCAATTAGTTTTGGTTTGGTGATCGGATGCTATGCTTGCTTAGAAGCTTGGTTTCTAGTTCCAGCGAGGTTTTCACCGGCAGAGATTTTGATAAAGAGATTTGATGAATTGCATAAGTGGTTTTGGTGCAGCTTCTAGTGGAGTTTCGGGATGTTGTTGGTGATCATGTTCGAGACTTGGTAGATGGAGATCATTGTTGTAGCGTGTGGACCTATACTAGGTCCCAATTGATCTAGGTTATGGATTGACTTTAATGTAACGTGTGGATTGGACCTCTCAATGTGTTTCTGGGATGTCTTATGTGTTAGATATTATTTTTTTGGTCTAAGGCCAACATGGTTTGTAATTATGTAATTGGTTTATTGTCTGGTGGCCAACTTGATTGTTTATGGTTGAGGGGTTGTATATATAGATGTAAGATCTCATTGTAGATCATCATGATTATGGTTAGAGGTCGTGGTCAAGGAATGTAATGTGTGAATAATGTAATATCATTTAAGTAGAGGTGTTGGTTGATTGAATTGGAGGTCAATTTGGGTGTATTTGAGAGGATTTAGTCCTCCGGCATTGAGCTTAACCGAAATTGTACTCAGGCATAGGAGATGCTATCTTTTGCAGTTCAACACTTCTTTGGATTGTAGTCTGGATTTCTATGTAGTAAGTGAGGCTCCTTTTGTGATGAGCAGTGTGCTCTAGGCCATTGGCCTTCCTACAAGTGTAGCCCCCTCAGTTGTAATTCATATACTTACTACAAAAGTATTATATGACTGTGGGTCCACCGTGGTTTTTCCCTTTACTAGGTTTTCCACGTACAAATCTTGGTATCATGTGGATGATTTTTATTTTGTGATTATTGTTTATGTTTAATTGGTTTAACTACTATTCCAGTATTAATGTTTTAAATTGCTAATAGTTCCAGTAATATGTGACAACTCATTCACCCCCCCCCCCTCTTAGTTGTCTTCTAGTTATTTCAACTGTCTAACAATAACATCATAAATAAATATGAGTCATTGAATACGCATAAATAACCAAACATAAATCCCAAGATCAACATAGCACTGAGTATATCATCATCTACATAAAATATAATATATATTTTATCAACATGAAATATCTATCATCAAAACATAATCAAAACCATAAGCATCTACCAAGAGTATGAGTCTAAACAAGTCCATAAATGTCTATCCATGTATAAAAGAAAAGTATGTCAAGGAGCGACACTACATGAGCTATGGAAAGGAAGATTGGCTTCAGTCAAGAATCTCAAATTATTTGGAAGTATGTGCAATATCAAAAGGGATGAAAAACATTTGGGTAAGTTTGATTGCAAATCTGATGAATGTGTTTTTTTTTGTTATTCTATGACACAGAAGACATATAATAAAATGTTAAGAAGGTTGGTGGAAATTTTTGATGAAATAATATAGTCAACTGAATTTCTAGTTGAAGATGAATATGATGAATAATTTTGCAGTGGAGATAAGGGTACTGGAAGTAAATCAGAAAATACAGTTGCTAATACTCTAGATAAGTGTGTCCAAAATAATCTATCTGAAGTTCAAATCACAGGAGATAAAAAAATCGAGTTCAAAACTAGAAAAAATTTGAGAGAGAAAATTAATAGGTACTTTTTTTCCTTACTATAAAAAAATTAACCAAGCATTAATGCACAGGCAAGTAAAGAAAAAGTTTGGTTAGAGACTATGGTGGAAGAATGAACTAAAAGTGTAAAGAATAAAACTTGGGAGTTGGTTCTATGACCTAAAGATAAGAATGACATAGGTACCAAATGAGTCTATAGAAACAAATCGAATGAATATGGAAAGGTGATCCAAAATAAGGCCAAGCTTGTACATGCAAAGGATATGCTCAAGTTGAGTGAGTTGATTTTGAGGAGACATTTTCTCTAGTAGAAATATTAGTGGAAATTGGAATGTTTATGGCATTATCAACATTTAAGAACTTCAAGGTATATCAAATGGATGTCAAACATACATTTTTGAATTGAGAGTTAAAATAAGTCTATGTTGAATAACCAAAAGGATTCTAGCATATAGACAAACCAAATTTTGTGTGCAAGTTATAGAAAGCTCTCCATGGACTCAAACAAGCCCCAAGAGTCTAATATTGAATATTGGATAGATATCTACAACAACAAGCATTCAAGAGAGGTATTACAAACATAAAATTATACATAAAACTAGTAGGTGGTCAATTATTGATTATTGTTGTTTACGTGGATCTGACATTATCTTTAAAGGTAGTAGTGACATAAAGTGCAAAGAGTTCTGGTATGCTATGCAAAAGGAGTTTGAGATGTCAATTCTTGGTGAGTTATCTTTTTTTCTTGGTTTGTAGGTTTCATAGTCATAAAATAGTATATTCATATCTCAAATCAAATATATAAAATAAATGTTGAATAAGTTTAATATGAAAGAGTACAAGCTAGTAAGTACACATATGATTACTGGATGTAAATAGATCAAATATCATGAGTCATTTTTGGAAAACTAGACCCTATATAGGTCAATGATTGGTAGTTTGTTGTATGTAATTGCATCTAGATTGAATACAATGCAAGCAGTGGGTATGGTAGCCAAGTTTAAGAAGAGCCTAAGACAACTCATGCCATGGTAGTAAAAAGGATATTTGGATATATGAAGGCTATAACAGTTTTTGGTTTGTGGTATCCTAATCGCAAAAATTTCACATTGATTGCATACACAGATGCGGGTTGGGCCGAAAGTGTAGTTGACTAGAAGAGTACAAGTGGCAGATCTTTATTTCTTGGTGACGTTCTTGTATCTTGGTTGAGTAAAAAGAAAGACTCAAAAACCATATCTACATAAGAAAAAGAGTGCATTGTAGTAGTTTCCTTTTGCACTTAGGTTGTATGGATGAAGCAAAACTTGAAGGACATGAAAGTGTTTTAGTTCGTATTTGGGGGAGAAAGAAAGAGCACGTGAGCTATTGTCGAAAGAGATCCAAATGAAAGGAGGAGAAAGAGACACAAATTTCTTTTGTTGTCCTTTTCCACTAATGTCAAAGGGTGAGGAAGAGACAAAAAATGATCTATCTTTCAAGTATATTAATGTGTTCAAATACATAAAAAATTCTTACAAAATAAATGACTCATTATAGGGAGAGTCTCTGATTGACTTAGATTGTGTTGGTATGTCAGAAACATTTTGTTGTTTTCCATCAATGACAAAGGGCTTCATTGTTAAACATTGTGTTATCATTGTTGTCAAAGTTTTAAGGTGTGATGTCAATGGAGTCAATGAGAATTAAATGTAATTACTTCTGATATGATATGACTAACTTTTTGAGTTCTAGATTGACAAACTAGCTAGACAACTCTCTTAATGTTATCATTATACTCTATTTTGGGTAGTTCCTATTGAATATCTTATATGATGTTGGTCATAAGTATCTTTGGTATGCTAATGAGGTTTGTTGCTCATGAACAAAATGTGCATTCAATTGCATTGTCATGGTGTTGGGTTCCACATTTTGTCATAGTTGAGTGTTATGGCCTATATATTGAAAGTTAAGTAAGAATACACATGACACATCATATTCTAGAGTTTTAGTGGTTGATCTTTAGTAGATAGAAAGTTATAAGTGACACAATGTTCACTAGGCTTATTGGATAGCTATGTAGATGTTCCAGATTGATGCATCAAAGGTTTGTAATATGTGCTTATTGGAAGTAGTGTGTTGATGTACATTTGGGGCTAGTAGGGCATGTGTTGCATCATGCATATTGTGCCCCTTCTTCTAGAGTAATGTGTGGATTTTGGACCAAGCTTAGTACACGCTTGTTGTAAGGTTTATTCTTGTGTAGATGACTAAAAAATGCAATAATCTTGTTAAAGGCCGACATATGAATGTAATTATCATCGTAATTCATTTTTTTTATCTACTTTCATTGCTTGTGTGACCATTAATTTGTAAATCCAAAAAGTGTGATTGATGTGTGAGTATGTGGGTGATATAATGTGAGTAGAATCTCAATCATGGTGTGTGGTTTTATTTGAAGATCATATGCATTGCAAGAGGAAGTTATGATGTTGATTAGATTTGAAAGAAGAAAAGTATTCAGCCCTGAAGGTCCAAATTGTATATCTCTTGTATTTTGATGAAATTAATGTCTCACATGTTGAGTCGGTGCTCAAATATTGGATTAGGGGATTGGTGTCTCTTGTCGATTTGTTCTTGCAATTTTAATTGGGGTTTTGTGTCTTTGGTAGGTTGGTGCCTACTTCATATTGTAACTTCTCTATAATTTTATGAGGTTGGATTTGGGTAGAAGATCCACGAAACTATTCTCATTGTTGTTTTTCCCTTTTGCATTTCTATGTAAATATTGTTGGCATATGTGCAGAGTTTGATGACATGATGATAATGTATGTTGTCATTGATGTCAATATGGTGAAGTGTGAACTAGTATATTGAAGTAAGCAAACTGGCAAGTGAATCGGTATGATGAAGTGTGAATCGGTATATGCAAAGTTTGTATCGGGGTTTCATTTGATATGACTATCGGTTGGTAGTCTTAGCTTCAGGGTTTCTGGTTGATGTATTCCAAGTCTGTGTGATTCGATCGATGACATCCTGTGATGAGTTAGCATTGAAATGAAGATTAGATTGCATTGCCACGTCAGCCTTGTGTGCATGAAGAAATTTCTTGAGGATCTTGCATGAGAAGATTGATTCTATCTACCTCGGGAATTTGCAAAATCTTAGTAAATGGTGGAGAGCGCATGATGGGTTATCAGCTTCCAGAAGCGGTGAAGAACGGACGATGAAGAATGTCTTGATATTTGTTCAAGATTGTTTTACCCTATGTAATGTGATTAAATGGTCAGGATTGGACCGACTGTATTGTTAACCCAGATTCTTAGGGTTTTAGGTTTTGGCCACCGACCTAATTGTTGTCTATAAGGTCAATGATGATTTTCATTTGAAGTTGTTGACAAATGAATGTATGTGAGGTGATTCTTGCCAGACCAAAGGAGTAAGCAGAGATTTGCAGAGTGTGATTTCAGATGTAAAGAAACTAAAGCGGATCTACCTTGGCATTAAGTGTTGTTATCAGATCAGTGTATTACTTGTTGACTTCTAACCATTTCAACAGATGGAAAATCCCTTTACCGGGTAGCTTTAACAAGCTTTTTGTAAATCCTTTAACAGGGTGACTCAAAATCATTGAGTTTTTCAAATCCTCTTACAAGGTAACCTTTAACAGGGTTTTAACCTCTAACTGGGTATTTAGCCATCCCTTAATTGGGTGATCCCTAGCAAGATTGGTTCCTAGCATAACTTGTTGTAAAGTCTTTAACTGGACTAGGCTCCTAACAGAGCAAACTTCAGAAGAGTTCAAGAACAACTTGTGGGTATTCATCCCCACCATGGTTTTTCCCAGTTGGGTTTCCATGTGAAAAATCAGTGTGTTATGTGTGATGCTTTTTCATGTGATGTTTTAGTGTTTTCTGTTAAGTGGTAAAGCAAGCTCAGCCAATGGTCATTGTATTTCTAATGTATTACTTGCTTAAGCATATGGGTGAAGTTGAGATGAGATGTTAGGTTTTGAGAAGATCTAAGTGTTACCGGTTTATAACTTTCACAGTCAATGTGTTTTACCGGTATTATCTTGGTTTAGGTTGGTGATGTTGTTTACCAGTTAGTGCAGTCTTTGTAGTTTAAGTTGTTAGAGAAATTTTTGTCTGTACTGATTCACCCCCCCTCTCAATACCTATTGGGTATTTACTATTCATCATTATTCATCAATTGGTATCAGAGCATCCTCTAGGTCCTTTGTGTTATAAGCTTAACCACTTGAGGAAAATATCCTATTCTAATGATGAAGAGGGAAGGTCCTAAGTTCAATAGAGATAACTTTAAAATATGGATTGACAGAATGAAGATATACATTAAAAGCATGGGTTCTCAACACTGGAACTATTTTGAGAATACTTTTGTTGTCCCTACTAGTACTCCCATTGATGATCAAAGAAGAGAAATTCAAGAGAATGGGCAAGTCATGGAAGCTCTTATCAGCAGTCTATTTGATATTGATTTTATAGATGTTCAAGACAAAGAGAATCCCAAAGATGTATTGGATACCCTAGAGACTATCTATGGTGGTGATGAGCATTGGAAGCAAGCTAAGGAAGAGAGCCTTAGGGGAAAATTTGAAGACATGCGGATGGTTGAAGGAGAGACCATTCAACAATATGGGATAAGAATTAAGTATTGTGAAGAGAACGACATCAAGAGGCAACTATCTGCCCCCCAGACTCCATAGCATAATGTCCTAGCAGAAAGGAACAATCGGACTATAGTTGAAGAAGCCAGAACGATGCTGATTCAAGGGAAGGTTGCTCACACTTTTTGGAGAGAATCAATGAGCACTGCAGTCTACACTATGAATCGGGTACTCATCAAGAAAGGTAAGGATAAAACTCCTTATGAATATTGGAACGGTAAGACTCCAGTAGTAAGCTACTTTAGAGTATTTGGTAGCAAGTGTTATATTAAGAGAAGTGAACACCAAAGCAATTTTGATGCAAAATGTGATGAGGGAATATTCCTAGGGTATTCCACCAAGAGCAAAGCTCTCAAGTGTTTTAAAAATAGGACTCAAAGAATTGTTGAAAGTATCAATGTTAGAGTTGATGAGACCTCTGAGAAACCTAAGGGAACCGATAGCGAGCGAGTGGTAGATGAACCAGATGTAACCTTCTGGGAACTGGTTGCAAAACAACCAAGAACAAGTAACAGTGCTCCTACACTAGTAGATGCTGATGTAGATGAAGTTGAAGATGAGGATGAAGAGGAAAAGCAAGAGGAATCAGCTAAGATCATTCCTAGGTATGTAAAGTTGCATCATGATCCAAAGAAAATCATAGGGTATAAGGATGTAGGGATACTTACAAGAAGAAAGGTCAAAGAGAATTATTGTATGATTTCTGAATTTGAGCCCAAAACATTCAAAGAGGCACACAAAGATGAAGACTAGATTAAGGCTATGGAAGAGGAACTTGACCAGATAGAAAAGAATGGTACATGGTCTTTGGTACCCAGACCTGAGCACAAAAATGTTATTGGCACCAAATGGGTTTTTAGAAACAAGCTGAATGAAGATGGCACAGTGGTAAGAAACAAAGCAAGATTGGTATGTAAGGGATATGCTCAAGAAGAAGGAGAAGACTATGGAGAAACCTTTGCTCCAATAGCTAGATTGGAAGGAGTTCGAATGCTTCTTGCATATGCAGCCTTCAAGGGATTCAAAGTGTATTAGATGGATGTAAAATTTGCATTCCTGAATGGAATACTTGAAGAGGAAGTGTATATAGAGCAACTAGATGGGTTTTCCCTATTAGAAGATAATGATATGGTGTGTAGGCTACATAAAGCCTTGTATGGATTAAGGCAAGAACCTAGAGCATGGTATGAATGTTTACACTCCCATCTTGTGAAGTTTCAATTTGAAAGAACAAGTGAAGATAGCAATATCTATCTGAAGTCGGAAGGACATTAGATTCTGATCTGTGAAGTGTTTGTTGATGACATAATTTTGGTGGAGATGACAAGATGAGCCATGCGTTTACAAATGAGATGAAGAAGGAATTCGAGATGTCACTAATCAGAGAGATTAAGTTATTCATTGGACTACATATTCAACAAATGAAAGATAGTATCTTTATCACTCAGTCCAAGTATGTCAAAGAGGTGTTGGAGACCTTTGGCATGGAAGACAACAAACCGGTTGGTACATCGATGATGACCAGTTGTAAATTGTCAAAAGAAGATGACTCAGCATTGGTGAATGAGAAGGAATACCGGTCAATGATTGGTAAGTTGCACTATGTAGTACACAGCAGATCGGACATAGCACATGTAGTGTGCATTGCTGCACATTTCCAGAAAAGTCCAAGAGAATCCCACTTGGTAGCAGTCAAGTGGATTCTTAGATATTTGAAGGGAACTATAGATTATGGATTGTGGTATCCATACAATAATGATTTCAATCTCAAAGTATTTACCGATGTCGATTGGGTTGGTAATGTGGACAACCGAAAGAGCACAATCGGTGGTGCATTCTTTCTCGGTGGTAGACTAGTCTCATTGATGAGCAAGAAGTAGAGTTGTATCTCTCAGTCCACAACAGAAGTAGAATATGTAGCAGCATTTCTGAACTACACTCAGACAATTTGGATGAAGCATGTATTAAGTGGTTTCAAAGTCCTTGTATCTGAACTGGTGAGTATATTTTGTAATAACACAAGTGCAATTAATATTTCCAAGAATTCGGTATTGTATGCTAGAACCAAGCACTTCGAGCTCAAGTATCATTTCTTGAGGGAGAAAGTTTAGAACAAAGAGGTTGTATTGGAACATGTTTCCAGTAAGGAACAGTTAGCATATATATTCACCAAGCCTCTACCAAAGGCTACATTTACCTATTTAAGAGGTGAACTAAAGGTATGTGCTCCACATCAGTCAAGTATTGCATTGTCAAATCTTTTTAGGATTGATGTGATGAAGGATGCTACTCCTCAGGGGGAGCAGCATAGTGGAACATGGAAGCTTGTGCCTCCACTTTGGCATTGTTGTCAAAGGGGGAGAAGATGTGAAGTAGAGAAGATATCTGCAGTGTTCTGCAGTGTTGAAGACATATAATATGGAAGGAGATGTAGAGATATCTTTGTGTGTTTCCATCAACGCCAAAGGGGGAGATTGTTGGCATATGTGCAGAGTTTGATGACATGATGATAATGTATGTTGTCATTGATGTCAATATGTTGAAGTGTGAACCCGTATATTGAAGTAAGCAAACTGGCAAGTGAACTGATATGATGAAGTGTGAACCGGTATATGAAAAGTTTGTATCAGTGTTTCATTTGATATGACTATCGGTTGGTAGTCTCAGCTTCAAGGTTTCCGGTTGATGTATTCCAAGTCTTTGTGATTTGACCAATGACATCCTGTGATGAGTTAGCATTGAAATGAAGATCAGATCAGGTTGCCACATTAGCCTTGTGCACGTGAAGGATTTTCTTGAGGATCTTGCATGAGAAGATTGATTCTATCTACCTTGGGAATGTGCAAAATCTTAGTAAACGATGGAAAGCGCGTAATGGGTTATCAACTTCTAGAAGCGGTGAAGAACGAATGATGAAGAATGCCTTGAAATTTGTTCAAGATTGTTTTACCTTATGTAATGTGATTAAATGGTCAGGATTGGACCGACTGTATTGTTAACCCAGATGCTTAGGGTTTTAGGTTTTTTCCACCAACCTAATTGTTGTCTAGAAGGTCAATGATGATTTTCATTTGAAGTTGTTGGCAAATGAATGTATGTGAGGTGATTCTTGCCAAACCAAAGGAGTAAGAAGAGATTTGCATAGTGTGATTGCAGATGTAAAGAAACTGAAGTGGATCTTCCTTGGCATTAAGTGCTATTATCAGATCAGTGTATTACGTGTTGACTTCTAACCATTTCAGTAGATGAAAAATCCCTTTACCGGGTAGCTTTAATAGGCTTTTTATAAATCCTTTAACAGGGTGACTCAAAATCATTGAGTTTTTCAAATCCTCTTACAAGGTAACCTTTAACAGGGTTTTAACCTCTAACCGGGTATTTAGCCATCCCTTAACTGGGTGATCCCTAGCAGGATCGGTTCCTAGCAAAACCTGTTGTAAAGTCTTTAACCAGACTAGGCTCCTAACAAAGTGAACTTCAGAAGAGTTCAAGAACAACTTGTGGGTATTCATCCCCACTGTGGTTTTTCCCAATTGGGTTTCCACGTGAAAAATCAGTGTGTTATGTGTGATTCTTTTTCATGTGACGTTTTAGTGTTTTCTGTTAAGTGGTAAAGCAAGCTGATCCAATGGTCAGTGTATTTCTGATGTATTACTTGCTTAAGCATATGGGTGAAGTTGAGATGAGATGTTAGGTTTTGAGAAGTTCTAAGTGTTACTGGTTTATAACTTTCACAGTCACTGTGTTTTACCGGTATTATCTTGGTTTAGGTTGGTGATGTTATTTACCAGTTAGTGCAGTCTTTGCAGTTTAAGTTGTTAGAGAATTTTTTGTCTGTACTAATTCACCCCCCCCCTCTCAGTACCTGTTGGGTATTTACTGTTCATCATTATTCATCAAATATGGCATTCATTTTTAGCTCTAGATTGTAACATTAGGTTCATATGCATGTCTCATTTCCTAATCTGAGCTTCTATATTGATTTCTAGTTCTGTATCTTACTATTTATGCTGAAAGTTATCAATTTCCTATCATTTAACCTAGTTTATCCACACACACTTCACAATCTCAAATCCATAGCAATAAAAAATAATCATAAACTCTTAGTGTTTACCTCTCTTTTTAGTTTTGTAGTTTAAGATAGTTTATCTTCTAATAATATGCCATGGAGATTTGAATGTTAGTTTACATCCCTAGGCTATGATCTCATTTCCCACATATCATTTTGGGAACCCAACTCATCTTACATTTTGTATATTTTTTATTTGCATTTTTCAATCTAAGTTATTTTCATAAAATTTAATATTTAGATGCAATCATTTCTAAAAAAAATCTTATGTAGTTGTATTAATTGATTAGTCACAACATTTCTATTTTATATTGCTTAGTTAATCACATCATTGTTATCTCATGTTAATTAATTGGTTAATTAGTGGCACATGTTAAGGTTTATAAAGAAAATATGTTTCTTTGAATATTTCATTGTGTGCTTGTTTAGTTGGTTAAACTATTTTCACAATGAAGCCATTTCATAGATGTTATAGTTTTTTATCTCTACTTATGACACTTCATCCCTCTCCTAAAGATCTTCCTATCCATAAGGATGTTTTGGATCAAGAGGATGGTAGCACTAGCACATTTATCAATGATCTCTCATCTAAAGATGAATCATTAATGACTCATGCTTGTCCCTATCCCAAAAAAGAGACTAAGACATATAAAGACAAATTTTAGTAGGGTGCCCCCATGTTATATGACATTTATGCAGTAAGACAGTCCAATCTTTAGACATTTTTTTGAAATATAGGAATGAAAGTATGATGATGATAGCCCTTGCTTATAATGAATACATACTCTGTATGAATAATCAACATATCTCCAAATACATTGAAACTACAAGAAAAAAGGGAGCACATGAAAACAAATAAAAATTTGGGTCAACATGGAAGAAGCATAAATAAATTGACACTTTACATTGAATCCCTGAATGTTGAAAAATACATCAATATATGCATGACAGAGATTAATAATTTTCTCCCATGTATCCAAGTATGCATGAGGGTACCTTGGGTCCTCTAGGAGAGAGTACAAATAAACATAAGATAGTATGAGGGAAGACAAACAATCATGCAAATTCTAATGTAAAGACATGAAGATCACCACCCTAGTCAATCACCTCCAACAATTTGTCATCTTCCTAATCTTGATCATAGGGGAAGGAGGCTAATCTCATAGATGAACAATCGATAAATTGGTACTAGGTGTTTTTATTGCAATAAGAACCCAAAATGTATCCACCTTGACATTTTCATCCATTAGTTTTTATGATTCAAGTGTCAATGATCTAGTGAAGATGGTTGATAAAGTCATATAATCTTCTAGAGATTCAAACATGCACTTATTTGGGGAGGAGTGTGGTGAATTTACTAAAGGCTTATGAGAAATAGGAGGGTCACTGCCAACCATTGCGAGAGGGGAAGTAAAAAAATATAGATAAGGAGGAGCCTCCTTGACTACAAGAACAAAAAAAGAAGACAAGTTATTAGGTCAAAGAGAAGATAGAGAAAATTTATTATGCCAAAACTCAGGAACAAGGCCTTATTCTTAGGTGGATTGTGTGAAACCTTCACATCAACAATGGTAGGCTAAAGGACCTTGGGAAATATAGAATGAAGAGTGGACTGAGAAGTAGGATGAGTAGAAGGAGTTACGTTAGATATGAGCTTTGTATTAAGCATGTCTATGGGTTGTGCAAAGCGTAGAATGTTAGGCATAGAAGTGATAAGTGGTGGTTGCAAGGAGGGAGTGATGAAAAATTGCACCCTTTTTGGGTGAGGCTCATCAGAATCATCTAAAGGAATTGGAAATAAGACAAAAGAAATAAAAGAAAACATGACAAAAGAAGAAAAAATTGGAATATTCATATATGAAAAAGAAGAGTTAAGATTAGAAGAAAGAGACTTGTCTGTAGTCTTCTATGAGATATTATGTTCTCAAGCCTTCACACGTTGATGACGCTTATGCTCATATAAAAGTTGATTCCAATGGAGGTGGGGACTAAGAATAGATATATGGGAAGACTACATAACATCTTGGTTCACCAAAAGAGCTATCTTTATAGCCATTTCTAGCCAATGAATGGGCTCCACAGGTGGAATATGAGGTGCTACAAATGCAAGGACCTTAGTCTCAACCATAAGCACCATTATCCTTTCTACCTTAGAAGAAAGAGGGGAATAGGAGAAGCCCTTGATGGTTACAATGTGGGGACTTCATGTGAAGGACTATAATTTAAAGAATTTTTTGTTGGAATTCTACACTCACATGAGAATGGTTGATGTTGTCATTGATGGCAACCAACCGGTAATAGGATTCTACAGGTTCACCGACAACATAGACATCATCTATTGGCACTGGCAGGCAACCAAGTTCAGTCATCAACATCTAGTTTACATTGGCAATGAAGCATATGGGCACTTAGGCCGACATGAAATAAAGTTTTGTTTATATGAATTGTATTATATTGTAATTAATTATCTATGAGCTGACATGATGAATTGTAAAGACTCATATATGTATGAGATCTTGTAGGTCATTTTGTGATGTATGACGTATGAGGTATATGTTAGAGATATGTGATAGAGATGAAAAATATGAGAGCGAATATTGGTATATGCATTTTGATGTAATAATTTCATGAGCGAATAAAGAGCAGAGTAGAGAAGAATGAATTTCATTCACTGGAAAGGTTTTGGTTATGGTTTTTGATAGAGCTTCACTGGTACTAAATCAAGCATTGCAGATGCTATTTTGAGCAGTACATTGTCATTGGATTTAATCATCCAATTTTGTAAGTCAATGTGATTTCTTTTGTAATTGAGCGGTGAGCTCTAGGTTGCTGGCCTTCCTACATGTGCGGGCCCCTATTGTAAGTAATATTTATTCATATTGACTAGTGAGTAAATATTATGGGTCACAAATCCCACCGAGGTTTTTCCCACATCGGGTTTTCTCGTCAAAACATCTTGTGTTACGGTGTGCATTTATGTTGTCTATGTTATTTCTATTTGCTGCATTATTGATTGTTTACCGGTACATTAATTTGGGTTGCAAAATTATAAATAAGATTAAATATTCCATTAATTGGTTAGACATTGATTCACCCCCCCCCCCCCTCTCAGTGTCTTTGGGACTTGTTGGAACCCTAAATTTTGGCAAAATTTAGGGTCTCCTAAATGAGATAATTTAGTAAACACCCCTAAAAAATTCACCCATGAATCCTGATCCCGATGGGCAATTTGACCTTGGAATTATGTTTAACACCCATAAATAAGTAAGATCATCCATATTGAGCTTCCCAGAATCAAATTTAATAACTCTCTCAAACAAAAAAATTTATGGTTCACACCAATTGGAGTCACACAACCATTCTGAGTAGCCATTTTTAAGGATTAATATCTATCATGAGTCTTCATACTAGTCTATTTGTTCCAATCAATTTCCCTATTAGAAAAGTGTTCCTATACCAATTTGAAGATCCTCACTACCTAATTTTCTATTTTTCCTACACCCATATCATTTGCAATTTATTTCATTAAAAAGTATTACAAGTGGCCCTTTGTTTGAGTTCATATTCTGCAACCTAGCGACCCCAATATCAAACCAGTTGTTCCCTGCAATTCTCCATACCATTGTGAACCCCTGTGCAAGTTTTGGGAACCCTAAAAATCCATCTGATATTTTTGCTAAGCTTCAAACAAATGCACTTGACAGGCGTAATACCAAACTCCATGACCTTTGCTAGCTCCTTCCTCCCTACGACATAAAGCCTTTATCCCACATTGGTAGTGGGGAGGAGATTTTTAATATTTAAAATACAAAGCCACATATATATTTAGTGTTTGAAGCTTAAAGGCTTTTGACAAGACGTTGCTTGGCGACCCAATGGACCCCACACACACGCACGCATCCTGAGGAAACCTAAGTTTTACGACAGATTGGCGAGGGTGGGGGCTAAAGATCTAGCAAGTCGGGCAGATTTGATGATTGGGCAGATGATCAAATGGTGGTCGCTGATCCACAATGAGAATTATCTCACCAGTTACCCATTGCAACTTGGCGACAAAGCGGGCAAAGTCCAGTGGTGGGTCCGGCCCAAGGTGTGTTGGCAAGTGAAGTGGCGAATGAGGTGGCAAGTCAAATGGTGACCAGCTGGATGCATGGACAAATTAGGAAGTGACACGTGGTAAGGGGTATGCAGGCGAGTTAATAGTTGTACAAGTTAGATCAAGATCAATGGTGGTCGCAGATCCGCGATTGGAAAATGCTCGCTAGTTACTCATTGTGGATCAATGACAAAGCACATGCAGTAAAGGATAAGATAATGTTTAGGTAGATATAAAAGATCCAACAATTGTCACTATACCATGATGGGAAGTTGCACGATGTTTATTCATCGCAACCCAGTGATTGAATGGTGGGCCCGATAGAAGGTAGCAACTCATGTATGTTAAAGAACTGGCTAGTCAAAGGAAGATCGAGGGTGGTTGCTGATCTACAATGGAAAAGCACATGATGTTTATTCATCGCGACCAAACGACAAACCACTAGCGGCGGACTAAGGTAGGTTGTTAAGGTAGGCGCTTAAGGCAAACAGTTAGTGCAGACGGTGAAGTGGTGGCAATTAAGTAACCAAGGACCCTAAAGATCGAGCAGTTGACCTATAATCTAACGGTTGTCGCTAGACCACAATGAGAAATAGCTCAACGGTTACCCATCGCGACCCAACGACAAAGAAGAGCCAAGGTCTGGTGGTGGGTCTGGCGGTGATGAGATGGTAGTTAGGTGGTAGGCCAGGTGGTGCCCAGGTAGATTCCGAACAAACCAGGAGGTGCCACGTGGCAGAGCTCAGTTAAAAAATATAAGTTAAAGAGTGATTAAAGAAGCATCCAAATCTTGGAGCCAATTTTCGTAAAAAATACAAGCATGAGGATTGCCAGCATAGGAAGAGTGTTATTATCTTGAAGTCTACAGAAAAAATATGATGACCTCAAAGGTTACTTAAACCTGATCCAAACCATTCAAACAAAAAGAGAGGCCTATAAATCCTACCTTGTTGCCCAAGATGAGGGAGGAGATAATCAAGATGAAAGATGTATGAATAATCAACCCTTGTAGGTATTCTACTTGGGTCTCAAATCTAGTACCAGTCAAGAAGAAGAATGGGGACATCAGGCTCTGCGTAGACTTTAGGAACCTGAACATATCATCGCTAAAAGATAATTACCCTTTACCAAATATGGATATCATGTTGCAGAAAGTGACTGGATGTGAACTATTATCCATGATGGATGGATTTTTAGGGTATAACCAAGTAAAAGTCAAGGAAGCTGAACAGTACAAGACAACTTTAACAAACCCATGGGGTATGTATGTGTATGAAAGAATGCCATTTTGATTGACCAATGCAGGTGCAACTTTCTGAAGAGAAATTGATGTAGCATTTGCAAAATTTATAGACGTGATAATGGTAGTGTATCAAGATGATCTAACTGCCTATTCAAATAATGTTGAAGACCATTGCAACAACTTCGAAAAGATATTCAAAAAGGCCTTGGAATACGGGATATCTCTTTACCTGAAAAAATGTCACTTTGGTGTTGAAGAAGGAAAGCTTTTGGGACATATAGTATCTAAAGGAGGATTGAAGATTGATCCTAAGAGGGTGGTTGTGATCAATGAGGTCCCCATCCCAAAAACTGTCAAAGCCATTCAATCATTCTTGGGACAGATAAATTTTGTTAGAAGATTCATCTTGAACTTTGCAGATATTGTGAAGCCCATAGTAAGAATGTTGAGGAAGGGAGATAAAATAGAATGGAATGCTCAAGCATTAGATGCATTTGTAGAAATTAAGAGGGCGATATTTGAGGCACCCGTATTGATATCACCAGATTTCAGCAAACCATTTTTAATATTTTTCTTTGCTTCTTGCCATATAGTAGCAGTCGTATTGTTACAAAAGAACAAAGATAGTTGTGAACAACTGATTGCATATTTCAGTAAGTCATTAATGCCAACCGAGGTGAAGTACAAAATAAATGAAAAGCAAGCTTATTCCCTAGTGAAAGTAGTAAAACATTTTAGGCCATACTTGGTAGGAGCAGAAGTAATAGCTTATCTTCCTAATGCAGCAGTTAAAGATATATTTAGATAGACAGAAGTCACAGGAAAAAGATGTAAGTGGATCAATCAGATACAAGAATTTAATATTGAACTTAAGATTTCACAGGTCATAAGAGGACAAGGATTAGCTAAGCTTATGGCAGGGGCAAAAATTGAAAAGTTGTAAATAAATGAAGTCAGTTTGGAGGAAGCTAGGTTCAGCATTGAAAACACAATGGTACAAAAAATTTATGTACTACCTCAGGAAGACAAGATCTTACAAGAAATGCATGATGGAGTGTGTGGTGGTCATTTTTCTGCCAGGACTACAACTCACAAGATATTAAGGGCAGGGTATTATTGGCCACATGTGTTTAATGATTCCTATCAGTATGTTAGAAAGTGTGAAGCATGCCAAAAATTCTCAGGAAAAATGAAATACCAAGGAGCACTCCCATTAAGACCAATGCAGGTTGAAGAACTATTTCAACAATGGGGATTGGATTTCATAGGGGAAATATGTGATAAATCTAGTGGAGGACATAGATGGATCTTGGTAGCCACTGACTATTTAACTAAATGGGTGGAAGCAATCCCTACCAAATAGGCTACTAGTAAAGTGGTGATCAAATTCTTGATGGAAAATATTATTACTAGGTTTGGTGTCCCTGCAAGAATCATCACAAACAATGGTATGTGTTTTAGATCTGAAGAATTCAATACCTTTTGTGGAGAATATGGCATCAAGATATCTCATTCATCTCCTTATCATCCCCAAGGTAATGGACAGGCTGAGTCTATTAATAAAAATATTCTCAAGATTATTAAGAGGATGTTTGGACATAATAAGAAAGCACGAGATTCAAAATTGAATATGGCAATCTAGGCAGATGGGATAACAGTGAAGAATTCTACAGGAAGATCTCCATTTGAGTTAGTTTATGGCAAGAAAGCTAAACTTCCTCTAGATAACCTCTTGCCTGTTCACAAATTCATAGTACACGAAGAGATTGATATCATTGATCCTATGCAAGAAAGGCTTGTGCAATTAATAGAATTGGATGAAATCAGGACAGATGCCTGGAAAAAAATGTTAAATTACAGAATTAAATAAAGAGATTGTATGACAAGAGAACAACAAATAAAAAATTTGAGATAGGTGATTGGGTTTTGATGTGGGATGCAAGAAATCGGGAGAAAGGAAAGCATGGGAAGTTTGAGGCTCTCTGGATAGGACCATATATAATCCTGGAGAAGGCAGGAGAAGGCTCATATTTCATACAAAGTGCAACAGGAGAGAATCAGGATTTTTTGGTACATGGACAGTTCCTAAAGAAATTTTTCTCTTAAAACAATATAATTCCATGTACAGTAAAGTAGGATTACTTTTTCATTGTATATACCACAAATTTCCATTAGTATGTTTCTATTAACCAAATATTCTAGATTCTTGAAGGAATCCATAGTATACCTCCATCCCCAAACAGAGCCACTATTGGAACCCTAAATTTTGGCAAAATTTAGGGTCTCCTAACTGAGATAATTTAGTAAACACCCCCAAAAAATGCACCCATGAATCATGATCCTGATGGGCAATTTGACCTTGCAATTATGTTTACCACCTATAAATAACCAAGATCATCCATATTGAGTTTCCTAGAATCAAATTTAATACCTCTCTCAAACAACAAAATTTATGGTTCACACCAATTGGAGTCACACAACCATTCTGAGTAGCCATTTTCAAGGATTAATATCTTTCATGAGTCTTCATACTAGTCTGTTTGTTCCAATCAATTCCCTTATCAGCAAAGTGTTCCTATAGAAATTTGCAGATCCTCACTACCTAATTTGCTATTTTTCCTACACCCATATCATTTGCAATTTATTTTATTAAAAACTATTACAAGTGGCCCTTTGTTTGAGTTCATATTATGCAACCTAGCGACCCCAATATCGAACCAGTTGTTCCCTGCAATTCTCTATACCGTTATGAACCCCTGTGCAAGTTTTGGGAACCCTAACAATCCATCTGATATTTTTTCTAAGCTTCAAACAAATGCACTTGACACGCGTAATACCAAACTCCATGACCTTTGCCAACTCCTTCCTCCCTACGACATAAAGCCTTTATCCCACATTAGTAGTGGGGAGGAGATTTTAAATATTTAAATACAAAGCCACATATATCTTTAGTGTCTAAATCTTAAAGGCTTTTGACAAGAGGTTTCTTGGCAACCCAATGGACCCCACGCGTGCACATGCATCCTGAGGAAAGCAAAGTGTTACGACAGACTGGCAAGGGTGGGGGCTGAAGATTGAGCAAGTCGGGCAGATCTGACGGTCGGGCGGATGATCCAACGGTGGCTGCTGATCCACAATGAGATTTAGCTCACCAGTTACCCATTGCGACTTAGCAACAAAGTGGACAAAGTCCAGTGGTAGGTCCGGCCCAAGTTGTGTTGGCAAGTGAAGTGGCGGATGAGGTGGCAAGTCAGATGGTGACCAGTTGGATGCGTGGACAAATCAGGAAGTGACATGTGGCAAGGGGTCTGTAGGTGAGTTAACAATTGTGCAATTTAGATTAAGATCAACGGTGGTCGTGGATCCACAATTGGAAAATGCTCGTTGGTAACTCATTGTGGATTAGTGACAAAGCATGTGCAATAAAGGATAAGATAAAGTTCATGCAGATATAAAAGATCCAACGAATGTTACTATACCATGATGGGAAGTTGCATGATGTTTATTCATCGCGACTAGTGACTGAATGGTGGGCCTGACAAAAGGGAGTAACTCAGGTATGTTAAAGAACTAGTAAGTCAGAGGAAGATCGATAGTGGTCACTGATCCACAATGGAAAAGTGCATGATGTTTATTCATCATGACCTAGCGACAAACCACTAGCGGTGGACTAAGGTAGGTTGTTAAGGCAGACACTTAAGGGAAACAGTTAGTGCAGACGGTGAAGTGGTGGTGGTTAAGTAACCAAGGACCCTAAAGATCAAGTGGTTGACCTATAATCCGATGGTTGTCATTGGACCGCAATGAGAAATAGCTCAATGGTTACCCATCGCGACCCAGGGACAAAGAAGAGCCAAGGTCTGGTGGTGGGTCCAGCAGTGATGAGATGGTAGTTAGGTGGCAAGTCAGGTGGCGCCCAGGTAGATTCCAAGCGAACCAGGAGGTGCCACATGGTGGAGGTCGGTTAAAAAATACAAATTAAAGAGTGATTAAAGAAGCATCCAAATCTTGGAGCCAATTTCCGTAAAAAATACAAGCACGAGGATTGCCAACGCAGGAAGAGTGTTATTATCTTGAAGTCTAAAGATTAAAGTGATTAAAATTAAATATTTTAATCATAGTTAATTAAATGTAGAGTTGCACTGAACAAAGTGAAGGGTCATAACCCTATAAAATGTAATGTATATGTGTGAAATCAAGACCGAAAATAAAAGAAAGAAGATATCAAGAAATATAATATAAAACTTTGGATAATATTGTACTATTTTGGACCTTTAATACAATTAGTTGTTTTCCTTTGCATATGTGTTGTGAGTTATTTCATTTTTTATAGGCAGTTGTTTGTGATATTATCTCTAAGACGATAAGGTTACTTTTATTCTTGCAGTGAAGTTTATGTTCTTATGTTATAAATCTGAATCAAAAGATCTACTAGTGAATTGCCATTGTTCCTTGTAGCTCTTTCTTGGATGGTCCCTTAAGGTTAGGGTTAAATTCATTCAGGCTGTCTGTAACATAAACATTTGACAGATCTCTTTTAAGAAACAGTAATTGACAAATTTACTAAATGGGTAAGTTTAAGAATTGTCTCATAAATCATACGTTAAGTCCTAGAATAATATAAGACTCTATAGCCCAAATAACAGGGAAGACACTGGTCATTTACAAATCATAATCTTTACCATATTAATTACCTTTAATTTAAAGCAATAGGAATAGTTGAGTAGGATATATAGAATCAATTAGCATTAGTGTAAACATATAAATTTCAAGCACAAAGATCAAATAGATTTCACAACAACAATCTTGAACTCATCTAAAAGCCACCTATCCTAGGAACCTATGCAATTCTCAGATAGGGAAAAACTTAGATCAAGATACTCAATCTATTATAAAAAGTATTAGTCATCAAAATGACTAGTGAATAGGTACACCCACCTAGGTCTTGCAGAGCCTAAAGTGAGGGAGTTAGTAACCAAATAGGTTCACTCTATAAGTTGGCCAAGTCAATTGTAGGGTTTGATCATAGGAGTTGGCATTTCCTTAGAAGCTATCCAATCTGTTGATTTGAGTGTTGGCATTTTTTATGTTTATGTTGTGATTGTCATTGATGGACACACACTTGCATTGAGATCTCCTTTATATGAATGAGTTAGATTTCAACCGGTATGTTGTATTATAGTCTTTAGACTATTGGTGTTTTGCAAAATGTGTTTACCGGTCTGAAGCGACATGTAGACCCCAAGTGGTTCGTGGATTCCAAGCGGTACGAGGGATCAAAGCGACATAACACATTTTTACCAATCTTCATTTTTGACAAACTGCAACCGGTATTTCATATGAACCAGTAATACTCTGTGATGAGTTATCAACCCACATTTTGTGATGAGTTACCATCCACCAATTGTTTGACGGTGCCGACACTTTGGCGGTGCTTTTGTGTCGTGTTACCAGAATATGTCTAGATGCATTGAACCTAGGAAATTGTATTGTAATCCTATTGGACCGACATGAAATCAGATTTCTTTATAAGGACATCATGTCTAGGGTTTTAGGTTTATTGTTGTTGCTATTGTTATGTGGTCAATGTTTTTGCTAGGGTTTATGGTGGTTAATGAGATAGAGAGAGTTTGAATGTGTAGAAGACTGAAGTAATGCTAGAATGTATTAGGAACGAGCTATCAAGGATCTAACCAAGCAATCTGTGCTATTTGATAGATCATATACTTGTTGATTACTCACATCTTTGACAAGTTTGTAGCCCTTAACCAGGTATGCCCAAAAGCCTTTTGTAAATCCTCTAACAAGGTGGTTCACATCTATGGATCTAAAATCCTCTAGCAAGGTAGTCTTTAATCAGACTTATCTCCTAACAGAGATTGAGATTCCTAACAGGATCTGTTCTAGTAAAGAACATTGTAAGACCTTAACCAGTCTGACCTTAACCGGTCTGGTTCCTATTTTGTAGATAGTTACTTGTGAGTTCATCTCACTGTGGTTTTGTCCCATTTGGGTTTCCACGTCAAAATCCCTTGTGTTATGGTGTTTGTGCTTCTGTGGATAAATGCATTATTTGCTATTTGGTTTGCATGTGTACTAACCGGTTTGTCTGCTAAACTATTTTACCGGTTTACTATTAGTCTTGCAAAGTGTTTTAGTGCAAAGATTTTTGGCATACTAATTCACCCCCCCCACTCTTAGTATTCATCAATTGGTATCAGAGCCTACCTTTCTATAAGTTTAACCACTTGGAAAGAGATATGGGGGAATACACATTGAGGGAACTTACTCATCGGCTCACTCAGTCTGAGCGAGCCTATGATGAGCTTATGATAAAATTTAAGGCCTCTCAAGCAAAACGGAGAGAACATGCTGAGAAACTGATGGAGCTATCTGAAAATAGTTCTTCAAATGAAGTAGATATGGAAGCCCTAATTCAAGAAGTAGAAAAGTTGAATGAGTCAAACTCCAACCTAAGAAAGGAGTTGGAAGGACTGACTATTCGAATATGTCAAGAGCTTGAAACCCGGAGGAAGGCTGAAGATCTGGTGAAGGACAAAGATCATGAGATCTCCAAGTTGAAGTCAGAGATCAGTGCTCTAACTGCTCAACTCCATGCAAGCAAAGTGGAAAAGGAAGACATGCAAGGAGAACTGAACATAGCCATCTCTGAGAATGAAAACCTGATGGAAACAAATGCTGCTATTTCCAAGGAACTCTCTGAGTCAAAGGAAATACTTACTAAGTTTAACAAGAGTACTGTCAAGCTAGAGCAAAAGCTTGAATCTACCAAACCTATCAAGAATACTGATGGACTTGGTTATTCTGGTCATGAGGAAGGTGAGACCGCTGGTGCAAATGCAGGAACATCAAAGAATCAACCAGCATCAAAGGTTAAAGGTAAGCAAAAGTTTAAACCTGTTTGCTTCAACTGTCTTAAAGAAGGACATACTGCAAATGTGTGTAGGAGTAAGGCTTACAACAATTTTCCTTATTTCCTAAATGATAAGACTAGATCCTATAGATTCAATGGTAACTATTATGCATGCAACAAGTATAGGCATAGAGCATCTAAATGCACGTCTATCATGCACAACACTGGAAGGTATCCTCAGAGGAATCAAGGAGTTGGTCCGAAATCCTTTATGAACTGGAACCCCAATCGATTTAATGCTTATAATCATCAATCAGGTAACAGTGGCTATCAAGCGAAAATCGGATGGAGAGTAAATTGTATGGTCTATCATGGTCAGGGTCACACTGCTGCAACATGCGGAAGGAAGAATGGAAACATGAACAATGGACCTTGGAGAGCACCTGGATTGGTCTGCTATCACTGCAACAAACTGGGTCACATTGCCAGATTCTGTAGATCAAGAAAGAACATATCTGATGATATACCAGTCACTTTTGATGGAAACAATCATGTTGACACTGTTCAAGCGAACATGAACAAAACCTGGAAGAAGAAACCAGTGATGTTACAAGAGGAACCAGTTTCTGCACCTAGTGTGGAAATCACGGAACTGACAAACTAAGCTTAAAAAAAGCTTAGGAGGAGCAAACGGAAAAATGTTTCGAACCCCTGATTTACACCAGTAAAAGACCTTAACCAGTATGTGATACCTGTCATTTGGCAGAAGACCGAAAATGGTAAAAAGTCAAATTAGGGTTTATGCCCTAATGGAGGAGCATTAATGATGGTAGGTGAGGAATATGCTTAAAATCATTTTTCAAATCATTTCTCAGTATTAGTTTTCAAGCGAAGAAAAGTTTTTCAAAGAGCAGAGCGACAAAAAGGCGATTTGAGCTGAGATTTTGCGAAATTGAGAAACCGTGAAGGAGATTCAAATTCAAACTACAAACAGTCAAGTGGAGAACACAAAGCGGTAATTCAGCAACCGATGGAGTATGAAGTGAAAGAGAATCTGCAAGCCCTGAATTCACGTGTTTCAAAAGGTATTTCTTGAGTTCTTAAACTTTCTATCATGGCTTCCACATCTCATACCAGTTCTAGTGCATCTATCGAGTCTACAAGTTTTATTCAATGAAAGTCTAAGTATAATGCCCTATCACAAGTTCCGGCTGGTGTGATAGTAGAAGAGGGAATTTCTAACTACATAGATTGCAAGATTGAAGACCTAGGGTCTCTAGTTATCCACTCCCAGTTAGGTTTATTTTGTGGAAAGGATAAGAAGATCAAACCAGAGTATAATATTTTGGAGAAGAAGAAGCTCCACAATGTGGTTTACTTCCTGGAGGATTTCACAGAGGATCATATAAGGATCATTCTAAGCAGAGTCCATGGTGACAAGATGTACCTGGAGAGAATGCATGATATTATGCCATAAGCAATTCATGTTGTCACCAATTTCTGCAATATAGGGGAAGTGCCAGCCCTAAGGACGGTAAGAAAAATGGAGATGTCCAAGCTCATCGGTTCAGTGAGTGACTCACGAGGAATGACTGTTAATTCCATCAAGGATGACCTCGTGAAGTATGCGTGCATGGTAATTGGCTACCAGACATTCTCTACCAACAAAATTAACTCTGTATTTGTTGCAGCAGTAAATGCCACTTACCAGATGATAAAGGAGGATGCATCATTTGACCTGTGCACCGGTATGCAGAGACAACTCCTATTGAATCTGAAATCAATCAAACAGGATAATGCACTAAGGTTCAAGTTTGGACAATTACTAGTTGGGTTGTTCTTCTATTTCCAAGGTTACTTCCCAAGAGTGGGAGACATTCAATGGTCTGCAAACCAACCAGTAACCAAGCAGATCAAAGAAAGTCTACAAGCAGTCAGAACCGGCTATCCTAATGTTTTGAACAAGTATTTTGATGAGTTCAAACAGAAAATGAGCCAAAGAATGAGAATATCAGGTGACATCGTGAAGAAATATGAAGACGATATCTATTTCACCATTAAAGTAGAGAAATGCATAATGGAGGCTGTTGAGCATAGATAGGAAGAGGTGGAGCCTATGGGCTATGAGGTGATGTACGATATGCTGGATGGGTATGCATCTACCCTAATTGCCTCACCCCTAGATCCTAAGGCAAAGAGGACTGGAACCTATCTGGAAAGGGTTACACTAGTCAAGGAACCTTCTACAAAGAAAGGAAAAGAACCTTTAGTGAAGAAGGCAAAGGCAGTGCCTGCAGCATCAACATCGGTTACAGCAGCAAGTCCTAAAGTGACCAAACGGTCACCAGTCAAAAAGAAACTAGAAGCAGCACCGGCTAAAGTCTTCAAGAGGAAAAGAAAGACAAGGAATACCTCACCGGACTCAGAAGAAACTGTTTTTGAGGAAAAACCTAAGAAGACAAGGCAAGCAAAGAAAAAGACAAAGAATGAACCTGCATCATCGACACCAGTAAATATTGACATCTCCTCCTACAAACCTTTGACACATTGTCAAAGAACCATAAAAAATATTAGGAGAAAACTGCTGAATGATTTGATTGATTGTTTTGATGATTTCAATGATGATGAACAAGAAGCTGTTGAAAATGAAATCATTAAATATTTATGTGCTAATGACCGGTCACCCTCAGAAATTAGATCTGAGACACTGTATTCTTTGTATAAGTCCCTAGATAATAAATGGCGCATTGCCATAGAAAAAGAACATGAAATGAGGGAGAAAGTGTTTGCTCAATACTTTCCTGACCTGTCCAATTCAGAATTATATGATGTCATCAACCAAAATAAAGGACTCTTCTTCACTAGAAAGAGAAGACTCTAGCTGCTAGAAGGAAGAATTGATGTTGTCAAAAAGGACACTCATCAGCATATGGCAACCGTTGTCCAAACTCACAAAGTGCGTCTAGCCAATAGGCAAACTGAAACTAAATCGGTTATATCCAAACTGGATGAAGTATTTGATGATGAAGGAAACCCGGTTGTTGAACCGGTCGACACTATTGATGTCGATGCCCTGGACGTAGAAGATGTTACTCAGGAAACACCATCTGAGGCAATAGGACAGGAGCAACAGGCTGAATAGGTTGATAAGAAAGCCAAGAACAGACAGGAAGCGACAAAGGAATAGACCGAGAAGAAGAAAAAGGATGAAGAAGAGAAGAAGAAGAAGAAGAAGAAAGATGAAGAGGAGAAGAAGAAAAAGGATGAAGAGGAGAAGAAGAAGAAGAAAGATGAAGAGGAGAAGAAGAAGAAGGATGAAGAGGAGAAGAAGAAGAAAGATGAAGAGGAGAAGAAGAAGAAGGATGAAGAGGAGAAAAAGAAGCAAGATGAAGAAGAGAAGAAAAGGAAAGAGATAATAAGAGAAAAGTGGATGAAGAGCAAAAGAAACCAGGAAGATGCAAGAAAGAAGAAAGAGGAAGAGGATGAGAAAGAAAGAAGAGAAGCTAAAGGAAGCAAGAAAGAAGAAGGAAGAGGAAGATAAGGTAGAGGAGAAGCGGAAGGAAGCAGCGAAGAAGAAAGCAAAGGTGTACAAGAAAGTAGAAGCGGCAAAGAATACATAGATGGAGACTCCAAAGGCAACTGGCAGTCTAGCCAAACCGGCTGACCTCACTAGTCCTATCGACCTCTAGTCTGCAAGTGAAATAGAGCTGATGCAAAGCATCAAAGTTGCCCAAGAATGGCTTGAAAACATACGAGGAAGAAGGAGCAGGATGTAATTCAAGCGGTTGTGGACACTCTTACTGGTTTGATACCTGGTACTAACCTTTCCAACATTGAATCATCACTGGCCAAACTAAAGCTTCTATGTACAGTAGTAGATGATCAGGTGCAGAGCCTAGAAGAGGCAAATGTCAAGAAGGAGCATCAAAAAGCTCTTAATATTGCTCTGGTGAAGAAGTTGAATGAGCTCAGGTCTAAATTGCAAAAAGAGCAAAAGGATATAAGGGATGCTCTGGATGAGGGGAATCTACTACTCAACAAGATATGTCAATCCCATCTATTCTATGACGATGTGCAAGCTCAAAAACAAAAGCTTCAAATGGACTTGAAGTCCTACATGAGCACATTCAAGCCACCTTATGATTCCTTTACAACTTATGGGCAAACCGTTCACCGGTTTCACATCTAGTCAACAAAAATGGAGCAAGAGATCAGCACCTGGTCTCGAGATTTGTAGGAGTTACAACTGGTTCTACTCCCATGTCTGCAAATTCTTCAAAAGTGCTATCTAAATTTGGATGACTTGATAGTGACACAGGAGATGAGCACAATCGATGCCATGGAAGAACAGATCTCCCAGATGCAGATAGAGAAAGAAGTAGCCACCTCCCTACTTGAGTCTTGGTCTTTGTCGATGAAACAATTCTTGTAGGACTTTAAATCTGTTTTTGACAAGTATCATTCCTTATTGTCATAAACTTATTATTTTAATATCACATGGAAATAGGGTTGTTCAGCTATACTTTGTCATTGTTGGCAAAGGGGGAGAAGAATTCTATTTGGGAGAAGTATCTGGTAATCAAAATTTTGATATATGCTCTGAATATCTCAATGTTTATGCTCTATATGCAAAATTGTTATACATTGTATTGTCAAAGGGATAATGTATATGCTTAGGGGGAGCAATTTTGCTAATGGCATGATTTTGTTGTAAAACACTTAGATGTCAAAATTTTATTTTCCTAAGTGTTGTCATCAATGCCAAAGGGGGAGATTGTTGGCATTTTGGATGTTTATGTTGTGATTGTCATTGATGGACACACACTTGGATTGAGATCTCCTTTATATGAATGACTTAGAGCTCAACCGGTATTTGTTCCAACTGGTATGTTGTATTATAGTCTTTAGACTATTGGTGTTTTGCAGAATGTGTTTACCGGTCTGAAGCGGCATGTGGACCCCAAGCGATTCATGGATTCCAAGCGATACGAGGGATCAAAGCGTCATAACATATTTTTACTAGTCTTCATTTTTGACAAACCGACAACCGGTATTTTGTATGAACCGATAATACTCTGTGATGAGTTACCAACCGACATTTTGTGATCAGTTACCATCCACCGATTGTTTGACGGTGCCGACACTTTGGTGGTGCTTTTGTGTCGTGTTACCAGAATATGTCTAGATGCATTGAACCTAAGAAATTGTATTGTAATCCTATTGGACCGACATGAAATTAGATTCCTTTATAAGGACATCATCTTTAGGGTTTTAGGTTGTTGCTATTGCTATTGTTATGTGGTCAATGTTGTTGCTAGGGTTTATGGTGGTTAATGAGATAGAGAGAGTCTGAATGTGTAGAAGACTGAAGTAATGCTGGAATGCATTAGGAACGAGCTATCAAGGATCTAACCAAGCAATCTGTACTATTTGATAGATCATATACTTGTTGATTACTCACATCTTTGACAAGTCTATAGCCCTTAACCGGGTAGGCCCAAAAGCCTTTTGTAAATCCTCTAACAAGGTGGTTCACATCTGTCAATCTAAAATCCTTTAGCAAGGTAGTCTTTAATCGGACTTATCTCCTAACAGAGATTGAGAATCCTAACAGGATTTGTTATGTTAAAGAACATTGTAAGACCTTAACCGGTCTGGTTCCTATTCTATAGATAGTTACTTGTGAGTTCCATCTCACTGTGGTTTTTCCCATTTGGGTTTCCATGTCAAAATCCCTTGTGTTATGGTGTTTGTGCTTTTGTGGATAAATGCATTATTTTCTATTTGGTTTGCATGTGTACTAACTGGTTTGTCTGCTAAATTGTTTTACCGGTTTACTGTTAGTCTTGCAAAGTGTTTTAGTGAAAAGATTTTTGGCATACTAATTCACACCCCCCCCCCTCTTAGTATTCATCATTGAGATCCAACAGGACTGTCATTGAATCTAACATTTTTTCTTTTGTTATACAAAGTAGGGTGAGGGATTGTTGGAAGAACTAGAAGCTAGAAGACTTACATTGTAGAGTTGGAAAACATAGGTGCCTTTCCTTTTCTTGTTTCAAGCAAAGTCAAAGGAACAAAAGGCACTGCTAGAGGTTGTGAAGACTTAGAGGAACAAGGGGTTCCACTCATGGCAACATGCTTGTTATTTTCCCTTGAAGAAGGCATAGAGGGTGAGGCACACTACAATATAGGAGTAGGCCGGGTAGAAGGAATTGTAAAAGAATAATAAGGAAGAACAAAATCAAGTGTTGATATCACGATCTTGTATCTATAGTAAGCCTTATATAACAAGTCACCATGGGGAAACATTGGTCCTACTAGGGTAGGCCATAAATGGTCAAGAGAAAAGCCTCCATGTGACACTAGTTTCTTGTATCTAGTATCATTGATAATATGTACAGTGAACTCATGAAGACAATTTAGACACTTGTTGACAATTGAGGCAATTGCTTTCAAGGAAACCAACCAAGGGATGGCCAAATTTTCTCTAAAAAAATCAAACTTAGGAATCACAACAAATGTTGTCTCCATAATCTTATGTCTTGGTAGGAATAAAAAATAAATGGATCCAAGAGGTGGTAAAGAGAGACCCATATAAAACCTACTAGCAGGATCAACCATAATGCCAGTGTCTACAATATGGTTGATTTGAGTGGTGATGTATAATGGAGAATACTCTCCATTAAATGATAATTCATTTCACATGAAGGATATATAAAAAATATTCACCTTACCATTGGAGGAGAGATGTGGGTTATCATGACCATATTGACATACTCAAAATTGTTCAGTGCAATGGCAAAATAAGGTTCAATTATGAAATAGAAGAATGTGCATGAAAGGGATCTATTTTATCTATAATATATTATTTTGTTTAACAATTGATTTGTTTGAATATTAATTCTTACCATTGAGAAATATGGTACCATTTTCTATGTGGTCTTGTATAGCATGAAAAAGGTGCACATAATGCTTGGTATCATGACCAAGAACATAGTAGTATTGATATAATTTTTGTGTATCACACCAACTAGGGAATGGCTTATTGTTTGGGAGTGGTCTTATCTTTGGGAGAGTTATTAAATTCTCCTTTAGTGTCTTTTTAATACACTTATATAGGAATTGGATAACTTAGTAAAAAATCTATTTCGTTGCAATCCTAGTTTCCCGAGGTATCATTACGATATCAGCTACAACTTTATTTCTTTTGATCCCAAAAGGAGGATGCAACTTCATGACTATCAATATGTGAGGATAAGGTAAAATACCATACTATTTCAAAGTATGCTAATAATCATGCAGTGCATGACACATATACAAAAAATAAGAATATTTCAAATAAAGAACCTTCTCCCTCAATGAAAGTTGCAGATTGCCCATGAATGCTTCCCAAAAGTTAGAAATATATTAGGACATAAGGTATCTAGGAGTACATAGATTGATTTCAAGATATGACATCAATAACCTTCTCATAAGGTCCTTTATTATAATGGACTTGAAAGTAAATACAAGAGCAAGGAAAGAAAAAAAAATCCAAGTAATTTTATTGATGAAGTAAATGCTACCAAGAGAAATCACCCAAATGTGAAGAAGGAGGCACAAGAAATTTTGAAAGGGGAAAAGAAAAGAAAAACCCCTTGTGATATTATGAATGAGACAATGCCTAAAATGGGGAGAGAGAGAGAGAGAGAGAGAGAGAGAGAGAGAGAGAGAGAGAGAGAGAGAGAGAGATCTCTTTACAATAATGTCATTAAGAAGGAATGAGAGAGGATACATCTCTTAAATAGAGATGAGGAGAGGATTTACAAAGTAACTCCCAAATCTATGAACGGCACCATTCATAAAATGTGTGTGCCATGTGTCCACATCCTCTTATGGAGGAAATCTAAAATTCCTTAATAAAGGAAAATAAAAGAAATGACTTGTCCTCACACATGAATAAGAGGACAAAATACATGTAGGAATATTATAGTGTTTTGGACAATTTGATTAACTCTTTGTCTAGGATATTTGTGTGATGCATGGATGGTAGTGCAATATGCTAAGATCCTAATGTATTAACAAAAAAGAAGACCATCTACAGAAAAAAAAAATAACAACATGGCCTACATAGAACCTAAGGTCCAAAAATACCCAAATGCAATGAAATGTTAGATTATAATATGTAATCATAGATATGTATTAAGTTAAATCAAATTACAAAATGACAGGAGAAGAGGAGAGAGATTACCCAAAAAATCCAAATAGTTGCAAGAATCTTCACTAGAAAACCTTCCTCTAGGACCTACAAATACAAAACCAAATATAAAATGTTGGGGGTGACTATATAGGGGCTTTCCATATTCAAACCCCCATTTTGGTGTTTCCACCTCGATAGATAGCGAAGATAGATAAATATAAAAAAGACATGTAGAGTAAATGAATGATTTTCTATCAAATATAGACAAGACAATTTGCCAAGAAAGAGTCAAATACGTAGGTTACTAATCCTTCAGTAAGAGAAGACAAGAATCCTATTGGAGTAGAGTTGTCTTCATTCAAATGTCGCAAGGAAGAACTGACAATCTTCAAGGTTTCTATTAATGATCTTAATATGGTAAAAATGGAGCTTTGAGATGCTATTGTGGGAGAATGAATGAGAATATTACAAAAAAATGTTGTGAGAATCCAAGAGCTTGTGAAAATATGAGAGAAACTAGTTGTATGAATGAACTAGAGGCAAAATAGAATTTTCAAACCAAAATAGAAATATTGGATGATTTCTTAATGATTGTGCAAGCTAACATAGGTGTTACACTACCAAAACATGGGGAGTGTAATGTTTAAATTCTTAGTATGGTCATAGATTTTTGTAGGATGCTAGCACGTCATGAAGATGTCTACACATGATGCATTCATCTAGGCAAAAAATATACTCAATGGTCAGGAAGTCAGACATGTTCAGTAAATGAGAATATTTAAGATTATATTAAGGGTGATATTGCATAATTGTCTTTTATTTTAAACTAAAGGGAAGGTGTATGTTATGTGAAATTATATAGTATGACATTTATGATATTACAATTACAAAACCTAGCCAAAGAAGTCTCTAACAAATTTGAAATTATTGATATCTTTTATGTTGTTTGAGGATATCTACAATTAGTGCAAAAAATTCAAGATTTCATGAGTTGCCTAGAAATCCCTAATGTGTGGCATCCTTTGAAACATTGTGAAATCTCCATATTTTTTAGTATCACCTTTCTTCTAAGAGCCTCTCTCTTAAACATGTTGATCTAAATGGGTAATAAAAATTGATGTGATTTTCTTCTTATTTTTACTACACTCATTGAACAATTGGGATGGATTGGTGCTCATTAATCCTTCCACTTATAGAAATTATCTCACTACAAAGTGGATCTTAAGACCCATTACTAGCTCTACATCATAGAATATTTTGGTCAAAAATATATTCAAATAGCTACAACCTTGGGTTCATTCTCTTTTATATGTTAGAAAAATAATGTATTTCTGGATGCCTACATTAAAACTCATAATTCAACTAAAATATTATTCAAAAAGCAAGGAAAAATATCTTTCCCCTAATGAATTGGTATGAAAATTCTTCATGACATGGGCTAAGGTTCCCTACTTCAATTTGGTGTAACATACTCATTCAAGTGGGTGGCCTTTCATTATATTTGAATATTAGTTTAGAGACATAGCTCTATTTGAAAGAAAGTTAGTCAAAATTTTAGAAACCTATAATACCTATTCGATCTTAGATGGAAACATTCAAGGTAACTCCAAGTTACCTTCAAGTACACAACTACTGATAGAAAAAATATCTTTTACATTGCCTTTGAATTTCCTTATAATCTTTATCCCATATTGTCTACCTTTTGTGCTGACAATCTCCTCAAGAATTAGGTGTGGTCACTTAGAAGAAATCATTTATCTTCCTCCTCATATATGTAAACAAAGCCTTAATCCTCACTATATTATTATTATTATTATTATATGGCGAAAGGTTGAAAGCCTATATATATTTAAATTAAGAGATATAAAAGTTTTATAAAAAATACTTACAATAGGGCTCTTCAGTAGCCAGATGAGAGAGTTAAACATATATACTTAGAACATGCTTCTACTACAACTCCATATCATTGAACTAGAACCTACTGAGACCTATAAATACCCCTGATTAACATTTACAAAAAAACCCAATAAATTGTAACCCGTGTGAGCAAAATTTACTAGAAACTTAGAACATTGGGAAAAAAATTCCTCCATTTCATCGCCACTCTATACATCATTTTCTCATTTCTCATCTTGAAAATCAACAAGCGCATTCTCAGAAGACAAGGGGTTATTCAAATTTGGAAGTCATACCTGCATATGATGATGAGAGGAACTGGTATTGTCTAGGACAATTATTACTGGAGCTTCAAGGTTTCCTTGGGCAACAAAAGCAACCTATAGATCAAATGGAAATGCTCATACTGGATCGGATTGCTATGATAGGTTATTCTTTCCCTCTTAAAGGATATCCAAGTTTATTCTGTTTGTATGCTGGCACCATTTTTACCCAAATGGATACTCCTTTGCCACAATCTCTACTAACATTGGAAATTGATCTTACTAGACATTCCCATCTGATAAGATCACTTCTTCCTTATTGCATCCCACATTTGCTAAATAGTTAGCTAGCATGTTCCCTTCCTGATAAGTATGTGAAATTTGGAAAGAGCCACACTTATCTAATAAATATGAAGCATTTTGAAGCGCATATCTAAGTTTCCAGTTGTGACATGATCTCTCTTTACATGCATTAACAATTATGATAGAATTCCCTTCTACATGAATATGAGAAATATCAAGACTTTTGGCAAGAGATGGACCATGCAAGTGTTGGCATTATGGATGAATTGATTATGTGTTGCATTGATGTCAACACTAGCTGTTATGGATGGTTGTCAACAGACAGGTTACCGGTAGAAGACTTAGTGTTATCGACAGAAGAGACTATCTGTTGGACACTTCCGACATGTTTGGATCAGTGAAGTATATTTGATTTCATGTGTTATGTGCTCCATGAGAATGTTTTGATCAGTTGGTATTGGCTTGGTAATTGGATATTATCATACACTCTGGTAACCCTTACTGGCACTAGTTTAAGGCTTTACTGGCATAGCTTTCATTGAGGAATTATGATAGCATGCACAATTGGTGTTGGTGCAACTTCTTCATGGATTTCAGGATGATGAAGATGTTCGTTGATCGTGCTTCAATTTCTTGAAAACTTTGCTTTGGCGTGGTGGACCCAGAATAGGTCTAGTACCTATCTAGGTTATGGACCGGTATTATGCTAGTGTGTACTCTACACGTTACTGGGATGCTTCGAGATGTTTTATGGATTTGTTATTATTGTTTTGGTCTTAAGGCGACATGGCATATCATTGTAAATAGAATTATGTAATGATCTTATTGTAATATCTTTAGGTGGCCGACCTAATTGGTTTAGGCCTTATGTTTTGTATAAATAAGAGGTAGAAACTCTTTGTAAAGTATCATGGTTATTGGAAAGGTCATGGTCAAGGAATATCATGTGCGAATATTGTAATATCATTTAGGCTGAGGAGTTGGTCGATCATTGGTGATCGAATTGGATTTAGAAGAGGATTTAGTCCTCCGGCACTGAGCTTAACCGAGACTGTAATCAGGTATGGTAGATGCTATTTCTAGCAGTTCACTCTATTGGATTGTTGTCCATTTATCTTGAGAAGGTTGTAGCCTCTCTATAGTCAGCGAGACTCTTTTGTAATGAGCAGTATGCTCTAGGCAGTGTGCCTTCCTGCAAGTGCATGCCCCTCATTGTAACACATACTTTCTGCAGAAGTATCATCTGACTGTGGGTAGGATTCCCACCGTGGTTTTTCCCTTTCCGGGTTTTCCACATACAAATCATGGTGTTATGTGTCATGGTTGCTTTGCATTGATTATCTGGTTAATTGTTAAGTTATTTTGTTTACCAGTATCTATTCCTACCGGCATCTGTCTATGCTTTATCGGTACTTAATTTGTTTAAGGTCATATTGTGGATTAAAATTTATAATCTGTTAACAACTGATTCACCCCCCACCCTCTCTTAGTTGTTCACCAGTTATCCTAACAGCAAGAGAGCCCAAGAATTTGCCATATTATTTGAACTTGGTGGTAAAGCTATTGATTTTGCTGCTTTAATTATCCATGTTGAATCATGGATACAAACTCCAATACTAGATACCTCGATATTTCCCCATGAAGCGCCATCAAAGTTCATTTAAAAAAACAAAGGGACAGGAGGTAACCACTTAAAATTGAATTTATGATGATTTTAGCCTTTGGTGCAACCTTAAGGGAACCTTTAAATGGCAGACTAATACTTTTCCAAGTTTTTAAGATAACATCATCCCATGAAGTGAAAATAGAAGAGCAATTTTTTGAGTTATGAACGTGTGCATTATTTGATTTTGAAACCGATTATTTAATTATAACCTGAACATCTTGAATTGAAGAAGAGACTTTCCTGAATATGTGTTTGTTATGCTCCCACCAAATGGACCAAAGAACAACAGTTGGTATGATGCGCCAAATACATGTGAAAAAAGACTCTTTATACAACAACAACCGTGCTTGAAAGAGATCTTAAACTAAATTAGGTAAAGGAGTAAAGAAGCCTACTTTTAGTAATATAAATTGCCAACATTGTTGAGAAAATGGACATTGGAGAAACAAGTGATCGACATCCTCTATCTATTCATTACACAGAACACAAGTAAAAGGATTTACAATATGCAATCTAGAAAATCTCTCACTTGTAAGGACCCTTTTTTTCAAGACAAGCCAAGCAAAGCTACCTGCCTTTGGCAAAATCATACTACTCTAGCAAAAAGAGTAAGCCCTTTGTGCTTGCATATGTGTAAATGCTTTAATAATTGCTTCATAACCTAGTTTAACTAAATTACATTTTGGAAATGCACTTTATAAAAACCTAAATGGATCAAACTCAACTTCATATCATAGAGATATAAGTCTAGCATTCAATAATAACTCCTAGTCTAGAAAAGCCTCTATACAAGACTGCTCACAAATGACCACTTCTATTTTTTCCACCCTTAACCCATCCTCTTCGCTTTTTTAAGGAAGAAAGAAATATTTAGGCTCATATTTTGATTCTATCCTTTCAATAAACATAACTAGCACTCAATCTTCTCCTAGGTTTCTACCATAGTTGGTTGTAAACTCTCATAGAAGGTAGTTTTTCTTTTAGTTAATGTTTCTAATAACATAGTTTATGAAACTTGGAAGAAAACAATCATTTAAAATATTTGGAGATTAGAAAGCTTAGCCATTTTTTATAATTTCATTTATTAGAATGAATCTGGCACTCTATTTCTTTACTCTAAAATGATGTTTCAAATGGTAGATCCCACCCATGCCTTATAGGTCACACTTTGCACTAGTTTAGATTTGAGTGAGCACATTTATACCCTTTAGTAGTAGTTGAAAGCCATACAAAACAACTAAGAAAATCTTCCAAGAAGCTTCATGAAATCATCAACTTGTCCACAATTAAATACATTATGCATAATGAACACAACTGAAATAACTTCTAGTATTAAAAAAAAAACTATCACATTGTTAATCAAATAGTCACTCAAATAAATATTAATACTTTTCCTCCTATTACACCTATAGTTAAAGAATTCAAGTAATGATTTATGACTTTGCAAATATTTTATGTTATAACCAATTCAATTGATTGGTTCTAATACTCCTATTTTTTAGCTATGATTTTTAATAGAAATAATTGAATTATATAGATATCAACATCTCTATCTCATTTCAAGTGGATTATAATATGATGGGTAAGTATATATCTAAATTAGAACTCACACTTCACATAGGCAACCGTGAGTAGAGAAATCCAATCTATAAGAATCAAGCCTATTCCAATCATATCTCTAAAAAAAATGAACTTTGATGAATGAAAAAATTTAAAAACCTACCATATCTTCAATAATTAGTCTACAACCCTTCAAACTCAAAATTTTATAATAAATAAAAACAAATTTGTTTTAAAAATTTCAACCATAATTATATATTAAAAAAAGGCTTGGCTAATAATGAAACTTATAACAAAAGCAAGCTAGATTCCAACAAAACAAACAAGCATAAAAGTTGTCACCACATGTGGTCGTTTTTATCATCACATGTGAATGCCAGTCAAAGGTTGGTCCTTTTAAGCATCATTAATTAATTTTAAATTCTTTCCTTTTGTCTAGCTAGTTTGTAAGGGTTACTTTTATATCATTTCAAGAGAAATTGGTGCCAAAAGTTAATTCTTTTATTAGGTACATTGTAAACACTACTTTTTACATCTATTAATATATATGTTTTAACATAACATATCCCAAATGCAGGCTTTTAAAACTTTAGATAACATTTTTATATTAATGGGAATTCTTTCATGGTATTGTTTAGATGGATAAAGCTTTTGTCCCTAGCTATTTAATTCGATAAATACAAAGATATTTCTCTTTCATCACCACTATAGTATCCTCCCCACATCTTTTGAAATGAAAACTAAATGAAAGTGAGCGATTATAGCTTTAATAATGAAAGGCAACCTTATATTCTTCATCTACTAGGTGTGATTTAAAAAATCCTATGTAGGACAATTTTTATAATTATGTACATTATAGTTAGAGGGCACTTTTCAAAAGGGTCCCACAGTGGTAGGTTATAAAGAATTGGCATCTTATTATTTTATAATCTTATCTTATATTCACAAACCTTTAAAAAAGAAACATTGAGATAAATTATGAACACTGTTACAAATTTTTATATTGTTGAGGATGAGAATCATGAGAGTTATATTCATATGTGATTGTTCTTTTAAAAGAGGAGTTGATTTTTTATTTTATTTTTTGGTTAGAGATAGAAGTTGGTGAGATTATGATCATTATTATATTTGGTGCATTATTTAATTCAAAAAAGTATTTGTAAGTAATTTTATTGACTGACACTTGTATCTATATGAGAACATTCAAGAAGATGTACTCTTAACATTTGTGATAGGGTGCTCTTCACTAAATCAAATACTAACAAATTTCTTCACACAATTATAACAATTTCTTCTATCATCAATGAAACTCGACCACAAAATGGAGAACATGCTAATGCAAATGTGTCTTTACAAATTGAGATCCAATTCCAAATGACCAAGACTTCCCCAATGATTAGGGCAATCTTAATCTTAATGACTATGGCCCACCTCCACTTTTTAATGAATCTATAACTCTTACAACTTAATAGTTTACCCATTTTTTTAATCTTGTTTAATATAGTTATGTAAGATATGACCTTAAATTAATTTTAATTTTAAGGTATAAATATTTAGAAAGAATGCAGAAAAAACTTGCTGGCTGGACTGGAAAAACCCTAAGTAGTGCGGGTAAACTCCAGCTTTTATCGACCTCTCTTCAAGGTGTCCCGGTCTATTTTCTATCTCTATTCAAGATATCAATTGCTATGGCTGAGAAAATTGAGAAAATCCAAATAATTTTTATGTGGACGGGGATGGAGGAAAAGTCCAGAATCAGCTTAGTCAATTGGGAGGTGGTGTACAAACCTAAGTACATGGGAGGCCTTGGGATCAAAAAAATTTCAGACCTGAACAAGGCTTTGCTGACTAAAATTAGTTGGAATGTTACGAAGGACAAAGCTAACTAATGCAAGATCATGAGGGCTAAGTATTTCAATCACACCCCCTTCTCTTCCCTTCTTTCTTCTAATGAGCTTCCACCTGGGTCTAAGATATGGAACAACATTGTCAAAAATAGGAAGTTTCTTAAGTAGGGTCTAAAATGGCAGGTGGGCAATGGTGAGAAGATCAGATTCTGGGAAGACAATTGGATTGGCGATAGACCCTTGGCCTCTTCTTGCTTCAATTGCCTCATGGGAACTCTCAAGGACTCACTAGGTCCACTTGTGATAAACTACATTTCTCCCTCTCGTTGTTGGTTGAAGCTTGTTGATGGTCTGGGAAATAATACTCATTGGGATCATTTGGTTGGTGAGTTACAATCTCTTCTTGAGAAGGTTGGGATCCCCCGTTCCACTCATACTGATAATTTTGTTTGGGCTATGAATCCCTCAGGGTCTTTCAGTGTTAAGTCGACCTACAATCTCCTGCTCGCTCCTGTGAATGATTGCCATAGCTCGAGAGAAGTTTGGAACTCTCAGCTTATCCCTAAAATCAACTTCTTCTGGTGGACGACTTTGCATGGGAAGATCCTTACTATTGATAACCTTAAAAGGCGAGGCTTCCTGCTTGCCAACCAGTGTGTCATGTGCAACTGTGCTGAGGAAAGCATAAATCATCTTTTTATCCATTGCCCCTTCACTTCTACGGTATGGCATAAAGTTTTATAGAAACTTGATATTGCGTGGACCTTCCTAGAAGACTTGCAGCAGTTTATTAGCAACTGGAAGTGTCCCTCCACCCACTAGCCGATTAGATAGTTTTGGAAACTCATCCCTCCTCATATCTATTGGCATATCTAGAAAGAAAGGAACAACCAGATCTTCTGTGGAATGAATAACTCCGCTGAAACAGTGGTTGGCATAGCTGAAAAGCTCCTCAGGGAGAACGCTCTGGTCTGTAAATGGAAAACTCCACAATCAGCCCCTATGGTGATGGATTGCAATTGGATTAGACCATGGAATATGCTAGACAACTTCTTTCAATATGACAACTCAAATAAAATGGAGAGGCTTAACACTAGATGGTCGATTTTGCCCCCCTCATGGCTCAAACTTAACTTCGATGGCATCACTCGCAGTGGTGTTGTGACGGGAGGAGGAATTATTAGAGATAGCTTGGGAAACCTGATTTTGGCCTATGCGGGGAATTTTGACTCTGTCTCGAGTAGCATGGCTGAAGCCCTTGCTCTCTTTTGGGGGCTTAAATTGGCCCTCGACATCAATGCTAAAAGGTTGATCATTGAAGGGGACTCTAAGCTGATTATTGAGGTGGCTAAAGGAGTTGCAGGAATTAGCTGGACGATCAACAACATTATCAAGGACATTTGGTCCATGATTATCTGGCTTGAGGAATTTCAAATTCAACACATTTATAGAGAGGGTAACTCGGTGGTTGACTCTCTAGCTGCGATGGGCCTTGAGTTAATTGGTATGAGGTGCTGGAGACACCTTGATTCTCTTTTTGACAGACAAAAGTCCCTAGTTGGGAGAGACCAGAATTTCTCTACTTGCCAATGATGTGCTATGTCTTTTTTTATGGGGGGTCATTTTGGCTCGTTTGCGATGCCAAGATGCAGGAGGGAAATTCAAATTCAAATTGGGTGGGCTATGCCAAGGTGGCTTCTGATGGTCCCCATCTTCTCTAGCGCATCGATCTGGTGATGACGTGGTCGACCACTGATAATTGTATTACAGAAGGATTGAAGCGCCAACTTTTAATCATTAACTTGACTAACTACAACAAGTACATCATTTATTACTATAACCAGAACTTAAGATTTCTCAATAATGAAGATCTTTGCAAGTTGGTGGATGAATTAAGAGGTGTCCCTTTGCATGCTTACTAGAGCTAGCAGACGCATGCCTTGGGAAACACCACAAAAGATAATGATTGTAGCTCTCACCTCAATTTAGCTAATTCTCGGTTGAGTTTTCTTATCTTCTACTCTAGTTTTTCCCTCTGCATAACCATTTTTTTGTCTACGCTGCATCCCAACATCACTCTGGAGGAAGCTATTATGGGGGGAGATTTAGTCCGGGTTGAGCCAGACACTATTGATGATTGCTTTCGCAATGACCCTTGTGTTTGGATGTACGCCAAGGAAGGGGGGCATCGTCCCGTTCATGGAAGCCATGATTGGGTTTGACAAGAACCTCTCCACGTAGTTTGTGAGCAGCTGGAATGATAAGAGAGTTGTAATGGGGGATATATCATTTGAAATCAATGAGGACATCATTGCCTAGGCCACAAGTATTTCAACTGAGGGAAGGAAGTGGAAGAAAACCAGCAGGGTCGCGGATGAGACCAGTATGAACAGCTTCTAGAGAAAAGATGGGGAACCTGTCAAGATGCGAGGGGGTTTCAACAGGGAATGCCTTCCATACCCATGGGACCAGGTGTGCAAAATCATTATGAAATACTTTACCCTAGAGGGAAGGTATGGTATTTTCTATTATTACCATTTCTCGTTGCTCAATCACTTTCACAACCATGATACTATTTCTTTCCCGTTCTTTTTACTGCGCGCCTTAGAGTCTACTGTTAAATATGTCCATCATTGCATGACTCAAGATAGAAATTACACCATCCTCCACCAGGGTCTGATGTTTCAGTTTTACAACTTCCATAGGGCCCCGTGTCCCCCTAAACCCATCTTTGTTCAACCTGCTCCCTCCATCCAAGGCCCCCCTGTTGGTTCTAAAAAAGGTCTCAAAAAGACCTCGAAAAAACCTATCACGCCTTGTCAATCCCCTGACCACACCCCTCTGATTTCCCCCAAAATTGGGGAGAATAACAAAGGCAACCCTTCCGTTGCTAAACCCTCATCCAAGAAACCTAGGAAAGATCCTAAAATTTTGTTAGTCGAGTCTGACGCGGAGGATGGTGTGACCCTGAAAAGATCCCACAGGTTTGCTGGCAAACCCTAGATGAAATAAATTATTGTTAGAAAGAACTATGTTAATGAGGAGGAAGATTCTGAGAAGGCTGAAAGTGATAAGGTTGAGGATGAGATGGAAGCTACGGAAGGCTCGAATTCCTCTAAGCTGGGTACTAAGGCCCATGACTCTAAGATAAACAAGGATGATAATAAAACCGCCTCCCCTTATTCTAACACTTCCCCCCACATATCTCTAAGGAGGATGGAAGAAAGTCTGAGGGCAAGCAAACTATTGTTGAAGGTGGGCAGAAGGAGGAGGTGGTGCAGTGTGCAGGTTGTAATGCCATCTCCGAGGACCTGAATGGAGTGAAGAAGAAGCTGGAGAATCTCGAGTCCCATGTCGACAAAATTGGGAAATTCGCCATAAAGGTCATGCACTCCTCGGCTACTTCAATGTGCATGTTGCATCGGAAGAAATTGGATCAGGGCGGGCTGGAAGGCAACACCACGAAGGAACTGTTTGAGTTCCTTGCTGAAGATTGGACTAAGCTCATGCTCTCACAACATTTGGGAGCTGGAAAACATGTTTAATGGTGGAAGTTGTTCCTTTTTGTTATAGTTTTATTTTCTGGATCAGTTGGATCCCTATTAAATTTAAGACTCTTGCTACTTTCCTCAGTTATTATACTATGAACAATATGTTGTGTATTTGTTGTTTAAGGGGCTATTTGGACGAGATTGGTTTCAATCTTGGGTTATCCAATAGCTATAGGCGGTTTTTGTTTTTGATGTTTAAGGTAGGGATTGGCTGATTGTTGTTTGACTGTTGTGTGTCTGCTGGTTTAGCTCTCTTTTGAGGCTTGTTATTCTTTCGGGTCAGTCCCCTTGTTTTGGTTGCTTTATTATCAAAAACATTTCAATAAGATATAATGTGTTTCTTTATACAAAATAATATATATAATAAAATTGGATTAAAAATATTGAAGCAATTTATATTTAAACAAAAAAAATGAAAATTTAATGTCAATTAATATCATTATAAAAATTTGAAAAGAAATTAAACATTATATTTCTAACAGTTAAAATATTATATATTTAAATTAATTGAACTAACAAGGAAATTATAATGGATAATATAAACTTAATTAATAATGAAATTTCAGTTAATGATGAAAACTTAAAGTGAATGTTTATGTTCATTATCCATTCTTTACAACTTCATCAAGATGTTTAAGACATATCCTTAATTTCAACTAATTCTTTATTGGTAAAATCAAAGTCACAAAAAATATATTTTAAAATTAATTTAAAAATAATTAATAATTATTCTCCACCAATATTTTTGTTGAGTATGGTCATATAGTTTGGCCCTCTTAGTCAATGATGAAAACTTGGTGTATATTGATGTTTATAGTCATCTATTTATAGTCATCTTTTATGTATGTCTTTTCTTAACAACTCCATCAAGACTTATCTACATATTGCCCTGTGTATGCTTAAAATGTTTATTAAGACTTTTATATATCTGGTGAACATGCGTAGAATGATAATTGTTTTTGATAGAGGAAAGTTGAGGGGGCTGTAATTTTGTTGTTGGTCTGCTGATAGTTGTCTTGCCACTGTTTCTATACCTGGGTCACCCCCCTTGTTTTGGCTGCTTTTAATATCAAAAACAACTCCATCAAGATATTTTTGCCTTATCTTTATTTCAACGAAATTTTCATGGATAAAAATCAAATTCAAAGTCAATTTAGAAATAATTAATATTCTTATCCTCCAACACTTATGTTGAGTGTGTTTATATAGTTTGATTCTTTCAGTCAATTCAAATAACCATCAATACAAAATAACTAATAGTTGTTGAAAAGATTATGAAAGAAAATAACATAAATAACTAACACATTCAATATACCGACTTCTTCATTTTTTTTTAGGTAACCCCACAATAATCAACTAATACGTTAACTACACTTTCAATCTAGAACAAGTGCATTGAATTTCCTCATGAAATAGATGTCTAAAATGGGCCATATGAAAAATGAAAGAAAGAAAGACTTGATGCTTACATTAACCATGCTGGCGTGGCATGATTTACCCTTTTCTAACGTCCAAGTAGGCTACGTTGAAATTAAGCATCCGTAGAATACGAATATTTGACCCTTTTTTAAGGGTCCAACTCTAATGATGGGATTGTTGGGTATATCTTTTTGAATTATTGCCTGCCTACGTCACACTTTTCCTTCCTTGGGGCCAAAAAAAGTGCTTGGATAAATACTAAGGTTCACCTAATCTAGACTCCATGGCGTACACGTAATGTAGTTTAGGTAAGCAAAGAACATCTTGTGGGGAATGAACTGTCAAATATTTAAGACAGTCTATATCAAATTTTTTATTAGGTTTAATAGTTAAATGGTCAATAGTAATTTTATATTTTATTAGATAAAAGAATATTAAATGGTCGTTTTATTTTTATTGGTTGAGATTTGTTTTTGACCGTTGAATTATTTGGTATTCAAAAATGGTTATTCACATGTACTTAGAACATCAAATTAATAGTCAAAATATCTAGATGTTTTTTTTTAGAAAACTTGAGATTTTGGAAACTTGAGCTAGCTATCTTTGAAATTTAGATTGATAATCGAGTAATATTCACTCTAGAATGAAATAAAGACACTACAATGTTGTCATAGTTTAGACATGTGAAGTATTGCCTTGAAATTATTAGGTTTAATAGTTAAATGGTCATTAGTAATTTTATATTTTATTAGATAAAAGAATATTAAATGGTCATTTTATTTTTATTGGTTGAGATTTGTTTTTGACTGTTGAATTATTTGATATTCAAAAATGGTTATTCACATGTATTTAGAACATCAAATTAATAGTCAAAATATCTAGATGTTTTTTGTAGAAAATTTTAGATTTTGGAAATGTGAGCTAGTTATCTTTGAAATTTAGATTGATAATTGAATAGTATTCACTCTAGAGTGAAATAAAGATACTACAAAGTTGTCATAGTTTAGACATGTGAAGTATTGCGTTGAAATTATTACATGGATGGGTATTTGATAGCTTCTAATAGTAACTTCCCATCATTAAAAAAATAATTTTCTAAAGACTTAATAGATAAGTTTCATTAGAATATATATATCTAAAGAAATTAAAAATTAAGGTAAATTAATAAATCTTTGGTTGTGCATGTCATGCATTGTAATGACAGGTTGTTGAGTTTTGATACTTGAAGTGTGGTGTTCAATTATCTTTCACATGACATATCTTGTCGATACTTTTCTATAATATCAACTACACATTCTCTCATCATAAACAAAAACCTTTTAATTGAATCATATTTATAAAATTCTCTATAAATAAATTTGTTCTATTTACAAAGATTTAATAGATTTTTTAATTTTTAATTAGAAACTCTTCAATAATCATATTAATCAAAATCAAATTATTAAAAATATAATAAAATAAAGAAAACTTTATGAATTTCAAATGACTAATTTATATACTTTTAATTTCTTTCAAATGTGAGTTAATTAACCCCAAAACTAATAAATTCCCAAGCTTTAAATTTGAGATGTTCATGTTTTGAGCCCTAGATTTATATTGAATTGATCCGTGTAAAAGCTATAATGTGGATTGCCTACCTTAAATTGACAATTGAATATTTTCAAGGAATCTCATGAGTGTAGATTTTCTCATGTGATAAAAGATTTTTTGGTTAAGTAAAAAGAAACATCAATCTACTTCATGATGCAAATAACTTAAATTGCTTAGAAATTAAGCATCATATGGTGTTTTGAATGGAGAATCTAGATATTCTTATGTAGAATGATAAAATATTATGACCCACTTCAGAATAATTTTTTTGAACAAGTCATTTTTTTTTTTGGTTAATTGTGATAGACAGTTTTTCATCATATGTTTGTAAAATGGAAACTTTATTATCTTTTAAAGATGCTATATCAACATCAAAAATTGGTTGTGATATAATTTTAATAACTGTGAAGTTGAATTTTATTCTATAAAATTTGTGAGAGATGGGTAATTGTAATTTAATTAAATGATAAAAGGTTAAAAATGTTAAAATTTGTTTTTATTTCAAATAATTTATTTCTAATTAATTGTTGCTCACTAATTCAATTATCTAAATAGGGAAGATTCCTATGCTCAAGTTGGAGGATTTGAACATAAAGTATTCTAGTTTTAGAGAGGGGAATCCCACACTCAGAATTGAAGAAGATAATTAGAGCTTGAAAGGGGAAAAAGAAGAGAAGATGGTTAGAAGAGGTGAGATAGTAAGATTGCCAGTGCCAAGAGAATTCTGCACAGAGAATATGGAGTGAGAATTTCATGCTTGTAGCGATTTTTAATGTCTTATTTTCATGTTTATAGAGGCCTCTTTGAAGGGAATTAAAAAATAATTTGATATAGGTTTTGGACTAAAACTTGTTTCTTGTAGCTAGCATTACCATTCATCTTCAAGATTGTACCAATTTTAGATTTCTTCTATTCTACACCATGAAATAAAAGGTTGCCTTTTCATTCTTTTTGGTGCAATTCATGTGTCTTAAAAGGTGAAGTTTTGTGATAGAAATTGTTGCAATGATTGTCAATCCTTTTGGGATTCTTAGCCATTGATTTGTATCACCAACCAAGACACAAAGTACTATAAAAGTGAAAGTATGACTTTGGGTATGGAACACAAGTGCTAACCAGAAAACACCTAGGTTTTGTAGTGTGTTTTAGTGATCTAGATCCTCTTGGATTGGAACCCTTTTATCCTCCTTTTTATTCTTCTCAACTCTCTCCTTATTGTGACCACTCTCCTTCCCTTTTCTCTTCATTTGACCCTCCCATTTGGTCTTCTATCTCACCACCCCCTAATGCGTGTCAAACATTATGACACCCTTCATTTACTACGAGGGATCAAAATAACTATTATCAACCTATGTTTCTCTCCAATTTCTTTAAAGTGTTGCATTCAAATGATCAAACCATCTCTCTATGATTGTTATTAACTACATTACATTTTCTTAGAAAGTGAGGTTTCTTCATCTTCTATAATGTATATACTAAAGAGGATAATTAATAAGTGAAATCTTGTTTCTTTAATTCAAATTAAATGATGTTTTCCATAACCCTAATCTAAATAAATTATAGAGAAATTTAATTTATTTTTCACATACTTTTCATTTTGATATAAGTATAGGAGCTATTATAAGGATGCCTTCATGGATATGTAAATATTTTTTGATAAATGGTGGAGACCTTTCACGTTTCCATGTTTGTATATTGAATATTTTTATGTTCTTTGATCTACAAATTATTAGATTTTTCTATGTATATGTTCCCAATGATGCTAAAGAATACACTGCATTTTGGAATGGGACATCTAAAAAATATCTCTAATGAGAATTAAATGATAGGAGGGGGATTTAATAGGGTGAATCACAATATTGATTTTACTTATATGAAATCTATATTTTTTCACAATTCTTTGGATGATGTTGACTCCTTACATGATAAATATTCAAGTCATGTATAAAATTTGTTCACATGGTCTGATTATAGAGTTAGAATTGATATCAACCTCAATAAGTTAGACATTTATTATATATCTCTCATAATTTTCCTTTATTTTCATCTCATTCTAGTTAATTTTATGGGTAAATTATTCTACTACACTTGTTGATAAATTTCTAGTTAGTGTCTTCATTTATCTCTCATTTTATTCCTCCACTCTCTCAACTCCCCTTAAAATTTAATACACTCACACTTTGACAATACTACTTATGTTGCTATTCTAGCAGGAATCTAGAACTCCATCCCTAATCCATAAGAAGGGGAACTCTATATTACAATAAGAAATAGACTCTGGTAAATTAAAGATAGAAATAGAGGCTCAATCGTTTTCTCATTACACTCAAATCTCTCTAAGACAACTTTACTATTTCAATTTTTTTTTTAATGAGAAGTTCTTCAAAGAGGAAAGCTAATAGAAATATATACAAGAAACCTTTGAAAAGAAAGCTAAATAATGTATTCACAATAACATTAATCCTAATTACAATGAATTTTTAGAGCTTCTTTATTCTAATAGGATTGAATAATTTATTTTTTATTACAATTTCAACATTATTCAATTTCAAAAAAAGATTCTTAATCTATTCTCACACATTACTCGCCAATTTTAAAATTGATGTTGAAAAAATCAATAATATACTCTAACAATAACTTAATTTCCATCGAGGAGGATGGCTCTGCGTTTGCGTGGGTGTCGTGCTAGGGCTGACGTGCCCTAACTTGTGTCTTGCGCTCTGCTTGCTTCGTTCTGGGGGGGGGGGGGGTTTCTTGCTTGTTGGGGGTTGGTTTTTGCTTGCCCGTGGTCGGGTTTTCTGGGCTGCCACAGGGTTTTTTTGCAACCCTTTTCTATTTCTTCTACTCTAGGTTGTCATTGGAGGTGTGCGGAGTATTGGGGTTGGGTTTTTTGCCCCTCTTCTTTTTATTTTTCTGGTATTTTCTTTGGGTCCATGGAGAATAGAGGATTATCCTCTTCTGAGATGATCTCTGTAGATCTGGATATGGCAGATCCGTCTCATTTGATGCATGCATGTGGAAAGGAACACATTAGTAATTCCCAATCAGGGGCAAACGTCTCTTCTTCGAAAGAGCCTTTTCACATGAAATAGGTGAATGGTTGTTTGGAGAGATCCCAAGATCGTCCAGTTCTGGTTATTCAACCTAGGCAAATTTCAGAGGATGTTGAATATTGGTGTAATGATGCTATCATATGCAAATTTATCATTCTTCGCCTCTCTATACCTGTTTTAGAGTCTTGGACATGCCATGTCTGGAATCCTGAAGGAGATATGGAGCTACTTATGGCAGCCAATAACTATTTTCTGGTTATTTTTTCCAACCTGGCAGACAAGAACAAGGCTTTTGACGGTGGCCCTTATTTTTTCAACTAGGTGGGACTCTTTATCAAACCTTGGCATATTGGCTTTAATTCTGCTGAGGAGCTTCCCTCTCGTGTGCCCGTGTGGATCTGATTGTTGAGGCTTTCGTTGGAATTCTGGAGAGAAGATATTCTTCACTCAATCTCAATGCTTCTTGGTAAACTTGTGGGTTCAACTTCACAAACTCAAGATCGAAAGGTAATTTCCTACGCTCGTATATGTGTAGAAGTTGATTTAAATAATCCTTTGCCAAACTCTATGGAAATCTATTTGGGGACATCTTCTTGGATCCAACAGTTGGACTATGAGACCCTGCCATTTAGATGCAGAATTTATCATGAATATGGTCATTTACAATGGAGATGTCCTAGAAATAAATATTCTAAATTGGTCATTTTCGATTCTCCTCCCTCTGTTATGGGGGAAGATAAGGGGAAAGCCCCTATGCCTGATAGTCCTACTAATAAAGAAGGTTTCATTCCTATCAAACCTCAGAATAAAGGCAAAGGAAAGAAGAGAACCTAGTTGGATAGGCAAAATGATGTCACCCTAAATAGGTTTGATGTTCTAAATGATTTGGTCCAAGAGAAAGGAGTTCTAGTTGAAATGTCCTTGGGTGCCCATTTTCAGCATGAGGTGCTAGATGGGGATTCCGAGAAAGAGGGTCGGGCCCTATGTTTGGAGAATCAATAGGATGTTCAAATGGTTATGGATTTGCCTTCCCATGTTCAAGACAACAAACAACTTAGTGGGTCATAGGTCTTTGGAGGTGCAGTATTCATGTCTACTCCTCCTTCCACTATAGTGGCATCAGATTCTATGAAGAGTAACAAAGCCTCACCTATATTAGGCTTGCAGCAGAAGACCCTAAAAAATGGTTCTTTAGAAAAACCTTTAAGGAGTGGACGAAAAATGGATCAGGAAAAGGTTAGGCTTATTGGTGATACTTTGGTTGAGTCGAGATCTGTGAAGCCCATTGATTCCCACTTCTCTCAACCACATAAATGATTATTCTCTCATGGAATGTAAGGGGGTTGAACGGTATCCCTAGACAAAAGGTTGTTCGCAGATTAATTACTCTGAGTTTCCCGATGTTGTTTTTATTCAGGAAACCAAGATTTCAGTGGATGGTTTGGCTAGTTGTGCTTTGCGTGTCTGTCCCTAGGGCCTTTGGCAGGGGTTGAGCTCTCATGGTAGTTCAAGGGGGTTGCTTGTTTCTAGAACCTGAGGAAAGTTTCCCCTTTGTGGTGGTTTTCTAGCAGGTCTTCCATTTCTATGGTCGCTTATAGTTATAGCTTTGAGACTGAAGAAAGATGCCTCTTCTCTAATATTTATGCTCCTAATGATCTTGTGGGTAAGTCACATCTTTGGGCTCACATCAATCTTGTTCGGGCTCAATATCCTTTTCTCCCCTAGGTTTTGGCTAGAGATTTTAATGTCATTACTAGTTTGGAGGAAAAGAGAGGTGGGTTATCCAGGCTTGATCCTTCCTCAAATTTACTCAGGGATAATATTGGTCTCTTGAATCTCATTGATGTGAAGCCAATTAATAGTGTCTTTACATAGAATAATAGGAGGAGTGGTGTTGAGGCTATCTCTGAAAGGCTTGCTAGATTTTTGGTTTCCTCCTATTGGGTGCATGATAGGTGGTCCACTAGTTCATAAATTCTTGATTGGAGGGGTTCTGATCATTGACCTATTAAGATTTCTATTACATCTTTTAGAACCTCCAAAAACCCCTCTTTCAAATTCCAATTGATTTCACTTCGTGATCAGTCGTTGAAGGATCTTATGGTTGATTGGTGGTATGAAGGGGTGCCTACCCACGGGCGGGATATGTACACCTTTGGGAAGAGATAACAACATGTGAAATACAGGCTAAAGAGGTGGAATAAACTATGTTTTGGGAATATGCATAGACACAAGATGGCAGCTCAATCCAAGCTAGATGAGGTAACACGTCAAATTAGGGATCAAGGGATGACTGTGGAGCTTTGTATGGCTGAGTCCCTTTCTCTTAAGGACTTAGAAGAGTGGGAGTTGTGTGAGGAGATTTTCTAGAAACAAAAGTCTCGCGTGGATTGGCTCCAAAAAGGTGATATAAACACAACTTTTTTCATAAATTTGTTAAGGCTCGCAGGTATGGTAACTCTATTACCTCTCTCATATCTTCAGAAGGGGTTCATCTTTCATCTAAAGAAAAAATTGCTAGGGAAGTTGTTAGTTATTTTTCTAATTTGTTTACCAAAGAGGATCCTGAAGCTATGGTGGAAGAGAGTCTCATCTTAAACTGTATCCCCCCTCTTGACTCTATTGAAATGAATGATGCTCTCTTGCACCCCATTTTGTTGTTTGAACTTGAGGGGGTTGTGTTTCAAATGAAAAAAGGTAAGGCTCCTGACCCTAATGGGTTTCATATTGAGTTTTTTTAGGAATTTTGGAAGATTATAAAGTATGGTCTTCTAGATGTGGTTCGGGAATCTCATAGGAATAAACAAATGCTCAAATCTATGAATTCTACCTTCTTGGCTCTCATTCCTAAGAAGGAGGGGACTAACAGTTTGGATCAGTACAGGCCTATTGCTTTATGTAATGTTGTCTACAAGATAGTCACTAAATTGATTGTTGAACGACTCAAACCTCTCCTCTGCACTTTGGTTTCTAAGGAAAAAGGTGGTTTCATTGATAGAAGATAGATCCTTGATGGAATTGTGATAGCAATGGACGATATTCATTTGATGGCTTCCTCTAAGGAGAAAACTATGTTTATTAAACTTGACATGGCCAAAGATTATGATAGGGTGAGTAGGGATTTCTTACAGAAGATCCTTTTGAATTTTGGATTTGGAGAAGAGTGGGTGAATTGGGTTCTTAGTTGTGTTACTTCTACCTCCTTCTCAGTTCTTATTAATGGGGAACCCTCAAAATTGTTTAGCGCTTCGGGGGCTTCGACAAGGGGACCCTTTATCTCCCTATTTATTTATTCTCATGGCTGAATGTCTTGGCAGATTTCTCACTTCCCAAGTGAGACATGGTCTTATTCAAGGTTGGATTTGGAGAAATTCTCTACCTCCCTACTCTCATCTTCAGTTTGTGGATGACACAGGTTTGATGGGTAGGGCAAAAATCAATGAGGCAGTGAATTTTAGGAGAGCTTTGGATATCTATTGCAAAAACTCAGGTCATAAAATTAATGAAGATAAATCATCCATATATTTATTTAATACTCCTCAGATTATTCAGAATAGGATTGCCAAGATCCTCCGATTTCAGATGGGGTCACTTCCTTTGTTGTACCTTGGGATTCCTTTAGATTTGGGGGTTCAACGTGGAGATTTTTGGCAAGGAATTTTGGATAAATTTTGTTGCAAGGTTAATCATTTGACTTATAGGTGGTCATCCTCTATTGGAAGAGTGATTCTTTTGAAGACTGTGGTGCAAGTGCTTCCCATTTATAGGTGTTTTATGCAGGATCCCCCCTCCAACTTTTTGTGAGAGTTTGATGCTCTTTCTCATCAATTTATTTGGTCTGATATTTTTCTTTCTTCTAAGTGGAGTTTAGTTAAATGGGACTCTATTTGTAGACCGAGACATGTTGGGGGTCTTGGCCTTAGATCTATTGCTCTAGTTAGCAAGGCCTTGTTGGCTAAGCTGTATTGGAGGTGGTGTAATAGTCAGGATCAAGACTGGGCCAATATTTTAACCCACGAGTATCTCCCTGGTGCTAATGATCATGAGGTACCTCATCTTAGTTTAGTGGGCAGGGGCTCTTGTATCTGGGATAGTCTTAAAAAAGGTTCCCAACTTATTAAAGATGGCCTTTTTTGGATTTGTAATAGAGCCTCAGAAGCTCTTTTTTGGTAGGACTCTTGGGATGGTCACCCTCCTATTCTATCTATTTATCCATAGCTTCAGCCTCTTTGCAACATTTTCACTGATGTTGGATGGGTTAAGGTGGAGAATTTTAAAATGGTTAGGTGCATTGGATAGGTTGAGGTGACTTGCTGGAAGGGTCCTCTTGAATGGCACTTGGGTGGCTCAGATGAGAATCTTGTGGTGTTGGTTAATATCTTGGAGGGTAGGTTATGTAGTTCCCTCAAGGAGAGAGATATTTTGGCTTGGGGTCCTAACCCAAAAGGTAAGTTTTCTGTTGTTGAAGGTTATGCTCAGCTTGATAGGAAATTCCATGGCCTGACAGATGTTCCCTAGTGGAAGAAGGTTTGGAATAGCTTCTCTTGGCCAAAATGTAATTTTTTCTTAGGTTGCTCAGAGAAAATGCCTCATGTGGGAGAATATTCGTAAGAGAGGCTTCCAGGGATCATCTATCTATTATCTTTGTATGCATAATGAGGAAGACTACTCCCACTTGTTTTTTCAATGCCCTTTCTCTAGGGAGATTTGGCACAAGTGGTGGAAGGCTTGGCAACATGCTTGTTTTCATGCTACCTCCTTAATTGACTTATGGGATAGCTTGGGCAGACCCCAACGAAGAATTGTTTTCTTCAAGTGGCCTGGGCTATTGGGCCAACCCTTATTATCTAGAATCTATGGATGGAAAGGAATCGAAAGGTCTATTGTGATTCGCATGTAGGGAGTCCTCAACTGTAGCAGAAGATAGTTAATAGGCTTCATGAGACAATCTCTCCTAAGTGTAATTTATCAAAAAATGTTGATCCGGGTGATTATGCTATTGTAAGGAATCTGCAATTGGAAAACATTAAAATGGACAGTGCTGCTGGAAATAGATCTCGATATGTGAAGCGGCGGATAAGTAGAGATGGAAGGTGGATTCACCCTCTTATGGGAATCTTAAAAATTAATACAGATGGCTCTTCCCATGGGAATCTTGGACATGCAGATCTTGGAGGTATAGGTAGAGGTGATGATGGTTGTGCAGTTTTTTTCTTCTCTATTTATATTGGGCAACACTCTAACAATCTTATGGAGGCCCTAGTTATTAAAATTGTTGTTGAGCGAGGTTGTTCTTTAGGATGGAGGAAGATAATTTATGAGTCGGATTCTCAGATTGTTGTGGACATGTTGAACAAACAAAATTTGAATGATGTGAGTTGGAAATTAGCTTTTGTGGTCATACAAATTTTACAGTTGTGTAATATATTGAAATTTGTCTCCTTTTGTCATATTCCCAAGGAGTGGAATAGAGTGGTTGATTGTTTGGCCAAGTGTGCTTCAGAGCATGTTGATGGTTGGGTTTTTAGTGGAAGGGATGGTCTACCTCCTAATTATCTTGAAACTTTAGACAGGTTAATGCTAGAAGACAAGATGATGCAAGGGCACCCCAGTAGTGTAGGATCAATTTCCCTTTTATGTTTGTTTCCTTTTCATTGTCATTTTTGAGGCCCTTCGAGGCTCTGGATGAGCCTGGTTTTTGGTGTAATTTCAAAGTAGATGGCCTTTGGCCCTACTTCCACATCATCTTTTTGAGGAATTTTCGAAAAGGCATTATCATTGGAAAGCTGACGGTCAGATCTAATGTTATCGTTATTGGACTTTGTAGTGGTGGTGCTAGTGGTTTTTTAGGATCCTTTTTGTTTTTGTTGTTGTCTTGGTGGGCCTAAGGCCTGATCTTTGTATTTATGTGAAATCTGAATAAATCTTTACCTATTTTTCCATAAAAACTTAATTTTCATCAACAAAATACATTACAAGATAAAATATTAAACGATATCAATTAATTAATATTATATACATAATTTCTTTTCCAAATACTATTACTTTAAATGACATTCATTCGATCTTATTCTTTCCATTATAACCATTGCTTTATTTCCCCAGCTATTAATTTCTTTTCCAAATACTATTAAATATCCTAGTATATTTAATTAAATAAATCAATTTGTCATTAAATCATCAAAAAAGGAATTAATTGGCAAAAAAAATTAAAAATTGAGAAAAGAAATCAAATGGAGATAATCTTGGAAAAAGAATGAAAAATTGATAAATAATCTCATAAAAGCAATTAAAACAATTAAATATCAAAATTGAATGAAATAGAGAATAAATCAGTTTTTTTCTGATTTTATCTTAATTTTAGTTCAATTTCCTTTAAAATTGAGAAAAGCAGCCAATCACATCAATGCACCTGGATTGTGCTTCCTCTTGGAAAATCTTGACCGCTCATCATCATTTGATCTCAGTCATTGGTTTCTTTCTGAGTTTTCTATAAATTCAACCTTCACTCTCATTCAAAGGATCCTGGAGAATATATTCTTATTATGTTGTTTTTTTGCTCTAGATTCATTGAGAATTTGCATTGAGATATTGCATATTAGTTCTTACATCCTTAATTAATCATCTAACTTAAATATCCATCTATTGCTTAAATCATATCTAGCTTAAATCTTGCATCCAGCTAGCTTAAATTCATGCTCATATAGATTAAAAATCCTTCGTTTAGATTGTAGGCTAGTCACTGGATAGCTTAGCAATCTGAGAGCAATCTAAACTCGCATCTACTAGAAGGCAATAAGCCGACTTGCAATAGATTTCATTTTATCATTTTTGATTAGCTAACCCATGCAAATAATGGTTTATTGAAGTGTTGTGTCTTACAGCTTGCAAATACCAATCCACTTTTCACACACACAAGTACATGCCTATTGCTTTTATGTAATATTGTCTACAAGATAATCACTAAATTGATTGTTGAACAACTCAAAACTCTCCTCTGTACTTTGGTTTCTAAGGAGCAAGGTGGTTTCATTGATGGAAGACAGATCCTTGATGGAGTTGTGATAGCAATGAAGGCTATCCATTTGATGGCTTCCTCTAAGGAGAAGGCTATGTTTATTAAACTTGACATGGCCAAAGCTTATGATAGGATGACTAGGGATTTCTTGCAGAAGATCCTTTTGGCTTTTAGTTTTGGAGAAGAGTGGGTGAATTGGGTTCTTAGTTGTGTGACTTCTACCTCCTTCTTAGTTCTTATTAATGGGGAACCCTCAAAATTGTTTAGTGCTTCGTGGGGGCTTCGGCAAAAGGACCCTTTATCTCCCTATTTATTTATTCTCATGGTTGAAGGTCTTGGCAGATTTCTCAATTCCCAAGTGAGACATGGTCTTATTTAGGGCTGGAGTTGGAGCAATACTCTACCTCCCCACTCTCATCTTCAGTTTGTGGATGACACAGGTTTGATGGGTAGGGCCAGAATCAATGAGGCAGTGAATTTCAGGAGAGCTTTGGATATCTATTGCAAAAACTCAGGTCATAAAATTAATGAAGATAAATCATCCAAATATTTCTTTAATACTCCTCAACTTATTCAAAATAGGATTGCCAGGATCCTAATATTTCAAACGGGGTCCCTTCCTTTGTTGTACCTTAGGATCCCTTTAGATTTGGGGGTTCAACGTGGAGATTTTTGGCAAGGAATTTTGGATAAATTTTTTTGCAAGGTTAATCATTTGACTTACAGGTGGTTATCCTCTGTTGGAAGAGTGATTCTTCTGAAGACTGTGGTGCATGCGCTTCCCATTTATAGGTGTTTTGTGTAGGCTTCCCCTCCAACTTTGTGAGAGATTTTGATGCTCTTTCTTGTCAATTTCTTTGGTTTGGTAGTTTTTTTTCTTCTAAGTAGAGTTTAGTTAAATGGGACTCTGTTTGTAGACCTAGACATGTTGGTGGTCTTGGCCTCATATCTATTACTCTGGTTAGCAAGGCCTTGGTGGCTAAGCTGTATTGGAGGTGGTTTAACAACTAGGATCAGGACTAGGCCAAGATTTTAACCCACAAGTATCTCCCTGGTGCTAATGATCGTGAGTTGCCTCGTCTTAGTTTAGTGGGTAGGGGTTCTTGTATCTGGGATACTCTAAAAAAGGTGCCCAACTTATTAAAGATGGCCTTTTCTGGATTTGTAATAGAGGCTCTGAAGCTCTTTTTTGGTAGGACTCTTGGGATGGTCACCCTCCTATTCTGTCTAGTTATCCACAGCTTCAGCCTCTTTGCAATATTTTCACTGATGTTGGATAGGTTAAGGTGGAGAATTTTAAAATGGTTAGGCACATTGGACAGGTTGAGGTGACTTGCTAGAAGGATCCTCTTGAATGGCCCTTGGGTGGCTTAGATGAAGATCATGTGGTGTTGGTTAATATCTTGGAGGGTAGGTTATGTAGTTCCCTCAAGGAGAGAGATACTTTGTCTTGGGGTCCTAACCCAAAACGCAGGTTTTCTGTTGTTGAAGGTTATGCTCAACTTGATAGGCAATTGCATGGCCTGACGGATGTTCCTTGGTGGAAGAAGGTTTGGAATAGTTTCTCTTGGCCAAAATGTAATTTTTTTTTTATGGTTGGTTGCTCAGAGGAAATGCCTCACATGGGAAAATCTTCGTAAGAGAGGCTTCAAGGGATCATCTATCTATTATCTTTGTATGCATAATGAGGAAGACTGCTCCCACTTATTTTTTATATGCCCTTTCTCTAGGGAGATTTGGCACAAGTGGTGGGAGGATTGGCAACATTCTTATTTTCATGCTACCTCCTTAATTGACTTTTGGGATAGCTTGGGCAGACCTCCAGCGAAGACCTCTTTTCTTCAAGTGGTCTGGGCTATTGGGCTAGCCCTTATTATCTGGAATTTGTGGATGAAAAGGAATTGAAGGGTCTTTTGTGATTCACATGTAGGGAGTCCTCCTCAGCTGTGGCAGAAGATAGTTAATAGGCTTCAGGAGACAATCTCGACTAAGTGCAATTTGTTTGAAAATGTTGATCTGAGTGATTATGCTATTGTAAGGAATTTGCAATTGGAAAACATTAAAATGGACTGTGCTGTTGGAAATTGTTAGAATATTTAATCTTTACTTAGCTTAGGTTTATTTGTTTTATAGTTTAGGATATTCCTTTGGAATTCCTACATGTAATTTGTCCTCTAGTACATGTGTGAGGACAAGTCATTTCTTTTATTTTCCTTTATTAAAGAACATTAGATTTCCTCCATAAGAGGATGTGGACACATGGCACACACATTTTATGAATGGTGGCATTCATAGATTTGGGAGTTACTTTGTAACTCCTCTCCTCATCTCTATTTAAGAGATGTCTCCTCTCTCATTTCTTCTTAATGACAATATTGTAAAGAGCTTCTTGCTCTCTCTCTCTCTCTCTCTCTCTCTCTCTCTCTCTCTCTCTCTCATTTTAGGCATTGCCTCATTCATAATATCACAAGGGGTTTTTCTTTGCTTTTCCCCTTTCAAAAGTTCTTGTTCCTCCTTCTTCACATTTGGGTGATGCTCCAAGGTTTTTGTTTTTCTCTTGGTAACAATTACTTCATCATAAACTTTCTTGGATTTTATTTTCCTTTCCTTGCTCTTGTATTTCCTTTCATGGTATCACAGCAGGTTTCTAATCCTTGTTTTAAGTTGACATTGATGAAGGTTACCATTCTGTGGAGTTCACCTTGTTGGAGGCATTCTTGAGAGGAGAAGAAGTTCTTTTTCTAATATTTTCTATTGTGCAGGTTTTGGTTTCAAATTTTAACTTTTTTTCAAACTTGTTAACAAGTTTGCCTGCAGGTTTAATCTTCTAGTCTAGTTTTTTTATTAAAAAAGGGGGCTTTGGAAGGCTTGCCGCCAAAGTTTCTTCTTTCTGGTTTAAATTTGTGTCTTTGGAAGGCTTGCCGCCAAAGTTTCTAGTTTTTTTTTAGTGTGCATAGTTTGGAAGGTTTACCGCCAAACTCAGTCTCCTTAATCTATTTGGTCAGCTTGCCGCCAAATCTGATTTATTATTACATTGCATTAGTTCTCATAATTTGTTTTTTTGAGAGAAAAAAAATTTAAGTTTTTAATAGTTGTTCTTATCAGAATAACCATTATCTTTAGCTTTGATATCTGTGTATTCTTATATCTCTATTATATTTTGCCTCTTCTGTTTATATTTCAAATCTAATTTGTAACTTTCTGTTTATATTTTTTTTAGAGATACTTTATCTAAAACTTCTACGTCTCTTCACCAAAAGGATAATCTTTATTTAAACTTAAATTTGTTGAGGATTAAGCTCAAACTTAAATTTGTTCTTCTCATTGTAGTTATCTTTGATTGCTTTCTTGATGGCATATTGTTTCATCGTTCATGTTGTCCACTGTCTATTTAAAAAGTAGAAAACTATTATAAGTTTAATCTTTAGTTTCACATTTCATTCTTTTTACAACCGCGTAACCATCCTTAAAACTGTATTTAGAACTATGCATCTGCTAAATTGGGTTATGACCTTTCTGATGTTCATCCATTGTATTATCAATTTTTATCTGATATCAGTACTAGGCTTTTACTGTGTTTTGTGCTGTGACTATAACACCTTAATCTAGTCCCTTACAACCATACCGTGGTTATCATTTTAAGTTGTTTTAGATATTTTATGGTTTATTGCTTTTACCAGTGCCGATAAAGAATTCTTTTCCATCACTACCCATACATCATTCTCAGATCAAAATCAAACAAAAATAGTTTCATCCCTGGCTTAACCTTTTCCACAAGATCTAGACCAGTGTTTCCAAGGGGTACAACCACGTCAACTGGAGCAACCAAATCTCTTATCATCACCCTCGAAATAGTGTCTATTAGACTTGCTGCAGTCTTTGGGTTTATTCAAAGACACCAAACCAACTCGCGCTGCAGCTCCAACCTTATACTTTGCAAGTCCTGTGAGATTGTAGCTGAATTAGAGACCTGTTTTAAGCTGGTGGCGAGTCCTGTGAGATTGAGCTCCTCCATGCGCCTCTTGTTTTCTTCCAGCCGCTGCCTGCGAACCTCTTCATAATCGTTCTTAGGACCCATTTGGTTTCGCCTGCAAAGTCAATAAGCCCGCGCTTATTCGCTACGAAAAAGAGGCGCTGATACAGAAGAAAAAGGCACACCAACACCTGCGTGTAATCTTCCAGTATATTGCATATTTTCTTGTCGTAGATTACTTTCTTCTCAGCCTTAGTACCCTAACTTCTTTCCTGCGTTTTTAGAGCCTTTGGAGAGCATTTTTTGCACCTCTGTCATAACAGTTTTCTTTGCACCTCTGTCATAACGTCTCTGCACTGTAAGTTAGTTGGGGTAGGATTTCTCAGGGCACTGTAAATTCCCTGCAAGAAATCATTTGTTTAAACGACTCTGTTCTCTTTGTTCCATATTCTTTGCAAAGTAACGTCTCTGTTCTCTCTACACACCTCTACCAACCTGTTTGTCTTCCTTTCACATCTCTGTACTCTGTGCCATATGTTTGGTAACTTCAGAATCTTCAAATAAAATAAGTATAAGTTTCAGTTAAGTTTAACACTCGTATTAAAAAAAAATTTCATATATAAACTTTTAATATATCTAACATTCACGTATCAATTTTTTATATTAAAGTTTATAAAGTTAAATAGTTTTTTTTTCAATGCTTTTAAAAAGTAAAGTTTTTTAAAAAGTATTTTTCAAATAATTTTTTTTTTCTTACAATATAAAGTTTTTATTTTAGAATTTAAAATTTAAATTTGTTCTTGAATCTTTGAAAATAACATTTCTTGATTAATTTTAAAAAAAAAAATTTAAATTTGGTTCAATTTTTTAATTAAGGAGGTTATTTTTTTTTCTTTTAATCAAAAGGGATAATTTTTTATCTTTTATTTTTCTATCATGTCTACATTAATTCCAGAAATTAAATTAAATAGTTCCAATTATCATTCTTGGAAAACACATATCTCGTTTATTTTTCGTTTCAAACACCTTTTGGATGTTGCGACTGATAAAACCTTTGAACCCGCTACAACTGCTCCTCAAGCCGACCTAGATAGATGGAAGGCTCAAAATGAGGAAGCACTTGGTTTAATTGGTATTTCAATGGTTCCTGATTTGTATGTTTTAATTGGAAATTGTACAAAAGCTCATGAAGCTTGGGAAATTTTAAAAACTACTTATGATAGCTCAAATGAATCCCGAAAAATTCAACTTCAAGATCAACTTGAAGATCTAAGGTATACGGATTTTAAAACTATGGATGAATTCTTATTAAAGTTTGATTCTGTTAATAGTCAATTAACTGGTTTAGGAGTTGATGCCCTCCTAAATGTCACAATGTTAGTCTAAGATCAAACAACACAAAAACATACAAAAATATTAGCGTTAGTCAATCAAAAACTAAAACATATGAAGGCAATCCAAGAGAGACACTAAAAACATGCTAATGAATTTAACTAAAGAAGTAAAGACAATGAGACATCTCCAACTATCTCTTAGCATGGCCTTAGTTTCTTCTCCCTTGTTCCTCTCCTCTCCAAGTTCCAAAATAGTGTAGCTCTCAGCAGCTTTTTGCACTATGGATGCTTATGGAGGATTGAGATTTGTAGTATAGCTCCAAATATGAAATAAAAAGCTATTTTTATGCTAAAATGATGTATTTTAACCAAAAAGACAAGATGTTAGATTGCTTATGCTAAAATGCTCTCTAAAATATCTATAGCTTAGATGCATACAAGTTTTCAGGATCTGGATTATGAAGGAATGGGCTCTATTTATAGGAAAAATGGAGCAATGGATGGCCAGGATTGAAAGGTTTAATCAAGGGTCAAGCTTGAAAGTTGGGGATCCAGGTGCACAATTGGCACCAATAAAATAGTGACAAGTGTCAACACAGGATTGGGTTGAGAGAAGAGGTTGGAGGCATTAAAGGCCTGAGAAGACCTCATGGTTATCTAAAGACTAAGGGTCAAGCCTAAATTAGGATTACCCACTGGATTAGGAGTTAATGCAAGGATAAACCTTTGTGCAAATGATTAAGAGATAATCATGGTCAAAGCATTAAAGGCTTGATGAGACCCTTGGGTTGGGTAGAGGTTGAGTCAAAACAAATGTTTTAACCATGTAGGAGGGTTTGGGTTAACCATTAATGGTTATTGGAGACTTTGTGGATTAAGTGGTTGAAAGTTGGAAGCTTTCAAAGGTTATCAAAGAATTTTAGGCTTTGAGAAGTGACTTCCCTTTGCTTAGGAATGTGACAATAATTAGGGGATGGATTAGGCTAATTAGGAAGGGGTTAGAAGAATCTAGAAGGGGATTAGATTTTGCAAGTGGATTTGGTGAGTGAGGGAAAATAGGATTTTATTAAAATAAAAATTCATTTATTTCAATAAATGTGTGCAAGTTGCATTTGTAGGAAAATGCAAGTGGGGTGGGGATAATGATTTAAATAAATGTTTTATTTAATTTATTTAAAAGAAGAGAAGGGGATTTAATTAAATAAATAGATTTTATTTATTTAATTGATTGGAATTTGATTTAATGAATTAATTAAAATAAATTGAATAATTTATTTAATTAATAGAAGAATGTTTGGGGATGAATTAATTAAATATTAATTTAATTAACTGATGGCTAGTGGATTTTTAATCAAATAAATACGAAATATTCATTTAATTAAAATGGACAGATTTATGTGACTACAGGAGTTACTCTAGCTAATTTACGTTTAATTCATCTTATTCTTAAAAAATGTCTTCCTCGTTAATTTCAACAATTTATTACGAATATTCATGCTCAACTTGCTATTCCTAGCTTAGCTACTCAATTAACATATGGTATTTTTCGTAATTTATTACGTCAAGAGGAAGCTAAATTAATTCAATTTGGTACTCTTAAAAGTAGTGAACATGCTTTTATGTCTAAAATCAAAATCATAATAATACTTTTAGATCCAATAATAATAAACATAATCATAATCATAATAATAATCATAATAATAATCACAAATCTTCTAATTATCAATCTCATTCTAAATCCTATCATAACAATTCTCATAATAATAATCATAATAATACGTACAATAATCAAAGGAATAATTCTCAAACAAGACCCCATTGCACATATTGTGGGAAAGATGGACATATTACTAATAATTGTTTTAAGAAACAAAATGGTAAAAAGCCCATGAATCAAAATAATCAAAATAATCAACATAAACCTCATTATAAGAAAGGTAATAATAATGGTAATTCATCTCGTCATGCATTTACATGTACTTATAATGTTTCTCAACCACTTGAGTGGATTATTGATTCTGGTGCATCTCAACATGTTACTTCTCATAAAGAATGTTTTGAATCTTTGCATCCCGATACTTCTAATATTCCTGTTCAATTAGCTAATAATCATAGTTGTAAGGTTGAAGCTATTGGTGATGTGAATGTTCCTAATGGGAAATTACATGATGTTCTTTATGTTCCTGAATTAAAATCAAATTTGATTTCAGTTCCTAAACTTTGTCAAGATTATAAGATTAGCTTTAATAGGGGCATATGTTATATCATTGATCCAAACACTAATCATGTTATTGCTACTGCTAAAATGGATAGTGATAACTTATTCAAGTTCTATGAATTTGATCCTCCAAAGTATTATTTGCTTACTACTGTTGATTTTACTATATGGCATGAAAGACTTGGCCATCTCAATTCTGATTATATTTCATTGATGCAAAAAGCAAATATGGTTGATGGATTGCCTAGTATTGTTCCTTCTCAAATTGTTTGCAATGGTTGCATGAGTGGTAAGATGCATAGGGAACCCTTTCCTCATGGTCAATCTTGGAGGGCATACACTAAATTGCATCTAGTTCATAGTGATCTCTTGGGTCCCATGGAGAATCCCTCCATCCAAGGTTCAAGGTATGCACTTACCTTTGTTGATGATTTTTCAAGGAGAACATGGATATATTTCCTTCATAGTAAGGATCAAGTGCTTGATGTGTTTACTGAATTTCATATGTTTGTAGAAAGACAATCTGGTTCTAAAATTAAGATTCTTCGTATTGACAATGGAAGAGAATATGTCAATAATGCATTTAATGCTTATTTGAAATCGTTTGGAATTAAACATGAGCTTACCGTTCCTTATACACCACAACAAAATGGTGTGGCAGAACGGAAGCATAGGACAATTGTTGAAATGGCTAGATGTTTATTGCATGCTAAAAATATGGATTACAAGTTTTGGGTTGAAGCTATGGCTTGTGCAACTTATTTAATTAATAGAACACCTACCAAAGCCTTAAAGGATAAAACTCCTGAAGAAGCTTGGTCTGGTAGAAAGCCTAATTTGCAGAATTTAAGAATTTTTGGTTCCATAGCTTATGTTCACAAACCTAAGGAGAAACGAAAAAAAATAGATGCTAAATCTTCTCCTTTTATTTTTGTTGGTTATGATGAAAATACTAAAGGTTATAGAGTTTACAATCCTATTACTAACAAGGTAAAAGTTGCAAGAGATGTTTGTATTGCAGAAAAAGGCATTCATGATTGTTCTAAAGTGGAGGATGATGAACTTGGTCAAACCAAAGTTGTGCTTGTGGAGGACCAACCTCCTTCTCTTAACCCTACTCCTAATGCATCTCTTTCTATTCCTTCTAGTGATAGTGATGATGATAATAATAACTCTACTCCTCATGACTCTTCTTCTAGTGATGAATCCATTACTTCTAAAAGAAGACCTAAATGGTTTAAATCTTTAATTCAAGATAGTGATGAATACTTAGCTAGAATGGATAAACTTCAAGCTAGAAGAGTTAATTATTGTAATTATGCTTTAATGACTACTATTATGAATTCTAATGATCCTAAAACATTTGATCAAGCTAAAAATCAACCACATTGGCAAAAAGCAATGAAGGAAGAATATGATACTTTAACTTCTAACCAAACTTGGGATTTAGTTCCCTTGCCTCATGGTAAAAATCTTGTTTCTTGCAAGTGGCTTTATAAAACTAAATTGAATGCTAATAATCAAGTTAGTAAATTTAAAGCTAGATTAGTTGCTAGAGGTTTTTCTCAAATTGAAGGCTTAGATTATACTGAAACTTTTGCTCCTGTTGCTAAAATGCCTACAATTAAACTTGTGCTTGCTTTAGCTTCTAGAATGAATTGGCCTATTCACAAAATGGATGTTAAAAGTGCTTTTCTTAATGGTGATTTACATGAGGAAATTTATATGTCTTAACCTCCTGGTTTTATTAAAGAAGGTAATGCACACTTAGTTTGTAAATTAAAGAAATCAATTTATGGATTAAAGCAATCTCCTAGGGAGTGGTATTCAAAGATTAATGCATTCTTTCTTTCTCAAGGCTATATTAGAAGTAAAAATGATCCTAACTTGTATATTAAACATAGTGAAGATGATATTATAATTATTATCTTGTATGTAGATGATTTGATTCTTACTTCAAGTTCCAATACTTTGATTTCTGATATTAAGTTTCAACTTAATCAAAAATTTCAAATGACTGATTTAGGTCTTTTACATTATTTCTTAGGAATGCAAATTTGGCAAACCTCTAAAGGAATTTTCTTATCTCAAAGTAAATATGCTCAAGATCTCATAGATAAGTTTAAAATGAATGATGCTCATCATGTTTCAATTCCTATTGAATTAGGCACTAAGTTAATGCTTGATATGCCAACTCCTCTTGTTGATCCTACTTTGTATAGACAATTAGTTGGAAGTTTAAATTATTTAACTCTTACTAGGCCAGATATTGCTTATAGTGTTGGTTTGGTTTCTAGATTCATGTCTAAACCTCAACAAACACACTTTAAAGTTGCTAAAAGAATTTTAAGATATATTAAAGGAACAATTAATGTAGGTTTGTTTTATGATGCAAATTCTGATTTTACTTTAAAAGGTTTTACTGATTCCGATCTAGGTGGAGATCCCAATGATGGGAAATCTACTTGTGGTTATTGTTTTTTTGTTGGTTCAGGAGCAATTTCTTGGAATAGTAAAAAGAAACAATCTACCTCTCTTGGATCCACTGAAGCTGAGTACAAAGGATGCACTAATGCTTCCAAAGAAGTCTTGTGGCTTAGAAGACTACTTGACGATTTGGGTCTACCTCAACACGAACCAACTCCATTATATTGTGACAACCAAAGTGCCATTGCCTTGGCTAAAAATCCAGTTTTCCATGCAAGGACAAAACACATTGCTCTCCAACACCACTTTATTAGAGAACAAATTGAAGACAAGCAAGTTTCACTCCTCTATTGCAAGGGGGAAGACCAAGTTGCAGATATTTTGACCAAGCCACTTTGTAAAGAAAAGTTCCAATTTCATTGTAAAAATCTTGGATTACAACCCATTGAAGGGTTTGATGTAAGCTCCCCAAGTAAAGCTTAAGGGGGGGTGTTAGAATATTTAATCTTTACTTAGCTTAGGTTTATTTGTATTTAGTTTAGGATATTTCTTTGGAATTCCTACATGTAATTTGTCCTCTAGTACATGTGTGAGGACAAGTCATTTCTTTTATTTTCCTTTATTAAGGAATATTAGATTTCCTCCATAAGAGGATGTGGACACATGGCACACACATTTTATGAATGGTGGCATTCATAGATTTGGGAGTTACTTTGTAACTCCTCTCCTCATCTCTATTTAAGAGATGTCTCCTCTCTCATTTCTTCTTAAAGACAATATTGTAAAGAGCTTCTTGCTCTCTCTCTCTCTCTCTCATTTTAGGCATTGCCTCATTCATAATATCACAAGGGGTTTTTCTTTGTTTTTCCCCTTTCAAAAGTTCTTGTGCCTCCTTCTTCACATTTGGGTGATGCTCCAAGGTTTTTGCTTTTCTCTTGGTAACAATTACTTCATCATAAACTTTCTTGGATTTTATTTTCCTTTCCTTGCTCTTGTATTTCCTTTCAGAAATAGATATCGACATGCGAAGAAGCGGATAAGTAGAGATGGAAGGTGGATTCCCCCTCCTATGAGAATCTTAAAAATTAATACAAATGGCTCTTTCTGTGGGAATCCTGGACATGCAGGTATTGGAGGTATAGGTAGAGGGGATGATAGTTGTGCAATTTTTTTCTTCTCTATTTATATTGGGCAACACTCTAACAATCTTATGGAGGCCCTAGCTATTAAGATTGTTGTTGAGTGAGGTTGTTCTTTAGGATGGAGGAATATTATTTGTGAGTCAGATTCTCAAATTGTTGTGGACATGTTGAACAAGCAAAATTTGAATGATGTGAGTTGGCAATTAGCTTTTGTGGTCAAGCAAATTTTACAACTGTGTAATATATTGGAATTTTTCTCCTTTTGTCATATTCCCAGGGAGTGGAATAGAGTGGTTGATTATTTGGCTAAGTGGGCTTCAGAGCATGTTGATGGTTGGGTTTTTAGTGGAAGGGATGGTCTACCTCCTAATTATCTTGAAACTTTAGATAGGTTAATGCTAGAAGACACGATGATGCAAGAGCACCCCAATGGTGTAGTATCAATTCCCTTTTATGTTTGTTTCCTTTTCATTGTCATTTTTGAGGCCCTTTGAGGCTTCGAATGAGCCTGGTTTTTGTTGTAATTCCAAAGTAGCTGGCCTTTGGCTCTATTTCCATGTCATGTTTTTGAGGACTTTCTAAAAAAGGTATTATCATTGGAAATCCGACGGTCGGATCTAATGTTATGGTCATTGGACTTCATAGTGGTGGCGCTGGTGGTTTTTTTAGGATCCTTTTTGTTTTTGTTGCTATCTTGGTGGGCTTGAGGTCCGATCTTTGCATTTCTATGATTTATGAATAAATCTTTACCCCTTTTTCCCCAAAAAAAATTAATTTCCATCAACAAAATACATTACAAGATAAAATATTAAACGGTATCAATTAATTAATATTATATACATGGCTTTGGTTTCTCCTGCATTGGCTGGTTATCGGTCTGATATTGGTTCTTTTTATTATGGTGGCTTTCTTCCTCGCTATGAGCTTTTTGCTAATGGCTGGTCTGGCCATTTACTTCAAGAATTACGAATGGGATTAATATGTGATTTCATGAAAAACACTCGGGCTTCTATGGATTTTTTGTTGTACTTGGCTCTTGATCAGTATGTGGATAAAGCTTGGGTTGTCTTCCAAGCATTACATTCATTAATCTCTTTGGGTTTTTTTTGCTCTGCTCCTGCTTGTGTGGCGTTCCCTCTAAGAGTGATTCTGTCTCCGTCCTCATCTCATGAACCTTCGTAAGAGAGTTCTAGCTCCTGGTTTTTGGATAACTAACAAAGTTCTTTTTTTTAGCTAGTGGTATGGTTTTTTTGTAGGCTTGAAGGCTACATGGCTTCATTTTTTGTTCCGTTGGTTAGCTATGGTCCAGACAGAGAATTTTATCTCATTTAGCTGCTTCACGGTTCTCCATGTTCATCTATTCTCCTGATGGGGTTACTCTGGTCTTTTGAATCGTCCTATGGGACTCTTGTAAAAATGGTAGAATTAGGAGGGTTGGGGGTTGGTCTGCATATATGTTGTAAGGGTTGTATATATTTGTATCGGTTTTAAAGGCTACAATCGAAGGTTTTCTTGCGGGTTCTTTCCTGTCGGTATGCCTTGTCTGAACTCAATGTAAACTCTTTATCATTAATATATAAGTTTAGTGGATATTCCACTTTTATTCAAAAAAAAATATTATATACATAATTTCTTTTCCAAATACTATTACTTTAAATGACATTCATTCAATCTTATTCTTTCCATAAAATCCTTTGTAACCATTACTTTATTTCCCCAGCTATTAACTCCTTATAAACACCAAATTCAACCCATTATATTACTACAAACTATGCAAACATCATATCCTCATAATCATGCCAATTCCAATTTCCTTGTTCGCTATCTTAATACACAAACTACATTACAGTTATATTATTAAGGCACTACCATACATATTGGCAACAACAATATTTAGTCTATATGAACTTAACCATGTCTAAACTATGCTTTGTTAACAAGCGAGTATTTAATGTAGGGACCATCCAACAAATAGTCCAAACATGTAGTTTACAAGCTATAAATTAACCAAAATTATAAACCAGTCCAAACCATTTTAGAGTGCTAAAAAATGTATATATCATACCATGTTGAATAAGTTTGCCCGTGAGGCCTTTCTTGTATAAGTTATAGATTCCAGAGCATCTTGAATGTAATACTACACATACTAAATATATCATGCAATGCACCTCTTCTAAGTTTAAATATGCATTAAAAAAATAGACCTGTAATTTTAATTTTTAATTTACTTGCTGTTTTATATCATGTTTCATCTGTTGTGTTGTATTGATTATTCAAAGTAGGGAATTTCTAAACAATAAATAATCTAATGGAGAATCTTAAACTTTATTTAAAAAAAATGCAATTAACAATGATTGAGCATAAGGATCGAGGTCACTTTTAATCACATTCACTTCAACATAAGCAGAATCTTATTCTTTATAAAATAAAATATTCAAGTAAAAATGATTGAGCTCAAGGATTGAGACACCACTTTGTAATAGCATTCATTTCATCATATTAAAGACATAAAGACAAGATATATCATATATAATGATGAAAGTTTTATGTTGTGTTTTTTAATTGTTATTTTGATTTAGAGATTTTTTTTTATATAATTTAAGTGTAGGTGATATTTTTTTGGAAAGTTAGTATCTATTTTAAATTTAATTTGATTTAATTTTAAAAACTGGTTTATATCTTCAATATGTTATTTCGTGTCTAGTTTTAGATTCAAAATTTGTGTAGATGAATATAGACCTTATCTTTTTAACTTCAAATTGAAATTTGGGTCAATACCATTACATGGTGTTCATTAGCCAGGTCAAATATATGATTATCTTCTTCCTTTATAATTGCAAATTTTTATATTGATTTTTTAGCTGCCAACTATCATCTGCATAGTGCTATCGAGTCAACAAATGCACCACCACCTGTGAATCTAATTCACAAATGAGCCTGCTCCATCCAAGAGCACAAGCACGCTCCACAACATATAAAATAGCAAGAGCCTCCATCAAATTATTAGTATAATGACCTTTATAAAGAGAAAAAATAAATAGAACAATCCCCAAGCTATCTCTACCAACTCCAATTCTAGCAGGATTAGGATTTCCCCAAGAAGACCCATCCGTGTTGATTTTGAGAATGCCTCGCGGAGGAGAGCTCCACCTCCCCATCCTTTTAATCTTCAAAAGAGGGTGTCTGCATCTATTTCTCATGAGTTGGTTTTTTGGAGGAGGAAAATGGAGACGATTGTAGCAAACAACATCGCTAAGATCCACGACCTTCATCAAGTCACATTTAGCCGAACATTTTCTCCCAGAGAGTGGAGAATTTTCCACCACAAGTGTTGGGCCCCCAACAACACATCTTGAAAGATCTGATGATTCCTCTCCAACCAGATATGCCAAATAATAAAAGAAGAGCCAAGAGTCCAAGCAACTTGAAGAAAAGAGGTTTTGACCGTGACCTTGCTCCATCGAACAAACAACTCAGTCAAAGAAGAGATATGAAAACAAGATTGGTTCCATACATCCCACCAAAAGTGCCAAATATGTCTAGTGAAGGAACATTGGAAAAGAGATGAGATAAGTTATACAAAATAATAAGAAGATTATGATAGTAAGATCTTTTCAATTTAATATTATTTGTAAATATTTTTATTTAATTTTTTCTAGGTTTAAAAATGTTGTTCAATAATATAATTTTTAATATATGGAAATAAATTATGAAGGTAAAAAGGTTCTTGTAAATAAACTTTAGAATTAACATGTGTTAAGATTAAGGTGTCATCTATCTTGTAAACTCTATGTCATATTGCATGGTTCCAACATTGTTAGAAAGTGTCCTAGGCACTTAGGGTATACTAAAAAAATAATTTGTAATATTTATTCTCTCTTGTTTTTAAAATTTTCATAGAAGTGCTTGCATCTGCTTCCTGGCATTCCTTGGGCATCCTCTGCTTCCACTGTCACATTGGCTTTGTTTCCTCATGCTTGCTGCTTGGTTTTGTTTTTTTTCTTTTTACCTTGTGTTTGTTCTTTCCTGTGGTCTGTGTGTTTTACATGTGTGAAACCTTTGTTATTTTTTAAGTTGCCCTATGGTTCAACACTTTGAATCATAGTACTGCATTTTCTCCATATGTGGGTGAATGGGTGATATTAATGGCCCATGGAGAGAGGGGGGATAAAAACATAGAAGGTGGAATTACTACAAATGAGGAAAAAAAAACTAATAACGGTTCTCAAAAGCCTTCAAACAAAGCGATTTTGTCTAGAGAAGATAACTTCACTAAGTGTCTGCCATCGACCATTTTTCATGGAAGAATCGTCGAAGACAATGGAGTGGAATCAAGAGGAGTGTTGGGGACTAGTAGAGATGGAATATGAGATGGAGGCTTCATAAAAAATGGAGACCCCTAAGGAGGAAGAAGTGGTAAGTCTCCTCTTCTTTGTGCTAAAGTCCTTTCACTAACACCGAATGAAGATATGGTGAAGGCTATCAGAAGTGAGTAGTCTAGATTAAGAAATGTGACAAAAACTTGTTTGTATGGACTCTAATTCTTTACCATCTAGGAAATTCTTTGATGAATGACTTAATAATGTTTAGGGCAAAAAAGTTGGAATTTATGTGAATTTTTGTCGAATGATGCAAAAAAAATTATTTATTGTGGTGCTTAAAAGTCACAGTATGCAAGAACTAGTTTTAAAAAAAGGGTTTTGAAATGTTGGCCAGTCCCTGTTTTGAGCATTCTCTTGGTCGCCAAAGGGTGACCTAGAAAAAGTTGTTGCTAGATCATCTCCTAACCAGATGGAGATAAAAGGGGTTCCACTCGAGTATTGGTCTTTTTTGCCACAAATTCTGATTTCTCTTGGCAATGTCCTCTAGATTTAGGAGTCGGGGGTTACCCTCCCTCATTTGAATGCTATAATTCTAATTGCCTTGAACTCAGGAGTTGTTATTCCTTAAAAAATCTCCTTGGCCATTGAAGAAATTCTTTCCTAGGATATGTGTGTTCTTGGCAATCTCAATGCTTGTTTTCATTTCAAATTAAATGAGCATACTAGAAGGGATTGTTTGTCACTTAAGAACCCCCAAAATGGTAAATTCAATGTGGTAATACCTCTAGGTGCCCCAACTAGGGATAACCTTAGTTTAAATATTAATCAAGGAACTGAGACAGTTAATATTGATAATGGCTCTATAAATGTTTCCCTAACCTGAAACATTGTTTCAAATGTGAATATGGTCAGTGTTGCAAACATGTCTTGTTGTGATGGTAAGGATAATGAAATTAAATATAATATTTCATTGACTAACCCCCTGTTTGAAGATGAGTTGGAGGTTATGTTGGAAAAGGATTAGAACACTCATAACTCCCATGGCAATTGTCAACTAGTGGCTCCCAGTGGTGATGATAGTGCAAGTAGAAAGACTCCCAATAACTTTCCCTAGCAACTATAAATGACAAAGCAAAGGTTTTTAAGAAATTGAGGCAAGTTCCCTCTCAACACAAGGTCCCCTTGCATGGATCCATGGAGTATATCTTACAACTTGAGAATGAGGCCTATGGCAAAGAAATTGTTCCAGCCAATGCTGAAATTGAAATGTTGAAGGCTGAACTGAATGGTGATAAGAATCAGTTTGAAGAGGTTGGAAGAAAGAATAGAAAAAAGAAGAGAAAGACTATGGATAGACAATCACTATCTAACTCAACCCCTAAAAAAAATGCTAACAAGAAAGGGGGTGATCTACTAGATTGCTTTAAAATATTGTATAAGAATAAGAAGAATCCCCCTCATGCTAAATAATATGATAAATATTGCAAGTTAGAATAATGTTAGGGGACTAGAAATGCCCGATAGAAAATATGTGGTAATGGATTGGTGCAACAAATTGTGAAGTAAGGATATTATATGTCTCCAAGAAGTTAAAGTGGTTGGTTTCCAAGCATCCACCATTATGAAATTTATATGGAAGCACGTGACATATTTTGTCTCTAATCATGTCAGGGGGAAAGGTGGAACTGCACTGTTAACTGGCCCTAGGTGGACTGACAAAATTGAATCTTCTGGCCTTTCTCTCTGCCATAGAGTGTGTTGGGTTATCCTCAAGCACATGGAGTTAAAAATTAGTATCTGCAATATATATGCTTCAAATGATTACAGGGAAAGAGCATCCCTATGGGACTAGCTAGCCTCTTCTCTCCCCAAGGTACATTGGATTCTAAATGGGGATTTCAATATGATTGAGTACGGGGAGGATAAATGTGATGGGATAAAGAATGCTTGGAAAGGGAATGAACAATTTTTATGGTCCAAATGCAAAAAGAGACTCAATATGGTGGATCCCCTTGAAAGGAAGAAAGAACGCTCCTCAGATATCTGGTACACCTGGTGCAATAATCACAATGCCAAACAAAGAATATATTATTGATTGGTTAGGATTTATGTTGACCCTATTATATTCTCTTTCAGCCATGAAAGTGAAAGTAATCCTATTAAGGTGACCCCGACCACCATCTCTAATCACTCTCCTATATCAACATGTATTAATATTGAAACGAATCAGCAAAGATTAAGAAGGGGGAGAAATAGAAACTTGTACAAACTAAATACCTCCCTCCTTCAAGACAATAATACATAGGAAGCCATCAGAATGGCCACTTGTCTATCCAAATTTTGTAATAGAGAAACGAGGCCACTAGAAAAATGGGACTCTTTGACAAACTTGTGGAAGAAGATGTTTCGACTTGTTGGGGAAAAAGAGGCTATGGACAAAAATAAAACTAAGGATGAGTTATGTCAGCTAGATTAAACTCCATAGAAAGGTAGTAGAATATCAGAGGACATATTGGGGAGCTTGAAGAGGAGTTGAACATTATTAAGTTGAGAATTAAAAATATTCTAAATTATAGGTTTCGAGGGAAAAGGATCAGAGCTAGAATGACTTGGCTTCTCGGGAAGGAGATAAAGGAACCATTTTTTTTAAATATGATAAAAAGAAAACAAAAAAGAGAAATGATTGAGGAGATTCAAATAGAGAGGGGGGGGGTGCATCCAAAGACCCTGATGAAATCAAGAATGCATTTTGTGACTTCTATAGGATACTCTTTACCACATAACATAAAGAATATAATGAAGAAAAGTTTCTCAAATGTCTAGATATGATTCCAAAAAGGATATCCAAGTATAAGGCAAAAGACCTTGATAGATAAATCATAGTCAATGAGATAGATGATACTATTAGATCCTTGGCCAATGGGAAATTCCTAGGATTGGATGGTTTACCTACAAAATTCTATTAAAAAAATATAGATTGGATCGGTTTGGAGTTTGTTGAACTCTATAATGATGACCTTGATCAAGGGGATCCTAGGAAAAAACATCAACAAGGGGGTCACTAAGCTAATCCCAAAGGATGTTGACAAGATACTTGCTAGGAGGATTGTTGGTATTTTGGGGAAGATCATATCAGTCACCCAAACTGGTTTTATTAAAGTGAGGTATATTTTGGAAAATCAAATTACTGGTTGGGAGGCTATGCACTAAGCTAAGGAAGATGGACAAGACGTGGCTATGGTTCTACTATATTTTGAGAAGGATTATGATATAATTGAGTGGCCCTTTGTGACTGGGATGCTCAAAGCATTTGGGTTCTCTCCACATTTTTCCAGATGGATAGAAATTCTCTTTAGACTCTTCTACTGTGATTGATGCAAATAGTGTATTATTAGATCCAATCCAATTGCAATGCTCCATAAGACAAGGACGTCCAATTGCACCTGCCTTGTTTGTGATTCTAGCAGATACCCTTTACTATATTTCTAGGAGATCTGAATTGGGCCCCTTGCTATTGATCTAAAACTTCCTATCCAAGAGTGTTTGCTTAATGCTCAATTTGTTGATGACACAACTTTGTTTCTAGGACTCATTGAAGTTAACTTTGATAATATGTTGGATAGGCTCCAATTCTTTTGTGTTGCCTTTGGGGCAAAGGTGGCTCCTCATAAATCTACAGTGCTTGGAGGGTCATAGTCCCCCCCTAACTGGCTCCCTAGGAAAGGATGAATGGGTAATTGATAATGGATGCTCACATCATATGATTGGAGATAATAGAAAATTTATGTCCCTACAATAGTACAATGGTTGTCAAGTCAGATCAAAGGTAAAGGTATTATTTCTCTGTATGACAAGCATAATACTGACAATGTCTACTATGTAGAAGGTTTAAAGAACAATCTTTTAATTGTTGGTCAATTGGTGGATAAGGGATTCCAACTTCAATTCAAACATAGAAAATGCAAAATCATTAACAGAACTAGTTTGGAGATTGCAACCTGTACTCAGACTGGAGGTACTATCTTTCACTTGAACACCGATGATAAGACATGTTTGATTGCTCATATTGATGAGAGTTGTTTATGGCATAAGAGGTTGTGTCATGTTAATTTTGATTGTATAGTTAAGATTAGTTCAAAAAAGGAAGTTAGAGATATACCTAAGATTATAAAGCCTCATAATCCGGTATGTAAGGAATGTTAATTGGGAAAGCAAGTTAGAACTTTTTTTAAGATCACACATGATAAATCTAATGATGTTCTTGATTTGAGTCATACTGACTTATGTGGTCCAGCAAGGACTAGAAGCTTTCAAGGTGATAGGTACTTCATCCTAATAATTGGTGATTATTCTAGAATGATGTGGGTGACTTTTTTAAGTGAGAAATCTGAAGCTTTTGAGAAATTTAAGATCTTTAAAGCAAAGGTGGAAATAAAAACTGGATTGAAAATCAAATGTTTGAGATCAGATCAAGGCGGTGAGTTCACATCTCATGAAATTAACAGTTTTTGTGAGATAAATGGAATTAGGAGACAATTATCTGCACCTCGGACTCCTCAGTAGAATGGAGTAGTGGAAAGAAAGAATAGAACTATTTTGGATGCAACAAGAACCATGATGATGGAAGCCAAATTCCCTCACATCTATTGGAGAGAAGCAGTGAGTACAACAGTCTACACGTTCAATAGAGTTCATATCAAAGGTGAAACCGATAAGACTCCTTATGAATTATGGTTTGGACATACACCTACTCTTAAATATTTTAGAATTTTTGAAAGTAAATATTATATCAAAAGGGATTATTCGATTGGGAAGCTTGATCCTAGATGTGATGAAGGAATATTTCTTGGATATTCAATTTAGAGCAAATCATATAGATGTTATAACAAAAGATTACAGAAAATTGTGGAGAGCACAAATGTGAAAGTGGATGAGCAATACAGAGATCAATCTATATCATATGATAGAGAACCAACAGTGGAAGTGATCATAACTGATCCGGTAATGCCTCAACCAGTACAAGACACTGAGACAGTTACATCAATACAATCAGAAAATTCAACTGTGACTGATGATCAAAACAGAGAACCTGAAGTTCAGTAGACACCAAGGTATGTAAGATTAAATCATTCTGAAGATCAAATCATTGGAGATAGGAACAAGGGAGTTATGACAAGAAGAAGACTGGAAAATGAAGAGGTATGTCTTATTTCTCAAATTAAACCGACATCTTTTATTGAAGCTTATAAAGATAAACATTGGTTAAAGGCTATGCAATATGAATTAGATCAGATAGAGAAGAATAAGACTTGGACTTTAGTTCCCCGACCTAAAAATAAGAATGTTATTGGAACTAAATGGGTTTTTTGAAATAATCTAAATGAAGATGGTCAAGTTGTAAGAAACAAGGCTAGACTGGTTTGTAAAGGATATTCTCAAATGGAAGGAATTGATAATGGTGAGACATTTGCACCAGTAGATAGAATTGAAGTTTTTAGACTATTTCTTTCCTATGCAGCATAGAAGAACTATAAGGTCTAGCAAATAGATGTTAAATGTGCATTTTTGAATGGTGAACTTCAGGAAGAAGTATGCATTGAGCAGACTGATGTATTTTCACTGACAAATGACAAAGATATGGTTTGCAGGTTAAGGAAAACATTATATGGATTGAAACAAGATCTTAGAGTTTGGTATGCAAGGTTGGATAAATATCTTTTGAAGCTTGGTTTTACTGAGGGAAGTGCTAACAGTAATTTATATTATAACACTGATGATGATATTCTAATTATTAAAGTATTTGTTGATGATATCATTTTTGGAGGTGAAGATCAATTGTGCATGGAATTCTCTAATAATATGAAGAATGAATTTGAAATGTTTATGACTGGTGAGATGAGATTTTTCTTAGGTTTGCAGATTACTCAAACTAGTAAGTACTCTTATGGTGACAAGTGAGAAATTATCTATCAAAGACACATCTGCACTGGTAAATTCGACAAGGTATAAGTCTATGATTGGTGGCTTGTTATATCTAACTCAAACTAGATCGGATATTATGAATGCAGTAAGTATTGTTTCAAGATATCAAAGTAATCCTAAAGAAAATCATGAATGTGCAGTAAAGAGGATATTCTGGTATTTGCAAGGAACAACAAAATATGGATTATGATACTCTAGTGATGATAACTTCATTTTATGTGCATATACAAATGCAGATTGGGTAGGAGATACTGATGATAGGAAGAGCACTTCTGATGGAGCTTTCTTTCTTGGAAAGAAATTGGTTTCATGGATCAACAAAAAATAGTCATGTATTTCTTTATCTACTGGAGAAGCTAAATATGTTACAACAACAACTAATTGCACTCAAGTCTTGTGGATGAAGCAAATGTTGAAGGATATCAAGGTAAATTGCAGTGAACCGGTAGTTATCTATTGTGATAACTCTGTAACTATTGACATATCTAAGAATCTAGTATTTCACTCCAAGACTAAGCACATTTCAATAAAATATATCTTTCTGAAAGAAAAGGTGGAGGAAAAGGAAGTCAAATTGGTTTATGTGAACACTAAAGAGCAGATTCCAGATATATTCACCAAACCATTGTCTAAGGAATCATTTAAATATTTGAGAGATGGGTTAGGGGTATCTACCCCTCTGGCAGAAACTTAACTACTGGAGCAGAGCATCAGTCTGGTATGCATCATCAACTTTATCCTTTGCTCTGGATTGATGTAGTGGTGCTACTACTCAGGGGAGTAGTCAGCTTTGAGATTCACAAGATTTTGATATCTATGTCATATCTTTGGCATTGATGTCAAAGGGGGAGAGCTATATGTGAAAAATGATATCATAATATGTCGTATGGGAGAGAGATTCAAATTAGTTTCAAACTGGACGACACTGCTCAGGGGGAGTTGCTAGGATTTTTCAGTTTTTCATTGTTATATCTTCTATGAGAATTTTTTGGCATTTCTTGGCACTTAGATGTTTTCTTTTTCACATCTAGTATTGCCATCAATGCCAATGGGGGAGATTGTTGGCAATCTGAAGGAATTAATTATGTGTTGCATTGATGTTTTGTCATTGATGTCAACACTAGCTGTTATGATTGGTTACTGACAGACAAGTTTTGGTTACCAGTAGAAGAACTAGTGTTACTGGTAGAAGGGACTATCAGTTGGATACTACTGACATGTTTGGACCAATGGAATATGTTTGGTTTGATGTTTCTGGAGTATGTTTTGGTCAGTTGGTATTGAATTGATGATCAGATGCTATCATACACTCTAGTAAGCCTATACCGATAAGGGTTTAAGGTTTTACCCGCAGAGCTTTTACTCAGAATCTTTGACAGGATGCATAAGTGGTGTTGGTGCGGCTTCTAGATGGAGTTTAGGATGCAGAAGGTGATCTTTGTTCATGACTCGACTGATTGGAGACATTTCTTTGGCATGGTGAATCTGTTTGGGTCCAGGTTATGGATCGGTATCATGTTACGTGTTCTCTACACGTTACTGGGATGATTTATGGATTGGTTAATGTTGTTTTGGTCTAAAGCCGACATGGTATATCATTGTAATATGGATGTATGTAATGATCTTATTGTAATATCTTTTAGGTGGCTGACTTAATTGGTTTAGGCCTTAGGGTTTGTATAAATTGATGTAAGATCTCATTGTAGATCGTGGTGGTAATGTTCATGGAATGAAATATCATATGCGAAGGAGATTTGGTTGATCATAGGTGATCGAATTGGGTTTATGTAAGAGGTCAAAGGCCTCTGATATTGAGCTTAACCAAGACTATAATCAGGCATGGTAGATGCTATCATTGACAGTTCATTCTTCTGGATTGTTGTCCAATTATATTGAGGTGGTTATAACCTCTCTGTAGTCAATGAGATTCTTTTGTAATGAGCAGTACGCTCTAGACAATGTGTCTCTTTGCATGTGCAGGCCCCTTATTATATCACATACTTTCTGCAGAAGTATCATCTGACTATGGGTAGGCTTCCCATCGTGGTTTTTCCCTTTACTGGGTTTTCCATGTGCAAATCATGGTTTTATGTGGTATGGTTGCATTGTGTTGATTCTTTGTTTCATTCTTAAGTTTTATTGCTTATCGATATCTGTTTCTGCTATTCCGGTATTTAATGTTTATGTTCTCCGATTTAAGGTTATAAAGTGGTTTGATTAATATAATCTGTTGACAACTGATTTAGCCCCCCCCACCCCCCCTCTCAATTGTCCACTGGTTATTCTAACATTTATTTCCTTTTCTCTCTTTTGGAGAGGAATATATTCCCATGTGCTTTTCTCCTTTTCTCTTTTATAAGAGATTGCATTTGTTTGTACATAGGTACGCCATTAGGCCTTGTAGTTGGGATCTATCCATATATTCATCATTGAGTTTTAGCTTCTTTCTAATTTAATCTAAAGGGAAGGTGTTGGGGTAAATAGATTAATCACTTAGTAATTAATTAATCATCCAATAATTACTTAGGTAACCTTTTAATTTATTACACTTAAGCTAAACTTAAGACTGTTTTTTCCTATATTTGGGTCATGTTGTCTCATAACATAGGATGAAAATACTTGTCATGATCTAACTTAATCCTCACCTAGGGTTGTTATTTACTTTTATAAATATTTATTTGTACATTTTGAATTATCCAATTCATGCAAGTAAATCTTGATACCGGATTCTCTTGTGGATCAATCTCTCTCTCAAGGTTCCATGAGCACATAAATGACTTTTTCTCTTCAAATGTGAGTTTTTTAAAGAGTTGTGGGGTCCATTTTCAACTCCAACATAGGAAAGCTTTGAATTGTGATAAGAAAGGAAGTGAGAAAAAAAAAACATTCAACTATTTTTTATTTTTAGATTAATGTTAAAAGTAAAATATATTTTGAATCATAGTTACATGTAATAGAATTCATATGTAACTTATTGTAAAGTAAAATTAGCAACCACTTTCTTCAATCTGATTCGGATAAATGTTAATGTTTTGTTTTCAAAGAATTAATTAAAGATTGATTCTTTATAGATATAAATTAAGATTCTATTCTTGACAAATATAAAAATCAAATATTATCAAGATTAGAATAGATTTCACTCTTAAATTCACTAAAGTAGATATTCTTAAATCTTTTAACATTAATGATTTATATATCCAATATCAATAAACTTTTTTAAAAAAATCAACATTTATCCTCTAATATATATAATGATATATTCTTGAATTATTTTATTAAAAGGTGTGTGTTTCATCCTATCCTCAAGAACGAATTTTTATGTTCTTCACTTCATTTCCATTAATTGAATATGACACTTTATGTTGGCACCCAAGTTAGCAAATTGCATAGAATAATTCCTTGTTTTGGGGCAAGAATGAGACAATTTTTATTGGTAGCAAAAAGTCCAAATTTTGATTTCTTATCCCTCCAATCAAAGTTCTAGAGAGGATGAGTTAGATAGAGCTTGGAAGTATCCTTTTTAAAGACTTGTAATTGAAATTCTAACCACCATGGTAATCACTTGAACAGATAATAGAGCACATTCCATCAAGCACCACATAAATCATATGAAGAGATAATGGAGCAAATTTCCATCAACCACCATTGACATCATAGGAAGAGCTAAAGCAAACAAAATATCATAACAAAATGAGCATTGTGAGATGCATTGACATCACAAGAAGAGATAATGAAACAAGATCTCATCATTGTAGATAAAGAGATGAATTTGTCCATAATTTAGGGACCCATATGAAGAAAAAATCATCACCATAGATGCAATAGCAGATAAACAGATGAGTTTGTCCTTAATTCCAGTGACCCATATGAAATAAAAAATTGTCACCATAGATACAGTTGCAGATAAAGAGATGCATTTGTCCTTAGTTTTGGGGGACCATATGCAATAAAGATGGCCTACATTTGAGGACCCATATGCAAAAAAGACTGCTTGCATGATTTGAAGCTACGTGGAATGGAGACTTCCTTGTACTCCTTATCATTATTGTTACTTATCAACTGAAATACACACCATGGAAGTTTGTTATATATTGAAGTATCTGCCGTATAATGAAAAGAGAATAGAAGTAGCTAAGTAGAAAGTAGCTTTCATATCCATTCTGTATGACATGTCATGTTATCTAACTGATATACCTTCCATATAATCCTACTATTTGTATAGTTGGAAAGCTCCTCCATAATTTGATTCCACTCTTCCCCCATACTACACGTAACTCCAATGATATTGCCTTCCATATCATCCTTTGGATTATGACGCCAGCCACGCAATGTATAGGTGGAAAGCTAGTTTTATGTTTAAGTTATGAATATCTTTGGGAGTCCATGATGGATGGAATACAAAGGACAGAGGCTTGTGATGTGAGTGGCCAAGACATTATGCTGTCTGATTGGTGGAGATGGGTCCATGACAACTGCTTATTTTGCAGGACCCATAATTCCAAAACAAAGAGTTTGAGTTGATACACCTCTTTATGAGATAAAGCCTTCAAATTAGTATAGAGTTTGAGCTGATACATCTCTTTATGATTTAGCCTTCATTCAAGTTAGTATATATCTATGTTTAGTATGTGGCTTCCTATCTTTTCTTCCATGTCAGGATAAGTATGTGTCTTCCTATATTTTCTTCCATGTCATGATAAGAAATAATAGATATGTATTTGGATCTATTTTTTAAGTATTTCTTATGATTTGTTGGGTTCTTTTTTCTTTCCCTCTGTCTATCCTTGTAACATGAGGTTTTTCTTTTCCTTTATTGACCTATATTTTCCTTGAGGGTATAGATATTAGCAATTAAAGTTTACACGAGGTAGAGTGTGTGATATCGATTCTATAAAATAGGGCGGGAATAGTACACTTTATGTATTAGCCTCCAAATTGTTATATATATCTATGTTGAGTATGTGGCTTCCATACTTTTTCTTCCATGCCAAGATGAGACATAATAGATATACATTTAGATCTATCTATTTTATATTTCCTATGGTTTGTTGGGCTATTTTCTCTTTCCCTTCCTTCCTTTGTTCTAAACCGTCAAAGTATTACTACTTTTTCTTCCATGCCAAGATGAGACATAATAGATATGCATTTGGATCTATCTGTTTTATATTTCCTATGGTTTGTTGGGCTATTTTCTCTTTCCCCGCTTTCCTTTGTTCTAAATCACCAAAGTATTACTTGTTGTCTAACTTGTGATTCACATTTCCTCACTAAAGATGACATGATGTTTTCCTTTTCCTTTATTGACCTATGTTTTCCTTAAGAATATGGATATTGGTGATTAAGATTTATGGTTTGTTTTAAATTAGAATATGTGATATTGATTAGAAAATAGTACATAGTTTGACAAAATGAAGAAAAAATCATTATTAAATTTTTAAATCATTATCACTTTTTTTATAAATTATTTATATAAAAAGAGTTTAAGTTTTTTTTGGTGAGAAAACAAATATATGATATTTTAATGTTTTTTTAATTAGAAGAAATATAAGAATAATTTACATAAGAATAATCTATTAAGTTATCCAAGAAAGTTGGGTTCTTTCCATTGTATGCTGGTTAAGTGGTGGTGAGGGTATATATATTAGTGATTATATTTCATGGTTTGTTTTAACGTAGTCTTTGTGAGATTGATTAGAGAATAGTACATAGTTTGACCAAACGGAAAAAGAAACATTATTAAAATTATAAAGAGGTGAGAGGCAATTCTTGATAAGAAAGGCATCACATTATTATATTTTTTAATAAATTATTCATATAAAATGAATTTAGATTTTATATTGAGAAGAAAAATATAGGATATTTTTTATGCTTTTTAATTAAGAGTAGTACATAATAACAATCTATTAAATTATCTAAGAAATATAATTGAATACGAGTTAAAATGCGAGTAGTTTATAATTTCTTGATTAATTGATATTTGCAGATAATGATTTTTATATTAAAAGATTTGGAATTTAATGTTAATTGTATTATTTTGAAATATAAGAAGTTTAGACTTAAAATAAAAGATTTGAATATGAGAGATTGAGACTTGGAAATGAAAAACAAAAGAAAGGAGTTTTATGGTTTTTGGTGTAATGTGAATTTTGATTTTGTCAATCGACTGATGAACTATAACAAAAGATTAGAAAGTAAGATTAGGTAACATAATAGAATTTAGATGAGCATGATAGATATACTTTGAGATTTATATTATCTAGGATACAACCATACCTACATCATGGTCCTAAATTAGGCTACCCATATGACCTAGCTTGACTTATATGTAACCTCCCAAAAGGTGTTTACCTATTCTATACATGTTTGATAACTAAGGGGTTGTGTCAAAAAAAGGGGTAGGGCCTTATATAAGAATAGGGTCCAAGATTATCAATTTCCATAATAGAAATCAAGCCTCATTGTCAGTATGCAAATATACAAAACATGCCAAGGAAAGATATGAAATTCTTATGTAAGAAATGCAACTAATATCGATAATGAAACTAACATGATTATTGGCTAAGATTTTGAGAATTATTTAAACCAGTGATTATTGATCATAAAAGTCATAACATGATGTCCCTAAAAATATGTTCCTATATGCACAAATCAATGCTTTTGGTTCTTAGATCAACAAGATAACAACTACATTTTTTGAAATTTAACCTTGAGAGTGGGAAAAAGGAAATTTGAATCAAGAAATCTAGGTTGTGACATTTTTTGGTCCAAGGGGTAGTACCACACGTGCAACTTGTTAGCAACAATGATGGAAAATTGAGGGGGGGGTGAATCAGTTTTCACCGGATCAACAAACTTAACCACAAATACAAATAAGATAAACTGCAACAATAAAAAAGATAAGAAAATTGACAACACAATACACAAAACCAAGATTTTGATGTGGAAAACCCGGTTGAGAGAAAAACCACGGCAGGAACCTACCCACAATAAGATGATACTCTGTAGTAGTATGTGAAAATATTACAATGGGGAATGCACATGCATCTAGGGACACTGCCTAGAGCTCACTACTCAAAAGATAATGAACCAGATGGATACAACTCTCAGGGAAGTCTCATTGACTTACAGTAAGATTCGAACTATAATTCGGAAGGAATGAACTGCAATAATAGCATCTGCAAATGCCTGGTGACAATTCCGGTTAAGAATTATTGTCTTCTCTGCAAACCAATCTCTTCTCAATCATAATGCCAAAAGATGAATCCTTGTTTGCACATACACCACTCTTTGATAATGTAGACACAACCTCGATACCTAAATTATATGACAATATAACCTATTTATACAATTCATCAACCTTGACAACAAGGTCAGCTAAACCCTCAACTCACAATTACAAATTTACATCACACAATACAAAGATCAATCACTGGACCAATATAATGATATATATGACATAAAATGGACCTAAATCAAATCTCCAAACATGCAACACCACCAGAAATCACGCCAAGGTCAACCGCAACATGCTACACCACCAAGAAAATCGCATCACAAAGAACATCAACGATTCAGCAAAATCACCAAGAGTTCGTACAATGATCAATGAGAATCATCAAAACAAATAGGACACAATTAGGAAACACCAGAAAGAATATTAGAATCATTAGAGACAACTACACCAACACCACTTATCAAATCTACATCTGTCAACATCTAAAACTCAAGAACACTCAAACAGTAGAAACTGTCATGAAGAAAGATAACTTGTGGAGCACCAAATCACAAACCGTTTGAGATGAATATACACAAGATCATCCCAAAAAATCTCCCAAAAACTTAGCTCAAGATCTGATCACACAAGAATATACTGGAGGAAATACTGAACTCTGCAAAGCATTGATACAAAAAAAAACTGCAAACCGAATCATATGCTATGATCAATTAATCTTCTTGAATCACCAAAATCAATACAAAAGAATATAATGATACTATAAATACTCCATACACCAAACCATAAACCCAATAAACCAATTTGCAAACACTGAAGAAAGAATATGTTGACATAAATGACAACAACATATCCTAGCAATAACAATGTCCAACACAACTCACTCTGGGACAACAAAATTAATATAGATTCAACCAACCTTGACAAAGGTAATGAATAAATATATCATAGTTGATAAGTTTTGAATTATAGTTAATTACTGCACCAAATTAATCAATTAAATAATATAACAAAGGCAAATGGAAAGGTGAGCATTTCAAAAATAAGTAGCAGATTGAGCACTGTATATGATAGGGATTTTATGTATTTATGATATTGTCACAAAGTGGCATAAAACAAAGGGGTAAACATGTTCAGTACAAATGACAACCCTTTACACTCTTATCTACTGATAATATTGAAATTATATAAAATATTTTTAAAAAGATCCATACATTTTTATTGAAATAAGCTTTAAAAAATCAAATACTCGTACACTAGTAAAAAGCAAAAAAGGATTTAAATGATTGTAACTAAGTTTAATTAGTAACAAGAAAAATTCATATTATAATTATTCCTCTATGGTTAGAGTATTGCTTCCAATGCATAATTTAAAGGTGGTATCTTGCATAATACATTGACATATGTGTGATATTCTAAAAGATAGTCTTGCTAAGTTCCGCTTCATCTCTAAGTATGCCCCAATAGTGAACAACAATGGGCATAATGGACTCAATTTTTTTGGTGAGGCCTTATTGGTGTTGTTCAAATCTAGGAATTTATTATTGATATTTTTGACGTATTGTCTAATTTTTATTTTCAACATCAATAACTCCTACAAGAGGCAAGAAAATTTGACAACTAAAGCACTATTTTAAAGTAAACTTTTTGAATGGGAGGTGAGCATTCCTAATATATATAAAAATTTAATTTGGTTTGACTTCAATTCCTCTCTAAGTGGTAAAAACTCAAACAATATTGAAGGTGATGGACTCCAACTAGATTATAATATTATGACATATTATATCTTGTAAGGAAACATAATATTTCATATACTATAGATATATGGTTTAATTTCAATCAATTGATATATAAAACATGAGGAGTTGCGATTAAAAAAAGATGTAGTTAAGGATGGAGGGTCCAAAATGGATTTTCTAGCCTTGTAGCCAAACTCCATGAAAGCTCAACTAAAATTGAATATAAAACAATTTTATGAATTTTATTGATTATAAAAGAATTCTTACATGCTCATAGGATCTTACATGCCAATTACATTTGGCCCATTATCCCCACATGCTAGCACACACGTTGCCATGGGCTTATTATAGAGAATATACTAATAGAAGTCTTTTAGATATATATTTCCCCAACTATTACTCCCTAATGATGAAATTTTGTCCTTCAAAGATTCTCAAAGGTGTTTATATATCAAGTCTAAGCACCAGAAATGATCTGTGTTGGCCTTCCTAGGTTTCCAAGTCCAATTTCCAGTGTAACGTGTGTGTCGGCCCTAGATGGTTGAAGAGGATTCAAACTTGATGTGGATGGGTTTGGATCCATTTGAAGGTTTTGTTTTCCTATATCCATCATGTGGCATGTGTGCAAGTTTTGCAAGGTTTGGGAAATTTTTTCATACTTCCACCTTTAGGTCTAGCCTCTAGTTCTCCAAGATGATCCTACATTAGACCCTCAGGATTATTTGAAAATTGTGCCCCTCACATTGCAAGTTCTGGTTGTGATCCAAACTACTCAAGTTTGGCATCAAAGATCCATGTTGCATCTTCTACTAGCTCACCTTTCCACTTAGAAAGATATTCCTTATAATCCTTGTTTTGGGTGGTGTGTCTAGTCTGACTGTCCAAAATTTGTTCAATCCACTCTGGTGATAGTTGCATAATTTAGTCCTAAAGTGATGCCTTTGTGTCATCCTCCTTGGTTAGTGTTCCATGAACCTGGTAGAGATCTATGACATTGAAGATTGGTGAGATGTCAACACCTTCTGGAAACTCCACTTCATGAGTATCCCTGGAATCAATTTTTTGAATGATCCCACAAGGCCTAAACTTCCTCATCTTCAACTTATTATATAAGCTCATTGAAAGCCTCTTATGTGCCATGACTTCATATCTAACCAAAATCTCCTTCTATCTCCTTTTGTAATATGCTCATTCCTTGTACTTATCATTCATAGTCTCCAGATGTTTCTTAACTTCTTTGTGGATAGCCTTCATGTGATTTTGACGTGGAAAACCCGATTAAGTGAAAAACTGTGGTGGGAACCTACCCATAGTAAGATGATACTTTATAATAGTAGGTGTAAATATTACAATGGGTAATGTACATGCATTCAGGTACGCTACCTAGAGCTCACTGCTCAAATATAATAACCCAGAAGGCTACAACCAAAGTCTCACTAACTTACAACAAGATTTGGACAACAATCTAGAAGGAATGAACTACAATAATAGCATCTGCAAATGACCGATGATAGTTCCGATTAAGAACATATGTCTTCTTTGCAATACCAATCTCTCCTCAATTACAATGCCAAAAGATGTATTCGCTTGTTTGTACCTTTACCACTCTTTGATAATGCAGACACAACATCGACACCTAAATCAAATGATAGTGTAGACACCTAAAATTGTCATGTCTAATTAAATAAATATGTTTATTTATTTAATTATTTTAGCCTAATTCTTCTATTAATTAAATGAATCTTTATTTATTTAATTAATTCATTTATCCTCTTCTAGCCTTATTTCTCATTTAAATAAATACATTTATTTAAATTACCCTTTTCCTAAATTAAATAAATATCTTATTTATTTAATTGATCCCACTTCCTCTATTAATTAAATAAATCTTTATTTATTTAATTAATTCATTAGCCTTTTCCACCTATGACACATGTCATTCATCTCTTAATTCATACACTACCTACCCTCTCATTATTTTCTTATTTTCTCTACCTACCCTCTAATCATAGCCGACCAATTATCTTTTACACCTCTCAATCTTATCCCTCCATTTCTTATGGTGTCTTCTATATAAGGAGATGCTTCCTTCATTATCAAACCCCACTGACTACTCTATGCTTTTGAACTTTCATATGCGATCAAGCCCACTTGCAACCACATTTCCATTCTTTGTTGAGCTCTTGTGCACACATAAAGTCTGAGAGCAAATATATCAAGCAAGATCAATGGAGATAGGAAGAATGGAGATCCAAACCCTATTGGACATGTGATGGTATAATCTTTGTGATTTCATTTGATTTGCATTGTCTTAGGTAATCTCCATATGTTATGGTGGATCTTTGTTGTTGTTAGGCTAGGGTTTTGTGGTTGGATTCATTTAGTCTTTCAATATTGTTTCTACTTTTCACCATATACATTTTGGCACGCTCGGTGGGACTCTTGTCCCTTTTGCATTTTAACATCTTTTGTGTAGATTTTGTGTTTTTGAAGTTGAAGATTTGACATTTTCGACAATATTTTGATATTTTCACGTTTGCGTGCATTCGGATCGCGTTTGGTATTTCTGTCATGTCTGTGACATCTGGAATCGTGTCTACATCTTCGATAGTATTTTATTTTTTGCAGATTCCAGGAAACGCATTTGTGTTCCCTATTCGCATCTGTGAGGTCTCCAGAAGCGTCTGTGTTCAGGAATTGCATCTGTGTTCAGGAACCGCGTCTGTGTCAGATCTAACTGCGTTTGCATATTTATATAGCGTTTGCATTACTTATAACCGCATTTGTGTTCAGTTGTTGCATTTTGGCTTCTTTGATTTAGTTTTTTGTCATTCGGATTTCAGATCTGGTTTATATTGAGCTAACGTCTTCAGATCTTCATATGTAAATAGTTCTTTGCATTATCATATTCATCTGCATTTCATACATTCACATTTGCATTTTGCATAAAAAATAAAAAATATTGCAATTTATCATGTACATATTTGCATCCATATCGTAAGCATCATATAGAAACATCACATAGGTACACATGCATATAGCTATCGCAAGGATGAATCTCATATATATATAATCATAAGTGTCATGATACAATGATGTCAAAAATCATATGGCTACAATCACCCGAAGGTGTCATCATACAAAATGGTACAAAACTGATACATAGGGAGCCCTCTAAGGCTATGATGAACTCCCTCCCTCGGAGCCGACTGGCCTCGATGGAGTTTGAGCCCTAGAAGGACCCACCCCAAGATCATCTCTCCTGTCCCCTCTATTTGGTGGTGGTGGAAGACCCATGACCCCACCGCTAGACACTTGTCTCCTATCTCTCCCTCTAGTGGTCTTCGTAGTCCGTGATGGTTTTTGGAAGCTCCTATCCGTTGATTTGGTGGCACCACTCCATAGTATAGGCCTTGCCAGTAGGCTATCTCCTCCCCTGCCTGCAAAACATAGGCATATCCAGCTGTTGTGTCCTCTGTTGCCTGCCATCGGTGCTATCTTAGCCTCTGTATAGTGTTGAATAGCCTGATCCCTCTCCCGCTCAGTATCCCTCAGTTGTCTCCTAAGTCTAGCTGCATCCCTCTCTAGATCCTGGATCTCATCTGCCTGTCTCTAGAAAATCTCCCTCAAGGATAGTAGCTCATCCTCCTCCCACATCCCACAACCAAACCTCTTATCTCCCTATCTAGACAGAGGAACCCACTGATCACTCTTGCCAGTACTGCTGGTAATGCTAATCCATTCCATGTCATCGTGTCCCATGCCACGTGTCTAGCCGTCATCTCCAATATTGGATCTTGAAACACTCATCTTAGTGCATCCCTATCTCCATCTCGATCATAGGGTACTAACTCTCCATCGATCGGTATCCTCAGAATCCTGTATACATCCTCCAAGGTGACTGTCATCTCACCCATCAACAAATGGAATGTGTATGTCTCGGAGTGCCATCTCTCAGCCAGCATAGTCAACAATCCCATGTTTGCCCGAAACTCAGGCACATAGCCTGAACCGCTGCTCTCTCCTCAACCGTCAACTCTGCTCGCAAACTCTGAGTCGATAGGAATCTCTCTCATGACTCCAACATAGGTAGATACTCCTATAGTCAAGCAAATCATTTATGTCAGTCAAAGTGGCATTCCCTGTTCATCACAAAATATTTTTTTTTATCCTAAGTGCTTATGATACTCTATCCTAGTGACACTCACTATTCATCACAAAGTTTTGTTGATTATCCTAGTGGTACTCCTTGTTCATTACAAAGTACTACGTGTTTTTGCATTCCCTATTCATCACAAAGTGCTACTTTTTTTAGTACTCCCTGTTCATCACAAAGTACTATGTCTTGGTACTCCTTGTTCATCACAAAGTGCCTTGATTTATCCTATTCTAGGGCTTCTACTTGAGTGTATCCTCTTGAGTAGTTTTCCTGATTGGCAATGTATGTTCTATCATAGAATTGTCAATCCTAGCCCTATCTGCTATCCTAGCCTTCCCTAGAGGACCAACTTGAGTGTATCCTCTTAGCAGCTTATCCAATCGACAGTGTATGTTCATCATAAAACTGCTGACTTGCCCTAGAAGACACAAACACACCTTCATGACATAAACGCACTTACATACTGAATAAATGTGCCTGCTCTGCATAGACGCGCCTGAAATACATAGACGTGCCTATTCTCTGCATAGACGTGCCCACATAGCACAAACGCACCTGCACAACACATACGCGCTCACATTTGACATACACCTTTTCCTTCATAGATGTGCCTGGCATAAACACAGATGCGCCTAGCTAACCTAGACACACCTGGCACCAGCACAGATGCACCTCGACATTTTTTGACCTTGTTTGACATATTCTAGAATGTATTTATTGCACTACCTAGCATGCATTTATGACAACATTTATTACGACAAAGTAGAAGGAGGTTTTGCAGTACTTATCGGCTCTCCTGCATCTGTTGGCCTTTGAAATTGGCGAACGCTATCGAATCTGTGCACCAATGCCATCACTACTGACGGTTGTTGCTCTATTCTCTCTCTGCACTCTAAGTTCTTGGATGTGTGGATGACAATGAGGATGTTTTCCCCTCGTGGTCTATCTTATAGACTACCCTAGCCCTGGCCCTAGCCCTCGTTTCCCGAGTCAGTCTTCATTATCCTGTGACTCTGTCACTTTATCCATTCGGTCAGTCCATTCTAGCCTTTCTTTCTTATCGAGAGATTTTCTGTGATCTTTTTAGACATTTTCATCCAATCTCTTGAGGGGGCATATCATTCCCATCTTGGGGCAACTTTGTATCAGTTCATCTTATCTTCTTTGAAACAACACGACAAGCTGCATTGTCTCAAAGAGGGGCAAAATGTAGACACCTAAAATTGTCTAGTCTAATTAAATAAATATATTTATTTATTTAATTATTTTATCCTAATTCTTCTATTAATTAAATAAATCTTTATTTATTTAATTAATTTATTTATCCTCTTCTAGCCTTATTTCTCATTTAAATAAATACATTTATTTATTTAAATTACCCTTTTCCTAAATTAAATAAATATCTTATTTATTTAATTGATCCCACTTCCTCTATTAATTAAATAAATCTTTATTTATTTAATTAATTCATTAGCCTTTTCCACCTATGACACATGTCATTCATCTCTTAATTCATACACTACCTACCCTCTCATTATTTTCTTATTTTCTCTACCTACCCTCTAATCATAGCCGACCATTTATCTCCTAAACCTCTCGATCTTATCCCTCCATTTCTTATAGTGTCTTCTATATAAGGAGATGCTTCCTTCATTATCAAATCTCTCAATTACACACCCAACTACTCTATGCTTTTGAACTTGCATATGCAATCAATCCTACTTGCAACCACATTTCCGTTCTTTGTTGAGCTCTTGTGCACATAAAATCTGAGAGCAAATATATCAAGCAAGATCAATGGAGATAGGAAGAATGGAGTTTCAAACCCTATTGGACATGTGATGGTATAATCTTTGTGATTTCATTTGATTTGCATTGTCTTACGTAATCTTCATATGTTATGGTGGATCTTTGTTGTTGTTAGGCTAGGGTTTTGTGGTTGAATTCATTTAGTCTTTCAATATTGTTATTGTTGTATCCATTTTCACCGTATACAAATAGTATCACCTATTTATATAATTCATCAACCTTCACATGAACAAGGTTGGCTAAACCCTCATCTCACAATTATAAAATTACATCACACGGCACAAAGATAAACCACCAGACTAATATAATGATATACATGACATAACATGGTCCTAAATAAACTTTCTAAATGCTCATCACCACCGATAATCACACCAAGATAAATCGCAACATGCTACACCACCAAGAAAACCACATAACGCAAAAAATATCACCAGATCATGAAAATCACCAACAACTCTCACAACGATCAATACAAATCATCAAAACAAATAGGACACAATTAGGAAACAACAAAAAACATGTTATAATCATCAGTTTTAGCTACACGAACACCACTTATCACTTCAACGATCAACATCTCAACCTCAAGAATACTCAAACATAAGCAACTATCATGAAGAAAGATAGCTTGTGGAGCACCAAATCACAAAAATCTGAAATGAAGATACACAAGACCATCCCAATAAATTTCCCAAAGACTCAGCTCAAGATCTGATCACATCAAAATATATAAGAGGAAATACTGAACTCTGCAAAGTAATGATCAACAAAACCAAATTGCAAACGAGATCATATGATATGATTAATTAAGCTTTCTGAATCACTGAAACCAATACAGAAAGATGTAATGACACTAGAAATACTCCATACACCAAACCATGATCACAATAGACCAATTTGCAGTCACCAGAGCAATAAATCACAAGAATATGTTGACATCAATGACAACAACATATCCTAGCAGCAACAATGTCCAACAATCTCTCCCTTTGACATTGATGACAACATATGAATGTGAAAAACAATCAATGCAAAGAAAGAAAATATCTCCAACAAACTCTCCCTAATATCAAGCACATAAAACAATTTTTCACATGGTTCTCCTCCCCCTTTGACAACAATGCCAAAGATGTGAAAAATAGAAAACCAAACTTACTCTCCCCCATAAATAGATAACCAATCCAATAGACTACTACACCAAAGGAGCAACACCAACTCATCAATCTAGACAAGAAGATAAGATTGTGAAGTCCATAGGATTGATGCAACTCAATGTATCTAGTTCTCATCGGGAGGGGTAGATACCCCTAATTTGTCTCTCAAATAGACAAATGTATCTATAGGCAAAGGCTTAGTAAAAATAGCAGCAATTTGTTCCTTTGTAGACACATACTCCAACTTCACTTCTTCTTCACTGACTTTTTCTCTTAAGAAATGATGTTTGATTGACACGTGTTTATTCTTTGAATGTTTCACCAAATTATTTGGCATATTAATAGAACTGAAATTATTACAATATATGATAGTAGGCTCATCATAGATAACTCTGATATCCTTCAACATTTTCTTCATCCAAACTACCTAAGTACAACTACCGTCAACAACAATGTACTCAGCTTCAACAGTAGATAAGGATATTGAATCTTGTTTCATACTATCCCATGAAACCAATTTCTTTCCCAAAAAGAAAGCACCACTAGAGGTACTATTTTGGTCATCAACATCACCAACCCATTCAACATTAGTGTAAGCACATAACATGAAATCATCATTCTTCGGATACCGCAAACCATAATCCACAGTTCCCTTCAAGTATCTAAATATTCTCTTTACAACAATGACATGAATCTCTTTCAAATCAACTTGATATCTAGCAACCATGCACACGATATGCATAATGTCCAACCTAGTCTGAGTATGATATAGCAGTCCACCAACCATAGATCTATACAAAGACTGATTAGCTTTCAGAGATTCATCATTTTTAGATAATTTGCAACTAGTCACCATAGGAGTTCCAACTAGTTTTGAGTAATCCAACCCAAACTTCTTTAGCAATTCCTTCATATATTTAGCTTGAGATATAAAAATACCTTTCCCAGTCTGTGAAATCTAAAAACCTAAGAAAAATTCCATTTCTCCTATCATAGACATCTCAAATTCTTTCTGCATATCATTGGCAAACTTCATGCTCAAGTTATCATCTCTTCCAAAGATAATATCATCAACAAAGACTTCAATAATCAACATGTTATTATTCTTAATCTTAAAATATAAATTACTGTCAGTTGTACCTTTATTAAATCCCAATTTCAGAAAGTACTTATCTAATCTAACATACTAGGCTCTAGGGACTTGTTTCATTCCATAAAGAGATTCCTTCCATTTGCATACCATGTCTCCATCATCTGATAATGAAAATTCATCAGGTTGTTGAATATAGACTTCTTCCTCAAGATCGCCATTCAAAAAGGCCAACTTGACATCCATCTGATATACCTTGAAATATTTATAGGCAACATATGTTGGCATTATAACAGACAAAGGGAGATTGTTGGCATTTCAATAAGGATATTGAGAAGGTTGTTGATGATTATGGATATAACTGATTAAGGATGTTTACTGTCTTAATATTATTATTTTGTTATTGATGTCAAGAAATTGATTTTCTAATTCAATATGATGTTGCCGTATCTTAAGAAGTATTATTTGGTGAGTATAAAGATGTCGGTAAAAGACATAGAAAGAATGTGATGAATAAGGAGAGGAATAAGTTTTTCAATGGGCAACTATTACCGAGTTAGACAATGATGAGATCATGATGTTTAGATTGTTTTGATATCCTACATATGTTGTTAAATGTAAGGTTAATACTATACTATGTTACTAAGCAAAGAACCTAGTCAGTAAACCCTAAGGAACCTAGTTGGTAAACCCTAAGGTTATTGCTATCGGTTAATGAAGGCAAAATGTATACCGAGTGAAGTTTAGTATTTACCGAGTTGCAACCGAGTAATAACAGAATGCATTGAATGAATAAAAGCATAATTTAATGAAGGAAGTTGATGAGCTGGAACTAATTAAATGATTGGTATGTCGTGCATGAAGTTTGTTAAAGAATCTATGGCAAAGGAAAATCGACAGGAAGATCTATAGCGTAGATTGAACCGCAATACCCTAGCACAAGTTCCAAGAAATGTACACAAGTTCCAAGGTGGGGTAAAACATTTTCAGATCGAAAGATACATTGAACCTAGTCAAGTTTGAAGATCTGATGGCTATGATTGATCATGGGAAATGTGATCAAGGAGATTAAGTGGTTAGCAATTGTTTATAAATAAGGAACTGTTGATAAACAATGTATGTGGGCAAGTGTATGCATAGGGATGCTATATAGTAATTGCTGAGCACAGAAGCTTGAAGACCTGTTTGATTAACAGAGTATAGAGCCCAATAGATGGACAAGATAAGTCCTAGATTGTATTGAGAAAATAAGAATCTGCTTTAGCATTTTAGATGTGAAGTTGCAGATAGATTTTTATTACTGTTATTTTGTGAAGTGACAGAAAATCTCTTAACCGAGTGGACTTAACAGTCTTATTTGTAAAACCCTCTAGCAAGGTGACATTCTGATTGAGTGTTTGAAATCCTTTAACAAGGTCACCTCTAACAAGGTGAAGATCCTAACAGATCTGAGGGAAATCCCTTAACTGGGTCACATCTAGCAATGTGTTTGTAATCTTTAATAGGATTTGCTTTTAACCAAGCATACTCTAGAAGAGTATATTTCTTAGTGGGTCTGAAATCCCACAGTGGTTTTTCCCTATTTGGGTTTCCATGTTAAATATGGTGTAATGATTTTTATGATGTTTATATGCTTTTGAGTTTGCATGTTTAGTAGTTTTGGTTATATTACTAAAGTATATGTTACTAAGGTTGAATCTATTGTTTTTATGGAAGATTAAGGTTGTATGATTCACCCCCCCTCTCATCTTATTAGCTTGGCATCTATACTTAACATTAAGTATCATAACTATCAACATATGCAAGCAACAATCTAATAGCTTCAAGTATGGCTACCAGAGAAAAAGTCTCCTTATAATCGATTCCTTCCTTTTGTGAATATCCTTTGCAAACCAATCTAGCTTTGTTTCTAACAACTTCACCAGCTTCATTCAATTTGTTCCTGAATACCCATTTAGTACCAATAACATTCTTATCTTTAGGTCTAGGAACAATCTCCCATGTGTTATTCTTTTCATATATTCAATTCTTCTTCCATAGCTCTCATCTAGTTTTCATCTTTACAAGCTTCAACAACATGTTTAGGTTTAATTTATAGAAATCAAACATACCTCTTCAGCAGCTAGACTTATTCTAGCAATCACACCTTTATTTTTATCTCCAGTAATCTAATTTTTAGAATGATTCAATCTTACATACCTTGGAGTCTTCTGATTATCCGAATTTTCAAGTTCCTGCACTTCCTCACCGACAACAACATCATCCAGATTAACAGTCTCTACCGGATCATTCTTGATGTAGAGCCAGGTAACAAACTAGGTGAAAACCTTCTCTCACCCACAACTACTATGTCCAATGCAAGTTCTTTTGTTTGTTCAAGGTGTAGAAAACACACCTACCAAATACTCAACTCACACAACAATTTGTGTGACCGGATCCATACCGGTTTAGTCTCTTTCGATACTAGTATGATCAAAAAAATCTACCCTTGTGTGAACCGGTTTAGTATCTTTCAGTATTGGTGGGATGGAAAAATATTGTATTTTTTCTATTGGTGGTCCACCAACACAAAACACCCATAAGATTTGGCTATCAGATGTGTTAGGGAATACTTGCCTCACAACTGACCTATTGTCCAGTAGCCCAACCAGTTGAGTTTACCAAACATAACTTTAAAAAATTCCAAAGGACAAGACAAACTAAAGGTATATTCAGATACCCTTTATCTATTTACACAATTACCCAAAGGCTTAGACTCTAACCACAAGTTCAAAGGTATGTACCCTTACTGTCCTTCTAGACCTAATTAAGCCAATTAGGCCTAATTTACAAAGCAAGTACCCCTTTTATTAGTCCCTCAACTAAACCAAAACTTATGAAACTTGGGGTAAGGTGTCAAACCACCAAATACAAGGTTTCAAGACTTGATCACATCTTCTTTATCTTCTGCAAGTGATTTCCACTTCTACATTTTTTACGGTCACATAGAGATGCCTGCCTAGGGTCAATTCAATCTCTTCTCTCTTGGAGCCTCCCTACAAACCAACACCAAAATATTATGATACAATTTCCCTTCTAACATTTTCCCATAGGTTTTTTGGTCCTCTAGTGAAAATGTTAGATTAAGGGCATCTTTACAGTGAAACCCTTGGTGTCGGTAGGGTTTGTGACCAGTCTAGTTAGATTTGGATGGATCCCTACAACCCGATTGTTATAAAACCTAAAAATCAATTCAAATGAAAGGCAAGATAATTGTCTAACTCATCCAATTGGTTTCAGAAATCCACCAATCCATACTGACCAGAAATGAACAACAAAGACATAGAATTTCAGAAAACTCTGAGTATATTGTATTGCTCAAAACTCCAAAACTTCATCAATTTCATCAAATTCAACAACTACACAAACAAAAACTTGGAATTGATCCAAGTGGGCATAATATATACTCCCTAATTCTTTCCAACCACTTTTCAAACTTTGGAACCGTTGGAGGATTAGTTATCCTTTTTTACAACATTTTGCAATGACAACAAAAGTTGTCAACTAACACTTTTCAACTTTGGCAACTCCAAGGTGTATTCGATCTACTCCAAGGATTGGTCTCATGTTTCTAGGACCATTATTTATTTTTCCAACTCATGCCTAAAATCCTATTGACCCACATGGTCATTTATCCATTGTGGCTTATAAAATGCAACCATGAAAATTCATTATATCAATTGGGTCTTATTGACTCACAAAACTATCAACCTATCACAGATGATCATTTTCACCTCATGGGTGATATTAGGCTCTTTTAAACTTCATTTGTATCATCATTTGTGCCTTTGGGTGCTCCTGTACCATACTCCCTGGGTGATTGAATCTCAAGTCCACTTGAGATAAGTTCTGGCAATGTAGTCCCAGATTTCTTCATTTGGTCTTCATCCATCCATACTGCATCTGCCTCAGGGAGTCCTTGCCACTTGACAAGGTATTTTTTGTAGACCTTATTCCTATTTTTCTTCACAATCTTGGTGTCCAATATCCTTTCAATATGTCTGTAGCATCCTCTACCGAAAATGTACCATCTTCTTGCACTGTACCTTTGAATGGTGTCAGATCTGCAAAATTTAAGATTGGGGATATACCTATATCTGAAGGTAATTGGATTTCATATGCATTATTCTCAAACTTCTTGAGTATTGGACAGGGTCCAAACTTTCTCATAATGAGATTTGTGTGTTTCCCTTTTGGCAATCTCTCCTTTTTCAGATTTGCCCATACCATGTCTCCAACTTGGAATTGCACATCTCTCTTTCTTTTGTTAGCCTGCTCCTTGTACTTTTCTATACTTCTCTGCAATTGCATCCTGACTTGGTCATTAATCTGCTTTATCCCTTCAACAAATTCTTCTCCACAAGCACTAATATGTTTGGTTGAGGGTAGATTTCTCAATTCCAGCACACCTCTTGGATTCAATCCATAGACAATTTGGAAAGGGCTCCTTTCAATACTCCTATTGATAGAGTCATTATAGGCATATTCTGCTTGGGATATGATGGAATCCCACTTTTCACCATGTTTCTTGGTGAGGCACCTTAACAAATTTTTGAGTGACCTATTGACCACTTCTACTTGGCCACCCATTTGGGGATGATAAGCTGAACTAAAAGACAAGTTTTGCCTAACTTCCTCCATAAAGTCCTCCAAAAATATCCTAAAAATTTTACATCTCTGTCTGACATAATGTTCAAGAGTAAACCATGTATTCTCACAACTTCATTAAAGAAAATGTTTGCAACATGTGTAGCATCACTTGTGCTCTTGCATGGCAAAAAATGTACCATCTTGCTAAACCTATCAACAACCACAAAAACACTATCAAAAACTTTTTGAGTTCTTGGCAAACCCATCACAAAATCCATGCTCACACTTTCCCAAGGTCTTAGAGGAATGGGCAATGGTTGGTATAGTCTTTCATTTGTTGTTGTCCCCTTGGCCTTTTGACACACCACACATGAATCCACAAATTTTCTGACACTTGTCTGCAATTTAGGCCAGTGATAAAATCTTCTCACCAACTGAAGACTTTTGTCTAATCCAAAGTATCCCCCCAGACAACCACTATGCTTTTCCTTAATTATGCTATCCCTCATTGAACATTTAGGAATGCATAACTGACATCCTTTGAAAAGAAGACCATCTTGAATCAAATAATTAGAATACTCTAAGTGATACCGACTACCAAAATCAGTGCATACCTTATAGATGTCTCTGAAATCATCTACAACATACATACCCTTGAGGGAATCAACTTTTACACTCTCCAACTGGATTTATGAAACTGTTAGTGCCCTCCTGCTAAGAGCATCAACAACTTTGTTTGAAACACCTTTCTTGTGTTTGATTGTAAAGGTGTAGGCCTGAATGGACTCAACCCACTTCATATGCCTATGGCTCAATTTGTCCTGGCTATTTAGGAAGCTTAATCCCTGATTATCTGTATACATAACAAATTCTTTGGGAAGCAAATAATGCCTCAACCTCTTTAGTTCCCGAACTAATGCATACATCTCGAAATCTTGGGAATAATATTTTTTTTTATCATCATTCAATTTGTCACTAAAAATGCAAATGGCCTACCTTCCTGACTAAGTACTGCACCTATTGCCAAATGACTTGCATCACATTCAATCTGAAATATTTTGTCAAAATCTGGTAAGGGAAGAACCGATTGTTGTGATACTTTTTTCTTCAACATTTCAAATGCTTCATCTACCTCCTTGGTCCATGAAAATTTGCACTTTTGTCCACCCTTGATGGTCTCTAACATGGGAGCACAAATCTGGCTAAAATTCCTGATAAACTTCCTATAAAAGGTAGCTAGGCCATGAAAAATCCTTACATCACCAATTGTTCTAGGAGTTGGTCATGTAAGAATGGCATTCACTTTATCAACATCCATTTTTAGATTTCCTTTAGAAATCACAAACCCAAGGTAAGTCAGTTTTCCTGCAAAAACACACACTTTTCCATGTTTATCATTAATTTCTCTTCATTCAACCTTCTCAAGACCATATCCAAATGTTTCAGGTGCTCCCCCTTTGTCTTGCTAAACACTAGGATGCCATCTAGATACACTATGACAAACTTACCAATGAAATCCTTCAACACCTCATTCACGAGTCTCATGAAAGTGTTATGGGCATTTGACAACCCAAATAGCATCACCCTCCATTCATACAATCTTTCATTTGTTTTAGAAGTAATTTTCCATTTATCACCAACTCTAATCCTTATTTGGTGATAACTACTTTTTAAATCAATATTAGAATAATACCTTGCACCTACTAAACAATCAAGCAAATCTTTTATTCTAAGCATAGAAAATCTATACCTGATGGTTATCTTGCTAATGGCCCGAGAGTTGGTGCATAATCTCCATGTTCCCTCCTTCTTTGGTGCTAAGATAGTCGGGACTATACCAGGACTTAAGCTCTTCCATATCAAACCTTTATCAAGCAACTCTTGGATTTGCCTTGCAACTTCCTCATTTTATAGGCTGGCTTGTTTGGTAAGGTGGCACCAGGAATGAAATCAATGCAATGGTTTATCTCCCTTATTGGTGGTAGGGTTCTTGGCAACTCTTCTGCAACTATTTCCTTGTATTTTTTCAACATTTCCTCCACCTCCATAGGGACTTTCACCCTTTTCTTTTCTACTTTTCCATCTCAAATGGGCTCTTCTTCTTGCCTTGGTACTAATATCACTACAAAACAAGGTGTTCCCTCTTCCTTGATTGCCTTGAGGAACTCTTTTCCTTCCATGATCATGATCTTGGCCTCCTTCTCCTTATGATCCTCACTATTATCAGGAAGGGGTATCAATTAAATCACCTTTTCATCTTTGGTGATGGAGTAGGTGTTCTTGTGTCCATCATGACAGGCCTTGAGGTCATATTGCCATGGTCTCCCCAAAAGAATATGACAGGCATCCATCTCAACAATATGAACTAGAATTTTGTCTTTGTATGCTCCTATCTGAAATTCAATCCATGATTGTTCTTCTACCAAGGTCTGTTTTCCTTTAGTAAGCAAAGAAACTTTATATGGAAATGGATGAGGAATTCTTCTCAATTTTAGTTTCTCTACCATTTCTAAGGATACTAAATTTTTAGTTGAACCATACCTTACCTCCTACTTTGCATGTGGTCTGGAAGAGTGTCTTCCTTTGTGGAGGTTCAGTATTGATTGGTACCTTCAACAATGTTATCCTCATCATCAAGGCTTCTCCTCTCTAGAAGTCCATAGGAATAAAGTGAATAAACACTCTGACCATTAGTGTCTTGAACCAAATGTGTTCTCCTCTCTCCTTGGGAACTTGATCCAGTCTTCTTAGGGCAGTTAGTTGTGGTATGACCTACTTGATTAAAGTTGTTGCATCTGAAAGGCTCTGAGATTCTTCCACCAAATCTACCTCTATGGTTGGGTCTTCTTCCTATGAAACCCCCTCTTGTGTTACCATCTCCATGCTGAATTTTTTTATTAGCCTCTCCTTGTGGCCTAGGACTCTATCCTCTACCATTCATAGGGCCTCTGCCTCTGAAGTTTTTGCCTGCTCTACCTCTGTTATTCTAATCATTCTTTCTCTTTAGCTTCTCCTCTTCTCTTAATGCTATTTGAAAGTGTTAGACAGTTCAAATAACCGGAAGACAACTAAGAGGGGGGGGAGGTGAATTGATTGTCACAAATTACCAGAACCTTAAGAAATTAAAACTTTAATACCAGAACCTAAAACATTAATACTGAAATAGTAGTTAAACCAATTAATCATAAATAATAATCATAGAATAAATACCATCCACATGACTCCAAGATTTATACGTGGAAAACCCGGTAAAGGGAAAAACCATAGTGGGAAGCCTACCCATAGTCAGATAATACTTCTGTGGTAACTATGTGAATTACAATTGAGGGGCATGCACTTTCAGGAAGGCCAACAACCTAGAGAGCACTGCTCATCACAAAAGGAGTCTCACTGACTACATAGAAATCTAAACTACAATCCAGAGAAGTATTTGAATTACAAAGATAGAATCTCCTATGCTTGAGTACAGTTCCAGTTAAGCTCAATACCGGAGGATTAAATCCTCTTACATAAACTCAATTCAATCTCCAATGATTGACCAAATCCTCTTCTTGAATGATATTACATTATTTGCATATTACATCCCTTGACCACAACCATGATGATCTACAATGAGATCTTACATCTATATATACAAACCCTCGACCATAAACAATCAAGTCAGCCACCAGACAATAAACCAATTATATAATTACAAAACATGTCAGCCTTAGATCAAAAAAATAATATCTAACACATAAGACATCCCAGAAACACATCAAGAGGTCCAATCCACATGTTACATTAAACCGGTCTATAACCTAGATCAATTGGGACCCAATATAGGTCCATAAGCTAAAGCAATGATCTCCATTTGACAAGTATCGAACATGATCACCATCATCATCCTAAAACTCCACCAGAAGCTACACCAACACCACTTATGTATATCATCAAAGATCTTCATCAAAAGATCTGCCGGTGAAGCCCTCGCTGGAACCATAAGCCAAGCTTCCAAGCAAATAAGATAGCATTGGATCACTAGACCAAAAACAACTTACTGAATATGAATATTAGTATCATGAATAAGCCAATTCCATAACCAAACTATATCGGGCCCTACCGGATCATGCCGGATCCAAACTAGCCAGAAACTACTCAACCTACTAGAACCAGAAGGGTGCCGGTAAAGCATCAAAACAGCTAGTGTTGACATCAATGACAAAACATCAATGCAACACATAATCAATTCCACCAAATGGCCAACAATCTCCCCCTTTGGAATTGATGGAAACACTAGATGTGAAAAAGATCTAAGTACCAAGAAATGCTAAATAAGTCTCCCCCAATGGAAGACAACCAACAATCTCCCATATAAAGATATAGCAATGAAGTTGTGAAACAAAAACCAAACTCCCCCTATGAATAATATCTCTGTAAAGCTGTGAATTATACATATATATCTCCCCCTAATGTATACAACTCCTTAAGTTTTTCTTTTTCACATCAATATATCTCCCCCTTTGACATCAATGCCAGAAATATGACAAAAATATCAAAGAAAAAATATAAACCACTGAATCACAAAGTTGACTACTCCCCCTGAGCAGTAGCATCCCCACATCAGTGCTGGAATGAAAAATATCTTTGATAATGCATATCGGACTGATGCCAAACCATAGGGGCATAAACCCCCAATCTGTCTCTAAAATATTCAAATGATTCTTTAGGTAAAGGTTTAGTGAAGATATCTGCAATCTGCTCTTTAGTGTTCACATAAACTAGTCTAACTTCATTTGCTTCCACCTTTTCCTTCAAAAAGTCGTGCTTGATAGATATGTGCTTTGTTTTAGAATGAAATACTAGATTCTTTGATATATCAATAGCAGCAAAGTTATCACAGTGAATAACTACTGGTCTAGTACAATCCACCTTTATATCCTTCAACATTTTCTTCATCCATAGAAGCTGTGTACAGCTAGTAGCAACAACAACATACTCAGCTTCAACACTAGATAAATAAGTACATGATTGTTTATTACTGATCCATGAAAGAAACTTCTTTCCAAGAAAGAAAGCTCCATCGGAAGTACTTTTCTAGTCATCAACATCTCCACCCCAATCAACATCTGTATATGCATATAAAGTAAAGTCATGATCTTTAGGGTACCATAAACCATATTTTGATGTACCTTGCAAGTATCTAAAAATCCTTTCGCCGCACTCTCATGATTTTCTCTAGGATCACTCTGAAATCTTGATACAATACAAATAGCATTTATTATGTTAGGCCTAGTCTGACTCAAATAAATCGGACCTCCAATCATAGATTTGTATCTTGTAGGATTTACTAGTGTAGAAACATCTTTTCTTGTCAATTTATCACTTGTAATGATAAGAGTACTTACCGGTTTAGAATATCCCATACCAAATTTCTTCAACAACTCCCTAGCATACTTAGTTTGACAGAGAAAAATACCTTTATCAGTTTGAGTAATCTGTAAACCTAAGAAAAATTTCATTTTCCCAATCATAGACATCTCAAATTCTTTCTCCATATTCTTAGAAAATTCTATGGACAAATTATCTTCACCTCCAAAAATAATGTCATCAACAAATACTTCAATAATCAATATATCATGATCAGTGATCTTATAATATAAATTACTGTCAAAATTACCCTTAGTAAAATCAAGCTTCAAAAGATATTTGGTGCAGAAGCACCTAGACATCAAGACATTGGAGGAGATCCTGAGAGATATTTTAATCCATATGTTTGGATATGATATTCAATGTAATAAAATCAAATGTAATGCCTAAGGGCAAACAAAATTGTAAAATTGTCATTTAGTTGTCATTTTAAGAGTCAAGTGATGTGTTTTGTAAAGACATGAAGTCATTTATTCAAAAGTGTAAAAGTTGTCAACTTGACAATAAAATGTTGTCAAGCAAAGTTGCAAAAATGCAACAAAAGTTGAAAAGGGGTTAAAAGTTGGTTATGAGAGGTAGTTGTAAGGTCAAAACTGACCAAGAGTCTATAAAAATTCATTTTATGGTCATTCCAAATCATAAAAGAAAGAAAGGAAAGAAATGAGAACATCTTGATACATTTTGGTGTATTCTACTATTGCTATTTTGATTGGCTTTCCAGTTTTTATGTTGGTTCCAGGTCTTGCACGACCATGTATGACCTGGAAACCTTTGTAAATGTATAATTAATGGTTATATATGTGAAATACCTTTCTTTTAAATTTTGTTTGGAGTGATTATGTTTCTAAATGAAGAAATTATGGAAGTTTTGGTGAAAGTTGTTGTTTGCAGATTTGAGGTTTCCTGAGAACAGTCATGTTGCAGAATATGGTATGGATTCATATGAAATTATTATGACATATAAATAGATTCATTGGATAGATATGTGAATTATCTTTCATTTACATTTGGTTTGAGTCATTTTTATTTAGATTTGTGGAAGTTATGAATATTTTGGTGAAAACTGGTTTTAAAAGGTCTTCAATGGAGTTGCAGGCAATGGTTTGACATTATCTCATGATTTAAGAATTGGAAAATTTAATGGATTACATATTATGAATCTATATTCATAAATATTTCATATTAAATTGGTTTGGTGTCATTTTGTTATGTTTTTCGAAAGATATTTGATGCCCTAGGCGGACTGGGCATGCACATGCTTTGTTTGGGAACAACAGTATTGGGTCTCGGTACAGAGGCCATAACTTTTAATATAACCATTGGATTCTCCTAATTTTTGGATATGTTTTAAGAAGTATAGTTATATACATTTTCACCAAAGGAATCTTTGAAATAATATCTGGGTCAAAATTTATGAATGACAGAATACAGGTCTATGACTGGGAACTTTAAAGATTGAAGTGTGAACCATGAATATGGGTTATTGCATTAAGTTGATATTAATGAAGAGATGATTGAAAGAAGTTGTTATTTTGCCTCTAAAGAATGAGTTTAAATGGATATTGATATTTGAATATGCAGATAGGGATGAAGTCTTTGTTCCCTCTGCATCAATATTTATCTAACCTTGTATACCAATCTCTAGGTGCTTGTTTCAATCCATATAAAGCTTTCCTTAACTTGCAAACCATGTTTGTATCATCCGATAGTGAAAAACCATTAGGTTGCTCAATATAAAATTTCTCATCAAGATCCCCATTCAAAAATGCACATTTAACATCCATCTGATAAACCTTGTAGTTTTTATGGGCATCATAGGCAATAAATAATCTTACAACTTCAATCCTAGCTACAGGTGCAAAAGTCTCTCCATAATCAATTCCTTCCTTCTGAGAATATCCTTTATAAACGAATCTAGCCTTATTCCTTATAACTTGACCATCCTCATTCAATTTATTCCTACAAACCCATTTAGTTCCAATAACATTCTTATTTTTAGGCCGGGGAACCAGAGTCCATGTGTTATTTTTCTCAATCTGATCTAATTCTTCTTATATAGCTTTTAACCAATATTCATCTTTACATGCCTCAATTACCAATACTCATTCAACTTGTGAAATTAACCATACCTCATTAGTTGTTAGTCTTTTTCTTGTTATTACTCCATTGTTATTATCCCCAATGATCTGATCTTCTGAATGATTTAATCTCACATACCTAGAAGTCTTCTGACTCTTTGTTCCTCTTCCTGGTTCATTAGTTACTATAAAATTTTCTAATATTGCTTGAGTAACTAGTTCAACAGTCTGTTCGTGTTGACATCAATGAAAAAACATCAATGCAACACATAATCAATTCCACCAAATGGCCAACAGAAAGTACTTGTTCACTATCTTTAGTGCTAGTATGTTGATCTCATCTTGGATACTATATTTCAATCCACTAAGATATCTTGCCAATTTCTCTAGTTCCTCCTCATGGTGTTTGGTCCTTAGACTCAATCTATGGAACTCCTTGGTATATGTACTTGCATCAATGTCTTTTTTCCTCAAACCTTGCAATTATAGACTTGGACTTCATAGTATACCGGGATGAATTGCACCTTCACTTTTGCCAACGTTCTATCCCATGGGGTTATCATACCTCTACCTTCCTTCACCCTCTCGCTTTGGAGGTCATTCCACCAAGTGAGAACTGCTCCTTTCATCTTAGACTTAGCAAAGATAACATTCTTATTCTCAAGGGTCTCTTTGCATTCAAAATGGTTGTTCAATGCCTCAATCCAATCCATCACTTCTTCTGCATTCATTTTCCCACTAAACATAGGGATGCCATCTTTACTTGATGAGGATTCTTTGCCAATGGACTTTAGGACCTCAAAAAATTCTCTCTGATCTGCAGATACCTTAGCTTCCTTCCTTGGGGTCTCTTCTTCTCCCCCTTGTTCTTCTTCTTCATCAGAGTCACATTCACCCTCCTTTCTTTTGCCTTTGGCCTTCTCTAACTCCCTCACTTTATTTTCAAACATCTCTTCAAATAACTTCTTGATGGCATCTTGAGACATACTCTTAGGAGGCATGTTTCTAGCTTCACCCTCACTTCCTCCCATGGACATACACCACATATCACTTTCCCCAAGCGATCCAACTCGTACTCTGATACCAATGTGATGCAAAGCTAGGCAACAAACTAGGTGAAAACCTTCTCTCACCCACAACTACTATGTCCAACAAAATTTATTTTGTTTGCTCAAGGTGTGAAAAACACACCTACCAAATACTCAACTCATAAAACAATTTGTGTGACTAGATCCATACCAGTGTAGTCTCTTCTGGTACCGATATGATGAAAAAACTCTACCCTTGTGTGAATCGGTTTAGTATCTTCTGGTACCGGTGGGATGGAAACCTATTGGATTTTGTCTATTGGTGGTACAACCAACACAAAAGACCCATAAAATCTAGCTATTAGATGTGTTAGGGAATACTTTCCTCACAACTATTCTATTGTCTAGTAGCCCTACCAGTATCCTAGTAGCCTACAGGTTGAGTTTTCCATACACAACTTAACAAAATTCCAAAGGAGAAGAAAAAATAAAGGTAGATTCAGATACCCTTTATCTAGTTACACAATTCCCCAAACACTTAGACTCTAACCACAAGTGGAAAGGTTTGTACCCTAACTGCCCTTTTAGACCTAATTAAGCTAATTAGGCCTAATTTATAAAGCAAGTACCCTTTGTATTAGTACCTCAAATAAAAAAACACTTATGAAACTTTGGGTAAGGTGTCAAACCACCAAATCCAAGGTTTTAAGACTTGATCCCATCTTCTTTATCTTCTGCAAGTGATTTCCACTTCTACAGTTCTGGCGATCACATAGAGATGCCTTCCTAGGGTCAATTCAATCTCTTCTATCTTGGAGCCTCCCTGTAAACCAACACCAAAATATTATGATACAATTTCCCTTCTAACATTTTACCATAGGTTGTTTGGTCCTCTGGTGAAAATGTTAGCTTAAGGGCATCTTTACAGTGAAAACCTTGGTGCTGGCAAGGTTTGTGACTAGTCTGGTTAGATTTGGATAAATCCCTACAACTTGATTGTTACAAAACCTAAAAATTGATTCAAATGAAAGGTAAGAGGATTCTCCTACTCATCCAATTGGTTTTAGACATCCACCAATCCGTACTGACCAAAAATGAACAACAAAAACATAAAATTTCAAAAAACTCCGAGTATATTGTATTGCTCCAAACTCCAAAACATCATCAAATTTAATCAAATTCAATAGCTACATAAAAAACAACTTGGAATAGATCCAAGTGGGTATAATATATCTTCCCTAATGGTTTCCAACCACTTTTCAAACTTTGGAACCGTTGGAGGATTAGTTATCCCTTTTTACAATATTTTGTAAAGACACCAACAATTGTCAACTTGCACTTTTTAACTTTGGCCACTCCAAGGTGTATTCGATCTATTCCAAGGATTGGTCTCATGTTTCTAGGACCAATATTTATTTTCTTGACTCATGTCTAGACTCCTACTAACCCACATGGTCATTTATCCATGGTGGCTTATAAAATGCAACCATGACAATGTCTTACATCAATTGGGTCTTATTGACTCACAAAACTATCAACCTATCATAGATGATCATTTTCACCTCATGGGTGATATTAGGCTCTTTTAGAGTTCATTTGTGTCTTTGGGTGCTTATGCACCAATTATTCAGTCTCAATAGGAGTTAGAACAACATGTTGATGTAGGAGCATCCCCAGTTCATAGCAATCTTGCATCAACCAAAAATATTTCCTTTATGTTTTTCTTTTTCTTTGCAATTTTAACATTTCTTTCTGTGTGTCTCAAATTTAGCTTAGTAGAACATGTGGAGTTGGATTTTTGTTGAAGACCTGATCATCTTCCTTATTCCCAAACTCTGGAGCATTTGGATAATTTTCTGGCAAGTTATCACTACCAATTTCCAAGACAGTTTTTTGTTACTTGTTGCTTGGACCCATTTGCATTGGTGATCTATTGGAGCCCTTCCATAGCTTGCAAAGCCCTGAGTGTTGATTCTAATGTTCCTTAGTGTGTGGCTGACCTTTTCCTATTATCTACACTTCATCCTTTGGATTTTTTGAAGGAATTTATTTGGTGGAGGTCGACCTTGTTGGTTTTACACGTTAGGTTTTGTTCTTCGGGTTTTGATCCCTTTTTGGGTTGACTAGATCCCCTTGGATCATATAAATCATTTTAATAGAGAATAATAATATAGTCAAGAAGTTAGACTAAGCATAGAAAATAGATCTTAAGATTTGAGGTCCCGATTGTGACTTGTTCTGTATTTTGAGCATGTTTTAGCAGTCCTGTGAGCCAATTTTTGTAACCCAATTGGTACCGATTGGTTGTAATCAATTTTCATGATATAATTCAATCTGTTTTGCATTACCTCCATCATGTCCCTATGTTTTCATTGTGTTTTATCTTTCTGATCGGTTTGGACTGATCTCTTTGAGGTCCCTCCTAGCCGGTGACTGCTTCAAGTGGTATTAGAGTGAGTTTTTGTTCCGAAGATTGCATTGTCTTGAGAATTTTGTTGTAGGGTGGCAGAATGTGGATCCAACTTGATGTTGCAGAGGAATGGCGTAAAGATGGTGCGAAGAGGAACTAGGAATGGTGGAGCTCATGGGAATGTAGACCCTGTTGTGATGGAAATATTGTGATGAATAGCACCCTGGTTGGAAGCCGTGGAGACAACCCAGAGAAGAGGCTGACAGATTGAAGATGTAAGTGAAGATGAAGGAGAAGAAGCCCCAACAAAACAAGTAAACCCAATGATGGTTGATCCAGATGAGGAAAGGTTTTTTAGGGTTTTGAGTAAGGAGAATACTAAACCTTATTTTACCCCACCGAAATATGATGGAAAGTTGGATTCAGATGAATTGATGGATTGGATCTCGGAGATGGAGAAATATTTTGATTTTGAAAACACTGCAGAAGAAAGGAAGGTGGAATATGCCTGTACCCGGTTGAAAGTTCATGCATCTCTTTGGTGGGAGCATTTGCAGGTTGATAGATAGAGAATAGGTAAAGAGAAGATCAAGACATGGGATCACATGGTTGCTAAGTTGAAATCAAAATTTATGCCAGTTGATCATCAAGTGAATTTGTTCTAGAAGTTTTAGAATTTGAGACAGAAGGAATCTAGTGTGAAGGAATACACCGAAGCATTTTACAAATTGAATATAGAATCTAAACATGTTGATGATGAAGTTGAACAAGTTGCAAGATATTTGAATGGATTGTGGGTGTCTATACAAGATGAAATCAGTTTGATCAAATTACAGAGTGTTGAAGAGGCTTACCAATATGCCCTGAAGGCATAAGAGAAGCTAAACAAAAGATATGAGCAGAGGCAGAGAAGCAGAGGTGGAATGATTTTCAAAGGAAGATTTCAAGGAGGAAGAGGAACCTATGCAAATTAGAACAAGGACAAAGTAGTGATAAAAGAAGGTAATTCATACCAAAAATATGAGAAATTTTTACTGGAGGAGAGAACTAGATGGCTACTAGAATGAGAATTTTGGAGGACAAGACAAGACAATATTTAGAGGAACTTGCTATAAATGTGGAGGAGAAGGACATCATGCTTTCAAGTGTAAGAAGATAGAGAATACCAGAAGAGCAGCAGTAGTGGAAGAAAACCCCACCAGATTAGACAATAAACTGGAAGATGGAGAACTTTAGATGATGAGGAGAGCTTTGTGTCATACCAGGAGAGATGAAAAGCCCTTGCAGATGAATAATTTGTTCAAGACTAGATGTAAGGTATCCGATAAGTGTTGTAAAGTTGTTATTGATAGTGGTAGTTCAGATAATCTTATTTCAAAAGAGATGGTGAATAAGTTGAATTTGGAAAGATTGAATCACCCTAAGACTTATAAGATAGCATGGATTCAGGATGAACATAAGTTGTTAGTAAGCGAGCAATGTTTGGTAAAATTGAAAATTGGGAATTATCATGATGAAGTCTTGTGTGATATTATGCCTATGGATATTTGTCATCTTTTGTTGGGTGGACCTTGGTAGTTTGATATATAGGCAATACATGATGGGAGGAAGAAAACATACACTAGTGTGGCCAATGGGATGAAGCAAACCTTGTTGCCCTTGGAGAAACCTTTGAAGAGTGGAGTCTATATGAATGCTAGAATTTATTTGGTAGACGGAAGGAAATTCTTGGATGGATTGAGACATGAGAATGTGCGTTTTGCCTTAGTTCCTAAGAAGACCGAGAATCCAGAGCATGAACAAGAAAAAGCGGAAGAGATAGAATATTTGTTGATAGAATATGAAGACATCATTTCAGATAATGTGTATGATAGATTGCTGCCTGTGAGAAGTATCAGTCATTGCATGGTCGACGTAGTTCTCAGAGCTAGTTTTCCTAACAAAGTTGCACACCAGATAACACCGATAGAGAATGAAGAGTTGAATAGACAAGTGCAAGAGTTGTTAAAGAAAGGTTTGATCTAAGAAAGACTGTGCCCTTGTGTAGTACCAATAGTATTAGCACCTGAGAAGAATGGAGAGTGGAGAATATGTATCGATTCCAGACCAATAAACAAGATCACAATGAAATACTAGTTTCCTTTGCCTAGGATGGATGACATAATGGACTATTTGAGCAGAGCCAAATACTTTACAAAGATAGACTTGAAGAGTGGATATCATTAGACTGGGATCAAAGAAGAAGATGAGTGGAAGACAACATTCAAGACAAATGAAGGACTATATGAATGGTTGGTGATGCCTTTTGGGTTAACTAATGCACTGAGTACTTTCATGAGACTGATGAATGAGGTATTGAATAAATTATTGGGTAAGTTTATTATTGTATATTTGGATGACATTTTGATTTTCAGTAAGACAAAAGAGGAGGATTTGTTGTATTTGAGACAAGTTTTGCAGAGGTTGAGGGAAGAAAAGTTGCTGATAAATCTTAAGAAGTGTACTTTCATGAAGGAAGATTTATTCTATTTAGGATTTGTGATATCTGAGGATGGTTTGAAGATGGACCCTAAGAAAGTAAAAATCAATTGTTGAGTGGCCTACACTAGAAAGAATTGGAGAGGTAAGATCATTTCATGGATTGGCTAGTTTCTATTGGAAGTTCATCAGAAATTTCAGTTCAATTTGTAACCCTATGATTGAGATCATGAGGGGAGATCGAAAGGAATTCAAGTGGACCACCGGAGAAAATAAAAGTTTTGAACTATTGAAATGGAAGGTGACTGATCAACCTGTGTTGGCTTTACTAGATTTTAATAAAGTATTTCAAGTGGATTGTGATGCAAGTGGAACAAAAATAGGAGCAATCTTGAGTCAGGAAGGGAGAGTAGTAACTTATTTCAGTGAGAAATTGAATAATGCCCGAAGGAGATATTCAGTGTATGATCAAGAGTTTTATGCCATAGTTCAAGCCTTGAAGAAGTGGAGACATTACCTATTGCATAAGGATTTTGTGTTGTATACAGATCATCAAGCCTTGCAGTATTTGAACAGTCATAGTAAGTTGAATCAAAGATATATGAGATGGGTAGAATATTTGTAGAGTTACACCTTTGTGCTGAAGCATAGAAGTGGGAAATCTAACAAAGTTGTTGATGCATTTAGTAGGAGAAGGAATTTTCTAACAAAGATGAGAGTGACAGTATTAGGATTTGAGGAATTGAAGACCTTGTATGATGATGACTTGGATTCTGTAGAAACTTGGAGAGCATGTAGAAAACCAGTTACTGTAGATAGAAGCAAGTGGTTTGATTACTTCATTTAGGATGGGATGTTATTCAAAGGAATACATTTGTGTATACCTAAGAGTTCTATGAGGGAGAATTTGATAAAGGAGAAACACAGTGGAGGATTATCCAGACATTTTGGTATTGATAAAACTGTAGCATTGGTGTGTGAGCATTACTTTTGGCCCTAGACTCATAAGGATGTTAGGAAATATGTGCAAAGTTGTAGAGTTTATCTAGTTTCAAAGGGTAGTAGTCAGAATGTGGGATTGTATAAACCTTTGACAGTACCGGTAAGACCTTGGGAGGATATAAGCATGGATTTCATACTTGGATTGCCTAAAACACTGAGAGGGAATGATTCTATATTTGTGGTGGTGGATAGATTCTCGAAGATGACTCATTTCATACATTGTAAGAAGACATCAGATGCATTACATGTAGCAGACCTATTTTTCAAGGAAGTAGTGAGACTACATGGATTACCTAAGAGCATAGTTTCAGACAGAGACACTAAGTTTGTTGGCTATTTTTGGAGAATACTTTGGAAGAAGATGAAGACAGATTTGAAGTTCAGTTCTATTTTTCATCTACAAACTGATGAATAGACATAAGTAGTTAACCGAAGCTTGGGAAATTTGTTGAGATGTTTAGTTGGAGATAAAAATGGAAGTTGGGATTTGATTCTTACACAAGAAAAGTTTGGCTACAATAATTCAATAAACAGGAGTATCAAAAGAACACCTTTTGCAATTTTTACCGGAGTACATCCTAGAGTTATATCAAAATTAAGAGATATTAGCAATGAAGACTAGAGAAGTTTAGAAGCAGAAGAATTTGTAGACCACGTGAAGGACTTACATATTCAAGTTAAGCAAAATCTGGAGGACATGAACAACAAGTATAAAGAGAAAGCAAATGGGAAGATGATACATAAGGAATTTGAAGTTGGCGATGAATTGATGGTGTATTTGAGAAAAGAAAGATTCTCAGTTGAAACTTATAACATGTTGCAGATGAGAAAGTTTGGACCTTGTAAGATCTTGAGAAGGTTCATTTTTGGGAATGCATATGAAGTGGAGTTACCAAATAGTTTGAGTATTTCACCTATGTTTAACATTACAAATCTTCATCAGTATCATGAACCAAAATTCATTAAGGACAATATTGCACACTTGGAGAAATAGTTTCCCTTGAAGGAACCAGATCAAATTGAAGACATTTTGGGTAGTAGGATTGGGCATAGTACTCGAAGCAGTCAATATAAGGAGTATCTTGTGAAGTGGAAGGATGGACTAGTTGAAGATTCATCTTGGATTTATGAGGAAGAGGTAGACCACCTTGGTTTTCCTCTGACCCTAGAAAAGTGAGAGACTCACTTTTTTCAACAACCTTAGATGTCTAATGTTGGAGTATCCTCGGTTCATAGCAATTTTGCATCAACCAAAATATTTCCTTTATATTTTTCTTTCTATTTGCAGTTTCAACATTTCTTTTTGTGTGTCCCAGATTTGGCTCACTAGAACCTATTGAGTTGGATTTTGATTGAAGACCTGATCATACTTGTTATTACCAAACCGTGGAGCATTTGGATAATTTTCCAGCAAGTTATCGTTGTCAGTTTTTGAGACAGTTTTCTATTACCAGTTGCCTGAACCCATTTGCATTGGTGATCTACTGAATACCTTCCATAGCTTGCAGAGCCCTGAGCATTGATTCCAATGTTCCTTAGCATGTGGCTGATATTTTCTTGTGATCTACACTTCATCCTTTGGATTTTCCAGAGCAATTTATTTGGCAGAGACCGACCTTGTTGGTTTTGCACGTTAGGTCTTGTTCTTCGAGTTTTGATCCCTTTTTGGGTTGACTGGATCCAATTGGATTGTATAAATCATTCTAATAGAGCATTCAAATGTAATCAAGAAGTTATATTGAGCATAGAAGATAGATCTTAAGATTTGAGGTCCCAGTTGTGACCCGTTCTGTATTTTGAGCATGTTTTAGTAGGCCCGTGAGCCAGTTTCTGTAACCTAGTTGTAATCAGTTTTCATGATATAATTCAATCTGTTTTGCATTGCCTCTATCATGTCCCTATGTTTCCATTATGTTTACTCTTACTGACCAGTCTGGACTGATCTCTTTGAGGTCCCTCCTAGCTAGTGATTGCTTCACATGTTGACCATCATCATATCTGCAAGCTCTGATCTCTTTTCTATAATCCTCATCAACCTTCACATTTTCACTTTCCACTATCTTTCGCAATCTCTTATTGTATCAGTAGTAGGATTTTCTCTTTGTTGAATAACCTAAGAAAATTCCTTCATCACTTCTAGCATCAAAGTTTCCTATATCCTCATCTCTCTTAATATAACACTTGCTACCAAAAATTATGAAATATCTCATAGTAGGAACAAGACCAAATCATAGCTCATTAGAATTCTTACCGATATCACCTTTTATATGAACTCAGTTGAATGTGTAACATCAGTAATAATAGCTTCTCTCAAATAGATCTTTAGAACATTCCCTTCAATCAACGTAGTCCTTTTAGCATCCAAAATAGTCATGTTCTTACTTTCAACAACTCCATTCTACTCAAGGGTTCTAGGATAAAATAATTTTCTTATAATCCCATGATTCTCACAAAATGAATCAAACTCACCAGAATAGAATTATCCTCCTCTATCAGATCTCATACATTTCACCTTTAGTCCTGACTCAGTCTCACCCTTTGCTTTGAATATCTTAAATTTATCCACTGCTTCTAATTTTTCCTTCAAAAAGACAACCCACGTCATCTTTGAATAATGATCAATTAGCAACATAAAGTATCTATCACCTTGCACACTTATAACATTTGTAGGTCCACATAGGTTAGTATGCACAAGATCTAGCAATCCATTAGATGTATACTGCTTGCTCTTGAAACAAATCCTTGTTTTCTTACCCAATTGACATTATTTACATACCAGATTAGCAGGATTAACAATTTTAGGTAGATCTCTAACATCTTGTGTAGAACTGATCTTAATTATTGAATCAAAATTAACATGACACATTATCCTATGCCATAACCAACTTTCATCAATATGTGCAATCAGGCAACTTTTCTCACGAGCATTCAAATGAAAGATATTTTACCTTCAGTCTTGGTTCCAAATGCAATCTCTATATTAGAGGCATTTAGGATTTCTCATTTACCATTCTTTAATTGTAGATCATAACCTTTGTCAACCATCTGTCCAACTCTTAAAATATTATGCTTCAAACCTTCAACATATAAGACATCTTTAGTGTTATGCTTACCATCAAGAGAAATAAAACCTCTACCATGGATCACACAGGCTTTGTCATCTCCAAATCTTACTATTCCACCATCATACCTTTCTATACTCACAAATTTTCTTTTATCACTAGTCATATGATGTGAACAACCGATGTCAATCACCCATTCATCTTTCTCTTCAAATTTAGTAGCTAAATCTTTTTCCTCAATAGTACAACTTGTGAAATCAAAAGATACTGGTCTATCTTCTTTAATAGCAATAAACCCAACTTCATATCCTTTTGATTCTTCATATGTAACACCTTCATCAACAACATAATAATAGTTCTTCTGATGCTTATGCTTCTAGTTAGACTTGTAAGGTTTATCATACTTCTCATGTCTTGTATCTATCATTCCTATCGTGCTTATCAAATTTATCATACATATCATATGTAGCCATTCTCTCTGGGCATCTAGAAGAAAAATGTCCTATCTTATTGCAAGAGAAACATTTTAGAGGAAATTTTCCATCATACTTACTAGCTCCCTTAGGCAATATTCAAGCAATCAATGCTTCAAGCTCATCTAATTCTCTTTCTTGTTCTTCCATCTCTCTTCTTTCTCTTTCATATTGGATATTATGCACTCTTCAGGATCATACTTCTTCTTTCTAGATATAGATGCTCTAAATGTTGTCTTAAACTTTCCATGTGATTCACCAAACTCACTCAAATCAAATGTAGTAAATTTTCCATCCAACATATCTCTTGTCACAGTAGTCACACTCTGGATTTCATCAATAGAAGCTACCTTATGTTTGTAGGAAGGAGGAAAAGATCTCAGCACTTTAGAAATAATTTCACCTTCTTCAAGAGTTCCACAGACACATCTGATAGCTAGGACAAGTTCATTCACCTTATCCATGAAAGTGTTTATGTACTCATCTTCTCCCATCTTCAGTATCTCATACTTTCCTTTCAACTCTGTAGCTTAGCAACTTTGACTTGTTTATCTCCTTCATACAGGGTCGCAAGATTCTCCTAGATCTCATGAGCAGTCTAAAGTCCCATTACATTAGTCATCTCTAAATCAGTTAGGGCGCTCATCAATGCTTCCTTAGCTCTAATGTTATTTTTCAGCTTCCTTGATCTCATTAGCAGTAACCAATCCATTCTAAGGAACATAATATGCATTCTTTTTAATCTTCCAATAATCTTCTCCAAGACATCTCAAGTGCACCTCCATCTGGTTCTTTCATATAGCATAGTCACTTCCATCAAATATTGGACTCTCCTTCTTAAAGATAACACCTCTAGTTGCCATCCCGAGTCTCCTCAAGTTGTTGATCTTCTTCTAGAGGATCTAGATCTGATTCCAATTATTGGCAACAACAATAAGAGAAAATTGGAGAGGGGGGGGGAGGTGAATTAGTTTTCACCAGATCTACAAATCTAACCACAAATACATGAAATCGAAAGCTCAACACACAAAAACAAGATTTTGACATGAAAAACCCGGTTAAGGGAAAAAGCATGGTGGTAACCTACCCACAAAAAGATGATGCTCTACAGTAGTATGTGTAAATATTACAATGGGGAATGCACATAAATTCAAGCACACTGCCTAGAGCTCATTGCTCAAATACAATAACCCAAAAGGCTACAACCATTGGGGAAGTCTCATTTACTTACAACAAGATTCAGATAACAATCTAGAAGGAATGAACTGCAATAATAACATCTGCAAATGCCTGATGATAGTTCTGGTTAAGTACATATGTCTACTCTACAACACCAATCTCTGCTCAATCACAATGCTGAAAGATGTATTAAACCAAACTGCAAACTGGCTCATATAATATGATCAATTAAACTTTCCGAATCATTGAAACCAAAATAGAAAGATGTAATAACACTAGAAATACTCCATACACAAAACCATCATCACAATAGACCTATCTACAGTCACCAGAGCAATAAATCACAGGAATATGTTGACATCAATGACATCAACATATCCTAGTAGCAAAATTGTCCAACACTATTATCTTCCAAAGTGATGTATTTGAAATGTGTCACTCCTTTAGGATGTATTACAATGAGGATCTCAAATGGTGTCCTTCCAGTACTCTATTTTACTGAATTGTTGAATGCAAATTTTGTCTATGGTATGATTAAGTCATAGTTTTTAGTTTTTTATCCTTCAAAAGATCTTAGTAAGTTACCGAATATCCTTTTTACTACCTATATTTTTCCATCAATCTATGGATGGAATTTGAAATTGAACTTTGGGTTTGTCTACATCTTCTTCCATAGTGTCCTCCAAAATTATTTGGTGAATTTATTAGCCCAATCTAAAACAATTCCCTTTGGTAGTTTGTTTAGTCTCACCACTTCCTAGAAGAATAGGTCATAAATATGCACCACATCATGAGTCTTCATATAAATAATGAAATGTGCCTTCTTAGAGAAGCATCCACCACTAAAAATATGGATTCATGGTCTCTTTGAGTCCTAAAAAAGCCCAACAAAAAATCCATACTAATATCCTCCCAAGGTCTTTCTAGAACTGGAAGAGGTTGATGCAACTTGGTATTCAAACTAGTTCCCTTAGCCACCTGACAAGTACTGCACTCTTGAACATACTTTCAAACATCTTTATAGATTTGAGGTCAAAAGAAAATCTCACTTACCAAGGCTATAGTTTTGTCAATGCCAAAATGTCCTACTAAGTCTCTAGAATATTTCTCTTTGATCAAGTTTTGCCACATTGAGCTTTTAGGGATACACAACTCGTTTATCTTAAAAAACATGTCATCTTGGATGAAATACTCCAGCCACTTGCTTCTATTAATCACCACCAGTGCTCTACTTGCCTGTCAGGCCTTTGAAAAATTAGGATCAACTTCATACAAATGATTTAGTTCATCAAATCCCATTATTGCCACTGTAATTTGCATCATCTAATTTCTTCTTCTGCTTAATGCATTTGCAACCTAGTTTGACTTCCTACTCTACTGCTTTAGGATAAATGTGTAGCTCTGCATGAACTCTACCCACTGCATATGCCTCCTTTTTAACTTGCCTTGACCATTTAGGTATTGGAGGGATTAGTTATCAGTAAACAACACAAACTCTTTTAGTTGTAGGTAGTGTCTATTTCTCTAATGCTTGAATTATGGCATATAACTCTTGATAATGTACACTGAATACCTTATTGGGAATCATTCAAATTATCATTGAAATAAGAAATTGGCCTTCCTTACTAGCTAAGGACTGCTCCTATAGCATTTCCATCGGCATCACAACCACTTGAAAGACTTTGTTGAAATCTAGAAAAGCTATTGTAGTTGCTCTACCACCTTCTTCTTTAGAAATTTAAAGCTCTTTTGTGCTCTAGACGTCCATCTAAAATCTTTTTGGTCTCCCCTCATGGTATTTGTCATTAGTGTGCAAATGGTGCTAAAATTCCTAATGAACTTCTGGTAGAAAATCACCAAGAAATAAAATGATCTTACGTCCCCAATGTCTATCATTTTATGCCATTTTTCAATTTCTCTCACCTTTTCTAGATCCATTTTCAATCCTCTATAGAGATAAAAAATCCCAAATAAATTGTAATTCCTGCCAGAATACCTTAGAAAAATAATCTAAAACCTACTAACAAAAAGAGAGAATTAAAAAAAAACAACAACCATCACTCTATGTTATCATCAACATACATCAATAAAACATTAATTATTTGCAAATTCACATAAAAAAACATGCACATAACCATAAAGACACATTAAACATTTAGAATGTCAAATTATCTCTTATTTTACTCTTGCAACATAACCATTCCCTAGGGCATCTTAACGTCATTACTTGACATCATCCACACTTAACACTTATCCATCTAGAACATCATAAGATATCATGCAAAATAGTCATTTACTTTCCATGTAACTAAAATAACATTAATACATATGCATAATTCATTCACATAGCAATCTCTATCAGAACATCTTAGATCCATTTATCCATTTCTTCTAGCTAACACCTATTACTCAATGAGAATCATGACAACTATTCTAATTCTTCCTATAATTCATTCCATAGGTTAACATTGCAAATTTCTATTTCATCAATACAAATGTAACATAAATACATATAAACTATCTCATTTCCTTTCCACATGGAATTCATAGCTTCTATCACATAAGAAATGTCCAATACACCAAGGAATAATCAAGGAACTTTTCTCTAATCTCTACAATAAGTCCTATTACAATTTTATTTACAAATACATAAGATACTTGATACAATGATACATAATTTCTTTTTTATATACAAATGATTATGATACAATGTCTTCTTATCCAAGAACATAGAATTTTAGCTCCAAGAATAATCACATGATGAAGAATCCAAGAATCCAATCCATGCACGCTAACCAAGAAGAGGAAGATCCCAATGGAAGAAGGCATCAAACCACCCAACCATGTGGAACCAAATAGGAACCACCCCTCATGCTAGGAGATGATATAGGTTCCAACTCATGCTCGGGACCTAAACTGGCACCTAGAAATCATACGATACAATATGACACCACAAGGCACCAACATAGGAAATATAACATCAAACTGCAACACATGGCTAAATCAAAACAATCAACTTCCAGAGGCACAAACAATAAATCAAAGCATATGGATAATGGACACATGTGGGGTAGAGTGTCTTCACATGCTAACCTCATGTGGCATCTATCTCCACCTTCGAGTCACTCAAGGGAGATCGAGTATACCGCTCCAACGGTCTTCCCAATCTAGGATCCCAAAACCACCTCCCTGGGTCCATCCAATTGGAGCACAAAAAATCATATTATTTATCTTGATTAGATGAATTCCTAAATACCTAACCCACTAATTAATTATTAATATTGTTATCACTTGCAAATTAAACCATAAACTCTTCATGTAGTTCCATAGGTCTAGACCCCCTTCCTAGAGCTCTAGTGCTCATAACCTAGGTCCAACACATGCAAGAGCCCACTCTCCAAACTATGGACGATAACCATAGGGTAAAATACCCATTAAAAGATCATAGAACATCATCATGAAGGCTCACAAAATATATAGAAATAGTCACATGTTAATGAGAACAACCTAAACATAATGAAGCGCATATGACCACACACATGAAAAGAACCTTCACAAAATCAATGCAAATGGAGAGCCAAGCATAAATATAATCCAAGAATGAATTAAAATCCATGTCAAATCCTCTATAGTGAGGCAAGACACATCTCACTGGAGCAATAAAATAACCCTCAACAACAAGGCCTATCATCTTGCTGAAACAAAATCAAAAGCATAAACCCCACAACACAACATATCAACATGTTGGAGAAAGCATATAACCTCTACAAAAAGTCACATCAACTTGCCAGAGCATAAAACCACATAAAATCATCAAATCTAAATATACTCAAACTGGAAAATATCAAAAGGTGTCAATACAAGCCTTTGGTACAAGAACAAAATCCAGAAATTACATCACAAAAAAGGAAACTAAGAAAAACATGGAATAGCACTTTTATAAAACCTTTTGCCACATTTGCAACAAGAAGTTCACCAAGCTCCTGTCGCACATACAAAAGACTCAAAAAATTACGTGGAAAAGCTGAATTACGAATCCAGATTAAAAATCAAGAAAATTATTCTAAGTCTCGAAATCAAACATAAAAGGAATGCCTAGACATAAGAAAGATAAAGAAATAAACATAATAGAAAAATATGAACTATATTAAAAGGTATCATCAACCAAAGCCTCACGGATCCTGACTCAAAACTCACAGATAATGATTCTCAGAGAACCTTACATGGCTTGACAACACTCCAAGAGGGAACATAACTCAAAATAGATAATAAAACTATTGAACCAAGATGAAATTAAAATTACAAACATTTTACCAAGTCCTCTGAGACATAGCTCTCCCAACAAAGCTCGACTGGAGCAAGTCTCATAGAACCCTGGGAACAATCTGACTCCATAATCCAAAGAAAAAGGGATCTCAATACAACCTGACAAAACCAAATCTCCAACACAAACAATGCACCACACTTAAGAAGCCACATAATCACAGAACCAAAATCCTCAGCCGAGCATTCATGGCTACGCATAGAAAAGTGCAAATAATATTTTTCCCAACTATAGCCCAAAACTATATAATATAAAATCCATGAAATTTCATAAACTCGAAAACTATATAATATAACTATTTTTCCATCAAACTACCTGCAAACAATCTTTTCTCTACAAACATGGAGCAAACGAGAATTGAAAATAAAATTTAAAGGCAAGATCCTCCAACCTGGAAATTGAAGTGATGGAAAATGAAATCTGAAGAAGTGCAAGAATTCAAGCCCAAATCCAAGCTCCAGTCTTTGAATCAAAACAATCAAAATAGCCAAGAAAACTCTTTTGATCATAACCCAGCAAAATGCACAGGCTACCATTTAAATAGAAATTGTCTGAAAAACTTACCCTTAATATTGGCCAATCAAAATAATACAAAATAATATAAAACTTACCTACCCACTTTATAATATAATTTATTTCCCTAAAGCATATTAGCCAATAGCAAGTAATGGTAGGCAGGAAATATAATAAACCTCATTTACCATGTAACAAGAGAATACATTATAATAATATTAAATAATATAAACCCAATGAATAAATAATAAAACATGCCCAATAAAATAACCAAGGGCTATTTAAATAAATTGAAGTAATAGATAAAATATAAAGCACAATAAAATAAAAGCTCCATAAATGTACAACCTTATTTGGTCTAGTGGTGGAGAACTTGTGCTCTTCAAAGAGAGGTCACAAGTTCAAATCCCAAAGGGAGTTAGGTTTGTACACCTTATCGGCTTTGGCCCATTACCAATCAAAAACATAAAATAAATAAATAAATAAAAATAAAAAATAAAAATAAAAGCTCCATAAATAAATAATAATAACAATAAGCCGATAAATAATAAATAATAAATGAACGCTAAACAATTAAATAAATAATAAATAAACCATAATTAAAATATAAAGTCGTGGTTAAATAAAAGCTCTAATAATAAATAGTAAACAATAATCTAATAAATAATAAATCAATTAAATCAAATAATTAAACCATAAATCAATTGAATAATAAAATAATAAATAAATACAAAATATAAATCTGCAAGGCTCCAATAAATGATAAATAATAAATCATTCAAATAATAATTAGTCAAGTTAAGCTATATAATAATCCACCAATTAATTTAACATTAATAAACTATATTAATCAAACATTAATTAATTAAATAAATAACCACATACTCACAACCCATCAAAAGACCACAACTCACTGACTAACATGGCGAATCACACCAAGACAACTGACAACCAAGGTAGACAACTTAATCCTAGAGTGTGTGAGGGAAACTATGTCATCTCTGAAAACTTGCCATTGGGATAAAGGCACACTTAGACCTGTGAAGCCAGATGGAGTAGATGTCTGGTACCTGCAAACCTACATTAAATGCAATATATACAATACATATACATCATAATAAGGATACAAGTGATAGACAATCATGATGATGTATCATTCTTGCAATGAGTGATATGACATCCTCTCTACTCACAAAGATAGTCACACAATAAATCATCAAACATCGCATAGAATCATAATCATGAAATAGGGTTAGTACCAATAATACATCATAAGTCATATATTCTGCATGAACAATGATCATATATAAATCTATGAGTCATATAAATCCATCCATCAAGGTGATTCTATACACTAACATCCATAAGAACCATCAAATGTCATATATCATATGGTATTTCCAGCATCATCATCAATCACATGAATCTCCAAACATGATGAGTCATATCAAATAACATAGATCCACATATAGGAATAGCATCAATGATACCATCTAAGATAGCAATAGAGTCATAAGTAACCATCCAAGTAACCACCATATGTCTATATAAGTCTATCAATAAGTAAATCAAAATGTAAGTCTAGGAGAGGCACTACATAAACTAGTTTTATCTTTATGAAATTGTACTTCTTAATGTTGATCAACAACTTCTCCTCCCTCAGCCACTAGAACATTTTTTTGATGTGTTGGATTTTTTCTTCCCTTTTCCTACTAAATATTAGAATGTCGTCTAGATAAACAATGAGAAACTTAACTACAAACTCATTTAATACTATGTGTTAGGATAACCAGTGAACAACGGAGAGGGGGGGGGGTGTGAATCAATTGTTAACAAATTATATCAATTAATCCACTTAATAACATTTAACCGGATCACATAAACATTAAGTACCAGAATAGAAAAAATAGATACCGGTAAGCAATGAAACTTAACAATAAAGCAGATAATCAACACAATGCAACCATACCACATAACACCATGATTTGTACGTAGAAAACCCGGAAAGGGAAAAACCATGGTGGGAAGCCTACCCACAGTCAAATGATACTTCTATAGAAAGTATGTGATACAATGAGGGGCTTGCACATACCAGAAGGCACACTACCTAGAGCGTACTGCTCATTACAAAAGAGTCTCACTGACTACAGAGAGGTAATAACCATCTCAAGATAAATAGACAATAATCCAATAGAGTGAAATGCCAAAGATAGCATCTACCATGCCTAATTATAGTCTCAGTTAAGATCAATACCGGAGGCCTTTGACCTCTTCCTTAATCCCAATTCGATCACCTATGATCGGCTAAATCTCCTTCATATATGATATTATATTCCAAGACCATGACACATATTCCCCATGATCTACAATGAGATCTTACATCATTTTATACCAACCCTAAGGCCTAAACCAATTAGGTTGGCCACCTAAAAGATATTACAATAAGGTCATTATATAAATCCATATTACAATGATATGCCATGTCAGATTAACAAAAAAGCAACCATAACCAATCCATAGAACATCCAAAACATCTTGTTAACGTGTAGAGTACACGTTAACATGATACCAGTCCATAACCTAGATAGGTACCAGACCTATTTTGGGTCCACCACACCAAAGCAATGTCTTCAAGCAGTTGAAGCATGATCAAAGAACATCGTCAACATCCCGAAATCCATCTAGAAGCCACACCAACACTACTTATGCATCTTGCCAAGATTCCTCAGTGAAAGCTCTGTTGGTTAAACCTTAAACCAATGTTGGTATGGGTTTACAAGAGTGTGTGATAGCATCCGATTACCAAGTCAATACCAACTAACCAAAACATGCTCCAAAAGCATGTAACACATAAAATCAAACATACTCCATAGATCCAAACATGTTGGAAGTGTCCAACAGATAGTCTCTTCTTCTTTTAACATTGGATCTTCTATCGGTAACCAACTATAACAACTACTATTGAAATCAATGACAAAACATCAATGCAACACATAATCAATTCATCCATAATGCCAACAATCTCCCCCTTTGGCATTGATGGCAACACTAGATGTGAAAAATATCTAAGTACCAAGAAATGCCAAACAAGTCTCCCCCTATGGAAGACAACCAACAATCTCTTGAATATCAATAACTCTTCCCCTATGAATGATATCTCTGTAAAGTTCTAAATTTATTTTTCACATTACTATCTCTCCCCCTTTGACATCAATGCCAGAAATTTGACACAAATATCAAAGAAATAATTAAAACCTCTAAATCTCAAAGCTAACTAATCCCCCTGAGTAGTAGCACCACTCATCAATGTCGGAATGAATAATATCTCTGATAATGCATGCCAGACTGATGAAAAAATTCATCAATCAAGTCTCTATCAGAGGGGCAGAAACCTCTAACCTGTCTCTCAAATACTCAAATGATTACTTAGATAGTGGTTTAGTGAATACATTTGCAATCTATTCTTTAGTGTTCACATAAACCAATTTGACTTCCTTTCCTTCTACCTTGTCCTTCAGAAAGTTATACTTTATTGATATATGCTTAGTCTTAGAGTGAAATACCAAATTCTTAGACATGTCAATAGCCACATAGTTATCACAGTAGATAAGTACCGGTTCACTACAGTTTACCTTGATATCCTTCAACATTTGCTTCATCCACAAGACTTGAGTGCAATTAGTTGCTGCTTCAAAATACTCAACTTCTGCAGTAGATAAAGAAATGCATGACTATTTTTTGCTAATCCATGAAACCAATTTCTTTCCAGGAAAGAAAGCTCCACCAGAAGTGCTCTTCCTGTCATTAGTATCTCCTGCCCAATCCGAATCTGAATATGCACATAAAGTGAAATCATCATTTCTAGAATACCATAAGCCATATTTTGTTGTTCCTTGCAAATACCGAAATATCCTCTTTACTACACATTCATGATTTTCCTTAGGATTAATTTGATATCTTGAAACAATACTTACTGCATTCATAATATCCGGTCTAGTTTGAGTTAAATATAACATACCACCAATCATAGACTTATACCTTGTCGGATTTACTGGTGTAGAAGTATCCTTGATAGATAATTTCTCACTTGTCACCATAGGAGTACTTACCGGTTTGGAATTATCCATACCAAACTTCTTTAACAATTCCCTCAGATACTTAGTTTGATAGATCAGAGTGCCTTTGTTAGTTTAAGTAATATGCAAACCTAAGAAAATATCATCTCACCAATCATGGACATTTCAAATTCATTTTTCATATTATTAGAAAATTCCATGCACAATTTATCTTCTCCTCGAAAAATGATATCATCAACAAATACTTTAATAATCGGAATATCATCATTAGTGATCTTATAATATAAATTACTATCAGCATTACCTTTAGTAAAACCAAGCTTCAAAAGATATTTATCCAACCTTGCATACCAAGCTCTAGGAGCTTGTTTCAATCCATATAAAGCTTTCTTCAATCTGCAAACCATATCTTTATCATCTGTCAGTGAAAATCCATTAGGTTGCTCAATGTATACTTCTTCCTCAAGTTCACCATTCAAAAATGCTTATTTAACATCCATTTGATAAACCTTATAGTTCTTATAAGCTACATAGGCAAGAAATAGTCCAACAACTTCAACTCTAGCTAAAGGTGCAAATGTTTCACCATAATCAATTCCTTTCATTTGAGAATATCCTTTACAAACCAATCTAGCCTTGTTTCTTATAACTTGACCATCCTCATTCAGTTTATTCCTAAAAACCCATTTAGTTCCAATAAAATTCTTATTTTTAGGTCGGGGAACTAAAGTCCAAGTCTCATTTTTCTCTATCCGATCTAATTCATCTCCCATAGCCTTTAACCAATATTCATATTTACAAGCTTCAATAATGGATGCCAGTTCAATTTCAGAAATAAGACATACCTCTTCATTTTCTAGTCTTCTTCTTGTCATAACTCCCTTGTTCCTATCTACAATGATTTGATCTTAAGAATGATTTAATCTTACATACCTTGGTGTCTACTGAACTTCAAGTTCACTACTCTGATCATCAGTCATAGTTGAATTTTCTGATTATGCTGGTGTAACTGTCTCAGTTTCTTGTACCGGTTGAGGCATTGTCAGTTCAGTTATGATCATTTCCACTGTCAGTTCCTTGTCATATGATATAGATTGATATTTTCATTGCTCATCCATTTTCACATTAGCGCTCTCCACAATTTTCTGCAATCTTTTGTTATAACATCTATATGCTTTGCTTTGAATTGAATAACCAAGAAATATCCCTTCATCACATCTAGGATAAAACTTCCCAATTGAATCATCTCTTTTGATATAGAATTTACTTCCAAAAATTCTGAAATATTTAATAGTAGGTGTATGTCCAAAGCATAATTCATAAGGGGTCTTACTGGTTTCACCTTTGATGTGAACTCTGTTGAAAGTGTAGACCGTTGTACTCACTGCTTCTCTCCAGTAGATATGAGGCAATTTGGCTTCCATCATCATAGATCTTGTTGCATCCAAAATGGTTTTGTTCTTTCTTTCCACTACTCCATACTGCTGAGGAGTTTGAGGTGCAGATAATTGTCTCCTAATTCCATTTGTCTCACAATAATTGTTAAATTCATAAGAAGTGAGCTCACCACCTTTATATGATCTTAGACATTTGATTTTCAATCCAGTTTCTGTTTCAACATTTGCTTTAAAGATCTTTAATTTCTCAAAGGCTTCAGACTCCTCCCTAAGAAAAGTCACCCACATCATCCTAGAATAGTCATCAATAATCAACATGAAATACCTATCACCTTGAAAGCTTCTAGTCCTTGCAAGACCACATAAGTCAGTGTGAATCAAATCAAACACATCATTAGATTGATCATGTATGCTCTTAAAAGAAGTTCTAACTTGCTTTCCCAATTGACATTCCTTACATACCAGATTATGAGGCTTTATAATCTTAGGTATATCTCTAACTTCCTTTGTTGAACTGATCTTAACAATACAATCAAAATTAACATGACACAACCTCTTATGCCATAGCCAACTCTCATGAATATGAGCAATCAAACATGTCTTATTATGAGTGTTCAAGTGAAAGATGTTACCTCCAGTGTGAATACTGGTTGCAATCTCCAAACCAATCTTGTTAATGATTTTGCATTTTCTATCTTTAAATTGAAGTTGGAAACCCTTGTCCACCAATTGACCAACACTCAAAAGATTATGCTTTAAACCTTTTACATAATAGACATTATCAATATTATGCTTGACATCCAAAGAAATAATACCTCTACCTTTGATCAAACATGCTTTGTCATCTCCAAATCTGACTTGACCGCCATTGTATTCTTGCAGGGATAGAAATTTTCTTTTATCTCCAGTCATATGATGTGAGCATCCACTATCAATTGCCCATTCATCCTTATCTTCAAATTTTTCTGTTGGGGCCTTTTCTTCATTCATGATAGCCAGTTCCAATTCATCTTCCCATTAAAGCATAGAACACCCATTCCTTTCCATTGTCGGATCCATTAGCAAAGTCTTCTATCGATTCGTCCCCATAGTCATCACTTACTCCTTCCTCATCCACTATGTAACATTGTTTACTTTTATTAAATCTATATCTGTTCTGGTTAGGCTTAAATGATTTCTTCACTCTTTCCTCAAATCTTGCATTCCTTTAAGGACATCTAGATACAAAATGACCAATCTGTTGGCATATGCACACTCCAATGAGACACTGTAGGTGATTGAAGGTTTTGTCATTGATGGAAACCTTACAATCCTATGGCACCAGCAAGGCATTACACTAGCATCAACAGATCACACTCTACACGGGCACTCAGACCACTGACACTGACAGAGAAAGGAAGCATACCGACACAAAGGCTAACATGATTTTTGATAGATTATATTTTGTTTATTATTGTAAAAAATTTGTAAGCCGACTTGGAAAATTGTAAAATGACTCTTATATATATAAGAGAGATCATTGTAGACATTTGGTAAGGAAGGAAGTAAGAAGCAAGAAGGTGAAACAGAAAAATATTAGGCAGACCTATTATGCAAAATATAGGTTAAGGGTTTTATGTAAAGAACATAGTAGAAACCAATACTAGATCTGGCATTGCAGATGCTATTGTAAAGCAGTACAAGATATTGGATTTGTATAATCCTTGTTGTAAGTCAGTGAGACTTCTTATTGAGCAGTGAGCTCTAGGCAATTGGCCTTCCTGCATTTGCAGGCCACTCTTGTAAGTAATATTCTCTTATTGGCCAGTAAGTGAATATTGTGGGTCACAAATCCCACCGAGGTTTTTCCCACATTGGGTTTCCTCGTTAAAATATTGTGTTATGGTGTGTTTCTTATGTGGTTGCTTTCATTTCTATTTATTGCATTATTTCTTGCATACCGGTACACTATTATAATATGTTGTTCATGTTTTAAGTTAAGAAATTCTATTTACCAGTTAGATACTAATTCACCCCCCTCTTAGTATCTGTGGGAATCCTAACAATTGGTATCAGGGCCTGTTCCTCTATTTTTAGAAGCCTAATAGCTTGAGGAAGATCTTGACATCGGTAAAGATGGAAAATCTGATGAAGCAACTAGAAGCAACTCTCTCAGACTATGATACAGAGAAATTGAAAAACATCAAACTTGAAGATGATCTAAAGGCAGCTCAAGATATCATTCAAGCACTTCAAGAAAATCTTACTATTTCAAGAAACAAGAGAAGAGAACTTTGTGAAAAGATGCAAAATGAGAATGATGAAAAAGAAACTCTTAATGATCAGATAAGCAAACTGAAACAAGAGAACATGACAACAAAGAATGAGATGCAGGATATGACTATGAGATTTTGTAAAGAAATTGAAGATAGAAAGAAGAATGAAGAAGATTTGACCAGAAGACTAAGTGATGCAGCAAATGAGAACACAAGACTTGGCTATGAAAATGACCTATTGAAGACAGATTTGATGCATGCACAGAATGACTCAAATGAACTGATGAGACAGAAAGAGACCTTACAAAGAGAATTGGATATTGCAAATCAACACAAAGACAAATTCAAGAAAAGCTTGGAGGAACTTGGTAACTTATTGAAGATTCAGAAACCTAATTGTGATACTTGTGGAATTGGCTTTGAAGTTGGTGAAAGCTCCAGTACTGCAAACACTCAGGATCATAGCAAACCGGTAAGGCAACATAATGCTTATAAATTCAATATAAAATGCTTTAACTGTAATAAGTATGGTCATAGAGAAAATGAATGTAGATCTAGAAATTATCAAAATATCAACACACCCACCAGTCAATGTTCAAAATGCAACAAAGTTGGTCACAACTCTGAAAAATTGTAGAATGAATGTGAGATGCTATGTTTGTGGAAGATTTGGACACCTATCTAATCAATGTAAAACACAAACCGGCATAGGTTATGGGAAAGCTATTCAGAAGAATAATGTAACTTGTTATACATGTAACAAGATTGGGCATATTGCAAAATTCTGTAGAAGCAAAGGATCACCAACAAACAACAAAGGTTCTAGATTGAAAGGGAAAGAAAAAGTTGAAGAGGTAAAACAAGAATTCTCAAAACAATGGATTAGAAAAACTGATCTAAATGTTGGGAATACTCTTCCACTAGTAGAACCAATCAACACTCCACTAGCAGGACAGAGTATTACTCCACCAGCAGGAAGTTCTTCATCAAATTGAAGAAAGTTTCTTTGAGGGTTTGGCAATCTAATGACACATGTGCTATTATTCTCTCGGTTAGAGATGAGAAGTTGGAAATTACTTTTATACCGGAAGATAATGTTAAGTGACTACTTAACCGACATACATTAAATGTCGTAGATAGCAAATAAACATTATAAATGTGTGGCTTTTAGCTCCATTTCACTTCACTGAGATTTCAAACATTCGAAGAGCACTAAGGGATTTCAAGCAAAGAGAAAATAACACTTCGAGCAATCAATCCACCCTAAGGCAGTAAAAGGTATTTATCATCATGGCATCCACCTCTGCACTTGAATATATAGAAAACCCTATTGTAGTTGAGGTTATAAAGCACCCTAGGCCCATATTTCAACTAGTTCCCGAGGTAGCAAAGAAAGATGACACTGTAGGTGCTTTTTCTCAAATTCCAAAAGGAGTTGTTTATGCTGAAGATCCCAAAATTTACATTCACTGCAACATCGAGGAATTAAGAGATGAAGAGATCAAAACAATGTATAAATCTGTCATATGTGATAATTTCATAAATGTAAAACTGGAACATAAAATCATTGAAACCCTAGGATTTATTGAAATCCTCTGCATTCCTAAATTTCCCAAGGATGTGATTAGGATAATCTTAAGCAGGGTACATGGTGAATTTTTCTGGTTAGATGCAATTCACAAAATTACCAAGGAAGCTGTGAAAGCTGTCATAAGGTTACCTTCCATCGGTAAAAGACCAGACAAGACTAAAAAGGTCTCAAATGACCTAGTTACTAAACTAACTGGTGCAACATTAGACAGAAGGTCCTTAAGGGTAAATGATGTAATAGATATAAATATGAGATTTGTTAGTATGATTTTAGGGTATAAAGCTACTCATGCAAATAGACTCAACTCAGTTTCAAGTTTATGCATTAAAAGTGCTTATGTCATGATTACAAACAATGTGAAAATTGACATATGTGAATGGTTAAAAGATGAGTTAATTGATAGCTTAGGAAAGATAAAGAAAGATAAGAAAGGAACTTTTAGGTTTGGTAATATGTTTGTATGCTTGATGCTACACATAACCAAACAGGTTCCTGGTATAGGCCATAAAGAACTTGGATTTGATATACCAGTAGGAAAATAGTTAACTGAACTATTGAATAACATGGGTGAAGATAAGGAAAAGAACATTCATGACTATTTTCAAGCACTAAAGGTTAGGATGAACAAAAGAATCAGATTATCAGAGAAGACTGTTGACAAATACAAAGATGATATATGTTTTGTAATTAAAAAAGATGAAATCTAGATGGAAGTAGTCATCCCCAGGGCAATTTGGGTAACAAAAATGGGTTATGAGATTGATGACCTTATCATTGAAACATATGCTAAAGCACTTCTTCAAGCACCTAGAGAACTAAAGGAAGAAGTATTTGGTAGTGTTGAAACCATAGAAAGTCAAATACAATCTAAGAAAAGAGTGAAAAAGATTGAGGCCGTTGTGAGAAGAGGTTCTAGATAGGCAAAGGCTATTAAAGAAGATGTGATGAAACAAACCGGTATCACTGAGGATGAGTTAGCAGCCCCATAGCCTGAAACTCACCTATCACTGGTAGGCACTTCTTTGAAGAATGACATGTCTGCAACTTTCAAGAGAGTTGTAAGGAAAAGAGATCCTTCACCAGTAACCACTCCCTCACCTAGGAGAACCAGACAGAAACAAGAAGCTGTGAGATCTCTGGTTAAAAAGACAACACCAAAGAAGAAACTGACACCAAAGAAGAAGAGAAAAAAACAAAACATGTCCCCCCTTGATATATTGCTAAATGAGATCATAGAGGAAGGGAAACTAAAGAATATAAAGAAATTGTATGATACTGACAGTAGATGAAAAAGAACAAGTGGAAAACAGTGTTATTCTGCACATGGACATGTATAAGAAATTTTTGATGGAAGTGATAGATGAAGTACTAGATGAAATATTCAAAAGACTGGAAGCAAGAAGACAAGTTGTTGTAGAGCTTGACAAGAAAATCAAAATTGAAAAGTTACTAGCTGTTTACCCAACAAACTCACCTAAGGAGATAGATGGCTTAATTGTAGAAGCCAACCGGTCAGTATTCTCTACTGCTCACCGGCATATTGCTTTAATGGTTGGAAGAGTTAATGAGGTAACCAAAGAAACAGAAAATGCATGGGATATATTCCTAGTTGAAAAAGAAAAACAGGAAGAGTACATGAGCCACAAACCTATAAAGGTATATTAGAAGGACAAGGACAAGGGTAAAGGAAAAGTTGGTGCACCTCCTAGTATCAAAGTAAAAGACAACTTACCTCCACCTCCTTTTATTACATCACCAGTAACAACGACTACAGAAGATCAACCGACAGTTGAAAGTATGAATATAGAGGATATAAATCCTAATCTTGAAGTCTTATACACAGTAGATGTTGATACACAAAAGATCAACTTTGTGGTAGATAAAGATACAACTGTAAGACAGACATGGCTAGTGAGCCACCGACAACTGAGCAAAATGATCAAACACAAGAGAAACCGACAAATGATAACACAGGACAACAAACATAGACAGAGAAACAAGAAGAGCATAAGGCTCAAGAACAGGTACAGGAACAGATCCATGAGGAAACAGTACAACCGGCAATAGGAGAAGTACAAAAACCATTGCTTAAGGAAATGCAAACACAAACAGACCTACCAGAGGTCACAACAAGCTTGGTTACTTCCTCCACCAACGGAACTCAGAATGTTAGTTCATCATCAGAAGGCTATAAATCAACTAATGTACAGAAGTACTCTTAGATTCAATCAAAAGGACAACAGATTGTAGTTCACAAGCTTATAAAGCTATAGATGACACAATCCCAATTTTGAAGAGGCTAGCTCCTAACTGCAATATAGACAATAAAGATTCATTAAGTCAAATTGACATTTTGTCCAAATACATCATTGAGAACACAGCGACAATTGAGCAAATAAAGGAAGAGGCATTAAAGGATAAGATGGAACTTGAAAGCAAAAATTCTTTGAAAATTAGATAAAGAAGTGTACAAGGGAATTCGACACACTTCTACCGGAACTATGCAACTTACTAAAAGAGTTCAAAACTTTGTATAGAGACATATGCAAAACAAACCTACTAACAACTGATATAGATAAGAAAATGAGCAAGGTACAGGATGAAATAAATAAACTTCCAAACAATTTTGTTAACTCACCTGATACTTTATCAGTTTTTGAATAGAACATAACAAGTTTTGAGGAAGAGTTACTTAAGCTAGGAAAAGAAAAGGAGAGAATAGTGGATAAGGCAAAAAATTTGAGACTAAGACTGAGTCCAAGATTGGACTATCTATCATTCATGCGGAAGGAAATATCTGAGGCACTTGTACAGGGACAAAGAACACTAGTAGAGCATATGCAACAACTCACTGGTACAGTTCAAAGAACGGAGACAACAATAAGAGACAACAAGAAGTTTATGGAGAGTATAAACTTGATTTTGGCAGATCTATTTCAAATTGTAACTACCCAGTTACAAGGTTGAGGCTACAACTATATTGACACCTTGACAACCTTTGTCATTGATGCCAAAGGGGGAGTAGTATGAGAAAATAAGAGAAAATAACCGGCAGAAGAATTATCTACTCATGGGGAGCATTTTTTTTGTAAACACATTTTTGGTAACATAATTTTGGATTATAGTTTTGGATAGACTTTCAAATTTTCTCATGAGTGTTGCCATCAATGCCAAAGGGGGAGATTGTTGGCATATGCACACTCCAATGAGACATTGTAGGTGATTGAAGGTTTTGTCATTGATGGCAACCTTACAATCCTATGGCACCAGCAAGGTATTACACCGACATCAATAGATCACACTCTACACCGACACTCAGACCACCAACACAGACAGAGAAAGGAAGCATATCGGCACAAAGGCTGACAGGATTTTTGATAGATTATATTTTGTTTATTATTGTAAAAACTTTGTAAGCCGACTTGGCAAATTGTAAAATGACTCTTATATATAAGAAGCAAGAAGGTGAAAAAGAAAAATATTAGGTAGACTTATTATGCGAAATATAGGTTAAGGGTTTTATGTAAAGAATAGAGCAGAAATCGGTACTGGATTTGGCATTGCAGATGCTATTGTAAAGTAGTACAAGATATTGGATTTGTATAATCCTCATTGTAAGTCAGTGAGACTTCCCATTGAGCAGTGAGCTCTAGGCAATTGGCCTTCCTACATGTGCAGGCCCCTCTTGTAAGTAATATTCTCTTATTGGCCAATAAGTGAATATTGTGGGTCACAAATCCCACTGAGGTTTTTCCCACATGGGTTTCCTCATTAAAATATTGTGTTATGGTGTGTTTCTTATGTGGTTGCTTTCATTTTTGTTTATTGCATTATTTCTTGCATACTAGTACACTGTTATAATATGTTGTTCATGTTTTAAGTTAAGAAATTCTATTTACCGGTTAGATACTGATTCACCCCCCCTCTCAATATCTATGGGATTCCTAACACAATCATATTATATTCAAAACATTTAAAAGGTGCTTTTCCTTCATACTTACTTCTTGTCGGTCCTTTAGGTACTCTTCTAGCAAATAAGAATTCAAGTTGCTCAAATTATTCATCTTCTTTGCTGATATCTTCCAATTCTTTTGCATATAAGGATTTCCAATCACTTTTGTTGGTAGATGATGATGCATGAAAAGAAGGTTCAGATTTTGCAGCTCCAGAAGATCCAAATTCTTCAAGCTCAAAAGCAGATAATTTCCCAATCAGAATGTCTTTGTTAACTGAAGTGTTTGCCATTGTTCTCAACTCATTAATTGCAGTTGCCTTCATCTTGTAAGCCGATGGAAGGGCTCTCAATACTTTGAAAACTATTTCATCTTCACCGGAGATCCTCCACAACATTAAATTCCCATAGCAATATCATTTACTCTTTCCATAAATGTAACAATTATTTCATTATCTTCCATCTTCAAGTTTTCATACCTTACCTGGTAACCAACAAGTTTAGCAATTTTGATAGTAGTATCACCTTCATTCAGAGTTTGCAATTTATCCCACATAACCTTTGTTGATGATTTATCAGTCAACCCCATGATTTGTTGATCAGTAAGTGCACACAAGAGGGCTTCTCTAGCTCTACAATCTTTTTTAATTTTCTTGTCCAGGTTTGTAGGAGAAGGATTGCCAGATGTCAAATCATACAGTGTGTATCCTTTCTCATTGATCTCCCAAATATCCTTGCCAAGACATTAAGATGAGTCTCCAGTCAGATTTTCCATATCTCATAATTCGTTCGATCAAGCTTAGGGATTTCGCTTCTGAAAATAGTTGTCAGTGGAATAGAAGTATTAGCTGTTATAGGATCTGCCTCAAGCGGTTAAGCTTCTGCAAAAGAGGACCAAATCTCTGATACCAACTGTTAGGATAACTGGTGAATGACTTAGAGGGGGGGGGGTGAATCAGTTGTTAACAGATTATATCAATCAAACCACTTAATAACCTTTAACCAGAGCACACAAATACTGAATACCAGAATAGCAAAAATAGAGAATTAAAAAAATGGAACCATACCACATAACGCCATGATTTGTACATGGAAAACCCAGTAAAGGGAAAAACCACGGTGGGAAGCCTACCCACAGTCAGATGATTCTTTTTCAAAAAGTATGTGATACAATGAGGGGCCTACACATGTAGGAAGGAACACTGCCTAGAGCGTACTACTCATTACAAAAGAGTCTCACTAACTATAGAAAGGTAATGACTTGTTGGCATTTTCATGAAGATTGCATTAATGATATTTTATGTTGTCATTGATGTCAATTGAATTGGTGATGGTATTTATGATATTGTTGTTGTTATTGATATTTTCTTGTAACCGGTAGGAAGAGCTTTGAGGAAGATGTTGTAAACCGATATGTAAGTTTGTGAGTTGAACCGGTAAACCGGTGTATAAGGTTAAACCCTCTCTATGCAATGTAACTAGTAAACCCTACCAATTGTTTTTGTTAAACCCTAACCGATCAAGTTTGTTGGTTTAAGATCTAATGATGAGCGATAATGATGGAGATAGGTGTGATCATTGTATGAGGATAAGTTTAGATTGTTTTGGTGCATTTGTTTGATTGTCTAGGGAATGAACAAAGTGGATTGCATCTAATGCATAATGCATGATGAGTTACAAAGTCCAATGAAGAGGTGATCATGGAGCGGTTGGAATTTTCTTGAAGAATGTGCATAGATTGCTATGTAAATCCAATGGTCACACTTGAACTGATTTGTTTGTAATCTCTATGAGATAATTAGGTTTTTGTTGTGTTACCGACCTAATTGATTTGTATTTAAGGTCGATGAAGTTGTTTGTAAAGTGTTGGAAAAGTTGGTAGAAATCAGTTGAGTGTGTGGTTGCCTAACTGGAGAATGGATCTGTAGTTTGTGCAAAGGCAGATTGAAGATTACAAGGATCTAATTAAGAAAATGTAGTGCTATTCAAACAGATGAAGAAACCTGTTGTTTTCTAACAATTATAGTAGAACTGAAATCCCCTAACCGAGTAAGCTCTAACAATCTTGGTTACTTCTAAAATCCTCTAACAAGGTGATCCATTAGCTTGGATTATCAAATCCTCTACCGAGGTTACTCCTAATAGGGTATTTTCTTTTCATCAAGGCATTTTTTAAATCCCTTAACCGGGTGATTCCTAACAGGATCATTTCTTAACAGGACTTATTGTAAAAGCTTTAACAGGCTTGGCTCCTAATAGGGTGAACTTCAGAAGAGTTCAGATAGCTATCTTGTGAGTCTCATCTCACCGTGGTTTTTACCTATTTGGGTTTTCCACGTATAAACATTTGTGCTATGTGGTGAATGTTTTTGTGGTTATGATCTTATTTGTTGATTTGATTAACTTTTGATAAGACATGATAATTGGAAGCATTGAGAGATGAAATATGTTGATATATAATTAAGCATTTTAATGTTTAGAAGATTGAATTTGTTTACTATTAAGTTGTTATAACAGTTAACCAATAGATGTTGAGTATTCTTATGAGTATTGATCTTGACAGTGAAAGTTTACTTTGTGTGATTGAGTTTGAGTTTGGGAAGTTTGTATCAATTTTTTCAATTTACTGATTCAACCCCCCCCCTCTCAGTAATCTACCAGATACTTACTCTTTCATCATACCATCATAACCATCTCAAGATAAATGGACAACAATCCAATAGAGTGAATTTCTAGAGATAGCATCTACCATGCCTGATTATAGTCCCGGTTAAGCTCAATACCAGAGGCCTTTGACCTCTTCCTTAATCCCAATTTGATCACCTATGATTGACCAAATCTCCTTTGCATATGATATTACATTCCAAGACCACGAAACATATTCCCTATGATCTACAATGAGATCTTACATCATTTTATACCAACCCTAAGGCCTAAACAAATTAGGTCGGCCACCTAAAAGATATTACAATAAGATCTGATGAATAATGATGAACAATAAATGCTCAATAGATACTGAGAGGGGAGTGGTGAATCAGTATAGAAAAAATATTCTTACACAACTTAAACTACAAAGACTGCACTAACTAGCAAAGAGTATCACCAATCTAAACCAGGGCAATACCGGTAAAACACAGTATGATTGTGAAAGACATAAATTCACAACACCTAATATCTCATTTCCATTTGACCTATATGCTTAAACAAGTAATACATCAGAAATATAATGACCACTCGATCAACATGCTTTACCACTTACCATAAAACACTAAGACATCACATGAAAAAGCATCACACATAACACACTGATTTTTCACATGGAAACCCAACTAGGAAAAACCACGGTGGTGATGAATACCCACAAGTTGTTCTTGAACTCTTATGAAGTCTGCTATGTTAGGATCCTAGTCTGATTAAGGACTTTACAACAGGTTCTTCTATGAACCGATCCTGCGAGGGATCACCTGGTTAAGGGATGGCTAAATACCCTGTTAGAGGATAAAACCCTGTTAAAGGTTACCTTGTTAGAGAATTTAAAGAACTCAATGATTTTGAGTCACCTTGTTAAAGGATTTATAAAAATCTTGTTAAAGCTACCCGGTAAAGGGATTTTCCAACTGCTGAAATGGTTAGAAGTCAACAGGTAATACACTAATCTGATAACAACACTCAATTCCAAGGAAGATTCACTTTAGTTCCTTTATATCTATAATGACACTCTGTAGATCTCTACTCACTACACCAGTCTGGCAAGAATCAAGTATCTCTTCACTTGGATACACACATAACATTTTCCAACAACTTCATAATACAAATCATCATCAACCTTATAGACAACAATTAGGTCAGTAGCCAAAACCTAAACCCTAAGCATATAGGTTATCAATACAGTCGGTCCAATCCTGACAATTTAATCACATTGCATAGAGTAAAACAATCTTGAATAAATCTCAAGACGTTCTCCACCATTTGTTCTTTGCCACTTCTGGAGTTGATAACCCATCACGCATTCTTCACCATTTACTGAGACTTTGCACATTCCCGAGGTAGATAGAATCAATCTTCTTCATGCAAGATTCTCAAGGAAATTCTTCATGTGCACAAGGCTGACATGGAAACACAATCTAATCTTCATTTCAATGCTAACTCATCATAGGATGTCATCGGTCGAATCACATAGACTTGAAATGCATCAATCAAAAATCCTGAAGCTGAGACTACCAACCGGTAGTCATATCAAATGAAACCCCGATACAAACTTTGCATATACCGGTTCACTTCATACCATCATACCAATTCTCTTTCCATATTGCTTTCTTCAATATACCAGTTCATACTTTAGCATATTGACATCAATGACAACATACAATATCATCATGTCATCCAACTCTGCACATATGCCAACAATCTCCCCCTTTGGCATTGATGGAAATATACAGAGATATCTCTCCGCTTCACATCTTCTCCCTAATCTTCTTCAATATTATGTCTTGAAAACTGCAGATATCTTCTCTGCTTCACATCTTCTCCCCCTTTGACAACAATGCAAAAGTGGAGGCACATACATCCATGTTCCACTATGCTACTCCCCCTGAGGAGTAGAATCCTAAAAATATTTGACAATGAAATACCTGACTGATGTGGAGCACATACCTTTAGTTCACCTCTTGAAGGGGCACCACCCCTAATTCACCTCTTCAATAGATAAATGTACCCTTCGGTAGAGGCTTGGTGAATATGTCTGCTAACTGCTCCTTACTGGAAATGTCATGCCCAAAATTTAGGGCAAAAACGGAACAATTTTTTTTTTAAAAAAACATACTAAATTAACTAACAAGTTCACTCTCGCGACAAGCGTTAATGAAATTTCCATTATTAAATTCGAGCTAATTCTGAAACGAACTAAGCATCGATAAATTGTTAAATTTTAATTGCGGAAATCTAACCGTTTTAATTCTATCTCCAAGAGATACTTAGTCCTTAGGTTTATTAAATTAATCAAGCTAAAGGAAATAGGAGAGAAAAATTAATTTAATCTCCAATATGACTAAATAGTCTAATCAACTTTTTTTAAATTTCTCTTTATTACTTGCTCCTAATTATAACCAGAATTATATAAATATATATATATATATATATATATTTATATATACATATATATATATATATATATATATATTTATAATTAAATACTTAATTCAAAATTATGATCAAAATTCATATATATACATATATATATATCCATATATATACATAGATATATATATATATATATATATATATATTTTACATATATGTTAAATATTTTAATTCTAATTCAAAAGCCATTTTAACTATTTAAATATTATTCCATATATTTCCCCAACCCTATTTAGGGTTCCATTTTCTCACATATATATTATCAAAACTAATTAACATATTATTTTTAAAAACCAATTTGCCCTAGCCTCACCCGGGCTAGGGTTTAACCCATTTTTTTTTTTTACAAGGTAACTTGCTTGCTGAGCCAAAACCCTTAGCGACCATCATTATTTTTTTGTGCAGGTCTCAGACGTTTGAAGGCGGGATAGAGCCGTGCACCACTGTGTGAGCACACAGTGGGCACCGCGGCACCACTGTGTGCCCACACAGTGGGCGCCGCTAGCGGCTCCCCACTATGTGGCCACACAGTGGTGGCCGTGGCCATCCACTGTGTGTCCACACAGTGGGAGCCGAAAGCGGCTCCACTGTGTGTGCACACAGTGGGCGCCGCGTGGCCCTCCACTGTGCGTACACACAGTGGGGTCCGCGAGGACCCAATAACATTCTCCCCTTTTTTTTAATTTATTTATTTTTTTTAAAATATAATATATAAAAATATATATATATATAAATATAAATTTATATATATATATATATTTATATTTATATAAATTTATATCCACAGTTAAAAATGGTGAAAATATTTCAATATGAATATATATATTTTTTTAAAAGAGATTTGCATGCAAATTTTTTTAAACTATTATAATAAAGGGAAAAACATTAAGTTTATTCAGAAATATAAATATATAAATATATATATATAAATATATAAATATATATATATATATATATATATATATATATATATATATATATATATATATATATATATAAAATAAGCTTTTTAAATCAATGCTAACTGAAAAACAATTTAGAATACTTTTTTTAAAAGATACAATACACTTTTTCTGGAATAAAAAGAATTTCATTGATTTTTTTCTTCTAATAAAATATTTACATAAAACATCTTTTTTTTCATTAAAATACTTAAGGGCTTTCATCATAAATAAATTTCTATTTTGCCACAAGTAAAAATATAGATAAAATTTAAATAAAATCTATTCCCCTTTTTTTTTTCATAATACAAGAAGCTTTTGCATGCAACTATAAATAACTTTTCTTTTTCTAAAAACCAGATGTACAAATAAAACAAGCTTTTCTTTTTTTTTTTAAAAACAACTCTAAGATATTCTACCAATTTACAGGATGTTTATTTGTATAGTCACAACAATAAAACTTCAAGACTATTTTCAATAATTACAACTTGCTTCTCTTTTCTATGAATGAGGCATATTTCTATAACAATTTTAAACAAACATCTGCAACTGAATTTAAGAATCTTCAATAATAATCTTCAGTGTCTTTTTCATGGTTCCTATTCTTTTTCTCCTGTCTTTCCTACATAATAGATAAACACGAATATGACCACGGAGTGCTCACCTCCCAGCCTAGGCTAACTGGTAGCCACCCCCGAGCTCGGAGAACCAATTCCTAGACGGGTAACAAACAGGCAAACACATAGAAAGCAATGCATATAGATTTTCTAGACACATTCCCAACTTGGCTTTCATAGCACCACACTTTGGTGATGAACATTTTCAAAGGGTGGTAGTGGACCAATACCCTGAGGAGAACTGCAAGTATGAAATAAACAAGAAGCCACCTCATGGCACAATAATAATATCAAGAATCTCAACCCCTTATTCCTTATGCCCCCCAAAGGCATTCTAGCCTTATATCCCTCCTTATGACCCCCATTGCACAAACAGGCCATGCAGCAAGGGTCACACAAAGATCCCTTGTGATCGCTCTCAAAAGAGAGTCTCTCACTCGAGGGCTGTCACTGCTACCACCCTCAAGATCCTCTTCTCTCCCAAGAGTAAGAGATCTTGAGAAAACTCCCAAAACACAACAATTCATAAAGCAAAAATACCAAAAGATTTTCTAACACAAACTTTCAAGATCATAGATTTCTTACCAACAACTTCCAGACATAAACAAGAAGAAGACATTAAAAGTAAAAATTGAAACCAACCTTAATCTGCCCAAAGGTTATTATGATATTTGATGAAGAGCTGCCCAATCCACAAATCTTTTTCTTTCTACCCTTATTCAATTTTTTCTATTCCATAACATTATTTTCTTTACAAATTTTCTTCTGTCTCCAAAAATGGAGAGTGGGTGATTACCCTCCTATTCTCAAAAATCTTCCTTAAGAAGCTCACTCTCTGAGTTCTCACAGGATTCTCAAAAAAAACAAAAAAAGAAGAAAGAAAGCAAAAATGCAAAAAGACTCTCATTCCAAAAGGAAAAATCTTGATTAGATTTAACTTCTAATTTTCAATTTTCGCTCAACTCAAAAAAACCAATTTTTAAAGCATTAAAAAGATCATTATAAAGTAGAAACTTGCCTAAAATTACCTCTAACCCCTAGGTATACCTTATGGGCTTTAGGAAACCCTATTAAACTACCCCTAGGTGTTCATTTAACCCATTTTAAACCCCTCTAAAGTTTATTTTCGGGTCAAACATAAGTTGACCACTCCAAATATTATATTCCCAAAGTATTTATGACAACACATTAATTTATTTAAGAAAACTATAATTAAACACTTTCCCACCAAGAGACAAAATAAAACATTTAAATTAAATACACACGTGTCAAGTGACACAAATAAAACATGAAATTGTCTCTTGAGGTTTTTACACATTAAATTTAATTAACACTTAACACTCATGCAGCATATACTGATACGAATAAAATACAACACAAACGGAGTGTTGTCTCTCCAAATAGACAAACCCTGGCTTACGAACATACATAAGTCTAGGTTTGATTCTCCGTAATTTTCCATGGTCACATGGTAAATTTCCTGCGCATCTCAATTTACACATTAGTACTTCCAAATATCCATATATAATATAATTCAATAATATAACAATACACATCATTACTTGCATACAATTTTCATCTGCACAGATTGAATACATCTTTTATCAAACAATTTCACATAAGCAATTTTCATCCCAATTCACATAAACTAAGCATACATCATAGTTCTATATTTAGAGTAAAGTCCTGCAAATTCAATAATGACATCTATCATTGCAATATCATTCTATCTAATAATCATGTAGTGTTCTATCTCATAAAGCATGTAAGTAAATCATCAAATCATAGCAATGTTATCCAAATCCTGAAATCATATAAGTTCTAAGTCTCAAAATGCATCAAAATAAAGTATCCATAATAGTCTAAAATATAAAATCCACTGAATGTCAAACTGAGTCGAGGTGAGGCCTCACAGGAAACATGTTCCAATACAACCTCTTTGTTCTGAAATTTCTCCCTCAAGAAATGATACTTGAGATCGAAGTGCTTGGTTCTAGCATGCAATACCAGATTCTTGGAAATATTAATTGCACTTGTGTTATAACAAAATATACTCACCAGTTCAGATAGAGGGACTTTGAAACCACTTAATACATGCTGCATCCAAATTGTCTAAGCATAATTCATAAATACTGCTACATATTCTACTTCTGCTGTAGACTAAGAGATACAACACTGCTTTTTTCTCATCCATGAGACTAGTCTGCCACCAAGAAAAAATACACCACCAGTTGTGCTCTTCCAGTCGTCCACATTACCAACCCAATCAGCATATGTAAACACTTTGAGATTGAAATCATTACTGTATGGATACCACAATCCATAATCTATAGTTCCCTTCAGATATCTAAGAATCTGCTTGACTACTACCAAGTGGGATTCTCTTGGGCTTTTCTGAAAACATGCAACAATGCCCACTGCATATGCTATGTCCGATTTGTTGTGTACTACATAGTGCAACTTTCCAATCATTGATCGGTAATATTTCTCATTCACCAATGCTGAGTCATCTTATTTTGATAATTTACAATTGGTCATCATCGGTGTACCAACCGGTTTGTTGTCTTCCATGTCAAATGTCTTCAACACCTCTTTGACAAACTTGGACTGAGTGATAAAGATACCACCTTTCATTTGTTGAATCTATAGTCCAATGAAGAACTTAATCTATCCAATTAGTGACATCTCAAAATCCTTCTTCATTTCATCTGCAAATGCATGGCTCATCTTGTCATCTCCACCAAAAATTATGTCATCAACAAACACTTCACAGATTATAATATTATCTCCTTCTGACTTTAGATAGATATTGCTATCTTCACTTATTCTTTCAAATCTAATCTTCACAAGATGGGAGTGTAAACATTCATACTATTCTCTAGGTGTCCGCTTCAATCCATACAAGGCTTTATATAGTCTACACACCATATCATTGTCTTCTGATAGAGAAATTCCATATGGTTTCTCTATATACACTTCATTTTCAAGTATTCCATTTAGGAATGTAGATTTTACATCCATCTGATATACTTTGAATCCCTTGAAGGCTACATATGCAAGTAGAATTCAAACTCCTTCCAATATAGCTACTAGAGAAAAGGTTTCTCCATAGTCTTCTCCTTCTTCTTGAGCATATCCCTTACATACCAATCTTGTTTTGTTTCTTACCACTATGCCATCTTCATTCAATTTGTTTCTAAAAACCCATTTGGTGCCAATAACATTTTGATGCTCCAGTCTGGGTACCAAAGACCATGCACCATTCTTTTTTATCTGGTCAAGTTCCTCTTCCATAGCCTTAATCCAATCTTCATCTTTGTGTGCCTCTTTAAATGTTTTGGGCTCAAATTTAGAGATCATGCGAGAGTTTTCTCTAACCTTTCTTCTTGTAAGAATTCCTGCATCCTTATCTCCTATGATCTGCTTTGGATCATGATGTAGCTTTACATACTGAGGAATGATCTTGGTTGATTCCTCTTGTTTTTCTTCTTCCTCTTCATCTTCATCTTCATCTACATCAGCAGCTATTGGTGTAGAAGCACTATTACTTGTACTTGGTTGTTTTGCAACCAGTTCCCAGAAGGTTACAACCGATTCATCTACCGCTCGCTCACTGCCAATTTCCTCAGGTTTCTCAGAGGTTTCATCAACTCTAACATTGATACTTTCAACAATTCTCTGAGTCCTATTGTTAAAACACTTGAGATCTTTTCTCTTGGTGGAATACCCTAGGAATATTACCTCATCACATTTTGCATCAAACTTGCTCTGGTGTTCATTTCTCTTAATATAACACTTGCTACCAAACACTCTAAAGTAGCTTACCACTGGAGTATTACCAGTCCAATACTCATAAGGAGTTTTATCCTTACCTTTCTTGATGAGTACCCGGTTCATAGTGTAGATTGCAGTGCTCACTGCTTCTCTCCAAAAAGTGTGAGCAACCTTCCCTTGAATTAGTATCATTCTGGCTGCTTCAACTATAGTCCGATTGTTCCTTTCTACTAGGCCATTTTGTTGTGGAGTCTGGGGGCAAACAATTGCCTCTTGATGCCATTCCCTTCACAATACTTATTGAATTCTCCAGAGGTGAAATCACCTCCTTGATCGGTTCTAAGGCATTTGATCCTCTTACCACTTTCCTTTCAACTAGTGCTCTGAAGGCTTTGAAATTTCCAAAAGCTTCAGACTTGTCTTTCAAGAATGTGACCCACATCATTCTTGAGAAATCATCAGTAAGAATCATAAAGTACCTATCTCCCTGAACACTCCTAGTTTTCAGAGGACCACACAAATCAGTGTGCACAAGATCAAGTAAATTATCTGATGTGAAAGATTTACCTTTGAAGGTTGAGGAAGTCATTTTCCCCAGTTGACATGCTCTGCACAAAGGATTCTCCCATTTGTTCAGCATAGGCAATCCTCTAACTGCCTTGATCTTACTAGCCTTAACAATATTATCAAAATTAACATGGTAGAGTCTCCTATGCCATATCCATCTGTCATCAAATTTAGCCATTAGACATTGACTGATATTTGTATTTAACTGAAATAGGTTACCTTTGTTTTGCATACCAATGGCCATTAGTTCACCATTATTTCCTTTTATTTTGCATACTCCATCTTTGAATTCCAGAGTGAGTCCTTTATCATTCAGTTGAGCAACACTCAAAAGGTTATGCCTGAGACCTTCTACCCAATACACATTATCAGCACTACTTTTTCCATTTAGAGAGATGGACCCTTTTCCTTTTACCATACAAGGTGCAACATTACCAAATCGGACTACACCTCCATCATACTCTTCCAGAGACAGAAACTTTCTCTGATCACCATTCATGTGGTGAGAGCAACCACTATCAATAATCTACTCACTGGAATTATCATAGTGGGAGACAAGAGCCTTCTTGTTTGACACATCTTCCTTAATGGCTACAAGCACTATGTCTTCACTTTCTTCATCTTTTGATTCATCATCAGTGACACCTTCATCGACTGCAACAAGACAATTTCTCCTATTTCCTCCTTTGAATTTTTTGAACCTCTCTGGTTTGTCCTTATTATCACCATTAGGATAGTTAACAACAATGTGTCCAATCCTATTGCAAGAAAAGTATTTCAAAGGGAGCTTACCTCTGTATTTACTAGTTCCCTTAGGAAGTCTCTTGGCCAAAAAAGCTTCAAATTCCATCAGGATTTCTTCATCATCCATATCTCTACTTTGTCTAGGTTCACAACTAGTGCTAACTTCTTTACCCTTTCTAGATAGTGCAACAGATGCTTTAAATGATGAATCAGTCTTCTGAACACTGCCATCATAATTGTTTAGCTCATAGGCCAGTTGACAACAATGTGTCCTATCCTATTGCAAGAAAAGCATTTCAAAGGGAGCTTACCTCTATATTTTCCAGTTCCCTTAGGAAGTCTCTTGGTAAGAAGAGCTTCAAATTCATCAAGATCTCCTCATCATCCATATCTCTGCTTTGTCTTGGTTCACAGTTGGTACTAGCTTCTTTTCCCTTTCTAGATAGTACAGTAGATTCTTTAAAGGCTGAATCAGTCTTCTGAACATTGGCATCATAACTTTTTAGCTCATATGCGGTCAACTTAGCAATGATAGAATCAAAGTACACCTTTGTCTTGTCAATAGATCTCAACTCCTAGATAGTGGCAACCCTTATTGCATAGAATGGTAATAAGGTTCTCAAAACTTTGCTAACAATGTTGGAATTATCCATTGTACCTCCTGCACTCTTGATGTCTCCAACAACAGTTTTAATCCTTATCCCATATTGTTGAATGCTCGCTCCTTCAACTATCCGCATGTCTTCAAACTTTCCTCTAAGGCTTTCTTCCTTACCTTGCTTCACATGCTCATCACTGCCATAGATAGACTCCAGAGTATCCCATACATCTTTGGAATTGTCTTTTTCTTGAACATCTATAAACTCAACATCAGATAGACTGCTGATAAGAGATTCCATGACTTGCTCATTCTCCTAAATTTCTCTTCTTTGGTCATCAATGAGAGTACCAATAGGGACAACATAAGTATTCTCAACATAGTTCCAATGTTAAGTACCCATGCTTTTAATATTTTGTCCTTCCATATCTTAAATTTATCTCTATTGAACTTAGGACTTTCCCTCCTCATCATTAGAGTAGGATCATTTTCTCAAGTGGTTAAGCTTATAACACAGAGGACCTAGAGGATTCTCTAATACCAATTGATGAATAATGATGAACAATAAATTCTCAATAGATACTGAGAGGGGGGGTGAATCAGTATAGACAAAAGCTTCTTACACAACTTAAACTGCAAAGACTGCACTTACTGGCAAAAAGTATCACTGATCTAAATCAAGGCAATACCGGTAAAACATAGTATGACTATGAAAGACATAAACTGGTAACACTTAGATCTTCACAACACCTAATATCTCATTTCCACTTCACCCATATGCTTAAACAAGTAGTACATCAGAAATATAATGACCACTAGATCAGCATGCTTTACAACTTACCATAAAACACTAAGACATCACATGAAAAAGCATCACACATAACACACTGATTTTTCATTTGGAAACCCAACTGGGAAAAACCACGGTGGGGAACAATACCCACAAGTTATTCTTGAACTCTTCTGAAGTCTACTCTATTAGGAGCCTAGTCTAGTTAAGGACTTTACAACATGTTCTGCTAGGAACCAATCCTGCTAGGGATCACCCAGTTAAGGGATGGCTAAATACCCGGTTAGAGGTTAAAACCTTGTTAAAGGTTACCTTGTTAGAGGATTTAAAGAACTCAATTATTTTGAGTCACCCTATTAAAGGATTTATAAAAAGCATGTTAAAGCTACCCGGTAAAGGGATTTTCCAACTGCTGAAATGGTTGGAAGTCAATAGGTAATACACTGATCTGATAACAAGACTCAATGCCAAGGAAGATCCACTTTAGTTCCTTTATATCTACAATCAAACTCTCTAGATCTCTACTCACTACACTAGTCTAGCAGGAATCAAGTATCTCTTCACTTGGATACACACATAACATTTGCCAACAACTTCACAATGCAAATCATCATCGACCTTATAGACAACAATTAGGTCGGTAGCCAAAACCTAAAATCCTAAGCATCTAGGTTATCAATACAGTCGGTCCAATCCTGACCATTTAATCACATTGCATAGAGTAAAACAATCTTGAACAAATCTCAAGACATTCTCCATCATTCATTCTTTGCCACTTCTGGAAGCTAATAACCCATCACACGTTCTTCACCATTTACTGAGACTTCGCACATTCCCAAGGTAGATAGAATCAATCTTCTTCATGCAAGATCCTCAAGAAAATTATTCACGTGCATAAGGCTGACATGGCAACATGATCTGATCTTCATTTCAATGCTAACTTATCACAGGATCTCATCGGTCAAATCACACAGACTTGAAATGCATCAACCAGAAACCTTGAATCTGAGACTACCAAACGATAGTCATATCAAATGAAACCTCGATACAAAATTTGCATATACCAGTTCACATTCCAACATACCGGTTCACCTTTTCACATATACCAGTTCACATCATCATATCGGTTCTCTTCCCAGTTTGCTTTCTTCAATATACCGGTTCATACTTCAACATATTGACATCAATGACAACATACAATATCATCATGTCATCCAGCTCTGCACATATGCCAAAAACCAATTAGGTCAACCACCTAAAAGATATTATAATATGATCGTTACATAAATCCATATTACAATGATATGCCATGTTGGCTTAAGACCAAAGCAACAATAACCAATCCATAGAACATCTAAAACATCCCGGTAACGTGTAGAGTACACGTTAACATGATACCGGTCCATAACATAGATAGGTACGAAACCTATTATGGGTCCACCACACTAAAGAAATGTCTTCAAGCAGTTGAAGCATGATCAAAGAACATCTTCAACATCCTGAAATCCATCTAGAAGCCACACCAACACCACTTAAGCATCTTGTCAAAATTCCTCAGTGAAATCTTTGTCAGTTAAACCTTAAACCAATGCTAGTATGGGTTTACAAGAGTGTGTGATAGCATCTAATTACTAAGTCAATACCAACTGACCAAAACATGCTCCAGAAGCATGTAACACATAAAATCAAACATACTCCATATATCCAAATATGTCGGTAGTGTCCAATAGATAGTCTCTTTTGCTAGTAACACTAGATCTTCTACCGGTAACCAAAACCTATCTGTCAATAACCAACCATAACAGTTAGTGTTGACATCAATGACAAAACATCAATGCAACACATAATCAATTCATCCATAATGCCAACACTATGTTCATCAACTGCATAAATGTACTTGGTGTGTTAGTGAGTCCAAAAGGCATCACTAACCACTCATATAACTCTTCATTGGTTTTAAATGAAACCTTCCATGCATTATCTTCACAGATTCTAATTTGATAATATTCACTCTTAAGGTCAATCATTATGTCATCCATCCTTGGCAACGAAAACTAGGACCTAATTTTGATCTTGTTCATGGCCCTTAAGTCTACACACATCCTCCACTTTCCATATTTCTTTGCTAAGGCAATTGGTACCACGCATTCAATTAGGCCCTCCCGTATTAGTCCCTTCTCTAGTAACTCTTGTACTTTTCTACTGAACTCTGCATTTTTCATCAGTGTCATTTGATGTGTCACTTTGTTAGACAAACTTTCCCTCGATATGAGGTCTATGTGATGGATGATACTTTGAATTGGTGGAAATCCTTCCAGAACATTCTCTAAAATAATATCTTGGTATTCTTCAAGCAACTCTGTAATCTCCTTTTGTTGTACATCTCTTTCTTTTACACTGGTGCCTTTGGCATCCTTGTTTTGTATTTTATAGGAATGAGTGCAAAACAGGTGTTCTCATGCTTCAATCCATCTAGGAACTTCTTTCCATCCACCAAATATATTCTCATGCTACTTTCTTTAGTTCTTCTAGGGGAATCAAGATATGCTTCTTCTCATTCATAGCTACAATGTAGGTGTTCTTCCTCCCATCACATATGGCTCTTCTATCATAATTCTAGTGTCTCCCCAACAACAAATGGTAGGCATCTATCTATATGATATCACAAAACACTTCATCCTTATAGGAACCAATGTAAAAACTAACAAGGTATTGCTCTCTTACCAAAATTTGGTGATCATTTTGAATCTAAGCAACATTTTATGTGTTTGGGTGTTTGATCCTCTTCAAATTTAGATTTTGGACCATCTCTTTTGAGACCAGATTATCTATACTGTCGCTTTCAATGATGGAATTACAACACTTGCCTCCCATCTTGTATCTTGTACAAAATAGGTTCCTTCTCTATGTTGAATCATCTTTGATTTTTTTCTACAATAGGGCTCTCCTAATGACCAATGACTCTCCCCTTTTTTGATGTCCCATCGACTTCGATGATCTATCTCATTCCACTTCAGCATAGGCAATTTTGGCCTTGAAATCTCTTAGCATCCTTGCAATTTCTTGCCAACATTCAAAGGTGTGATTTCCTACTTCCCTGCACTTAAAATAGGTTCCTTGAAATGATCCTTGATCAAATCTCTTCTCATTCTTCTATTATCCATCATCACAATAAAAGTCTCCCCCTTCCTTCTAGTTCCAATATGATTCCTCTATGGGTCTTCTTTCCTTTCTTCATTAAGGGCTCCTCCTCCTATTTGTTTTTGTGTAAGGCCTCCTTTTGTGCATTTTTTCCAACCTTTTAGAATTATCTGATTACTACTTCCTTGCATCCACTTTATTCTCCTAGCTAGATTCTCTTCTACCTTTAGTGAAAACTAGTAGGTTTCTTCCATGGTGGCAATCCAAACTAGGCTTAATTCCTCCTAAATGTTGGTTCTAAGACCTATGATGTATCATTCCACCTTCTCCCTTTTGGCTTCACTATGTCCAATCTTGATTATCATCTTTTTGAACTCCTTGGTTTACTCCTTCACTTTCTTCTCTCTCTATTATAAGTTTTGAAACTTTTCTTCAACAATTCTAACACATGATCCACGAGCAAAAATTGAATTTTTAGTTTCACCACCATCCTTTCCCATTTTCTAATATTTTCCTCCCCTCATCAATTTCTATAATTTCACCTCTTTCTAATAGATGGCAGAATGCCGCTTCAACTTGATTTTGGAAAACTTGACATGTTTTGGATCTACAATTGTTGGCAATTTGGCATTAAGTTGTCATTGATGTCAACCGGTTTGGCAAGGTCACCGATAAGTAATAAGTGGTGACCAATATGATGGCAATACACATGAGAGTGAGCAGACTGAAGGAAGGCTACTGGTACACATGAATTGGGTCATCTACCGGTAAAGAAGGCTTACCAGTAAGGCATAAAGCAGGATGAAGGTTGTTTGTATGCTATGAAGGCACAACAGCTAGTAAACAGAACAAAGGGGATGGTTGATGGTCATACCAATAACATAAGATAAATAGCTAATCAACCTGGATCAACAAAGTATGTCAAACCGACATAGGAATCCAAGTAAAGGTGGATGTCAACAATCATGACAACTGGAGGTCAAGTGGAGGTATTGCACAGGTTGGTGGAGTGTGCATCGATGTAACAAATCTGCAAGTAGATCAGCTTTTATGAGGAACCCGCAAGTCATGGAGGATGACAAAGAATTGCAGCTCGAGGAAGGAAAGATGGAAAAGAAGGAAGATTTGATCTTCATACCTATTTGGTGAAGGAAACAACAAACCCATTAATGGAGAGTGACAGATAAAAGCAGAAAAGCATGGTGTAGATCTCCATATTTAGAAAACACACATTGGAATGGAAAGTTCTATTGGTGATTGAACATTGTCATAAAGATCATATCCCTAAAAAGAAAATCGAATCACAAGGGATTCAGATTGAGTTGGAAAAGGAAAACCTAACATGGTAGTGTTTGAATGCATTGTTGGCAGGAATCCATGAATATAATTACATGAGTTTGAGATAGAAAGGATTGATGCTTGTGGAGAAGAAGAGGAGTGAAGAGAGGTTGAGTGTAGAGAAGAATCATCTCCCTTAGAGTTTATTCTAAGTAAGTTGTAGAGTTAGTCAACAAGAAAACTGGTGAGAGGGTTTGGCCGGTAGTGATTGAGTACCTATATAACTATAGTAGGTTCAACAGTTGAGAAAACTGATAAGGTATGGTTGAGCAAGGCAACATCCAAGTGTGGCATAGTGATTTGTGAGGCTATGAGAAAGAGAGAGAAGAGAGGCCAAGAATTAGAGAGAGTGATCTCATAACTGGTAGTGTGAGATCACGTAAAGAAGAGAAGACTGTTGACTGACAAAGATCTATTTGACCAAAGAGTTGCATAATTCATTTGCAACAAGAAGCCATAACTGTATCTAAATTGATGTTTCAATATACATCAGCAAGTTGGAGCTTGGTGGTGCTCCTTGGGTTGGTGCCCTAAATCTTTATAATTCAGTGTTTCACATGTGAGGTTGGATTGGAGCAATAGTCTCAGCAACATTTCTTACTGAGGTTTTTCCCATATTGGGTTTTCCTCGTACATCTTGTGTTATGGGCTGCATTTGTATGATTGTCTTCTTTGGTCTCATCATTTTCTTTACTCCCTTGATTGTTTAGTACTTAAGATAACAATAGGTATTCTAAAGTTGCCTTAAAATAGAGAAGAGTTTAAGAACCACTAATTCACTCCCCTCTCAGTGGTACTCTATGTTCAAAAATTGGTATCAAAGCCTAGGTTCCTGATTATTTATTAACCTTGGGTAGATTCTGGACTTATAACACAATGGCAACAAATGAGTCTTCTTCCTCAAATGCCCCCATGTTTGATGGATCCAACTATGCCTTTTGGAGAAGAAGAATTGAGACCTATATTTCCTCCCTTGGTTTTGATGTGTGGGTGTTTGTCAAGAGTGGATATGTTGTCCCTAGTGTTCCTCCCAGTGATCTGAATGCCAAGAAGGAGTATGAGATCAATGCAAAGGCCAAACATGCTATTTTGAGCGTGTTGTCTGATAATGAGTTTGTCAAGGTCATGCACTGTGCATCTGCCAAGGAAACCTAGGATAAAATGTAGAGGTTATTTGAAGGAGATGCAAAAGTCAAAGAGGCTAAGATGCAAGCACTAAGGGGCCAACTTGAGGGCATCAAGATGAAGGATGATGAAAAGATTGCAGACTACCTTCACAGATATGATGAAACTGTGAATACCATCAAAGGACTCGAAGAAGATATTGTAGATGAGATCCTTGTCAAGAAGATACTTAGGTCTCTTACACCTAAGTGTGGTATAAAGGTGTCTTCCATAGAAGAAGCCAAGGATTTGAAGATATTTTTAATGGATGAACTATTTGGCTCACTAACAACCTATGAGATGAGAATGACTGGTGATAATTCCTTAAGGAAAGAAGCAGCGTTCAACACCACCCAAAAGGGAAAAGAAGTAGCTGCTCATAAATGATCCAATGAAGACTCTGATGCAGAGGTAGAAATTTTTTTCAGAAAGCTCAAAAGAGGATCTGATAAGTATAAAGGAAAGCTACCACTCAAATGTCTCAACTGTGGCAAGGTTGGACACTTTTCTGCAAAATGTCCTTACAATGAAACCGATGAGAGTTTAGCAAATCTGTTGGCAAAGATAGAGAAATAAATGTCTACCGGCAAGGAAGAAGAGGCTACCAGAAGCAGAACAACCTCTATACTGTTGAGGATGATGATACATATGAAGGAAGTGCATCAGAGGATGAGTACCATGAGAATGACATAAAAGTTAATCTCTTTATGGCACTTGATGAACCAATTGGTGAATATGAGGAAGAAGAGGATATTGAGGTTGAAGTGGATTTAGAAGGAGAGCTTATAAGTTCTCTTGAGGAACTGAGTAAAACAAGAAGAGAACTCAAGAAGGTCAAACATGATGTAGTAGATGAACAAGATCTCTTGAAGCAATCCCTGGATGAGTCTAGTCAAGTCATATCTAACTTGAAATTGCAGCTGGAAGAAACCAAGAGAATATATGAAGTTACATCATCTAATCTGATGAAGAAGGAAAAGGAGCATCCATATTTGGAAGCAAAAATAGTGAAGCTTAGAAAGAAGCTTGAAGAAAGTAAGGAGCAAATATGAAGGCAACACCAAAGTCTTGGACAAGATGTTGAGAAAATAATAGCAATCCAAAGATATCGATGGCTTAGGATTTGAAGAAGGTCAAAGTTCAAACAACAAAGACACATCCAGTAAAGAAATAAAGTTCACCTCTTCAAATGAAGGTGAAGAAAATAAGGCATTCACTATAGGCAAGGATGCCAGTAAAAAGACATATGCAGATGTTGTTGGAAATCTCCACACAAATCGGTATACACAAGCAAAGAACTAGAGGCCACACTCATCATACCAATATGTAGACTCAAGAAACATGCAGACTCAAGGAGAAATGAAAGAGCTAACCATGAAGGATTCACCAAAGTAAAAAATATTAAGAGAAGACCCCTAGTGAGGCAATCCTTTGCAGGACCCAGGTAACCTAACCGGCATGTTTCAAACTTTCATGGTTACTGTTACCGGTGTAACAAATTTGGGCATAGAATAGTTAACTGTAGATTAACCAATAAGCCCTCTATGAATTATGAAAGTAGAAATCCTTTTAATGCACTCTAGGATATAAATGTTGTCTATTATTAGTGCAATGGATATGGTCATAGGAGTTTTGAATGTAGGAAGAATAAACTGGTGCCCTACAATAATTTTAAGGATTTACCCTTAAATAAAAATGTGAAATTCTATAACTGTCAAGAGTGTGGACATATAGCAAGGTTGTGTAAAAATAGGAAGATAAAGCAGAAGAAGACAAATCCTGATCAAGAACCAGTAGTTGAACCTAAGCACAAAATAGTAGCTGACAAGAAGAAGGAAACCAAACTGGTATGGGTTGGGAAAGAAAAAGAAAGGCAGAATCAAGTCTGATACTGCAGACTACCTTAAATGTCGAAAGGAGAAATCTATGGGTTGTAGGTAGTGGCTGCTCCAACCACATGACTGGTGACAAAAATAAATTCATCAAACTTGAAGACTGGAATGGTGGTTCAATAAGATTTGGAGATAACTCATCCATCAAAATAAAGGGAAAAGGTACTCTAAGTATTGATGGAAAATTGAAGGCACGTGATGTATATTATGTGGAAGGCCTAAAGCACAATCTATTGAGCATGAGTCAGATGTGTGACAAAGGTTATAAATTCACCTTTGACTCAACCAGTTTCCAGATAAAGAAAGAGAGTATCGGTTAGTTTGTGGCAGAAGGAAATAGAAAAAATGGTAATGCTTATAATCTGAAGGAATGCTATGAGTCCCAATGCATATTAGGACAGGTTGATGAAAGATGGCTATGGCACCGAAGATTAGGCCACATAAACTTTGATAACCTAGTTGCAATAAGCAAAAAGGGGTGTGTGAGGAATATTCCACCCATTATCAAACCGATAAGCACATTTTGTGATGAATGTGTGAAAGGAAAGCAAACTAAGGTGAGCTTCAAGACAAAAGAGAACAACACCTCGAGACCACTTGAAATTGTGCATATAGATCTGTGTGGTCCAACTAGGACAAGAGCACTTGCCGATGAAAGATATTTTATGCTTTTTATTGATGATTACTCAAGAATGACATGGGTCACCTTCCTACAAGATAAGTCACAAGCATTTGACAGATTCAATATCTTTAGGAAGATGGTGGAGAAAGAAAGTGGGTACAATATAAAATGTCTAACATCAGATCGGGGTGGAGAGTTCACATCAAATGAATTTGAATATTATTGTCAAAAACATGGAACTAGAAGGCAATACTTAGCCCCTAGGACACCACAACAAAATTGTGTGTTAGAAAGAAAGAATGAGACAGTTAAGGAGATGGCCAGAACCATGTTAAATGAGGCTAGTTTGCCAAACACATATTGGAAGGAAGTTTTTAATACTACTGCATATACTTTGAATCGGGTTCAATTAAGAACAAACAACAAAGTGACACCTTATGAGTTGTGGTATGAGAGGAAGTCATCAGTCAAATACTTCAAAGTATTTTAAAGTAAGTGTATTATCAAAAGAGATATGGATGGTCTAGGTAGTTTTGACTCCAGGAGTGATGAAGGAATCTTCCTTGGTTACTCATCTAATAGAAAGGCCTACAAATGTGACAACAAAAGACTAAGAAGATTCATTGAGAGTGTGCATGTAAAGGTTGATGAGGACATGTACGAAGGAAGTCAACCACAGGTTAGCCGGTATGATGAATCTAGTGATGAAGGTGAGAAAGCTCAGTCAAACAATGAACCATAAGAAGAATCCATGAAGACTCCTGATCGGTATGTGCAGTTGAATAACCCAGAAGAGAAAATTATGGGAAATAAGAGTGATGGTGTGCAAACTAGAAGGAGACTTTCTTGGAATGATGAACAAGTCAGATACTACCTCATGACTGAAGTAGAACCTAAAATATTCAATGAAGCCAGCAAAAGACAAGAATGGATGGATGCCACAAAAGAAGAACTACAACAAATTGAGAAGAACAAGACTTGGGAATTAGTCCCTAGGCCGGAAGACAAGAACATCATTGGCACTAAATGGGTCTACCAAAATAATATGAATGAAGAAGGTAAAATTGTTAGGCATAAAGCTATACTAGTGTGCAAAGGATACTCTTAGGTAGAGGGAATTTAATTTGAAGAAACATTTGCACTGGTAGCTAGATTAGAAGCAATTAGAATATTTCTAGCCTTCTCTACCTACAAGGGTTATAAAGTATATCAAATGGATGTAAAATCTGCCTTCCTAAATGGAAATTTAAAAGAAGAAGTATACATGGAGAAACTGGAAGGGATTCTGCTACATGATGATGAAAAATTTGTGTGCCGATTGAAGAAGGCCTTGTATGGTCTAAAGCAAGCTCCTAGAGCATGGTATTCAAGATTAGATCAGTACCTGAAGGAGAAGGCGGTACCCTAAACAAGGGGAATTCATCTTGGAAGCATACACTGATGCTGATTAGGTAGGTTGCATTGATGATCAGAAGAGCACAAGTGATGGTTCATTCTTCCTAGGTGACCAGTTGGTCTCATGGCATAGCAAGAAGTGAGACTCAATATCTCTATCAACTTGCTGAAATAGAATACATTGCTACTACTACATGCTACTCTTAGGTGCTTTGGATGAAGCAAACCCTCAAAGACATACATGTGGATATCACTAATCCTATTCTAATCCGATGTGATAATTAGAGTGCAATCAACATAGCAAAGAATCTAGTGATGCATTCCAGGACAAAGCACATTGCTATCAAGTATCATTTTCTCAAAGAGAAGGTTGAAGGATAGGAGGTAAGGATGGATTATGTCCCTACCGTAGAACAAGTAGCAGACATTTTCACCAAACCATTACCGGTAAGAACCTTTGAGTACCTCCGACACAAGTTGGGAGTTGTGTCATTAGCCTTATGCACTTGAGCAAGGAAGGATTATATGGTTCAAGGGGAGCTCAGTATGGATCAAAGGGGGAGTGTACAAGTAACCTTTGTCATTGTGTCAAAGGGGGAGAAATGTACCGATATGAAGTGTCTTGCGGTAAGTTGACATGAATGCCAAAGGGGGGGATTGTTGGCGATTTGGTATTAAGTTGTCATTGATGTCAACTGGTTTGACAAGGTCACTGATAATTAAGAAGTGGTGACCGATATGATGGAAATACACATGAGAGTGAGAAGATAGAAGGAAGAATACTAGTACACATGACTTGGGCCATCTACTAGTAAAGAAGGCTTACCAGTAAGGCATAAACGAGGATGAAGGTTATTTGTGTGCTATGAAGGCACAACAATCGGTAAACAGAACAAAGGGGATGGTTGATGGTCGTACTGGTAACATAAACTAAACTGGTAATCAACTTGGGTTGACAACATATGTCAAACCAACATAAGAATCCAAGAAAAGGTGGATGTCGATAAGCATGTCAGCTGGATGTCAGGTGGAGGTATTGCACAGGTCAGTGGAGTGTGCATCGATGTAACAAATCTACAAGCAGATCAACTTTTATGAGGAACTTGCAAGTCACAGAGGATGACAGAGGATTGTGGCTCAAGGAAGGCAAGCTCTAAAAGAAGGAAGATTTTATCTTCATACCTGTTTGGTGAAGGAAACAACAAAGCCATTAATGGCAAGTGATAGAGAAAAAAGAAAAGCATGGTGTAGACCTCCAGATTTAGAAAACGCACATTAGAATGCAAATTTCTGTTGTGGTTGAACATTGTCATAAAGATCATGTCCCTGAAAAGAAGATCTAATCAAAGGGGATTCAGATTGAGTTGGAAAAGGAAAACCTATCATGACAGTGTTTGAATGCATTCTTGGCAGGAATCCTTGAATATAAATACATGAGCTTGAAACAAAAAGGATTGATGTTTGTGGAGAGGAAGAAGAGTGAAGAGAGGTTGAGTGCAAAGAATAATAATCTCCCTTAGAGTTTATTCTAAGTAAGTTGTAGAGTGAGTCAACAAGAAAACTGGTGAGAGGGTTTAGCCAGTAGTGATTGAGTACTAACATAACTATAGTAGGTTCAACAGTTGAGAAAACCGGTAAGGTGCGGTTGAGCAAGGCGGCATCTAAGTGTGACATAGTGAGTTGTGAGACTGTGAGAAAAAGAGAGAAGAGAGGACAAGAATTAGAGAGAGTGATATCATAACCGACAGTGTGAGATCCCGTAAAGAAGAGAAGATCGTTAATCGACAGAGATCTATTTGACCAAAGAGTTACAGAATTCATTTGCAACAAGAAGCCATAACTGTATCTAAATTGTATTTCAATATGCATTAGCAAGTTGGAGCTTGGTGTAGGGGTCAGTGCCCTAAATCTTTGTAATTCAGTGTTTCACTTGTGAGGCTAGATTGGAGCAGTAGTCTCCAGCAACATTTCTCATTGAGGTTTTTCCTCATACATATTGTGTTGTGGGTTGCATTTGTATGATTGTCTTCTTTGGTCTCATCATTTTCTTTACTGGCTTGAATGTTTAGTACTTAAGATAACAACAGTCATTCTAAAGTTGCCTTAAAGTAGAGAAGAGGTTAAGAACCACTAATTCATCCCCTTCTCAGTGGTACTCTATTTTCAATAGCAATCTCCTCATATTCAAAGCACTCTTCCATCTTGTTTATCCAATTGATCAACTCTTCTAGATTCAAGCTTCTAGCATAATTGAAAATTTTGATCCACAACCTTTTTCCCAATCCTCGCAATATCTTTCATGATCTTGATCTAATCCAACTCTTCTTCTCATCTTTCCTCATCCTAATCATATACCCTTGATTACTCATCTTGATATAATCTATTAAGTTATCTAAGCAATATAATTGAATATGAGTTAAAATGTGAGTAAATTATAATTTCTTGATACATTGATATTTGTAGATAATTATTTTTGTATTAAAAGATTTGAAGTTTAATGTCAATTATATTATTTTAATTTAAGAAGTTTAGACTTAAATTAAATATTTGAATATGAGTGAATGAGACTTGGAAATTAAAAAAACAAATAAAAGTGTTTTATGGATTTCGGTGTGATGCAAATTTTGATTTTATTGATTGATTGATGCACTATAACAAAAGATGGGAATGTAAGATTAAGCACCATAATAGAATTTAGGTGAGCATAATATATATACTTTGAGATTTATATTATCTAGGATAGAATCATACCTATGTCATGGTCCTAAATTAGGCTACCCATATGACCTAGTTTGATTTGTGTAACCTCCCAAAAGGTGTTTACCTATTCTATACATGTTTGATAACTAAGGGATTGTGTTAAAAAGTGTGGTAGGTCCTTCTATAAGAATATGGTCCAACACTATCAATTGCCTTTATAACAATCAAGCCTCATAGTCAATATGCAAATATACAAAACATGCCAAGGTGAGTGTGCTAAATAAGTCAAATAAAATACTATAGGAGAGGCAAATCAAGAGGTGAGTAAAAAAGTAGTCGATTGAGCCCTATATATGATGTATTTTCATGTATTTATGATATTGTTAAAAAGAGGCATAAAATAAAGGGGTAAACATATTTGGTATGTAATACTACACCTTACACTTTTATGTACTAATAAAATATAGAAAAGAACTAATGGAAATAAAATTAAATATTTTTAAAAAGATCTACACATTTTTATTGAAATAATTTTTAAAAAATTAAAAGATCCATAAAAAAATAAAATAGATTTCAATGTTTAAAACTAAGTTTAATTGATCACAAGAAAAAAAAAATTATAATTATTCCTCTATGGTTAGAGTTTGCTTCCAACACCCAATTTAAAGGTGATATTTTGCATAGTACATTGATATGTGTATGATATCCTAAAAGTTGGTCTTCCTAAGTTGCCCTTATTTTATAAAATTGTGCCCATAGTGAATAACAGTGAAAGTAATGGACTCAATATTTTTGGGAAGGCCTTATTGCAGTTGTTCCAATCCTGTAATTGATTATTGATATTTTTTACCTATTGTCTAGTTTTATATTCACCTTCAATAACTCCTACAAGCAGCGAAAAAATTTGACAACTAAAGCACTATGTTAAAGTAAACTTTTGAATGGGAGGTGAGAATTCCTAATATATATATATATAAATTTAATTTAGTTTTATTGCCCTTCCTCTCTAAGTGGTTAAAAATCAAACAATATTGAACATAAGGGACTCCAACTAGATTATAATATTGTGAGACATTACTATTTATAACGAAACATAATATTTCCTACACTAAAGATTTATGGTTTAATGTTAGTTAAATGAAATATAGAACATGAGGAATTGAGATTAAAAAATAATGTAGTCAAGGATGGAGGGTCTGAAATGGATTGTCTACCCTTGTAGCGAAAATCCATGAAAACTCAATAGAAAGTGAATGTGAAATAGGTAATACGAATTTTATTGATTATAAAAGAATGCTTACATGTTCTTAGGGTCTCACATGCTAGTTACATTTAGCCCATTAGTCCCACATGTTGGTGCACAAGCTGCAATGGGCTTGTAGACACCCAAATATGTCCACTTAATTGAATGAATATTTAGTATTTATTTGATTATTTAACCATCGATCAACAGTTAATTAAATTGATATTTAATTAATTCATCTTAAACCTTTTCTTCTACTAATTAAATAAATTATTTAATTTATTTAAATTTATTCATTAAACCATACTCTAACAATTAATTAAATGAATAAAGCATATTTGTTTAAATTAACCCCTTTCCTCATTTAAATAAATTTCTAAAACCCTCCCACTTGCATTCTCCTACAAATGCAAGTTGCACAATTTTAGTTGAAATAAATGAATTTTATTTTAATTAAAATCCTCTTCTATCCTCACCCACTTGCTCACTAACCCCCTTCTAGACTCTTCTAATCCCCTTCTAGACTCTTCTAACCCCTTCTAATTAGCCTAATCCTCCTCTCTAATTATTTGCACATTCCCAAACAAAGGCCACTTCTCAAAAAAGCCTCAAAGTCTTTGAAATGCATTAAAGGATTTTATTCTTCAACAAGTTAACCCCCAAAGTATTTTAAAGCCTTTATGGCTCTTACATAACCATTAATAGTTAACTCAACTTACCTACATGGTTAGAGAATTTCCCTCTAACTCAACTCTCATTTAACTCATGGGTCTCTTCAAGCATTCATTCCTTTAACCATGGTTATCTCCATTTACTCTTGCACAAGAGTTTATCCATTGGATAGAAGCTTTATTCACTAACTCAAGCCTAACCAAACCCTTCTCCTAGGGTAATCCTCATGTCATCTCAAGCATTTAATGCTTCTTCCCTCTCCTCTCAAGCCATCACATGGATCACAAACCCATCAATCCTAGCCCCTCACAAGCTCACTCAATCTAGGCCATTCAATCAAAAAATTTCCCTATAAAAGGACCTCATTTCTCAAGAAAAGAAGGAAGTATTTTGCATTGTTATTATACTAAGATTCACATAAACATTAATTAGGAGCTTTCTCATAGAAAATCATTTAAACTTGCATAAGAATTTGTTTTTATTTTTACAACCATCTTGAATCTTCATATGACATCCATGGATAGTGCTAAAAGTTGAGAGCTACACTCATGTGGGACTTGGAGAGGAGAGGAACAAGGGAGAAACATCTATGAGCCTCTTTGGGAGCATCTTGAGGAGTCTTCTTTCTCTCTTTCATTTATGTATGCTCTTTATTGTTTGCTTTATATCTCTCTTGGTATGCATCTTAAGGTTTTTGAGTTCATTTGTATTTATTTTTGGTTAGAACTAATCTACTAACATTTGAAAATGTGTTTGTGCCTTGTGCCCCTTTTGCCTAGCATCATGGCTTATTATAGAGAATATACTAATAGAAGTCTTCCAGATCTACTTTCCTCGAACTACTATTCCCTAACTACAAAATGTTGTCCTCCAAAGATTCTCAAAGGTGTTTATATATCAGCTTTGAGCACTAGAAATAATCTTTGTTGGCCTTCCTAGGGTTCTAGGTCCAAGTTCCAATGTAATATATGTGTCAACCCCAAATGGTTGAAGAGGGTTCAAACTTGATGTGGATGGGCACAAACCCATTTGAAGGTTTTCCCATATCCATTGCATGACATGTGTGCAAGCTCCACAAGGTTTGGTAAATATTTGCATGCTTCCAATGTTACATCTAGAATTTGGTTCTCCAAGACGCTCCTATCTCAGACCCTTGAGGTTAAGTGAAAATTCTACCCCTCAAATTGCAGGTTCTAGATGTGATCCAGATCACTCAATTTTGGCCTCAAAGAACCATGTTGCATCTTCTACCATTGTACCTTTCCACTTGACCAGATATTCCTTATACTCCTTCTTATAGGTGTTGTGTCTAGCCCAACTATCCAAAATCTGTTCAATCCACTTCAGTGGTAGTTGGGATAGTTGGTCCTGAAGGGATGCCTTTATGTCATCCTCCTTGGTCAGTGTTTCATGAAACTGGTAGAGATCCATGATGTTGAATATTGGTGAGATGTCTTGATGCCTTTTGGTAACTTCACTTCATAAGAATTGTAGTGCCTCTCCTTGACCCATTCTTTATGAGAAGATGTGATATACACTTTTAGATTTGTGCTCTGATAGTCTCCTTGGCATTAGTGAATTTATAATGATTTATATGGATGAAGTTATGTTCTGGACTAATATGTTGATCAAACTTACATGAAGTGATCTAGATGCACTCATTATTCAGGTAATGAATATATTGCTTATGAGATTCAGATAGCATCTTGATTATGCTAACCCTATTCCATGATTATGATAATTGAGTTGATGTTGTGATGTTTGTGATTGTCTTCTAGTGTCTTCGTAATTAGAGATGATGTCATACCAGTAATTGCAAGCACGATATGACATTGTGATTCTCTATCACTTGTTTGGTCATTTATGATGTATATGTGTTGTATATATGTCGTATTGTGTTTAGTGGTGGATGCAGGATTGTAGGTACCAAACATTGACTCCACTTGGTCTCATAGGTCTGAGCGTATCTTTATCCCAATGGCAAGTTGTTGGAGATGGCATGTGTTTCCCTCACACACTCTAGGCTTAAGTTGTAGCCTTGTCAATTGACTCATGTTAGAGTTGTCTTGTGGCGCATTGTGGTCATTAGGACCCTTGTCATGTGGTCTTGTGAGTATGATTGTTTAATCAAATTAATAATTAATTTTATTGTATAATTTATTATGTGGCTAGATTAAGGTATTACTATTTTTTTATGCTTTATTATTTATCCTATGTTTATTTTATTCTATTTATTTAATTTAGATGATTTATTGATTTATTGTTTAAATGGTTATTTATCAATTACTTATTGTTTATTAATGTCTCCTTATGTTGGTTTGATTTTATATTTATTTGGATCTTATTCGCAGTAGCTTTGATTTAATTAATTTGTTTATTTATTAATTGGTTTTGATTTATTATCTATTATTTACTATTCATTTATTATTAATTTAATTGTGTCCTTGGGATTTGTTATTGTTTATTATTTATTATTATTTTTTATTTAATTATTGATATTAAATTTATTTATGTGGTTAGTTCAAAGGCTTTAATATTTAATTTGCATAAATAATTAACATTGCCGATGGTTTATTATTTATCTCTTGGTTTTTGATTTATTATTCCTATTTGCCTCGCCCATAGGAACAATAACTAGAACTAAAGTCTCAACCCAAAGATTGGTCATTCATTCTGTGTAGTTATTATCTCCATGACTGAAGTTCATTTACTTGTTAACCCAGGGATGTATTACTTGAAATGGGTTTCCACTATATATGCACTAAGTTCCTATAATAGTTATTCTGCACTACTACAACAACTAAATCTATTCGAAATAAACAAGATAAAACATAACAACTGACTGGGTACAAGAAAGCTTAATATTAACAGAAGATTCAAATTAAATAACTGTTAACTAAGTTCAAAAATGGCAAACAAGAATTACTCTGTCTGCTTTGGCTGCGGGAATAATCACAAGATCTAGTTCTAGTGGCTGCAAGAACAGTCAATCAGTAGAACATCTACTGCAACAAAAGGAAAACTGAATCTAACAAATGCACATGAATACTCACCAAGTGGGCCCCCTTGGATGAGTGTATCCAAACTTCAAAGATAATTCTATATACTCAGAATAACATCACTTTTATTCATTGTTTTCAAAAGTCGATACAACACATGAAATGAAAGAAATGCTTCAAGTTGTAAAAACATTGTCTAATCCTATCTCTAACCCATGTCTAACCTCTAAGAATAGGTGCGGGATTTTATTTATAACAAAACTATAACAACTTCATACTATCTAGGTCACGACAATGAAATAAGGTGGAAAACATTTATGACTGCTAACAGAAGAAGTTAATCCATAGAAAACGTGGAACTCAGCTAAACCGCAACCAAGAATATAGCATGGCGGTGTTACAAGATTGATGTTTTCTGAAGACAAACATAAATGAATCTAGAAGCACCTTGCTATTCCTTTGTCGATTCTTATAGACACCATCCTCTCTGTTGCTTTGAATATTTAACTGTCTTTGAATGTATCCAACTATTTTTATGATGTGAATCAACATCTTACTTGCAATAACTGCTTCTGCAGAATCTCATTTATTCCTACAATTAAAAGATAGAACATACAAGCACACACACACACACACAAATATATATATATATATATATAATAACACTTATACATTCACACATGATATTACCTATGATAATCTGCATGGCAACAAGAATAATAGGTCAAAACAATATAAGATTTAATGGGTTTAGTTATCATCCAGAATGCACATAGTCAAACTTTAATACATCAAATGACTCAAATACTATCCCAATATGCAACTTTTAAAACATGGAAAAAAATAATCAGTTATAGGAATAAAAGAGCTATTATTTCAACTCATCATGCCCCCCAACTTAAGGTCTTATTGATCCTCCAACAAGAGGAGAATTTCTTATCTGAGCACTGACTCATAAATCGCCTATGGTTCCTTGTTTTGTTCCTCCTGTAGCCAAGTTCCAATAAAACCCCTTCATCTTTTCCAACCTAGTCAATCTAGCTTCCTCTATGGCCTCTTCATATGGTTTGTCTGTAACCCTGCATCCCATCAATGGCCACATAAGGATAGGTGGTTTAAATATCAAGGGTAGCCAGTTATTGCTTTTTTTCCTACCCAATTGGATGTAGTTAGGAGCTCTTTGTGTGGTTGCATGATAATTAGGTAGTGAATGGGGTTCACCCTACTTTAGGTCTTCTGGGAGATTATTCCAATGCTGAACCAAACATTCAATTGCACCTTATTTTAATTTTCAACCAAATGCTCATATTCTCGTAATGCTTCCTCTCTCAATGGTAAAAACTGGCTTCTGACATCAACTCTCGTTAACAACTTTTGCCAGTCATAGTACATATGTCATGGTTTTTTGCTTCATCTCTAAGTGGCAATGGGAAATCAAACTCCAAATTTTTGTATGTTCTAGCCTGTGTTCCCATACTAATTTCATTTTATATCCATGACATCAATGCTTTTAATTGAATGTCACCAATATATAGTAAGGGATTCCATTCGTTGTCAGAAGGCACATCATAATTATGCAAATAAAATTCACATAACAAATTCCTAACAACTATAGGAGAGTTTTGATAAACATTATAATATTCCTAAGGAGTATCTAGAGAAGGACTAAGATCCCTAACAATGTGATTTAGCTTGAAACATAAATATAGCTCCTTCAAATATAAAGCATAAACTCTTAGAGGAGCCCTGCATTGCATCAATTCAGGAACCATGTTGGCAACTGTGTCTACTTTGGTTTGCAATTCTACAATTTGATTGTCCCTCTTTTCAATCTCTTTTTTTTGTTTATCAATAATTCCTTGTAACCTAGCCCTTTCTATCTCCCACTGTCTATAAAATGTAAGTGCAATGGATAAACTACTAAGAGATGAAGGGAGCCTATGAGTTGTTACCTAAGGGTGTGAGATCTCTTCAACCAGTTCTTCAAACTATTCTACTACATGTGCCAAATTTGACAATCTGTCGGTCCCATGTTCTTCCTGTGGTTGAATCTTTGTTTGACTTTCGTGCCCTACTTCTGACGTTTCCACATAAATGACTTCAATCACATCCCCTGCTTCTTGAGTTCTTTGTTTTCCTGTCAACTCCTCAAATGCATTTCTTGAGTGGCTACAGGAGGCGTTGTTACAAGAGGTATTGTTGTAGGAGAATTTCCCTTTACCTTGCATCTTTTAGCTGCAGAAGAAACCTGCACTACTTGAGGCCATTCTACAGTTTCTTCCTCTACATCAACCATTTCTATTTCTTTCCTTTTCCTTCTAGAAGATGTCGCTCCACTTTGAAAATGAGTGGAGGGTTTCTCAATATTTGATTCAATTACCATTTCCTCTGTGATAGGCAAGGCTTCTTTGGTAACAAGAGGTTTGTTTGTTGCAGAAACCCTAGGAGATGAGGGTTCTCTGATATCTTCCTCATGAGAAGCAATTTCTTCTGCAACAAGAACATTTTCCTCCCCAAATTGCAAGATATCTTTGAACTCTCCCCATGCCATCTGAGATACATCTCTGAGTGAAAGTTCTACCAATAATTAAATCAAGTCGTGATGACTAACAAAATGATTTCCACCCTTTTGTGTTTCCTTTTCACTCATGGAAATAAGATGATACAAGAAATTCAGAACATTCATCCTTCAACCACGTTGTAGATGACTCAGTAATTTAAAATGAACTAAATGCAAATTTGAGTACCTACCATCACAGGTAATATATTTGATCACATGAAATGTAACCCGGGGCCATTCTGCTTGAAGAGATGTCCGTCTAGTTCCCTGCTTGTCAGTACCTAGGGGTCCGTCTGGTGGGTGAGTAAACTCTGCCCTAGCACTTCTTGCATCTTTCGACTTAGGAAACAGTTCTCCCTCCTGCAGTAACCTAGTGACTTTTGCTATCTGTTGTTTTGTGGCAATGACCCTTAAGCCTTTGATAAAAGCCTCTCCTTTGTTGTATGTGTGCATGAATTCATGAGCAATTTCTTCATTGAAATCTGTCAATTTTAGAATATAGTCATCCACCCATACATATGGAAGTAATGTTCACATTGGATATCCTACAACAAAACATCATGAACTACAAGTTCATGATGGATAGGAGCTCCTCCCATGGCTAACTCGACTTTCAAAACAATTACCACGACAAAATGAAGGATTGAAATAACCTGTAGAATTAAAAATTCATGCTCCGAAATACTTTACTTCTTTTTCAGTACCTTTCATTGACTATGGCGACAGGATGAATTACTCACTCATGCAATAGAATGTCTCATTCAAAAATGATATTAGGAAAACTAAAACACATTACTGACAAGGACAGATAATTACACAACTTGGAAATTGGACCATAAAATACCCCCCCCCCCCCGGCCCCCAACTTAAGATGACACGTGTCCACACATGTGAAAAAGGATAGAGGGAAGGGTATGTGGATTATGTGAATCAAAATAGGTAATAATCATAATGAAATAATAAATGCATAATTAAGAAAAATAAATAATACAAATACATGCAGTCGTACTAATTAATGTTGCATGAAACGATTAGTTATTCATAATATGATATGAGATGACATGAAATGAATGATATGATAGACAGAGATATGACATGGGATGAGGTGGATGAGAAATTTATTATTGGAGAATGATATTTCCATAAAGCATGGAAATAGTTATTATGAAGGCACACATGAAGAATTTAAGACTGAGGACCAAGAAGGTCCCCTACAAAAGCTACAAGAACTGTGTCCATAATGTCCTCTCTAGATGTTGTAAGAACTATGGCAAGAGGGTTTTTTTCAGATGCTGCAAGAACTTGTTTAGTTGTTGTAGGAACTATTGGCTGCATTTGGTTGGAAAATTTCTGCAAGAACTATTCTTTGGTTGCAGGCTTATGATAAAGGCATAGATGATGACCATTGACCAGAAGTTTCAATCTAACTGGGTCTATTGTTGTCAACCTAACTGCTCCATTTGTAAAAAATTCATCTATTTCATATGGGCCCAACCATCTTGTTTGCAACTTCCCCATAGTATCATTATATCTGGAATCATATAGCAATGCCCAATCGCCAGATTTAAATTTTCTCTCCTTTATATACTTATCACACCATTTAGTTCATTGATGTTTAATAAGCTTTGTATGCTAGATAACCATCTTTCTCAGCTTGTCCAAAGCATTCATTTGCATGATGCAGTCTTTTTGTGCTTCTGAGAGAGTCATATTCAACTGCAGAGTTGTCCTAAGAGTTTTATGGTCAAACTCAATGGGCATCATTGTTGTTTTTTCATACACCATTTCAAAAGGTGTAAAACCAATTGTTGTCTTCCATGTTGTTATGTATGCCCAAATGGCTTCAGGAAGTCTATTTGACCAATCTTTCTTATGAAGAGCTACTATCTTGGTAAGAATAGTTTCTAAATCCCTGTTTGTAACTTCCACTTGACCATTTGCTTGTGGATGGTATGGGGTAGACTTCCTATGTCTGATATTATATTCATTAACCAATGTTGTATTTAATGTGGAAGTAAATTGTTGTCCTTGATTTGAAACAATTTCTCTTGGTACTCCATATCTAGTAAATATTTCCTCATAGAGGAATTCAGCTACCTTATTATCTCTTGCATGTGTCATGACCCGCGCTTCCACCCATTTTGTAACATAATCAGTGCATACTAGAATATAATATTTCCTATTGGAAGGAGGATCAATTAGTCCAACAAAATCCAATCCCCATTTGTCAAATGGTGCAAACAATATCTGGGGATATAATGCCATTTCATCAGATCTGGTAGGCCTACCCATTCACTGGCATCTATCACATTTTCTAGTATATTGTGTTGCATCTTTATACAAAGCTAGCCAATAATATCCTATGCTAAGGATTTTAAGTGATTTTCTTTTAGCAACAAAATGTCCTCCACATGGCTCATCATGACATGCATGAAGGATATCATATGTTTCATCTTCTCTGACACACCTTCTCATGACTTGGTCAAGTCCAATATAAAATAAACAATCAGCAATCCATGAGAAATTAAAGATTTTCTCAACTAGCAGCCTTCTTTCTTTAGGAGAAAAATGAGAAGGCGTCTTATTAGCAGCTAAATAATTTGCAATACCAGCATACCAGGGAGTGTGTGCTTTTATCAGGAAAAAATGTTCATCTGGGAAAGCATCATCTATGGCTATAGGATCATTCTACAATTGAAGCCTAGAAAGATAATCTGCATCTACATTAGATTTACTTTGTTAATCAACAATTGTAATATCAAATTCGTACATCAATAGTAACCATCGAGCCAATCTTCCTATAATTGAAGATTTGTTCATGAGATATCTAATTGTTGTATGATCAGTGTGCACATATATCTAATATCTTGTGATATAATGCCTGAATTTGTTAAGTGCATATATGATTGCTAACATCTCATTTCTGGTGACAGTATAATTAAGCTTGGGTCCTGGCATGTTTTTGTTGATGAAATAAATTGTATTCTCTAGATTGTCAACCTTCTACCCCAAAATTGCCCCTATGGCATAGTCTGATGCATCTGTATGAATATGAAAGGTAAATGACTAGTTCGGACCTTTGAGCACTGGTGCTTGATTCAAGGCATGTTTGAGCTTCAAGAAAGATTCATGGCATTGGGAGGTCGAATTAAACTCCATATCCTTGGTTAAAAGATAATATAAAGGTCCTGCAATTTTACTAAAATCCTTAATAAACCTTCTATAATATCAGACATGACCAAGGAAAATTTTGACATCCTTTTGTTTTATAGGTGCAGTGAAGTTTTTAATGACTTTAATTTTGGTTGGGTCAACCTGTATTCCAGTTATAGAAATATGATGACCAAGAACTATGCCTTCCTGCATCATCATAAAGAACTTTTCACTATTCAATGATAAATTTTAGTCTTCACACCTGTGCAAAACTTTCTTCAGATTCTTAAATACCTCTTCAAATTCTGAACCATAAGTGGTAAAATCATCCATATAGATCTCCATGTTGTCTTGGGAAATATCTAAAAAATATGCTTATTATTTCTCTTTGAAAAGTAGTTGGAGAATTACATAACCCAAAAGGTAGAACAGAATATGCATATATCCCCCAAGGGCAAGTAAATGTAGTCTTTTCCTGATCCTCGAGAGCAATTTGAATCTGGTTGTAGCCACTGAGTCCATCCAGGAATGAAAAGTACCACTTCCCTGCCAAGGAATCTAATACTTGATCCACAAATGGTAATGGAAAATGATCCTTCTAGTTGCTAAGTTCAAAGCTTTGTAATCTACACATACCCGCCATTTGCCTCCTTTCTTTGGAACTATGACTAGAGGTGACACCAACTAATTATCTGATATAGGATAGATAAATCCAACATTTAATAATTTATGTAGTTCCTCTTTTACTGTCTCTCTTAATGCAGGATTAAATATTCTTTGTGGTTGTCTAAGTGGTCTATAGTCCTCTTTGGTATAAATACGTTGGGTACAAATTGTAGGATCAATTTCATGCATATCTTTGTAATCTCACTCAAAAGCATTTTGATGGCATTTAAGCAATTAAACTAGTGTTATCCTTTGAGATTTTATGAGTTGATTGTTGATATTCAAATATTTATTTGGATCAACTTCCACTTTGACAGTAAGATCAACCTGAGATGCCTCAGAAAGATGAGAAGTGCAGACTTCCTATGGCAACAAGGTATGCAATATATCAGAGGTTGCAGGAAAATTCGATGTTGTAATAATTGATGTTAACTCCTGTGACTGCTACTCCAAATTAAACTAATTTGCTAGAATTTTAGAGAGGATCGAATCATTATCCTAGAGTCGTATGAATGATTCTTTATTAATTATCATAAGATGATTGACAAAGTTGACTTCCTCCTCAAATTCTTCTCCCACGTTAGGCCAAACAACTTGTTCTTGATCAAGTTGGGGCTGAGCAGGAGAATACAGAGCCAACATTTTAATAGTATTTCCATAAAAAATAGTCATGTCCCCTGACTGGCATCCAATATATGCATCAGTTGTAGAAAGCCAAGGTCTCCCTAAAATAACTGGATATCCCCCCAATGTAGCTTTGGGAGACAAGATCATAAAATCTATTGGATATTCATAGGAGTCCAAAGTAACAACAACATCCTCAATCATACCATCAAGATGAACCGTGGAACTGTCAGCAAGGTATAGGACTGTAGGTGTAGGCCTGAGACTAGTTATGTCAAGTTTTTGCATAATATCTCTTATCATTACATTTATGGCTACTCCCAAATCTATTAAAGCATTCTTTATCTGAGTGCCATTGATGACTATTTTCACAATAGGACTACCAGGGTCAGAATATTTAGGAATTGAATTTTTTCCACACATAATATCAACCAATTGACCCATTACATGAACTGTTTGTGGATCCTTTTTCTTTCTGCCAGGTTTCTTTAAACATGCCTCTTTAATTGCATTTCCATAAATAGGGACATCCTTAATAGCTTGAAATAATGGAATTTTAACACGTGTTTTAGTTGATCTATGATATCAAAATTTATATCCTCTTCCTGAGGAATCTCTTTAGCTTGCAACCTCCGAGAAAATGGGGGTATTTGTTGATTTCGAGGTATATGGGTTATTGGGCTAGATATTTCCTTTTCCTTTTGTATCTCAATTATAACTGGAGGGGACGGGTTAGGCAAAGTTATCCCAGATTTAAGGTGAATATCACTTATAGAAAGAGAATAAGTTGGGTACTAATTAGGGTTAGCTAAATAAACTTGGTGTTGTTGTTGAGGCTTGCTATTAGGATTCGACATGGGTTGAGCGGGCAGTTCTGTAGGTTTAGGTGGAACAATATTGGCAATAGGAGGAGGCATTTTAGCAGGCTTTTGTGGCTATTGCTAAGGTTACTGATAACCAGATGACTGATTTGTCCATGGCTGACCTCCTCTCCATAGAGGGGTAGGTTGCCAATTCCCTTGGAATTGTTGCCATGGTCCCTAAGGGTGAGACTAATTTCCTTGTGGTTGATGCCACTGTGGAGTTTGATTGGAAAAATTCTACCCTTGGCCTTGAGGATTATACCAATTTTGATAATTTCCAAAATTTTGAGCATATGGAGATTGCCATTGATTATTTTGTGCATAGGAATTAACACTATAACTAGAAAAGGAAAGTGGATCAGGAGGCATAACTTGTTTTGGAAAATTTGGCCTCCTTTGAGACACATAAAAAACTTGTTCATCATTTCCTTGTACTGTCTTGAAGTCAGGAACTTCAAGATTTGCAACCATCTTACATCTGCAGTCTCTTTTCTTTTGTCTACAATGTAGACAAAATTCTGCAAGGATTGCATCAGCTTCCTTATGCTTCTTCTTAGCTTGAAGTGTATCTAAATGAGTAGCCATATTGTTTATGATATCCTCCTTAAAATCCTTCAAAAGATGACTAAGCTCCATTTGAGAAACTCCATTACTAGATGTTGATGAAGAAATTCCTGGCTTAAAACACTTATTCCTCTTAGAAGAAGATTTGGAATACTTCTGACAGATTTGGACAATGTCATTCCATGTTGCTTGTGTTATATCACCACCTCCCATAAGGTCCAAAGCATCTGAGCATTCAACACTGATTCCCCTTAAAAATATCAACTTAAGAGAATCTTCATTTAGAGTACTATTCTTGGATTTCTTGACACTGAATAAAAATCTCTCCAGATAATCTTCTAGAATCTCATTTTCCTTCTGTGTCATTCTAAAAATATCATCCCCATGGTGGTCAGTCCCTCTATAATAATCTTTATATTTCACAAGAAACAACCGTTTCATCTCATCTTATGTAGTGATTGTACTACTCCCTAGACTCATAAATCATCTCAAAGCTAATTCTTTTAAAGTGGTAGGGAATATTTTGAGTCTATGAGAATCTATAGTATAATCATAACTCCTATAGAGGACATCAAATTCAAAGAAGAAAGTGTAGGGATCCTATGTCACTAATCCATAGAATTTAGGAAGAGAAGAAGTTGGAATGTTCTTGAGATTAGCATTATCATGCAAATCAAAAATAGGGAACTCAAATGTTGAGTTCACAGGTGGAGGTGGGTTATTCCCACCAGGGGGTGGATTTCCTTGCATTGGTCTTTGAGGAAAAGTTATTGGAGTTAATGAACGAAGTTCCTCTTAAGGAGGTCCAAAGAGGAAATGAAGGTTGTTCTCAGAAAGCTCAAATTCAAGTGGGTTCAAATTATCTAGGGCTTGGTAAAGTGCAGCAAAAGGATTTACATCTGGTGCTTCATATGGATTGAGTCTTGTATAATTAGGACAGTTAGGAAGGAATCTACCTTGAGAATCTCTTCTTCATCTATGCATGCAGATTCATGAGATTTACTTAAAACAAACTGAGTTATCAAAAACAACTATACTAAAAACTTGAAAATTCATAACTGTAACAGGTTCTTAGCTTGACACCATCCTCGACAACAACGCCAAAAATGTTTGCCTCGCCAATAGGAACAATAACTAGAACTAAAGTCTCAACCCAAATATTGGTCATTCATTCTATGTAGTTATTATCTCCATGACTGAAGTTCATTTACTTGTCAACCCAGGGACGTATTACTTGAAATGTGTTTGCACTATATATGTAGTAAGTTCCTGCGATAGTTATTTTGCACTACTGTAGCAACTAAATCTATTCGAAATAAACAAGAGAAAACATAACAACTGAATGGATACAAGAAAGCTTAACATTAACAAAAGATTCTAATTAAATAAATGTTAACTAAGTTCACAGCTGGAGAACAGGAATTACTCCGTCTCCTTTGGCTATAGGAACAGTAATAAGATCTGGTTCTAGTGGCTATAGGAATAGTCAATCACTAGAACATCTATTGCAGCTAAAGGAAAACTGAATCTAACAAATGCACAAGAATACTCACCAAGTGGGCCCCCTTAAATGAGTGTATCCAAACTTCAAAGATAATTCTATATACTCAGAATAACATCACTTTTATTCATTGTTTTTAAAAGTCGATACAATGCATGAAATGAAAGAAATGCTTCAAGTTCTAAAAATGTTGTCTAATCCTATCTCTAACCCTTGTCTAACCTCTGAGAAGAGGTATAGGCTTTTATTTATAAGAAAACTATAACAACTTCCTACTATCTAGGTCACACCAATGAAATGAGGCAGAAAACATTTATGACTGCTAACATAAGAAGTTAATTCACAAAAAACATGGAACTCAGCTAAATCGCAACCAAGAATATAGCATGGTGGTGTTACAAGATTGATTTTTGCTGAAGAAAAACATAAATGAATCTGGCAGTGCCTTGTTATTCCTTTGTCGATTCTTATGCACACCATCCTCTCTATTGTTTTGAATATTTAACCACCCTTGAATGTATCCAACTGCTTTTATGACATGATTCAACATCTGGCTTGCAATAACCGCTTCTGCAGAATCTCATTTATTCTTGCAATTAAAAGATAGAGCACACACACACACACATTCATTAATCATAACACTTATACATTCACACATGATATTACCTATGATAATCTGCATGGCAACAAGAATAATAGGTCAAAACAATATAGGATTTAATGGGTTTAGTTATCATCCAAAATGAACATAGTCAAACTTTAATACATCACATGAGTCAAATACTATCCTAATATGCAACTTAAAACATGGCAAAAACTTATCAGTTATAGGAATAAATGAGCTATTATTTCAGCTCATCAATTCTGTTAATTTGTTTTTACCCCTCTTGGTTAATTAAATATTATATAATTTACATACCTCGCCTTGTGATTGGATGGATTATTTGGTGGTAAGTAAATATTAATATATTTTTATATTTGGGGAGAGGGAGGGGGGGAGGGGGTAAGTATGAAATATAGTTTTTAGGAATGTTTCTATTGGCCGATGGTTTCTATAGTTTTTGCTTTGATTTTTATAAATTTAGTTGCATGTGCATTCATAGAGGTTGGTCGGTTGGCTTCCCAGAGATTTCTTGGAGTTGTATGAAGGACTCTTGCTTGGGTTTTGATTTTTGGATTGGAATTTTGGAGCTTTCTAGTTTCGGATTTTCTTTTCACCATACTTCTTTTGCCTTTGCTTCAAATTCCAAGTCTATTTTTGGATACCTTCTTCTTAGTTTTATTTCAAAAAGAGTGTTTTCAAGTGCCTGTAAGTGTGTTTGGGGAGATTTGGATATGAATGATTGTTCTATTATCAATTATTGGGTAGAATATTTTGGGAAAACATTTATATATGATTTTATGAATCTGTGTGTGTGCATTGCTGGAAAAGGGCATTTGTGTTTGTTGTTGTTTTATTGATTTGGAATTTCTTATGAATGCATTGTGGTTTTGATTTGGACTTATTTGAGGGTTTATCACCTTGTGTATCATGTTTTAGGATCTCTTTGTATCATTTAATTCTTCTAATGGAAAGTTTAGGAAAGGGTTGTGTGTGTCTCAAATTATGCAATGTATTATCGGTAAATGTTGATTAATTACTTTATTTAAGTCTCATTGGCCTTAGTAAATCTTGGGTTTGATTTTATTTTGGTTTTTCAGACTTTCTAGGCTGATTTTATGCTTTTATGAAGTGTGTGTCCAAATCTGGGCAAGTATGGATCATTCTGGGTTCCATTTTTTATTTTTCTGCATCCTATTACAAAATCACCACTCTGGGTGACAAAAGCGCCACTTTAGTGACAAAAGTGTCATTCTGGTATTAGTGAGTCTTTTTGTCAGTTTTGACTCTTCTAAGTTGGTTTTCTTCTGATTTGTCTTGACTCCAAAGGCTTTGTTATGACGTGTTTAAGTTTTATGGGCACGTTGCTATTCATATTTAATGTATTTGAGTTCATTTGAGCTCCAACAAGAAGTTTTGTACTTGTTCGTTGAGGTTTTGTAATGTTGCTCCAGCAAGTTGAGTGAATCCTTGTTGTTAGAGGATGGATTAGTGTTGCTCCAGCAAGAGGATATGTTGTGCCTCGTTGTAGAGGTTTATGTGATGATATTGACATTATGTTTTGCCCCTATTTATGTGTATTTGTCCTTCTTGGCACTTTTTGACTATTGTTGTAGTTTGGCATTGTGAGCTATATGACTTGGTATTTAATGTATGGTTCATTGTGGATTATTATAGCTATCATTTATGCTTTTTGGATTGAATGTTCATGTGATGTTATTGTTATGTTCACCCTAAGGTTTTTGTCCGTGATTAGGGGGAGTGGACTCTTGCATGTGTAGGACCAAGGTCATTAGAAATGGACCTCTAGGAGGGGGGTGTAGACCTGATGGAGCCACATGAAGAGTTTATTTGTATTTGCAAATAACCTTAGTTAATTAATTATTGGGCTAGGGTAATTAGGTATTCACTTAATCAAGATAATGAAATTGGTTTTTGGCACCCCACCTCATAGCCCTTGAGTGTTGACTCGGGATGAGCTTGGGAAGAGCTTTGGAGTGGTAAACCAATCTCCCTTGTTTGGCTCCAAGGTGGAGATGGTTCCATATGTCTATCAGAGTGTGACTTGGCCCCTTCTATGTTGAGGTTGTTGGACATTGTTGCAACTAGGATATGTTGTTGTCATTGATGTCAACATATTCCTATGATTTACTGCTCCGATGATTGCAGATTGGTTCATTGGGATTTTGGTTTGGTGTATAGAGTATTTATGGTATCACTATATTCTTCTATATTGGATTTGGTGATCTAGGAAGCTTAATTGATCATAGCATATGATTCGGTTTTGCAATTTGTTTTTCTGATCAATGCTTTGTAGAGTTCAGTATTTCCTTCAGTATATTCCAGTGTGATCAAATCTTGAGCTAAGTCTTTGAGAGATTTTTTGGGATGGTCTTGTGTATCTTCATTTTAGATGGTTCATGATTTGGTGCTCCACAAGTTATCTTTCTTTGTGATAGTTGTTGTTGTTTGAGTGTTCTTGAGTTTCAAACATTGACAGATGAAGATTTGATAAGTGGTATTGGTGTAGCTATTTCTGATGATTCTAACGTCCTTGCTGGTGTTTTCTAATTGTGTCCTATTTGTTTTGATGATATGCATTGATTGTTGTATGAATTTTTGGTTATTTTATTGAACTGATGATGTTGTTCATGTTATGCAATTTTCTTGGTGGTGTAGGGTGTTGTGGTTGATCTTGGCATGATTTCCGGTGGTGTTATGTGTTTGATTTAGGTCCATATTATGTCATGTATATCATTATATTGGTCTGGTGGTTGATCTTTGTATCGTGTGATGTAATTTTGTAATTGTGAGTTGAGGGTTTAGCCAACCTTGTGATCAAGGTTGATGAATTATATAAATAGGTGATATTGTAATGTAATTTAGGTATCGCGGTTGTGTCTACATTATTAGAGAGTGTTATGTGTGAACAAGGATTCATATTTCAGTGTGGTGTATTGAGAAAGGATTGGTGTTGTGGAGTAGATAACTATGCTTAACCAGAACTTTCATCAAGCATTTGCAAATGCTATTATTACAGTTCATTCCTTCTGGATTGTAGTCTTAATCTTGTTGTAAGCTAGTGAGACTTCCTTGAGGGTTGTAGGCTTTTGGGCCATTATCTTTTCAGCAGTGAGCTCTAGGCAGTGTGCTTGGATGCATGTTCATTCCCCATTGTAATATTTACACATACTACTACAGAGTATCATCTTATAATGGGTAGGTTCCCACCATGGTTTTTCCCTTAACCAGGTTTTCCACATCCAAATCTTGGTGTTGGGTGTTGTGCTATCAATTTGCTTATCTTTGTTATTGCTACAATTTATCAAATATGTATTTGTGGTTAAGTTTGTTGATCTAGTGAAAATTGATCCCCCCCCCCTCTCAATTTTCCTTCATTGTTGTTGCTAACAGAGGATAGCTTGTGATGACACTCTTTCCCTACATATGTCCATTATCCTTATGGCTTGATTGTTGATTATGCCTTTGGGAGTTTATTGATTTGTGTTTAGCCCTGTGATGTGTTTTGATTCTTTTTTTTTGGATGTTATCTTGTGGATGTCATGTTGAGTCCCTTGGTTGTTAGGTGTTAGCCTAGGTCTTGAGTGTGAGTTGGAATCCCATGTCACCTCCTAGCATGGGGGGTGGTTCCTATTGGTTCCACATGGTCAAGTAGTTTGATGCCTTCTTCCATTGGGAGTTCTTCATTGGATGCTTGCATGCATGGACATGGATTTATATTATCTCATCATGTGGATGGATCTTGGAGAATAATGTTGGCATGATTGGCATAACTGATGCAGATGAAGAATGATGACTGAACCGGTAAAGGACTGTTTGTGATGACATTGTGATTAAGAGATTGAGATTGCATGATTGAATGACTTTGATCAGTTATTTATGTTGTCATTGATGGAAATTAATGTATACTATGTTGTATTATGTCATCTAAGTCTTTTTGGTCTATCGGAAATGCCTTACTAGTATTGAAGACAATAAACTGGGAATTAGGACCTTAACAGGTAAATGAGGAAAGTTTTTGATTAGATATGGTGATTGGTGATGATTTAAGTGTTGCGGTTTGAAATGTGAGTTTGTATCAATGTAATATGTATCTAACCAGAACCGTATCATGTTTTGGTTATCAGAAATAATGTTTATGATTTATGTTGTATTTTTGCTAGGGTTTAAGAAGGATTTAAGGACCGGTAAAGAATTCTCTTAACTGGTAATGATTTTTGGTTTGGCAGTGATCTACATCAAGTTCAAATGTTGGAGGTGATGTGGCACAAACCATGTGAAGTATTTGAATGATGTTTTGGCATGTTTGAGGAGTGAATTTCTTGGGAATCTGCGAAGTGCTTAGCGAAATGAACTAAGGGTTTGACTTCGTATCAGATTGAGATGCGGTGATCATTTTGTTGGCAATTGACACTCAATTGGTTGGTTTCAATATGTTGTCATTGATGGAAACATGGCAACTTGTTTTGGCTTCATATTTTAGTTTAGTTGTGTATCGACAGGCATTTCACAGATACTTCATTGGCATTGGTAGGTTGGAAGGATTTATTTGGTTATCGGCAATGCAGACCGACATGGTTTAGAATCAAGTTATCGGTATTGGAGGCCAACATATTTTGGATCCAACATCGACAATTATTTTTTAATATTCATGTATTTATGTTATCTAGCCGACATGTATATTCTTATTGCAATTATCTTTGTAAGCTGACATAAGGCATGATGAATTGTAAAGGGTATATAGGTCAATTGGTAAGATCATTTTTAATACAAGAGATGGATATGTATTGGGAAGAAAATAATGAACGAGATGCAAAATATATGAGAGAGATAATGTATGTAAGGATATTTATGTAAGGGATATTTCGGTAAGGGTTTAGGGTTTTAGACCGGAAGAGACAGAGCTTAACTGGAACTCTATTCAGGCATAGAATATGCTATCTTTGCAGTTCAATCATTTCTTTGGATTGTAGTCTAGATTTGTATGTAGTCAGTGAGGCTTCTTTTGTGATTGACCAGTGTTCTCTAGGTTGTAAGATTTCCTGCAAGTGCAGGCCCCTATATTTTGTAATATCTCTCCATATGGCCAGTGAATTGATATTGTGGGCCACAAATCCCATCGTGGTTTTTCCTCTTTGAGATTTACCATGTATAATTTCGTGTGTTATGATATTCATTTGTGTGATTGGCTTATTGGTTGCTTTACTTTTGTTAATTCTATATGTACCGATATACTGGTTGGTGTATGCATTTTTTAATAAGGTTAAAATTAATCATTTTGGTAGAACACTGATTCACCCCCCCCCCCTTCTTAGTATTCTTGGATTCCAACAATTGGTATCAGAGCCTTGTGCCTCAGAGGAAGTTTAACAGCTTGAGGAAGATCTTGAATCTGAAATCCATGGATATGAGTTTGGAAAGACAACTTGAAGTAGCACTTGAAGATTATGATGGTGAAAGGATGAAAAAATTGAAGTTACAAGATGAATTGAATTCTGCTCAGGAATTCATTCTTGTCCTACAAGAGAGGTTGTCATCTGTTCAAGCTAGGAGGATGATGAAGAGAAAGATGCACTTAAGGAACAATGTTAGAAGCTAAGTCAAGAGAACATGGTCATGAGAAATGAAATGAAAGCTATAACTATGAGAATGTCTAAGGAGATTGAAGACCGGAAGAAAAAGGAAGAAAATCTTGCTATATCTCTGAAGAACAAATTTGAAGAATGTGGTAGGTTGGTTCATGAGAATGATATGTTGAGAACTGATTTAGTACAATCCCAGAGTAATGAACAAGAGCTTGAGAGACAAATGATAATTCTAAGAGATGATCTGAATATTACAAGTGAGTATAAAGAAAAAATCAAGATTAGTTCAGCACAGCTAGGTGAGTTATTGAAGAGACAAAGGCAGAATGGAGATTCCAGTGGACTTGGATTTGAACAAGGACAGAGTTCCGATACTGCAAATGAAGATCAAAACCATAAGGCACTGGTAAGGCGGTTTAATGCTTATAAATTTAATGGTAGATGCTTTGTTTGTAATAAATTTGGTCACATGGCTAGGCAATGTAGAAATAGAGCAATTCGGAACCCTGATTATGCTCTCAGGCAATGTTCTAAATGTAATATGATAAATGAATGTTAAATGTTATGCATGTGGAAAATCTGGACATATGGCTAATCAGTGCAAGTCTAGCAATTATACCGGTTTTACCAAAGTAATTCAAAAGAACAATATTACATGTTATGCATGTAATGAGGTTGGACATATTGCAAAATTTTGTAGAAGCAGAAATCCACTGGTTGGTAATGGAGGATCAAATGAGAAAGTGAAAGAAAAGGTTAATGAAATTCGGCAAGATCATACCCAGAGATGGGTCAGAAAGTTAGAAGATCAATCTGTGAATGGGAATGCTCTAGTTACTTAATCGACATAGGAGGTTTCTCCTGCATCGACTGGAAGCTCGACCGGTAACTAAGGCAGATGCCTTAGGGGTAGGTAAAATTCATGATGATACTACTTAAGCCCCGGGAAGAGGTTCTAGAAGATGTTCCAGACATTGAAGATGCTTATTTGGCATGGAGATATTTTATCAAGATCTGATATCTTCCACTGGAACTCATTGATGTCAATAAAAGATTAATTTTTCTTAGAGGATAAAAGGTTCAATTCACTTCATTTCTGATCACTTTGCATTCAAAGAAATTCAGATTGATTCAGAGGAAGTCTAAGGTGAATCAGTGTGATTGATATCATCTTGAGTGATTTCACGAGCAATTGGAAGAGGTCTTTAGGGTCTTTCATCAACAACAATTCATAAAAGAAGCAAGAGATTCAAACTGAGTTCAACCAGAAGAAGAGAGAGAAGTGGGAAGGAAAGGCAAGTAAATTTGTTGAAAAAGTTTCATAGAACATTAAAGCATTGATTGATGTTGTTCCGAAGAAAGGAAGGAAGAGGAAAGAACCAAAAATATTCATTGAGCCCATTGCAGTAGAATCTGCATCTGATGATGACACGCCCCTGGCATTCAAAAGGGTAATAAGGAAAAAAATTGAAGAAACTAAGGTAGAGGCTAAGAAACAACCAGTTAGGAAAGTTACTATCAAGGTATTGGCATAGAAGAAAGAACCAAAAGAAACACCTTTATCCCCTCCAATACTGGAAGAAGGAAGAAGAAGGATGACATTGATCTCGCCATTGAATCTGGTAATGTAACTATTATTCCACCAAAGACTTGTGCAGAATTAGTTGATGAAATTACTAAACATGGTATGTTAAAGAATGTATAGTTTTATTATGAACATTTAGATAATGATGAACAAAGAGAGGTAGAGGAAGCAGTTTTGTTATATTTGGATATTTATAAGAAAGCCCTGTTAGAAATTGAGGACCAAATACTGACACAGTTGTATGATGTGTTAGATGCTAGAAGACTATCAAAAATGCAAGATGACAAGCATATAAAGATTCAAGAGTTGTTATCTGTTTGTGTTTCTATTGCTCCAAAGGAGATGGATAAGACACTTCAAGTTGCAGATAGGAAAATCTTTAACAACAAGCATAGAATAATCAGTCTTATGTTAGGAAGGGTCAATAAGATAATCAAAGAGACCCACAAGGCATGGGTTAATTTAAGAGAATTGTGGGTTTTTATAACTCACCAGAATCTAAGACAGATACTGTAGACATCCCGATTGAAGGGAAGGGTAAAGGTATTATGGATACTTCAACCTTAATTTTGAAAAACATTAAGATAGTGGAAATTAAGCCCCCATTAGATACAAATGTACAAAAAAATGTTGACATACCGGAAAATACAGAGAGTGTAAAGGTTGATAATGAACAGGTTACTAATGTTGACGACAATAGTTCTCTGGATCAGATTGTACAGGATGAGGATACGGTTCCTAGGGAGGAACTGGCAGTTACTTGTTGGCTTGATGATGATTTTTGTAATGGATGACTTCATGTGTTGTCATTGATGGCACATGTATACACACACATATGTTCACATTGTCTTAGTCATCTTAGTTAAGACAAACTGGTATTACTCCTAAATCTTTGTATTGCAAAACCAGTATTATATGCATAGAGAAGTCCAATTCATTTTGAAGGTGTCTAACTGGTATATGTAGACAACTGGTATATGCAGGAATGGCATGAAACCAACTTGGAGATTCAGTAGAGATCATCAAAGAAGCAAATGCAGGACAATTAGTCTATGAGTTGGAAGAGGTTAACTCTTAACTGGTATCAGTGTTCCAACTAGTTTCACTGATTGTGAGATGAGTTATCACTAGTCATGATGATTTATCCCTAATCGAAAGATTTGGCAGAAATTTGTGATGTGTTATGTTAGATTGTCCAGATACAATGCACCTAGGAAATTGTGATAAAGTTCCTGAGCCGACATGAAATCGAATGTTTATATAATGACATTGTGATGAACTATTTTCATCATGCGAGATAGAAGTGTAAAGTTGTTGTGATTAACTGAAGGCATTGCAAAGTATGTCGGTGATGCAGTTATGAGTGAGTAGAAGAGGATCTATTCAAGAAAGTTGTGCTACTTCTAGATCACACCACCTATTGTTTTTTAATCACTACAATAGTCAAATCCCCTAACCGTGTAAGCTCTAATAAGATTATACTAGTTATATCAATATGCAAGTTATATTCTAGTTTATACTATCTTGTTCTATGTATTATCTATTTATATTATAAATCTGACTATCTTCTTTTGTATGGCAGGTGAGAGGAGCATTTATTAATTTTGATGTCCTTCTCACAAATGTCATTTGATGTGTATATGCAAGCTGGGTACAATCAAGAAATGCCTTGACTGGTCATGTCTTTTAGACATGACCAATCAAGACATTACTTGATCGTGCCCCTTTGCTAATCATAGTGATTACAAATGGTGTATGTTTAACAACCAATACCAATTGGTGTGTGCTTAAATTATCAACCGATACCAATCAGTGTATGCTTAACTTAACAGCCCGATACTAGTTAGTGTGTATTTCCCCTGCCACCCAATATTAATTGGTGCATACATAACTCAATATCAATCGGTGCAAGTTTATATTGCAACCCGATACCAATCGATGTTTGGTTTAATTCAATAATCATTTGTTTACTGTTAAATATGTTAACCGATTTAAATCAGAATGCATTGGTTAGCCCGATTTAATAATTGGTGAACACAAAGAAATATAACCGATATTAAATCAGGATTCTATGCTATAGGATGATTATCATTAGTTAAGCATTTGATCAAACTAAGTAAATTGATCATATACAAATGAAGAATGGTTATCAAATGAAAGATTAGAAGCTTGAAGTTTTTCATTATAATTTATCGATAGGATAAATGATTGAATGAGAGACTTCATTTATCTTGCATTCAATCATTTATCTTACTGAAGCTATCATGCATTAACACTCCCTCTTAGCTAGGTAAGATAAATGCAAAGAATATATCAAGCATCACAATTCAAATGATGGTTAGTATTCTTTACACAATCTGACTCTCTAAAAAAATCATCACCTAATCACATGATATGAAGTATCACCTAAACACGTGATACAAATGTTCATCACGTCAATCTTGTGATGACATGATATCACCTAAGCATGTGATATCAGTATTTCCTAAACACGTAATACTTAAGGATAATCATATGAGAAAGATTAAATTCTCATCTTATCCAAGTTGTGGTATGTGCACTAACACCTTATACAAATGTTTTACCACAACACAATCATGGCACATCCATGACACACAAGAGATCCAACATTATAACTGGTTTGGACATCATAAGATCGTCACCTTATAGTATCTACATACAACTGTTCATTATCTTGAGAGATCGTCACCTCTTAGATATGAACCCAGGGGATAAAATACAAAATGTCCTATCACGACAAAGAAGTTTACACATTAAACATCTTATTGATATGCAAATACAAATTTACAAAGAAAATTACCTTTCTATCATACCTAAACCTTTTTTGAAGTGATCAACCTTCACTCTAGAAAGAGGTTTGGTCAGAATATTTGCAGTTTGATCTCCTGTACAAACATATTCTAATTGGATCACATTCCTGTCTACCATATCTTGCACATAGTGGTATGGAATCTCAATATGCTTGAATCTGTTATGGAACACTGGATTTACTGAAAGTTTTATGCAGCTCTGATTGTCACGATGTATAACAGTGGGTTTCATAGGCTCTCCAAACAACCCCACAAGCAACTTCCTAAACCATATTGCTTCTTGGGCAGCCATAGAAGTTGCAATGTATTCAGCCTCGGTGGAGCTTTGAGCTACAAAAGAATGCTTCCTACTGATCCGAGATATCATAGCTGAACCTAGACTAAAGCAACACCCTGAAGTGCTTTTTTTGTCAGTCACACTTCTAGCCTAATCTAAATTTGTAAATCCATGTAGGTCTATATCAACTTTCTCATATTTGAGACCAAGGTTTAGGGTACCTTGTAGGTATCTCATAATGTGTTTTACTGCAACCAAGTGTATCTCCTTAGGTTCACACATAAATAGACTTAGAGCATTAACTGCATAACAGATATCTGGCCTTATATTTACCAAGTACATCAGGGATCCAATCATCTGTCTGTATTGAGTAGGGTTAGTGGGTTGTGACTCTGCTGCTGCTTTTTTAAGTTTATGTAAATTGGTTTCCATAGGAGAGGTCATAGGCCTACAGTTTAGCATTCCAAATCTCTTCAAAATTTCCAAGGTATACTTTCCTTGGTTTAGTATAATGTTGTTAGAATTCTGCCATACTTCCAATCCTAGGAAGTAATGAAGGAGTCCCAAGTCCTTCATATCAAATTCTTTGGATAGATCTTTCTTGCATTGATCTATAAGGTGATCATTTCCTATGATTAATAAGTCATCAACATATAAAATCAATATTAGCATATCACCTTTTATTTCTTTTGTAGTAGAGATTAGGATCTGCATCATTCTTAGAGAAGCCTAGTCCTAAGAGATAGGTGTCAATTCCTTCATACTAGGCCCTGGGAGCTTGTTTAAGCCCATAGATAGCTTTCTTGAGTCTACACACATGAGACTCAACATCATGGGTACGGACATGGGTCCACATACATCAGAATGAACTAGCTCTTAAATTTTACTTGTTTTCCTAGTACTATTTTGAAAGGCACCCTTAGTATTTTTACCTAGGGCACATCCTTTGCATGCCCTTGAATGATATTGCTTTAGCTTAGGTAGACTTGTGACTAGGTCTCCCATTGATGATAAAGCTCTAAAATTTAGGTGGCCTAGTCTTCTATGCCAGACTTCATTAGCATATGTAGTTTCATGGATTAGGGATAAGTTGGGCTCTATGCATAGCTCATACAAGTAGCCTTGTCTTTGACCAATAGTTTTATCTTTCTTGATGGATGAATTATTTGGCCAAGCCAACACTCTGTTGTCCATGAAGGACACTTTGTATCCATTATCCTCCAGTGCTGATATTGAGACTAGATTTCTCTTGATGCCTGGAACATATAGTACTCCTTTAAGTTGTAATGATACACCTAACTTTAGTTTGATGGTGCAGGTTCCAACTCCTTTGACTGGATGCGTGGAGTCATCTCCAATAGTTACTTCTTCATCATTCTCCTATTTCATGGAGTCTAGCACTTCTCTAAATCCTATAATGTGTCTGGATGAGCCACTGTCGATCACCCAGGAGTTAAATTTGTTTGATGCTTGGTTTGTGAGTGTTGAATAGAGTACATACTTCTCGGGGTCCTCTTCCCTTTTTTATTTTCCTATTTTGGCAAATGTGGCTTGTTGCTTAGCTCTTTCTGGACATTTGGCAACATTGTGCCCAAATTTGTCACATCTATAACATTGAATCTGAAAAAGGTCCTTCTTGAAGGTTTTCTTTCCCTGATGACCTTTCCTCTTTCTAAATTGTTTCTACTTTCTTTTCTTGTTTGAGTTTGTATTTAGAACTTGGAGATCTTCACCTATATTCTTTTTCTTGATCCCTTTCTTATTTTGCCTTGATTCCTCTTAAAGATAGTCGGCCTTTAGCCTATCGAATTTTGGAAATTCATCCCTTGCACTAATGCCTTGGATGAATGTTTCCCATATACTAGGCAACCCATCTAGAGCAATGAGTGTTAATTCTTTTCTTTGGATCTCATATCCAAGGGTTGCCAATTCTTTTCTTTGGATCTCATATCCAAGGGTTGCCAGTTCATCTCTTAGGGCTGATATTCACATAAAGTAGGCATTGACTGATTCTCCTTTGACCATGGCTATGTGATTTATATCTCTTTTTAAAGCGAAGGTTCTACTAGCATTAGATATCTCAAATGCATCTTCAAGTGCTTTCAACATGGTGTAGGTTGTTTCATGTTTCCTTATGATGGGCATAATATTATTTCTCACCCCATCAACTATGATTTTGATGGCCTTTTCATTTCCTTCTCTCTAAGTTGTTTTGTCAGGTTCAGTCTCAGGTTCTGCAGTTTCAGTTTTTACAAATGATTCAACTTTATTTTCTTTTAGAATCATTTGGATTATGAACTTCCATGCTGAGAAGTCATTAGCTCCTCCGAGTCTATCTTCAAATCTGATAGCGCTAGCCATTAGAAGAATTGTGATGTTGAATATATGTTTTGCTTTGAATTTTTCACAAAATTGAATAGCCTCAGGTTCGATTTAACTATAGCTCTGTTACCATGCAAATGATGTTCAATTTTCAATTCAATATGCAAGTTATATTCTATTTTATACTATCTTGCTCTATGTATTATCTATTTATATTATAAATCTGACTATGTTCTTTTTTATGGCAGGTGAGAGGAGCATTTATTGATTTCGATGTCCTTCTCACAAATGCCATTTGATATGTATATGCAAGCTGGGTAGGATCAAGCAATGCCTTGACCGGTCAAGACATTACTTGATCGTGCCCCTTTGCTAATCACAGTGATTACAAATGGTGTATGTTTAACAACCGATACCAATCAGTGTATGCTTAGCTTAAAAGCCCGATACCAATCGGTGTGTATTTCCCCTACCACCCGATATTAATCAGTGCATACATAACCCGATATCAATTAGTGCAAGTTTATATTGCCACTCGATACCAATCGGTGTTTGGTTTAATCCGATAATCATTTGTTTACTGTTAAATATGTTAACTGATTTAAATTGGAATGCATTGGTTAGCTTGATTTAATAATCGGTGAACACAAATAATATAACTGATATTAAATCGGGATTCTATGCTATAGGATGATTATTGTTAGTTACGCATTTAATCGAACTAAGTAAATTGATCATATACAAATGAAGAATGGTTATCAAATGAAGGATTAATAGCTTGAATTTTTTCATCATAATGTATCAATAGGATAAATGATTGAATGAGAGACTTCATTTATCTCCCATTCAATCATTTATCTTACTGAAGCTATCGTGCATTAAAACCTCTAACCAGGTGATCCATTAGTTTGGGTTTGAAATCCTTTACCGAGGTTACTCCTAACAGGGTACTACCTTTAACAAGGTATAGATCCTAATAGGGCTTTGGGACCTTTAACAGGATTCACTCCTAGCAAAAAACTTTTGTAGACCTTAACCGTTCAGTTACCTATTATTACAGATAGTTAACTTGTGAGTCCCATCTCACTGTGGTTTTTCCCAGTTGGGTTTTCCACGTATAAAAAATTGTGTTATGGTGGATGTTTTACTTGTTGTGGATTCTTTAATATCATTTTGTATTGGATGCATAGTATTTAGTAAGTTGGTTAACTGTCTTTACAAGTTTGTGTTTAAAGTGGTATTGTTTTTGTTGTCACTGATTCACCCCCCCTCTCAGTGCTTTATAAGTCTATCAATTGGTATCAGAGCCAAACTTCCTTAAGGCTTAATCACTTGAAATGAAACCCTAAATCCACCATGGGGGATATGAGTTATTTAGAAATGGATAGAGTGCTTGATGCAACCAAGGAAGAGCTTGAAACCCTAAGGATCAAATTTACAGCTTCAAAAGTCAAAAGGAGAGAGCTGACTAAGCAAATATTGGAGATATCTGATAATAGTTCTTAAGATGAGGCCACATTGATGCATTGGCTGAAGAAGTTGAAAAATTGAATGGTGAAAAGCTAAATCTGAGAAGAGAGCTAGAATCTGTAACAATTCGTATGAGCCAAGAGCTTGAAGCAATAAGGGCAGCTGAAGACCTAATCAAAGAGAGAGATCATGAGATTACTAAGATCAAACAAGAGAATGCAACTTTGCATGAGCATTAGCATGAGGAGAAGGAAGAGAAGGAAACTTTGCAACTAGATCTTGAAATGGAAACATCTCTAAGAGAGACTCTGACAAAACATAATGAAGATCTTACTAGAGAGCTCACTGAGGCTAATGGGAAGCTTGAAAAGTTCAATAAGAGTTCTTCTATGCTAGATGAGAAAATCCAAACTGAGAGGATCAAAGGTGACACATCTGGACTAGGTTTCAATACATCTGAGAAAGGAGAATCTTCCGGTACCAAGAGCAACATGCATAAAGGTAAAACTGCTCCTAAGGCTAACAAGCCTACCGGTAAGAAAGCTTTCAAACCTGTTTTCTTTATTTGTCATAAACCTAGACACATTGCTAATGTGTGTAGAAGCAGACCTAATGAGAATACAGGCTATAATGCAAATGCTAGGTATGTGCCTAGAAGATTTGAAGGTCATTGTTTTACATGCAATATGTATGGACATAGATCAATTGAATGCTGATATGGAGCAAACAATCCGAAACCTCACATGAATCCAAGACCTAATGGTAACTGGAGTAGAAACTATGAAAAATAGGGAAAAATGAACGGGTAAAAACCCTATGTCAACCAGTTTAGTCCATATGAAATGGAAAAGGTAACAAATGTGATTTGTACCATTTGCAATAATTATGGTCATGTGGCTATGAACTATAGAAGAAGAACTAGAAGAGGTAATGCAGGACCTTGGAGATCATCTCAGATGACTTTTTATCATTGTCACAAACCAGGACACATGACAAAGTTTTGTAGAACCAAGAAGAACAAACTGATCAACCACTCTGAAGATTAGAAAGGTAAGCAGAAGGTCAATGTTGAGGAAACTAGAGAGGAGATAAACAAAATCTGGAAGAAGAGTGAGGACAAGCCTGCAGAAGAATCTATACCTTCACCTAGTGTAGAGAATCTCGCACCAAAGAACTCAGCCCTTTCAAATAGGCCTAAGGGGGGCATAATGGTAAATCTACTTCCAGACCCCTTGAAAAATGTGTGGTAAAAGGGTTTTGCATTTTGAGTTATTTTGTGAGAATTCTTGATATCATTTTCTATCGGTTTTCAAAAAGACTATCGATATAAGTGAGTTTTGTTAAGCGGTATATTAGGGTTTGTTACCCTATCGGTTGAGTAATTAATGCAGAGGGTAATTTTATAAAAGCAAGTTTCACTATGTTATTTTTACCCTAATTGCACTCAAATGAGATTTTTTGAGCACCTGCAGAACGAAAAAAGAGAATTGCTAGTTGATTGTGAGCGGATTTGTGTTGCGGATCGAAAGATTGAATTGGATTCAAAGATCAGAGAAGGTGAAATGGATGTACATTCAAGAGATCAACCGAAAACCTTGCTAGCATGAAGGGATTAAGGTATTCTTTTGTTAATATCTCTCAAATCAAGTTTATCCAAAATGGGATCATTGTCTAAGCAAGAAAAGAGACTTATGATTACTACTAAACCTATGGAGTCTATGGAATCTGATAAAATAGTATCATACAATGCATTGTCTCAAGTTCCTGATTGTGTTATGATCAAAGGTGATTTATCCAATTATATTGACTATAAAATTGAGGATTTAGGATCACTGTCAATTTATTCTCAACTCAAATCTTTGTGTGATAAAAGCGGGAAAATCAAACCTGAGTTCATTAGGGTTTATGAAAAGGGTTTTCACAATGTGGCATATTTTCTTGAAGATATTGAAGAAGAGCATGGTAGGATAAATATTAGTCATGTGCATGGAGAGAATATGTATCTTGATAGGTCGCATACAATCAGGAAGGAAACAATTCATGCAGTGATTGGTTTTTGGCAAACCGATGAAGTTCCAAAGCTGACGAAAATTTCAAAAGAGATTGTGATTGTACTAACTCATACCACCTTTGATGGTCATGCGTTTTCAATCAACAACATTAAAGACCCAACAGTTAGACTTGCAACTATGGTCATTGGTTATAGGATATTTTATTCCAGCAGGATGAACAGTGTGCTATCTATTGTTGTGCATGCAGCTTACAGGATGATTGCTGAGAATGCATATTATGACTTATACGAGGCTATAAGGAGCCAATTGATGTTGAACCTACAATCAATTAAGAAAGACAATAGTCAAAGGTTCAAATATGGTCAACTGTTGATTGGTCTATTCTTCTATTTTTTAGAATTTCCTACTGGGAATTGGTGACATTCAATGGTCGAAGGATATAGTGGTAACAACTCAAATCAAGAACAACATTAAGCTTGTAAAGAACACATTTCCTATTTCTATGAACAAATATTTTAATGAGTTCCAAAATAATATGAGCATGAGGTTAAGGCTACCTGAAGATGTGGTGAAACACTTTACAAAAGACATATGTTTCACAGTCACCACAGACTTTTGTGTTATGGAGGTCATGGAACCCAGGGAAGATGGGATTGTTGGTATTATGGATGAATTGATTATGTGTTGCATTGATGTCAACACTAGTTGTTATGGTTGGTTATCGATAGATAGGTTTTGGTTACCGACAGATAGGTTTTGGTTACCAGCAGACACGTTTTGGTTACCGGTAGAAGATCTAGTGTTACCAGTAGAAGAGACTATTTATTGGATACTTCTAGCATGTTTGGATCTATGGAGTATGTTTGATTTTATGTGTTACATTCTTCTAGAGAATGTTTTGGTCAGTTGGTATTGACTTGGTAATCAGATGCTATCACACACTCTTGTAAACCCTTATCGACATTGGTTTAAGGTTTAACGGGTGGAGCTTTCACTAAAGATTCTTGATAGGATGCATAAGTGGTGTTGGTGCGACTTCTAGATCAATTTCAGGATGCTAAAGATGTTCTTTGATCATGCTTCAATTTCTTGAAGACACTGATTTAGCATGGTGGACCTAGAATAGGTTCGATGCCTATCTAGGTTATGGACCGGTATCATGTTAGCGTGTTCTCTACACGTTATCGGGATGATTTATGGATTGGTTATTGTTGTTTTGGTCTTAAGCTGATATGGCATATCATTGTAATATATATTTATGTAATGATCTTGTTGTAATATCTTTTAGGTGGCCAACCTAATTGGTTTAGACCTTAGGGTTGGTATAAAAAGATGTAAGATCTCATTGTAGATCATGCGGAATAAGTGTCATGGTCTTGAAATGCAATATCATATGCGAAGGAGATTTGGTCGATCATAGGTGATCGAATTGGGATTAAGGAAGAGGTTAAAGGCCTCCAGTATTGAGCTTAATTGGGACTGTAATTAGGCATGGTAGATGCTATCTCTGGTAGTTCATTACTTAGGATTGTTGTCCATTTATCTTGAGGTGGTTAAAAACCTCTTTGTAGTCAATGATACTCTTTTTTAATGAGCAGTGCCCTCTAGGTAGTGTTCCTTCCTGCATGTGTAGGCCCCTCATTGTATCACATACTTTCTGCAGAAGTATCATTTGACTGTGGGTAGGCTTCCCACCATGGTTTTTCCCATTCCAGGTTTTCCACGTACAAATCATGGTGTTATGTGGTTTAGTTTCTTTGCATTGATTATCTATTTAATTATTAAGTTGTATTGTTTACTAGCATCTATTCCTACCAGCGTTTGTTTCTGCTTTACCAATACTTAATCTAGTTAAAGGTTATTAAGTCGATTAATTGATATAGTTTGCTAACAACTGATTCGCCCCCCATCTCAGTTGTTCACTGATTATCCTAACAATTGGTATCAGATCTTTGGTCCTCTTTTGTAGAAGCTTAACCTCTTGAGGTAGATCCTATGGCAGCTAACACTTCAAATCCACTGGCAACTATTTTCAGAAGAGAAATCCCTAAGCTTGATGGAACAAATTATGGGATATGGGACATTCTAATGGAGACTCATCTTAGATGTCTTGGAAAGGATATTTGGGAGATCACTAAGAAAGGTTACACACCTTATGATATGGCATTCAACAATCCTACTCCTACAGACTTGGATAAGAATATTGAAAATGACTGCAGAGCTAGAGAAGGCCTCTTGTGTACACTTACTGATCTACAAATCATGGGATTGACTGATAGATCATCAACAAAGGTTATGTGGGATAAATTGCAAACTCTGAATGAAGGTGATCCTACTGTCAAAATTTCTAAACTTGATAGTTACTGGGTAAGATATGAAAACTTGAAGATGGAAGATAATGAAAGAATTGATGTGTTTATTAAAAGAGTAAATGAGATTGTTATGGGAATTCAATGTTGTGGAGGATTTATGAGTGAAGATAAAATATTTTCCAAAGTTTTGGGAGCCCTTCCACCAACTTACAAGATGAAGGTAATTGCAATTAATGAGTTGAGAACAATGGTAAACACTTCAGTTAACAGAGACATTTTTATTGGGAAATTATCTGCTTTTGAGCTTGAAGAATTTGGATCTTTTGGAGCTGCAAAATCTGAACCTGCTTTTCATGCATCATCATCTACCAACAAAAGTGATTGGAAAGCCTTATATGCAAATGAATTGGAAGATATGAGGAAAGAAGATGAAGAATTTGAGCAACTTGAAGCCTTATTTGCTAGAAGAGTACCTAAAGGACCAACGAGAAGTAAGTATGAAGGAAAAGCAGCTTTTAAATGTTTTGCATGTAATAAGATTGGTCATTTTGCATCTAGATGTCCTGAAAGGAATGCAAGATTTAAGGAAAGAGTTAAGAAATCATTTAAGCCTAACCAGAATAGATATAGATTCAAGAAAAGTAAACAATGCTACATAGCAGATGAGGAAGGAGTAAGTGATGACTCAGGGGATGAACCGACAGAAGACTCTGCTAATGGATTCAACAATGGAAAGGAATGGGTGTTCTATGCTTTAAAAGAAGATGAACCAAAACCGGCTATCATGAATGAAGAAAAGGCCCTGGTAGAAAAAGTAGAAGATAAGGATGAATGGGTTATTGATAGTGGATGCTCACATCATATGACTGGAGATTTAAAAAAATTATGTCCTTGCAAGAATACAATGGCGGTCAAGTCAGATTTGGAGATGAAAAAGCATGTATGATCAAAGGTAGAGGTATTATTTCTTTGGATGAAAAGCATAATACTGATAATGTCTATTATGTATAAGGTTTAAAGAATAATCTTTTGAGTGTTGGTCAATTGGTGGACAAGGGTTTCCAACTTCATTTTAAAGATAGAAAATGCAAAATCATTAACAAGATTGGTTTGGAGATTGCAAACGGTATTCAGACTAGAGGTAACGTCTTTCACTTGAACACTGGTAATAAGACATGTTTGATTGCTCATATTGATGAGAGTTGGTTATGGTATAAGAGGTTGTGTCATGTTAATTTTGATTTTATTGTTAAGATCATTTCAACTAAGTAAGTTAGAGATATACTTAAGATTAAGAAGCCTCATAATCTAGTATGTAAGGAATGTCAATTGGGAAAGAAAGTTAGAACTTCTTTTAAGAGCATACATGATAAATCTAATGATGTACTTGATTTGATTCACACTGACTTATGTGGTCCTACAAGGACTAGAATCTTTCAAGGTGATAAGTATTTCATGTTGATTATTGATGACTATTCTAGGATGATGTCGGTGACTTTTCTTAGGGAGAAGCATGAAGCCTTTAAGAAATTCAAGATGTTTAAAGCAAAGGTTGAAACAGAAACTGGATTGAAAATCAAATGTCTAAGATCAAATCAAAGCAGTGAGTTCACTTCTCATGCATTTAACCATTATTATGAGACAAATGGAATTAGGAGACAATTATCTGCACCTCAAACTCCTCAGCAGAATGGAGTAGTGGAAAGAAAGAACATAACCATTTTGGATGCAGCAAGATCTATGATGATGGAAGCCAAATTACCTCACATCTACTAGAGAGAAGCAGTGACTACAACAATCTACACATTCAACAAAGTTCACATCAAAGGTGAAACCGGTAAGACCCCTTATGAATTATGGTTTGGACATACACCTATTGTTAAATATTTCATAATTTTTGGAAGTAAATGCTATATCAAAATAGATGATTCAATTGGTAAGTTTGATCCTACATGTGATGAAGGGATATTTCTTGGTTATTAAATTCAAAGCAAAGCATATAGATGTTATAACAAAAGATTGCAAAAAATTGTGGAGAACGCTAATGTGAAAGTGGATGAGAAATATAGAAATCAATCTATATCATATGACAGTGAACCAATAGTGGAAATGATCATAACTGAACCAACAATGCCTCAACCGGTATAGGAAACTAAGACAGTTACACTGGTATAATAAGAAAACTCAACTGTGATTGATAATTAGAGCAATGAACCTGAAGTTCAGAAAACACCAAGGTATGTAAGGTTAAATCATTCTGAAGATCAAATCATTAGAGATAGGAACAAGGGAGTTATGACAAGAAGAAGACTAGCAAATGAAGAGGTATGTCTTATTTCTCTAATTGAAGCTTGCAAGGATAAACATTGGTTAAAGGCTATGGAAGATGAATTAGATTAGATAGAGAAGAATGAGACTTGGACTTTAGTTACCCAACATAAAATAAGAATGTTTTTGGAACTAAATGGGTTTTTAGGAATAAATTGAATGAGGATGGTCAAGTTGTAAGAAACAAGGCTAGATTGGTTTGTAAAGGATATTCTCAAATGGAAGGAATTGATTATGGTGAGACATTTGCACCTGTAGTCAGAATTGAAGTTGTTAGACTATTTATTGCCTATGCAGCTTATAAGAACTATGAGATTTATCAAATGGATGTTAAATGTGAATTTTTGAATGGTGAACTTGAGGATGAAGTATACATTGAGAAGCCTGATGGATTTTCACTGACAGATGATAAAGATATGGTTTGCAAATTGAAGATAGTTTTATATGGATTGAAACAAACTCCTAGAGCTTGGTATGCAAGGTTGGATAAATATCTTTTGAAGCTTGGTTTTACTAAAGGAAGTGCTGATAGTAATTTATATTATAAGATCACTCATGATGATATTATGATTATTGAGGTATTTGTTGATGATATCACTTTTGGAGGAAAAGATAAATTGTGCATGGAATTTTCTAATAATATGAAAAATGAATTTGAAATGTCCATAATTGGTGAGATGAAATTTTTATTAGGTTTGCAGATTACTCAAACTGACAAAGGAAATTTTATCTGTCAAACTAAGTATCTGAGGGAATTGTTGAAGAAGTTTTCTATGGATAATTCCAAACCAGTAAGTAATCTTATGGTGACAACTGAGAAATTATCTATCAAGGATACTTCTACACTGGTAAATCCGACAAGGTATAAGTGATTGGTGGTCTGTTATATTTAACTCAAACTAGACCGGATATTATGAATGCAATAAGTATTGTTTCAAGATATCAAAGTAATCCTAAAGAAAATCATGAATGTGCAGTAAAGAGGATATTCTGATATTTGCAAGGAACAATAGAATATGGCTTATGGTATTCTAGAAATGATGATTTCACTTGATGTGCATATACAGATTCAGATTGGGCAGGAGATACTAATGACAAGAAGAGCACTTCTGGTGGAGCTTTCCTTCTTGGAAAGAAATTGGTTTCATGGATCAGCAAAAAACAATCATCATTTCTTTATCTACTAAAAAAGATGAATATGTTGCAGTAGCAACTAATTGTACTCAAGTCTTGTGGATGAAGCAAATGTTGAAGGATATCAGGGTAAAATGTAGTGAACCGGTAGTAATCTACTGTGATAACTCTGCAGCTATTGACATGTCTAAGAATCTGGTATTTCACTCTAAGACTAAGCATATAATATCAATAAAGTATAACTTTCTGAAGGGCAAGGTAGAAGGAAAGGAAGTAAAATTGGTTTATGTGAACACTAAAGAACAGATTGTAGATATATTCACTAAACCACTATCTAAGGAAGTCAAATTAGTTTATGTGAACACTAAAGAACAAATTGCAAATATATGCCAACAAAAATGAGGGGTGGGCTCTTCCGCTCCTTTTCTTTCCTCTGAGCATCAAGAATAAATGCCCATGCCTCATTGCCAAATACTTGGAAAAAAGAAACATCAGGCTTGTCATGAGACCAAGCATCCTTAGGAGTCATATGTCAAATCGCCTTGTGAGGCATCCGATTTTGAATGTAGTTGGCACAATTGATTGCCTCAGCCCAAAAAGTCGAATCCATGGACCTGGACTGAATCATACAATTTGCCATCTCTCGTAAAGTTCTGTTCTTTCGCTCAGTGACACCATTCTCCTGAGGGGTGTAGGGAATAGTAAATTGATGCTATAAACCATGCTCAGTGCAAAAATCTCTGAAAGCTTGATTCACAAACTCCCCCCATTATCTGTATGTATCAGCCGAATAGAACAACCAGACTTCTTCTCAACAAATGTCTTGAAGATTCGAAATGAATCAAAGACATCAGACTTGTACTTAAGAAAGTACACCCATGTGGGTTTGGAGAAGTCATCAATAAAAGTGAGTACATACTTGGCCCTAGAAAAAGGAGTAGGGAATGACATGAGGTCACTGTGAATCAACTCCAAAGGTGCCAAAGCACGAGGGGCTCTTCCCTTCAAAATGGGGTCCCTGTGATGCTTGTCAAGCACACAACCATGACAAACACCATCAGTATAGGAAATATGTGGGAGCCTAAGAACAAGTGCTTGTGTATTCATCTACTGAAGATATCTATAATTGACATGGCCCAAGCGCTCATGCCAAAGCTTACTCACTAAATCTACATGTGCTATAAGAGATGAACCTGCACCCGTAGAGGGCTCAAATCCATCAAATCTATAAAGACGAGATGGAGTATCAACACTCCTAGTAGCCACAACTAAATTAGAGTCATGGAGGTCCTAAATAACCACATCATGTGGTGAGAACTTAATTATCTTATAAAAGCCAGAATGGAAAATCTCATAAATGGATAGGAGGTTCGTCGAGATGTCAGGAACATCCAGAACATCCTGCAGAGTACCTCCATCCAAAGAGACAGAACCTATACCCAAGATTGAAAGTTGAACTGAGTCGCCCACTGCAATCTATGAAGTACCACAAGAGGCAAAAGAAGTAACCAACTGCTGAGTGTGATTCATATGGTGAGAAGCACCATAATCTAAAATCCAAGTGGTCCCATAAGTCAAATCTCGAGCAGTGAGAGCATGACCTTTTCCTATGGAAGGAGAAGATGCATGAGGTGAGGAGATTTGATGCTACTGCATGGATTCCTCTAAAGCCTCTAAGTGTTTCCAACACTTGGAAATTGGATGTCCTTCCTTGCCACAAAAACTACAATTATCTTCTGATTTCTTCTTAGTCTTGGAGGAAGACTCACCATATTGTGAAGATTTCCCATGTTTCATAGGAAATGGTGCTTTAGAATCAGACTTAGGAGGTGGCTTGGAGGAATGATCACCACCTATAGAATTCTTCTTTGGCTTGGATGTTTTATTTGGCTTCTCCTTAGATGACTGAGCAACCAAAGCTTTGTTCTTGGACCCTGAGAGCATGTCCAGCTAAGAAAGGTGAGACTTCTCACAAGACAAATGCTCACAAAACACATCAAAGGTAGGCATGGTGAAACGAGCACCCAAGCCATCCATGGTGGAGTAGAAAGTAGAGGCAAAGAACTGAAAAGGACCCCGAATCTTCGAAAGGATCAAGTGAATGTACTTTGTGTCTTTCTTGATCTTTCCAAACCCCTGAAGAACAGATATGGTAGTCTTGAATTTGTTCAAAAAATCCTCAATGGTGGGAAAGGAATCAGGGGACAAGGAAACCAACTCTGCCTCAATCTGTAATGCCTGGATCTCATTAACTCTCCCAAAGAGAGTCTCAAACTTCAACCACATATCTCAAGGAGTGAGCAAAGAATCAATGTGAAACATAAGACTGTCGGAAACATGTAATGAGAGCAAACCCATGGCCTCATCCATCTTGTTTCTGTGCTGAAGAATCTCATAAGGATGCTGCAATAGAGGCCAAACCTCATCCAAACAAGACCACAACCCTCATGCCTTGAGAAGCCTCATGATGCAAGGCTTCTAGGTGTGATATTTGTGTGATTTCAACAACTCAATTGAAGAATCTGCCATGAAACCCTGCACATGTACCTGCTTGTGTTTTTTTAAATTATGTGTTCTTTCAGAATAGACAAGATCCAGAAGGGTTTTTTTTTGAGAGAGTTTTGGTTTTCTATATTTCTGATATAAATGATAGAAAGCGATAAAAAAACACCCCCCCCACAAGAAATAAACCCAAACCCTAGTACATACTGGTGAGAAGGAAGTAGTGCATAAGCAAAAAAACTTCAAACTAAAATCGCATGTACTTAATGAAAAATCTGAGAAACAAGATCACATATCTGAATAGAGCATGCTGAGAGCTTTCCAACACCTATTCATTTTCGAAAAAAGGAGTTTGTTTGCCCATTCGATGACCCCGAAAGTGCAGAAAAGAGACCCCACTTTGACTAGAAAAAAGTAGAGTCAAGCAGAAAAATTAGAAAAAAATTCCAATACCAAGAGGTCTAGCTTGGAACTAGCTTTCTGATGCGTATTCGTTTTCAAAAAAATGAGTCTGTATGCTCAAGTTATGAAGAAAAAACCAACCCCCCCTAAAAAGGCAAGAGGTAGGTGGTCTGGTGGCAGGGTCGGGTGGAGGTGGCTTGTGGGCGGAGCAGGGCGGCGGCCAGGCTATGGTGGCAGCCAGGAGGCACTATGGCGGCTGGAGGCCAGCGGTGAAGCTATCGATAGGTGGAGGAGCTATTGGCAACGACGGTGCCTGCGGCAGGCCAGGGGCACATGCACCCTACATATTGTGGGGTAAACCCATAAAATTAAATTTTTTGATGTTTGAAAACCTTTTTTTTTCCAAAAAACTTTGAATATTGAGTTTTTTTATTTTTTTTTAATTTTTTTCAAAAAATCAAATTTCGGTCTGCATGCCTTAAAAAGGCAAAAAATAAAAAATAAAAAAATTTCTTGAACTGCATGCCAGGGTCGTATGGCCTAGTAAAGAACAAAAATTACCCCCAGAGGCTCAAGAGTCAAAAATGGTCAAGTTTTATATGACCATAGGGTTTTTTGGGCCTTCTGAGCACGATGGTGAGGCCCGTTTAGGCCCAAAGTGCTAAAAAAAAAAAGGGCCTATCCCTAGGTGCACAAAAAACTTCTAAAAAACCCCAGATCTACTTCCAATGTAAAAATACTCAAAACAAGAACAAGTAGCTGCAGATTTGAAGCTCTGATACCATGTGAGAGTTGAGAAATACAACACCACAGGAGCCCAAATGATCTCTGCAAGCTAAATAAACCTATTACAAGGAGAAGCAAGGAAGCAACAAAGAAAAACAAATACACAGGAAATGCTCAAAAAGATGAGAGCTTTATATTCACAAAAAATGTGTAATAGAATAATGATGCAAAAGAAAAGATTCAACCTCTAATAGGTCAAGAAACCCTAAAAGGTAAAACCCTAGGGTTGCACATAATAATTAATAAAAGAATTAATTATTATGCACCTAATGTTAGCTTAAGTGTAAAAGAGAAAAAGGGGAACTTAATTAATTAAACAAATGTCGTTTAATTAATCAAGTAAAGACCTGATTACTCTAACATCTATGCCTCTGACAAAGACTTGATTGATGCAGTTTGTCATCAGTCTAGCATCCATTATCAGAGATACTATTCATTCCAGCACTGATGAGTAGTGCTACTACTCAGGGGGAGTAGTCATCTTTGGGATTCAAAGGTTTACATTCTTGCTTTGATATTTGTGTTAGATTTATGGTATTGATGTCAAAGGGGGAGAGATAGTGATGTGAAACAAAAATTTAGAACTTTTCAAAGATATTATTCACAGGGGGAGAGTTATTGATATTCAGGATATTGTTGGTTATCTTCCACAGGGGGAAACTTGTTTGGCATTTCTTGGTACTTAGATATTTTTCACATCTAGTGTTGCCATCAATGCCAAAGGGGGAGATTGTTGACATTGTGGATGAATTGATTATGTGTTGTATTGATGTTTTGTCATTAATGTCAACACTAGTTGTTATGGTTAATTACTGGCAGACAGGTTTTGGTTACCAGTAGAAGATCTAATGTTACCAACAGAAGAGACTATCTGTTGGACACTTCCAACATGTTTGGATCTATGGAGTATGTTTGATTTTATGTGTTACATGATTCTGGAGCATGTTTTGGTTAGTTGGTATTTACTTGGTAATCGGATGCTATCACACACTCTTGTAAGCCCTTACCGGCATTGGTTTAAGGTTTAACCGACAAAGCTTTCACTGAGGAATCTTGATAGGATGCATAGGTGGTGTTGGTGCGGATTCTAGATGGGTTTCAGGATGCTGAAGATGTTCTTTTATCGTGCTTCAACTTCTTGAAGACATTACTTTGGCATGGTGGACCTAGAATAGGTTCAATGCCTATATAGGTTATGGACCGGTATCATGTTAACGTGTTCTCTACACGTTATCAGGATGATTTATGGATTGGTTATTGTTGTTTTGGTCTTAAGATGACATGGCATATCATTGTAATATGGATTTATGTAATGATCTTATTGTAATATCTTTTAGGTGGCCAACCTAATTGGTTTAGGCCTTAGGGTTGGTATAAAAAGATGTAAGATCTCATTGTAGATCATGGATAATAAGTGTTGTGGTCTTGAAATGCAATATCGTATGCGAAGGAGATTTGGTCGATCATAGGTGATCGAATTGGGATTAAGGAAGAGGTTAAAGGCCTCTAGTATTGAGCTTAATTGGGACTGTAATCAGGCATGGTAGATGCTATCTCTAGCAGTTCATTACTCTGGATTGTTGTCCATTTATCTTGAGGTGGTTATAACCTCTTTGTAGTCAATGATACTCTTTTTTAATGAGCAGTGCGCTCTAGGCAGTGTGCCTTCCTGCATGTGCAAGCCCCTCATTGTATCACATACTTTTTGCAGAAGTATCATCTAACTATGGGTAGGCTTCCCACCATGGTTTTTCCCATTCTGTGTTTTCCACGTACAAATCATGGTTCTATGTGGTTTTGTTGCTTTGCATTGATTATCTATTTAATTATTAAGTTGTATTGTTTACCGGTATCTGTTCCTACCGGCATCTGTTTCTTCTTTACATGTACTTAATCTGGTTAAAGGTTACTAAGTGGATTAATTTATATAATCTATTAACAACTGATTCACCCCCCCCCCTCTCAGTTGTTCACCGGTTATCCTAACAAAGATGGATGAAATGAGTTATGAAGTCAACTATGACTTATTAATCAGATATGCCAACAACCTTTTGGCATCTCCCAAGAATAAGAAGAAGAAAAGACTAGGAACTTACTATGAAATAAATGCACCTTCTCAACCCAGTAGTGCCAAAGAGAAGAAGAAGAAAGTTGAGCAAGTACCTTCAGTGACTATCGGTACAAGGGTGACAAGAAGTGTTCAAGTAAAAAAGGAACCGACACCCAAAGTATATGCTAAGAAGAAAACTACAATGAAGAAGAGAGGTAGGCAACTCATTCTTCAAACAGAATCTGAGGATACTGACACTAAAGAGGAACCAAAGAAAATTAAAGCAACTGGTAAGATAGCCAAACCAGTAGGAGACACTTAAAAGCAAAGTATTCAAATTAATGCTTTATCTTACAAACCTATGACTGATTTTGAGAGAATTGTAAAAACATTAGGGATGAATAGGTTTGATAATGTAAAAGAATTTTTTGATTCATTTGATGATTATTAGAAGCAACAAATTGTTCAAGAGGTAATCAACCACTTGTGTCAATACAATCGTTTGCCTCAGGATATTGAAAAGGATATTTCTAATTCTTTGTATTCTATTTTTGCAAATAAGTGGAAAATGGTTGTAGAACAAGATCAAGAAATTATTGATAGAATTTTCATTCAATATTTTCCTGAATTACCTAAAGATGAATTATTAGAATTGCTTGACAATTTCAAAGGATAGTTTCATTCTAAGGCAAGAATATTGAAGTTATTGAGTGGAAAGGTTCAATCTGTTGAAGTTGAAACTCATCAGTTAGCTAGAAATATTCAAAGGATGCATGAGCAGATGAAGCAACATAAAGATGACCAAATAGAGACTGGAGATTAACCGGAGCTAGATGAAGAAGAGATTGTTACATCGGATATTGTCTATCCTATTAAGCATAAGGGTGACACTACTTCTTTACTGGTTATCTTTGTAGATGATACTGATGAAATCTAGGACACTATTGATACAACTGGTAATACCATTGAATGAGTTATGAAACCTTTACAACAACCGGACATTACTATTACACAGGAAGCAGCTGAAGCACTGGTCATTGAACCTGGTGTGGATATTCAATCACCACCAGAAAAAGAACACCAAGTGGAAAATCAATTGCCACCGGTTACAATAGACACATAGGAGAAACCTGAGAAAGAGGTTGAAGTGAAGGAAACTGAACAAAAAAAGGAGGAAGTGAAAGAGAAAATTGAGGAGAAGATAGCAAATGAAAAGGAAAACGAAAAAGTAAAGCAACAAACTGATGATTAGGATGACTCAATAGGCATAAAAGGGCCTATAGATGTCGATAATATGAGTGCAATTGAACTCATGGAGATCGCTACTGTGATGCAATCTAGAGCTCAAAAAAAAAGATTGAGAGAGCAGAGGAAAGAAGCAAAAACAATTCAAATTGTCGTTAAGATTCTATCAAGTCTTCTACGAGAGACTGACACTGGGAATTTGTCAACTCCTATCAGTAAGCTTGGCCAGTTGGTTGCTGATGCTTCTGACCAATTGAAGTCTCTTGAAGAAGCTACTCAGACTTTAACTAAGAAGAATTATAGAAAGAAGAGAGGAGAACAAATGATGAAAGATATTGATACAGGGAAGATTGGTTTATCTCTGAATAAAGATATTTTGAAGACTGCTATTGAAACTGGAGGAAGGATACTGGCCTATAAATCTAACAATTTATTTTTCTATCCTAGTTTGAAGAATAGGCGAGAAGAGATAGAACAAGAACTGGAAAGGATATGTACTACTTACATACCTTTACAAGATTCAACCTTAGCATTTGGAAAATCAGTTGATGATTTGCAACATCAGTTAGATATTTATGATTGTGAATAGGATAAGAGACTCTGATCCTTGAAAGAGCTCAAGAACCAGTTGAGACCTAAAGTGGACATCCTATGAAGGGCATACAAGGATGCATAGGCGGTTTTGGCAACTCCAGAGATGAGCACAATTGATGAAATGGAAGAATTCGCTCTACAAGTTATAACAACCATTGCGATCACTGAAACATTGTTGGAAACATGGGATAATTATTTTACTCAGATGAAGATCATTTTCAGTGATATTTTCTTGAAAATTGCAATGAAGACTCCTTGAAAAAATCTTATATTTTTGTATATGTAGTTTTTGATGCCAACTTTGACATAATATATATGTATTTTAGTTTTCAATTTGGCATTGTTGTGAACAGGTTACTAATGTTGACGACAACAGTCCTCTGGATCAGATTGTACAGGATGAGGATACGGTTCCTAGGGAGGAACTAGCAGTTACTTGTTGGCTTGATGATGATTTTTGTAATGGATGACTTCATGTGTTGTCATTGATGGCACATGTATACACACACATGTTCACATTGTCTTAGTCTTCTTAGTTAAAGCAAACCAATATTACTCCTAAGTCTTTGTATTGCAAAACTAGTATTACATGCATAGAGAAGTCCAATCAGTTTTGAAGGTGTCTAACCGGTATATGTAGACAACCGGTATATGCAGGAATGGCATGACACCAGCTTGGAGATTCAAATGGAGATCATCAAAGAAGCAAATGGAGGACAATCGGTCTATGAGTTGGAAGAGGTTAACTCTTAACCGGTATTGGTGTTCCAACTAGTTTCACTAATTGTGTGATGAGTTATCACCAGTCATGATGAGTTATCTGTAACTAACAGATTTGGCAACAATTTGTGATGTGTTATGTTAGATTGTCTAGATACACTGTAGCTAGTAAATTATGCTAAAGTTCTTGAGCCAACATGAAATCTAATGTCTATATAATGACTTTATGATTATCTATTTCCATCATGCGAGATAGAAGTGTTAAGTTGTTTTGATTTACTGAAGGCATTGCAGAGTATGCTGGTGATGCAGTTCTGAGTGAGAAGAAGATGATATATTCAAGCAAGTTGTGCTACTTCTAGATCACACTACATGTTATTTTCTAATCGCTACAATAGTCAAATCCCTTAATTGGGTAAGCTCTAATAAGATTCATTGTACAAACCCTCTAACCAGGTGATCCATTAGTTTGGGTTTGAAATCCTCTACCGAGGTTACTCCTAATAGGCTATAGCTCCTAACAGGGCTTTGGGATCTTTAACAGGATTCGCTCCTAACAGAGCACTTTTGTAGATCTTAACCGGTCTGTTATCTATTACTGCAGATAGTTAACTTGTGAGTCCCATCTCACCGTGGTTTTTCTGAGTTGGGTTTTCCACGTATAAAAACTTGTGTTATGGTGGATGTTTTACTTGTTGTGGATGCTTTAATATCATTTTGGATTGCATGCATAGTATTTAGTAAGTTGGTTAACTGTCTTTACCGATTTGTGTTTAAAGTTGTATTGTTTTTGTTGCCACTAATTCACCCCCCCTCTCAGTGCTTTCTAAGTCTATCATTACTAAGACTGCACCAAGTGGCAAAGCCACCGGTGCAAGTGAGGAAGATATAAAGGTTAAATCATTAGAGGAGAAGAAAGAGGAATCTAATAGGGAACCGATAGTGAGTCAATCATTATTGTCAATTAACACCAAAGAAAAGCATAACCAAGATGAGTTCTACCAAACTCATGATGATGGCTGCACAGAAAATGATGAAGGAAGGATCTATGGATTAAGGTGTTATTGATCAGTCTATCACTATTTTGCATAGACTTGTCCCAGAGTGTAAATTTAGCAATGATGCGAGCCCATCCGGAAAACCTAAGATAATCACTGAACACATTCCTCAGTCCTTGTAGCAGATATCAAACTGGCAAGCATTGGAGAGGTTCACACAGGCAAAAAGAGCTACATTTGATCAAGTGATTGAGTTTGAGAGGAAGAAGATTAATGAAAAGTTGAAATTGATAGATACTTCTTTAAGGCGGCGTGCAAATATCTATAGAGTATGTTGTAACACAGGTCTGCTCACAGCTAAGTCAGATACAAAGATTAAGGACATTCAGGAGGAGATTACAAGTACAGCCAATTCTTTTGATGGATTAAATTCATTGACTACATCCATTGATGGTCAGATTTTGGTTTTGGAAGCCCAAGTTTTTGCTCTTGAGAGGGGAAAAGACAAAATCATAAGAAGAGCCAGAAGTCTTATAGGTTTGGTGAGTCCTTGGTTGGATTCATTAAGTGTACATAAGAAGGAGTGTATAGATTTGGTTGGTAAGCCCACACCGATAGAGCTTAATGAGAGAGAGTCATTTGTCCATATGTTAAATGGACTTGTATCTATTTCTGGTACTTTCAAATCTAGTTGGGATACCTATCTTGAGCTATTGGAGAAGGCCTATTTGGATATTTTCAAATATATCCAACTCTGGTAAGGTATTTTTGGGAAATTCATTGTACAACATTTTTCATTCTTCGTCCCATTTTTTGGTATTCTTTTTGAAATTTTTGATGGCATTGATGTCAAAGGGGGAGAGATATTGATGTGAAAAAGAGGGAGTTGTATACATTAGGGGGAGTATAGGTGAAGATATGGAGGTATGGATTATTTTGTATTGATGTATATTCAACTCAGAGGGAGCAAGCTCAGGATGAAACTGGCAGATGGAAACCATGATCATTTTTCACATGAGTGTTGCCATCAATGCCAAAGGGGGAGATTGTTGGAAATTGACACTCAATTGGTTGGTTTCAATATGTTGTCATTGATGGAAACATGGCAACTTGTTTTGGCTTCATATTTTAGTTCAGATGTGTACCAACAGGCACTTCACAGACACTTCACCAACACCAGCAGGTTGGAAGGATTTATTTGGTTACCAGCAATCCAGGCTGACATGGTTTAGAATCAGGTTATCGGTATTGGAGGTTGACATATTTTGGATCTAGCATCAGTAATTATTTTTTATATTCATGTATTTATGTTATCTAGCTAACATGTATATTCATATTGTAATTATCTTTGTAAGTTGACATAAGGCATGATGAATTGTAGAGGGTATATAGGTCAGTTGGTTAAATCATTTTTAATACAAGAGATGGATATGTATTGGGAAGGAAATAATGAAGGAGATGTGAAATATATGAGAGAGATCATGTATGTGAGGATATTTATTTAAGGGATATTCTGGAAGGGGTTTAGGGTTTCAAATCGGAAGAGACAGAGCTTAACCGAAACTGTTTTCAGGCATAGAAGATGCTATCTTTGTAGTTCAATCATTTCTCTGGATTATAGTCTGGATTTGTATGTAGTCAGTGAGGCTCCTTTTGTGATTGAGTTGTGTGCTTTAGGCTGTAAGCCTTCCTACAAGTGTAGGCCCCTATATTTTGTGATATCTCTTCATATGGCCAGTGAATTGATATTGTGGGTCACAAATCCCACCGTGGTTTTTCCTCTTTGAGGTTCTCCACATATAATTTTGAGTGTTATGATATTCATTTTTGTGATTGGCTTATTGGTTGCTTTACTTCTTTCAATTCTATATTTACCGGTATACTAGTTGGTGTATGCATGTTTTAATAAGGTTAAAATTAATCATTCTGGTAGAAAATTGATTCACCCCCCCTCTCAGTTTTCTTGGATTCCAACACATTCAAGGATTGGGTGCTCAGTATTGGAATCATGTGATAAATAGGTATGTTGCTCCTACTACCAACCCCTTGACACCGGATGAGCTTACAGAACAACAAGAAAACATTTAAGCCTTGGAAGCAATTTATTTGATTCTAAGTACATAGATGTTCATGGATTAGAAACTGCATTTCAAGTATGGGAGAAATTAGAAATAATTTATGGAGGAGATGAACATTGTTGGCATATGCACACTCCAATGAGACATTGTAGGTGATTGAAGGTTTTGTCATTGATGGCAACCTAACAATCCTATGACACTGGTAAGGCATTCCACTGGCACTAGCAAGATCAGACTCTACACCGGCACTCAGACTACCAGCACCAGCAAAGAAAGGAAGCATACCGGCACAAAGGCCGACAAGATTTTTGTTATAATTTATTTTGTTTATTATTGTAAAATTACTGTAAGCCGACTTGCCAAATTGTAAAATGACTCATATATATAAGAGATCATTATAAAACAATTATGCATGTATGGAGGAATGTAATTAGGAGAAATAAGGCAGACCTATTATGTGAATTATAGGTTAAGGGTTTATGTAAGAAGCAGAGCAGAAACCGGTATTGGATTTGGCATAGTAGATGCTATCTTGAAGCAGTACAAGACATTGGATTTATATAATCCATTTTTGTAAGTCAGTGAGACTTCCTATTTTGTATTTGAGCAGTGAGCTCTAGGAACTTGGCCTTCCTGCATGTGCAGGCCCCTATTGTAGCAGTAATATTCTCTTATTGGCCAGTAAGTGAATATTGTGGATCACAAATCCCACCAAGATTTTTCCCACACCGGGTTTCCTCATTAAATATGTGTAATGGTGTGTTTTTCATGTGGTTGTTTCTATCTCTGTTTATTGCATTATTTTCTACTTATTGGTACACAGTTTCAATTTGTTCTACATGTTTTAAGTTAAGAAATTCTACCTACCGGTCAGATACTGATTCACCCCCCCCCCCTCTCAGTATCTGTGGGAATCCTAACAATTGGTATCAAAGCCTGGTCCTCTATTTTCAGAAACCTAACAACTTGAGGAAAATCTTGACACCGGTAGAGATGGAAAACCTGATGAAGCAACTAGAAGGAGCTCTCTCAGACTATGATACAGAAAAATTAAAAATTATCAAACTTGAAGATGATCTAAAGGTAGCTTAGGATATCATTCAAGCACTTCAAGAAAATCTTACCATTGCAAGAAACAAGAGAAGAGAACTTTGTGAAAAGATGCAGAGTGAGAATGATGAAAAAGAAACTCTTAGTGATCTGATAGTCAAACTGAAACAAGAAAACATGTCAACTAAGAATGAAATGTAGGATATGACTATGAGATTTTGTAAAAAAATTGAGGATAGGAAGAAAATTGAAGAGGAATTAACTAGAAGACTAAATGATGCTGAAAATACAAATACAAGACTTAGTTATGAAAATGATTTGTTGAAAACAGATCTGATGCATACACAAAATGACTCAAATGAAATCATGAGATAGAAAGAAATCTTGGAAAGAGAATTGGCTATTGCAAATCAACACAGGGAGAAATTCAAGAAAAGCTCAGCAGAACTTAGTGACATGATAAAGAATCAGAAACCAAATGGTGACAATAATGGTTTAGGCTTTGAAGTTGGTGAAAGCTCTGGTACTGCAAACACACAGGATCATAGCAAACCGGTAAGACAACCAAATGCTTATAAATTCAATGGCAAATGCTTTAATTGTAACAAGTATGGTCATAGAGAAAATCAATGTAGATCTAGAGATTATAAGAATACCAATACACCCACCGATCAATGTTCAAAATGCAACAAAATTGGTCATAATTGAAAATTGTAGAATGAATGTAAGATGCTATATTTGTGGAAGATTTGGATATCTATCAAATCAATGTAGAACACAAACCGGCATAGGATATGGAAAGGCTATTCAAAAAAATAATGTGACTTGTTATGCTTGTAACAAGATTGGACATATTGCAAAATTCTGCAGAAGTAAGGCATCACTAGTAGACAACAAAGGTCCTAGTTTGAAAGGAAAAGAAAAAGTTGAAGAAGTTAAGCAAGAATTCTCAAAACAATGGATTAGGAAGTTAGATCTAAATAATGTTGGGAATACTCCTCCACCGGTAGAACCAAGCAACACTCCACCGGTAGAACAGAGTAGTACTCCACCAGCAGGAAGTTCTTCATCAAATTGAAGAAAGTTTCTTTGAGGATTTGGCAATCAAATGAGACATATGCTATTATTCCCTCGGTTGGTGATGAGAAGTTTAAAAAATATATATATTTCTATACTGGCAGACAAAGTTAAGTGATTACTTAACCGACATGCATTAAATGTGGTGGTTGGAAAATTCAACATTATAAAACGGTTTTTTTGGCTCCATTTTCATTTCACTGAGCATTCAAATCTTCGAAGAGCGTGAATTTCTAGAGCTAAGGCATTTCGAGCAAAGAAGCAAAGCAACTCATCAAGCAATCATTCCTAAGGAAGAAAAAGATATTTATAATCATGGCATCCTCCTTTGTACCTGAATTCATAGCAAACCCTACTATAGTCGAGGTAATCAAATGCCCTAGGCCCATATTTCAGCTAGTTCCCGAGATAGCTAAAAGGGATGATAGTGTTGGTGCATTCTCCCAAATTCCCAAAGGATTTGTTTATGCAGAAGACCCTAGAATTTATATCCATTTCCATATAGAAGAATTAGGAGATGAAGAAATTGAGAGCATGTACAAATTTGTTATCTGTGATGATTCCGATAAAGTAAAACCTGAACACCAAATTATTGAAACCCTAGGATTCACAGAAATTCTCAGCATTCCAGATTTCCCCAAGGAAGTTATTAGGATAGTGTTGAGTAGAGTACATGGTGCATTCTTTTGGCTTGATTCAGTTCATAAAATTACCAAGGAAGTTGTGAAAGATGTAACAGGGTTACCCTCCACCGGTAGCAGACCAGACAAAACAAAGAAGGTCTCAAATGACCTAGTAATGAACTTAACTGGTGCAACATCTGATAGAAGGTCTCTAAGGGTTAATGATGTGACCAACATAAATGTGAGATTTGTTAGTATGATTTTAGGATACAAAGCAACTCATGCAAATAGAATGAACTCAGTTTCTAGTTTATGCATAAAAAGTGCACATGATATGTTAAGGATAATGTGAAAATTGATGTATGTGAATGGCTTAAGGATGAATTGATTAATAATTTAGGAAAAATCAAGAAGGATAAGAAAGGGACTTTTAGGTTTGGTAATTTACTTGTATGCTTAATGCTACACATAACCAAACAGGTGCCCGGTATAGGCAACAAGAACCTTGGATTTGACATACCGGTAGGGAAACAGTTATCAGACCTATTCAACAACATGGGTGAAAACAAGGAAAAGAATATCAATGAGTATTTTCAAGCACTAAAGGCCAGAATGAACAAAAGAATCAGACTGTCACAATTGTTAACAAATACAAGGATGATATATGCTTTGTAATTAAAAAGGATGAGATCTAGATGGAAGCAGTTATCCCAAGAACAATTTGGGTTATTGAAATGGGCTATGAGACCGATGACCACATCATTGAAACATATGCAAAAGCCCTTCTGAAAGCACCCGAGGAACCCAAAGAAGAGGTATTTGGAAATGCTGAAACCAAAGAGAGTCAAATTCAATCAAAGAAAAAGATCAAAAAGGTTGAAGCAACCATGAGAAGAGGTACCCGGCAAGAAAAAACATTAAAAGATGATGTGCTAAAACAAACTAGTATAAGTGAAAGTGAGTTAGAACCTCCTCAACCTCAAACTCACCTCTCATCGGTAGCTACTTCTTCAGAGAGTGACATGCTTGTAGCATTTAAAAGAGTTGTAAGGAAAAGGAAACCTTCACCGGTATCCACACCCTCGCCTAAAAGAACTAGACAAAAACAACAAGCAGTGAGGCCCTAGTCAAGAAGACAACTCCTAAGAAGAAGTTGACACCCAAAAAGAAAATTCAACAAACCATTGCTTCGGTTGATGAACTTGTAAATTAAATCACAGAGGATGGTATATTGAAAAACATCAACAAATTATATGATACATTATTAGTTGATGACAAAGAGAAAGTTGAAAATAGTGTAATTCTACACTTAGATATCTATAAGAAATTTTTGATGCAAATTGTGGATGAAATACCGGCAAACTTGTACAAAAGACTTGAAGCTAGAAGGTAGGCTATCATTGACCTCAACAAGAAAATAAAAATTGAAAAACTACTTGTTGTACATCTGGTAAACTCTACTAAAGAAATAGATGATCTGATCTTTGAGGCTAACCGGTCAGTATTTTCAACTGCACACCGGCATGTAGCACTTATGGCAGGAAGAGTTAATCAAGTAACAGAGGAAATAGCAGATGCATGGGATATATTCCTTGTAGAAAAAGAAAAATAGGAAGAATATCTGAAACCAAAAACATTCAAGGTATACCAGAAAGAAAGGGATAAGGGAAAAAGCAAGGTTGGTGGACCACTCAACCTAAAAATAACTGATAATCTACCCCCACCACCTCTAGTTACTCCACCAGTAGCAACAACTGAAAATCAACCGGCAAATGACAGTATGGATGTATCACAAGAGGATACTAATCCTAATTCAGAGGTACTATACACAGTTAATGTTGATACTCATAAAGTCAACATTGTGGTAGACAAGGATACAATCGGTAAGACAGATATGGGTAGTGAGCCACCGGTAACAGATAAAGGTAAACCGACATATGATATCACAGGGAAACAAGTAGAAACTCAAATAGAGCAACAAACAGGGCAACAAACATAGAGACAAACAGAGACACAAGTTGAGCAACAGGCTCTAGAACAACAACAGGCAACTGCAGAATCAGTGCCACTAGCATCTAGTGAACAAGGAAAACCACTAGTAAAGGAAATGGAAACATAGACTAACCTACCAAAGGTCACTACTAGCAAGGATAGTGCTCCCACCGACGGAATTCAGTATGTTGGCTCCTCTTCTACAACATTTAAATCAACCAATATAACTGAAGTTCTCTTAGATTCTTTGAAGAAAATAACTGATTGTAGTTCACATGCTTATAAAGCTATAGATGACACAATCCCAATTTTGAAGATGATAGCTCCAAAATGTAACATAGCTAAAAAGGATTCTTTGAGTCAACTTGAGACTTTGTCCAAGTATATTACAGACAACACAATAACAGTTGAGCAAATAAAGGAAGAGGCATTCAAAGAGAAGTTAGAAAATGAAAAACATAAGTTCTTTGAGGATCAAATAAAGAAGTGTACAAGGGAATTTGACACACTTCTACCAGAACTATGCAGAACACTTAAGGAGTTCAAACCTATGTATAGAGACATTTGCAAGACAAACTTTCTAACAGTTGACATAGATAAGAAAATGAGCAAGATACAGGATGAAATCAATAAACTTGCTGACAATTTTGTTAACTCGCCTGTGACATTATCAGTTTTTGAACAAAAGATAACAGGTTTTGAGGAAGAATTACTTGAGTTAGAAAGAGAAAAGGAGAGAATAATAAACAAGGCTAAAAATCTGAGACTAAGACTAAGTCCAAGATTGGACTATCTAGCATCCTTGAGGAAGGAAATATCTAAGGCGTTAGTACAAGGACAGAAAACACCGGCAGAGCATATGCAGCACCCCACCGGTACAGTTCAAAGAATAGAGGTAGCAATAAAAGATACTAAGAAGTTTATGGAAAGCATAAACTTGGTTTTGGCAGATCTTTTTCAAATGGTAACCACCCAGCTACAAGGTTGAGACAGAAAACTACAACTCTATTGACACCTTGACAACCTTTGTCATTGATGCCAAAGGGGGAGTAGTAGTATGAGAAAATAATCAGCAAAAGACTTATCTGCTTAGGGGGAGCTCATATATTTTTTTTTGGATTACAAATTTTGGATACACTTTTGAAATTTTCTCATGAGTGTTGCCATCAATGCCAAAGGGGGAGATTATTGGCATATGCACACTCCAATGAGACATTGTAGGTGATTGAAGGTTTTGTCATTGATGGAAACCTTACAATCCTATGACACCAGCAAGGCATTCCACCAGCACTAGCAAGATCAGAATCTACACCGACACTCAGACTACCGGCACCAGCAGATAAAGGAAGCATACCGGCACAAAGGCCAACATGATTTCTGTTATAATTTATTTTGTTTATTATTGTAAAATCATTGTAAGCTGGCTTGGCAAATTGTAAAATGACTCATATATATAAGAGTCAATATAGAACAATTATGTATGTATGGACGAATGTAATTAGGTGAAATAAGGTAGACCTATTATGCGAATTATAGGTTAAGGGTTTATGTAAGAAGCAAAGCAAAAACTGGTACTAGATCTGGCATAGTAGATTCTATCTTGAAGTAGTACAAGACATTGGATTTATATAGTCCATTTTTGTAAGTCAGTGAGACTTCCTATTTTGTATTTGAGCAGTGAACTCTAGGCACTTGACCTTCCTGCATGTGCAAGCCCCTATTGTAGCAGTAATATTCTCTTATTGGCTAGTAAGTGAATATTGTGGGTCACAAATCCCACTGAGGTTTTTCCCATACTGGGTTTCCTCGTTAAATCTTTGTGTTATGGTGTGTTTTTCATGTGGTTGTTTCTATCTCTGTTTATTGCATTATTTTTTGCTTACCGGTACAGAGTTTCAATTTGTTCTACATGTTTTAAGTTAAGAAATTCTACCTACCGGTCAGATACTGATTCAACCCCCCCCCCCCCCCCCCCCCCCCTCTTAGTATCTATGGGAATCCCAACAAACATGTTCAAAGAGAAAAAGAAGAAATTTTAAGAGGCAAATTTGATGACATGAAAATGGTTGATGGTGAGAACATTGCACAATATGGTCAAAGGATTAAAGAAGTTTTAGGTGGTATTAAGAGTGCTGGAGGTAAGATTTATGATGATATTTTTGTTAGTAAAATGCTTAGAACTCTCCTACCACAATATGCTATTAGATTGTCTGCAATTCAAGAACTGAGATATATTTCTAAAGATAGAGTCATTGTTCATTCTTTTATTGAAAATTTTATTGCGTTTAGTTAAACAAATTTGATAATAGTGTTTCAAAACCGTCTGAATCTACTTTTAAAGCTTCTATAAATAGTACATCTATTAGGAAAGGAAAAGATATTTGTCATAATCATGATTGCAAGTCTAGTCATGGTGGTAGAAGAGGTGAGGATGATAATGAAGATCATCTAATGGAACTTGAGGCACTATTGGCTAAAATATGTCTGAGAGGCACTGGTAAGTATAAAGGTAAATTACCTTTAAAGTGTTTTTCCTACAATAAGATTGGACACATTGCTGCAAATTGTCGTAATGGTGATAGAAAGGAAAATTTTGGGAAATTTAAAGGAAAGGGACTAAAACATTGCTATGTTGTAGTGGATGAAAGTGTGACTGATGAAGAATCAAAAGAAGATGACAATGAGGAGAAAGTGTTTGTTGTTGTGAAGGAAGATCTGACTGATGAAAAGGTATTGGTGTCTCACATGGATATCAGTGATGAATGGGTAATAGATAGTGGTTTCTCACACCACATGATTGATGATAGAAACAAGTTCTTATCCCTTGAAGAATTTGATGGTGGTGCGATAAGATTTGGTAACAACTCACCCTGCATGGTTAAAGGTAAAGGAACTATTTCATTAAATGGAAAAAGTAATGCAGATGATGTCTTTTGGGTTGATGGATTAAAACATAACCTTTTCAGTGTTGGTCAATTAAATGATAAGAAATATCTTCTAGAATTTAAAAGTGGAGTGTGCAGGATTCTTGGAAGTAATGGAGAATTGATTGCTACTGGAAAGAAGACAAGAGGTAATCTATTTCATCTGAATACTAATGTGAATAGTTGTTTGGTGGAAAAGATTGAAGATAGCTGGTTATGGTACAAGAGGTTTTGTCATGTGAATTTTGACAATTTGATAAAGGTTAGTAAATCAAGTATTGTGAGAGGTTTTCCCCAACTTGTTAAACCGGATAATGTGTTATGTAAGGATTGTCAGATGGGTAAGATGACTTTTGTATCTTTTAAGAGTAAGTTTTTCTCTTCAAAAAATATTCTAGATTTGGTTCATACTAATCTTTGTGGTCCTATGAGGACTAAGAGCTATTTTGGTGATAGATATTTCATGATTTTCATTGATAATTTTTCCAGGATGATGTGGGTAAATTTTCTAAGAGAAAAGTCTGAGGCATTTAGTAAATTCAAAGCATTCAAAGCTTTGGTTGAGAAAGAAACCAGGAACAATTTGAAATGTTTGAGATCTACCCGGGGAGGAGAATTTACTTCTGATGAGTTTGTGAAGTTTTATGATAAACAGGGAATCAAGAGGTGGATGTCAACTCCTAGAACTCCATAACAAAATGGGATAGCAAAGAGAATGAATAGAACAATTATTGAAGCTACTAGAACCATGTTGATTCAAGGTGAAGTACCGAAAATGTTTGGGAGAGAAGCAGTTAGCACTATTGCTTTGAATCGGGTACTTGTCAAGAGAGGTAACAACAAAACACCTTATATATTAGGCATGGCAAGACTCCTAATGTAAGTTACTTTAAACATTTTGGGAGTAAATGTTTCATTAAATGTGATGATTTCAGTGGAAAGTTTGATGCAAAGTGTGATGAAGGTATTTTTCTTGGTTACTCTACAAAGAGTAAGGCTTTCAAATGTTATAACAAGAGAACAAAAAGGATCATTGAGAGTGAAAATGTAAAGGTAGATGAACTCTCTAATAAATATGATAAGACCAATAGATTTGAACCTGAGAAAGATGAAGAAAAACTTGTGTTTATTGAACCGAAAGTACAAAAGAATGATTATTAGGAAAATGTAGAAATAGGTGCTCAACCAATAAATGAAGAAAGCGATGAAGAACATGAAGTAGAAGGCACATCACTAGAATCAGTAATACCAAGATATGTCAGACTGAATCATTCAAAAGAACAAATTATAGGAGGTAAAAATTATGGTGTACAAACAAGAAGGAAAATCGGAGAAAACTCCTATCTGATTTCTACTATTGAGCCTAAAATAGTAAGAGAGGCATTGAAGGATGATAATTGGATTAATTCTATGAATGAGGAATTGGATCAGATAGAGAAGAGAAAGACATGGACACTTTTTCCCATACCAAAAGACAAGAATGTGATTAGCACTAAATGGGTCTTTAGAAACAAGTTGAATGAACAAGGCAAGGTTGTGAGGAATAAAGCAAGGTTGGTATGCAAAGGCTATGCACAAGAAGAAGGAGAAGATTATGGAGAAAACTTTGCACTGGTGGAAATATTGGAAGGAGTAAGAATGTTACTTTCTTATGCTACATTTAAAGGCTTTAAGGTCTACCAGATGGATGTTAAATCTGTTTTTCTTAATGGCATCCTTGAGGAAGAAGTGTACATAGAACAACCAGATGAATTTTCTTTGTCTGAGGATAAAGATATAGTTTGCAAGTTACATAAGACACTGTATGGTTTGAAGCAAGCACTGAGAGCATGGTTTGAAAGATTGCATGCACACCTGATCAAGATAGGATTCCAATGTACCAATGAGGACAGTAACATGTATCTTAATACTGATGGAGACAAAGTGTTGATAGCTGAAGTATTTGTAGATGATATAATTTTTGGAGGTGATGATGATTTATGTATGGCTTTTGCTAAGGAGATGAAAAAATAATTTGAGATGTCTCTAATTGGTGAGATTAAGTTTTTCATTGGGTTGCATGTCCATCAATTGGATGGTAAGATATTTATCTATCAGAGTAAGTATGTAAAGGAGGTGTTGAAAACATTTGGCATGGAGGATTGTAAACCGGTTGGTACTCTTATGGTGATAGGTTTTAAATTGTCTAAATAGGATAATTCACCCTCTATTAATGAAAATGAATACAGGTCCATGATTGGTAAGTTGCATTATGTTGTTCATAGTAGGCCTGATATTGCACATGTTGGTTTGGTTGCTAGATTTTAGAAGGATCCCAAGGAGACTCACTTGGTGGTGGTGAAAAGGATATTCTGGTACTTGAAAGGAACAATAGATTATGGCTTATGGTATCCTTATAAAAAATGATTTTTGTTTGGAAGTGTTTACTGATGCAAATTGGGCAGGCAACATTGATGACCGATGAAGCACTACTAGTGGAGCTTTTCTTATTGGAGGTAGATTGGTTGCTTGGACAAGTAAGAAGCAAACTTGTGTATCACAGTCAACAACAAAGGCAAAATATGTTGCAACATCAATGAATTGCACACAGGTAATCTAGATGAGACATGTGTTAGAAGGTTTTAAACTTGATATGTCTAAACCGGCAACTATTTATTATGACAATACAAGTGCAATCAATATTTCAAAAAATCTTGTATTACATGTTGCAACATCAATGAATTGCACACAGGTAATCTAGATGAGACATGTGTTATAAGGTTTTAAACTTGATATGTCTAAACTGGCAACTATTTATTGTGGCAATACAAGTGCAATCAATATTTCAAAAAATCTTGTATTACATGCAAGAACTAAACATATAGAATTGAAATATAACTTTCTAAGGGAGAGGGTACAAGAAAGACAAGTCTGAATGGAGTATGTAACAAGCAAAGAGCAGCTAGCAAACATTTTCACAAAACTATTATTGAAGACTACCTTTGAGTACCTCAGAGGTAAATTAGGGATCAGACCCCTATACAAGAAGAACTAAGATGCAAGAGATTCATCAATCCAGTATGCTTATTGAAAACTTTTCACTATGGATTAATGGAATGGTGGCTACTCCACAGGGGGAGCATCTTAGATGAGATTTGCATAGATGTTGAAGATAGCAACAACAAATTTAATGACCAATGATACATATGCACCTTTGGCATTGTTGTCAAAGGGGGAGAAGAAACATATTACCCTAAGGAGGAGAAGATGTATAATAGAAAGGGGGAGAAGAAATCAAGATTTTGTTCCAGATGGAGAAGAGAAGAACCGACAGAAGAGTGAAGTATTGTAGAGAAGTTTCAGAACCAAGCAACATGATTTTAGTTGAATATGTTGGTGTTTCCATAAATGCCAAAGGGGGAGAATGTTGGCATGATTGGCATAACTAATGCAGATGAAGAATGATGATTGAACTGGTAAAGGACTGTTTGTGATGACATTGTGATGAAGAGATTGAGATTACATGATTGAATAACTTTGAATAGTTATTTGTGTTGCCATTGATGGAAATTGATGTTTACTATATTGTATTTTTTCATATAAGTCTTTTTGGTCTACTAGAAATGCCTTACTGGTATTGAAGATAGTAAACTAGGAATTAGGACCTTAACCGGTAAATGAGAAAATATTTTGATTAGCTCTAGTGATTGGTGATGATTGAAGTATTGAGGTTTGAAATGTGAGTTTGTATCATTGTAATATGTATCTGACTAGAATCACATCATGTTTTGGTTATCGAAAATCATGTTTATGATTTCTGTTCTATTTTTGCTAGGGTTTAAGAAGGGTTTAAGGACTGGTAAAAAATTCTCTTAGTCGATAATGATTTTTGGTTTGGCGGTGATCTACATCAAGTTCAAATGTTGGAGGTGATGTGGCACAAACCACGTGAAGTGTTTGAATTATGTTTTGGCACATTTGAAGAGTGAATTTCTTGGGAATGTGTGAAGTGCTTAGTGGAGTGAGCTAAGGGTTTGACTTTGTATCAAATCGAGATGCAGTGATAATCTAATGGTTGTCATTGATTTGTAATTGAGTGTAATGATCTATATGATGATCAATGATGATCTATAATGAGTTGTAAAATATATATGATGATTTATGTTGTAAATCTTAGGGTTTTGTAACCGACTAAGTTGTGAAGGTTATTTAGGTCGACACAGTTGATGTTTTTTGTGTCAGTGGTTTTGAGAAGAGTGTGAAGTCGAACCAAAGTATGAGATATACCAGAGTGTAGCAGATTTGGAGAAAGAATTGGATTTGATCAAGCAAGTAGTTAAGTGCTATACCTAGATCATTCACTATTGTTATCCTAATAGTTACAGTAGCAAAATCCCTTAACCGGGTAGGTCCTAACAGGCCTTTCATTATAAATCCCTTAACCAAGTAGCTCAACATCTTGGTGTTAAATCCTCTTTTGAGGTTGATCCTAATAGGTCAAAGCTCCTAATAGGGCTCATCATCTAAATCCCTTAACCGAGTGACTCCTAACAAGGTCTTCTCCTAACAGGGCAACTTTGTAAGCTTCTAACTGGACTAGGCTCCTAACAGGGTGCATTCCCAAAGAGTGCACAATTTTTGTGGCTGCCAATTCCCACCATGGTTTTTTCCTATTTATGTTTCCACATGAAAAACATGGTGAATGTTTTTATGTGTTTTTTTGTTTTACTTTTAGTTTATGCATGTTGATGAACATTGTTAGACAATTCAAATAACTAGAACACAACTGAGAGGGGGGGGTGAATTGGTTGTCTTAGATTATAGGAACATTCAGAAATTGAAACTTTAATACTAGAACCCAAAACAATAATACCGAAATAGCAGTTAATCCAATTAAGCATAAATAGTAATTATAGAATAAAAGTCATCCACACAACACCAAGATTTGTACGTGGAAAACCACAGTGGGAAGCCTACCCACAGTCAAATAATACTTCTGCAGTAAGTATGTGAATTAAAATAAAGGGGCCTGCACTTGCTGGAAGGCCAACAGCCTAGAGCACACTGCTCATCACAAAAGGAGCCTCACTGACTACATATAAATCTAGACTACAATCCAGAGAAGTGTTGAACTACAAAAGATAGCATCTCCTATGCCTGAGTATAGTTCTGGTTAAGCTCAATACTAGAGGACTAAATCCTCTTACATAAACCCAATTCGATCTCTAATGATCGACCAACTCCTTTGCCTGAATGATGTTACATTATTTGCACATTAAATTCCTTGACCATGACCTCTTACAGTAACCATGATGATCTACAATGAGATCTTACATCTATATATACAAACCCTCAACCATAAACAATCAAGTTGACCACCAGATAATAAATTGATTACATAATTACAAACCATGTCGGCCTTAGACCAAACAAATAATATCAACACATAAGACATCTTGGAAATACATCAATAGGTCCTATCCACATGGTACATTAAAGTCGGTCTATAACCTAGAGCAACCGGGACCAAGTATAGGTGCACACGCTTTAGCAATGATCTCTAACCTCTAAGTCTCGAACATGACCACCAATAGCATCCTGAAACTCCATCAGAAGCTACACCAACACAACTTATGCAATTCATCAAAGATCTCCATTAAAAGTTCTATCAGTGAAACCCTCCCTGGAACCAGAAACCAATCTTCTAAGAAAGAAGGATAGCATCCAATCACCAGACCAAAACCAACTGACCAAATATGAGCATAAGTATTATGAACAAGCCAATTCCATAACTAGATAATACCAAAGCCTGCCAGATCCAAGTTAACCAGAAACCACTTAACATATCGGGACCATAAGGGTGTTGGTAAAGCATCCAAATAGCTAGTGTTGACATCAATGACAAAACATCAATGCAACACATAATCAATTCCACCAAATGGCCAACAATCTCCCCCTTTGGCATTGATGGAAGCACTAGATGTGAAAAACATCTAAGTACCAAGAAATGCCAAACGAGTCTCCCCCTGTGGAAGACAGCCAACAATCACCTGCATATACCTCTGAATATCAATATCTCTCCCTTTTTATATTTCTCCCCCTTTGACATTTACTTTTTCACATCAATATCACTCCCCCTTTGACATCAATGTCATAAGTTTGACATAAATATCAAAGCAAAAATATAAGCCTCTAAATCACAAAGCTGACTACTCCCCCTGAGCAGTAGCATCCCACATCAGTGCCAGAATGAATAGTATCTCAAATAGTGCATGTCGGATTGGTGCAAAACCACATCAATCAAGTCTCTACCAAAGGGGCAGAAACTCCCAATTTGTCTCTCAGGTACTCAAATGATTCCTTGGATAAAGGTTTAGTGAAAATATCTGCAATCTATTCTTTAGTGTTCACATAAACCAGTCTAACTTCATTTTCTTCCACCTTTTCCTTCAAAAAGTTATACTTGATAGATATGTGCTTTGTTTTAGAATGAAATACCGAATTATTTAATATATCAATAGCAGCGGAGTTATCACAGTGAATAACTATTGATGCATCACAATCCACCTTTATATCCTTCAACATTTACTTCATCCATAAAACTTGTGTACAATTAGTAGCAGCAACAACATACTCAGCTTCAACAGTAGATAAAGAAGTACATGACTGTTTCTTGTTGATCCATGAAACCAACTTCTTTCCAAGAAAGAAAGCTCCACTGGAAGTACTTTTCTGGTCATCAACATCTCTAGCCCAATCAGCATCTATATATGAACATAAAGTAAAGTTATCATCCTTAGTGTACCATAAGCCATATTCTAATGTACTTTGCATGTATCTAAAAATCCTTTTCACTGCCATCTCATGATTTTCTATAGGATCACTTTGAAATCTTGAAACAATACAAACAACATTCATAATGTTAGGCCTATTCTGAGTCAAATAGAGCAGACATCCAATCATAGATTTCTATCTTGTAGGATTTACCAGTGTAGAAACATCTTTTCTTGTCAATTTCTCACTTGTAACCATAGGAGTACTTATCGGTTTAGAATCTCCCATACCAAATTTCTTCAACAATTCCTTAGCATATTTAGTTTGACAGATAAAAATGCCTTTGTCAGTCTAAGTAATCTACAAACCTAAGAAAAACTTCATCTCACCAATCATAGACATCTCAAATTCTTTTTCCATGTTCTTAGAAAATTTTATGCATAATTTATCTTCACGTCCAAAAATAATGTCATCAACAAATAATTCAACAATCAATATATCATCATCAGTGATTTTATAATATAAATTACTATCAGCGTTGCCCTTAGTAAAACCAAGCTTTAAAATATATTTATCCAACCTTGTTCTAGGTGCTTGTTTGAATCCATATAATTTTTTCCTTAACTTGCAAACCATATTTGTATCATCTAATAGTGAAAAACCATCAGCGTGCTCCTCCTCATCAAGATCCTCATTCAAGAATGCACATTTAACATCCATTTGATAAACCTTGTAGTTTTTATAAGCAAGAAATAATCTTACAACTTCAATCCTAGCTTCAGGTGCAAAAGTCTTTCCATAATCAATTCCTTCCTTCTGAGAATATCCCTTACAAACCAATCTAGCCTTATTCTTTATAACTTGACCATCCTCATTCAATTTATTCCTAAAAACCCATTTAGTTCCAATGACATTTTTATTTTTAGACCGAGGAACCAAAGTCCATGTGTTATTTTTCTCAATTTGATCTAATTCTTCTTCCATATCTTTCAATCAATGTTCATCTTTACATGCTTCAATTACTGATACCGGTTCAACCTGTGAAATTAAACATACCTCATTAGTTGCCAGTCTTCTTCTTGTCATCACTCCATTGCTCTTGTTCCCAATTATTTGATCTTCTGAATGATTCAATCTCACATACCTAGGAGTCTTCTGACTCTCTATTCCTCTTCCCTGTTCTTCAGTTACTGTAGAATTATTTGATGTTTCTGGAGTAACTGGTTCAACTCTCTATTCCAGTAAAGGTGATACCAGTTCAGATATAATCATTTCCACTGTCGGTTCCTTCTCATAAACTCTAATTTGATTTTTGTTCAGCTCATCTACTTTGACATTAGCACTCTCCACAATTCTCTGCAATCTCTTGTTATAACATCTATATGATTTTCTTTCATTAGAATAACCAAGAAATATGCCTTCATCACATCTAGGATCAAATTTCCCAATAGTATCATCTCTCCTAATATAACATTTACTACCAAAAATTCTGAAATACTTAATTGTAGGTGTATTGCCAAACCATAATTCATAAGGTGTCTTACCAGTTTCTCCTTTGATATGTACTTTGTTGAATGTATAAACCATTGTACTCACTACTTCTCTCCAGTAGATATGAGGTAGATTAGCTTCCATCATCATTGTTCTAGCAACATCCAAGATAGTTCTATTTTTTGTTTCCACAACTCCATTTTGCTAAGGTGTACGGGGAGCAAAAAATTGTCTTCTTATACCATCTTTGTCACAAAAGTTATTAAACTCATCGGATGTGAATTCTCCACCATGACCTAATCTCAAACATTTAATCTTCAATCATGTCTCAGTTTCCACTTTAGCCTTAAAGATTTTAAACTTTTCAAATGCTTTAGATTTTTCTCTCAGAAAAGTAACCCCCACATCATTCTAGAATAATCATCAATGATTAGCATGAAATATCTATCACCATGAAAACTTTTAACTCTAGCAAGGCCACATAAATTAGTATGAATAAGATCAAGAACATCATTTGATTTATCTTGTATACTCCTAAAATAGGTTCTAACCTGTTTACCCATTTGACATTCTTTACATACTAGATTATAGGGCTTCATAATCTTAGGTATATCCCTAACTGCCTTAATTGATCTGATCTTCACAATGCAATCAAAATTAACATGATGTGGCCTTTTATGTCATAGCCAACTCTTCAATTTGTGTAATCAAACATTTCTTCTCACCGGAGTTCAAATAAAATATATTACCTTTTGTCTATGTACCGGTTGCAATCTCCAAGCTAGATCTGTTAATGATTTTGCATTTTCCATCCTTGAATTGTAATTGAAATCCCTTATCTACCAATTGTCCTACACTCAAAATATTATGCTTCAAACCTTCAACATAATAAAAATTGTCAGTATTGTTCTTACCATCCAATGATATAGTTCCTTTTCCTTTGATCATACATGCCTTTTCATCTCCAAATCTAACTAGTCCACCATCAAATTCTTGCAAAGACAAAAACTTCCCTTTATCTCCAGTCATATGATGTGAACAATCACTATCAATTACCCATTCATCCTTGTCTTCAATTTTAGCATCAAGTGCCTTCTCTTCGGGTACATTCTCTTCCAGTGTCGGATCATCTTCCTTGATAGGTAGGAACACCCATTCCTTCCCATTTCTGGATCCACTAGCAAAGTCTTCTACTGGATCATCATCTGAATCAATAATGCCTTCCTCATCCACTATGTAGCATGATTTGTCTCTATTTTTCTTGTATTTATACTTGTTTTGATATCCAGGGTTAGGCTTAAATGATCTTTTAACTCTTTCTTCAAATATTGAATTCCTTTTAGGACATCTAGAAGCAAAATGACCAATCTTGTTACATGTAAAACATTTAAAAGGTGATTTTCCTTCATACTTACTTCCTACCAGACCTTTCAGTACTCTTCTAGCAAATAGTGCTTCAAGTTGTTCAAACTCATCATCTTCTCTCTTCATATATTCTAATTCATTTGCATATAAAGGTTTCCAGTCTTGCTTACCAGTTGCAGATGTAGATGCATGAAAATCAGGTTCAGTCTTTACAGCTCCAGAAGGTCCAAATTCATCAAGCTCAAAAGCAGATAGTTTCCCAACCAAAGTATCTATGTTGACAGATGTATTAGCCATTGTTCTCAACTTATTAATAAAATTAGCCTTCATTTTGTAAGCTGGTGGTAGGGCTCTTAGAACTTTAGAAACAATTTCATCTTCGCTCAGAGTTCCACCACAACATTGAATTCCCATAACAATCTCATTTACCCTTTCCATGAATGCAGTAATCCTTTCATCTTCTTCCATCTTCAGATTTTCATATCTCATCCGGTAACCATCAAGTTTAGCAATCTTCACTATAGGGTCACCTTCATTAAGAGTCTCCAACTTATCCCATATAGTCTTTCCAAATGATTTGTCTATTAATCCCATTATTTGTTGATCAGAAAGTGCACACAAGAGGGATTCTCTTGCTCTACAATCATTCTCAAGCTCCTTGTCCAGGATTGCCGGAGGAGGATTGCCAGATCCCGGATTAAAGTGTGTGACACCATTCTATGTGATCTCCCAAATTTCCTTGCCAAGACACCTCTAATGAGTCTCCATCTTATTCTTCCATACTATGTAATTTCTTCCATCAAGCCTCAGAATAGCCCTTTGAAAGATAGCTCCAAAAGAATTGGATGAACTTGAACTGTTAGTCATCATAGGATCTTCCTCAAGCAATTAATCTTTCTGTGGAGAGGACCAAAGCTCTGATACCAATTGTTAGACAGTTCAAAAAACCAAAAGACAACTAAGAGTGGGGGCGGTGAATCAGTTGTCTCATATTACAGGAACATTTAGCAATTAAAACTTTAATACCAGAACCCAAAACAATAATATCGAAATAACAATTAATCCAATTAAGCATAAACAGTAATTACAAAATAAAATTCATCAACACAACACAATATTTGTACATGGAAAACTCGGTAAAGAGAAAAACCATGATGGGAAGCCTACCCACAGTCAAATAATACTTTTGTAGTAAGTATGTGAATTACAATGAAGGGGCCTGCACTTGCAGGAAGGCCAACAGCCTAGAGCACATTGCTCATCACAAAAGGAGCCTCATTGACTAGATATAAATCCAGACTACAATTCGAAGAAGTGTTGAACTACAAAAGATAGCATCTCCTATGCCTGAGTACAGTTTCGGTTAAGCTCAATACCGGAGGACTAAATCCTCTTACATAAACCCAATTCGATCTCCAATGATCGACCAACTCCTCTGCCTGAATGATATTACATTATTCGCACATTACATTCCTTGACCATGACCTCTTACATTAACCATGATGGTCTACAATGAGATCTTACATCTATGTATACAAACCCTCAACCATAAACAATCAAGTCAACCACTAGATAATAAACTGATTACATAATTACAAACCATGTCGGCCTTAGACCAAACAAATAATATTAACACATAAGACATCCCGGAAATACATCAATAGGTCCTATACACACATTACATTAAAGTTGGTCCATAACCTAGATCAACTGGGACCAAGTATAGGTCCACACGCTTAAGCAATGATCTCCAACTGCCAAGTCTCAAACATGATCACCAACAACATCCTAAAACTCCATCAAAAGCTGCACCAACACCACTTATACAATTCATCAGATATCTCCATTAAAAGTTTTGTCGATGAAACCCTCGCCGTAACCAGAAACCAATATTCTAAGAAAGAAGGATGGCATCCAATCACCAAACCAAAACTAACTGACCAAATATGAGTATAAGTATTATGAACAAGCCAATTCCATCACTAGAGCCTATCAGATCATGCCAGATCCAAGTTAACTAGAAACCACTTAACTTATCGGGACCAGAAGGGTGTCGGTTAAGCATCCAAACAACTAGTGTTGACATTAATGATAAAACATCAATGTAACACATAATCAATTCCACCAAATGGCCAACAAACACTTAATGAGAAGCTCTGATAAACCGGTTTAACAGTTGATTATCAGTGATTATCGGTAATGGTAAGTAGTTTATTATTGGTTTATGATTGATTTGGTGAAGTTTTATAAGTTGAAGTTTTAAGTTTGAAATTGTTGTTAATACTGATTCACTCGCCCCCCCCCCCCCCTTCTTAGTATTAACCGGATCCTCTAAGATTAGCACATAATATATGTAATTTGAACTGATATCATGTGGTTTGTAACTCTAGAAAGATGTAATAGTAAAATAGACTATGTAATCGGTATCTTGTGAACATCTATATTAGGACTTTTAGTAGGTTGATTCCAGAATGAGATGTAAATGGATGTTCAATTGTGTATGTAATTCTAGATTAGAGAGTAATTAAATGATTGAGTAATACGATTCGATTGTCTTGTGTATATCTTGTGGATGGTACTGAATATGTTAACAATCATGTATGCCTTGACTTGAAAGATGTTAATCTTTAATGTTAGTTATCCTTGGGATATGGAAATGAATGAGTAGTTTTGAATTTGTATGGACTTTATGATTCTTCATTATGCGGAGCTGATTTCTAGGGGATGAGATAGTATATTGTATCATGACATCATTTTAAATGTAAAGGAGATTATGTACTTGAACTATGTATAACTATGAAATAGGACATGATGATGTAGAGACTATGGTCTTGTAATGGAATAGGATGATGTATTCATTGTATAGTTCATGTTGTAATAATGTTTATTATGTTAACATTGAAATCTATGTTGGATTAGGTAATTGAATGATTAGATTATGTGCATTCTTGATTGTATCAAATGGTTTTGAATTGGTCTAGTAGCATGGGATCCTTATTGGAAGGAAGATTAGTACTTGTTGTTATAATCTTGTATATGTTTGTAGATAGTAACTTGATGAAATGTGTAATGGTTAATTCTTAAGTATTCTAGTTCCATTTGTAGGAGAAGTTATATATATAGATTCATGATGTGATAGATGAATAAAGGAAGATATGGGAATTAGGAACATTGATTTGGTATTTTAAAATGAACTTAAAAAGTTAGAGGGGTTATGTAGATAGGCATTTGATAACTCATAATATCATGGAAAGAAGAAAGTAATTGAGTAGAACTTAAATGAAATGGAAGATAATGATTTCATGTGTTATTGTGATGTTGCTAGTAAGTAGTGACGTTAAGATACCCTAGGGAGAAAGTGAATGGGTGAATGAAAGATTAGCTATAAGCATTGAGATGATAAATGTTATGATAGTATTTCTACTTGTGTTATGTGTTGTTATGGGTATGGTTATGTTCATGATGTTATATGCATTCATGTGATGTTAACCTATGATTTGGAGTAATGATAGTTACTACATTGCATTAGTTAATGTTTCTTTTTTTTTTTTTAAATTGTCTCTATTTGTTGGCTAGTTTAGTTATTTTCTCTAGGGTATTTTGGTGGGCATTACAAGTATTCCTAGAATAAAATTTTAAATTATCTTGCAAGGCCCAAACTTCCTCATATTCAACTTATTATATAAGCCCAATAAACCTCTTCTTCTAGAGATGCACCATTACTTCATCTCCAACCAAAAACTCTTGTCTCCTTTTGGAATCTATTTGTTCCTTGTACTTATCATTCATGGTCTCAAAATGTTGCTTAACTTTTTTGTGGGTATCCTTCATGTGTACCAAAAATTCTTCTACCTCCACACTCCTCTTATATCCCAAGATAATGTATTTGAAACGTGTCACTCCTTTATGATGTATTCCAATGATGATCCCAAATTGTGTCCTTCCAGTACTCTAGTTTACTGAATTGTTGCATGCAAATTCTACTTGTGGTATGATTAAGTCCCAGTTTCTAATTTCCAAACATCTGAGCAACTTCCCCAGTGTCTTATTTACTACCTGTTTCTTTCCATCAGTCTATGGATAGAATGTGAAAATGAACTTTGGGTTTGTCTACATCTTCTTAAATAATATCCTCCAAAATTATTTGGTGAATTTGGTATCTTGGTTTGAAACAAATCTTTTTGGTAGTTTGTCCAATCTCACCACCTCACAAAATAATAGATCAAAAATATGCACCTTATCATGAGTATTCTTGCAAGGAATGAAATGTGCCATCTTAGAGAAGAAGACTACCACTACAAATATGGAGTCATGTCCTCTCCGAGTCCTCGAGAAACCCAACACAAAATCCATATTGATATCCTCCCAAGGTCTCTCCATAACTAGAAGAGGTTCATACAACTTGGTGTTCTAGCCAATTCCCTTAGCCACCTGATGAATACTAAACTCTTGAACATACTTTCAGACATCCTTATAGATTTAGAGCCAAAAGAAACTCTCATTCACCAAGGCTATAGTTTTGTCAATGCCAAAATGTTAGTCAACCCTCTAGAAAGTTTCTCCTTGATCAAGTTCTATTGCATTGAGCTCCTAGGGATACAAAAATAACTTCCCTTAAACAAAATGTTATCTTAGATGAAATACTATAGCTACTTTCTTCTATTAGTCACCACCAATGCTCTACTTGACTTGCAAGTCTCTACAAAATCAAGATCAGCTTCATGCAAATGCTTTAGTTCATCAAATCCCATTACCACCACCCTCATTTGCATCATCAAGTTTCTTCTTCCGCTCAATTCATCCACAACTTAGTTTGACTTCCTACTATAGCTCTTTAGCACAAATTTGTAGCTCTACATGAACTTTACCCATTGCATATGCCTCTGGTTTAACTTGCCTTGACTATTTAGGTACTTGAGGGCTAAATCAAAAAAAAAAACACAAACTCTTTTAGTGGAAAGTAGCATCTCCATTCATCCAACTCTTGAATTATGGCATAGAAATCTTAATCATACACTAAACACCTTCTATAGGAATCATTCACAGGGGTTATGCTGGCAAAATTTTGCTAGGATTTCCCTCCTGTGCTTAAAGCCTTTGCATTCCTTTGATAGATTTGTTAAAATAAAATAAAAATAAATAAAATAATTATATTTCTTCTTTCCCATTCGTGTGTTGCCTAATTTATTTGAGATGTTCAGCCAATATGGATTTGTGAAAGAATTTGTCTGAGTTGGTTTTTTTTTCCCAATCTTTGGTTTTTGGAGTATCTGGGTATATTATTTTGCTAGTATTTATTTTATGAGTTATTGTTTTGATTTTTTTTTTTTTTTAAATGGTGTAAATTTAAGAAAACTTATAGTTTTTTGGAAAAAGAATTATTTTTTTTAGTCTCTGTGAGACTGGTTTTCCTTTTGGCTGTGTAAGTCACAATAAATAAAATTAAAAATAAAAATAAAAATAAATAAATAAATAATAATATAAAATAAATGGGTGGGCAACATGCTACCCTATGGTAACAAAGCTACCAGGCAATATTAAATTGCCTTAATGTTTTTTTTACATGCTGTTACCAAGCAATATTAAATTGCCTTTAACTTTTTTTTACATGCCTCCAGCATGTGGTGTTTTGTATATTTAATATATATATATATAGTTTGTTATTTATTTCATTATGTGGGGAAAGGATAAAGTAATATTTTATTTGGAAGATCTTGGAAATAAAAGGATAAAGTAATATTTTATTTGGAAGATCTTGGAAATAAAAGGATAAAGTAATATTTTATTTGGAAGATCTTGGAAATATAAGGATAAAGTAATATTTTATTTGGAAGATTTTGGAAATAAAAGGATAAAGTACTTTTTGTTTAAAAAAGTCCATTTTATTTTTAGTGTTAAATATTATTATTATATAGCTATTAACAAGGGTTAATAAACATATACTATTTAATACTAAGTTTGAAATCTATGATTTATTCAATTCGTTTATATATATATATATAAAGTGAGATTAATATATATATTTTAATAATTATAATTAAGTGAAAATCGTGTATTATTAAATTATTAATTGATTATATTTCATTATCCAGGGGCTAATAATTATATAATGATTAATATTGAAGTTGGGAACCTGTTTTAATGAGGAAATACTCCTTTGGGAATAGATAGAATAACTCTCTTTCATTGGAGATGTATGAAATAAATCATATTTATTATTCGGAGATGTTTAAATTTACATATTATCCAAGTGCATATTATTTTTGAATTTAGATGTTATAAGACATATGGGAAATTGCCATAGTTGGTCAAGTCCCTAGTTAGAGTACCGTCTGATAAGAAACCCCTTGTAATTGATTTAGATGTGTTCAGATGGATCCGCTTCTATGAAGGGATCATTTATGTATTTATTGGCTGAAGTGGTTGTTGTATAGTGGTTGTGTTCACCTATAAGGCTGAGATGTAAATGACATGAACCTTATGTAATCTTAACTTAAATAATTGCTAGAGGGGTCTTGCAGTTGAGCAGACACGGAGATGTAGCCCTCTAGGGGTGAACTCTGAGATCATATCTATGTTATGTGATGCTTTTGTCTCTCATGTTTCATACTTAGTGCTAGCATGTATGGATGCATTTTGTAAGTGTATAATGGGGATTTAATGAAGTTAATTTTCGAATGCATAAATATAGTCATATTGTTATCTACATTTTAATCTTAATAAATAAACTTCATCTTGATAGTTATATTTGAACTAAAATGGGTGGACTCATTTAGTTATTTATATTTTAATCTTAACAAATGAGACTCTTCATATTAACCTTATTCTATTTAAAATGGGTGAACTCAATTAGTTATTTATATCATAATCTTAGCAAATGTATTTCTTCATATTAACTTTATTTTTAACTATTAAGAGTGTACTCATTAAGTTACCTATATTTTAACCCTAATAGATGAACTTCATTATGTTATTTACAATTTATCATTATCAAATGATCTTCATCTTATTAGCTATATTTTAATTAAAGGGATGAACTCATGTGGCTATATTACATTTTCACCTTAATGAATGAAATTCATCTCTTAGCAATATTCTAACTACAAAGGATGAATTCAATTGGCTAATTACATTTTAACCCCTATAAATGAACTTCGATATATTAGTTTCATGGTATCTAAAATGAATGGCTCGCCATGCTAACCATATTTAAACCTTAATGGGTGAATTCTTAAGTTATCTATGTTTTAAATTCATTGGGCAAATATCCTCATGTTAGCCTCATCTTCAACCATAATAGATGAATGCTTCCTAATCCCTTTAATTTTAATTCATTGAACAAATTTTATCTATGTTCCAAGTAATAACATGTAATTAAGATATCCCATTAGATTGGATCAAGATGTCGCGAATTGAGTTAGGTGTTAAGCTATGTAATCACGTTGGGAAACTCCTTAGGTTCGTTTAGTCTTCCGCTATGTTATCTAAGCTTTAGATAACTCCAAAGTATCTTAATGTCATGTCTTATTTTAAAAATAAAAAAAAAAAATACTTACACTCCGTTGAGTGTTTTAGCTTAATCCCTTCGGGGTTTCCTGGCAGGGCATTACACTTGGTATCAGAGCCCATGTTGCAACACTGGGATCTCTGGTTTCGCTTGTGCCCTTAGTTGGTGTGAGGTGTATCTACCCTATGTTGTATGCTTGTCCTCTTGATGTGTGAGTGTGATTGAACAAACCCTACTTGTGTGTAACGCGTGTGTTCACACCTTGTTTTCACCTTCTTGATGTGGGTGTTTTGGAATGATTTTATGTGCTTTGTCTGCTTATTGAGGTCTTGGTCTATGATTTCTCTTATTCTAAAAGAAAGTCGTATGTACCTTCATTCTTGATTTGTTTTACTCCTTTGACTGGCCCATCTGGATTGGTTGGTGTTGTCTTGAATCTAAAAGTACGAAATGTGCTTGTTTATGGTTGTGATCTAGCTTAGTGTTGTTCACTTGAAGGACTAGTATGGCAAATATTAATGCTTATTATGTAGTAAAAAGAATGATTATCACCCTTCCTTCTCTCTCTCTAAAAAATTAAAATGTTTTGATATGGGTAATTATCTCTTATTTAAGTTTTCTTATTGCAAGAGAAAGGATGATATTTCTTGAGCCCGTGTGTGAGCCTTATAACGCTTATGTGTTTTAGATTGTGAAAGGGATTTGGATTGAAAGTAAGATTGGTTAATGAGAGAAAATTGTATGTTTACATTAAGGATCCTCCATGTGCTTGGTAGGAGTAATAAAATTAAATTCCATCTTAAGGTGCATTTATATGCACATAGTTGATTTTGTGAAAATTGCTTTGTTGTGAAAGAAGTACCAAAAGTGTTATAGTAGCTTCAAGAGTGTATTAATGTGTTCCATGAAAGATTGTTTTATGTGCGTCTTCAAACCAGTTTTACTTAGGACCTATTTTAGCAACACTCCATTTAACTTGCCTTTGGATATAGATAATTGTCTTATTGTGTTTAGAAAGAGCAAATGAAAGACTTGTTAATTTGTATGCATTAATGTGTAATATTTAGTAGATAGCTCCTCATTTACCCTCTTGTCATATTTCGATTTTCAATGTTAGGTTGCAGATTTTGATGTATTGTTGTATTGAATTAAGAATAGTGAGGGTTCTCAAGGTCTTATACTACCGAAAGATTGTCTGTCTTGATTTCTTGTTCGGAAAACTAGAACATTATATTTCATCAATAATAATTAGAAAAGTCATGTTAGGTTGCTTTGGCACCCTCCTAAAAAATAGCGAAATGAAAACCGTGCAACTAAAATGATAGACTTATATCTGAGCCTATAGTGTGATCTTGTGTATTCGTAGGAAATAGTTGATTTTCCAACTCTCTTCCTCCTCTTGCCTAAATTATAGGGTTTGTTGTTTTTGAAATGCTATTAAGAATGCAGTGATTTAAGAAGAATTTTTATAACGCATATGAAATTGTATGTTTGCTTTGGCTTCTAATTGAATGAGGAAAGTTTTTCGCCTTGGAAAAGAAAATTGCATAGTTAGTAATGTGAATGAAAATGCTTAGTGGAAATTGAGAAAGATATCGGAATGACGTTATTTCCTTGTGTAAATTTGATTTGTTGAGAATTTTAGTACGTGTATCAAGAGTAAACTTTATTTAAGTGATTCATGTGAAAAGCATAATTAAAACTTCCCTTAAGTAGATGATAGTGTATTGAAGATTACCCTCGTAAATGTGACTAAACTAGTAATGGTGCTATTCCTTGTGTGTTGTAAGAAACCCGTACTTGCTATGTGTGCCCATGGGATGATGAAGTAATCAACCATGGGGGATATGTTTGCCTATGAGTATGGGAAACCATACCTATTTATGTGATGTTGCATATTTGTTCCCTTACTGAGTGCCAACCCATGGCTTGTTGATAAGTCAATATGTGAAGGGGTAGTATTAGAAGTCACCATTCCTTGAATAGTATGAACAGCGTACGAATAATGTCGACGCGAAGCGACTTTAGCTTCCCTATCTCAAGGAAAAATATAGTTATATAATGAAACTATATTATAGGTGTACTTAATACTTTCCCTTATGATGAACCGATTTATGACGTTATCGTGTGCCAGCCTAATTCCTATCCCTTATATTGAGCATATAGATGACAGTTCTTGAGCATAATGATGGATTTTATTGGAGCATCTTTTTGCCTTGTCTTCATAAGAGGCATGTTATTCTTCACATGAGCTGCCAATTGACTAGTGTTGGTAGACTTGTGGGTAGACCTTAGCCATGTATACCTCTGGCTTACGGCGAGTATCCTGAGAGGTACGTCACTATGTGGGGTGTGACCTACACATGCCTTATCTGAGAGGTACACTACCATGCAGGATACGTCCATTGCGTGCCCTTTCTACTTGGAGTATTGCCATGCCGTGCTAAGACACGATGTGGGATGTAGTAGACATTGCCATGCGGCCTACCGATAGGTATAGGGTAGAGCCATGCCGTGTGATGATGTGAAGCGGGGTGATGTCGAGGTGCACACTGCCATGCCATGCGGATGTGTGACTTGGCCACACCACATGATGAGCTACTGTGATAGCTAGATGATTGTTCCTTCCTTCCTCGTTGGTGGCTAGCTGCTAGTCACTTAGTGGTGTAATGTGCACTTATGATCTTCATTTATTATTTATTTATTTATTTATTTCCTTTTGGGCCAGCATTTTATTTTATTTTGACCTTGAAGGTTTAGCCATGATCTTGCAATCTTGTTCTTACTTGATTTGATGTTGCAATTCTGGAATTATTTTCTTGCCTTGTTGTTGGAATCGACGATTATTATCTTTATTCTTCTATACTTTGGTGGCTAAACTGGTTTATCCTTATTGTTTTTGTAAGCTAGTCTTGTGTTGCAATGTGAATTCCTCTCAAAGAACGTAGGAGACAGTCTTGGTTGAGTGTATACGAGGAAGTAGACATAGGGAACCTTGAGGATGGAGGTATGTGAGGCTGTGAGACAGCTAGGATCCACTACCTACCTATGAGTGGTGACTATCTCTTGGAGGCTAAACACCTTACACAACAAGGGATGTTCACAAGGGTCTTGTATGGAAGGTAGCACCGCTATGGTGTACCCTAGCACCATCAAGCCCTTGAGTGAGATGTTGGATATTGATGATCATGTTATTTGTTCTAAGAGCAGGCATAGAGATGCTGATCGTGCATGTTATCTTTGACCGAGCATTAGACATGCTCAGATGTGGCCTTTTGTGTTGTGCAATTCTAGTTATGTGGATGGTTATTATGTGTAATCATGGATTAAATGGTGTTAACTTGTCACTATGTTATGGGACATAGTCATTGGAATAGTTCTTATATGCCTGGAAAGTGTAAACAATTGAGTTATATACGTGGCTCTTATTTAATTAAAGTTAACTTGGTTGTAGAAATTTATATTTGAAGCTAGTACTATGGGATAAAGTTTTGCTAAAAGAGGTATGGGTGAAAGAATTTGATCTTGATGGCATGTTTTCTTGTCATGTTTGATAGATGAGTGTGGTAACTATTGCCTATATCTTTTAATGCTTTAATTTGGTGTAATGAAAGGAAGGAAAAAAAAAATCTCGTTTCTCTACTATGATTGTGTGTAATTTCTAGAATATTTTAAGAAGTGTATGATTTTAGATGTAGCCTGCTAATGGATAATGACATTCGTAGAGGATTTATAAATAATGTTTTAATTGTTGATAAAATATTTATTTGTGCAAATTGATAATTGTTAATTGAGTTTGAGGGCTAATACGTGTTGTATGACTTCCGCTTAGCCTTGCGACTTCCAAGAGTAAGTCGGAGCCTAGGGGGGGAGAATGTAATGCACCTACCCTAGTCGACCTTGTAAAACTTGTTTGACCTTGGTTGACTTCCTATGTGGTATTCTTGAATGATTGATTAACCATGATGTAATGTTGTAGATTAGATAATATAAATAATTGTGCATACCTATTATTGTGCTTTTGCATCGATGCTTGTGTAAATGTAATTGTTCCCTAATTCTTGTTATAAATCTCGAGCTAACGCCTTCATTGAATATATATATATATATATATATATATATATATATATATATATATATATATATATATATATATATATATACATATATGTATATATATGTAGATATATGTATATATATGTATATATATGTATATATATATATATATATGTGTATATATATGTATATATATATATGTATGTATGTATGTATGTATGCTTGCGTGACTCATGGTTGCAGGAGATTGCAGGTACTATATCGCCTAGGTGCGGGGTTCATCTCCTTCAGGATTCGCAGGGTTGAGTATACCTCCTTCATCCTTAGAATTCGGATTAGGTGGTCATAAAACTCTCATCTTGCCTTAGCCATGATCAGGTGAGCGTCGTGTGTGGTCCATCAGGTTCCTTTTTCGTTTGGGTTGAGAGTCATGTGATTGGTGGGGCTTTCTTGGTTTGCGTGCCTTACGTGTGGTGAATGGAGTATTTTAACCTAAGTATTTAATTCAATGTAAGGTGTTGATTTACGCATTAGTAATTGAGAAATTAAAATAGATAGGTTTCTTTTAGGTGATTAATCATTAATTAAAAAGATCGCTTTATTTATGTTGTAGCAAATTTAATTTAATGGTTAATTTTAAATAATGAATTTAATTAGTTTATGCGTTTTTTTAAAAAAGAAATATTTAAAGTTATTTGAAATACAATTAATTTAACCTCTTTTGCATTTTGGAAAAAGAAAGGTTAATTTTACTTATTTAAGAAAATTAATTTTTTATTAGAAAAGCAAGTTTAATTTATAAGTAAATTTGATATAGTGTGAAAGATTGATTTTGGGAATTAATTTGATTAAAATATTTTACCCTTGTCAATATTGCGAAATATAAATGTTGGCTTAATTAATATCGAGAAATTAAAATTAAATAAGAGAGAAGCTTTTTAATTAGAAAATCAAGTTAAATTAATTGAATAGTTGAAAAAGAATTATTATTTCCTTTTTTATTTAAAAATGCTTAAATTTTGAAATTAGAAATTACATGAGGGAGAGAAAAGCATTTTAGATTTAGTTAAAACAAAATAAAACAAAATGCTCTTTTATTAAATACTTTATTATTGGAAAATATTTTGGGGGAAAACCTAAAAAAAGTTTAGGTTGCATATATATTTTTCTAAATTATTTTTATTTGGGGAGTTCACGGGAAAGAGGCGGCAGCTTGTGGAAAAGAGGAAAATCTTCATTTTTTTTTATGCAGGTTGGAGGAATAAAAATCTGGAAGGAAGGTTGGGTGTGGATTTATGGTTGCATGAACTCTTCCTCAAGATCTTTCAGGAAAGCTTCCAAGGTTGGATAGCTTCTGCCTATTTTTATTTTTTGGTTATTTATTAACTTAATAAATTTATTCTTCTCTGTAGTTTTGTGTCTTTCAAAAGGAATAAATGAAAATTGGTTGTGTCTTCCATTTCTGGTTGTGCTTTACTTTGTGTAGGAATAAATGTTTTGGTTTTCTAGTTTGAATTTGCCAGGATTTCCCTCCTGTGCTTATAGCCTTTGCATTCCTTTGATAGATTTGTTAAAATAAAATAAAAATAAATAAAATAATTATATTTCCTCTTTCCCATTCTTGTGTTGCCTATTTTATTTGAGATGTTCAGCCAATATAGATTTGTGAAAGAATTTGTCTGGGTTGGTTTTTTTTTTCCCAATCTTTGGTTTTTGGAGTATCTGGGTATATTATTTTGCTAGTATTTATTTTATGAGTTATTGGTTTGATTTTATTTTATTTTTAAATGGTGTAAATTTAAGAAAACTTATAGTTTTTTGGAAAAAGAATTATTATTTTTAGTCTCTGTGAGACTGGTTTTCCTTTTGGCTATGTAAGTCACAGTAAATAAAATTAAAAATAAAAATAAATAAATAAATAAATAAATAATAATATAAAATAAATGGGTGGGCAGCATGCTACCCTATGGTAAATACTGTTACCAGGCAATATTAAATTGCCTTAACTTTTTTTTACATGCCTCCAGCATGTGGTGTTTTGTATATATATATATATATATATATATATATATATATATATATATATATATATATATATATATATATATATATATATATATATATATATAGTTTGTTATTTATTTCATTATGTGGGGAAAGGATAAAGTAATATTTTATTTGGAAGATCTTGGAAATAAAAGGATAAAGTAATATTTTATTTGGAAGATTTTGGAAATAAAAGGATAAAGTACTTTTTGTTTAAAAAAGTCCAATTTATTTTTAGTGTTAAATATTATTATTATATAGCTATTAACAAGGGTTAATATACATATACTATTTAATATTAAGTTTGAAATCTATGATTTATTCAATTCGTTAATATATATATATATATATATATATATATATATATATATATATATATATATATATTAAGTGAGATTAATATATATATATATATATATTATTAATAATAATTAAGTGAAAATCATGTATTATTAAATTATTAATTGATTATATTTCATTATCCAGGGGCTAATAATTATATAATGATTAATATTGAAATTGGGAACCTGTTTTAATGAGGAAATACTCCTTTGGGAATAGATAGAATAACTCTCTTTCATTGGAGATGTATGAAATAAATCATATTTATTATTCGGAGATGTTTAAATTTACATATTATCCAAGTGCATATTATTTTTGAATTTAGATGTTATAAGACATATGGGAAATTGCCATAGTTGGTCAAGTCCCTAGTTAGAGTACCGTCTGATAAGAAACCCCTTGTAATTGATTTAGATGTGTTCAGATGGATCCGCTTCTATGAAGGGATCATTTATGTATTTGTTGGCCGAAGTGGTCGTTGTATAGTGGTTGTGTTCGCCTATAGGGCTGAGATGTAAATGACATAAACCTTATGTAATCTTAACTTAAATAATTGCTAGAGGGGTCTTGTAGTTGAGCAAACTCGGAGATGTAGCCCTCTAGGGGTGAACTCTGAGATCATATCTGTGTTATGTGATGCTTTTGTCTCTCATGTTTCATACTTAGTGCTAGCATGTATGGATGCATTTTGTAAGTGTATAATGGGGATTTAATGAAGTTAATTTTTGAATGCATAAATATAGTCATATTGTTATCTACATTTTAATCTTAATAAATAAACTTCATCTTGATAGTTATATTAGAACTAAAATGGGTGGACTCATTTAGTTATTTATATTTTAATCTTAACAAATGAGACTCTTCATATTAACCTTATTCTATTTAAAATGGGTGAACTCAATTAGTTATTTATATCCTAATCTTAGCAAATGTATTTCTTCATATTAACTTTATTTTTAACTATTAAGAGTGTACTCATTAAGTTACCTATATTTTAACCCTAATGGATGAACTTCATTATGTTATTTACAATTTATCATTATCAAATGATCTTCATCTTATTAGCTATATTTTAATTAAAGGGATGAACTCATGTGGCTATATTACATTTTCACCTTAATGAATGAATGAACATCTCTTAGCAATATTCTAACTACAAAGGATGAACTCAATTGACTATTTACGTTTTAACCCCTATAAATGAACTTCGATATATTAGTTTCATGGTATCTAAAATGAATGGCTCACCATGTTAACCATATTTAAACCTTAATAGGTGAATTCTTAAGTTATCTATGTTTTAAATTCATTGGGCAAATATCCTCATGTTAGCCTCATCTTCAGCCATAATAGATGAACGCTTCATAATCCCTTTAATGTTAATTCATTGAACAAAGTTTATCCATGTTCCAAGTAATAACATGTAATTAAGATATCTTGTTAGATTGGATCAAGATGTCGCGAATTGAGTTAGGTGTTAAGCTATGTAATCACGTTGGGAAACTCTTTAGGTTCATTTAGTCTTCCGCTATGTTATCTAAGATTTAGATAACTCCAAAGTATCTTAATGTCGTGTCTTATTTTAAAACTCAAAAAAAAAAATGTCGTGTCTTATTTTAAAACTCAAAAAAAAAAAACTTACACCCCGTTGAGTGTTTTAGCTTAATCCCTTCGAGGTTTCCTGGTAGGGCATTACACTTTTGGTTGTTTTAAGAAAAGATTGTCTATATTAGAATCTTGTGTAAGTGGTGTTTGCAGTCAAGCTTAATTTCGTTGCAATTCTAGTTGAGTTGTTATTATGTCATATGTTGTTATATCTCCTTGGTCAGGTGTTGTTGTATAACCTCGTTGATGTGAGTCATTATGTGTTTTGTCCAAATGGTCAATCCTGGGTTAGTGATTGTGTATCCTTCACCTGTGAATTGTCAGAATTAGTTATGGTTGTCTGTTTCGCCATAGAGTTCTCATAGAGAGACCTTTCCTTTTAGTGTCCTATGAGAGAGAGTGGCTTTTGAGCGGGGGTCGTGCCTGAAGTGGATGGCAGGATAACCCCTCGAAAGTTAGTTAAAAAGTGATAACCTAATAATTGATTAGGGGGTGGATAGAATAAATATTAATTAAGATAATGTACCTCGTGCATAGGTGAGTTCTAGTACAGGGCTCATAATATTCTGAGAAGGCCTGAAATGGCAAGCTTACCACCTGGTCTTCACGAAAGGATTGGTAGGGTACACATGAGACTTAGTTGGAACCGAAGGTTCGAGAGAGGTTACCAGGACACTGAGTCGGGACCTATGGAGGTTGTACCATGGTATCCATCTTAAGCTATGTGATGACACTCTCTCCTTAGAGTCACTAGTATTTGTGAGTTGAGTCACATGGATGTTTGCGGAGTCATGTAGTTCTTTCGTACTTGTCTTACTTTTGCTTGCTTGAGGGTTTTCTACTATCTCCTAGCATGGTGGGGTGGTTCCATTTCGAGATCACATGGTCAGGTGGTAGTGCCACTTCCCATCGGATGTTCTGGATTGTATCTTCAGGCGAGGAAAGGCTTCACTTCTGTTCTTGGTTCATGATTCATGTACCAATTCATGTTCGTGATTATTGTTCAGTTCAGACCTTGTGGTCATTGTATCAAACTTTTATGTAACCTTGATATTGTAACTTTGTATTTCATGGTATTATTGGAAGCCATGTATATTGTAATATTATGTCAGTGGAATGTATGTTAATTCAGTTGCTTTGATCTTATGTATAAATGATTTATGGATAAATTGAATGCATGGAATAATTTGATTCTTTCATTTTGGAATTTATATGTATGTGTAGTTTTAATCTTATGCATTTAATTTACCTAATTAAATGGACAATTGGATTAACCATGGTGTTAATATAATCTACGACTTACACTTTGTTGGTAACCCTTAGGAAATCATGTGTTAGACTTTCGTTGTGCTATTAAACGTGCAATTGTTATGATTAATACACTTAATCTTTAAAAAAAAAATTATTTCAACCTTTAGTTTCCTAGTTGTGTTGTTTTCCTTTAGGGTTTCTGGCAGGGCATTACATTTGGTATCAGAGCAGAAGTTTCAATACTAGGTACTCTGGGTTTGTAGTGTGGCTTTCAATTTGACCTTTTTTCTTAGGTCTTAATGTTTGTGTTTACCTTGTTTTATCCTTGCCATAGGTCTAAACCATTTTCTCTATACCAGTGCTAGGTCATGGCTAGGAAAGCTAGAGGGGGGGGTCATACGGGTGGTCGCAATAGAGGTAGAGGTGGAGGACGGGGCCATGGTTCTGACCGTCATAGTCCTTCACCACCACCCACTCATGTGAGCATTGAGCCGGAACAGTCTATTCATCAGGAGCCGAAAGAGTCTATTCACCTGGATTCTCAGCATGCAGGAGAGCAGGTTTCTGAAAGGGAAGAGCTGAAATAGATGTTTCAAGAGGTTTTGGCTAGGTTAGGCCATAGGCTTGAGTTTGAGCAGCGTATTCATGCTCAGGTCAAGGAGCTGCATCAACAGGTTCCAGAGGAGAGAGAGAGAGGGAGAGATCACCTAGGAGGAGGGAGATTCTAGCTGACCAAGATCCACCTTCTTTGGGTCACATAAAGGACTTGATGAGGTCCAACCCTCCTTACTTTGATGGTACGGGTACCAGTGTTGAGGCAGAGACCTGGCTTATCGGTTTGGATCGGTGTTTCTCTATGTTTCCATATAATAGCAACACCAAGGCGAGATGTGCTATCATGCATCTCGATAATTTTGCTTTGATTTGGTGGAGATTAGAGGAAGAGAAGATCGGTGTATGCATTAACACTGTAACATGGGAGCTATTTTTGGAGAGATTCAGGACACAATTTCTCTCACCCCAGTGGAGGTAGACTCGGGTAGATGAGTTCTATGCCTTGCGTCAGTATGGTATGACAGTAGACCAGTATGAGCATAGGTTCTATGAGCTCAAATAGTATGCTGGGATTGGTAATGATGAGGTTATGCTTGCTTAGCACTTCTTGAGATGTTTGAATGACTGCATCAGTGGAGGAGTGAGGGTGTTTGAGCCATCTTCAGTGGAGATAGTCGTGGTGAAAGCCAAATTAGTTGAGCTGAACCTTAGTCATGCACTTGGTGGTCAGTCAGGTGTGCATATAGGGAGTGCACCTTCTAGTGGGAATAGAGCTCGGGGAAATCAGTCCTAGTCAACTGCACCATTTAGGACTCCTTAAGTACTTGCTAAGGGTGGACAACAGCAGCAGCAATAGCAACCATCGAAACTAAAACAATTCTAGGGCCCTTTAGGGCAATCCTCACAGAGTGAATCCTATGACCCTAGCCAGGGAAGTTTCAAGAAGTCTAGTGGGCCAATAGGTAATAGAGGACCAAGTAGAGGAGCTTGCTTCTCTTTTGGGCAGTTTGGTCACAAAACCACACAGTGCCCTCAATGTTTCCACAATATAGGTAGTGAGAGGCCAGCATCATCAAAGCCTATAGTGGGAGATGCAGGGAGATCCCATAGAGTGTTTGCAGTGGTGGATGACCACCAAGATGATCCTCAGGGGTTGCACCATCGACTAGGTAAGGGTCCTATGGGACCCAACTGATGAGACCTCCGCAACTTGGGAGGATGCAGCAAAGATGAGAGAGTTGTATTCTTATTTGTTATAGGCTTCAAGGAGTAAGCCTAGTTTTGGGGGAGAGAATGTACTACCCCTACTCGTTTGAACTTATTAGACTCATATTTTATGATTGTTTACTTTTAGTGGATACATTACCATGATGTATTATTTAGACTTATATGACATTATTTTACGCTTTATCTGGATATGAGATGCATTGTTTATTTGCAGTATTTCAGTACTTGTGGTTTATGGCATTTTATGGATTATTGCTATGTACTGACAGTTTACTTTATTTATGCAATGTGGAATTATATGTTGTGTGTTTGTGAGTGTATTTGGATGCAAGGGGACTATTTTCCTTCACTCATTTCTGTGAAATAGAGAACGTTGCGATTATCCTTCATCGGTGTGTATGTCGTGTCTTCTATATTGTATATATGCATGTGTGGTTCGGTGATGCGGGATATTGTAGGTACAAGTACCAGGTAGGTATGGGGTATCGTCTCCACCTGGCTTCACAGGTCTGAGCGTGCCTTATATTTTTCCGATGGAAGTGGAGGAGGTAGTAGTTGACCCTAGTTTACTCAGTTACACTCTTGTGAGTGTCGTCAATTGGTCGTCTTGTCAGTTTGTTCGACCTTCGTATTTGTCGTTTGATTCTTTTATGAGTCTTTTATTTGCGTTTGTTGAGTTGTGTGTTTAGTGGTTTTAATTAATTAATTAAATTTATGGAGTTATCTCATAATTGGTTTTTTTTGAATTATGTATTTTATGCATTGAGATTATAAATTTAATTAATTAAAAGAAATTATTAAATTAAGTTGCAAGCTGCATGATATTAGAAATATATTTTATTAAATTTTTAGTGAAAAATAAATTAGATTAATTTCATTTATTGTTCCTAAAATTTTAAATAAATAAATGAATAAAAGAATTAATTAGAATTAAAGTATTGCTTTAATTTCTTTATTTAGAAAATTAATTAATTTGCATGAGAAAAGAAAAGAAAGAAAAATGATTTTTAATTATTGCATGTGAACATATTCCTTTGTTAGGAAATTAGAAAAGAAAATAAAAATTGATTTTATTACTAAAATTAAATATTAGGGTTTTTTTGGGAAAAAGATATGCAACCTAGAATTTTAGTTTAAAAGGGGAATAGGTCTTCATTTTAGGGAGTTACACAGGAAACAGGATAGGGAAGTTAGGTGAAGAGAAATTTATTTGGAAGCTTGTTGAAGGATTGGTGCTCTTCTACAAATTTCTTTGAGGAAAGCTATACTAGGTTGGGTGGCTTCTTTTGATTGTTGTTTTGAAGAAAATATTTTTATTTCTTCTATATTTTTGAATGATGTGTGTGTGAAGATGTCTGTCAATTCTAAAATCCTGTCTGATTATTTCTTGTTCTTAGCTAAAGTCCATTTCTGATGTGAATTTCTAGTTTATGGAAAGAAGTTATTTCTTGGGTGTTTTTTAGATTAAAGTCGTGAGAAATTGGGAAAAGTTATTATGGCAAATTTTACCAAGATTTTTATTATGCATGGGAATTGCAAGATTGGTAGAAAATGGGAATTATTAGAGAAATCATTCCCTCTTGTTGGTTGTTGATTTCAATATTTGGCTAGGGTTGTTCTTTTTAATGTTTGTGCATCTCTGAGAAATTATATAGTTAATATGGAAATAAATTTAATTATTAATTAAATTTATTTGATTATTTAAGTTTAGGGGAAATTGTTTTATTTATTCGTTTTTAAAAAAATTGATTGAGAAAGAAATCTTATTGGAAAAATTTTGGAATTTAAGTTTATTGTATTTTCTTCTTAAAAAAAATTAATAAAAAAACCTACGGTAGCACAACTACCGGCGGTAGTACCTACTACCGTGCGATAGTAGTGCTATCGGGGGTAGTACTTGCTACCCACGATAGCATGAGTAATTTAAAATTTGCTTTCCCTAGATATTTTGTGCAGTTCGAAAATACAATGTTTTGGATTTTCACGTAGGGTATTAAATTTGTTTTTAAATTAATTTATTAAATATATAATATGTGTGTGTGTGTGTGTGTGTGTGTGTGTGTGATCATATATAAGTTATTTTATTTTGGATATTATGTTATTTAGTATTATTTTAGTACTATGGAAATTAATTCTGAGTTGACATATATATTTTGTAATATAATTATAAGAGTATATATATATATATAATTAATTTAGAGGTTGGGTGTTTTCACAAAAGCTTGTAATTTTAGATTTTATATTTATGCTTGGAAACATATTAGGAGATTAATTCATATGTGAATTTATTTAACCTTATTGGACAAATGACAAAATTGTTTTCTTTGTATTAATATAGTTGTATTTTCTTATTTTTTGGAAAATCTTTAATTGCAAGTTATTTATGCTTTTGGTTGTTTTAAGAAAAGATTGTCTGTATTACGATCTTGTGTAAATGGTGTTTGCAGTCAAGCTTAATTTTGTTGAGATATGTTGTTATATCTCCTTGGTCAAGTGTTGCTGTATAACCCCGTTGATGTGAGCCATTGCGTGTTTTGTCCAAATGGTCAATCCTGGGTTAGTGATTGTGTATCCTTCACCTATGGTTTGTTAGGATTAGTTATGGTTGTCTGCTTCGCCATAGAGTTCTCATAGAGAGACCTTTCCTATTAGTGTCCTATGAGAGAGAGTGGCTTTCGAGTGGGGGTCGAGCCCGAAGTGGATGGCAGGATAACCCCTCGAAAGTTAGTTAAAAAGTGATAACCTAATAATTGATTAGGGCGTGGGTAGAATAAATATTAATTAAGATAATGTACCTCGTGCATAAGTGAGTGCTAGCATAGGGCTCATAATGTTGCGAGAAGGCCTAGAATGGCAAACTTACCACCTTGTCTTCACGAAAGGATTGGGAGGGTCCGCATGAAACATAGTTGGAACCAGACATTCGAGAGAGGTTACCAGGATAGTGAGTCGGAACCTATGGAGGTTGTACCATGGTATCCATCTTAAGCTATGCGATGACACTCTCTCCTTAGAGTCACTAGTGTTTGTGAGTTGAGTCACATGGATGTTTGCAGAGTCATGTAGTTCTTTCATACTTGTCTTACTTTTGCTTGCTTGAGGGTTTTCTACTATCTTCTAGCACGGTGGGGTGGTTCCATTTCGGGATCACATGGTCAGGCGATAGTGCCACTTCCCATCGGATGTTCTGGATCGTATCTTTGGGCGAGGAAAGGCTTCACTACTATTCTTGGTTCATGATTCATGTACCAGCTCATGTTCATGATCATTGTTCAGTTGAGACCTTGTGGTCATTGTAAAAAACTTTTATGTAACCTTGATATTCTAACTTTGTATTCCATGGTATTATTGGAAGCCATGTATATTGTAATATTAAGTCAATGGAATGTATGTTAATTCAATTGCTTTGATCTTATGCATAAATGATTTATGGATAAATTGAATGCATGGAATACTTTGATTCTTTCATTTTGGAATTTAGATGTATGTGTAGTTTTAATCTTATGCATTTAATTTACCTAATTAAATGGACAATTAGATTAACCATGGTGTTAATATAATCTACGACTTACACTTCATTGGTGACCCTTAGGAAATCATGTGTTAGACTTTCGTTGTGCTATTAAACGTGCAATTGTTATGATTAATGCACTTAATCTTTAAAAAAAAAAATTATTTCAACCTTTAGTTTCCTAGTTGTGTTGTTTTCCTTTAGGGTTCCTGGCAGGGCATTACATTTGGTATCAGAGCAGAAGTTTCAACACTAGGTACTCTGGGTTTGTAGTGTGGCTTTCAATTTGACCTTTTTGCTTACGTCTTAATGTTTGTGTTTCCCTTGTTTTATCCTTGCCGTAGGTCTAAACCATTTTCTCTATACCAGTGCTAGGTCATGGCTAGGAAAGCTAGAGGGGGGGTCATACGGGTGGTCGCAATAGAGGTAGAGGTGGAGGATGGGGCCATGGTTCAGACCATCACAGTCCTTCACCACCACCCACTCATGTGAGTGTTGAGCCGGAACAGTCTATTCATCAGGAGCCAGAAGAGTCTATTCACCTGGATTCTTAGCATGCAAGAGAGCAGGTTTCCAAAAGGGAAGAGCTGAAACAAATGTTTCAGGAGGTTTTGGCTAGGTTAGGCCATAGGCCTGAGTTTGAGCAGTGTATTCATGCTCAGGTCGAGGAGCTGCATCAACAGGTTCCAGAGGAGAGAGAGAGGGAGAGATCACCTAGGAGGAGGGAGATTCTAGCTGACCGAGATCCACCTTCTTTGGGTCACATAAAGGACTTGATGAGGTCCAACCCTCCTTACTTTGATGGTATGGGTACCGGTGTTGAGGCAGAGACCTGGCTTATCGGTTTGGACCAGTGTTTCGCTATGTTTCCATATAGTAGCAACACCAAGGCGAGATGTGCTATCATGCGTCTCGATAATTTTGCTTCGATTTGGTGGAGATTAGAGGAAGAGAAGATCGGTGTATGTATTAACACTGTAACATGGGAGCTATTTTTGGAGAGATTCAGGGCATGATTTCTCTCACCCCAGTGGAGGTAGACTCGGGTAGATGAGTTCTACATCTTGCATCAGTATGGTATGACAGTAGACCAATATGAGCACAGGTTCTATGAGCTCAAACAATATGCTGGGATTGGTAATGATGAGGCTATGCTTGTTTAGCACTTCTTGAGAGGTTTGAATGACCACATCAGTGGAGGAGTGAGGGTGTTTGAGCCACCTTCAGTGGAGATAGTCGTGGTGAAAGCCTGATTAGTTGAGTTGAACCTTAGTCATGCACTTGGTGGTCAGTCAGGTGTGCATATAGGGAGTGCACCTTCCAATGGGAATAGAGCTCTGGGAAATTAGTCCCAGTCAGTTGCACCGTTTAGGACTCCTCAGGCACCCGCTAAGGGTGGAAAATAGTAGCAGCAACAGCAACAACCATCGAAACTGAAACAATTCCAAGGCCCTTCAGGGCATTCCTCATAGAGTGAATCCTACACCCCTAGCCAGGGAAGTTTCCAGCAGTCTAGTGGGCCAACAGGTAATAGAGGACCAGGTAGAGGAGATTACTTCTCTTGTGGGCAGTTTGGTCACAGAGCCACGCAATGCCCTTAGCGTTCCCACAATACAGGTAGTCAGAGGCTAGCAGCATCAAAGCCTATAGTGGGAGATGCAGGGAGATCCCATAGAGTGTTTGTAGCAGTGGATGACCGCCAAGCTGATCCTTAGGGATTGCACCATCGACTAGGTAAGGGTCCTATGGGACTCAAATGATGAGACCTCGGTGACTTGGGAGGATGTAGCGAAGATGAGAGAGTTGTATTCTTATTTTTTTTAGGCTTCCAGGAGTAAGCCTAGTTTTGGGGGGGAGAATGTACTACCCCTACTCGTTTGAACTTATTAGACTCATATTTTATTATTGTTTACTTTCAGTGGATACATTACCATGATGTGTTATTCAAACTTATATGACATTATTTTATACTTTATCTGGATATGAGATGCATAATTTATTTGCATTATTTCAGTACTTGTGGTTTATGGCATTTTATGGATTATTGCTATGTACTGACACTTTACTTTATTTATGCAATGTGGAATTATATGTTGCATGTTTGCGAGTGTATTGGATGCAAGGGGACGATTTTACTTCACTCATTTCAATGAGATAGGGAACGTCGCGACTCTCCTTCATTGGTGTGTATGTCGTGTCTTCTATATTGTATATATGCATGTGTGGTTCAGTGATGCAGGATATTGCAGGTACAAGTATCGGGTAGGTACGGGGTATCGTCTCCACCTGGCTTCACAGGTATGAGCGTGCCTTATATTTTTTTGATGGAAGTGGAGGAGGTAGTAGTTGACCCTATTTTACTCAGTTACACTCTTGTGAGTGTCATCAGTTGGTCGTCCAGTCAGTTTATTCAACCTTTGTATTTGTCATTTGATCTTTTTATGAGTCTTTGCTTAGGGTTTTCTCAGGTGTGTGTTTAGTGGTTTTAATTAATTACTTAAATTTATGGAGTTATCTCTTAATTGGTTTATTTGGAATTATGTATTTTATGCATTGAGATTATAAATTTAATTAATTAAAAGAAATTATTAAATTAAGTTGCAATCTGCATGATATTAGAAATACATTTTATTTAAATTTTAGTGAAAAATAAATTAGATTAATTTCATTTATTGTTCCTAGAATTTTAAATAAATAAATGAATAAAATAATTAAATAGAATTAAAGTATTGCTTTAGTTTCTTTATTTAGAAAATTAATTTTTTTGGATTAGATATCATATAATCATTACATATCATCTCATTCGAGAATCCACTTATTACAAATATCAGCTCCTTTCGAGCAAACTAACAACAATTGGAAGACCAACAGTCACAACTTAGAATTCCACTTTTAGGAAGACCAAGAGTCACAACTTAGAATTCTACATAAAGGTGTCCCTCATGGGAGTTGAACTTGGGTCTCCACATTGAGAACTCAATGCTTTAATCAACCAAACTCAACCCCTTGGACTTAGAAAATTAATTAATTTGCATGAGAAAAAAAAAGAAAGAAAAATGATTTTTAATTATTGCATGTGAACTTATTCCTTTGTTAGGAAATTAGAAAATAAAATAAAAATTGCTTTTATTACTAAAATTAAATATTAGGACTTTTTTGGGAAAAAGATATGCAACCTAGAATTTTAGTTTAAAAGAGGAATAGGTCTTCATTTTAGGGGGTTACATAGGAAACAGGTCAGGAAATTTAGGTGAAGAGAAATTTATTTGGAAGCTTGTTGAAGGATTGGTGCTCTTCTACAAATTTCTTCTAGGAAAGCTATACCAGGTTGGGTAGCTTCTTTTGATTGTTGTTTTGAAGAAAATATTTCTATTTCTTCTATCTTTTTGAATGATGTGTGTGTTAAGGTGTTTGTCAATTCTAAATTCATGTCTGATTATTTCTCGTTCTTGGCTAAAGTCCATTTCTGAATTGAATTTCTAGTTTATGGAAAGAAGTTATTTCCTGGGTGTTTTAGATTAAAATCATGAGAAATTGGGAAAAGTTATTAAGGCAAATTTTACCAAGATTTTTATTATGCATGGGAATTGCAAGATTGGTAGAAAATGGGAATTATCAGAGAAATCATTCCCTCTTGTTGGTTGTTGATTTTAATATTTGGCTAGGGTTGTTCTTTTTAATGTTTGTGCATCTCTGAGAAATTATATAGTTAATATGGAAATAAATTTAATTATTAATTAAATTTATTGGATTATTTAAGTTTAGGGGAAACTGTTTTATTTATTCATTTTAAAAAAAAATTGATTGAGAAATACATCTTATTGGAAAATTTTTGGAATTTAAGTTTATTGTATTTAAAAAATAATAATAATTAAAAATAAATAAATAAATAAAACCTACGGTAGCACAGCTACCGGTAGTAGTACCTGCTACCGTGCAGTAGCAGTGCTACTGGGGGTAGTACTTTCTACCCATGGTAGCATGGGTAGTTTAAAATGTGTTTTCCTTAGATATTTCGTGCAATTCGAAAATACAGTGTTTTGGATTTTTGCGTAGGGTATTAAATTTGTTTTTAAATTAATTTATTAAATATATGATATATATATATATGTAGGTTAGGAAATAGGAAATCATCACAGCAAGTCAAAAACATTAGTCATTAGCTCAATCACAAAAGCTCATTGCAATGAACTATCCTAAACAACATTCAATAGAGACATGAAAACAAAGCATACAAAATTAAATATTATGCAAACCAGATTATGATTTGAATGCTTCTTCCATGTGGCTCCATTGTTCTTCTTTCCTCTTCAAATAGTTTGGTTGTGGATCTCACCTACAAGTGCACATACATAATTGAAAGCAAGTAGACAAGATTATTGATCAAGAGTACTCAAAATGTGATTGACTAGAAATTCGATAGTTTGATTACCAATTAGCTTTGATTGATGAAGATCACCCAATTTATAGAAGAATTAAAGAAATGAGAAGATTAGCATGATGCAATTCAAATGGAAATTGCAAATCAATTATGTCAATTATGACAAATTATGACAAATTATGCACTTTCTATGCAAAATTTGTTGATTGATAATTTATGACAAATTATGACAACTTCTATGTCAAAATTGATTGATTGTCAATTATGACAAATTATGACAAATTTCTATGTCATTCCCATGAAATTAGGAGAGAAATAGGAAGAAATTGAAATTAGAATTTAGGAAATTAGAAAATAGGTGGAAATTTAGAAAATTAGGTAAATTAATTAATAATTTGTCATTTATTAATTAATTCACCAAAAAGAGGAATAATGAGCCAATTAAATGAACATTTAATTGTAATGAGAAGACTTAGGATAAATAAGTAATTTATTAATCCTAAAGGAAGAAAATGATAAGCAAGGTTAAATGACTAAATCATGAAACCCTAGAAGGTGAATTAGCAATGCGAGGATGACAATTAGGTCCTGATTGAAGATAATTAATGTCGATCATGATTTTGATTTAACAAAGGACCAATGTGATAAATGATTTGATTGGTAAATGCACCAATTGACGAGGAACAATGACAAATTGATCCAAATTGACATAATTGAGACAGACAATGATCGCAAAATGACAAAATTGACAAGAGGACAAGGATCGATGACAAAATAGATTGCAAGATGACAAGACTGAAAATGACCACGATTGATGACAAATCGATCGCCAGAGGACAGGATTGACAAGAGGGCAACGATTGATGACAAATCGATCGCAAGATTGATAGGAGGACAAAACCCTAATTAGGATTGACAATGTCCAAAATGATGACAAATGAGCACACACATTGATGCGACAGGATAAAATTGATTAAAATCATGACTGGATAATGTTGTCGACAAAACCAAATTTGAGAGCGAGATGAATGAAGAATGTAGAAGAATGACTCGATGTTCGCAAATGATAAAGACCAAGTGCGAATCATAGGAGAAATGTTAATGCGACGCAAAAACCTAAAATGAGGCAATGCGCAAATGTTAAAGTATGACTCCGCAAGCGTTGACCATTTTTAGGTGTCTACATTTTGCCCCTCTTTGAGACAATGCGATTTTTAAGCGTTGTTTCAAAGAATAATAATGAAAATGCCCCAGACAACTGACAATGACATATGCATGCCCCCTCGAGGAATTGGCCGGAAACATGTAGAAAAGAGGCCAATTGATCCATAAAAATGATAGGATCGAACGGACTGACAATCGGAGATCGGATGCATGAAGGACAAGCAATTTAAGGTGCACAAGACCACGACCAATATAAGATGGAGAGGATGCACGTCCATCTATGCAATGACAAAGAGCTATAAATAAGACCAAGAGGGTGAAAATTGCTCATTTGTACTAGCTAAAGAGGAGAATTTATTGCTCTGGACAAGGACACTTGCAGAGAGATGGCGAACATTCCAATGGCGGATCACCTTGGGGAACATGTATGCACATTCAAACAACCAGATGACGCAGGAGCAGCGGTATGGATCTCAAAAACCCATGTTTTCAATTTCATGAATTTTGATGGTTTGCGAGACATTACGGGGCCCACAGGGGATGCCAAAAAGGACTCCTGTGCTTGTGCAGGGCGAATCCTGTGCTTGTGTAGGGTCTTCTGCACTTGTGTAGGGAGACACAAGTGCAGGTCACTTGACACAGGCGTAGGTTCCTTGACACAGGCGCAAGTGTGCAATGTGAACCCTAATTTTGGTCAAAATGACATGCAAATGATCCGAAAAGGGGGGATAAGGGTAGGATAAGTTAGATTAGATGAAAAACACCCTGATGTGGACATGAAAATGAGGAAAGGCAACCTGTAGGAGCAAACCCTAAAACTGACAAAAATATGCCCCAATTTGCTATGCAGAGTCGACAGTATCCACTGATCACGCGGGAGAACCGACCTAACTGCTTCATGCTATGACATAGACTCAGGAGCACGGATAGAGATATCTTAGCAAGACTTGGGATATATTACATCACATTCATGCCTGAGATTAGGGCAAACATAGGATTGCTAACTGCATTGGCAGAGCGATGGCATTCAGAGACCTCCTCATTCCATTTGGCGACTGGAGAGGCGACAGTGACATTAGAGGATGTATGGCGCATCCTCCGCATTCTGATACATGGGGAGATGATAGAGTATGACCCAATGACCGGTAGAGATGTGTTATGCAGGCTATTTGACTGTGACGCAGATAATCTGGACATTGTGGAGAGGGAGATCGGTTGGGAGAGCATGGCTTCCGAGTATGACCAACGATATGTGGTGATAGCAGTTGTGATAGCATGTCTACTAGCAGGGGACAGATGAGGACATGGATTCCCTATTGGATGGGGAAGAGTGCTCGAGCAGATGGTGACAAAGGGGACAGTGTACGCATGGGGACCGTGTGTGCTTGCTATGTTGTATTTTCAGCTGCATCAGATAGCATATCAAGGAGTGCAGACTTTGAGTTGTGGAGTCACATTGCTTCAGGTATGGGCATTTGAGCACATAGCCATATGTCAACCGATTAAAGAGAGACAGGTTGTACCACACCGACCATATGTATACTGCTATGGGGGAGCACTGAGACAGGGTCCATTTGGATACATATTGTACTAGCGACACGAGCTAGACAGATTGAGAGAGTTCACATGGAGGCCATATCTTGATTGCCCTGGATGGTCAGATGATCATGAGGAGCTACCGTATTGTAGATAGGAGAGGTACTTGATTGGGCGACCAGTGAATCGCCAGAGAGTGATTGAGATGTACCTGCCAGAGAGAGTCAGACGACAGTTTGGAGAGAGGCAGGATGTACCCAGGAGGATGGCTCAGTTTGCTCGGTCTCACAGAGAGACGAGTCAGTGGGGGAGTATGATTCAGCCACACATAGCATATGCCAACTTTGCACAGTTACAACAGAGACAGTGGGATTGGAGGTCAGATGTGGTGGATGCTAGGATGACAGAGGAGTATGAGCGATGGTTTGCACAGCGACGGCCAGTGCCTTTGACTGATCCTGATATTCCAGTACCGAGGAGACAGGAGGACTTCCCACTCATAGGAGAGGAGGGAGATGATGAGGACGAGGAGGATGAGGGTGATGATGAGGATGAGGGGGATGACAAGGACGGAGATGATGGTGGGGAGGACGATGATGAGCTAGACTCAATTGATCAGGAGACATTGCAGGATATTCCCATAGAGCCGAAGATAGCTAGGATAGAGGAGATGGAAATGTGCAGGGCTACCATAGTGAGTCAGCAGGATTATATTGCAACATTGGAGAGACAGAATGCCAGCTTGAGGACAGAATGAGATACAGCAATAGCGCAGGCACAGCGAGAGGGACAGAGAGTCACTGAGTTCATTGGGTCGATTAGGGATGCCAGTGCACGGGAGATGGCACAGATGCTGGTAGAGACCGGAGAGGAGAGACTGTATTGGAGGACACTATATGAGAGTGCAATTCCACCAAAGCAGAGAGCACCTTCATATCGGGCACGATCAAGGACAGAGAGTAGGTCACGCTCTCGAAGGTCATTGAGTAGCATGGGGGTAAGTGGACCTATGAGACCACCACAGCCAGAACCAGGAGGGACATCATCTGCGAGACATTGCAAGGATGAGGAGGACAGAGGGAGCACCCAGTGACAGAGGCACATACTCCTTATGACAGACAGTGGACATTATGTAGTTTGACATTATGTAGTCAGCCTATGGGCCATACTTAGGACAAACAGTCCAATTTTGTACTCCGACATGATTGTGATATGTGATATGACATGCATCGATATGATTGGATGCAATGTGTTATGACTTATGTTATTTGCATGTATGGATAACTTATGCACTATTTATGAACATGTATGGATATATTGTTATGGATTTTTGATGCATTTATAATATGAAATGAATAAAATGCTTGATGTAATGTTTGGTGTAATGCAAATGTACTAACCAAATGGATGCAGGATGCAGCATATGTGAAATCAGAGCACTAGACCGAACTGACTATCCAAACTGACGGAAGAAATATTAGTAAGAAGAAATGAGACAGAGGACAATTAGAGATGAAGAAAAACTTGCTTTCAGTAATGCACTTTGTAGGTGAGAACCTTTATTTTTATGTAGCAAAATGGATGCGTAGCATCATGGCATTGAAGGCCAGAGCTGAAATGCAACCCTTTTTGCAAAAGACAGACACGTTGCAGACAAACAACAATCACAATCAAAAAATGAAAGGGACCATGAACCATCCCGGTCACTCTAAATCACTCAGTGACATCATCGAGCAACATAGGAACATGATCGAAGACAAATCAATAAAAAGATAAGATGCACAAAATTCAAACAAACATCTTGATCTTCATTGTCAAAAGTTGAAAGTGTTGATAGAACGATCATGCTGTCTGGTTTCAGGAAATGCGGTACCCCGTCTAAGACAGGACACAGTCTGGTTTCGAGTATACCACACCCTATATAAGACCCATGATAATAGGAACAAGGACAAATGATTTTGGTGTCGATATCCGATTGATATGACAGTTTGGATCAGTTTGAATGTTTGGTTTGATCGAAAAAGTTCATCTGTTAATGCATGATTTCATTAAAGCATGGTGTTGAATGGATTGCCGTTGGATGTATGCTCAGTGATCTGTCGATGCATAAAGGGAATACTTTATTGCAAAATGTTTGTTTTTGTGAGTTTATAATGTTTTGTTCGTTTTTTTAGGACTTTATTTGATGTTTAGAGATTTTTTTTTCAGGACATTTTTCAATTTTTTTGAATTATTTCAAGACATTTTTCAATTTTTTTGGATTATTTCAGGAGATTTTTTCAATTTTTTATGATTTTTTCAGGACATTTTTCAATTTTTATGATTTTTTTCAAGACATTTTTCGATTTTTAAGACTTTTTTTAGGACATTATTTGATTTTTAAGACTTTTTTCAGGACATTTTTCAATTTTTTATGATTATTTCAGGACATTTTTGAATTTTTATGATTTTTATTTAGGACATTTTCAATTTTTTTTTTGGATTTTGCCCCCAATGTCTAGCAAGGCAAGGAATATGACAGGTGAATAAATAGGCTTTCTGAAATGATGGTGGATAGAGGGAAGACAAAGGCCTTTATTATGGAGACAATGCGGATGCAATTTTCAAGGGCTATTGCATGATGGGACAAGAGACTAGATATGACAATGTAAAGCAGGAACATGGCATGAGGGACATGTCAAGAGGTGTTTGAAACCATGTGTAAACTTTGTGTCCTTATGTCAGATCAAGATCAAGGAATGAAAAAGAGTGTATGGATAGTGATAAGATATGGATAGGATAAGCAAGACCAAGAATGGATAAGGGACATGGATTGAAGGTCGGGGTAGGATACAGGATAGTGGTAGAAAGTTGCAATAAGCTAGGGAATATGGATGAAAGGTTATAATAAGAAAATGGATAAATGACCAAAAGCCATGATAGACTGAAAGCTGCAAACAAGATGCATGATGCTCATGATGATCCTTAGCCTTGTCAAGATCAAAGGTGGAAAGAGGAAATGGACATGAGGGACAATAGGATAATGAAGGGCAATAGGATATGAAGGAGGAAACCTGCCCCCAAGTGTGGTGTGCAAGAAGTTCATAGATTACGCATGACGCCTGTTTGCCAGGTTTTCATCACGGTACTTGCCCAAGGCGCCTATTTGCCAGGTTTTCACCAGTGGACGAATTATTTTTCTTTTTTTTTTTCTTTTGTCTTTTTTTTGGATTTTTTTTTTTTTTTTTTGACTTTTCCAATAGAAGATGGACACATGATAGGGGATGGAAGAAGGACTCAAGCATCTTTTTGTTTGGATATTAACCTTGAAAAAAAATGGACCATGGCCTTTAAAAGTATGCTCAAAGACGTTGGTAGGATAAGGACATGGAAAATGAGATGAAACTAAGGCAAGGATTTATGCAAAGGATTGGATCAAAGGGATCGAAGGATGGAAAATATGCATTGGATAATAGATAGGGTATGGAAGAATTGGGGTTCAGTGGATGGAAATGTTGGCAAGATCGACAATGGCACACACCTTGAGGGGTGATGGACTGATGGAGGAAAGATGTATCTCAGATTGTGAGATTTGGATGGAGGAATAGCTTGGGATTTTGGGACATAAGGGCCCAAAATGGATGAAGAAGGTGATGGAGGAACAAATTTGAGAGGTTTGGATGGAGGAATAGAAACTTTGGATGCCAATCTAGTTTGTTCTTTTTGTGCTTCAAGGAGCTTCTTGGGGATCCACATGGTTTTTGATTTTTCATGCTTTTGTGGTTCCTTGGAGTGCATTGCTTGCACAAGGGATTTAGGAACCCATATATATTTTGACTTTTCTTTATTTTGCTCAATGGGCCTTTGTGGCCTTTTGGATATTTCTTTTTCTTTATAGATCATATTGTTCTTTGTTTTGACATGTCGATTATATTGCACATGTTGATCCTTGAATACATGTGGATTGCTAGACTTATGATGCTTATACTTGGCATCCAAATTGCTTGGAAGAGGGAATGAATGTCGGTGTCGATGGGAATGATATGGAGGCATGTGGGATGGATGGAAGGTTCTCCAAGATGTGTGTCTTTTCTGATGTTGCATAGGAGATGGAGGGATATAGGGACCTAGAATGGATGAAGCGATGATGGGGAAGGTGGATGTTTTGATTTTGATGGAGGGATACCAACGTCTTGAGAGTGAGTTGTGTAGACATGACCCTTAAGATCTTCTTTAACATGAAGGGATGCTTGCTTATGGAGATCTACTCCTTTGCCTTTATGAATATCTTGACTTGTCGGATACTCTTTTCTTTGGGAAGAAGACGCGAGTCCATTATGAGGTGGATATGATATGAGAGAAATGATGAGATCTTGAAGCGGATCGGATTGCACCAAAGTGGAAGAACCCATTATGCATGTCGAGGGTTCATGAACATCTTGCACTGACACGTTAGAATCATGAGGGGGATTAGGATCATGAGGGGGACTAGGATTGTGTAGTGGACATGGTTCAATGATAGGCTCTTCAAGAGATGGAATGGGAAAAATAATGGGATCATCAAAAGAAATGCGATCTTGGAGTGTATATGGAGGATTAGGATGTGGAGATGGAGGAACAAAAGGATCTTGTGGAGGATCTGAAGGAATAATTTGATCTTGACAAGGAGGAAGATCATTGGAATCCTCTTTAAAGGTGCTTTGCTCTTGACTTTCAATGGGATCATCGGAAAGGATGGAAAGGATATCTTGATCTTTCTCAGGAAGTGGAATGTCAATGGGATTTGAAAGGACATTGTGTTCATGAAATGGAAGGGGATCGTTTGGGATTGGATGGACTGGAATATCTTGATCTTGCCCAGGGAATGGAGTGTCAATAGGACTTTGGATATGATGGACAAGAATAGGGGAATCATCATGAGTGTCTGGGAAGATGAGATCCTAGTCAACAATTGGATAGGATGATAAGGTTTCGGGATCTTGATCTTGATCTGTTTTAACACGTGTTTCTTTATGCTCTAAATTATCCTCTTGACATGGGGTTGGACTTTGGATATGCATGGGAGATTCTGACAAGGGATCAATGGTTTGGCATGAGGTAAATGCACTTTGAACATTTGTGATGGATTCTGGCAAGGAATCAATGCTTGAACATGAGGAAGAGGGACTTTGAATGGGGTCCTCTAAAATAGGTAATGGTAATAAAGTGCATGGTGGCATTGGGTCTTGTATTTCTGAAACATGACAAGGATGTGCATCATGAATTGGATTATCTTGGCAATCAATTATGGATAACTCTTGGATAATTGCATCCTTGGGTGTATTGTTTGATGAGGACAATATGGAAGGTTCTTGTGAAACTTCTAAAGGTGTAGGGATAGATGCCACTGGAGAGTCAATTTGTTTGTGGGGGGATGAGGCATTGCTAGACATAAGTGTATTATCTTGATCTTCCTCAAAGAACTCACTTGGTAGTTTCCTTAAGATCATTGCAATAAAGCCACCTTTCTTTCGAGGTTTTGACATTATTGGATCTGGAATTTGAACTTGTTTGGCAAGGAGTTGGTTCTGATCTAATGTCATGTTTTGATATTGGACTTGGTTCAATTGTCTTGACATTTTTGAAACTTGGGTTGGTGTGTGCTGCAACCTTTGTTTTTGAATGTTTGGTTGTAGTTGTTGACATTGATATGTTGATTGAACTTGTTGATATTCCACCATTGGTTGAACTATTTGTGGACATTGTATAGTTGGTTGGACATATTGTTGAAATTGGACCATTGGTTGTGTTGGTTGTATATGTTGAACAATTGGTTGAACCATTGGTTGTATTGGTTGAAAATCAGATTGATAGTAAACACCTTCTTGTTCTTGTTGTAGAGGCACATAATGTTGAAATTGATGTTGTCTCTTTTCTTGAAATTGTTTTATCATCTCTATTTGTGAGAGGAGAGCTGGTATGTCTAATCGTTCAAGAAGAGATCTTACATCAATTGGCTCAATATTTGGATTTTGACCTTGAAATTTTTGAAACATTTTGGACGTTTGTGATCTATTCTTCTGAATGTTTTTCACTCTTTGTTCCAATATCTCATTTTCTTGAGCTAGCTTCTCCTCTAACTTTTGTATTTGGACATTTACATCATCATGATAAGTTTGATCCAAGTTTTGAGACATGTAGAGATTGGATTGACATGATTGATTTCTCAATTGTGATGACATGGCTTCGTAAGAAGGTTGAGACCTCATTTCAACAAACATGTCACTATGAAATGCAACTAATGGGATTGACAAATGCAACCTAAAAGGATGACAATGCAACTTAATGTTTTTGTTGTTTTTGAAGATTTTGACAAACTTTTTGGAATGCAAATCTAAAAGAGACCTTTAGGAAATTGAAATGATGTCTAGACCTCAAAGAACAAAAGGACCAAGTGACAAAAGGACAAGATGACAATGTCTCCCCTATATGCTTGGATACTAAGCTAGGTTCGACGAAATGATATTGATGACAAAAGGACAAAAGGTTTGATAAGGTCTAGACTTCCTAACAATGACTTAAGGTTTATCAAAGATTTGGATTACTCAAGTATGACAAGACCTAGCTTTGACACTATATGCAAAGGGACAATTGCTATGCAAATGACCCTAATATGATATGATAACGACTTAAGCTTAATAATGGGACCTAGGGTATTGCAAATATGAATGCATGACAATGATATTACTCTAATGCAAGAGGACACATGCAAATGGATGACCCTTATTGATATGCAAAGGAGTATGACTTAGTTAAAACCTAACCTTGGTACTTGACAATGAACTTTGCAAAATACAACCTAGGACGAACCTAAATGTAAGTGACATGAATGTTGAGACAAGATTTTGAACAATGTTTGATGATCATGTTTGAAGGTGTGTTTTTGAACTTTGTTGAACTTTTGTTGGATGAATGTCTCTTGTGTTTAGTCTTATGTTGGATCAATTTGCCTTGTTCTTGAAACGAGATACAATTTCAACTTTTGACAATCAAAGAAGACAAGATATTTCCACTTAGACTCAAGACAATCATGCTCATTCACACATTTCTTAGGGTAGGCAAGGGCATTAGGTACTTGAGAGGTAGACTCATTATGGGATTCAAGGAGAATACATAGATGCTTGACCCCACGGGCTCCCCTCCACGGTACTCACTTCTCAGGGCAGCCAAGCATCAGTCCCCATGGAAATCTCCCCATGGCGAACTTAGTATCTCTTCCAAGTATCCGAACTTGTCCTTCTCAAGCAACTAGAAAGGTTTTTTGGCCTCTAAAACAAGGTGTTTAGTAAGGATTTCTGTTAAGTGTTACTCCTTGAGGTCACGCAAGCGTGATTGAGACATTAAGCCCACCAAGATACCAAACAAATGTAGTCGCGCAAGCATGATTTAGACCCATGAGGCCCTACTTAGATGTTGATATGAGAAAGAGTTCAAGGGTCATCACTTCCCAAGTAACTACAATTCCCATGTAACCCTTCCTTCAAAGCTTTCGCTCATCAGGTATTTATTTATAGTGAGTTAGAATGCCAAGGTATTCTAGCCGTACTCACTTTGGGTCATTCCCTTCTCATGATTATCACTTGCTTGCAAAAGCAAAGTGGTCGAGAAGGCAGGCCCTCTAAAGGTGACACACAATCAAAGACACGAGCATGGTATCGGAGATCTGGATTTCTGATCACCCTAAGAAGGATGAGAGCATACTCTCCTACTCCAATGTCACACTCAACAATCAAAGCAAAAACATGGATTAATTCCAACCTATTAGAAATCACTAGGTGCCTAAAACATTAACGACAAACACCAAGTTTAGTTGTTTCTCCAAGGCAACCTGCAAAACCCAAGTTAGAAGTTTGAGGTGTTTATTCTTTGACTATCGATTCTACATAAAACATGTTAGTATTTTCATTTGTTGTCTTTTCCATGCGTATGCCAAGATTTTGCACAGATAATTAGTACCAAAAACCAAAAAACAGAAAATAGAATGCAAAAACAAGACAATTTTCAAGTAAAACACTGCATTTTTACCTCTGTTCTGGACTTTACACAGGCGCAGAAGTCATGACACAGGCGCAAAAGCCATGACACAGGCGTAGGATTACACAGGCACAGGTTGCTTGACACAGGCGCAGGTTACCTTACACAAGCGCAATTTTTTATTTTTTATTTTTTAACACAAGCGCAGAATGCATTGACACAGGCGTAAAACTCATAAAGATGCACCTGTGTACCTTACACAGGCACAGATTGTCTCACACAGGCGCAGAAGTCCCCAGAAAACCCTGCACTACCCTGTTTTTGGGTTTTTGGCTTGCAAATCAACTCAAAAGCACTCAAAAACATAGTTAAAGGGGTTAGATGGTTAGTGTTCACGTCGGGTTCACCAATTAATGTAGGTTAGGAAATAGGAAATCATCATAGCAAGTCAAAAACATTAGTCATTAGCTCAATCACAAAAGCTCATTGCAATGAACTATCCTAAACAACATTCAATAGAGACATGAAAACAAAGCATACAAAATTAAATATTATGCAAACCAGATTACGATTTGAATGCTTCTTCCATGCGGCTCCATTGTTCTTCTTTCCTCTTCAAATAGTTTGGTTGTGGATCTCACCTACAAGTGCACATACATAATTGAAAGCAAGTAGACAAGATTATTGATCAAGAGTACTCGAAATGTGATTGACTAGAAATTTGATAGTCTGATTACCAATTAGCTTTGATTGATGAAGATCACCCAATTTATAGAAGAATTAAAGAAATGACAAGATTAGCATGATGCAATTCAAATGGAAATTGCAAATCAATTATGTCAATTATGACAAATTATGACAAATTATGCACTTTCTATGCAAAATTTGTTGATTGATAATTTATGACAAATTATGACAACTTCTATATCAAAATTGATTGATTGTCAATTATGACAAATTATGACAAATTTCTATGTCATTCCCATGAAATTAGGAGAGAAATAGGAAGAAATTGAAATTAGAATATAGGAAATTAAAAAATAGGTGGAAATTTAGAAAATTAGGTAAATTAATTAATAATTTGTCATTTATTAATTAATTCACCAAAAAGAGGAATAATTAGCCAATTAAATGAACATTTAATTGTAATGAGAAGACTTAGGATAAATAAGTAATTTATTAATCCTAAAGGAAGAAAATGATAAGCAAGGTTAAATGACTAAATCATGAAACCCTAGAAGGTGAATTAGCAATGCGAGGATGACAATTAGGTCCTGATTGAAGACAATTAATGTCGATCATGATTTTGATTTAACAAAGGACCAATGTCATAAATGATTTGATTGATAAATGCACCAATTGACGAGGAACAATGACAAATTGATCCAAATTGACATAATTGAGACAGATAATGATCGATAGCGAAATGATCGCAAAATGACAAAATTGACAAGAGGACAAGGATCGATGACAAAATAGATTGCAAGACGACAAGATTGAAAATGACCTCGATTGATGACAAATCGATCGCCAGAGGACAGGATTGACAAGAGGGCAATGATTGATGACAAATCGATCGCAAGATTGACAGGAGGACAAAACCCTAATTAGGATTGACGATGTCCAAAATGATGACAAATGAGCACACACATTGATGCGACAGGATAAAATTGATCAAAATCATGACTGGATAATGTTGTCGACAAAACCAAATTTGAGAGCAAGATGAATGAAGAATGTAGAAGAATGACTCGATGTTCGCAAATGATAAAGACCAAGTGCAAATCATAGGAGAAATGTTAATGCGACGCAAAAACCTAAAATGAGGCAATGCGCAAATGTTAAAGTATGACTCCGCAAGCGTTGACCATTTTTAGGTGTCTACAATATATATATATATATATATAATCATAGATAAGTTATTTTATTTTGGATATTAAGTTATTTAGTATTATTTTAATACTATGGAAATTAATTCTGAGTTGACATATATATTTTGTAATATAATTATAAGTATATTATATATATACGATGTATATATAATTATTCATATAATTATATTAGATATATATATATATATATAATTAATTTAGAGGTTGGGTGTTTTCAGAAAAGCTTTTAATTTTAGATTTTATATTTATGCTTGGAAACACATTAGGAGATTAATTCATATGTCAATTTATTTAACCTTATTGGACAAATGACAAAATTGATTTCTTTGTATTAAAATAGTTGTATTTTCTTATTTTCTGTAAAATCTTTAATTGCAAGTTCTTTATGCTTTTGGTTGTTTTAAGAAAAGATTGTCTGTATTAGTATCTTGTGTAAATGGTGTTTGCAGTCAAGCTTAATTTCGTTGCAATTCTGGTTGAATTGTCAATATGTCATATGTTGTTATATCTCCTTGGTCAGGTGTTGTTATATAGCCTCATTGATGTGAGCCATTGTGTGTTTTGTCCAAATGGTCAATCCTGGGTTAGTGCTTGTGTATCCTTCACCTGTGGTTTGTCAAGATTAGTTATGGTTGTTTGTTTCGCCATAGAGTTCTCGTAGAGAGACCTTTCCTGTTAGTGTCCTATGAGAGAGTGGCTTTCGAGCAGGGGTCGTGCCTAAAGTGGATGGCAGGATAACCCCTCGAACGTCAGTTAAAAAGTGATAACCTAATAATTGATTAGGGGGTGGGTAGAATAAATATTAATTAAGATAATGTACCTCGTGCATAGGTGAGTGCTAGTACAGGGATCATAATGTTGCAAGAAGGCCTAGAATGGCAAACTTACCACCTTGTCTTCACGAAAGGATTGGGAGGGTCTGCATGAGACTTAGTTGGAATCAGAGGCTTGGGAGAGGTTACCAGGATAGTGAGCCAGAACCTATGGAGGTTGTCCCATGGTATTCATCTTAAGCTATGCGATGACACACTCTCGTTAGAGTCACTAGTGTTTGTGAGTTGAGTCACATGGATGTTTGCGGAGTCATGTAATTCTTTCGTACTTGTCTTACTTTTGCTTGCTTGAGGGTTTTCTACTATCTCCTAGCACGGTGGGGTGGTTCCATTTCAGGATCACATGGTCAGGTGGTAGTGCCACTTCCCATCGGAGGTTCTAGATTGTATCTTCAGGTGAAAAAAGGCTTTGCTAGTGTTCTTGGTTTGTGATTCATGTACCGGCTCATGTTCGTGATCATTGTTCAGTTGAGACCTTGTGGTCATTGTATCAAACTTTTATGTAACCTTGATATTGTAACTTTGTATTCCATGGTATTATTGGAAGCTATGTATATTGTAATATTATGTCAGTGGAATGTATCTTAATTCAGTTGCTTTGATCTTATGTATAAATAATTTATGGGTAAATTGAATGCATGGAATACTTTGATTCTTTCATTTTGGAATTTAGATGTATGTGTAGTTTTAATCTTACGCATTTAATTTACCTAATTAAATGGACAATTCGATTAACCATGGTGTTAATATAATCTATGAATTACAGTTCGTTGGTAACCCTTAGCAAATCATGTGTTAGACTTCCGTTGTGTTATTAAATGTGCAATTGTTATGATTAATGCACTTAATCTTTTAAAAAAAGAATTATTTCAACCTTTAGTTGGCTAGTTGTGTTGTTTTCCTTTAGGGTCCCTGGCGGGGCATTACAGAGTGCAAAATAGGTATTCTCATGCTTCAATCCATCTAGAAACTTGTTCCCATCAATGAAACAAATCCTCACACTACTTTCTTTTGTTCTTCTAGGGGAATGAAGATGTGCTTCTTCCAATTCATAGCTACAGTGTAGGTGTTCTTCCTCCCATCATCTATGGTTCTCCTATCATACTACCAGGATCTCCCCAACAATAAATGGTAGGCATCCATTGGCATGAAAGGTGTGGCTCTCTAGTTGCAGATTTCAAACGTAATCCAAAGCACTCAAGTTTGGCCTCTGAGACGCATGTTGTATCTTTTCCCATCTTACCTTTCAGCTTGGCTAAGTATTCCTGATGCTCCCTATTTTAGATGTTGTGTCTAACCCAACTATCCATAATTTTTTCAATCTACTTTGGTGGTAGTTGGGGTAGTTGGTCCTAAACTGATGCCTTTGTGTCATCCTTCTTGGTAAGTGTTTCATGAAACTAGTAAAGATCAGTGATGTTGAAGATTGGTGAGATGTCAATGCCTTCCAGTAACTCCACTTCATTAGCATTATCAGAGTCAAATTTTTGAATGATCCTTCTATTGGTATTTTGGTATGGTTTTGTCATTGATGTCAACACCTACTAATACTTATCAACTCTCGCACTTTGAAGAATCAGCAACATTCACCGGCAAGCAAGTGACTTATGCACAGTCACCAGTATCTAGTACACAAATAGGATATAATGATCACCGGCACTTGGAATGACATGGAAAACATCTGGTTATGTCGAAGACATCGTTTGGACACTTTGTCTTTGTTTATTGGCATATTCGTATTTGCATATTTGTTGTTACCGACAAATAGGTCCAAGATATACACTGGCAGGTTCATCTATTCCAGATCAGCATGACACACTATGGAGATATTTTATTATTGTTGTAAATGCATCAAGCCGACATGTTGAATCATTTATTGCATTGAACATTATTTTTGTAAATTGATTTTATTATAAAATCCTTTAGAGCCGACCTACTATTGGTCTTAGGTTATGGTATAAATATAAGATCTTATATGTAAGATCGGATGTGGAAGGCAAAAAAGAATTGTGTGAAGGTATATGCGAGAATAAGCTCTAGCTATACATGCAGACATCATTTGAAGATTAAAGGAGTGTTTTTGTGAAGACAAGCAGAACTACACCGGTACTGAATCTAGCATAGAAAGATGCTAATCTAAGCAGTACATCCATATTGGATTTAATCATCCAATTGTAGTCAGTGTGACTCCCATTTGTGATTGAGTAGTGAGCTCTAGGCGCTTGGCCTTTCTGCATGTGCAGACCCCATTTGTATACACATACTATCTGCAGTAGTATCATCTGATTGTGGGTAAGGTTTCTCACCGTGGTTTTTCCCCTTACAGGGTTTCCACGTACAAATATTGGTGTTATGTGTTGTGGATGACTTTGTCCTTTTGTTTCATGCATTAATCCTTACCGGTATTGCAATTAACTGATAAAACTGTCTACCGGCATAAAAGACTGGTTCACCGACATTATGCATTAAAGTTGTTTAAGTTGTTTTGGTTTAAATTTATTAGACAATTGATTCACCCCCCGCCTCTCAGTTGTCTCTAGGACCTAACAATTGGTATCAAAGCCTAGTCCTCTTTTTGCAGAAGTTTAACAGCTTGAGGAGATCTAATGTCTTCTAGCTATTTCACGAAGGACAGTCCTAAACTTGATGCAACCAACTATGGGATATGGAAGATAAGGATGGAGACACATCTAAATTTCATTGGAAAGGATATCTGGGATGTAACAAAGAATCGCTATACTGCTCCTACTACAAGTCAGCCTAATCCACCAAATCTGACTAAAGATGAAGAGAATGATTGCAAGGCAAGAGAAGCACTCTTGAGCGCTCTATCAGATCAACAAATCATGGGATTATCAGATAGGTCTACTGCTAAAGCTATTTGGGATCATTTGGAAACACTAAATGAAGGAGATTCCACAGTCAAAATTGCAAAACTTGAAAGCTTTCGGGTCAGGTATGAAAGTCTGAAAATGGAAGAAGATGAAAGGATTTTTGCTTTTATGGAAAGAGTAAATGAAATTGTTTTGGGTATTAAATGTTGTGGAGGAACCTTAAGTGAAGATGAAATTATTTCAAAAGTTTTAAGAGGATTACCACCGGCATATAAAATGAAAGTTACTGCTATAAATGAACTAAGAACAATGCCTAACACATCAATAACTAGGGATACATTGATTGGAAAACTATCAGCCTTTGAAATTGAGGAATTTGGTCCTGTTGCTACTATAAAGACAAACTTAGCTTTTAAGGCATCAACATCATCTGCACCATCATTTGACAAGTCTGATTGAAAAGCCTTTTATGCAAGAGAACTTGAAGAAAGCAGTAGAGAAAATGAAGAACTTGAAGAACTTGAAGCACTATTTGCAAGAGAAATGCCTAAGGGTCCAGTTGGAAGTAAGTATGAAGGTAAAGCACCCTTTAAATGTTTTAACTACAATAAGATTGGTCATATGGCTTCAAGATTCCCTGATAGACATGCTAGACTAAGAGAAGAAGCTAGAAGAACATATAAGCCTAACCCTGAATATCAAAGATACAAATTTAAGAAGAATAAAGACAAATCTTGTTATCTTGCTAATGAAGGAGTCACTGATGATTATGATGAGGATCCGACAGACAATGGATGGGTTTTTGTTGCTATAACAAAAGATCAACCGACGCCTACTATTCAACCGGTAGAGCAGGCCTTGGCAGCTAAAATTGAAATTAAGGATGAATGGATCATTGATTCAGGATGCTCACATCATATGACTGGTGATAAAAGTAAATTCTTAACTTTTCAGGAATATAATGGAGGTGTGGTAAGATTTGGAGATGATAAAGCTTGTTTGATCAAAGGAAAAGGTACAATATCTCTCGATGGTAAGCACAATACTGATAATGTCTACTATGTTGAAGGTTTAAAACATAATCTTTTGAGTGTTGGTCAATTAGCTGAAAAAGGATTTCAGTTACAATTCAAGAATGGAAAATGCAAAATTATGAACAGATCTGGTTTGGAAATTGCAACCGGTAATCAAACTAGAGGTAATATCTTTCATTTGAATAACAGTGAAAAGACATGTTTGATTGCACATATTGATGAAAGTTGACTATGGCATAAGAGACTTTGTCGTGTAAATTTTGATTGCATTGTGAAGATCAATACTACTAAGGCAGTTAGAGATTTACCTAAGATTGTTAAGCCTCACAATCCGGTATGTAAGGAATGCCAATTTGGAAAACAAGTTAGAGCTACTTTTAAAAGTATTCTAGAAAAATCAAATAATGCTCGACTTAATTCATACTAATTTATGTGGCCCAGCTAGAACTAAAAGTTTACAAGGTGATAGATATTTCATGCTAATCATTGATGACTATTCTAGAATGTGTTGGGTTACCTTTCTCAGAGAAAAATCAGAAGCACTTGAAAAATTCAAAATTGTTCAAAGCAATGGTAGAAAATGAAACTGGTAAGAAAATCAAATGTCTAAGATCAGATCAAGGAGGTGAGTTTACATCTAAGGAATTTGATGCATTTTGTGAAGTAAATGGAATCAAAAGACAACTATCAGTACCCCGGACACCACAGTAGAATGGAGTTGTAGAAGGAAAAAATAGAACTATCTTGGATGCAACAAGAAGTATGTTGTCTGAATCAAATCTACCACATGTATATTGGAGAGAAGCAGTAAGTATAGCAGTCTATACATTCAACAAAGTTCACATCAAGGGTGAAACCAGTAAGACCCCTCATGAACTATGGTTTGGTATTACTCCTACTCTTAAATATTTCAAAAATTTTGGAAGTAAATGCTATATTAGAAGAGATGAGTATATTGGAAAATTTGACCCTAGAATTGATGAAGGAATATTTCTTAGTTATTAGAACAGATGTTTTAACAAAAGATTACAGAAAATTGTTGAGAGTACAAATGTAAAGATTGATGAACAATTCAGAGGAACTTTAAGGTATATAGACTCTAAACCGACAACAGAGATTCTGACAGATGAATCTACATTGAACCCACCGGCGCAGAATGAAGATCCAATTACACCGGTATCATCTGAAAATTCCACTGTGACTGAGGAACAACAGTAAACAAAGACACCCCAGTATGTAAGATTGAATCATTCTGAAGATCAGATAATTGGAAACAAATATAAAGGAGTTATGACAAGAGGAAGATTGGCAAATGAAGAGGTATGTCTTATTTCTCAAATTGAACCAGCATCAATTAATGAAGCATATGAGGATAAACACTGAATTAAAGCTATGGAAGAAGAATTAGAACAAATTAAAAAGAATAACACATGGACATTAGTTCCCGGGCCTAAAGACAAAAATGTAATTGGAAGCAAATGGGTATTTAGAAACAAACTTAATGAAGATGGTAAGGTAATCATAAATAAAGCAAGACTAGTGTGTAAGGGATATTCTCAAAAAGAAGGAATTGATTACAATGAAACATTTGCACTGGTAGCTAGGATTGAGGCAGTTAGATTATTCTTGGCTTTTGCAGCACATAAGAACTATAAAGTTTATCAAATGGATGTCAAATGTGCATTTCTAAATGGAGATCTTGAAGAAGAAGTTTACATTGAACAACTTGATGGATTTTCTTTGACAGAAAACAAAGATATGGTTTGCAGATTAAGGAAAGATTTGTATGGGTTGAAGAAAGCTCCAAGAGCTTGGTATGCAAGATTGGATAGGTATCTTTTGAAGATTGGTTTTTCTAAAGGCAATGTTGACAACAATTTATACTCTAAAGTAACTAATGATGACATCTTGGTTATAGAAGTTTTTGTTGATGATATAATCTTTGGAGGAGAAGATAGATTATGTAAAAACTTTTCTATTGAAAAGTAGCAAGAATTTGAAATGTCTATGATTGGAGAAGTAAATTCTTTTTAGGATTGCATATTTCACAAACCGATAAAGGTATATTCTTGAGTCAATCCAAGTACTTAAAGGAGCTACTAAATAAATTTGGCATGGAAAACTCTAAACCGGTAAGCACACCTATGACTACAAATGACAAATTATCACTAAGGGATGAATCAACACATGTTAATCCAACCAAGTACAAATCTATGATAGGAGGTCTACTATATTTGACACAAACAAGACCTGACATTATGAATGCAGTATGTATTGTTTCAAGATTTCAAAGTAATCCTAGAGAAAATCATGAATCAGTAGTAAAAAGAATTTTTCGGTACTTACAAGGCACTACAAATCTTGGATTATGGTATCCTAGAGATGAAAACTTTGAATTATGTGCATACATAGATGCAAATTGGGTAGGAGATGTAGATGACAGAAAAAGCACCACTGGCAGAGCATTTTTTCTTGGTAACAGATTAATTTCTTGGTTGAGCAAGAAACAAAGTTGTACATCTTTGTCAACAGCAAAATCAGAATATGTTGCAACAACAACAAACTGTACACAGGTATTATGGCTTAAACAAATGTTGAACGACATAAAGGTAAATTGCAAGGAACCTATAACTATCTATTGTGATAACACTACAGCAATTGATATATCTAAGAATCCAGTACTACATTCTAAAACTAAACACGTTTCTATCAAATTGAATTTTCTGAAAGAGAATATTGAAGTAAAAGAAGTAAAACTGGTTTATGTGAATACTAAAGAGCAGATTGCAAATATCTTCACTAAACCTCTACCTAAGGAGACTTTTGAATATCTAAGAGATTAGCTTGGGGTCATACCCCCACCGGTAGAGACTTAGACAATTGATGTTTATCATCAACCGACAGAACTAACAGAGAAATCTTTTACTCCAGTTTCTGGTGAAGAAAGCTACTTCTCAGGGGGAGTAGTTGGTATATTGAATTGGTTGGTATTATTGCACTTGGTTTTGTAGTAACTTTGGCATTTGATGTCAAAGGGGGAGAGATTGGTATGGAAAAACACAAGAAAGACACATGTTACTCCTAGGGGGAGAGATTGTTATTTTGGGTTTGAATTCTGTTATGATCTTTTTGGGAGATTGTTGGTTTTTGGTATTTGGCATTTCTGTTTTGGCACTTTGATGGTTTTTCCATCTTGTGTTGTCATCAATGTCAAAGGGGGAGATTGTTGGTATTTTGGTATGGTTTTGTCATTGATATCAACACCTACTAACACTTATCAACTCTGGCACTTTGGAGAATCAGTTACATTCATCAGCAAGCAAGTGACTTATGCACAGTCACCAGTATCTGGTACACATATAATGATCACCGGCACTTGGAATGACATGGAAAATATCTAGTTATGTCAAAGACATCATTTGGACACTTTGTCTTGAAGTTTTGTTTATTGGCATATTCGTATTTGCATATTTGTTGTTACCAGCAAATAGGTCCAGGATATACACCGGTAGGTTTATCTATTCCAGATCAGCACGGCACACTATGGAGATATTTTATTATTGTTGTAAATGCATCAAGCCGACATGTTGAATCATTTATTGCATTGAACATTATTTTTGTAAATTGATTTTATTATAAAATCCTTTAGAGCCGACCTACTATTGGTCTTAGGTTATGGTATAAATATAAGATCTTATATGTAAGATCGGATGTGGAAGGCAAAAAAGAATTGTGTGAAGGTATATGCGAGAATAAGCTCTAGCTATACACGTAGACATCATTTGAAGATTAAAGGAGTGTTTTTGTGAAGACAAGCAGAACTACACCAGTACTAAATCTAGCATAGAAAGATGCTAATCAGATCAGTACATCCATATTGGATTTTATCATCCAATTGTAGTCAGTGTGACTCCCATTTGTGATTGATCAGTGAGCTCTAGGTGCTTAGCCTTTCTGCATGTGCAAACCCCATTTGTATACACATACTATTTGCAGTAGTATCATCTAATTGTGGGTAAGGTTTCCCACCATGGTTTTTCCCCTTACAGGGTTTCCACGTACAAATATTGGTGTTATGTGTTGTGGATGACTTTGTCCTTTTGTTTCATGCATTAATCCTTACCGGTATTGCAATTAACTGATAAAATTGTCTATCGGCATAAATGACTGGTTCACCGGTATTATGCATTAAATTTGTTTAAGTTGATTTGGTTTAAATTTATTAGACAACTGATTCACCCCCCCCTCTCAGTTGTCTCCGAGACCTAACACCTTCAATGCCCAAATTTCCTCATCTTCAACTTATTATATAAGCCCACCAAAAACCTCTCCTTCTATAGATGCACCATGACTTCATGTTAAACCAGAAACTCCCTTTGTCTCCTTTTAGTATCTATTTGTTCCTTTTACTTACTATTCATGGTCTCCAAATTTTGTTTAACTTCTTTGTGGATAGCCTACATGTGTTCCAAAAAATCTTTTGCTCTGCACTCCTGTTATCTTCCAAGATGGTGTATTTGAAATCTGTCACTCCTTTAGGATGTATTCTAGTGATGATCTCTATTGGTGTAACTAATTAATTTATTTATCTCCTAGGACATAACTATACTTAAGCTTACTTAGGCAACTGCATAGGAGTAGTTGGAGATTTTCTATTTTATGTGGAATTGTCCTTTCCTAGGATGCATAATTACTTGGGTCGAGTGGCTAAGTTCTAATTAATTCCTACCTACCCTTGCATCTCATTGAGCCAGATGCCATGATTGTGTGCTCTCATTTCCCTATATCCTTTTCTTTATAAGAAGGCTCATGCACATTGTACTTAGTTGGGCATTTTGCATCTTGATGAGAATATAGTTTGTTCTTTCCTATTTTGTTCTCTATTGCTTTTGTGCTATTCATTAGCCTCTAGATCTTGGGTTTCTATGGGAAAATTCTTACAATCTCAAATGGTGTCCTTCTAATACTATAGTTTAACAAATTGTTGTATGCAAATTCTGCCTATGGTATGATTAAGTTCCAATTTCCAATTTTGTCTCCTTCCAATCTCCTAAGCAGGTTCTCCAATGTCCTATTTAATACCTATGTCTTTCCATTAGTCTATGGATGGAACATACAACTGAACTTTGGGTTTGTTTTCATATTCTTTCATAAGTCTTTCCAAAGTATCTTGTGAATTTGGTATCCTAGTTTGAAACAATTCTCTTTGGTAGTTTGTCCAGTCTCACTAGTTCCCATAAGAATAGGTCAGCAATATGCACTACATAATGAGTCTTCTTGTAGGGAATGATATGTGCCATCTTAGAGAATTATTCCACTACTACAAAAATGGAGTCATGTCCTCTCTAAGTCCTTGAAAAACCCAAAACAAAATCCGTACTAATATCCTCTCAAGGTCTTTCCACAACTGGAAGAGTTTCATACTACCTAGTATTATAACTAGTTCCCTTAGTCACCTAACAAGTACTACACTCTTGAACATACTTACAACACCCTTGTATAGTTGAGGCCAAAACAAACTCTCTTTCACCAAGGCTATAGTTTGATCAATGCCAAAAATTCTTGCTAACCCTCCAGAATGTTTCTCCTTGATCAAGTTCTACTGCATTGAGTTCCTGGGGATACACAACAAGATTCCTTTAAATAAAATGTCATCTTGGATTAAATAATCTAGCCAATTTCTTATCTTAGTAACTTCTAGTGCTCTTTTTCCCTTCCAAGCATCTGTAAAATCAAGATCAACTTCATACAAACTCTTTAGTTCATCAAATCCCATTACTATCAAACTCATTTGCATTATCAAGTTTCTTCTTCCACTTAGTGCATTCACAACTTGGTTTGACTTCCTACTCTAGTGCTTTAGGAAAAATGTGTATCTCTACATGAACTCTACCCACTGCATATGCCTTTGGTTTGAATTTCCTTGGTTGTTTATGTACTGGATGTCCTAATGATCAATAAGTTACAACACAAACTCTTTCAATGGAAGGTAGTGTCTCCATTCCTTCAATGGTTGAATTATGTCATAGAACTCCTGGTCATACACTGAATACCTTCTCTAGGAATCATTTAAATTCTCACTAAAAAAGCATTTGGTTTTCGTTCTTGGATAAGGATTGCTCATATAGCATTGCCATTGGTGTCACAATCCACCTAAAATACTTTGTTGAAATCTAGTAAATCTATTACTAGTTGCTCTATCACCTTTTTCTTCAACAATTCAAATCTCTTTTGTGCTTTGGATGTCCACTTGAACTTTTTTTGGTGTCCCCTCATGGTCTCCATCATTAGTGTGCAAATGGTTCTAAAATTCCTAATAAAATTTCGGTATAAACTTGCCAAGAAATGAATAAATCTTTTAACTTTGGCCCAATCTCTATCATTGTAGGTCATTGTGTGTTTACTTTCACCTTTTATAGATACATATTCATTCTTTCTACAAAGATAACAAACTCCAAATAAAATAATTCTATCTTCATCAAACTCCACTTCTTATTATGTATCAACAACTTCTCCTCACTCAACCACTGGAACATTTTTCTAGTGTGTTAAATATCTTCTTCCGTTGTCCTACTAAATGTCAGAATGTCTGGTGTAGTCACGGATAGGAGAGTCCTCAAAGAGAACAGTCTGGACTGTGCAACAAGAGTAAACACAACAGAAGCAACACAATGTGATGGAGGCAATGCAAAATCAATCTTTTACTAAACCATGAAATTTAATACAAATTGGCTGGCAAGATGTGGTTATTAGATTTGACACTCAAGCCTGATTATAAACATGCTCAAAATACAAAATTCAAGCTCAAGTAGGAATGCGAGCCAACTCCAGATCTCCTCATCTTCTTATTATTATTATATGTTCTAAAAACTATCTACCATATGCTTAATTACATAGATTTATATGGTATTCATAGCTCTTTGATGATATGCATCAGCCCAAGATAGAATATAATTGCCGATGAAGAACGTGTAACGTATAGAACAACTAAGTTGACCTTTGCCAAAAGAATTCCTCCAGAAACAACATAGAATGATGTGAAGACCTAGGGGAAGGTTGGCCACAAACCAAGGAATATTGGAGGATACAAAATTAGGATCCACAAGCTACAAAAATGATCTGCAAGATTCACCATCAACAAATAGGTCCAAATGGCTCTGGTGCACAGGCCAGAAAATTGTCCCACATTCTGGAAGCGATAACTTGTCAGAAAAAGATCCAAATGACCTGCAGACCTAGGATAAGGTAGATGAAAATGTCCATGAACAAAATATAGCTCCACAAGATCCGAACAAATGTGGGAAAATGCATAATAGAGTGTTCAAATCGCAAGGCCAAACTGAACAAAAAAAAAACTAAAATGTATGTTTTTGGTTGATGCAAGATTGCCAAGAACCAAGGATGCTCCTATGTAATGCCCACCAAAATAACCTAGAGAAATAAACATAATCTAACCACAAATAGAGATAATTTAAAAAAAAAAACATCTACTAATCAACATATGCAACCCAAGAAATCCACATATGTATTTGAGCATTCTCAACATTATTTCCATATCTGAAGCAGAGAATTCTGAGTTTGAAATACCATTTCCAGACCTATATCGGCAATTTCAGATCTGAAATTATTTCCAGAAAGGGGAGTTGTTCATGTTGTTTTATAATGATTATCAATATGAATTCGAATCCTAACTCTCAGTTTTGTCATAATTAACATGCGACAATTGAAATTAGATTTAGGACTGCTGGATCCACGGTCAACGGAGAAGTTGCAGAGGTCGATCAGATCTAAGAAAAACCAAATACGCTCAGTAAGCACCCGATCCACGAACAACGGAGAAGTTACAGAGGTTGATCAGATCTAAGTAAAACCAAATACGCCCAGCAAGCACCCAATCCATAGACAACGGAGAAGTTGCAGAGGTCGATCAAATCTAAGCAAAACCAAATACGCTCAGCAAGCACCCGATCCACGAACAACGGAGAAGTTACAGAGGTTGATCAGATCTAAGCAAAACCAAATATGCCCAGCAATCACCCAATCCATAGACAATGGAGAAGTTGCAGAGGTCGATCAGATCTAAGCAAAATCAAATACGCCCAGCAAGCACCCGATCCACAGCATTTTCAAACAGCCTTGCCTATCCGATGATTGATCTACAACTGATTAGTGAAGACGCTGTCATTTGGTTTGGAGATCGGCATTTGGGAGGAGGTTTTCAGACTGTTAGTAGCAGATAACTTTTTCATACTCAGACTTGTTTGTGACAGCAGCAAAGGACGACACCTGCCAATCATCTTGAGGTTCATTGATAGTAAAAGTTTGCTTGCATTGTCATCACTACAATTGGGGTAACATCAAATCAACATAATATAGTGATCGGATAAAACAGTGATCGAACATGGCTGATAGAGGAAATTTGGGTTCATGGGCAGATGTGGGCTAGGAAGACCCGCCTCATGTTCCGTAGTGGGTCTACACAAAAGGAAGATGGAAGGACATGGCGATACAGTTAAACTGGAGCGGAAATAGCAAGGTTTTTCAGCCAGCTTCAAAATACTTTCAAGGCTTCTTTGGGAACAGACGCAATGTAGCATGGAGGCAGAATAATAATGGAAGGAGATTCACTCAAGGGCATTTTAATAATGGTGCGAATCATGGGAATTCTGAGAAGCAATTCAATGGATTTTTGAGGAAATGGTCTTTGGATTTGGGCAATCATCGCACGTTTGCTAGGGTTGTTGGCTTGGCAAATAAGGAGACTGCGGCTAGGGTTTCTGTTTCTTCATAGCAAGTGGGAAATAAGGTAAATGTGAACCTCAAGGAAGCTAGTTTGTAAAAGGTAAGTAAGATTCCATTTGTTCCTATTTTGCCCAAGGTTTCTTCATCGCAGGTTTGGGCCCCTTGTATCGATCTTTTAGGTTCTTATGTCGATAAGAAAGCGAATTGTTTGCATACGAATGCTATTTCTGGGGAAATTTGGGGTGATCAAATTAGTTTGTTAAAGCTTTATCATAAATTGCAGAAAAGATGGGGGGATATGCATTATTTTCAATTATTGTCTACGAATGCTTTTATTATTGTCTTTGATTCTCCTTCTTTCAGAGATGAGGTGTTAAGAACTTTGAATCATTGGTTTGGAAAACATTTAATTTCAATTGCGGCTTGGAAACCTTTTTTTGTTCCTTCTTGGTCTAGTTCAAAACTTATTCCTTTCTGGTTTGGTTTACCTAGAATTCCTTTTGAATTTATGGATCCAGATGTTCTTGAGAAAATTGGAAATACTATTGGAACTTTTTTAACATCTAAAATGGACTTTGTGGAGGGGGAGGTTCTGGTAATAATTTGTGTTCTTATTAACCCTAACAATGTTTGCCCCCATACTTATAATATCAAGTCTCATGATGGTAGTTGGCACCAGTCAATTGAGAAATTAGATACGAAGCTTCTTAAGTCTCCTTTACTTTTGGATGCTCCTTTACTTATGGATTTTAAGAAAAACCAGCAGGTTGTTGACTCTGTCCCTAAATCCCTTAATAAAGATAGTTTGTCGGTGGGACCTTCGATTGAAGGATATGAAAATGTCTCTTCGCATAAATTGGTAGAAATAGGTCACATTAATCTTGAAAATAATCCATTGTGTCGTAGTTCTGGGAAACCAAATGATCACACTTTGGGTTCGGTCTCAATTTCGTCTTTACTGAAGACATTTTCTAATAACGGGGGTATAGTGGATGGTAATACCCCGATGAATGGAGTAGATCACCCATTGATGATAGATTTCCCTAAGATGCCAAATAATCACACAAAGGATAAGGATGACAATTTGTCTTCATACACTCAAAAGGAGGTTTTGGATTCTTCAAAGAATGTGAATTTAGATAAAAATGTAGTGGTTGATGTGGAAACTATTAAACAGGTACCTGACATAGGTTTTCCTAATGATGCTTCTTTAGTTCAGGAAATTAAGAATTTGGTGTCTAATAATTCCCCTTTGAATGTTGAAATTAATATGGCTAATGAATCTTCCTTAGGGAATAGTAATCCATTAGAGGTTATCCCTATTATTATGCCAGATGAGAATCTGGTTCAGCAAGTACATGATATTTTTAACAATCATGCACATCAAATGGATGAGGGTATTACTGATAGAGTTGTTTGTTCAATTGAGAATGATTTGGGGGGTATAAACTCGACCCTTCCAATTTCTACATATGCTAATCCTTTTGCGGTTTTGGCTACAACAGAGTTGGGTTTTGAAGATAATCCATTTATCCTGGCTTCTCCAAAGTCATGCAAGAGTTTACCAATTGTCCAAACAACTCCAGTTTTTTCACCATCGATGGTTTGTCCTAGGAGAGGTAGGCCTCCAAATAATCTTAAGACTCAAATGGAAATTGATGCCAGAATTCAAAAGACTTTGTCCCTTTCTCCTGCTGGTGGGCAAGGGAGGCATTCGGTCTCTCTTGGTAGGCCTAAGAAAACATGCCTAACTCCTGTAAGCGTAAAAAGAAAGAGGAGTAAAAGATTCGTGACTAGTCCACCTGTGACAAGATCAGGGGCTGTGAAACGTAATTTGCAAGGTTGCTTTGGGGAAAGCAAAAATTCTCTGATTATTGGGAAGAGGGGAGCTTCGGCCTCCCCTCGAGGACAATGAGAATTATTTCTTGGAAGGTTAGGGGCTTAAATGCCCCTAACAAGAGATGCTTAATTAAGTCCCAAATGGACTTAATTAAGTGTGATATTTTTATGTTGCAAGAAACAAAGTTTTCAAAGGAGTCTGCTGATTTGGTTTTTTCATCTTGGAGAAGGTGGAATTTTCTTTCTTCTCTGGCTTGTGGTGCTTCAGGAGGTTTGGCACTGCTTTGGAATAATTATAATATTGAGGTATAGTTAGTGGCATCTGCTACAAATTGGATGTTGGTTTTAGTTATAAGCAAGATTTTGAAGGTTAAATTGTGGCTTTTTAACATTTATGCTCCGTCAAGAATTCAAGGGAAGAGTAAGTTATGGGGTGAATTAAAGAGGATTTATTCTCCCTTAAAACATGGTTCCTTTATTATCTTTGGGGGTGATTTTAATGTTATCACTGATTTAGATGAGAAAAAAAGAGGTGTTTTCCCTAATAAAAGGATTATGGATGACTTTGGGGATTTCATTTCTGATATGAGCCTTTTTTATTGTAAGTCTCGGAATGGGGTTTTCACCTAGACAAACATGAGAAGGGATTTTTCTCAAATTGCTGAGAGATTAGATTGGTTTTTGTTATCTGAGAATTGGATTGATTCATATTTTGAATTCTTTTCCTCTATTCTACCGGTCTCAGGTTCTGATCATTTTCCAATTTGGCTTCTTTTAAGTCTCCATTTAAATTTGAGCCCATGTGGTTTAGGGATACTTCCTTTTTACCTCTGCTTATGAAATGGTGGAATTCTGCTCCTTTTTGTTCTGGGTCCCATATGTTTCAGATTGCTAAGAACATTTTTCAAATATTAGGGAATGGAATATCTCGCATTTTAAGAACATTTTTCAGGAGAAACAAAGGATTCAAGATATCATTGAGTGTTTTAATACTCATGTGCTTCAACATGGTATGGTGCCACAAGTTTTTGATGAATTCAAGTCACTAAAATTACAGCTTGAGGAGGTGTTAGCTAGAGAGGAAATCTATTGGAGACAGAAATCTAGAGAGCAATGGCTTTCAAATGGGGATAGGAACACAAAAATTTTCCATTCTTCAACTAAGATTAAAAGATGTAAGAATAGGATATCTTGTATTCAGTGTTAGAATGGGAATTTATTGACAGAGCCAGAGGACATTGCTTCAGAGGCAGTTAGGTTTTTTAAGTCATTATTATCTTTGGAAAATGGAAATCTCAGCAATGATATTGTATCTAATATTCCTCCTTTAGTATCTTTGGAAGACAATAAGATGTTCATGTCCCCCTTTTCCTTAGAAGAAGTTAAGAGTGTTGTCTTTGCCATGAATCCGGATAAAGTCCCGAGACCAGATGGTTTTACTCCTTTATTTTTTCAGAAATGTTGGGATTTTGTGGGAAATGATGTTTTATTGGTTCTCGAGGAATCTAGGAGAAATAGGTCTATTTTAAAAGAACTTAATACTATAATGATTGCAATTATTCCTAAAAAAGAGGATACTAAGACTTTTGCTAACTTCCGCCCCATTGCTTTATGTAACACTTTGAATAAGATATTTACGAAGGCAATTTCCCTTAGGTTGGCAAAAATTCTACCTAGGATCATTTCATTGTAGCAAGGTGGTTTTGTTTCCAGAAGGGAGACGACAGAGGGTGCAATTGTAGCACATGAGGTGTTGCATTCTATTTCCACCCAAAGAACCCCGACCATGATACTTAAACTAGAAATGATGAAGGCTTATGATAGAGTAGAGTGGGGGCTTTATGTGTTGTTCTTGAGAAGTTAGGTTTTTCCAAGGCCTGGGTCAAATGGATTCGTGCATGTATTTCTTCTGCAAGATTCTCGGTTTTAATTAATGGTTCTCCTTGTGGTTTTTTCACTTCCTCTAGGGGTTTGAGACAGGGAGATCCCCTTTCTCCCTTTTTGTTTATTCTCCTAGCTAAAACCTTTAGTTGGGCTATTAGGGCTGCTAAAGTGGGGGGGCTTTGGAAAGGTATAAGGATTCAAAATATTCCCCAAAGTATTTCTCATTGTCTCTTTGTAGATGATACTCTATTATTTGGACATGCTTTGTTAGTTGAGGCAAAAGTGATTAAAAGAATAATACAAAAGTATGCATCATTTTCTGGTAAAAAAGTGAATGGTGATAAATCAAAGATTTTTTTCCTTAATGCATGCCTTTGGATCATATCTCCATCTATTGTGATTTGGAATGTTTGGCTAGAGAGAAACAACAGGATATTTAAAAAAACAAGGTCTCCTATGTCTGAGGTTCTATTAAAAATTGAGTCTTCAATCTCTGAGGTTTCTTTGTCATTTATTTATAAGAATTTGGAAAATCTTACTTCTTTTTCACACTGGGATAGTAGAGTTACTAGAGTTTGGAAGTTGCTGTCAGTTTTACCCTCTCATGGTTCAATTTAAAAAAAGAATGATGCAATAGGTAAGAGATGCTCTGCTAGATGGAAACCTCCTCCACAGGGGCACTTTAAACTGAATTTTGATGGGGCCTCTCATGGTAACCCTAGGTCGGTTGGGGTAGGCATGGTAATTTATGATCACAATGCAAATATTATTCGAGCTAAGTGTCATGCTATTGGTTTTAAAACTAACAATTATGCGGAATTTCATGCTTTGTATTTTGGATTGGATATGACAATCTCTTTGGGAATTAAGGACTTAATAATTGAAGGTGATTCTATGGTGATTATTCAATGTGTTATGAAAAAGAAATCGAATTGTTGGAATTTGTAGTATATACTTGACCCCATTTTACAAAAATTAGAATTGTTTGAATCTTTCTTGGTATCCCATTGTTACAGAGAAGTTAATAAGATTGCAAATTATTTGGAAAATTTAGCCATTGATAGCAATGCTAATCAACGAGAGGTGGGTTTTGAGGAAATTCCTTCTAGGGTATGGGAAGGTTTGCAACAATAGTCATATGATTTTCTTGAGTAACGTCGATGTAAAATTTTATGATGATAATTATTCATGCTTTCCCCTTTCATTTCAAGTATTCATGTTCGTTGTCTAGAGAAGAGTTTGAGGTCATGGTATTTGATATAATAGTGTTTTTCCAAAGGTTTTTTGATACTTTCTTTTTTGGCAGGAAGGTTTTTGGCTCATGGGATTTGGCGCAGGGCTTTGGAAAATTTGGTCTTCTTCCATTGATAGCAGCTATGGAGTCTACATTTGAAAATTATCCGATGGGTTTTTTTGGCAAATTGTCATATGGGCTCTATGCAAAACTGATATTATATGTGTGGTGCCCGCATTTTGTATGTAGTTTTGGGCGGGGTGTATAAATTGAACTGTTAGATACTATAGGTTTATTTTATGAGCTGTGACTGGAGGTTTTCTTCCCAAAGGTTCTTTCCTTTGGTACGCTCTTTGAATCCTGTGTAAAAAATAAAAAATATTAATAAAAAAAAATTTAGTGGAATAATCCACTTTTATTGAAAAAAAAAAACATATGCAACTATGAATGACTACCATATACATATCAAGTGTAACATTTACTATCTACAAGATTGCATAGAACATCATGAACATGATCATAGTGTCATATTACACAAGCGGAAATAAAGACAACATAACATCCATTCCCTAGGGTATCTTAACGTCACTACTTAATGAATAACATCTTCATACTATTATACTTTCATTCATCCTTAATCTCTAAGTTCATTTTATAACCCAAACCAAATGTCCCTAATTACAATTCTTACGTCATTCCTCTAGCACATTATGAATCAATATCCATCTCTATGAATAGGACTAGATCCTTTCCTTAAGAATTACATTACATATCATCAAGATTCTTATTCATATGCATGTACATGAATCATAACAACAAGTGTTAACCTTTTCTAAACATGTTTCCATATAGGTTTACATATAACAAGTGTATCCCAATCTTGAACATAATGAACATTTCCTCAATATAAACCATATGATATTACATCATCTTATAACATTCCAAGATCATAGTCTTTACAACATCATATTACACGGTATTACAAATACAAGAGTACACAATCTTCCTTCTCATTTACAATGCCATCATGAATACAATATTATCCCAAATACACAGAAATCAGCCCCAAGGGTCATCTGCATCATGAAGTATGATATAATCCACATCTGCGCACACTAACATCCAAAGAAGAACATCCCAATAGAAAAAGGTATCAAACCACCTGACCATGTGGAACCAAATAGAAACTACCCCCCATACTAAGAGATGACATGAGGTTTCAACTCTCACTCAAGACCTAGGCTGACACCTAACAACCAAGGGACTTAACATGAGATCACAAGGGTAAACAAAAAGAGTAAGATAACCAAATCACTTCACAAGGCTAAATATAAATCAATAAAATTGTCCCAAAGGCATGACAAAAGTCAAGGTATAAGGACCATGGTCATATGTAGGAGTAGAGTGTCAGCACATTATATCCTCACATATAAGGGAACAATGCCAAACCATGATAGAAATGTCACTATGCGCTATCCTCAAAAATAAGGTAAATCCACACCCATATTAGCCATGAATGCTATCCTCACATAGAAGAGTAATCCATTCTCCTGATATACGTATAGGCTACTCTCACATAGAAGGGTAAAATCAATCCCCGGTAGACATGTGGAACCATCTCAACCTATGTGAGAACAAGGGAGATTAGCTTTCCATATTAATGGCCTCAAACTAATTATTATTCTTATTAAGTGAATCCCAACCCAATTAATTAATTGTTAATGTTATCACTTGTTAATATCAAGGAAACTTTCAATGTAGCCTGGCGCTCTAGGTTCTAAGTAACCTATCTCACTTGACCCCGACCATCACATGAAATATCACTCCCCCTACTATATTCCAAAAATCTTAGGGTATAATATACATCAAAATAACATCATAACCAAATAATGAAGGCTCACAAATGATATAAAAATACTCTGAACATCACTGAGAACATACTGAACATCATAGGATACATATGGCCACATACAAGGCAAGAGCCTTCACCAAAGCATAGCAATCAATGAACTAAAGAATAAAAATGATTCAAAGATCATTCCACAACCATTTCTAATCCTCAACAGTGAGGTATTATGCATTCCACTGGAGCTTTGAAAATCATACCTCAACAACAAGGAATTTCTCCCTCTTGTCGAAGCAATATAATATATATGCAACCTCCTCAATAGTAAGGCACAAAACCTCTTACCGGAGCACAAAAATCATTATGAAAGATCAAATAACACCATAGAAAACCTAGAGAAACTCAATGCAATCCAAAAATACTTCTAGGAAAAGCACATATCCTAGAAAGTCACACACACAAGTCAAACTATCATTCCTTGCACCTTGAGAACAGTTTAACGCTCTTGGTTTCTAGTTTAGCACCCTTGGTACCCAGATTGGTATTTTGGGTAGTTTCCTCAATGTTCTAGGTTAATTCCCCAGCATTTTGGGTGTAAGAAATGGCATTTTGGGTTGATATGGTAGCGTTTTTGGTTAAACTGCATAAAATCAAGTGAAACTGACAAATAAGGAAGGGGCACTTGCCCAAGTTTTCACAAGAGCTCATAAATGATTGAAGAGCACTCCCAGAAGGTATGATAGATTGAAAAATCATAAGGGAAACAAAAGAATAAGGAATTACATACTCACAGAAATAAAATAGCGTAAAAAACACTCTACAAAAGTTCTTAGATTGACACCCCGTTTGCACATCAACAAGGGGAGACTTAATAACACTAGAATAGCTACAAAGAAGAATTACTAAGGATATCCCAAGCCCATACACACTTCCAGACCTTCACAAATGGTCTTTTTCCAAAATTAAAGTCACATTGAAAACAAAATCAACTCCTCGCAAGCTAGAGGAGACCCAAAAATCACAAATTCAACATGGTAACAAAGGAGATGCATAAAGCATAATAAAGAGGGAAATATAACACCATTCCAAGGCTATTAACTCACCTAAATCACAGGGAGATGAAATCATGAAACATGTAGAGAAAACACATAGGAAAAGAAAACATTCCAGGTAATCACATTTCCAAAATCTTGCAATCAAACAATAAAATACAATTCCCAAACTTCCTAAACCTCTCCCTTAACACATTGAATTCTAAACTTCAATCCTAATCCCAAAACAACATTTAAATGGGAACTATGCATACAAGCTTTTCCAAAATAAAATTTGCAGAGAAAGAGACAAGAACTCCAACCTGAAAAATGAAAATCCAATCCAATGGAAGATTTGACAAAGAACAAAATCAATCCAACAAGCAAGCTATCTAGTCTTCAATCCAAGCTCAAAAACAATTTCCAAATGCAAATCAAAATTATATCGGATGGTAACTCGACAGCATTCTAGAAAACTCAAATAAATAGAAAATCAAACCTCAAACTATAGAAAAATTTCGACCAATCAAAAAATTCGGAGAAACAATATATCATACCTACCATGCAAAATTCGAGGTAAATATTATTTACTTATCCATTCAAAAATAACCAATCAAATAGAAGAGTAGGTAAAATTTATATCATATCTATTTATACAAATAATATTAATGTAGCAACATAATTATGAATAGATTATTAAACAATAATAAATAATTTAAATAATAACTCAATAAAAAACAATAAATGATTAATACAACTCAATTAATATCAAATCAAATAAATTAATCTCAACAATAAATTTAATTATCAATAAATCAAAGTAATAAATAAATAGATAAATAAATAAATAATTAAACAATCAATTAATTAAATCGATCTCAATTAATTAAATTAATCTCAATTAAATAAATACAAACCTCAACAATAATTAATTAACCAAATAAATAAATGATAGTCATACTATAGGATAGATTAATTTAAACATTAATAAATTACATTATCCCATTTATTAATTAAATAATAAACATACATTCACATCACTTCAAGCAACCCAACAAAAGGGTCAACATTGCCGCAAGACTCTAACCACCGACTTCCATTGTGGCACAATTTGACAAGGTGAACAACTAGGCCTAGAGTGAGTGAAAGAAACTCATGGCATCTCCAACAACTCTCCATTGGGAGAGGACACGCTCAGACCTGTGAGACCAAGTGGAGTCGATGTCAAGTACCCACAATCCTACAACCACCATCACACACAATACAATACATATACAACATATATCCATCATGATAAATAGGCAAGTGAAAAGAGAATTGCAACACCATATCATGCTCACAACGAGTGTTAAGGCATTATCCCTTTCACGAAGACAGTCACACAATGACAAAATCAATACATCACATGAAACCATAATCACGAAATAGGGGTTAGAACCATCATAAATCTTATAGTCCACATAGGAATATCAAATGCATATAATCCATCCAATATAAATCCAATCATCGAGTAATCTAGAATGTATCATCACTCTCATGAATCATCAAATAGCATATGTCCATATAGGGTTACTAACATCATTAGTATCATCTGAATAGAAATAGAATCATAAGTAACCATCAAAACATCATCCATATGTCTAAATAGGTCTATCAAATCATAAATCAAAATGTGAATCTAGGAGGGACATTACATCCTGCATCAAACATCTAGGGTTGATGAAAAAAAAGTGAGCCCCTCACTTTGTAGGGGCTAGAGGAAAACCAAGACGGTCTACCTCAGCCTGAGAAATACATGATGAGTCTTCAACTGGTCTACCCTTCCATTTCACAATATGCTCTCTGTATTGTTTGCTTCGGGTGCTACACCCAATTCTATTATCCAAAAGGTCTTCAATTTGGTCCGGTACCCTCTAGGGCATCTGTTTCTCCAAGTCGGTTGCACTGTCTTCACTGAATTCTGCATCATGATATTGATGTAGGTCTGCAATGTTGAATATAGGTGAAATACCCAAAGTATTAGATAACTCCACTTCATATGCATTTTTGAAACTAGATTTCCTCATGATCTTACAAGGTCCAAACCTCCTCATCTGCAACTTGTTATAGGTATCAACTGGAAATATTGCTTTTCTCAAATACTCCATCACTTCATCTCCAACTTCAAAATCCTTGTGTCTCCTCTTTTCATCCGCTTTCTCCTTATACTTACTATTCATGTCCTCCAAATATTGTTTGACCTAATAATGTATTGTCTTCACATGTTCTGCAAATTCTTCCACTTTTGCACTCCTTTTATCCTCATTACTGATGTTTCTTAACTTCGATATGCCTCTAGGGTGTACTCCTATAATAATCTCAAAGGGTGTTCTTCTGCTACTCCTGTTCATTGAATTGTTGTAGGAAAACTCTACTTGTGCAAGAACAAAGTCCCAACTTCTGATTTTCTCTCCGACTAAGTACCTAAACAAATTTCCCAAACTCTTATTTACTACTTATGTCTATTCATAAGTCTGTGGAAGAAAAGTAGAATTGAATTTCAAATCGGTCTTCATCTTCTTCCAAAGTGTTCTCCAAAAATATCCAACAAATTTAGTGTCACCATTAGAAACTATGCTCTTAGGTAATCCATGTAGTCTTTGTTGGCATATGATGAAGCGGTGATAATGCATGTTGTCATTGATGTCAATAAGTGCTCAAGTAGAAGAACCGGTATGAAGATCGAAAGCGGTTATGGTCAACCGGGATGGAGTGGACCGGTGTCGGGTTCACTAAGTGTGACTAACGATTGGTAGTCTCAGTTCAATTATAGGGTTACCGATTTAACTTGTGCGGTGCAACCGATGATGTTTTGTGACCAGTTAGTTAAGGAATAAGGATAAGGATCAAGATACCACATCAGCTGTGTGCACGTGAAGGATTTCTTTGTGGTTCTTGCACATGAAGGTTGAATGCATTGAATGCCTACCTTGGGAATGAGTGTTTTTCTTAGCGATGTGTGAAGAGCGCGTGATGGGTTATTTATTTTCAGATGCGGTGAAGATTGGATGATGCAAAATGTCTTGAGATCTATTTTAGATTGTTACATTCTATGTAAAGTGTTTGGATGGTCGGGATTGGACCGCTTGTAAGTGTAAACTTGAAATATTTAGGGTTTAGGGTTTATGCTACTGACCTAGTTGTCGCCTATAAGGTCGATGAGTTTTTTTATTGCAAAGGATGGCAAAAGTTATATTTGTGTCCGCGTGTTGGAGATTTGATACTTGCCAAACCAGAGTGAGGAATCTGCAGAGTGTGATTGCAAAAGAGAGGAACTGAAAAGGATCTGCCTTAGCAAGAAGTGTTGTTATCAGATCGATGTTTTACCTGTTGTCTTCTAACCATTTCAACAGAAGGTAAATCCCTTGACCAAGTAGCTTTAACAGGTTTTGTTGTAAATCCTCTAACCAAGTGGCTCAAGGTTATTGAGTTATTTAAATCCTCTAGCGAGGTAACTCCTAACAAGGTTTCAACCTTTAACAAGGTATATAGCCATCCCTTAATCGGGTGATCCCTAACAGGATTGGTTTCTAATAGGACCTTTATTGTAAAGTCTTTAACCAGACTAGGCTCATAACAAAGAAGACTTCAAAAGAGTTCACAAACATCTTGAGGGTATTCATTGCCACCGTGGTTTTTCCCATTTGGGTTTCCACGTGAAAAATCTGTGTATTATGGGTTGTGAGATTTTCATGTGATGATTGTGTCATTTTGATTAAGTTAGATATGGATGCATTGTTAAATGGTTTTGGTATTATTGGTGCAACTCATGCATGATTATATCAATGAAGTAATTATCAAGGTTTGAGATCTATTGAATATTGTCTGAAGTATTTTTTGTTTAACCGGTATAGCAATGGTTAAGTTCAGTGGTGATGACAATCGGTCAATTGTGTTTTGATATGACAAAGTGTTGAAGTAGTTTTTTTTGTGTACTGATTCACCCCCCCCCCTCTCAGTACCGGTTAGGGCCTTAGTATTTTATTATTATTCATCAATTCATATCACAGCTCATCCAGGTTCTCAGTGATATAAGCTTAACTGCTTGAGGCAAAAGATCATGTTTTAACGATTAAGAGGGAAGGTCCTAAGTTCAACAGGGACAACTTTAAAATATGGAAGGACAAGATAAAGATATATATCAAGAGTTTGGGTGCACAACACTGGAACTATGTTGAGAATGCCTATGTAATCCCCTCTGGCACTCTAACCGATGATCAGAAAAGAGAGATACAAGAAAATGGGCAAGTCATGGAAGCCCTTATTAGTAGCTTGTCTGATGTAGAGTTCATTGATGTTCAAGATAAGGACAAACCAAAAGTAGTATGGAACAAACTGGAATCCATTTATGGCGGTGATGAACATGTCAAACGGGCTAAGGAAGAAAGCCTTAGAGGAAAGTTTGAAGATATGAGGATGGTTGAAGGAGAGACCATTCAGCGATATGGCACAAGAATCAAGACAGTAGTTGGAGAGATCAAGAGAACTGGTGGAACAATTGATGATGCCATTGTTGTCAGTAAATTTATGAGATCACTTTTACCGGTCTATGCAATCAGGGTTGCCGCTATTCAGGAGCTAAGGTCTATCAACAAAACCAAGGTATCTTTAGACTCTATTATTAAGTTGATTGCATATGAATTAAATGGCTATGATGGTAGTGTTCAGAAGACCGAGTCAGCCTTTAGAGCATCTACTTCCTCTGCACCGATCAGGAAAGAAAAAGAGTTTAGTACCAGTTATGAATCCAGGCCAAGCAGAGAGACGATGAGGAGTTCTAATGGAGTTTGAATCTCTTCTTGCCAAGAGACTTCCAAAAGGCACCAGAAAATACAGAGGTAAGCTTCCTCTGAAGTGTTTTTCCTGCAATAAGATAGGACATATAGTTGTTAATTGTCCTAACAATGACAATAAGGATAAACTGGAGAGGTTTAGGAAGTATAAAGGAGTAGGTAGGAGAAATTGTCTTGTTGCACTGGATTGAGGTGTTATCGATGATGAATTTGAGGATGAGGAGAATGAGGACATAGTGTTTGTGGTTGTCAAGGAAGAGTTGTCTATCCAGAAAGCCCTTGTCTCACATATTGACAACTCTAACGAGTGGATCATTGATAGTGGGTGTTCTCACCACATGACCGGTGACTGGAGAAAGTTTCTGTCTCTTGAAGAATATGATGGTGGTGTTGTCCGGTTTGGCAACAATGCACCTTGCATGGTGAAAGGAAAAGGATCTATCTCACTAAATGGAAAGAGCAGTGCGGATGATGTCTACTAGGTGGAAGGCCTTAAGCTTAATCTTTTGAGTGTTGCTCAACTAAATGACAAAGGACTCATACTGGAATTCAAAGGTGGAGTCTGTAGAATAATTGGAAAGAGTGGTGAACTTATTGCCATGGGTAAGCAAACCAGAGGAAACCTGTTTCAGCTGAATGCCAAGATTAGTCAGTGCCTGATGGCGAACTTTGATGACAGTTGGATATGGCATAGGAGACTTTGTCATATAAATTTTGACAATATTGTAAAGGCTAGTAAGATCAAGGCAGCAAGAGGATTGCCTTTGTTGAACAAACCGAAGAATGCCTTGTGCAGAGAATGCCAACTTGGGAAGATGCCTTCCTCAACATTCAAAGGTAACTCTTTTTCCATGGAGGACTTACTTGATCTAGTGTACACCAATCTGTGTGGTCCGATAAAAACTAGAAGCATTCAGGGAGATTGGTACTTCATGATTCTTACCGATGATTTCTCAATAATGATGTGGGTCACATTCTTGAAAGACAAATCTGAGGCATTTGGAAACTTCAAAGCCTTTAGGGCATTGGTGGAGAAGGAGAGCAGTAGAAGGATAAAATGCCTAAGGACCAATCAGGGAGGTGAATTCACTTCTAATGAATTCAATAAGTACTACAAGGATAACGAGATTAAGAGGCAATTGTCTTCCCCAAGGACACCACAACAGAATGAAATAGTAGAAAGAAACAACGGGACTATGGTTGAAGTGGCCAAAACTGTTGATCCAAGGAAATGTCACTCACACATTTTGGAGAGAAGCAGTGAGCACTGTAGTCTATAACATGAACCAGGTACTCACTAAGAAAGGTAAAGACAAAACCCCCTATGAGTACTGGAATGGGAGAACTCTCCCAATGTGAGTTATTTCAAAGTGTTTGGGAGTAAATTCTATATTAGGAGAGGTGAGCACCTAAGTAAGTTTGATGCTAAGTGTGATGAAGGAATATTCCTAGGATATTCCACTAAAAGAAAAGCTCTCAAGTGCTACAACAATAGGACTCAGAAGATTGTCGAGAGTATCAATGTCAGGGTTGATGAATCCCTCGAGAAGCCTGAGGAAATCGATAGCAAGCAAACGAAAGATGAACCAGGTTTAGCCTTCTGGGAACTGGTTAAGAAAGAAACAAGTAACTAACACTAGAAAAACCTTAATGTTTATATACCGGTAGAAGCTTCAGTGGGTGAAAAAGAAGAGGAAAAGCAAGTTGAACTAGTTACGGTCATTCCCAGGTATGTAAGGTTGTATCATGATCCGAAGCAGATCATAGGAGACAAAGATGCAGGAATACTTACAAGGAGAAAGATGAAAGAAAATTCTTGCATGATTTCAGAATTTGAGCCTAAGACCGCTAGACAGGAACTTATCGATGAAGACTGGATAAAGGCAATGGAAGAGGAGTTGGACCAAATAGAGAAGAATGCAACATGGTCCTTGGTACCTACATTGGAACACAAGAATGTCATAGGTACAATATGGGTCTTCGGGAATAAGCAGAATGAAGAAGGTATAGTGGTAAGGAACGAGGCAAGACTTGTATGCAAGGGATATGCTCAAGAAGAAGGAGAATACTATGGAGAAACCTTTGCCCCAGTGGCTAGATTGGAAGGTGTCTGAATGCTACTTGCATTTGCAACATTCAAGGGATTTAAGGTATACCAGATGGATGTGAAGTCTACCTTCTTGAATGGAATCCTCAAGCAAGAAATGTTTATTGAGCAACCAGATGGGTTTGCTTTGTCAGAAGATAGTGGCATGGTGTGCAGATTACACAAGGCCCTATATGGATTGAAACAGGCACCAAGGGCATGGTAGAAATGGTTACACTCTCATCTTGTGAAGATAGGATTTTAGAGAACAAGTGAGGACAACAACATCTACCTGAAATCTGAAGGTGGTCAGATTCTGATATGTGAAGTATTTGTAGATGATATAATCCTCGGTGGAGATGATGATATGAGTCATGCATTTGCAGGTGAGATGAAAAAGGATTTTGAGATGTCTCTGATTGGAGAGATAAAGTTTTTCATTGGTCTACAGATTCAGCAAATGAAAGAGGGTATCTTCATTACCCAGTCCAAGTATATCAAAGAGGTATTGAAGACCTTTGGCATGGAGGAGAGCAAATTGGTTGGAACACCGATGGTGACCGGCTGCAAACTAACAAAGGAGGATGATACAACATTGGTGGATGAGAAGGAGTACTGGTCAATGATCGGTAAGCTACACTATGTGGTGCACAACATACCAGATATTGCTCATACAGTGGGCATAGTGGCCCATTTTCAGAAGAGTCCAAGAGAATCCCACTTGGTTTTGATAAAGAGGATTCTTAGATACCTGAAAGGGACAGTTGATTATGGATTGTGGTATCCATACAATGGCGAATTTGATCTCAAAGTGTTTACCGATGCAGATTGGGTAGGTAATGTGGTTGACCGGAAGAGCACAATCAGTGGAGCATTCTTCCTTGGTGGAAGACTAGTCCCATGGATGAGAAAGAAGCAGAGCTGTATTTCCCAGTCTACAGCTGAAGCGGAGTATGTGGCAGCATTTATGAACTGCACTCAGGCAATCTGGATGAAGCATGTACTGAATGGATTCAAAGTGATTATATTTGAACCGGTGAGTATATTTTGTGATAATACTAGTGCAATAAATATTTCCAAAAATTCGGTATTGCATGCTAGGACCAAGCATATTGAGCTTAAGTATCACTTCTTGAGATAAAAGGTTCAGAATAAAGAGGTTGTGTTAGAACATGTTTCCAGTAAGGAGCAGCTAGCAAGCATATTCACTAAGCACTTACCGAAGACTACATTTACCTATTTGAGAGGTGCATTAGGGATTCTGCCCCTTCATGAAGTAAATTAAAGATGTGTGCTCCACATCAGTCAGGTACTACCATGTCAAATCTTATAGGATTGATGTGTTGAAGGATGCTACTCCATAGGGGGAGAAGCATAGTGGAGCCCGGAAGCTTGTGCCTCCACTTTGGCATTGTTGTCAAAGGGAGAGAAGATATATGTTTCAAGGTTAATATGCAAAGGGAAGATGAAATAAGTGGTGTGAGAAGTGATTGAGAAAAGTACACACTGACCAGTCCAGGTGGTGATGGTGATCTTTTAAGTTGAACCAGTATATGTTATTGAGAATGGTGCAGATACTGAGCAATGATACACTGAGTATTGCCATCAATGCCAAAGGGGGAGATTGTTGGCATATGATGAAGTGGTGATACTGCATATTGTCATTGATGTCAATAAGTGCTCAAGTAGGTGAACCGATATGAACCGGTATGAAGATCGGAAGCGGTTATGGTCAATTGGGATGGAGTGGACCAGTGATGGGGTTCACTAAGTGTGACTACCGATTGGTAGTCTCAGTTCAGCTCTAAGGTTACCAGTTTGGCTTGTGTGGTGCAACCGATGATGTTTTGTGACTAGTTAGTTAAGGAATAAGGATAAGGATTGAGATACCACGTTAGCTATGTGCACATGAAGGATTTCTTTGTGGTTCTTGCATGTGAAGATTTAATGCATTGAATTCCTACCTCAGGAATGAGCGTTTTTCTTAGCGGTGTGTGAAGAGCGTGTAATGGGTTATTGATTTTTAGATGCGGTGAAGATTGGATGATGCAGAATGTCTTGAGATCTGTTTTAGATTGTTACATTCTATGTAATGTGTTTGGACGGTTAGGATTGGATCTCTTGTAAGTGTAAACTTGAAATATTTAAGGTTTAGGGTTCATGCTACCGACCTAGTTGTTTTTTATAAGGTCGATGAGTTTTGTTATTGCAAGGGTTGGCAAAAGTTGTATTTGTGTTCGCGTGTTGGAGATTTGATACTTGTCGAACCAGAGTGAGGAATCTGCAGAGTGTGATTGCAGAAGAGAGGAACTGAAAAGGATCTACCTTAGCAAGAAGTGTTGTTATCAGATCGATGTTTTACCTGTTGTCTTCTAACCATTTCAACAGAAGGTAAATCCCTTGACTGGGTAGCTTTAACAAGCTTTGTTAAATCCTCTAGCGAGGTAACTCCTTATAGGGTTTCAACCTTTAACAAGGTATATAGCCATCCCTTAACTAGGTGATCCCTAACAGGATCGATTCCTAAGAGGACCTTTATTGTAAAGTCTTTAACCGGACTAGGCTCCTAACAGAGTGGACTTCAAAAGAGTTCACAAACAGCTTGTGGGTATTCGTTCCCACCGTGGTTTTTCCCATTTGGGTTTCCACATGAAAAATCTGTGTTATGGGTTGTGAGATTTTCATGTGATGATTGTGTGGTTTTGATTAAGTTAGATATGCATGCATTGTTAAATGGTTGTGGTATTATTGGTACAACTCATGCATGATTATATCAATGAAGTAGTTATCAAGGTTTGAGATCTATTGAATGTTTTTGAAATATTTTTTGTTTAACCAGTACAGCTATGATTAAGTTTAGTGGTGATGACAACTGGTGAGCTGTGTTTTGATATGACAAAGTGTTGAAGTAGTTTTTTTTGTGTACTGTTTCACCCCCCCCCCCTTCAGTACTAGTTAGGACCTTAGTAGTTCATCATTATTCATCAATCTCACCACCTCTTTGAAAAATAGGTCAGCTATATGCACAATATTTGTTGTCTTCTTACAGAGTATGAAATGTCCCATGTTTGAGAATCTATCCACCACCACAAATATAGAATAATTTCCTCTATGTGTCCTAGGCAATCCAAGTATAATGTACATTCTTATGTCCTCCCGAGGTCTTGTTGGTATTTTGGTATGGTTTTGTCATTGATGTCAACACCTACTGAAACTCTAGCACTTTGGAGATACAACAACATTCACCGGCAAGCAAGTGACTAATGCACAGTCACCAGTATATGGTACACCGGTATGATATAATGATCACCGGCACTTAGAATAGCATTGTTTGGACATCGTATCTTGGAAAGTTGTTTAATGGAAATTTTGTATTTGCATATTTGCTTTTACTGGCAAATAGGTCCAGGGTTTCACCGGCAGGTTTATCTTTTCTAGATCAGCATGGCATGCTATGAAGATGATTAATTAATGTTGTAAATGCATTAAGCCGACATATTCAATTGGTTATTGCATTGGATATTGTATTGTTTGTAAAATGATTTTATTGTAATATCTTGTAGAGCCGACCTACTAAAATCGGTCCTAGGTTATGGTATAAATGTAAGATCGAATGTGGAATGCAAAGAAGGTTGTGTGTGAAGGTATATGCGAGATTAAGAAAAGCAATACACGAAGACATCATTTGAAGGTGAAGCTAGGTTTTTGTGAAAACATATCAACATTACACCACTACTGAATCCAGCATATGAAGATGTTATTTTGTGTAGTACATTCTTATTGGATTTAACCATCCAACTGTAGTCAGTGTGACTCCCATTTGTGTTTGAGTAGTGAGCTCTATGGGCTTGGCCTTTCTACATGTGCAAACCCCATTTATGTACACTTACTATCTGCAGTAGTATCATCTGATTGTGGGTAAGGTTTCCCACCGTGGCTTTTCCCCTTACAGGGTTTCCATGTACAAATATTGGTGTTATGTGTTGTGGATGACTTTGTCTTTTTGTTTCATGCATTAATCGTTACCAGTATTGCATTTATCAGTTAAATTAGTCCATCGGTATCATAGACTATTTCACTGGTATTAAGCAGTAATTTGATTAGGTTGTTTTGGTTTTGTATGCAGGAAAAGTGGGCTGATAAAACTTAATATGTGAAAATATGACAAATGACTTATCCACACACACACACAAGACTTCTTGATGCAAGCTATGGAGTAATAACGTATTACTCAGCTTCCCAAGGTGGGTCCCATGGTTCTCTATCTCACAATGTCCCTCAAACCAATGTTTTTGCTCTTAGATCACTGAGCAAAATGGTTTAGGGATGGCAAATGCAAGAACGAGGGATGCTTTGATAATTTTTAGTATGAAAGGTATGCTAAGCTATGCATGATCTTGAAATGCAATAAACTAAATGATAAGATGACAAGATTAGTATGAATACTATCCTAACATGATATATTAGTCTATAATTGAGCTAAATGATAAAGAAATTATTCTAAACATGCATACTTAGACTAATTCCTGATTTCAAAGAGGCTAAAATGATGAGCATAAAAATGATATGAAATCTTGAATGTATTTGAGCATAAGTGTGATACTACAAATTTAGATTCTCTAAAATGGAGGAATGAGAGCTCTATTTATAGCACAAACAGGGCAATGGATGGTCAAGATTGAAAGGTTTAATCAAGGGCCAAGTTTGAAAGTTGGGGATCCATGTGCACAATTTGCACCAATGAAATGGTGACAAGTGTCAACATAGGGTTGGGTTGAGAGAAGGGGTTGGAGGCATTAAAGGCCTGAGAAGACCTCATGGTTATCTAGAGGGTAAGGGTCAAGCTTAAATTAGGCTTACCCACTGGATTAAGATTTAATCCAAGGATAAATCTTTGTGCAAATGATTAAGAGATAATCATGGTCAAAGCATTAAAGGCCTAATGAGACCCTTGGGTTGGGTGAAGGTTGAGTTAAAACAAATGTTTTAACCATGTAAGAGGGTTGGAGTTAACCATTAATGGTTATTGGAGACTTTGGGGGATTAAGTGGTTGAAAGTTGGAAGCCTTTAATGGCTATCAAAGACTTTGAGGTTTTAAGTGGTTAAGGTTGAAAACCTTTAATGGTTATCAAAGACTTTGAGGTTTGAGAAGTGACTTCCCTTTGCTTAGGGATGTGACAAAGTTTAGAGGAGGGGTTAGGCTAATTAGAAACAATTACAAGATTCTAAAAGGGGTTTAGGATTTTGCAAGTGGATGGAGGGATAATAGGATTTAATTGAAATAATTTAATTCAATTTGGTTGCAATTTGGGGAAATTAAATAAATTAGATTTATTCAATTTAGGATAACTATTTAATTAAAAGTGGATAGGGGGATTTAATTGAATAAAATGATTTATTCATTAAATGGGTATAGTGAATTTAATTTAAATAAATTGAGTAATTTACTTAATTAAATAGAAGAATGTGGATAGTTTAATTAAATTGGATTTAATCAAATAGAGAAATGAACATAAAATATTCATTTAGGAATATGGTCATTTTTATACGTCTACAGGTTTAATATTATTTGACAACTGATTCACCCCCCCCCCCTCTCAGTTGCCTCTGGGACCTAACAGGTCTCTCTAGAACTGTCAAAGGCTTATACAATCCAACATTCTGGCTGCTACCTTCTGCAAGTTGACAAATTCTATAGCTTTGAACAAATTTCCTAACATCCTTATGAATCTAAGGCCAAAAGTAGTTCTCACTAACCAAGGCTACAGTCTTATCAACACCAAAGTGTCCTGCTAGTCCTCCACTATGCTTCTCTTTTATCAAATTCTCCCTTATAGATATTCTAGGTATACACAACTGGATCTCATCTTGAATGAAATAATCTAGCCACCTATTCCTATCCAGCACAACAGGTTCCTTACAAGATTTCCAAGGTTCTACAAAATCAGGTTCATTTTCATACAAGTTCTTCAACTCCTCAAAAGACAATACTTCCACTCTCATCTCTATCAACAAGTTCCTCCTTCTACTCAAGGCATCAACAAATTTATTTGACTTCCCACTTCTATGCTTCAAAACAAAGGTATAACTCTGAAAGAACTATACATGTCTCATGTGTCTTTGATTCAACTTACCTTGACTGTTCAGGTATTGCAAAGCTTGATGATCAATATATAAGACAAATTCTTTAGGTAGTTAATAATGTCTCCACTTATTCAATACTTGGATTATTGCATAAAACTCTTGATCATACATAGAATATCTCCTTCTGGCATCATTCAATTTTTCACTGAAATAAGCTACTGGTCTTCCTTCCTGACTTAACACTACTCTAATTGCATTCCCATCTACATCACAACCCACTTGAAATACTTTACTAAAATCTGGTAAAGCCAACACAAGCTACTATGTCTCCTTTTGCTTCAACAACTCAAAACTCTTATTTGCTCCAGATGTCCACCTGAATTCCTTCCTATCTCCCCTCATCGCTTCTATCATAGGACTACAAATTGAGCTAAAATTTCTAATGAACTTCCAGTAGAAACTAGCCAATCCATGAAATGATCTTACGTCCCCAATGCTTTATGGTGTAAGCCATTCAACAATTGCTCTTACCATTTTAGAATCCATCTTCAATCCATCCACAGATATCAGAAATACCAAATGCACTAGCTCTTCCTTCATGAAATTGCACTTTTTAAAGTTTATCAACTTCTCTTCTCTCAACCTTTGCAAAACTTGACTCAAATACAACATATTTTCTTCATTTGTCTTTACTAAAAATCAAGATGTCATCTAAGTACACAATAACAAACTTACCCAAGAATTTCTTCAATACCTCATTCATCAACCTCATGAAATTACTCGGTGCATTAGTCAATCCAAAAGGAATCACCAACCATTCATGTACTCGTTCATTTGTCTTGAATGTTGTCTTCCACTCATCCCCTTCTCTAATTTTGATCTGATGGTATCCACTTTTCAAGTCTATCTTTGTGTAATATTCAATTTCACTTAAACAATCCATTATGTCATCCATCCTAGGCAAAGGAAACCTATACTTTAATGTGATCTTGTTTATTGCTCTAGAGTCAGTACAAATCCTCCATTCTCCATTCTTCTTAGGTTCTAATACTATTGGAACTACACAAGGGCTCAAACTTTCTCTAATCAAACCTTTCCTTAATAACTCTTGCACTTGTCTCTTCAATTCCTCATTTTTTGTTGGTGTCATCCGGTGTGTTGCTTTATTAAGAAAATTAGCTTCAAGAATAAGGTCCATGCAATGATTGATAATTCTCATAGGCGGTAATCTATCAGTTACATTATCTGAAATGATTTCTTCATATTCTATCAGCAACTCTTTTATCTCCTCTAGTTGTTCTTCTTCATGCTCTGGATTTTTAGTCTTCTTAGGAACTAAAGCAAAACACATATTCTCATGTCTTATCCCATCCAATAATTTCCTTTCATCCACCAAATAAATTATATGATTAGTGCAAACTTCACTTTTAAGAGGCTCTTCCAAAGGTAACACGGTCTGTTTCATCCCATTTGCAACAATAGTGTATATGTTCTTTCTTCCATCATGTATTGCTTGTCTATCATACTACCAAGGTCTACCCAAAAAGATATGACATACATCCATAGGCATAATATCACACAAAACTTCATCATGATAAGATCCAATTCTCAATTTTATCAGAAATTGTCCACTTACTAGTACCTTATGATCAACTTGAATCATGCTATCTAATAAGGCTTAGGGTGCTTCAATCTCTCCAATTTCAGCTTAATCACTATCTCCTCTTAAACAAGGTTATATGAACTACCACTATCAATTATAACTTTACAACACTTATCGACTACCTTGCATCTTGTCTTGAACAAATTCTTCCTCTACAAAGGTTCATGCTCACCTCTGGTATGGCATAATGCTCTTCTCATCATCAATAATTCTCCAACTTCAGGTTTATTAGCTAATCCGGTAGGTTCTTCTTCCACCAATGTTTCTCTTCCATTGTTCTCTACCTTCTTACATTCAAAATAATGATGTCCTTCTCCTCCGCACTTAAAGAAAGTTCCTCAAAACATTTTCTTATCTTGTCTTTTGTCTTCCTTTTTGTAACCCTCATTCTGGTAACCATCATGTTCTCTTCTCCAGTAGAAAAGTTCATCATCTTTTTGGTATGAACTACCATCTCTGCTAGCTTCCTTATATTTCTTTTGATCTACACAAAGTCCTTTTCCTCTGGTATAGGTCCCTCCTCCCTGAAATCTTCCTCCTCTACCTCTTTGCTTCTACTTATGTCTTTTATTCAACTTCTCCTCCACCTTTAGGGCATATTGGTAAGCTCCCTCAACACCCTGCAACTTGATTAGACTGAGTTCATCTTGTATAGACACCCGCAACCCATTCAAGTATCTAGTGACTTGTTCAATCTCGTCATAAGTGTATCTAGATTCGATATTCAAATTGTAGAATGCCTCAGTATATTGCTTCACACCAGATTCCTTCTTCTTCAGACTCTGTAACTTCTAGAACAAATTCACTTGATAATCGGTAGGCAAGAACTTTGATTTCAACTTGTTAACCATCTGCTCCGAAGATTTAATCTTCTCTTTACCTCTACTCTATCTATCTACCTACAAATGTTCCCACCAAAGAGACGCTTGTTCTTTAAACTTGGTGCACACATATTTCACTTTCTTCTCTTTAGTAGTGTTCTCAAAATAAAAAATACTTTTCCATCTCCGTAATCCAATCGATCAATTCATCTGAATCTAACTTGTCATCATATTTTGGTGGGTTAAAATGTGGTCTGGTGTTCACTTAGGTTAAAACCCTTAATAATCTCTCTTCTTCTAGATCGATCATCAGTGGATTCGCTCCTACATCTCCTACCTCCACTTCTTCGTCACTGCTCACATCTTCAACATGTCGACCTCTTCTCTAAGCCGTTTCAACAGCTTCCAATCAGGTTGTGATTCCTCTCAACATTTCCATCACAGTAGGGTCTTTATTTCTTTGGGCCATCTTTATGCAAGTCCTCTACAGTAGTAGGTCGGATCCTCACTCCACCAACCCACAACAAAAATTCTCACAAGACTCTGCAATCTTTTGAAATGAAAACTCACTCTGATACCACTTGGTACAGTCACAGATAGGAGAGTCCTCAAAGAGAACAGTATAGACAATGTAGCAAGAGAAAAAACAACAGAAGCAACACAATGTAATGGAGGCAATGTAGAATTGGTATATTTTATTATACCATGGATTTCAATACAAATTGGCTGGCAACATGCAGCTATCAAATTTGGCCCTCAGGTCTGATTATAAACATGCTCAAAATACAAAATCCAGGCTCAAGAAGGAATGTGAGCCAACTCTGGATCTCCTCATCTTTTGATTATTCTTCTATGTTCTAGAAACTATCTGCCTTATTCTTAATTACATTGATTTATATGATATTCATAGCTCTCTAATGATCCACGTCAACCCAAGATGGAAAACAATTATTGATGAAGAAGGTGTAACATGTAGAACAACTAAGTCATCCTCCGCCAAAATAATTCCTCTAGAAACAACATAGAATGATGTGCAGACCCAGGGGAAGGTCGGCCACAAACCAAGGAACATTGGAGGATATGAAATTAGGCTCCGCAAGCTATAGAAATGATCCACAAGATTCTCCATCAGCAAATAGATCCAAATGGCTCCAATGCACAGATCAGAAAATTGTCCCACATTTCAAATGTGATAACTTGCTGAAAAAAGATTTAAATGACTTGCAGACCTAGGATAAGGTAGATGAACATGTCCATGAACAAAATCTAGCTCCACAAGATATGGTGAACAAAGGCGACAAAACGTAAAATAGAATGTTGAAACTGCAAGGCCAAGCTGAATAGAAAACAAACTGAAATGTAAATGTTTTTGGTTGATGCAAGATTGCTAAGAACCAAGTACAGTACAGTAGATGAGATCAAGCTCTCCCAAATCAGTCCTTTCTCCAACAACTCTTGTACTTGCCTACTCAATTATGCATTCTTCGTCAATGTCATCCAGTGTGCCACCTTCTTAGATAAACTCACCCTTGGTATAAGGTCTATGTGATAAATGATACTTTCAATTAGTGTAATCCTTCCATAACATTCTTTAACACAATATCTTTCTCTTCTTCAAGAAACTCTACAACCTCCATCTATGGTATATCTCCTCCTTTATGTTGGTACTTGTGCCATCCTTGTTGCCACATTTCCTAGGAATGAGCACAAAATAGGTGTTTTCATGATTTAATCAATTTAGTTACTTCCTGGTATCCATCAAACAAACCCTCACACTAATTTCTTTTATTCTTCTAGTGGAATCAAGATGTGGTTCGTCCCATTCATAGCTACAGTGTAGGTGTTCCTCCTCCCATCATGTATGGCCCTTCTATCATACTACCAGGGTCTCCCCAACAACAAATGATAGACATCCATTAGCATGAAAGGTGTGCCCCTCACATTGTAGGTTTCGAATGTGATCTGAATCACTCAAGTTTGGCCTCTAAGACCCATGTTGCATCTTTTACCATGTCATCTTTCCCCTTGGCTAGATATTCCTTATGCTCCTTGTTTTGGGTGTTGTGTCTAGCCTAACCATCCAGAATTTGTTCAATCTGCTCTTGTGGTATTCAGGACAGTTGGTCCTGAAGTGATGCCATTGTATCATCCTCCTTGGTAAGTGTTCCATGAAACTGGTAAAGATCTATGATTTTGAAGATTGGTGAGATGTCAATTCCTTCTAGAAACTCCACTTCATATGCATTCTCAAAATCAAATTTTTGAATCATCTTAAAAGGCCCAAACTTCTTCATCTTCAACTTATTATATAAGTCCAACAAAAACCTCTCCTTCCAGAGATACACCATGACTTCATCTCCAACCAAAAAATCCTTCTATCTCCTTTTATTATTTATTTGTTCCTTTTACTTATCATTCATGATCTCTAGATGTTTCTTAACTTCTTTGTGGATATCTTACATGTGTTCCACAAACTCTTCTACCTCTACACTCCTCTTATCTTCTAAGGTGATGTATTTGAAATGTGCCCCTCCTTTAGGATGTAATCTAGTGATGATCTCAAATGGTGCCCTCCGAGTACTCTGGTTTACTAACTTTTTGTATGCAAATTATGTCTGTTATGATTAAGTCCCAGTTTCCAATTTTGTCTCCTTCCAAACATCTAAGCAAGTTCCCCAATGTCCTATTTACTACCTATGTCTTTCTATCAGTCTATGGATTGAATGTGGAACTAAACTTTTGGTTTGTCTGCATATTCTTCCATAATATTCTCCAAAAGTATCTTGTGAATTTGGTATCCCTGTTTAAAACAATTCTCTTTGGTAGTTTGCCTAGTCTCACCACTTCCCAAAAGAATAGGTTAGAAACATACACCACATCATGAGTCTTCTTGTAGGGAATGAAATGTGTCATCTTAGAGAATTAGTCCACCACTACAAATATGGAGTTGTTTCCTCTTTGAGTCCTCAAAAAATCCAACACAAAATTCATACTAATATCCTCCCAAGATCTTTCCAAAACTTGAAGAGGTTCATACAACCTGGTAATTTGACTAGTTCCCTTAGCCACCTCATAAGTACTACACTCCTAAACATACTTTCAGACATCCTTGTATATTTGAGGCCAAAATAAACTCTCATTCACCAAGGCTATAGTTTTGTCAATGCCAAAATGTCTTTATAACCCTCTATAATGTTTATCCTTGATCAAGTTATGCCGCATTAAGCTCCTGGGGATAGGAAACTAGATTCCCTTAAACAACATGTCATATTGAATGAAATACTCTAGCCACTTGCTTTTTTTAATCAGCACTAGTGCCCTATTTTTCTTCCAAACGTTTGCAAAATCAAGATCAACTTCATACAAATTTTTTAGTTCATCAAATCCCATTGCTACCACCCTCATTTGCATCATCAGGTTTCTTCTTCTACTTAATGCATCAACAACTCAGTTTGACTTCCTACTCCAATGCTTTAGGAAAAATGTGTAGCTCTACATGAACTTAACCCATTGCATATCTCTCTGGTGTAACTTTCCTTGACTATTTAGGTACTTGAGGGCTTAATGATCAATAAACAATGCAAACTCTTTCAATGACAAGTAGTGTCTCCATTCCTTCAATTCTTGAATTATGGCATAGAACTCTTGATCATACAATAAATACCTTCTCTAGGAATCATTCAAATTATCACTTAAATAAGAAATTGGCCTTCCTTCATGGATAAGGACTTCTTCCATAACACCGCCACTAGCGTCACAACCACCTAAAAGACTGTTGAAATCTAATAAAGATAGTATCAATTGCTCCATCGCCTTTTTCTTTAGTGATTCAAAGCTCCTTTGTGTTCCAAATATCCACTTGAACTATTTTTGGTTTCCACTCATGGAATCCATCATTTTTGTGCAAATGGTGCTAAAATTCCTAATGAACTTCACGTAAAAACTCGCCAAGAAATGAAACAATCTTTTGCCTCCCCAATGTCTATCATTGTAGACCATTATGTGATTGCTCTCACCTTTTCTAGATCCATCTTCAATCCTTCCACAAAGATAACAAACCCCATATAAACCAATTCTATCTTCATGAAATTTCACTTCTTAGTTTTGATTAGCAACTTCTCCTCCCTCAACCATTGGAAACTTTTTATGATGGGTTAAATATACGTTCTTCCCTTATCCTACTAAATATCATAACATCATCTAGATAAACAATGAGAAACTTACCTAGGAACCCCATCAATACATTTTTCATCAAATGCATGAATGTACTCGAAGCATTAGTAATTCCAAAAGGCGTGCCAAGCCACTCATATTCCTTCATTGGTTTTAAATGTAGTATTATATTCATTAACTTCCCATATTCTAATCTAATGATATTAACTCTTGAGTTCAATCTTGGTGAAGTACTTTGCACCACTCAAATAGTCCATTATGCCATCCATCCTTGGCAAAGGAAACTAGTACTTGATTATGATCTTGTTGATGTCCCTTGAGTTTATACACATCCTCCACTCTCCATCTTTCTTTGGTACTAAGATAGCTAGTACTGCACATGGGATTAGGCTCTCCCAAATCAATCCTTTCTCAAACAACTTTTGTATTTGTCTACTGAACTCTATATTCTTTGTCAATGTCATCTGGAGTGCCACTTTGTTAGACAAACTCGCTATGAGGTCTATGTGATGGATGATACTTTCAATGGGTACAATCCTTCTAGAACATTCTTTAACACAATATCTTGGTATTCTTCAAGCAACTTTGCAACCTCTATATGTGGTACATCTCCTCCTTTACATTGGTACCTTCAAAATTTGTGTTGCCACATTTTCAAAGAATGAGCACAAAATAGGTGTTCTCATGCTTCAACCTATATAAGAACTTCCACCCATCCACCAATCAAATCCTCACACTACTTTCTTTTGTTCTTCTAGGGGAATCAAGATGTGTTTCTTCCCATTCATGTTTATAGTGTAGGTGTTCTTCCTCCAATCATCTATGTCTCTTCTATCATACTGCCAGGGTCTCCCTAACAAAAAATGGTAGGCATCCATCGGCATGATACCATAATTTGTTGAGAATTTCTCCTTCTAGGCTTCCTCTTCTTAGTGGCAAGGGTGACATTGAGGAGCATCAACATGGGATGGCTTGGGATCATTGATTTGAGAAACAAATTTAGAAATGGTTAAATAAGGAGGAGGGTCAGCATTAAACTCTCTCCCAAGAAGAGAGGTGTCCAATGGGGGTGGCAAGGGTGTGGGTGAGGTTGAGGGGAGATTAGGGTTAGAGGGGTCTTCAAAGAAGGGTGTTCTAGGGTAACAACCTCTTTGAGGGAATCCAATATGGAGGCTAAAGATGATAAAGAAAAATTATTGGTAGGTCTAGGGTTAGGGTTAGGAAATGAAGCAATCTCAATATTGTGGGGGCCCTCCAAATTGGCAAAGTTCCCACCTCTGATGGGATTCCCTTATCTGCTCTGGATAATATGGCAATTACTTCTTATATGCCCTTATTTTCTATAAAAGAAGTAGGCATTTAAACCTCTGAACACCTCAATGTTGCAAGAAAAGTATTCTCCATTAATATTAATGTATGCAGAGTTGGGAATATTGAGTCACATATTAAAGGCCATAAGAACCCTTGCATCCATATGAGGGAGAGTAACCCTAGCCTCATCTTTCCTTAGGACTTTCCCTAAGGAAGAGAGCATCTGAGGAATCAAAGCCCAAAGAAATGGGGGTAGGTCCTTGACAGTAAGCCACCAAGGGCAAGACAATGCAATAATTTCATCAATCGATGCTTCTAGCGACCATTTTAACACCCGAAAAGTGCAACTTCTAATACTCCAATAATTTTTAGTAGTAACTAACTCTTGGATTCTAATATCTTATAAGAAAAATACTAAAAAGGCCTTTGTGATTCATTCTGCAGAAGGAAAGGAAGATGCCCATTTTTTAAAACCAAACATTATTAAACCCAACATCAAGGAATTATCTTGCAGGATTCTTCTTATTATCAACCCTAACCAAGAATATAGCTATTCTCTTTAACCTATTCTTTTCTTCATTCAGCACATTAAGCATGTCATTATTAGGAGAGAGGGTTAGAATCTTAGAGTGGCATGGACAGAGCTTGCGTTGTCCGCCTCTAGCATTGTCATCTTCACCTACAACTGAAATAATACTAACAACAAATTTTGCAAAGTCGGGGAAAGAAATCATTTTTTCAATTAAGGCTTCTTTGAATGATTTACCTTTAGGTTTATTCAATGGATTAATTTCATTTTCATCCATTGATTACAATTTATATCGCCAATGCAATTAGCATTAAGAAAATGGTATGAAGCCAACCGAAAAGCCAATTAGAGGTTTACAATGAAAAGACGTAATTAAATGCATAAATGAAATGACCAACACACCCCGTTAGAAACGAGTACACCCAAAGAGAAGGGATATTACATGATAGGGTTTCAAACTTGTGTGGAGGAGGGCTATAACACCCTCCATGTTTGCAGGACAAATTCTTTTAGACCCTCTCTCACCTGATCTTCAACCTTTCATTCATGCTCTCCAATCTCATTCTCCTTATGATCAAGACATTCAAAAAAATTAATTCAAAAAATGTAAAAATAAAAAATCAAAGTTATGCAAATGACATCAAACTAGGAGGGTGTCTCACTTGCAATTTGTGTATAATAAATTCATAATGGTTACTACTTAAGAGAAGACAAAAATAAAATCCATCATCAAGAAATATAAGAAAATTAATTAAAAAAAATTGTTTATAAATGTCTTTAAAAATATGTCTATGAAAAAACTCTGACCATTTGTGGATCATCTTTTTAATTTTAGAGTGTATTTTATATAATTAAAATTTTGTTAAATTGTATAATTTAATTTGTCATATTTTTATATAATTAAATATATATCACTTTGAATTATATGTAATGAGATATTTCTGAAGAGAACAATGGTATTATTAATTTTGACTTTCAAGGAGTATTTGGTTCACTACCAAATGCGGTCTATCTTCATTTCTTACCAAAAATTCTTATTTTCTATTTTTAATTATGATATCAATTTCTTGTATAAAAATTATATAGATAAATAGCTTTGAAGTGTGTAATTAAAATAAAAGAAACATTTCTCTCATTTGAAATAAAAAATTACTTAACAAATTTTATTTAATTTTACTTACTTGATGTTTATAATACAACTAATATATTATAACATGCAACATTTTCCAAATCCACTATAGATTATGAAAAAAAATTCTTGATGAATCTAAACTTTAAGAATTTTAATCAGGACTTAATGCTTGCACTAAAGATTACTCCAAATTTGAGGGTGATGGTAACATAAGATATGTTAGGATTAATGACAGTCCCAAAGATACTGAGAGGGGAGGGAGGGGGGGGGGGGGAGTTAGCAGAATATTTAACCTTATTAAGAATTTTGCATCCCAAAACAGTGTACCGGTAAATAAGAATTAATGCAGTAAACAGGAGCAACTAAGACAACATAGAAAACACACCATAACACAAGATGTTTAACGAGGAAACCCGGTGTGGGAAAAACCTCGGTGGGATTTGTGACCCACAATATTCACTCACTGGCCAATGAATAAATATTACTTACAATGAGGGGTCTGCACATGTAGGAAGGCCAACTGCCTAGAGCTCACTGCTCAATAAGAGTCACACTGACTACAAAAGTGGATTATGAAATCCAATACAATGTACTGCTTCAAATCAGCATCAACTATGCCAAGTTTAGTATCGGTTTAGGCTCATTCTATAACCAAAACCTTATACAAAATATACCTTATGCATTTGCATATATCATCCTTCCTATTTGCTCATTTCTTCTCTCATTCCTATTATATCATTACAAAATGATTTACAAGATCTCATACATATACGAGTCTACTACAATATACCATGTCGGCTTTACAAAAGATAATTATATTTAAATACAATAAACAAAAGTTTATTCCCTGTCGGCTGGGGTGTCAATATGCATTGTTTCCACTGTCGGTGAAGTGCATGCCAGTGTATGTAGATGTCTATGTTGGTGCCGATTACTACCGGTGGTTTACCAAATGAGTGCAGGAAGGTTGCCAGAAGGTTGCCATTAATGACAACACCACTATTCTTATAAGAGTGTAGAATGCCAACAATCTCCCCCTTTGGCATTGATGGCAACACTCATGAGAAAAATCCAAAAACTGTTTCAAAACTGAAGTCCAAAAAGTTACCAAAAAGATATGCTCCCCCTAAGCAGATGATCTCTTCTAATTAATCATTTTTCTCTGTCCACTACTCCCCCTTTGACATCAATGACAAAAGTTGTCAAAACTTGTCAAACGAGTGCAAAAATTTCACCTCAATGTTTGTAACTGGTTGGTTACAAACTAAAATATGTCTGCCAAAACCAAATTTAGACTCTGCATAAACCTTTTCCTGTCTTTTAAGGTTGCCTTAGTCTGTTGGATTGTGCCGGTGAGATGATGCATGTGCTCCTCCGGTGATTGTCCTCCTTGAAGTAATGCCTTAGAGATTTCATTTCTCAGAGAGATAAGATTGTCCAATTTAGGACCAAGTTTATATTTAAGTTCTCTGATTTGAGACTTAATCCTTGCCTTCTCCTTCTCAAATTTCTCCAATTTCTTCTCAAAACCTAATATTTCTTGCTCAATAACTGATATAGGTTCGGATGAACAATTATGTTATCAGCTATGTCATCTATCTCCTTTTGTACTCTGCTTATCTCCTTTTCAATGTCTTGTGTCAAAAGATGTGGTTTGCATGTTTCTTTGTATAGCTCTTTGTATTCCAAAATTGTAGTATTTAGTGTCGGTAAAAGTGTATTTATATGTTTTGTGCACTTCTTTATTATGTCCTCAAAGAATTTTTCCTTCTCCTTTTCAACTTTCTCTTTGAAGGTGTCCTCATTCACCTTATCAACTATTATTACATTTCCAGCAATATATTTAGACAATGTGTCCAACTTACCTAAAGAATCCTTTACATGATCTATATTACATTTCAGTGCAATCAACTTAAGAATTGGTATTGTGTCATCAATTGCTTTGTAAGCCAATGCATTACAGTCAGTTATCTTCTTGATAGAGTCCAGGAGTACCTCAGTTACATTAGTAGGCATGAATTCACTTAATGAAGTATCGGATGTCTGACCAACTGCCTTAATTACCTCTGTGCTTCCAACATTTGTTTTGCTTGTATTATCCTCTGGTGGATCAGTCTGAGTTTGCATTTCAACCAGTAAAGTTTTTTCTCATTGCTTAGGTATCTCAGTGATTGTCGGTTTCTCCGCTTCAATGTGTACCTCTACCTCTGTAGGTTTCTCTGTCGATTTCTCTCTATGCTCAACTGTCAGTATCTCTATCTCAGTAGGTTTCTCTGTGTTAGAATCTATACCTTCAGTATTCTTCTCGGTATCTAATGGTTGTTCAGTTTGTAATGTTTGGTCAGTTTGCTCTATTTGGATCTCAACCCCAACAGTCTCTGTCAGTTGCTCAACAATGTTTCCACTGTCAGCAATATCATCCTTAGCCTCTGTACTGTCCTTGTCCACAACAATGTTCACTTCCTGAGTGTCCACATTCATGGTGAATAGTATTTTGGATTCAGGATTAGTGTCATCATGTGTTATACCTACACTGTCAATAGCCAGTGGATCATCAGTATGTACCGGTGTAGTGTCCAAAGGTGGTGGTAAGTTGTCGATTATCTTGATGTTCGGTATTCCACCAATTTTACCTTTCCCTTTGTCTTTATCCATCTGATATACTTTGAATGTTTTCTTCGGCCTGTTCAATTCTTCTTGTTTTTCTTTTTCCACAAAAAAGATATCCCATTTATCAGCAATTTCTTCTACAATCTCATTAACTCTACCTACCATCAAACTCACTTGTCGGTGACTACTAGCAAAAACTGATTTGTTAGCTTCACAAATTAGGTCATCAATCTCCTCTTTTGAGTTAATCGGATGTACAGCTAGAAGTTTTTCAACTTTTAGTTTCTTGTCCAATTCCATTACTGCAATCCTCTTTGCATCTAATCTTCTATATAGTTCACTAGGCAGGTCATCCACAACTTCAATTTAAACTTTCTTTTATATATCCAGATGTAAAATTATACTATTTTCAATGCTTTCCTTTTCTGAATCATTGAATGTTTTATACTATTTTCTCACATTTGCCAAATTCCCATCATCAGTTGTTTCATTTAACAAATTATCTAATGAGGGTATGACCGGTTTCTGTTTCTTCTTGGGAGTTAGTTTCTTAGCCGGTTGCCTTATTACCTATTGTTTCTTCCTCAAGGTCCTTGTTCTTTTGGGTGGAGAAGAGGGTACTGGTGAAGGTTTTCTCTTCCTTTCAACTCTTTTGAATTCAACTGGTATCTCACTGTCAGAAGATGTGCCAACCGATGAAATGTGTGCCTCCGGTTGCAGTCCTTCCAGCTCAGTAGCCATTATACCAGTAATGTTCATAACATTTTCTTTGATTTCCTTAATCTGTTTTGATGCATCTCTTATATATTTCTCTCTTTTCTTCCTTTGCTTCATTGTTTTCACATTACTTTCAATTGTTTTAGCACTACCAAAAACTTCTTCTGTTGGTTCTCTTGGTGCATCTAACCAAGCTTTTGCATAAGTATCAATTATGTTGAGATCTACCTCATTGCCCATTTTAGTTACCCATATAGTCCTAGGAAGTATAACTTCCATCCATGTCTCATCCTTCTTGATTACAAAACAAATTTCTTTGTCATATTTATCCACTACACTTTGTGGTAGTCTCTCTCTGGTTTTCATTTTGGCTTGGAAAGTTTTAAAGTATTCAGTGATGTTGCTATCCTTTGCAGTACCCATGCCGGTGAAAGCTTCCTATAATTGTTTTCCTGTCATATCCCCAGTCTTTATGTCCTATACCGGGAATTTCCTTTAACAAATACAATATTAGGCATACTAAGAGATTACCAAAACGAAATGTTCCTTTCTTATCACCTTTGCTCTTTTTCAAATTATCTATGAGTTCATCCTTCAGCCATTCACACACATCTATTTTTGCATTATTGTTAACCATTTCATAAGCACTATTAATGCAAAGCCTAGAAACTGAATTAAGTCTGTTTGCATGTGTAATCTTGTAACCAAGTATCATACTTATGAATCTCACATTGATGTCTTTGATGTCATTTACTCTTAGAGATCTACTATCAGATGTTGCTCTGGTTAGGGTCATGACTTTGTTATTAGGAACCTTCTTTGTTTTGTCTGGTCTGTTGTCGGTTGAGGGTAAGCCTGTTACTGCCCTAATTGCTTGTCGGGTAAATTTGCAGACAGAGTCCAACCATGGAAATTCTCCATGTGCCCTACTTAGGACATTTCTCACTACTTCTTCCAGAAATTCAAGGATATTCAAAATTTCCACAAAACCTAAATTCTCCACAATCTTGTGCTCGGGTTTGACAGTGCCATTTTCATCACAAATTACAGTTAGAAACATTTTTAACAATTCTTCAGATCCTAATTCTTCAATGTTGCAGTGAATATATATCCTAGGGTCTTCAGCATAAGCTACACCTTTAGGAATCTTTGAAAATGCACCTATGGAATCATCTTACTTAGCTACTTTGGGAATATTTTTGAATACGGGCCTAGGGTGTTTTACATTTTCCACGATAGTAAGGTTTGCAATAAATTTGGGAGTAGAAGAAGAAGCCATTGAAAACTACCTTAAGCTGCCTGATAAGGTTTGAAAGAAATCGCTCACACCTTCGCCTTGAATGCCTTTGCTCAGATTTTGTGCTCTCTACTAATTTGAATGCTTGATGAATCAAAAATGAGGAAAAACTGATGATTTATAATGACCTTTCTCTCAACAACCGCATTAAATGCTCGTCAATTAAGTGAAAACTTAACACATCTGTCGGTAAAGAAGAAATATATCTTCTCACCATCGACCGAGGGTAATCTGTATGATATTCAATTTGTTGCAATACCCCCAAAGGATTACTTCTCAATTGGATGAAGAGTCTCCTGCCGATGGAGTAATACTTTGTTCCAGCAGTGAAGAAATATTCTCATCAACATTCTGATCTCTCTTTCTAATCCATTGTTTTGAAAATTCTTGCTTTACCTCATCTACCTTTTCTTTGTCTTTCAAACTAGGTCCTTTATTATTTGTCAGTGAAGTCTTGCTTCTACAGAATTAGGCAATATGTCCAATCTTGTTACAAGCATAACAAGTCACATTATTCTTCTAAATAGCCTTTCCATATCCTATGCCAGTTTGTGTTCTGCATTGATTAGATAAGTGCCCAAATCTTCCACAAACATAACATCTCACATTCATTCTGCAGTTTTTCAAAATTGTGACCAACTTTGTTGCATTTGGAACATTGACCGGTGGGTACATTGATGTTTTGATTGTTTCTGAATCTACACTGATTTGCTATATGACCATACTTGTTACAATTAAAGCATTTGCCATTAAATTTATAAGCACTAGGTTGTCTTACCAGTTTACTTTGATCTTGACTATTTGTAGTACCGAAACTTTCTCCAACTTCAAATCCAAGCCCATTAGTATCTCCCTTAGGTTTCTGACTTTTCAGCATATCATCAAGTTCCTTTGAACTTTTCTTGAATTTCTCTTTGTGTTGATTTGCAGTAGCCAACTCTTTTTCCAGATTTCCCTTTTGTCTTATGAGTTCAGTTTTGTCATGTTGCATGTGAATTAGATCTATTTTTAACATATCATTTTCATGACTGAGTCTTAGATTTTCATTTCCAGCATCATTGAGTCTCCTAGTCAAGTCTTCTTCATTCTTCTTCATGTCTTCAATGTCTTTACAAAACCTCATAGTCATATCTTGCATTTCATTCTTTATAGTACTGTTTTCTTGTCTCAACTTGTTCACAAGTTCATTAAGAGTTTCCTTTTCATCATTATCACTCTGCATCTTCTCATGAAGTTCTTTTCTTTTATTTCGAGCTATAGTAAGATTCTCCTGAATTCCTTGAATGAATTCTTGTGCAGTCCTTAGATCATCTTCAAGTTTGATATTCTTCAACTTCTCTGCATCATAGTCTACAAGAGCTCTTTCCAATTGTTTTCTTAAGTTCTCCATCTGTACCGGTGTCAGAATCTTCCTCAAGTTGTTAGGCTTTTGAAAATAGAGGACCAGGCTCTGATACCAATTGTTAGGATTAATGACAATCCCAAAGATACTGAGAGGGGGGGTGAATCAGTACCTAACTGGTTAGTAGAATATTTAACCTTATTAAGAATTTTGCATCCCAAAACAGTGTACCAGTAAATAAGAATTAATGCAGTAAACAGGAACAATAAAGACAACATAGAAAACACACCATAACACAAGATGTTTAACGAGGAAACCCGGTGTGGGACAAACCTCAGTGGGATTTGTGACCCACAATATTCACTCATTGGCCAATGAATAAATATTACTTACAATGAGGGGCCTGCACATGTAGGAAGACCAACTGCCTAGAGCTCACTGCTCAATAAGAGTCACATTGACTACAAAAGTGGATTATGAAATCCAATACAATGTACTACTTCAAATCAACATCAAATATGTCAGGTTTAGTACCGGTTTAAGCTCATTCTATAACCAAAACCTTATACAAAATCTGCCTTATGCATTCGCATATATCATCCTTCATATTCACTCATTTCTTCTCTCATTCCTATTATATCATTACAAAATGATTTACAAGATCTCATACATATATGAGTCTATTACAATATACCATGTCGGCTTTACAAAAGATAATTATATTTAAATACAATAAACAAAAGTTTATTCCCTGTCGGCTGGGGTGCCAATATACATTGTTGCCGCTGCCAGTGAAGTGTCTGTCGGTGTATGTAGATGTCTATGTTGGTGCCGATAACTGTCGGTGGTTTACCAGATGAGTGCCAGAAGGTTGCCATCAATGACAACACTACTATTCTCATAAGAGTGTAGAATGCCAACAAGATAGATATGTAGGTAATAGCTAATATTATCTATTAGCTAAATCAAACATTTTCCCCTATTAATGAAGAAGTTTCTAATCATTATAAAATAGAAAAAATAAAAAATAAAGTGGACCCCATCCTCTCTTCTCTGGCCTTCCCACTCTTACCTATGGCCTTTCCACCATAGATCTCCTAAATAAACATGTTTAAAAAATGACTGCTATCAAACAAACTTCATTTTTACTATTGAACTCGGGAAAGACTTATAATTAGGTTGAAGCAATGGCTATTTTTAGAAGTGTAAGGTAAAAACAAATGGCTCCTCTAATTTCCCCTACCATCTTTTCATATGAAGTTACAATTGGTTGATTTGTACTATTATTTTTTTAGAGCTAGAATAAAAAATAATTCTTAAAAATAAATAACAAATAAATAATGGAATAGTAAATTTCTATCACCTTTATCTAAAATGTTATTAAATTTTTAACAATATTTTTTAGGTTTCTTAATTGTCAAATTCAATGAGACAATATTTTTTAGGTTTCTTAATTGTCAAATTCAATGAGTTTAAATGATAAATCATCAAGTTTTTTGTAGTGAAAACTTATGCTTAAATTCCCAAGAGTTATGTTAAATAATTAAATTGTGGATGTTAAATGTTTAATTGGGTAAAACAATTCATCTAATTTAAGAGTGGTGTAACTCTAATGAGAAAGGTCACGCACACAACTTGAGTCAATTAGATGAAAGAGAAACCTCTCAATCATGACACCCCTAAATGAATTTGGTGGAAGGGACACCCCTCAATTATGACATATAAATTGAAATTCAACATACATGTAATTTGGTGTAGCAGGTTATTCATATTTGTGAGCATTTGATTGCAGCATAGGATCGCCAGAAGAAGTATGTCAATGCCTGTAGAGTTGATCGTTAGTTCTCAGTAGAAGATCGATTGTTCTTAAGAGTGCGTCCGCATAATTGTCCGATCCGTTATGGAAAGGGTTCTAAGTGGACACCCCTTTTTGTTGGACCTTTTGAGATTCTCAAGAGGATTGGTTATGTTGCCTATCGTTGAGCTTTGTCGCCTTGTTTATCTTGCATCCATGATGTGTTTCATGTTTCAGTGCTTAGACAGTGCATTCCATATATGACGCATGTTTGAAATGCTTTTCAAGTCGAAGATGAGCAACTTTCTTTGAAGCCCATGGGCATTCTTCAACATCACAAGCTGACCCTTAAGGGTCGAGACATAGAGCAAGTAAAGGTCCAATGGGACACAAATGATGATACTTCAGCTACTTGGGAGGAGGCAGAGCAGATGGGAGAGTTGTACCCCTTCTTGATTGTAGGCTTCCAAGAGTAAGCCTAGCTCTAGGGGGGTGTAGTACCCCTCCATGCTACTTTGATTTGTTAGATTGTGTTTGACTCATTTTGTGTGGTTCATTTCACAAATATATGTGTGTGATTACATTCACATGATCCTTGTTATTAGACTATGTTATGTTGCTTATGTATTTCAGGACATGATTATTGTTATACATCATTTGAGTTGGATATATTGATGTTAGTATTGATATGCTTATGGATTCTATTTTGATGATTCATTATGATGCATTATGTGATGTTAACCTATGTCCTGATGTTATCATTTGATTATTGATGATGTTAAGATTCTATGCATTGCTTGCTTGGGGTTTAGGGTGATTGGAATGATTTCATATTACTTATTCGTGAGCTCCATACGACATCATGAATTCCTTTCACTAGATGTGATTAGAGATTTATATGTATATATTTATATTTGTATACAAAATGTCTTTTTGTGTAGGATTGCAGGTACTAGACATCAACTCTATATGGTTCCATAGGTTTGAGTGTGTCTTTATAATTCTCAATGGTAGTAAAAGGAGATGGTGCAAGGTCCAAATTATTCCTAACCCTAGCCATTGTCCTAATTTAGGGACAATTGTCAAATTTTCATGGTATCCCATCAAGTTTGTCATGTGGAAAATATCCAATTACCTAATTGTCAGTGGCAAGTCTTGTTTTGATGTTGGCATTATTTTATAATTTAGTTGAGTGTGATAGATTTTATGTAATTATTAATATTAAATATAGCTTGTGTTGTAAATTAAATTAATAATTAATTAATGATTATTGTGGCCTTAAATGTAATTTTGATTTAATAAATATATTTTAATAGTGGATAATATTTGATAAACGATTTATGATTTATTGATTATCATTTATTTTTTATTATTATTGTGCAAGTGGATATTTTACTATTTTATTATGCCTTGAGGTAGAACTAATTGTTCAATCTAGGGGTAATCTAGTCCTATTTTGTGTATAATTATATTTTAATTATTTATTTATTTATTCTTTTTTCGATTATTCAAGAGTTAATTTTTTATAGAAGATTTGTAATCGGTGATTTATTATTTATTTATAATTATTTAATTATTTTTATGAGGATTATTATTTTTGAAATTTATTTAATATTTTTTATATTATTTATTTATTTAATATTTTTAGGATTAGGGTTTTTACTTTTCTTTGTGCACTTTATTTAGGTTTTTATGAGAGTTGATTATTATTATTACCATTATTATTTTTCTTTTTCAAATTTATGAGAGGAAATTTTTTATTTTTGTGAGGAAATTTAGGGTGAGAATTTGAGGGTAGGAATTTGCAGTTTTCAGATTGTCTTTGAAGTGTGATTGGGATTTCTCGAGCTTGAATGTTTGAAGATTTGGTTGATGATTTGAGAAGATTTTGTGTTTCAAAATTCATCATCGAAATTCTCTCTCTCTCTCTCTTTCTCTCACAAGTTTTCAAGTAGGTATTCAATTTTCCTTGTTTCTTTTTTGATTAATTTATGTAATTTGATTTCAAATGGCTATTAGGGGGAATTGGGGATTTGTTTGAATTGTATTTATCATCTGATATTGGGTTCTTCTTTGTTAAGATTGGATCTTGCATGGAAAGTCCTAATTTGGTCATGTAAACTAAGCTTGATTTTGTATTCATGTTGGTTCATTCTATTTTGGATTAAATTCTATTTGAATCTTAGGTGTTAGGATAGCTAGGTACATTAAGGGGGAGTGGCTCACTATGGGGGTCAGGGTCCTAAGTGACTACTAGGGTAACTCATAGGTGAGTAGAGTAACAAGTGATAATATTAATAAACTTTGGGTTGGATTTACACACTAACAAGATAATTATGTGCCCCACTCATGGCCCCGTGTGCTCGTATCGGCAGACGATGAGATTGGGAAGGCCTATCCATCTATTGAGATGGTGAGCTAGCTAGATCGTTCATTACCTTGTCTTCACGAAAGGAATCTATAGTTTTGCATGAGTTGTCGAATGGGGGTCAAGGTCTAGAGAGGCTACCAAGGTAACTCATGTCGAGACTATGTGATGACACTCTTCACTTTGTGTATTCTAGTAGCCTATGGTGTCAATCTTATGTGAATGCCTTTGGGAGTTCTTTGGACGGTCCTTTGTTATTATCTTTACTTTCTTTTCTTGAGAGTTGGTATCTTCTGTGTTTTCGATGTACACATGTTTAGTTCATTTAACACTAGCTTGTGTGTTTTTTGTTTGAGGCCTTGTGTCTATCTCCTAGCATGGAGGGTGGGCCTACGAGTTCCACATGGTTGGGTGGCATTGATTTTTCACCCATTGGGAATTACTTTGGTGGACTTGTTCAAGTGCGTCTTAATGGATTGTTACCATATGTTGTTCTACATCTTCATATCTCAGTTGCGAGATGATCTACCTTTAAGTTGTTATTTGTGATGTAACTTCCAAATTGATGTAAAGGTTACATAATTTTGCATAGTTGTATTTGTTATCAAGAGATGTTGATATTAATCCAAATAGAAGGAAATATAGTAGGTGTAATTTTATCTATGGATGCCATTTGAGTGAACAATTTATGTGTATTGAATATATGATTATCATAGGAATTATAGGAATCTGTCTTGTGATGTTTTAAAATGAACATAGTATAGATATTTATGTGTTAAGTTAAATGTTTGATGTGTAATAATGTGTGTTTACTTCGTAGCGACATTAGGGAACCCTTGAAGAAATGTAATGTAATGTTATGTGAATAAGTCTTCGGCTTAATATTATTATGACTCTTCTATGTTGTTCAATGAAATTAGTTAACTAATATTTTGTGTTAAAAGATGAATGATGTGACATGTTTTCCTTTTAAATAAATTATTTGCAATGTAATTGAGTTATTATGTTTATTCTTTGGGGTTCCCTGGTGGGGCGTTACATAACTATTTAAATTAATTTACTTTACTAATCAAGACATACATGTAACTATTTAAATTGATTTCAATATCTTTTGTTAGAACTTTTTTATTTGTTATATGCAAGCTATAATTACTATTGTTGTCTAAGAAAAATATATCATTAATGCACACTAAATAAATACAATTTTCAATGCATTAAATTACAATAGTACTAAAATAATGGTAAATAATAAACTATAAACTAACGAAAACAATCAATACAAGATTCTATCAACTTATTCCAATTAAGAATAAAGAACATAAATGGAGAGTCAAAACAAAACAAAAAAGGAAAGATTGTTGCAGGACTCACCATCTATGTTATTCATCAAACATAGTTACATCCTTATAATTAAATAATAACTCACAACTTCCTATAATTATGCTAGTTATGGTGACAACTAATTAGAGTTGTTCAACATCAAATTAGATATCTAATGAAAAAAACACAAAATTAACAAACATGTTTCTAACATTTTTGACACATGTTCTATTCAACACACCACAAGACTTATCAATTATCATTAATCAACTAAACATCATTGAAAGATGAAACAATAAACACCAAACACGAGAATACCAAAATTTTACGTGGAAAACCCAATGTGAGAAACACCATGGTGAGAATCACACTCACAATATAAATAATTGAATACAATGTTTTAGCCACAAGGCCAAGGAAGCTCACTACTTCTAATTTGGACTTACAAACTAGTCACACAACCTTAGGGCAAGATACAATGGATTTGCAATACTAAGAGGCACGATTTTAGTGCAAGATACAAATCTACACAAGCTACCACAAGGATTCACTTTCTTCCGACGAGCATATAGAAAAGATGAATTGAACTAAGAATGATCTCCTAATCATAAACACACCACAAACTAATATTCACACTTGTTATTCCACACATATACTTCTACATCATCCTCAATCAATCCACACCACAATTCACACAACTACACATCTATTTATATCAACTTATTCACTGAAACACTCAACTAGGTCCGTGACAAACAGAGTAAACATAAATTACACAAAGTTGGCCACCATGAGCAATGTGAAAACCCCAACTCCCTCTCTGGCACTGATTCTCAAATACTTGGATGAAATATGGAAGTTTTATTTTTTGGTTTTTCTGAATTTTTATTTTTTTTGTGTTTTTGGATATAAAAAGCAATGCAAGGAAACATAGAAATGCTCAAAACTGATAAAACTAAACAATTACAAAGAGTAATAATTGTTGGGATCATATATTATCATTATTCATGAGATGTTGAAGTCTTTACAAACGCATGCATACCTGAAGTTAATGTACAAACTCCTTCACTACTTCAACAGGTCAAAAAGTAGCTTCTTGGTGAATCGATTCTTATCAAAACTGAAATGAAAACCTTCAAAATGGACACCAATGTCTTCTACAAAGTCTAGCGCCCTATCCTTGATTTTATTGGAATTTATTAAACCCTTTTAATTCAAAATCGCCCAACACATAGAAGCAACCTCTTGCTGCAAATGATGGATGCCAAAAAGTAGTTCGATCAGCCTTAGCATGATAGCCAACGAACACTAGAATGTAGTTTTCAAATCCTCCTTAAGATGGATCGTATTCTCTAGTTGTTTCCTTTGAAATTCCTCTTCAAATTAGCACAATGTTGACCTCTAAATGAAGCCAACTAATTAGCAATCTTCAGTTGATATTCCACAACCTTAGAAAGCTATTACAAAGAAGAAGCTACGCTCTCCAATGCCCAAAAAGCTTTAGATTTGCAGAAACCCTCATCCCTGTTCTCTAATGCTCAACAAATTCAGGAAATAAGTTTGTCAAAATTCCCAAAGAATGAGTTTGATTTCTCCTTGCAAACTTTATATCCCCTTCATAAAATCGAACTTCTTCAAAAAGCATTTAATTGGCATTTAATAAATTATAGGTTGCACTTTATAATCAATTAAATGTCACCTTGTTCTAGGCACTCAACAATTAATTAAAACATATGGCCCCATTTTAATGATAAATTGACCCCTTCATTAAAGTGCAATTATAACCTTATTTTATAATGTGCCAATAAATAATAATTATTAATAAAGTATTACTTTATTAATAATTAAAATTGATATAACTCCATGAATACTCCTTATTTCTCAATTTCATCTGAACCAGGGAGTCAACCACTGCATCCTCTACACATCTGACTGTCTTACTAAAAATTGTAAGGGTCCCTCTCGATCATCTCCTGACTTACTATAAATAGTAAGTATAAGAAACTAAACCCTGAAACCCATAGAAATATCAAATCTATGACTTTTGAACTCTGGAGAAGAAGGATAACCCATTCACTAAGTAAGTCTCTGCTTCCAAGGACCCTCCATCCAACCCCATTAGCCTACGAGGGTCAACTAATAGGCTAATCCTACAGAAGATCTGATGTCTAACTAGGAGGGGACATCACAAGCAACTATGCTAAATGTGATCCACTCTAGGAGATAAAAGGGACCCAAATACATCACAACATGTCTTCCTAAGTTGAATCAAACGAATCACACATACTAACACATCCTCTGAATTTGACATCAAATGTAACATGTAGATAAATAACAAAGCACATTAATCAGTCGGACCAAAAACGTTATCCAATGTGGATCTTCACATGCCATGGTAAGACCCATAACAACACTTTAACTCCACCTTCAATGCATTTCCTAACCAAAAGAGCATGATCCAAATAAGATAAACCAAGTCAGCGAAAGACCACTACAATAGATAACATCAAACGATAGATCAACATAACTTCTCTTGCAGAACATATTGACACTTGAGCTCTAAACTAAAACATTGCATGCACAATATGAACATGTCCTCCAAGCTGCAACACTTCAACTAACATTGTGGAGCAATGTGGAGCATTCTCTGAACTAATTCTAACAAACATCCTCACTATCAGCAAACTGCAACAACTAACTTCAATATCTGAACTGGTGAGGACCTAAACACATGATAGTGAAATCCACAAAACATAGACATTAAATCCAGAAGTGAAAAATTATCCCATAAAGACTTTAAATATTCTTTCTTGTATATTTCAATATTTCAACTTCCACTACTATCACCTTTTAGAAACACTGCATACTCACTCAATATCACCACCATACATCACAACATTTGAACACACATTTTCGGGCCATATATGCCAAGTAATAGGCAAATTGACAACAATGACCACAACTATATTGAAAACACAACTGAACAACTATAACTTCCTCACTTGTGTCATCAATACACACAAGTGTGACATCAATAACAACACTACGCAAACTACAAACAAGCTCCCATGGCAACAATTTTGACATTAATGACAACACAAATTCATGTTTCCAACAATCTCCTCCTTTTGCCATTGATGGTAACACTTGTACCACCAATCAACAATAAACTTTCCAACTGTAACTCTCTCCCCCTTTCACATCAAAGACAAAGGGCACAACATCTTCAAACAATTCTCCTCCTATTAGGTAACTTTGATATCTGTAGTACTCCCGCTATCAAGGATATCTCACTTCTGCGCATATTTTCCTGCAACCAGCAAACTATAATTTTCAGCGCTCTCCCTAAGAGCAGCCACCACATCAATCCACAAAACAAAAGATAGGCTTTTAATCTCCTCCTAGAAAGATGCACCACTTCTATGCATCTAGTTTGAAATAGGAGGGACAATAACTCCTAACTTCTGTTGAAGATACTCAAAAGTATCCTTCGACAATGCTTTAGTAAAAATATATACAATCTAATCCTTTGTAGGCACATATTTCAATCTAACTCACTTCTCTGCAACCTTCTCTCTTAAAAAATGATACCAAGTAGAAATGTGTTTAATTCTTGAATACATCATCGGATTCTTTGAAATGTTGATTTCATTTGTATTATCACACATAATAGGAATTGGCTCATCATACATTACCTTGATATCTTTGAGAGTTTGTTTCATCCACATTAATTAAGTGAAACTGGATGTTGTTGCAATATATTCTATTTTTGTAGTAGATAATGACATTGAATCATGCTTCTTGATTAACCAAGAGATTGTTAGTGTTTTCCAACTGAGTCTCCTAGAATCCTCTAAAGACTAGCCTTCACTTTGTATCAAGAATTTCTAGGCCAATGGCCAATGAACAAGACAAAACCCTAGATAAACCCTGCGGCTTAAACCTTCTGCATTTTTAGCTCTACAGATTAAGGAGGGTGATCCTATGGCAATATCCTTTTAATTCAACCTTCAAACAATGATATTGCACCTATTAGTATATATGCTCTCACATACGAAATCCAAATCTCCAATATGTTCTTCAAGGCTAGATTATCTTAGATTTTATTATATTTATGATCGAAGAATACCAAGTCCTAAAACTAAGAAAACTTAACATTGGAAACAAAAATGAAACGAAATGTTTTTTTAATTTTTTGAGATTTAGAATGCCTAAAACCCCCAACCCCTAAATTACTTAGACTAGTGTCTTATAGGGCTATAGAGTCCAATCAAAATAACACCATTTGCAACCTTTACACATATACTTTCAATTTGAGAGCTACAAATTCAGTGCCTTATACCAAACCACCCAATGTTGTTTAAGATACAACTCTACTTTAAGATCCTAAACATCACATTCAGTCCCTTGTATCTTGATCAGAGCAATTTTAACTACTTCCTTGAAATAGAGTAGAAATCAAAATACACTGCATTACAGAGATGGAACTATTAAGCATGACTTAAACATTCCTAAAGGATTAAACACAACATGCAGGAGACAATTACACCAAACAATCTTGTACTCCATTTTTCATTATAAGATATGAAAACATGTTTTAAACTTGCAGAATGATCTATCTTTCGCTATCAACTTCTATTACAACACTACTGTGACCTCTCCTAGAGATCAAAATTTCAAAAGCTAAAAAGAAGATACAATGGCTCTAAATTCCCATTTATAGAAGCAAGGGAGCGAACAAGCTTAAAGCCCATTGTACAAGTGTCATTCATACATTTGGAAGTCATAAATGACCATCATCCTAAGAATTAGAATGTCATTAAGTAGTGGAGAGTCAAAATAGAAAAGAAATCGGAGAGGGATTCCTTAGAAGACAACGTTGACTAATGCCCAAAAATAGTATGTTGACTTGTGAATTCAAAGTCAATCTTCTCCATACTTTTCATCCCATTGTGCAAATGGTGCATTGTCAGGCCATATATAACTCAAAACTACCTTCAACTTATCAGGCTAGCCTAAATATTTTGAATCTAGAATTGCCCTTGAATCTCTCTAATAGCTCTCACAAATGATCTCAAAAGCAAAAAGTTCATCCAACAACTGATTTAGCCTCCCCATATTTAGTTCATCTTCTTCATATACAATTGAGGCTGCTTTTGACAATAATGAACTAACTTCAAACTTCCACTGATCTATTGTCCTGGGATTTCCCTTATCATCCAGTATGTTTGGCAATACCTTGCACTCCATTTGCTCAATAATCTTCAACTTTTGCCCCAATTGTGCTTTCAACTTCATGGAAGGTAGTGGAAGATAACACTACCTCCCCAAGATCTTCACATGATCAAATGTCTCTTTTAGTTCAAGTGGCTTGTTGCTATCATGCTTTGACCTCTTATTATTATTTCTTCTTGTTGAAAAACATTGATGGTAACATGTCAAGAGAGAAACTTACACATGCTAAGCACAATATAATCCTCAGAAGCATCTGTATGGACTTGCTATTTTTCATACTATGATAATTATCCATTATCACCTTGGATTGTCTTTGTGGTTTCTTTCAGAAAATGATGCTATATTGTATTCAAATAATTCTTTCTCAAGAGCTAAAATGTAAATTTGGATAGGGTTGCACTTTTGTACCTAGTTGATGGAAGTAGTATCAATCTTTAACTTGTATTTTTGAGGCCCCAATTTAGTGACACTAGCATTTTATCCATATTTATCAAGTAGACCAATCCTAGTTATTTTTAGCAAAAACAATTACAAAAATAAAACACAATTGCTTCATGTAGAGGTGTTCCCCTCAATTTATTGAATATTATCTTTTTACATAAGTATCCCCATAATATATATTATTTTAAATCTATCTATAGCTTTTCGTAATCTACATTATAATTTAACAATATAGAAAATCAAACCTTTGAAAATAGTCATATATTTCACTCACGACACAAGGTTTACAAACTAACCATAAAACTCTCTTTTTTCTATTTCTCAAAGATGCATTTTGTCGAATAATTTGAAATTTTTTTGTCTTCCCTTTAACCAATGCTGAGTATTTCACTTTCAATTTAACATACACAAAAAGTCATTTTTTGACAAATATAGTTGAATGTTAATAAGACATAAATTATCTTCTCATTATATGTTACAAAGTACCTATGTAATTTCAACTCTGTAGTAGATTTTTGTGTTCCTATTTCCAAATCTACAAAGTAAATTAAGCAATCGAAATTGAAAACCCTATATAGTACAATCTTTAGTTGGTAGAGACATCTGAAAGGAATTCACAAAATGTTGTTCAAAGCTAAGTACGCTTGACCGTGAAAACTACTTAAACTTGAAATGAACATTTTTATAGAAATGGGTGCCAAGAAGTTTTCTACTAAAGCCATCTTGAAACCAAACAAAAGATTCACAAGCAACAATTACTCAAATACATTCAAATCTTCTCTTGACGGTCCCAATGACAGTATTGCCTGGACTGTTGTTTGTCACAGGCGATAGGGGAAATTTTCTTCGCCCCCCAATACCCCTCCTGGCTCGGGTGTCCCTACCCCTCCTTGAGTTGGGTCTGGGTTGTTGAATTGTAAGGTTTTTGTAGCTGTAAAAGTGTTTTTGATAGTCTCTAACTATGTAAAGGGTCAGTGCCCTAGTTAACGCTACTTTTTTAATCAAAAACAATTACTCAAATACATTCAAATGATATTCTCGTAAGAACCTTTATAGTCATCCTATAGAGGCCGACATAATTCTGCTTAAATAGTGCCAAACAAATATTCTTGATTCATTTACAGATAATTGTTTGTGATTGCATGGCCCAACACTTTCAGACAGATTCGATAAAGGCTGGTCAGAATATAACCAAGAATTCATGAGATGTGTATAGTTTCTTATATATTTCGTCCACTAACCTTTTATTGTCCAAGGACTTTGTACAGCTGATATGGACATTACATATATCAGTGCAATAACATGATGGATTTTGCATTTGTTTTTTAAGACATTTCTTTACAACCACAAAACAAGCTTTCTTGTACAAGACCCTACTCAGGAGCATATTATGCTTCCTTCTAGTATAAATTGATATATCAAGATGAAAGAATAAATTTGAGCAGATCAATTCCAGCGCTTGGCATTCTTCGATTTGCTAGATTTTGCTTTGTTTTGCTGAAAAGCAATTTGCTTTTGCTTCTTTATCACTGCTTTCTCTGCCTGCATTTTCAATAGGGAATCAGAAAGTTTTACAAGATAATACAAAACTACACATTTTAGTAATCGGTTAAGTCATTTGCTTGAGAAGTTAATCCTCTTGAAGATCTCTCCAAATCTAACAGATACTGCTCATCGTAACTCGCTCAAAACTGTTACGAAAAGTGAAAATTGCAAATTGATTGCATTCCTGTCAGATGGGGACCTATCATTAATGATGTCAAAATTTTCTGCATAACCAGAGACAGAATATACAACTGTTTCAGACCTATTCATCATGTTTTCTTGCATAAGACATTTCTTTTCAACCAGCTTGTTTACTTGGTAAACATTAATATGCTGAGTGCCAAGTTCAACTTTGGAAAAGCTCTTGGGCAATATTTGAAGATTTTTCATTTTGAGGATTATGCCACAGGAGTAAGTTCATATCATTTCGCTATTCACTCCATAAATGCGTTAGAACTAACAACCATCATAAGTATGAAATTAATAAGAATAAAATCATCTTTTCTCGCAACCTAAAAGGCATACCTACGATGGCCATATCATATGGCTGCAGCTTGCAACAAATTTACAAGGTATAACTGATGTTGAAGAAAGACAGCATGTAAAGAGGGCATAGCATCAATTAAACAAAGTTTAATATAGACAAGAAACCATAGTAGCAAAAAGGATTCCCAGAAATAAAGTGGCAAACCAAAAGATAAAGCTTTTTTCAGAAAATCAGGTTAGGGTTACGGTTAGGGAAAAACAGAAAAATCGTAAGAATCACATTTAAATCGTGAGTGGCAAGTTATTTTGCACTGAAATCACAATAAAATCAATAAATTTCAAATTCTGACTTTTATAAGTTTATCATAAAACCACAATTTTTCACTTCAAAAAATTGATTTTTGGGGGCAAGTCACGATTTCATGCAATTTCTTCCCAAAATTTGAGGAATCTATCTATTTTGAAGATGAAAAAACTTGGTAACTCGTTGATTATCATCATAATCAAAATAAGAATAGAACATTCTAATCATGTATGATCCATATCCCACTTTGTCATGATGAAGTATATAGTTGTATCTCTCTAATTAATTTTAGTTCTTTAAGTTATCAAATGTGAAAAACGGTTAAACCATTCCTTTCCCCAATATGCACTTCACTATATTTTTTCACTTAACTAGAAAGTATATATCTCTTAACATATTCCAATTACAATCTATTAGAATAACTTGGGGTTCCTCTTGTTAGTGTTTGGTAGCTTCGGGAGATATTTTCTCCTTAATTAAAAGCAGGTCAGCCTACATATTGCAATTATTATTTTATGTTTTTTCTCTAAGGGAACCAACCGAGATGAAAGGTCACCTAGATTGGTATATATGTAAGGTGGTGATCCTTCATTTCACTTATCAATTCAATCACGTCATTCTTACCTACAGCAGAAGTTTGTCATTCCATTTGCAGCAGATCAGACTTCAAGGGGAAGCATATTTATTTGTACTTAGCATCAAGGAGTGATGCTATTATTCATTATATTAATTCAGCCTTGAGTAAGGCCAGACTTGTAAGCAGATTTCTGCTCTTATTCATTCAATATATGGAGATATATTTTCCTGGGTTTTTCTCCCTCGAGTAGGAGGGTTTACCCAGGGTAAAAGTGCTGGGTTTATTGTTCATGTGTTGCATATTCTGCTTTATGTTAAATCTAATCTTAAAACTAACATGGTATTAGAGCAAGCTCAAGAGATCTGATCAAATTTAATTAAGCAGATTCTCTATGAAGTTCATTTTGAAAGGCATTGAATCTTATGTAGTCTACTGTCGTGGCACTCAAGAGGAGACGTCTGTATTGGAGACGGATAAGTGGAAAAGATCGAGCATCTAGGGCCTGAACATTCGCATCTACTACGAAGCTCTTATCTTATCATACAACGCCACGTGAGCCTATAAGATCCATCGACAAATACACAATCGATTCCCAGGGCTACGAACACTGTACATCTTCAGGAATCGTGAAGGACACACGGATCTGAGTATAGCGACTATCATTTGGAGTGACTCCTGATTTGCTCGTGGCTGCGTAGCCTCTGGCTCTCGCCACTCACAAATCGGAGCCTTTCTCCACCTACGGATACTGAGTACTAACGGCACCATTTGGAACGGAATTAGAACCTCAAAAGGAAGCAAAAGTTGAACATGCTGGAGGGACTGTATCTAGCAAATAGAACTTCAGGTACCTTCATTCTGTAAATTAATTCGATGAGCATTGGCAGAATGTACTATAAACATTTGTTATATGTCGATTTGCCAGTATATATATGAAATACGTGAAACCAAGCAGATTATCGTCCAAGGCGTCATTTGCAATATACGCATAAGTATTTCATTCGAAATGTTTGATCACTGCTTGGATTGTTTAAGGGTTATTCCTAGCGATACAAAATATATTGGTGCTTCTATTCATATCTTATGATACGGAATTTTGCTATTGGTACATTCACCATCTCAATGAAAGTTTGTTGTTCCTATTCTGGGCGCATTTGGAGCATATTTGAATCTTTAGGTGCAAAAATCAAGAAAGAACAATTGGTGGATTGAGAGGAAGATTAGACAATAAAGAGAAAAGTATTTCATACCCTCGAATGATGTTCATGAATCTTTTATGTAGTTATTTGGAATAGTGAATCTTGTTCCTATTCTAGGCGCATTTGGAGCATATCTAAATCTTTAGGTGCAAAAATCAAGAAAGAACAATTGGTGGATTCAGAGGAAGATTAGACAATAAAGAGAAAAGTATTTCATACCCTTGAATAATGTTCATGAATCTTTTATGTAGTTATTTGGAATAGTGAATCATTTATGCTTCTAGCATTGGTATTTCTCTTCAGGATAGGTTGATTCTATGAACTATTAGTGATCTCTCTAAAAATGCTTCCAGGATGGATCGAGGAGCATAAGGATGATGAGAGATTGCATTCAAGGGAGGAAGAGCTTGATGCATCTTGTGAGGAAGTCACGCAGGCTGAAAAATGGAGACACAACTTGCCACCATGGGGCTGAGTTGGTGGCACATAACTGGAGACATCTCTCAAAGAGGAAGAGCCTATTCAGATTGTCATTATGATCAGTTTCTTCAAAGAGGAGGAATTAACATTCAGAGGGAGTTTGACAAACCAACAAAGGCAACCTTGAACAAGGTGATCAAGAGGTTGATGCAAGTACTTGGAACTTTAGAGGGAGTCACATCATCATGAAGATCTGTTGTAATGTATATTTCTCTAAGATGAAGAAATATGAGGTGAAAGCCCTTGTAGTGTATATTTCTCTGAGACAGAGAAATATGAGGTGAAAGCCCTTGTAGTGTATGTTTCTCTAGACGGAGAAATATTAGGTGAAAGCCCTTGTAGTGTATGTTTCTCTTAGATGGAGAAATATGAGGTGCAAGCCCTTGTTCATCTCTGAGACTAAGATGAGACGTCATGTTGAGAGACTCCATGACGACATCACGTTGAGAGACTTCGTGATGGACACTTGTGCACATGTTTCTTTCCACACATGGGAGTAGCCATGGTGGATGTCATGTTGAGAGACTCCATGACAACGTCACGTTGAGAGACTCCGTGATGAACCTTTGAGATTTCCACAAATGCATGTAGCCATTGTGGGCGTCATGTTGAGAGACTCCATGACGTGAATATTTGGAAAATATCTCCCTAGCTAAGAGGGCGTGTTAGTGTTTGGTAGCTTCAGGGGATATTTTCTCCTTGATTAAAAGCAAGTTGGCCTACATATTGCAATTATTATTTTTTGTTTTTTTTTTCTAAGGGAGCCCCAACCTAGATGAAAGGTCACCTAGATTGGTATATATGTAAGGTGGTGATCCTTCATTTCAATTATCAATTCAATCACGTCATTCTTACCTCCAGCAGAAGTTTGCCATTCCATTTGCAGCAGATCAGACTTCAAGGGGAAGCATATTTATTTGTACTTAGCATCAAGGAGTGATGCTATTATTCATTGTATTAATTCAGCCTTGAGTAAGGCCAGACTTGTAACCAGATTTCTGCTCTTATTCGTTCAATATATGGAGATATATTTTGCTGGGTTTTTCTCCCTCGAGTAGGAGGGTTTTCCCAGGGTATAAGTGTTGTGTTTATTGTTCATGTGTTGCATATTCTGCTTTATGTTAAATCTAATCTTAAAGCTAACACTTCTATGCTCACAACATAGTGTTGGCTTTGATTTCCAATAAAGAGCCCCTCTTGTGATTGCCTTGTGTGCTTTCTAATTCATGTGATATATGGTGTTCTCAGTTCTTCTTTAGTGTATTATGTGATTCATGTTTTATGATCCATTGCACTGATCTTGCCAATGATGTTTTTGTGCCAATGATGTTTTTTGTGCCATCGATGTGTTGTGAGGATGCATTTTGGATGTTTTTGTGGTGATGTTTGTATGACCATCGAGGTGTTTCTAATGGAATTGCCGAGCATTCATTATGATATGCATATGCTATGCTCATTTAAGGTACATCATTTCAGTGTTTTAGCATTATGTGTATTGTGGATTATGCATATTGTTCTTGGATTATGGTAGTTGTGAGATTTTGCCAAGATCAAGGGCACAATGAAAAGTATAAAAATAGAGACAAAAGAATGACAAGAACAAACTGTATTCTCATCAATATGAAAATGATCAACTGGATTCCCAATACAATGAATATAGGCCTGCTTATATAGGCAAGGCCATATGGATGTACGAGCGCACAATCATGACATGTGGCTCAATAAGAAACAAGGGTAGGTAAGAAATACTAGGGGTAGGTAGGAGAAATAATATAATATTCCACAAGAAGTGGATGAACCACCAAATGTGGAGTGTAACAACAAAACAAGACCACCAAAGGTGGAATTTCTCCTACAAGCTCTATCCCTATGTGCACACTTCCCTAAGTGTCTCAAATCCAAACTACGAAGAGATGCATTATCCTAAGTTAACTTAAGTAAAGTGTAATAATATCCATAATGAATATTTATTTACACCAACACCCCCCCTTAGTGTAACTTAGGGAAATGAAGACTCAAGTCAACAATGCAAGATGGGTCCCGGCTACTAGGCCATGATAGGTACCCATGTACAATATGCAAATGCAAGCAATCTCTCACAAAAAGAGAAAAGGAGAAAACCCAGTGGGAAAAAACTCCCCCCCAAAAGAGAGATGAAAGTACAAAAGACTCTCAAAGAAGAAGGACAAAACCTCAAAGAGGAAAAAGTCCCCCCATAAGAGAGGAAGGAGAAGTTAGCTGACCCCCCCTAATGACACATCCCGCACCCCCAAGAGAGCTCGCAACTATTGGAACTTACTCTCAGTGAAAGGTTTGGTGAATATGTCTGCAACCTGCTCCGCTGTAGGACAATACTGCAAATCAATGACCTCCTCCTGAATGAGCTCTCGGATATAGTGCATATGAATCTCGATGTATTTGGTCCACTGGTGCTGGACCAGGTTCTTCGAGATTGCAATAGCACTCTGATTGTCGCAATGTAGAACTGTCGGTCGTGGAGTGGTGAACCCAAACTCTGTGAGAATCTACTGGAGCCAAATGGTCTCAGTCGTTGCATTAACAGTGCCTCGATACTCAACCTCAGTCGAAGAGAGAGCAATAGCATGTTGCTTCTTGCTCTGCCAACAAATGGGGCCGAAACCAAGGTGAAAACTGTAACTAGAAGTAGACTTACGATCATCAAGATCGCCAGCCCAATCGGAGTCTGTGTAACCAACCAGGCGAAGTCCTGTGCCTGCTGCATAGTGAATCCCATAGTGATGTGTACCCTAGATGTAATGAAGGATGCGTTTGGCGGCTTTCCAATGAAGCTCATGTGGTTCCTGCATGAAGCGGGAAACCATGCCAACTACAAATGAAATATCAGGGCGTGTATGGGTCAAGTAGATGAGACTTCCCACAAGCTGACGATACAAAGTGGCATCAACTGGTGGAGAAGAACACTAAGCCTCAAGCTTGACTCCAGAAAGAAAGGGAGTCGGGGCAGGCTTACAATCAGGCATATGAAAGCGTGCAAGTAGATCAAGAGCATACTTGGGCTGCGATAGTGTAATCCTGGAAGGTGACTGTGTAATCTCGATCCCGAGAAAGTAGTGCAAAAGACCCAAGTCAGTCATGGCAAATCTGTCATGCAAAGCAGATTTGACCGTGCTAATAATCGATGCGGTACTCCCTGTAATGATCAAGTCATCAACATAGAGCACAAGTATCAAGTGAGAGTCATCCTATTGCAAAATGTAGACATTCGGATCGGAATGACACCTGGTGAACCCTACTGAGAGAAGAAAGGAATCCATCTTGGCATACCAAGCCCTGGGGGCCTGCTTAAGGCCATAGAGAGATTTCCTTAGTCTGCAAACCAAGGAAGTATCCTGGATGAAACCCTGTGGCTGCTCCATATAAATCTCCTCATCAAGATCACCATGAAGAAAACCACTCTTCACATCCATCTAATGTACAGCCCAACCATGAGCTGCAGCAATAGCAAGTGTCAAGCGAATGGAGTTCATCTTGGCTACGGGCGCAAAGGTCTCAGTATAGTCAACACCTGCTACCTGGGAGAAACCTTTCGCAACAAGTCGAGCCTTGTACTTATCCACACTACCATCCGCTGCAAACTTGGTCCGATAGATCCACTTACATCGAACCATCTTTCTCCCCTTAGGGAGATGGACTAAATCCCATGTGTTGTTCCTCATCAAGGAACTATACTCTTCCTCCATAGCTTGGTCCCACTTAGGAACCCCTGATGCTTCCCGAAATGTCTGTGGATCAGAAGCGGTAGCAATGAATGCATGTGGAAGATCCTGATGCTGTGATCGAGTTCTCCATGTATCTGAAGGATCTCCAACAAGAGAACCCGCGGACTCAAGTGTCTGTCGAGCCCAACGAGGTCTGGGTGGAGGTGGAGAATGAGGCTCCTCAACTGCAAGTGGACCCTGCGAAGGTGTAACCCTGCGAGTCAGAGTTGAAGGAGTCTCATCATCTGAATCACTAACATCACTGTCCACAATGGAGGAAGGTGGAGGAGGTAGAGAGGCTAAGCTAGGAGAGCTTTCCTCAAAGTGAACACTCCTCTCAATGAATACCTCATGTGTCTCAGGATCCATCAATCTATATGCCTTAACACCGTCAGGATATCCAACAAATATGCAAGGCCGACTCTGAGGTTCCAATGCCTTGCATTTCTGCGGAGGTATGCGAGCCCATGCTGGACACCCAAAGACTCTGAAATGTCTCACAATCGGTTTCCTACTAGCCCAAGCTTCAAAAGGAGTAATACCTTGCAAAGCTTTGTGAAGAACCCGATTCTAGATGTGTGTGGCACAACTGATAGCCTCGGCCCAAAAGGCGGGATCAAGAGAACGTGCATGAATCATACAGCTAGCCATTTCTTTGAGAGTTCTATTCTTGCGTTCTGCAACTCCGTTCTGCTGTGGAGTGTATGCTACAAAATGCTGAAGATCAATCCCCTCAAATGTACAAAAATCCTCAATCTCTTGTTCACATATTCCCTTCCATTATCTGTGTGAAGAATCTTCACCACTTTCCCGGATTGCTTCTCCACACGAGTCTTGAAGTCCTGAAATCTGTCAAATACTTCACTCTTATGAATAAGAAAGTAGACCCAAGTGAAGCGGGAGTAGTCATCAATGAAGGTGAGGACATAGCGGGCCTTACTAAATGAAGGTGCTGGAAATGGACCTACTATATCGCTGTGAACAAGTTGAAGAACTTCCAAAGCTCTCCAAGCTTTCCCTTTATCAAACTTTTCCTCGGGATGCTTGCCCATGGAACAACTTGAACATACACCCTCCGAAAAACTAATTCGAGGTAGACCTGTGACCATGTCTTTAGTGCTGAGCTGCTGAAGATAGCGGTAGTTGAGGTGACCAAACCGCTCATGCCATAGCTTACTTTCGGAATTTGAATGAGTGAGCAAGGCCCTAGAAGGTGAACTTGGCACAAAGTGGGAGAATGAATAGCTTACTTTCGGAATTTGAATGAGTAAGCAAGGCCCTAGAAGGTGAACTTGGCACAAAGTGGGAGAATGAATAAAGCCTTGAGTTGTCATTGACTTGTCCCACTGCTACCAAGGCATCATCATCAAGTTCCTTAACCACAACTAAATCTGGTGTAAACTCAACCTTTTTCCCATTCCCATAGTGAGTGATTTGGTAGATAGAGAGAAGGTTGGTAGACAAGTTAGGAACATAGAGAACATTCTCAAATGTTCCATCATCCATGTCAACTGAACCTTTCCCTTCAACCTCTACTTGTGTATCATCACCTATGTAAATGTGAGGTACCTTAGATGGCTCCAATGAAGAAAACTACTCCTTTGTAGAACCCATGTGATATGAGGCACCTGAGTCAAGTATCCACTGCTGTGAAGAACTTGTTGTAGCCACAAATGCTTGCCCTTTTCCCTTAGATTGTGAGGAAGAGAAAGGAGATGAATCCTTCTTTGTGTAGGCGGATGGCAAGTTGATGTTGTTTTTCTTAAGAAGATTAGTTAACTCATCAACTTGCTTTGCGTGGCATCGATGCTCATCACGACCATACTTCTTGCAATATGCACAAGTTGGCTTATCCTTCTTAGGTGGTGTCCCCTTCTTGGAAGAGGATGAAAAATCGCCTTGTGATGGAGAGGATGATTGTCCTTTTTCCTGTTGTGGTTGTGACTTAGATTGCTTCTTCTTCTTTGTTGGAATCTTTGCCTTGACTTCCTTGATTCCCTTGATTAGCCACCAAAGCCTTGGACTTTGAAGACTTGAGAAGCCCCATGTTCAACAACTTAGATTGTTCCAATATCAACATTTCTGTGAAAGCATCAAATGAAGGCATAACATAGGAACTCCCCACTGTCAAACGATGAGTTTGGAAGCTAGACACAAATGTTGCATATTCTGGTGCAAGCTTGTCCAACAAGTTGAATATCAACTGAGCATCCTTTTTGTCAATTCCACAATCCTTAAGCTTTGCTCTTAGCTCATTTGCTTTGGTGACATAATCTTGGATTGTATCAAAACTCTTGGGATCCAAGTTGGTGAGCTCATTGTCAATCTTATAACCTCTGATTTCATCAACTTGACCATACAATTTCTGAAACATATCCCAAGCATCTTTGATTGTAGTACACTTTTCAATATGAAAGATGAGGTCATCTGATACATACTTGCACAAAGTTCCAAGAGCCATGCAATTCTTAGTGAGCCATTCTAACTGAGCATTAGGATCAGGTGGTGCTGCTATTGTTCCATCTATGTAATGCGTGAGACCTTTTTCCATTAATTTGCTCCATACTTTAATTTTCCATGATGCATAATTATGTGGAGTTAAAGGTGGAAATTTATGAGGACTCATTGCAACAAAAATGAAAGAGCATAAGGAAAGAGAGGCACAATCACACAAGACACCCCCCCCCAAATTCACTCAATCACAGAACCCCCGCAAAATGATGATTTGACACATTATACTTAGTGTGTGTAAAAAAAAATTTCAAACTGGAAAATAATTTTATTTTTTTTGAAAAAAATCCGAAAATTTCGTACCGTACCGCCCGAATTGAGCAGAAAATTTCCTCCACATCCAAAAATCGATTTTCGCCAAAATAGGTCGAATTTATACTCGATTTTTATGGAAACGGCCTCCCAGATGCATTGGTGAGGTCGAAAACGCTTTAAGATGCCTCCAAAAAATGCAATCCCTCAGATCCGAAAATAGAAGCCTTCCACGATGTCTCCAAAAACCAATCAATGAAGCCCCAATGGCTCTGATACCATGTGAGATTTTGCCAAGATCAAGGGCACAATGAAAAGTATAAAAATAGAGACAAAAGAATGACAAGAACAAACTGTATTCTCATCAATATGAAAATGATCAACTGGATTCCCAATACAATGAATATAGGCCTGCTTATATAGGCAAGGCCATATGGATGTACGAGCACACAATCATGACATGTGGCTCAATGAGAAACAAGGGTAGGTAAGAAATATTAGGGGTAGGTAGGAGAAATAATATAATATTCCACAAGAGGTGGATGACCCACCGAATGTGGAGTGTAACAACAAAACAAGACTACCAAAGGTGGAATTTCTCCTACAAGCTCTATCCCTATGTGCACACTTCCCTAAGTGTCTCAAATCCAAACTACGAAGAGATGCATTATCCTAAGTTAACTTAAGTAAAGTGTAATAATATCCATAATGAATATTTATTTACACCAACAGTAGTCATAGAAGATTACAGTAGATGTGATGATTTGAGAACATGTTATGATTCATACCATGCTAGTTTGATAATGTTGCTTTGGCTATTTATTATATGGAGGAGGTGTGCCTAATGTTTGACCCGAGTGAGCAGGAAACTTGCAAGTATTAGACAAATGTCTGGTATTTGGAGCCAAATTGGTGGCAATTCTGGAATCACTATGTTGTGAAAACCTATGAAGTGTGGTTGAGCCTTTGTGTGTGTCTTGTTTATCTTTTGCATTGCATTTAAGGTTATTTCAAAATGCATGTTTACTGTATTTGTGAATATTTAATGCTTGCATTGAAAAGGTATTATTTATGCTTTAGTAAAAATATATTTATTGCATTATTATATTGTCAGTAAAAAAGAATTTTATGAATTCAATTATACTTGAAATAAGTTTATTTACCTTTGAAATGGAAATGGTTATTCACTTGAAACAAGTTTAGTTGCCTTCGAAATGGAAATGGTTAGCAATAAGGATTAATAGTTGTTATTGCTTAACTTAATTTTCATCATTCTGGGCTGGGTGTTTATCCCACCACCCAAACTTGTGGTGCCTTCCCTTCTCTTGAATAATGGAAAATGAATTTCTTTCAAATGGGTCGCTTGGGTTGGATTTGGTGTGTTTGGGGACTGGTTTGATAATAAAAGGATTGCTGGCCTGTGTACATGCAAGGCATTGTTTTCTTCATTTTTTGCATTTGTGCAGGGAGGCATTTACAAATGTTTAAACTGCATTTTAAAAAAAAATTCCTTTCTTGCATCATGCCTACATTAAGTGGAGCATATGGCATCATTCTATATGAATGATTTAGGGTTTATTTTGTAGTTAAATCTTTTTCCTTTTTAATTTTTGAAAATAGTTATTTAGAGGCTAAGTTATGGCAATTTTTTCTAAAAGCTTAGATTCTTTAAAACTGGCAAAAACAATTGCATCAAAAGTGGTGTTGTGCGTTTTAGAATCAAACTGGAAAATCTTAAGATTTTGGAAAATTCATCTATTTTAAATGCTGAAAATTTTTAGGTTTTTTTAAGTTTTCATGTGACATCCCAATTACGGTATGCTCTCAACTTGCCCACATTTAGATCCTTTTTGGTGATCAGAAAGTGCTAGGGTTGGTGTTTTACTTTTGAAACTTTTCAAAGTGACCCACCATTCCAAACATGGATGTTACACATCCCCTAAACATTTCCAACCCAAATATTTTAACATTTTTTAAAACTTTGTTTTAACTTCCTATTTTCTGTGCTTTTTGGGCCCTTCTTGTAAAGCAAAATCTGCAATCCACCCATCATTTTTCATCCTAATGAAATATAATGCAAAAGAAACTCATAGTGTTTTCTAGAAGCATTTTCACTCATTACCATGATCCATTTAGTTTTTGTTTCTCTTATGATGTTATAGATTGTAAACTGGAGCATTGAATTATCCCTGTGCCCCCTCCCAAAAGAGTAAAGAATTTTTCTAAATATCACCACATCAAAAATGTGTATTCTCTTGATAGACGACCATAAACTCCTTAGCTTCTTGTTTAAATAGTATTTCTTAAATTAGATATATAGTTTCACAAATCCTTTGATCTCTCCATTCACGGGAGTATGTTTTTCAATATGTAACGAAGCAAATTTGTCTTTAGCATGCCATCAAGTTAATCAAGCTCAGAGATAGAAATGCATTGACTGGATTGAACTTGAGAAATGCATATGCATAATACAAAATTAAGTGAGAATGAAAAAATTGAAAATATGTCAGAAAGATACCTTGGACATCTTAGATTTGGCTTTTACTTTTGGAGCATTCATCTCAAGTTCTTCTTCTCGCTCCAGCTCTCTCTCTCTTGCTTCAAGGTTTTGTTCCAAGTAATACTGAAAAATGCAAAAGAACTTAAATTTTTAGACATTATCAGCTTCATAAATTGAGAAAACATGAGGCAACTACAATGCACATAATATCCACACTGATGTTTCGACATCATTTATATGCCAAGTTTACAAAAAATAAGTATATCTGAAAAAACATATAAAATAAAATGAGATATGTATAGACTTGAGAGTATTAAGAGAACAATGAACTAAGAACAAGGTTGCTTTATTTATGTGCAAGAGCTTATAATTTTATTCAGTTATAGCTTATTTCTTTGCCTACCATTTTTAAACAAATATAATTCCTTGAGTGAGAGACCCCAATGCACCTACTTAATCAGAAGGTACTTACATTATAATCACCAACATAATCATTGAGCATTCCATCCTTCACCTCCACAACTCTATTGACTATTTGTTTTAGAAAGTATCGATCATGAGACACAGCAATTACTGTTCCACGATACTCTCTTATCGCTTCCTGATCATTCAATTCCAGTCAATACATCAGTTACAATTGTAAATTTCTAAGTCAACATAAAATTCATGGGAAAATAAAGTTATGCATGCAGAGTGGCAGAAGGAATCTCTCAAGAGCGATTTTCATTTTTCACCTCAAGCATCTCCTTTGTTGGTATGTCAAGATGATTAGTTGGCTCATCCAGTACTAGAAGTGTTGAAGGTGTAACCATGAATTTACAAAATGCCAACCGTGCCTGAAGATTGCATTTAGACGAATCTCAGTATGCTTGTACTTATCATTTCTTTATTAATAAATTAAAATCTGAAAATAAAAATGCATAATAAAAAATTATGGAGTAACTTTGTGTATAAGTAAATGATGCATGAAAGTTTGAAACAATGTAGCAGCGATAAAAGTTACAACAAATAGATTGCAAAAAATAATACGTGTTGGATTATTGTCATTGATGTCAAAGGTGATAGTTGCTGAAGCAAATCAAAGGCAGAATTTATTCTATCCATGGCAGAAATAATACAAATAGAAGACAGAATTTATTCTATAAATGGCAAAAATAAGAGTAAACTAAGTTCCTTATTATATGCTTGCTGGCCTAGCCGACCCCTCCTTACATTGGCGCCCAAATTAAAGTTTTTAAATTGCATTCAAATAAAAATGCTTTGGGCCAACCTTCCCCATATGTGGTGCCCATTTCTATTGATACATTTTAAATAAAAGCTATTTTTTCCTGGCCAACCCCCTAGGTTTGAGCGCCCTCCTTGGGCATCCAATTCCAAACAATAAAATTAGACAAAAATATGTATGCTTTTCTTGGCTGACCTGCTTTACAAGGTGTAATTGTTGGTGAAGGGGTGCATCAGTTGGCATAAATAAGAGTTCATTTGGAGATCTTTCAATCAAGCAATTCATTGAATATCATTCCTATTCAAGGCAGATTTGAGCAGATCATATAGCAGATCTAAGGAGCATGTGTGAGCAGATATTATTGGCAAATTATTGCAGACCTTATGAACAGAAATTGTCAAAGAATATGAGCAGATTCTGAAGCGAATTATTGCAGACCTTATGAGCAGAAATTATCAAAGAATGTGAGCAGGTTCTGGAGTGCATTATTGCAGATCTATGAGCAGAAAGTATTGAAGTTAATGAGCAGATTTCAAGAAGCCTTTAGAGAACATTTGTGGAGGTGGATCAGATCCGATTCAAGAAGTAGATCAAACACTTCTTTTGGAGGTCAGTGCCTCAACTTCAAAGAGATTAGTATTTCTTGCTGAGCTGGTGCTCGGTTGTGCAGATTGGTGTCTCTAGTGGGTTGGTGCCTACAAATCATCAAAAGGGAATTGGTGTCTCCTGTGGGTTGGTGCCTACAACGATTGTAAGAAGTTCTAATACAAAAGCAATATTTTGCTGTGGTTTTCTCCCGCAAGGGTTTCCACATAAATCGTGTGTTCTTCTTGTGCATCTACTTGCTTGATCTTGCATTTGTGTGATTAAGTTTTTGAAGTACTGTTACAGTGAATTTCTTCAACCCTTCCATCGCTAATGGTATCAAAGAGCTGGCAGCCTGTGCCAGGGAATTAGCCACTTGATTCTGATGTCTGTATATAGATTTGATGTTGAAGGCTTCAAAACTCTCAATAAGGTCCAAACTCGATTTCTGTATCTGGTCAACCTTTTGTCATGGCAAACATACTGCCTCCTGATTTGTCTTATAGCTATTTCTGAGTCTCCATACACTTGCAGTATTTTTGCCTTCCTTTTGATAGCTAACAATAACCCATGAATCAAGGATTCATATTCAGCTACACTGTTGGTGCAAGGGAATTGCAATCTATGAGCGGCAAGGTAAGTTTCTCCTGTCGGGCTAATTAATTCATAGCCTGCTCCAGATCCTTGTTTGGACTTAGAACCATCGAACCTTAATGTCCATATTACGTTTCCTTGATCTTCCGTCTCTAGGTCTTCCTGGCTTTCGGTTGATGTGTCGGATAGAGTCTCATCTTCTGAGGAGCTTTCCATTTCTGAATCTTGAATTTCTTCTATAATCAATGTCTGCGGGACTCTTTTGTATACTTGTTCTAATGCAGTCTGACACAAAGCACAAGATAGTTCTGAATGGACGGCATTATGTATCCTACACCAATTCGGAAGAAGCAGATCTCGAACGGATGCCAAGTTACCAAGTTGCACACTTTGCTATATGTTTCTATGTACGAACCTTCTGAAATTTTCAAACATTCCATCATCTTCTTGGTCGGATCCTTGATCACTTTCGACGACAATTTCTGTAGATTCTATCACTTCTTGCTGACCATCTTCATCTTGTATGTTCTGTATCATCAGGACCTCACCTACTTTAGGTTTGTATGTCCCTAAATCTGATTCTAAGAACAGGACTTCATTGTCTTCCCCATACTCGGTTATCATAAGTCTCAATCTTGGAGTGTTGTCGATCTTGATTTGATTTGGGACTCCTCTCCATGGTAGCCACATATGTGCAAAATCAGTTGACACATACCCATTCAATTTTCGCGACCAATCTCTACTCAGAAGCATTCCATATGAATCAAGAATATCCACGACTGATATGTCTATGAAATTTTGAACCCTTGGGTCTGCAGCCAATTGCATATGGATATTGTTCAACTCGCCCATGACTGGAACTTCTGTCTTGTCTAGCTGAGTGACCTTTCTTTTGGTAGGAGCAGGAGTTATTCCTAGTCTTTGACAGACAGCCAGGGGCATCACATTACTGGAAGCTCCCGAATTATAGAGGCAATTGTGTAATAATTTTCCAAAAATTCTAACTGATAGCAGGAACGGGGCCGGTTCGTCTTTTCCTTGGGAAAGGACTGAGGAACCCCCACTGTGTTCTTGATGTTTCACTTCATTGACCTTTGGATTGTCATCCTTTACTAGGCCCTCCTCTTTTAAGTGATCAGTCTTGTTTGGAGATTTCCCTTTCTTGACCACATCCTTCTTAACGGCAACTTCCTTTCCTGGAAGATTCCGACTAGTGGTGAGACTTTCTTCGATGGCGGGTTGAGTTTTCTTAGTCTCGGCCCTTTTGAGTAACACTTTTCCTTCTAACATGTCTTCTTTTTTGGCTGGGAAGGTTATGGTCTGGACCATGCCTTCGTCTTGTTCAGATTGCCCTTTGTTATCGGCTTCCTCTTGGATCATATTGATGGTAGCTTGAGCTTTGTTGGCCGAGTCCTGAACATTTGACCTTACTGTACTAGACTCACTTAAGCTATTGATCACTGCATCTTTGATTTCTGAGATCTTGAGTAACTCATAGAGTGGTAGACTAACTTTAACTTTCTTGAGTTCTTCTAACACCAACGTGGCCAATCTTTTCATTTCATTGCCAATGGGAGGTGCAATATTCCTTTGTCTGTATCCTTGCGTGTGTTGTGGATATTCTGGATTGTTACTGGCTTGTGGATCCGAAGGAGTAGAGAAATTGTTCGGAGGGATCGATGTAGTTAGGGGTTCTTGATTTCTCTGATTTCTATGATAAACCCTTTGATTCACACCTCCTGAAGACTGGTGGAATACCTCCTTTATCCCTTCAACTAGGACACTATTGTTCAAAGGTGGAAAATAATACTCTGAGTCTTCAATGGGTCCATTAGCAGATTCTGGTGGGAATTGGGAACCTGGAGGTACCATCGGCCCATTGGCAGATTCTAGTGGAAACCTCCCATTTCTAGTCTGATTATCTTCTTCTTGTGAATATGTGCAACTTTCCACAATCATGGCTTGATCGTACCGCATGGTTGGGACCATTTCGTATCCTGTCGTGGGTGGATTTTCAAGTGGATCATTACTACGCATCTCTTGCTGGAATATGTCGGCTGCGATCTTGAATTCAGGACACTGTAACTCAGAATGCTGGTTTGTATTGTGGAGTGTACACCAACTGGACAAGGCCGCCTCTGCTAGAAACACTTTACTGGTAGAGTGAATTTCTTGATTCTGGGAATTTGGTGGGTTATCTAGTGGCGTCACTACATTTCCATTATTGGGAGCAGTATTCCATGGTCTCCTCTGAAAGCCTTGGTTATTATTTCCTTGATAATTATTTCTGAAACCTTGATTGTTATTTCCTTGGAAATTTTGATTGTTCGTATGTTGGCCGTGGTTGACCCTCTGCATGCTTTGGAGTTGATTGTTCTGGTTCCTTAGATGAGTTACTTCGGTTGACAGCTTCTTGACTTGTTCAATCAACTCTTTCATTTCATCCTTTTCTTCCTGTGTTCTTGATGAGTTTGTTGCGTTTTGCAAGTACACAGGTTGTGCTGGTGGAGCTTGTGAAATCGGAACTCCAGGATGAAGGACCAACTGGTTTGCCGGCTGTACGCTCGGATATGTTGCTTGTGGAATCGGATTCATAACTGGAGTCTGGTTAGCCAACGCCATTCCAACTGTTTGTATTTGATTTGGTGTCGCAACAGGTCCCATGTGTAGTAGTGGCTCAGTAATATTCTGTCCCATGTGCTTACTAACTTCAATAGCCTTTGCATACGCTACGTTTAGATCATTCGGGATAGGATGTGTCCTTACGAACATAGTAGTGAGATGGTCTAAAGCCCCGTAGTAGATTTCCCTTGGGTCCGCAATGAGATAAGGATGCCGTAACATCGTGTATGCACGGTGAAACCTGTTGTTGAAAGAAGTGATTGGCTCATGTTCTCTACTTCGGACTTCAACAAATTGTCTATACAGCTCGGCTGGTGTGGTTGGTATACCAAACTCTGCAATAAATGCATCTTTCATCACGTCCCAAGTCCTGATCGACCCTGTAGGCAAGTGAATAAACCAGAAGTATGCTTCTTCTCCTAATGAGTAGGGAAAAAGTCTACATGCTACATCTCCATATTCGATTCGTCTGTTACGAAGGTGGTCTTCGAACATCTTGATATGATCCTCCGCTGTGCGATTGAAATCACTGACATTGAATTTTGAACAGAAGTGTTCTGGATTCTTTGGCATATCGTGATAGACTGCAAATTCCAATGGCGATGGGTTGTTGATTAGCCAAGTAGCACCGTTAAGCACATGAGGAGGAGGAGGAGGAGCATTGTGAGCCATCGTACTTCTTGAGGCTTGGAAGCTTGACAAGAGGTTGGATGAACTAGCCTGGCTTGTTTTTTGAGAAATTGCCTGGATACTTGATTGGATCGCTGCTTGTACTTGTTCTTGAAGAGACGGAGCTTGTGATGACTCAAGAGATTCCTCTAGTCTTAGTTCAAATTCCTTGGGAGTGTCTTCTCTTTTGACTCGCTTCGACTTTGAAGTAAACTGAAGCTCGCCCAGATTCTTTACGCTTGGTGTTGACCTCAATATCTTTTGATGTTTCTCGGGCGAGAAAGAACCAATGCGATCCAGCGTGAAGTTTTGTCTTGCGGAGATTATTGTAGGTTCCTTTGATTTCGAAGCTCTCTAGCTGCGACTCTTTGGTGTTCTTCAGCCCTATCTTCTTCTTGTTCCAAGATGATTCTCACTCCGTTATACTCAGCTTCACTTCTCCTTACGTTCCACGCTAGGTGATTCAATCCTAAGACAATATCCTCTTGAATGTTGCCTATCTCCAAATTAGGTTGCACTACTTGATTCAATCCCTCATGTGGCAACACCATCGTGATTCATGATCATATTTGAAAAGTATTCCTCTTTAAATCTTCGGATTTCGAATGTTCAGGCCCTCCTAGCGCCAATTCTGTTGACGTGTATTTTGTACACAATCATACACTGAATAAAATACCCAAGGGTACCTTATCCTCTCTTGAATAAAGTCTCTGATTGCTGAAGATGTCGCAAAAAAGGATCAATCAGGGTGACTCCAATGTTCTTTTATGTAGGGTCTCTACATGTGGATAAGCACCAGTGGTCGTTGTGATTGCTGTTTCATCAAGGGGCCTTACGTATCCGAATTGCAGGAACAAGATTTCCTAAACTAACAAGTTCTCAAAAAGATCAAAAGGGTAAGGTTTGCAAGGGATAAATTCTAATCTAATCCTAAGAATGACTCGATGTAGGCTTAGACTTGGCAGGATTCGACCAATTTCAATATTGCCATGAAATAACAACTCAACTGAAATTGATGCGATCTTCTAAGGTAACAAATGATCTTTCAATTCATCAAAGATCATGGACACTACCACAAAGGCACATATCCAAAGTTCAATGACTATTGAAGGTTTAAGTAATTAAGTAATTCAAGTCTCTCCAGTTGACCACACAAGGCGTTCCCACAATTAGTAAGAAGCTAGTGGTTTGGAACGTGAATCTCACCAAAGATCAAGCCCAACACTTAGTCCTTCAAACTTAAATACTACTTGGACTGAGAATGATTCAAGAAAGCAAACAACCATGAAGATAGCCACAAGAATTGCAATAAAACACCATAACTTCAATATTTTATTGATCTCAAAGCCAAAATAGACAACAATTGTTTGAAATTCTTTCTTCAAACTCAATCTTGCTACAAAATAACTTTCTTCTCTGCAAATAGCTCTAATCTTCTAACTATTTCTTATTGCTAACTGTTTCTAATTACAAAATGAAAAGGAGTGAGGGTATATATAGCATCCTCAATTACAATGAACGGCTCAGATCAAAAAGAAGATCAATGGCCAAGATTATGACACCTAAACCCTAATTAGGGTTTATTACAAATAGCCCCCTTTTTATTGAACAATATTAAATGCATAGCCAAATATTTAATTTGGCACAAAAATCTAGGAGACATAGACCAATGACAATTAAGGTGCCACATCATCTATAACAACCTTTCTTCTAGAATCTTATTTCCCTTCCAATGCTCTTTTTTAGTATATGCAATGAATCTAGACACGATTCCTTCGATCTCAGCAATTGGAATCTAGGGAAGATTCCTCATTCGTTCCTCCAAGTGGATGACCTGATCGAAAGCCTTGAGAAGAGCAGTGTCCCATCCAGGTTCAAGTTCTTTAGTTTTCTCAATCAGGAGCATGGTAGCAAACATCTGATCCCGTTGCTCATCTGTAATAACATTCTCATCTTTGCAAAAGATGACCTTGACTCTTTCTTCTAATTCTTGTAAATCCACATCCGTCTCAACTTCGATCCTCCTGCCAAGAATAGTACATAATACTTCAAACACCTTGTCCTGGATCGGATGGATAATCTCTTCAACTTGATTGCATTTGTTACTGATGTCCTCAAAAAGAACTTCCTTCATCTGGAGTAAAGTTGACCATTGGAGTAAACTATGGGGTCCTCCATCCATTATCTTTTCTTGTGCTAGGATCTTTCTTGATGTTTGTCTGATTACTTGCAGGACAAGAATGATAACATCCTTAGTATGAGCGAAAGCAGCTATCGTTATCATTAGGTTGTGGATGATCTCAAGAACCTAGATAGCTCGGTGGATGGTCTGCATCATTCTTGTTGCAAATTCAACAGCAACTGAATGGGATTTGTCAATCCAAGAGCTCATAAGCTGGACCAAACTCTTGACTCTCTCTACCTCACCAACTAATTCAATGGGAAGTGCCTGCACAGGAGATACTACTGGATCCTGACGTCCCAAAGGCTGATTGAGATGGCTAAAGTAGCCTCTCCATGCACCGACCTCTCGCTCAAGCTTTCTATTCTTTTCCATTTCTTCTCTAAGCTTATCTTTTAGTGCCTCAAACGAATCGGTTGCCTCATCCAGTGTCTGTTCGGCTGTAAGTGGACCAAGCTCAAATGTTTCTACATCATATTCCTCTGCGAGGATCTCACCTTCATATTTGTCCACCGCTGGTGTAGCTATCTACAACTTCCTGGATCCTATCTCATCTCTGATCATCTTGGACATCTTAGTGGCCTTCCTCTTTTCTGTCACTTCCTGAGAATTTCCAACAAGGCTTTCTAAATCAATCACATTATCTTCGTCCTCGATCACAATTACCCTTGTTAATCTCTCCTTCAACCAATCTGGAATGGCAGATCTTGTTTCTCTAACTTGTATCTCTTTAGGCAATGTCTCTTCTTCTCGGAGAGGAGATGTCACTTCATCACCATCGTTGTCTTCATGTAGCTCATTGACTTGGAGAGATCGACTTGATGAACGTTGGGGTGCCTGTCCTTCTTCATTTTTATCATTCTGTACCATTGATTCCATAGATTCCTCCACTTCAAGTGTCCTCTTCTCTTGTCGAGAAGATGTGTCGGATGAACGATCTCGATTGGCCTCTTGCTTCTTCTTGGAGGATTCCTTTTTCTCAGGTCTCTCTTTTCTCTTTGAGCCTCTAGGATGAGGATTGCCTTCACTTACGCTTCGAAGGTTGCCTTCGCTCGTGCTTCTGGGATGAGGATTACCTTCGCTTACACTTGCTCCTCCTTCCCCTGGTCTTTCCTCCAAAGTAAAAGTCATAGATAGGTTCTGCTCTCTTAACTTTTGATGTTGCACATCAACCCATCTGCGAGTACAAGACAAAACTGGAGCCATCAAAGCATCTAGATCCAAAATCTCAAGTTCATTCCAATCTATCCTCACTGCTTTTCTTTCTCGGTCATAAGATGATTGGAGATGTCTGCCACTGTCCTGAGCTTGGTCGGCCACTCTGTAAATTTTGCATTTCCTGATGAAGTCTAAAGGCAATCTGGAATGCATTTTCCTTTTTACTTCAAAATCATCTGAGAGATTCATCCAAAAGTCCTCTACCTGACATTCATGTTTGTACTTTCTACCGACTGTCTCCTCTATATACCCATAAGGATCAAAACTCTCTCTCAAGGCAAAGAATTAAAATGAATATAAGGCCAACTCCCTTTCTGCGTCATCCATGGCTAGAGCATTAGGGCATACCTCAACTGAATTTCCTAGTATGATAGGCACAGAAACTCCATTTCCATGCCTGTGTCTGAATGCCTTCGCATATGCTGCCAACTGTCTAGTTACCTCAAGTAGCACTATCTTGTCTGTCGGATATCTCGGCAACATGTAGGGAGGTGAAGGACACCCATGAACTCTAATATATGTAAATTTCTGAAATTGGATGAACCAAGCACCATACCTCTTTACAAGCTCTTGTGCATCTTGAGATAGTCGATTGTGAATCCCGCCTTGCAATGTCCTGGTGATGTTCATTGTGAAGGTATCATTGACTAACTTGTAGTCACTTCCTGGTGGATGATGCAAATGAACATAGGAATCACAAACTCTGACTTCCCCGGGCCCTCTTCCGATCACTCCTCTGTGAGGTAGTCCTGCATATTCAAAACTCCTGATCAAGGCATACATGATGTACGAGCTCATGTGGAATGACTTGGTAGCCTTCAGTCTTCTTAACTGCACGTCCAAGCAATGGCTAATCATTCTAGCCCAATGAATTGTTCCTTTTCCTTGAACTATCACTTGGATGAAATAGAACATCCACGTCTCAAAATAGAAGCCCCTGTGACTCGGTTGAGTAATGTTATCAAATCTCTGTACTCCTCCTGAAAGTCGATCCTATGTGGTGTGTTTGGAATCTTGCTCAGGCGAGGACGACTCTTGAGTAACCAATTCTTGTTGATGATGCTCAAGCAAGTGTCTGGATCATCTTCGTACATGGACCTGGCTCCTTCTAAGCTTTTATAAATCATATCTCTGTGCTCCGAAAGATGGAGAGCCTCACTTATAGCCTCCTCTGAAAGGTAAGCCAAAGTGTTTCCCTCCTTGGACACGATCGATCTGGACTGTGGGTCATAATGGCGAGCACACTCGATCATCAACTCATGGCACTAGATTGCTGGAGGGAAGCCGGCCGCCTTGATAATGCCACTTTCAATTATTCTCCTTGCGACAGGTGATGGCTTGCCAATGTAAGGGACCTCTCGAAACTTCTTCACACTGAAGTTTCCCAAGTTGGTATCTCCAATGTTGCTCCACTTCGACACGATCTTGGTCTCCAATTCTTCATTCTTCTGATCTTCCTTCATGAGGGCTGGACGACTGGTGGATGCTCCTGCCTTTGGGGTCGCCATCGTGATACCTCTCTTGAGAACTAACTCTAAAAAAGATGCAAAATTAGGAAATTCGCTAGGCAAAATGAAGATCGAAGTCTTCTAGCAAAATGCGCCTTCTTTATTAACTTCACCACCTCTTAGTTTTAATGCCTTGAGGAAAATTCGCTCCAACTCTAGCCTCCAACAAAGTTCGCACTCTTCCTTGGACCAGATTTCGCACTCCTTTATTGCCTCTCCAAATCACATATGAATGAATGATTAAATGATGGTTTAAAAATGCTTCAAAATACCTCTCTTATATAAGCGCTCACCATTATACTCTCCCATAGGCCGACTTTTGGAAATAAGGCCAATAATAAACAAAATTTAAATAAAGGAGAGGCCGACTTTTGTAAAAACATTAAAATAGTATCCCCAAGCGCCCCAATATTAAATTTAATAACAATTAATTTAAATGCCTTTGCAATTAAAATTTCGATTTTTTAAAAGGCTAAATTAATTATTAAATGCCTTATGCGAACTTATTAAATGCCAATTTTAATTAAAATATTTCAAGTTTTTTAGCGAATTTGGCAATTTAATGCAATTTGAAGGATATTGGCGTCCAAGCATGGGAAGAACAATGAATATCAACCTCATCACTCTGGTCCCTTGGAGAGGGACAGGAGCGCCCATGCATTTTAACCTTGTATTTCTTGTTTTTCACGTTCAAAGTCCCATCTTGGTCGTCCAAAATAGCATTTTAATTGGGAACCTTGAGCTTAATTCATTCCTTTTGTGGAAAGAGTGTGCCTTAAAGTACTTTCACCCTGGTCCCTTGGTGAGGGACAGGAGCGAACTTGTCTTTTATCCTTGATCCTTGTCTCTTTAATCGCCAATTCATGTTACAGGGCAAGTGATGATTTCATTGATTTCATCCATCCATTCCATACATGCTTAACTTGTCCTTTGCAAGGCAAACTCGATATTCTAGGGATTTTCGCCCTGGTCCCTTGGTGAGGGACAGGAGCGAACTTTACCTTTTGCCTTCGATCTGTCTCTTTAATTGCCAAATCGAGTTGCGAGGTAGGCAATGATCTTTATTGTTTGCTTCATGCATGTCCAATTCGCTTTCTCGAGATTAAATGAGCTCCTCCAAGGATTATCGCCCTGGTCCTCCAGTGAAGGACAGGAGCGAATTTCATACTTGAGCCAAAAATTGTCAATTCTTGTGGATGTTTCCTTGTCCATCATTTTCCAAAAGGCGTTTCTCATTTCGTAAAACCTTGCCTTGGCGTGATTCTGGAGGGAGATGCTTGATTTTATAGAAATCGCCCTGGTCCTCCAGTGAAGGACAGGAGCGGACTTTACCCTATGGCACAAATCCTCAATCATATCAATATCAAATTATCTCCGAGGCGTAAAACGTTGTTCCTTATTCCATCTTGAGTCTTGCAAACGGAAGTAGCACTCAAAATGTTAGGCAATCAGGCAAATTTGAAGATTTCGCTCTGGTCCCTTGGAGAGGGACAGGAGCGCCTTAGCCCATTTTCATTGAATTTGGTGGTCTTTGTTACCTTGTTCTTCCTTAAAGCATTCCAAATATCATCTCCATCATGTGCCTTGGCTTGGATTCGACCAAACTTGGAAGGGAAGTCTTGATAATACATTTTTCGCCCTGGTCCCTGGGAGAGGGACAAGAGCGCCTTGGCCAAAATAGGCTCCACTTGCGTTTTGCAATCTTCCAAAATTATCTTCAATGGAGCGATTACGCCTTCCTTTACTCATCCCAAACGTAAAACTTGCTTCATTTTTGCCAAAAACTTGTCTTGAGGGAAAATCGCTCTGGTCCCTTGGAGAGGGACAGGAGCTTCCTTTGAAATTCGCCTTGGTCCCTGAGAGAGGGACAGGAGCGCCTTAGCCAATTTGGATCGATTTTCTCCATTGTGGTCCATTCAAGTTATATTCAATGAGCAAAACGTACTTTCCTTGATCTCTTCCAAATCGCGAAATCATTTAAATCTTACAAGGATAAGGCAAACTTGGGATTCAAGCTCCGGTCCTTCAGTGAGGGACAGGAGCGATTTTGTCATTTTAGCATATTTCCTTGTTTGCCAATTACTCAAATTATATTCAATGGACAAAACATGCCCTCCTTGATCTCTTCCAATCAAAAAATTGTCTTGGTCCTGCAAGGACAGTGCAACTTTGAAAAACAAGCTCCGGTCCTTCAGTGAGGGACAGGAGCGATTTTGGTCCTTAAGGTCAAATCCTCATAATTTTCATCTCAAATTTCCCTTGCTGGGGAAGATACCATCATTTCGCAAGTTATGAACAAAAGTCCAAATCCAAAAAATGTCCAAGAAGGTGTGTTTGAGGAAAATCGCTCTGGTCCCTGGGTGAGGGACAGGAGCGAACTTGTCTTGTTAGGCCCAAAGTTCAATCTTTCGCTGCCAACGACCAAGTCTGGATACTCCTTTATGCTTACTTCATCCTTCATTGCGTCCTTATTCTGTCTGTTCGATCAAATGAGGCCCAAAACGATCTAGATGAGCCATTTCGCCCTAGTCCTTCAGTGAAGGACAGGAGCAATTTGGCTTTAAACCTTAAAAACTTGTCATTTTTGAGTCTTCAAAATCTTCAAAACCTTCAATTCACGTCCAATTGCATCCCTTGGCGACCCTGCACAAAACAATTAAAACAAGTCAATAACCAAGATGCATAAAATATCACTTTCGCCCTGGTGCCTGAGAGAGGGACAGGGGCGATTTTGCCCTTATAAGCCAAAATATCAAAAATTAGGTCTTCAAATCACTTCATCATGCAGGGTTAGGCCGTCCTCAAGTCCAGGAATCGGTTACCTTGGTTCCAAAATTTGGTCAAATTTACCTAGACAAAATGTATAATTTAATCATTAAAATGCTAACCCTTAGGCCTAACTTGAATTTGCCCTCAAAATCCAGACTGGACCCATCCTGAGACACACTTGACTTCCTGGCAGGCTCATCTTATTTCAAAATTGCAATCTACGCGAGGATGCTTAACAATCTTTCAAAATTTGATTGGACTTCGGCTTAAAAAAAATCAAAAGGAAACTCCTAAGGCTTAACCCTAATCCAAATGACTCACTCACTTACTCAAAACCCTAAAAGCAAAGAGAAGAACAGGCAAAACCGAGCAAAAAAAAGAGGGGGTCCCCATTCTAATGGGGCGATGTGTGAAATGGGCACAACAAGATCCAAAGATAACAACCAATATAGAAATTGATATCAGCAAGCAAAACTTCAAAATAAAGGTACATTTATTTCAGCTTCCTCAAGAATCCATCAACAGTCTTCTTAAAAATCCTAGATCATAGATCCAGATGGGGTTTATCAGAGAAGTCAAGCATATTGGAAATAAAAATGAAAAATATAAGCAACTACAAAACTTTAGTTTCCTTTACTGCAAGTGGCAGTTTATGAACTTCCCATGATGACAAAAATTCTGAGAGAAAGGAGGCTTACAAAGTATTATATGGACCAAAAGCTTTGCTAATTCAAAACAGGTTTTCAGGTAAAAGTCCCTAGGTTGGTGTCTTTGCATCTTCCTTCTAACTAGTACTCCTATCAGTTAGAAATGCTTGTGTGTTTTGGGGGTCCCTTTGTCTTGTGGTTATTACTATTATACAGAAAGATTAGAGAGGGAAACCTTATAAGGTTTTACATGCACCAAAAGCTTTGCTAGTTCAAAACAGGTTATGGGATGAATATCCGTGGGTTGATGTGTTTGTATCTTACATCTAACTAGTACTACAATTAGATAGAGGTGCTTGTGTATTTTGTGGGTCCACTTGTCATGTGGTTATTACCATTATACATGTAAGATAAGATTAAAGAAGAAATGACTATTCATGAAAATTGATCATCAAATGACAAATACATAACACACTGCTCGAAAATCCTTCAAAGCTAAGATTTATTAAAAGTTGACCATGGCAGCTCCAATGAATTGTTAAAAGGATGAGTATTTGAATTGAGATTATCCTACTTTGACAACAATTATGAGAAAAGAGACAATTATAAGGCATCACAATTGTGATACAAGAGAGGCTTACAAAGTTTTGAGTCATTAAATACAAGCTTTGAGGTGAAAATCCCTCCCAAAGTTGATTTGTTGGCATCTTCCTTCAGATTGGGACTAACATTTCTGCTGGACAAAGGTTGAAGAAGAAATGTCCACTCATGGAAATCGGTAACCAAAGAGCACCAGAGAGCTGACTTAATACACATGATTAAAAATCCCACAAAAATAAAAATTTAATCAGAGTATTTGATTATGAAAGCTTCCTATGGCTTGCAAACAAAAGATTTTCCTTGTGAAGTACTAGCATAAAACAACAACCATCAAAATAAAAAGAATATTAACATTGAGCCACGAAGACATGTCCCCACCACCCCCAAAAACCCCGCATTTCCAAAACAAGGACGTCTTCAAGAGGTGAGGACTTGGAGGAAATGTTCCCACACCACTCTATCTGGATGGCGATTTGTCCTCGGGACTCCAAGGAGTCCCCTAACCGTCCCAAGGACTTCCAATTCTTATTATTGGTTCACTCCCAAAGTTCCAAAACTTTGCCCACCATTGTTAATGTCAAATTTCAATGCAACCATTCTCATGCTTTTAATGTTTATTAGTGTACACTTTACATAGTGTGGCAAAGTTTCATTTACAATTCTTATACTTATTCCCTGTCATCCCAAAACTTAGGCCTTGGTGCCCTTGTCCCTGAAACCCGTCCCACTATCCCAAAACTACATGGAATAAAGAACATTAAGTGCCATCATAGCACCCTTAATAGTAACAACCTTCAAATAATTAGTGATAGTGAAAAGAAGGATGAAAACCCATCACTAAAAAATGTATGAAACTATTTGGGTAGAAAATGGTCAAAACAAAAAAGATTTTTTGGTTCGATATTTTCCACCTATCATGCATGATGTTGTAAGCCATGATTGTATACAAGTATTCGCAAGACACACGAGTACTCACGCAGGGAAGGAGTCGACGAATTAATCACCTATTTACTCACTGCTGATTTTTTCTCAAAACTCGTGGCATATTTTCTAGAAAAATATGTGATTTTTCATCAAAAATTGCCAAAAAACCGCTCAATAACCTATAAAACCAATTCGCGATTTTTTGAAGGATTTTTTTTTTCAACACAAAAAAAGCATGCACAACAAAGGGAGGACACAATGATGGCATGTGAGGATTTGCATCTAAGATTTCTTATGGTTATTGGATGCAACACGCGACAGAGATAGGCCACATCATCATGGTGTGGGTTTTCATCCAGGTTTGAAATCTATTAACCACTCCAGACTCCTTCAAAGTTTAAACTATTTAAAATACATTAAATGTTAATACTCAATCAATAAAAAAAATGTTGCTATCTCTTACTACTATTAAATGCGAAAACTTGGTCGATACTTGATAATATTCATCGCTCCTTCTAACTATTTGAAATTTATACAAATGTTAAAACTCTTGCGTCCTAATGTTAGATTATTTGTGAGAGTGCACAATCTTTATCTCTATTTGTGATCTCCACCACAATCTTTATTTCTATTTCAAATCTAATATTCTTTATTTGTCTTATTTGGAAACCATGGAATGAAAGCATGTCTTATTGGTTTTATAGAATTTAACCTTGAAACACATCAATAGTTGTGGTGTTTGCCAAATTGCCATATTCAGTCTTTTCTAAACACCTATAATCCTGGCCACAAGCCGTTTTATCCTAAGTAGCTTGAAATCTAGCTATTCTAGCAACCAAAATTACCCCATAATTTTTTATCATTCTTTAAATTTTACAGTTTATATTTATCATTGTCTTTTGGAAACTCTAGAAACTTAGATATATTCAACTTTTAAGTTAATCATATTTTAAAGGTTAGGTTTTTTGTTTTTCCAGCAAGCATATCATCTTATTATTTTTTTTGTTTTGTTTGAGTCTTGACTACAAATTTCTTACGAGGCATGTAATCACCAAAGGTCCCTCCTATCCATCCTTCAAGCTCTAATTGTCTTTTATGGTCTTTTAATATGCACTTCATCATCTCCAAGCTTCATTGAGGGATTCTTTCCTCACAAGGCTATCTACACTTGTACTATACTTATATGCAAGTGTACATGGGGGCACATCCCCAAAGTTTTTTGCCAATGTCCCCATACCGAGGACGTCTTTGGGACAAGGGATGACTTGGGAACATTTCATAGTCCCCAAAATTTGCCAAAATGTCAAGGACATTTCCAAAACGGGGGGCAGCTCTAGGGCAGAGTGGGGATTGTTGGATGTTCCTATGATGCATTAGGAATGTCTAATACATCTCCCAACCGTCCCGAGGACAGTCGGCCATCCCCTTTTTTCCAGCACTCAAAAAACAAAAAAAAGGCCCATCTTTAAAAAAAATCATTTTTAAATTTTACATAAAAATAATTTATCTAGGAAACTATATATTCATTGTAGCAAATGCAATAACAAGAATAACAATTCCTTGGTCATGGACATCGAGCTTTCCTGAACAACAATCCAGCAAAATACAATATTGTTGATTGAGAACAATTTTAGAGTCTAGAGGCAAGAATCTACACAAACGTGAATAAATTAAAAAGGCATCCACAGATGCATTTTGGAACCCTATAATATGGTAAGAATGAATTAGTACAAACATAAGAATGGTGTTAATAAAAGGTACAAAATGCCAAAGACATCCTAACGAACATAAAAGAAAATAGACAAGCTTAAAGAACAAAGATATGTCAAACAAAAGATAATGACAAACAGAAAAAATATTAGCCCTAGTAGAATGGGAATAATTTCCATCATTAAATTCCATGCGTCCTAAACAACTTGATAGAATTGTCAGCTGCAAAAATAGCATCCATAACTTCATGCGACATAACATTAGATCTCACTCATGTGACAAAACAAATGTATTTATTTTTATAATTTTGCAACCCCTGAAGGGACAGCAATACAAAGAAGGGGCAATGAAGCTTGGGATGTAACCCCTAAGTGTACCAACTTGGATGCAACTGTTGATGATATAGTTAGAGTCACTTTGAATGATGATGATGAGATACCTACAACTGATGGAGCTAGTGGGAGTGGCACTTGTTTGGGTTCAAATGATTTTGAATGAACTTGGAGCAAATGATGATGATCTTGATCTAGATCTTTTTGATGATTGATGAGCATTGAAGATAGAAGACAATTATTATTTTTGATTGTCACTTTTGTAACTGTAATGATTTTCATTTGAATTGTGAACCTAGACATATATGAATCTATGATACATTGATATATATTATATCGCATGAGTATGTGACATAATATGATATTATTGAAATTTTGAACTATCAATTAAATTGGCATTTGGCATTGATCAATGATGAAGTACTATACTATTAAATGTATTTAGATTTGTAATTTTGTATATTTCTTTAAGTTTTTGCATCTGAAATATATATATATATGTATATACGAACGAACCCAACCCGCGAACCCAAAAGGCAAAAACTTTTTGCCCAAACCTAGGAACCGGGTTTGCATCCTCGAACCCACTCCCGAACTTGAACTAGTAACTTAGATGTCCATATAACGGATCATGCTCAATATAGGCTAAATAAAACTGAGGAGATAGTTAGTACAATCCAAACAAATGTCATCTAGGATCATTTTCTTAACCTTTTATATCCTTGTAGTGCTAGATTACCTCCACATGGTCCAATTAGGGTTGCTTACCATGTTAGATAGTGCCTCACAAACCTTCAGAAGTCGTCTCAACACAATTGTGTTGGAGGTAAAATGGGTCTCAACAACCTATTTCAAAATCAAAATAATAAAAAGTTAAAATGAAAAAGTTAACTAAAGTAAAACATATTTTATTAAACTTACCTTCAACAGCTCCTATCTTGAGAATTGTCTAAATATGCCTTGTGACATATGGTGGTTGGTGAACATTTGGATCTCTTTGGCATCAAAATACACATGTTTGATCCACTCATCTTTGTTGTCAATTTTTTGTAGCATTAGGTTGAGGGACTAGATAACACAAAATGTCCAAAAAATGTGTAAATAACACTCCTCAACCAATAACCCAATAGACCTACAGTTTTGGGCATTGTCTATTATAACTTGCATAACATTTTGTGGGCTCACTTCCTCAATGGCTTGGCAAAGAATGTTAGCATTAATGCATCGTCCTTCACCTATTCTTCAAAATCCACTGCTTTCAAAAACATTGCCCCTTTAGGGGAGACTACAATAACATTGATTAATGGGTGACTCTTGGATCTTTCCATCCGTTAGATATGATAAACACTCTTGTTTCAACCCATGAATCCTTTATGGGCTTTAAGGAGTCCTCTACATGTTTCACCTCTCTGTCCAATAAGGTAGTACACACCTCATAACTTAGGCCCTTGTACCCCTTTATAGCCTCATTAATTGATCTCATCATTTGTTGTCAATAAGGTGAGTGAACAACATTGAATGCCAATCCATTAGCATAGACACATCTAGATACATCTTGATCGAAAATCTGTAATATCCCTAATAAATTTTTTTTATTTTTGCAATAAGATTTATAAAGCAAACACAATAACTCATTAAGGTTAGAGAAATAATCCAGAATAACTGAAAGGAACCCTTCCACCTTTTGTTCATCTAGAGCCCAATCTGGTAGGGTGAGAGCATACGGTGTTCCGGGGATCGTTAGCACCATAAACCAACTGAAAGTTGAATAGAATAATGGGCGGCAAGCCAGCCCCTTCCGCTTATCAAACAAGTAAACAAGAAACTTGGCGGTAAACCAGCCAAGAGGACAACACACCAAGACACAAATCACTCAACCGCAATGTTTCACCAAGACTGAATCACCTCAAAGCTCAACTCGACCACTTCTTTAGTGGAAGGAACATTACAAACATAAAATCACTCAACCACTTACTCAGTGGGAGGACTGACCTTCATAACTGAATTACAGAGCAAATAGGCGACTAAGCCAGCCTCTTCCACTTATGCAGTGGGCAAGCAGCACCAGAAACGGTTAGTAGTACTACTACTTAACCTTACAAGATAGAAGGAGAAGATTAGAGATGACATCCAATACAGATTACAGTGAATAACAACCATCAAAATAACTCAAATAAGCCACTACTGCTGAACTGAAAATCTGAAGTCAATACACATAACTATTCTCAACCGGCAATACCAAAATGATCATAACTCACTCAAACGAAGACTAAAACACACCAAATCAAATGCAAATGGAAGATATAACCTGGACGATGATTCTAGAACACTGAAACTGCAATCTAGACACCTCCAAACAGTAGCACGCATCCCAATGCACCTTTGGAATGGTACAGCCAGCTAGGTGGTACGATTTGCTCTTAAAATTCCATCTCTCCAAACCAGCAGCTATGAATTTGTAGACAATATCGCCTCTGTACCACGATTTGATAGAGCCAATACCCAGAATGATTGGTTCACTCGACCAGGAGGTATGAATGAAATTCAGTTTCAGCAACTCCGCGATCAACAGCAAGAAAACACTCCAAAACCACACAAAATCACTCCACAATCTGCAAAACACTCTATAACAACTCTGGAAATACAAGAAACGCAGCTAGGTACTATCTCCCAAGTACGAAACTGAGACTTAGCTAGGAAGCCACACTTCGAAGCTCATATTTCAATCGCCAAACCGGCAACATAACAATGCAATTTCATAAGATACCAAATGAGAGGCCAAGCACTTGTATTTATAGATTTTTCCCTGTGAAATTCAATTGTAATTGCTCCCAAATTCACCCAAATCTCATTGCATTTCATTTCGCTATCACATGGCGTCCAATTTACATTTCATTTCATTACCAAAGTGGGCACCCAAGTTGTATTTAATCAATAATTAGACAAGTTCGAACTTGCCTAAGTCCTCAAACAATAACTTAAGGCATTCTTCAAATTTCAACGCCTAACTTAGGAAAATAACAATATAGATGGTAGATAAATATTTTCCCCTAAGTTGCCCACAATACAAATAATCAGTAATAAAAATAATTAAATATTAAACCTTAGGATAAGGAATTAATATTTAATTAAATAACTTATAACTTAATATTTAATTAAATAACTTATAACTCCAATACTGATCAATACCAAAATCAAGGATGAAGTTGTGCGATGAAGACCACTGAACTGTGTTGAGTCAGGACCCTGTCCGAGGCTGCTAAAAATAGAAATGCTCAACACAGCCACTTACTAAAAATAGTAAGTCAAGAAATACTGCTCAGAAAAACATGATCTTCGCACCCAAAGAAAGAGCTCGGAAAGCTCAGTAGAACTGCAATCCAAATAGCCAAACCCTAACTTACTAAAAATAGTAAGTTCTTACTTCACCAAATAATCAAATGCATGTTATGCCACCCTAGAGTTCATGGAAAACCCAAAAGGAAACCATAAGAAGAACTGAAGAGTTCCCTCATGACAAACCATAGAAAGCTCGTGCAGAACTCAACAAAAGTTGGAAACCCTAATTCTCCTTTCCAAATAGTCTACGGGTCTCTGGAATAGGCCAATGGACCATTGAATGCACATCATTGAGAAGGGGACATTACAGTCTGCCCTCCACAAAATTGCTTGTCCTCAAGCAACTGAAAGGCTGGATGCATTAAAATTTCTTCATTTTCCCAAGTAGCATCCTCAGCTGGCAAATTCTTCCACTTGATCAAGTACTCCTTGATCACTCTTCTCAAAGAATGCTCCCTAAAATCAAGGATAGCTTCAAGAATCAAAACTAACTCTCCCTCCTCATCAAGCGGAGGTAACTCTACTGAAGCAACAACATTATGTCCAAGTGCCTTCTTAAGGCAAGACACATGAAATACATTATGAATCCTGCTGCTCGCCGGAAGTTCCAACTCATATGCCACTTCTCCAATTCTCCTATTGACTCTGAAAAGTCTGTAGAAATGTGGCTTCAGCTTCTCAACTCCACTCTTCTTGAGAGTAGACTGTCTATAAGACTGGAGCCTCAAGTAGACCATATCGCCCACCACAAAGGTGTGCTCCACTCGCTGCTGATCACCATACAACTTCTGCTGATTCTGTGCATGCCGGAGATTGTCCCTCAAGGACCTCAAAATATCCTGACTCTGCTGCAACATATCCTTTGCCTAAGGGGCTTTACTATCACCAAATATCAAATCAGTGAAGGTAAGAGCTTCACAACCATAGAGTGCCATGAAAGGGAGACATTTTGATATACATGTGGTAGAAAGAATTGTAGCAATATTCCCCTAAGTGTAGCCATCTCACCAAAGCTCTTTGCTGCTCCGAGACACAATTCCTAAGATAGCTGAAATCAATGCCATGTAACATATCATGCCAAGGCAACTCTATAAAATCCACATCAGCAATTTCACTGCCAATCACGATCCTGGGCAATAGAAAAAAGACCGTGCTCAACCATATAACATAACCCCAAGTGTCACTCCACATGACACCACAGAGATGAAGATCATTCACTATTATAACTCCACAATCTATTAACCGAGGAATGCCTCTATCATTACCAACTAAAAACATACCATGGACACTTAATTTCCAAGTGACAAGGGAAAGACCTTGTCAATCTAGACGCCTCCAAACAGCAGCACGCATCCCAATGCACCTCTAGAATGGTACGGCCAGCTAGGTGGTACGCTTTGCTCTTAAATTCCATCTCTCCAAACCAGCAGCTATAAATTTGTAGACAATATCGCCTCTATACCATGATTTGATAGAGCCAATACCTAGAATGATTGGTTCACTCGGCCAGGAGGTATGAATAAAATTCAGTTTCAGCAACTCTGCAACCAGCATCAAGAAAACAATCCAAAACCACACAAAATCACTCCACAATCTGCAAAATACTCTCTAACAACTCTGGAAATACAAGAAACACAACTAGGTACTATCTCCCAAGTACGAAACTGAGACTTAGCTAGGAAGCCACACTTCGAAGCTCAGATTTCAATCACCAAACCGGCAACATAACAATGCAATTTCATAAGATACCAAATGAGAGGCCAGGCACCTTTATTTATAGATATTTCCCTCTAAAATTCAAATGTAATTGCTCCCAAATTCGCCCAAATTTCATTGCATTTCATTTCGCTATCACATGCCATCCAGTTTACATTTCATTTCATTACCAAAGTGGGCACCCAAGCTGTATTTAATCAATAATTAGACAAGTTCGAACTTGCCTAAGTCCTCAAACAATAACTTAAGGCATTCTTCAAATTTCAATGCCTACCTTAGGTAAATAACAATATAGATGGCAGATAAATATTTCCCCCTAAGTTGCCCACAATACAAATAATCAGTAATAAAAATAATTAAATATTAAACCTTAGGATCGTAAATGATGTTTAATTTACATTCAATATGCAAGTTATATTCTATTAAATAATCTTGTTGTATATCTTATTGCCTTAATGTATGAATCTGACTATCTTCTTGTTTGTGGCAAGTGAGAGGAGCATTTAATATTTTCTATGTCCTATCTCACAAATGCCACTCAATATAAGTATATAACAAATGGGGTACGATCAAGCAATGCCTTGATCGGTCATGACCGATCAAGACATTACTTGATCGTGCCTCTTTGTTTATACTAAACAAATGCATGTTCAACGTTAATGTCAATCGGTGTGGAGTTATTATAACAACCGATGTCTATCGGTGTTCACACAATGTTAACAATCGATAGTTATCGGCATGTTAGCCTTAACAACCAATAACTATCGGTGTAGGCTTAACACCCGATAACTATCGGTAGCCTTTATTATTATGCCACCCGATATATCATATGCAACCTGATATTAATCGGTATTTTCATTAATCATTTATTTATCATTGATTATGTTAATCGATATAAATTAAAATGCAAGATTTAGTAATCGACGAACATAAACAAAATATATGGTATGATTATCAATGAATAGGTTATTTATATGCAAATGTAGAATGGCTATCAAAGAGGAATTAATTGCTTGAAGGTTTTATCATAGTTATCGATATGATAAATGATTGAATGAGAGACTTCATTTATCTCTCATTCAATCATTTATCTTACCGAAGCTATCATGCATTAACACTCCCTCTTAGCTAGGTAAGATGAATGTAGACAATATATTCAAGCATCACAATTCAATTGATAGTTAGCATTTTAGACATTCTTAGGAAATCATACCACCTAATCATATGATATGAAGTATCACCTAAACACATGATACTGAAGTCCATCACATCAATCTTGTGATTGACAGGATATCACCTAAGCATGTGATATCAGTATTGCCTACACACGCAATACTTAAGGATAATCATATGAGAAAGATTAATTTCTCATCTTATCCAACTTGTGATATGTGCACTAACACTTTATACAAATGTTTTATCACAACACAATCATGGCACATCCATGACACACCAGAGATCCAACATGATAACTGGTTTGGACATTATAAGATCGTCACCTTATAATGTCCCCATACAAGTGTTCACTATCTTGAGAGATCGTCACCTCTTAGATATGAACCCTGGGGATAGAATCCAAAAATTGTCCTCTCATGACAAAGAGGTTTACACATTAAACATCTTATAGGTATGCAAATATAGATTACAAAGCAAATTACCTTTCTATCATACCTAAACCCTTTCTGAAGTGATCAACCTTCACTCTGGAAAGAGATTTGGTCAGAATGTCTACAGTTTGATCTCCTATACAAACATATTCCAATTGGATTGCATTCCTATCTACCATATCTCGCACATAGTGGTATGGAATTTCAATATGCTTGGATCTGTCATGAAACACTGGGTTTACTGAAAGTTTTATGTAGCTTTGGTTGTCACAATGTATAACAGTGGGTTTCATAGGTTCTCCAAACAACCCCACAAGCAACTTCCTAAGCCATGCTGCCTCTCGGGCAGCCATAGAAGTTGCAATGTATTCTGCCTCGCTAGAGCTTTGAACTACAGAAGGCTGCTTCCTGGTGATCCAAGATATCATATTGAAAAACTCGGACTCGGCAAACCAAAAATTTGGACTCGGACTCAGACTCGTGAAAGACTCGTGAAAGACTCGGCAAGGACTCGGCAAAAAAAAAAACCGTAGTTTTACAAAAAAACATAAAGAAATTAATGCATTTAGAGAACATAAGAGCCATAATTGAAGCATTACACATGTCACATACTCATAGTTTCAAACTTTCAACTCTAAAATGTATAATACCAAGATTTCTTCAATGCTAATTATGCTTTTATATGGAGCCTAATCAGACTCAGAGGTTAAATTTTCCCTACTTCCATCGACGCAATTTCCCCCTGTATTTTTCGCCGGTTGTTTGGGGGCAGCACCCCCAAGTTGGGGTCAAGGGGCATCGCCGAAGGATCCTGAAATTTGACTAAGTCTGGAAAATTGAAGAATCCTCCAAAAACTAGATTTTGTATTATAACTCCTGGAGGTCCGAAACCACTCTCAAACATCCTGACAGTATATATGGAATATAACTTAAAGTATAAGAAAGAAGAAAGATATAAGGAAATATCACTTATACTTAAATGTTATATTCCATATATGAATCCTGATGGAGAGACCAAATTTTTTCACATGTTAAACTCAATTTTAAAGCTTGCATGACTTTTTTTCTGGCTCGCGCGAGTCCATCTGAAAGACTCGCGAGTCCGTGCAAAAGACTCGCGCGAGTCCATGCAAAAGAATCGCGATTTTTTCAAATGGACTCGCCAGGACTCGCCTCACGAGTCCTTGGCGAGTCGACTCGTGGCTCCCATGGACTCGCGAGTCCATGGCGAGTCCGTGGCGAGTCCACGAGTTTTAAAACTATGGCTGAACCTAGACTGAAGCAACACCCTGAAGTGCTTTTCCTGTCTGTCACACTTCCAGCCCAATCTGAATCTGTAAATCCATGTAGATCTATATCAACTTTCTCATATTTGAGACCAAGGTTTAGGGTACCTTGTAGGTATCTCATAATGTGTTTTATTGCAACCAGGTGTATCTCCTTCGGTTCACACATAAACTGACTTAGAGCATTAACTGCATAACAGATATATGGTCTTGTATTTACCAGGTACATCAGGGACCCAATCATTTGTCTGTATTGAGTAGGATCAGTGGGTTGTGACTCTGCTGCTGCTTCTTTAAGTTTATGTAAGTTGGTTTCCATAGGAGAGCTCATGGGTCTACAGTTTAGCATTCTGAATCTCTTCAAAATATCCGAGGTGTACTTTCCTTGGTTTAGTATAATGTTGTCAGAATTCTACCATACTTCCAATCCTAGGAAGTAATGAAGGAGTCCTAATTCCTTCATATCAAATTCTTTGGATAGATCATTCTTGTATTGATCTATAAGGTGATCATTTCCTGTGATTAATAAGTCATCAACATATAAAATCAATATTAGCATATCACCTTTAATTCTTTTGTAGTAGAGATTAGGATCTGCATCATTTTTGGAGAAGCCTAGTCCTGAGAGATAGGTGTCAATTCTTTCATACCAGGCCCTGGAAGCCTGTTTGAGCCCATAGAGAGATTTCTTGAGTCTACACACATGAGACTCTGCATCATGAATTTCAAAACCTTCAGGTTGCTCTAGGTAGACTTCTTCTGAGATCTCACCATTTAGAAAAGCTATCTTAACATCCATTTGGTGTACCTTCCACCCCTTTGTTGTTGCAATGGCTAATACAGCTCTTACTGATGTATACCTGGCAACAGGTGCAAAAGTTTCTTCATAATCTATTCCCTCCCTTTGTGAGAAGCCTCTGGCTACAAATCTGGCCTTGTGTTTTTCAATACTGCCGTCTGCAGCATGTTTGCTCTTGAAAAGCCATTTAGATGAAACCACAGATTTCTTGGTTGGCCTAGGAACAATCTCCCAAACATCATTTTTCATAATGGACTGATACCCTTCAGAAATAGCATCCTTCCATACTTGATGTTCAAGTGCATCTGATACATTGTTTAGTTCAGCTTTAGAGAGATCATTCATAAGGGCAACATAGCTAGTGAATTTATTAGGCCTTTTTCTTTCCCTGAAGGTTCCTAAGGGAGCAACAAACTTTTAAGCTTCTTCTACAGTTTTGGTGGCCCATAGTGGTCTTTTCTTGAGGTTTTCTCTAGGTGGACTTTGAGTTTCACTCATAGTTTCCTCAGGATTCTCCCTCTGAAGCTCAGGAGTAGGATCTCTATCTAAGCTAGGGTTGGGGATATAGACTTCAAGATCTAGAGAGCTTTGGGCTCTTTTGAAAGCTAAGTTTTCTTCAAAGATCACATCCCTACTTAGTTCAATATTCTTTTGACCAGATATATATATCCTGTAGGCGTTGGAGGTTTCACTATATCCTACAAAGATTCTCATTTTTCCAGAAGGCTCTAATTTTAATCTTTTCTCCTTAGATACATGAATATAGACAGGGCATCCAAAAATCCTAAGGTGGCTTATATCCGGTTTTGATATAGTAAAGACTTCCTCAGGGGTCTTATCTTCAAGATGGGAGTGAGGACATCTGTTTTGAATATATACAGCAATGCTAGTTGCTTCTGCCCAAAGATTGACATTCAGATTCTGATCAAGAATCATAGCTTTGGCAGCTTCAGCAATTGTCCTATTTTTCCTCTCAGCTACCCCATTTTGTTGAGGATTATAAGGTATTGTTAACTCCCTCTTAATCCCTAATTTTTTACAAAACTCTTTAAATAATTCTGATGTGTATTCCCCCCCATTATCAGTTCTTAGGGTTTTAATTTTATTTCCTGAGTACTTCTTTGTTAGTGATTTGAATTCTTTAAACCTATTAAGGATCTCTTCTGATTCTTTACATTTCATAAAGTAGATCCAAGTTTTCCTAGAGTAGTCATGAACAAATATTACATAATAAAAAAATCCCCCCAAAGAAGGTACGGACATGGGTCCACATACATCAGAATGAACTAGCTCTTAAATTTTACTTGTTTTCCTAGTACTATTTTGAAAGGCACCCTTAGTATTTTTACCTAGGGCACATCCTTTGCATGCCCCTAAATGATATTGCTTTAGCTTAGGTAGACCTGTGACAAGGTCTCCCATTGATGATAAAGCTCTAAAATTTAGGTGTCTAGTCTTCTATGCCAGACTTCATTAGCATCTATAGTTTCATGGATTAGGGCTAAGTTGGGTTCTGTGCATAGCTCATACAAGTAGCCTTGTCTTTGACCAATAGTTTTAGCTTTCTTGATGGATGAGTTCTTTGGCCAAGCCAACACTTTGTTGTCCATGAAGGTCACTCTGTATCCATTGTCCTCCAGTGCTGATATTGAGACAAGATTCCTCTTAATGCCTGGAACATATAGCACTCCTCTAAGTTGTAATGATACCCTTGACTTTAGTTTGATGGTGCAGTTTCCAATTCCTTTGACAAGGTGTGTAGAGTCATCTCCGATGGTTACCTCCTCATCATTCTCCTCTTTCATGGAGTCTAGTACTTCTCTGAATCCTGTGATGTGTCTGGATGAGCCATTGTCGATCACCCAGGAGTTCACTTTGTTTGATGCTTGATTTGTGAGTGTTGAATAGAGCACATACTTCTCGAAGTCCTCTTCCCTTTTTGATTTTCCTGTTTTGGCAAATGTGGCTTGTTTAGCTCTTTTTGGACATCTGGCAACATAGTGCCAAAATTTGTCACATCTATAACACTGAATTTGAGAGAGGTCCTTCTTGAAGGAGTTCTTGCCATGACGACCTTTTCTCTTCCTGAATTGCTTCTGCTTGCCCTTTTTGTTTGAGTTCGTATTTAGAACTTGAAGATCTTCATCTATATTCTTTTGTTTGATCCCTTTCTTATTTTGCCTTGATTCCTCTTGGAGACAGTCAGCCTTTAGCCTATCGAATTTTGGAAAGTTATCCCTTGCACTGATGCCTTGGACGAACGTTTCCCAGATACTAGGCAACCCATCTAAAGCAATGAGGGTTAATCCTTTGCTTTGGATCTCATATCCAAGAGTTGCCAGTTCATCCCTTAAGGCAGATATTCGCATGAAGTAGGCATTGACTGATTCTCCTTTTATCATGGCTATATGATTTATCTCTCTTTTTAGAGCCAAGGTTCTACTGGCATTGGATATCTCAAAAGCGTCTTCAAGTGCTTTGAACATGTTGAAGGTTGTTTCATGTTTCTTTATAATGGGCATAATATTGTTCCTTACCCCATCAACTATGATTTTGATAGCCTTATCATTTCCTTCTCTCCAAATTGCTTTGTCAGGTTCAGTCTCAGGTTCTTTAGTTTCAGTCTTTACAAATGATTCAACTTTATTTTCTTTTAGAATCGTTTGAATTCTGAATTTCCATGCGGAGAAGTCGTCACCCCCTGCAAGTCTGTCTTCAAATCTGATAGCGCTAGCCATTGATAGGATTGTGATGTTGAATATATACTTGATTTGAATTTTACGTAAAATTGAACAGACTCTGGTTCGATTTAACTATAGCTCTAATACCATGTAAATGATGGTCAATTTACATTCAATATGCAAGTTATATTCTATTAAATAATCTTGTTGTATATCTTATTGCCTTAATGTATGAATCTGAATATCTTCTTGTTTGTGGCAGGTGAGAGGAGCATTTAATATTTTCTATGTCCTATCTCACAAATGCCACTCAATATAAGTATATAACAAATGGGGTACGATCAAGCAATGCCTTGATCGGTCATGACCGATCAAGACGTTACTTGATCGTGCCTCATTGTTTATACTAAACAAATGCATGTTCAACGTTAATGTCAATCGGTGTGGAGTTATTATAACAACCGATGTCTATCGGTGTTCGCACAATGTGAACAGCCGATAGTTATCGGCATGTTAGCCTTAATAACTGATAACTATCGGTGTAGGCTTAACACCCGATAACTATCGGTAGCATTTATTATTATGCCACCCGATATATCATATGCAACCCGATATTAATAGGTATTTTCATTAATCATTTATTTATCATTAATTATGTTAGTCGATATAAATTGAAATGGAAGATTTAGTAATCGACGAACATAAACAAAATATATAGTATGATTATCAATGAATAGGTTATTTAAATGCAAATGTAGAATGGCTATCAAAGAGGAATTAATTGCTTGAAGGTTTTATCATAGTTATCGATATGATAAATGATTGAATGAGAGACTTCATTTATCTCTCATTCAATCATTTATCTTACCGAAGCTATCATGCATTAACAAGGATAAGGAATTAATATTTAATTAAATAACTTATAACTCCAACATTGATCAATACCAAAATCAAGGATGAAGTTGTGCGATGAAGACCACTGAACTGTGCTAAGTCAGGACCCTGTCTGAGGCTGCTAAAAATAGAAATGTTCAACACAGCCACTTACTAAAAATAGTAAGTCAAGAAACACTGCTCCGAAAAACATGATCTTCGCACCCAGAGAAAGAGCTTGGAAAGCTCAGTAGAACTACATCATCCAAACAGCCAAACCCTAACTCATTAAAAATAGTAAGTTCTTACTTCACCAAAAAATCAAATGCATGTTATGCCACCCTAGAGTTCATGGAAAACCCAAAAGGAAACCATAAGCAAAACTGAAGAATTCCTTCCTGACAAACCCTAGAAAGCTCATGCACAACTCCACAAAAGTTGGAAACCCTAATTCTCCTTTCCAAATAGCCTACAGGTCTTTGGAATAGGCCAATGGACCACTGAATGCACATGACTGAGAAGGGGACATCACACAATCACTCTAGCCTCATTCTGAAATGCCATTTCAATAGTCCCTTTGATCTCTTATGTGTCACCAGTTTTTCTTCGGGTACAGATAGAAGTGCATGGCCCTCTATAGGTTCAAGATTGGACCTTCGATCCTTTCTTACTATTTAGCATAGGATGATTTGTAGCTTGTTTCCTTGCTGCTTTGTCTGCTTTTGCTTGTTCTTCAATATATGCCAATATTTGTTCCTCTGCAAGAACTAAGAAGGCCTTTACCTTTTTGGGTGTCAAGACAGAATTTGATGCCTTGTTGACGGATAAAGAACAAATGTGCTTTTAGTCAACTATATGATCTATTATATTGTGCTTTTTAATAACCACAAATCCAAGTGTAACCGCCACCTCGAAGTTCTTGTACCATTTGCACATATTTCCAATGGGAAGAGTGAGGGTCCGTTTTGAAGCGGGGTTGGCTCCCAGAGCTAGAAATACTTGCCATTTTAATACCTAACTCAACAAGTTCTATAAACAACATGGATAGGCACACACCAAAAAGAAAAAGCTTCAATATAAAACTAGAGAGTTTGTAAAAAAAATGCAAAAACGAAAAAACCTACCTCTATTGAAGAAATATTCCTCTACAATCTCTTTGAGAACAAACCAACACCTGCAAATGCGTAAGAATAGCACAAAAACCAGCTTAGAGCATTCAACGATCAATCTTAAACTCTCTTTGCATAGTGGCAAGCAAAAACAAAAAAAGTTCAGCAATGGAGCAAAATGTTTTGGTTTTTCATTCACAATAGCATAAATGAGATAGGTTTTTCCTTTTTGTTGTTTTCAATGGGCAAAATTAGGGTTGGGAATTTGATTGCACGTTTTGTAAAATAACACTTCAAAAAAAAATTTTAAATTGCAAACTCAGCCCAAGTTAGGTCGGAGGTGCTTTTGTTAAAGTTGGATCAAATTTATGTATATAGTATTTTTTTTTAAATTACAATGTAATATAGAATTATGCACAGTAGTATGTATGAATCAGAATTTCCTTTAAAGCTGATTACACTATATCTATATCAAACTATTTGCAGTTCAGATTATATTATTTATGTAACTGAAGATCACACAATATTCTGCATAATATCACAACTCAGTGTATTGCAGATCACTCCCGCATGCATAATGATATCGACTGCTCTCCTTATAATAACAACCTCCGCTTTGCCATCGAATGGAATAGAGCCGATGATATATACTCTCGATGGTCAACATAGAGTCACGGCTCTATGTGGAATCGACATGGTTCCACATAGAGTCATGACTCCAATGTGGAGCAAAGACCATTGATAACCATCGATAATCATACACAATGTTTAATCCAACAACTAGTAATCGGTATAATTAGTGTGACCGATATTATGACTTGATAAACAACATTTAATCATCACTCTTGATAATCGATATACAAATATAATCAATGCTATGTATAATCAGTAATATAAACTATTACCGATTATACATATAATTGATAATATGTATGATCTGATTGTCATATAGATGATTATGGAGCCAATCGATCATCATATAATATTGTGATCTGTGATCAGAATATGCATATACAGAGAAGTACGAACAAGGGTAGGAATAAAAGAATTTATCATACAAATGTCTAAGGCTGTTATGCCAATTAGATATTAGAACGGTTAGAGTTAACCGACCGTTGCTACATATTTTTCAACACTCCCTCTTAGCTAAGGAGGAATTCTTCTATCCTTCAAATAAGTTATATCACCATATTGTGAACACAATAGCTTCATCTATTAAGTGAGAGAAAGATATCACCTCACTGTGATATCAGGAGTTATGGCATATCCACGGATATCATGTCACATAATATCCACCATAAATCTTTTAATGTAATATCCACCATTATGGCTTGTCCACGGATATCACGTCTCATGATATCCACCATCATGGTATATCTAAAGATATTACTTCATGGCATGTCCACGGATTTCACGTCACATGAAATTAACCATGAATATCTCTTTATGTAATATCCACCATTATGGCTTATCCATGGATATCACGTCTCATGATATCCACCATTATGGTATTTCCATAGATATTACTACTAGAGATACAAACCATTATGACATATCCATAGATATCACATCCCATGATATCCATCATAATGGTATGATCAATCAATATCGTAAGATCGCCACCTTACAATAATGATCAGATGTACAAGTGTTCGTTATTGAGAGATCGTCACCTCACAATAATGTTCACACGGGCTCATCAAGTACTAAACCAATGTTGTCATGGAGTCACACACATGACACTAATCATGAACCATATCAAATTAATAAGATTGCATTAATAAGAGTTTACACTTAAAACATCTTAGAGAATACATTAGTACTATTAAAACAAATCAATATTGTTGAGACTCAATCTCAGCTAGAGCTACATTTTCTACCATACCAAGCTTACCTCGAAAATATGCAAACTTTATTCTAGCAAGTGGCTTGGTGAGGATATCTGCAGTTTGTTCATCTGTACTAACATATCTCAGCTAAACAACATTCCTTTTCACCATGTCTCTAACATAATGATAAGGAATCTCCACATGCTTAGTTTTGTCATGAAACACAGGATTGACAGAAAGCTTTATACAACTCTAATTGTAACAATGGATGATAGTAAGGTCTAAGGATTGTCCAAACAATCCTACAAGAAGTTTTATGAGCCACACAACTTCTCGAGCCCCCATGGATGTTGCAATATACTCTGCTTTTGTGGAACTGAGTGCAACTGAAGATTGCTTCCTGCTGAACCAAGAAATCATAGCCAAACCCAAACTGAAACAACACCCTGATGTGCTTTTCCGATCAATTACACTCCCAGCCCAATCAAATCAGTATACCCATGAAGGTTCAGGTCCACATCATCATATTTTAAACCATATCCAATTGTGCCACGTAGGTATCTCAGAATATGCTTTGTCGCAACCAGATGTATTTGTCTTGGTTCACTCATGAACAGACTAAGTGCACTCACTGCATAACAAATATCTGGTCTAGTGTTGACCAAGTACATCAAGGACCCAATCATTTGCCTATAAAGAGTGGGATCTGCCAAGTCTGAATACGCTGCATCTTCTCTTAACTTATGCAAGTTTGTTTCCATAGGTGTAACCATGGATTTACAATCCATCATTCCAAACCTTTTCAGAATGTCAATGGTATACTTTCCTTGACTTAGAATGATTCCATCAGATTTCTACCATACTTCTAAACCAAGGAAATAGTGTAATAGACCTAGATCTTTCATATCAAATTCAGATCCTAACTCTTGCTTACATTTGATAATAAGATGATCTTCTCCTGTAATTATTAAGTCATCAACATAAAGAATTAGGATCAAGATTTCTCCATTAATTACCTTGAAATATAGGTTAGAATCTACATCATTCTTGGAGAAACCCAAGCTCAAAAGGTAATGGTCAATCCTCTCATACCAAGCACGAGGAGCCTGTTTAAGACCATACAATGCCTTCAATAATTTACAAACATGAGATTCCTTTCCATGTGTTACAAAACCTTCAGGTTGCTCAAGGTATACTTCTTCCTCAATTACACCATTAAGAAAGGCAATCTTTACATCCATTTGATGGGTCTTCCATCCATTTGATGCAGCAATAGCAATCACGGTTCTGACAAAAGTATATCGAGCAACAGGAGCAAAGGTTTCTTCGTAGTCAATTCCCTCCCTTTGAGAAAATCCTCTGACTACAAATCTGGCCTTATATTTTTCAATACTACCATCAGCAGCATGTTTAATTTTGAAGAGCCATTTAGAGGAAACAACTGATTTACCTTTTGGTCTAGGTACAATGTCCCAAACATCATTCTTTAGAATAGATTGGTATTCTTCTATCATAGCATCTTTCCAAACTTGAAGACTAGAAGCTTCCTCAACACTAGTGGGTTCTGACTCAATGATTTCACTCATTAATGCAACATAGCTGAAGAATTTGTGTGGTCTTTTACTTTCCCTGAGGTTCCTTTTGGTGTTGCAAAGCCTTCAGCCTCTTGCATCATTTTTCTTGCCCAAAGAGGTCTTTTCTGGTTTACAACAATGTCTCTAGGCCCATCAATAGGATCCAAGGGTTCATTTGGATTAACATCTTCCACAAGTTCACGAGTCTCCCTCTGAATCTCAGGAGTATGGTCTTCTTCCATACTTTGAGGAGGCTCTTGATCTTCAATGTCTATCTCATGAATATCCTTGGATTTTCTGAATGCAACATCTTCTTCAAAGATTACATACCTACTTAACTCAATCAATTTTTGTCCTAGAATATAGAACCTATAGGCTTAAGATGTTTCACTGTAGCCTACAAAAATTCCCTTCTTGCCTGAAGGTTCTAGTTTTGATCTTTTATCTTTGGGTATGTGTATGTATACTGGGAAACCAAAGATTCTCAAGTGGCTTATATCAGGTTTTACTCCTGTGAATGCTTCTTCGGGTGTTTTGTTTCCCAAAATGTTGCGAGGGCTTCTATTTTGAACATAAACAGTAGTTCTAGAAGCTTCAGCCCAAAAGGAGGTATGAAGATTTTGGTCATGTATCATGGCTTTGGCTGATTCTACAATGGTCCTATTTTTCCTTTCTGCCACACAATTTTGTTGAGGGTTATAGGGAACACTAAACTCTCTCTTAATCTCAGCATCACTACAAAAGTTTCTAAAGTTATTAGAGGTATACTCTCCTCCATTATCTAATCTTAAGGTTTTGATTATTTTCCCTAACATATTTTCTACTACGGCTTTGAATTCCTTAAATCTCATTAGTATTTCATCAGATTCTTTATTCTTCAAAAAATATATCCAAGTTTTTCTAGAATAGTCATCAATGAAAGTAAAATAGTACAAGAACCCACCTAAGGAAGCTACTGTCATGGGACCACATAATTCTGAATGAATAAGTTCTAAAACATATTTAGATCTACTTTCACTGTTATGAAAAGTACCTTTAGTGTTCTTCCCCAAGGCACATCCTTTGCAAGTTCCTTCATGTTCTTGGTTAAGCTTGGGAAGTCCTGTCACCATCTTTTCCATCGAAGGTAGAGCATGAAAATGAAGATGCCCCAATCTTCTATGCCAAATCTCACATGTGTTTGAAGAATCATGAATTAGTGCTTGAGAAGTAGTGCAAAGTTGATAGAGTCATCCGTGGCGAACTCCTATAATTTGAGCCTTCTTGATGTTTGTCTTCTTGGGCCATGCTAGGACCTTGCCATCCATGAAAGCAATTTGGTAGCATGGATGGACCAAGCTTCACTTAATCCTGTTGTGACGTATTCACACATCGCCCCATTGCAAATGGGGACCCCTACTTTTTGCTTTCTAGGGTTTGTTTACTGGGTCTTTTAGGGTTTTGTCTGTTAGCCTTTGCATGGTGAGTGTTGTCAGGGGGATCACTGGATAGCAAGCTCTGCTTGAGCTAGGATGAGTCAGTAGATGCTCCAAGTTAGGGTTTCATTCAAGGTCTTCCTTAGGCTTAGTTTTGGTGGTTGTGTCCCGTTTGAGTTCGAGGAAGTCGGTGAGTGGTTGAGCAAATTTGGTTAAGACATGGAAGGAATGAATCAAGGATCTAGCCTAAGGCAAAGTCAAGTGGAAAAGGAGGTGAATTAAGCCTAAAAGAGGAATTTCGCTCCTGACCCTTCCAAAGGGTCCAGAGCGAATTTCTCCACAGGACACTTCACCTTAATCCGGGCTCTGAGCTAACCCTTTCCTAGGCTTGAATGAAGGTAAAAACACTTGTGTAAATGAAGAAAGGTGAAGCCAGGACTTGAGCTCAAAGAGGAATTTCGCTCCTGACCCTTCCAAAGGGTCCAGAGCGAAATTCATGTAAAACCCTATTTTCTACAAAAACTGGAGCTATATGTCAACCTAAAGGATAAATTTGCATGATCACGATGGAAGGAAGCCTAACAAAGTGTGTCCAAGGCGTGAAAAGGAGGAAGCAAGGGAAAGATTAGCTCAAAATGAGAATTTCGCTCCTGACCCTTCCAGAGGGTCCAGAGCGAAATTCCTAAAATCCATCTTTTCCTCTCAATTTTGTATCTAGCCAAGTGTGGATCAAGATCAAAGAAGTCCTTAGGCATGGCTTTGAGTTGCTTATGATCACCAAAAGTGAAGGAATTGAGCGAAAATTAGAATTTCGCTCCTGACCATTCCAAAGGGTCCAGAGCAAAATTCACTATAAACCTCATTTGCTACCTTGAATGGGCTTCAAACCTCGTTCCTTAGGTGGAAAACAATCTATGTTTGCCTCCCAAAGAAGATGGAAGTTGGAAAAATGAGCAATCAAATCCAAATCATGATTTTCGCTCCTGACCCTTCCAAAGGGTCCAAAGCGAAAATCCACCTAGAACTCCTTTCCTTCTTTGTTTGACCAAATTTTGATATCCAAGGCATGTTGGAAGGAAGAAAAGACGTGTTGTTGCCTTTGGGAATGTTTGAAAGCAATGAAAGGTAGAAATTTTGTCCTAGAAATGGAAATTCGCTCCTAACCCTTCCAAACGGTCCAGGGCGAAATTTCACTAAACCACCTTTTTTTCCCCAATTTTATGCCAAGGCAATTGCAGACTAAAGTGAATTAAGATGGGAGAGGTCCTTAGGAGTGACTTCAAGTTGCTAGAAATCATTGAAATTGAAGGAATTGAGCCAAATCAAGAATTTCGCTCCTGACCCTTCCAGAGGGTCCAGAGCGAAATTCCTATAATCACCTATTTTCCCTTCAAAATAAGTTAAATCCTTGGTTTTCATGGCATAGATGGAAGGGAGGTGGCTTGACCTTACCTTTGAAGGAGATTTGAAGTTGGAAGGACGAGGGAATATGCTCAAGATCAAGAAATTCGCTCCTGACCCTTCCAAAGGGTCCAGAGCGAAATTGTGCAAAACCTATCTTTTCCCTCAATTTTATGTCAAGTTTAGTGTGGATCAAGATTAAAGGTGTCCTTAGGCATGTTCTTGAATTGCCAAGAGTCATCAAATGTGAAAAAATGAGCTCAAGACAAGATTTTCGCTCCTGACCCTTCCAAAGGGTCCAGAGCGAAAAACCCTAAAACCATCCTTTTCTCCAAATTTTGAGGGAAGTCAGGCCTAGACTAGGATGAGAGAAGCCATTTGGAATGCCTTGGAAAGATTTTTGACCATTAAAAATGCAAATTTTGAGCTAAAACTTGAATTTCGCTCCTGACACTTCCAAAGGGTCCAGAGCGAAATTCCCAATTTCACATAAATTGATCATGATGAAGATCAGGAGATGGATTCCCAGACCTTGGTGGAGAGAAGACTAGTGTATGCTTGCCTTGGAAGGCATTTTGGAGTAGAGGCATGATAGATTTTGTCCTAAAATGTAAATTTCGCTCCTGACCCTTCCAAAGGGTCCAGAGCGAAATTCTTAAAACCTCTCTTTTGCCCCAAATTTACATCAAGCTTCGTGTTGGTTGAGAATGAGGGAATCCTTGGGCATGTATCTAAGCAAGTACGGTCACAAAGTGAGAAGAATTTGAGCCAGGAATGCAAACTTTGCTCTTGACCCTTCCAAAGGGTCCAGGGCGAAATTCTTATAGGGCTTGTCCCTAGGGAGAATCTTGAGCAAGCTTCTTTTTAATATCTTTTTGTTGATGATTTAAGGTGGAAAATGCTATGTTGAAATGAATTTATTATGTGTCCTTAATCATCTTTTGGTTTGTTTTGCAGATGAAAGAAGACCAAGCCAGGACAAGGACAACCTCTTCCAATCCAGCATCACCAAGGACGACTAATTCGCGAGCTACCTCTAGAACCTTCACTTTGCCACAATAAGGAGCCACAAGATGACAATGAAGGGCGTTGCCAGCATTTCAAGGAAAGGTACACCACCCATCCATCACATCAAGAACAAAGGAGAATCAAACAAGGTCAGTGCAAGGGTCCGTTGAAGAAACAGATAGTTTCAAAAGAGTTAATTAAAGTTAGCTTCTCAGCATCATCAAATTGAACATCTACCAAGTTACAAGTGTCAAACAAGGTGGCATCCCAGTCATCACTCCTCCAGTCGGATTGGTCCACCTTAGCGTGTGTCCAGATTCAATGTACCTGACTCATCAAAGATGACACTAACTTCAATGTACCTACCCCGGTTATCCATTGGTCGAATATTCCAGAGAAGACATGTGTCCAAATAATGCAATTATTTCATTGGCCAGAATTGAGTTTGTTGTAACAAACCCTAATTGGGGTTTTCATTGTAAAATCTCGGCCATTGATCTCAGATTGATCTGAGCCATTGAATTGTATTGAGAGCATTATAAAAGGCTCAAGCTCTTCATTTTGTAGAGGTTAATAGTTAGTTCATAGAGGTTAGAATAGCTAATGATCAATAGTGAATAGAATAGAAATTAGAGTAAAGTAGGAAGAGAAGGCAAGAAATTGTTGCCTTGATTGTAAATGACCCCCCTTTTCATTGAAGATATGGTGAAATGTGTCGTTTCTTTGCAATATGCATGGTCTCTTGTTGAATCTTCATTGTAGATGATAAATGATTAGATTGAATGAAAGAATTTATTGAATGTACTCGCGTGGAATCTACCTAGTCCAAACCACTAGCCTTTTGCTGACTGTAAGAGCGCCTTGCGTGGTCAACTGGCATAGAACGAGATTAATCCTGAGTCATAACACCTCTGTTGTTCACGCATTATCTTGAATGGTGATCAGTATCTGATGGTGTACGATTTGGACATATTTGAAACATCCCTTAGAAGATCGCACTGAGTTGGTGTTGAATTGTTCAACCTGATGGTGAGACCTAGCCCAATAGGACTCCACCTAGTCATTCATCCATCTTCTCACATTCTAGGTAGTAGACTTCCTGAACCCTATATCTTTAGCCATTTGTTTGTCTTCCAGCTAGCAAATAGGACTTGTGATTCCAGCAAATCAGACATTCAGGTCATCGAATGTAAGTCCCCTTGTGATTCCAGCAAAATCACATCATACCACGAAGAGCTTATCCACGAGTAGAGATCCTACATATCAGAACCTTGGAGTTACTCCAACTGATCCTTCGGCGAGATCTTCAGCAGTCGGGAAACTTTGTTCAAGAGAGGATAAGGTACCTTTAGGTATTTTAGTCTATGTTTGGTCGTGTACAAAAGACACATCAACAGTCCCCCTCATTTCTTTTCCAGCCTTCGTCCTGCTGAGTTTAGAATTTAAATTTTTATCCGCCATTTTTGGGATCCAACAAGTGGTAGTGAAGCAATGAGCTATGTCACCATTAGGAGATGGGGTGTTTGCCAGTTTTAAGTTGCATGGCCTGGGAGTCCTGCGCAAAGAGTCTCGCAATTTGAATGCTCAAAATCAATCCAAGAGAGACTAGTTTTAGCATAAGCCTGAAAATCGGCTAAGTAGGCAAGGGTGTCAGTTGTCCCTAGGTTTGCAAAATCGCTTTGAGGGCCAAATTTGGTTTCAAGGTCAAATTTTTCAAAAGGGTCTTGTAGCCCAAAATTGCAAGCATAAAGGGCGTTTCACTTTCTAAGTTTTCAAACTCCCTATTTACCCCGAAAATTGCCTGATAGGGAGAAAATGCTAAAAGTGAAAAGCTTGCAAAAGTGCTTTCCAGGCCGAAAAATGGAAAAGATGAAGTGAAACGTCTAAGTTTGAAAACCTTTCAAAAGTCGTCTTTGGGCCGAATATTGCAAGTCAGGAGTGAAACGTCTAAGTTTGAAAACCTTTCAAAAGTCACCTTTGTGCCGAATATCGCAAGTCAAGAGTGAAACGTCTAAGTTTGAAAACCTTTCAAAAGTCACCTTTGGGCCGAATTTTGCAAAATACATAGAAAACATTATAACTAAAAACTTTTCAATAGGGCCTTCCAAGCTGAAAATGGAGAATGGAGTAAAGCACTTAACTAAATAAAAAAAATTTCAAAACTCCATTTTGCCCTGAAAATTGGCAAATAGGTGAAAATCGCGTAATATGCAAAAGGGCGTTAAGTAAAAAAAAACTTTTCAAAATCGTCTTTTTCCCCGAAAATGCCAATTTGCAAAAGGAGTTAAAACGTTTATAAACTTTTCAAAATCGTCCTCTTGGCCGAAAAGGCGAAGTACAAGGCAAAAACGTTAAACATCAAAAGAAAAGCTTGCAAAAGTGCTCTTTTGCCCGAAATTGCAAATACATGGAGTTGGGCATAAACTTTAAAGTGTTCGCATCTTTTCCTTTCAGTCCGAAATCGCCCTAGAGAAAACCGTGTAAAGGGGATAGGCGTCATAAGCCATTTTCCAAGTTTGCATTTCAGTCTCTTTCAAACCAAAACTCTCCAAACGCCCAAGAAGCCGGGAGAGAGAGTTTGCAGAATGCCTTCCCAGCCCGAAATAAGGCCTCACATGATGTTTGGGAAAGGCATTTAATGCATTTTCATTAAAACCTCCATCAGCCTGACCCAGGAAGTTGCGTGAGGTAAGGTTTTAACATAAGGCACTTGCAAAAGCCTCTTCCAGGCCAAAAACAGAAGGAAGAAAAGGGAAGTTTTCATTAAAACGCGAAATTTTGCAAAGCATTTCCAGGCCGAGATCGCAAGTTCGAGAAAGGTTGAAAGGTGTTGAACCTGGCAAAAGGCCCTCCCAGTCCGAATTCGCCTGATAGGGCTTTATCTCCGCATTTTCATTTAGCATCTCCAGCCCGAAAGCGCAAGTAAGGGGAAGATAGAAAGACCCAACACTTTGCAAAACCACCTAAGTCTCCGAAGCTCATCCTACGTTGGGTAATTCGCCAGGTAAGATTCGACTCTCCTTTAGATCATTAATTTTTGCAAACTTGGTTGTAATGCTTAAACAGTGTATCGAATAATTAATCAGATGGTGAAATTTTGTAGATCATAATTTTCTCCGAGTGCAAAATCGACAATCATTAAACACCCGAACCCTGATTTGCAACTAAGTTGCCATTTTTTTAGAAGCAGAGCCAGCTTAATTTCTTGTTTTAAATAACGTTTCACTTCTAGTTAATTAAGCTCTTTTATTAAAGCGTCATGCTTTTTCTGAATCTGGTGTTCCTACTAGTCTTTGGTTTTATACGCTAACATCATCCTCTATTTTGAACTAACCTGTTCACTTCCTTCATCTCGTCTTGTAATCCACGTCCGGTTGCGCAGGATAAATGCCTAAATCGGCAGTAGAATCCTCAAAAACACCTAGTGCAACCGGAACATCTCGGGTCTCTAAATCTGACATTCCCCGCAGAGGCGAGAAGATGAAGTACCAGTACCAAAGAGGAGTTAGGGAGTCGAAAGTCCAGAGCATATGGGAGAACATAGGTGATACTGATTTGGGCCACATAGACATTCAGGATTTCAAAAACAGGGTATATTCTCCTAACGCCTATGACAAACCTAGGCGGATGATGGAGAGTGGTATCGCTCAAGCAGCAGGTTTCCCTCCATCCGTGCAAAATTATGAGCTACTAGTTGAGGTTGCCCGACATTATCAGCCAGAAACCAAATTAGTGGTTCTAGAAAATATGGTGCTAGCTGATTTCACACTTGAGGCCATTGGAGAAGCATTTGACATCCCATTTCCCGATAATCCCATTGCTACAACTATAGATGAGGCACAAGTTGCTTACGACATGAACCCTGCTAAATGCAAGACATTGATAAATGAAGAATGGTATAAGGAGAGAAGGCCTTCGAGTATTAGGATCAGTAAAAAGACTCCCAGAAGTGACTTTCATAACGAGTATGGTGATATGGTCACCTTACTCAGTCGGGTTATGGGACTCCCTCAGTCTAACTTTTTTGAAGAGTAGATGTTCTACTTTACGGAGCAGGTCTTTGCCGTGAAATCCAAGTACGACTGGGCTCAGATCACCAGTGATAATATCCATACACAGCTGGTCGAACTTGAGCAAAAGAAGTACTTCACCATGACCTCCTACTTGATTGACATGTTTGCCCGACACCAGCCACTGACAGGATTAATCAAGAAGGGTGAAATCGGGAACGGCCCAAATCAAGTCAAGGTATATGAATGCTACCCTCAACTGCACTACTATGACATTGCTCAAAGAGAAAAGAACAGCGTTGCTTACGCAATTGGTGAGTATGAGTGTGTCAATGACGCCTTTACAATGCGCCTAGTCAAGTTGATGCAAGGAGGATTGCACATAAGGCTTTCAGAGCAGGCTACCATTTTGGTACAAAAGTATGGCACATGGTTTATTCAATTCCCTAGGTTCACCTATATCAGGATAGCTGGCTTTAAGGGAGCTCCATTCCGACTTCCACGCTATCCCACAGACAAAATAGTCCTTATGGAAGTTGCAAGGCAGGCACATCCAATGGGCAGCTTACTCAGAGATAAGAAACAGTCTGGATTCACCTTCCCTATGATTTTGGGTACCCTCGATGTGCATTTCAAGAATTCGGTACAAGCTGATGAGTCACTTGCTGAATTAGCATCTTATGGCCTACAGAAACATTTCCCAAGGGAGTGTTTCAATCATGACAATTTGGCAAAAAGAGCCTATGGCAAGCACTACAAAGCGAAGGCATCAATTGAGGATTATTGGAGCAACTATTCCGATGACTATGAGGTCCGACGGCATGAGTATTCAAGGCTAAGTGTGCAGCAAATGCGGCTTTATGAGTACCGTCAGGTCCCAGATCAGGTAACCAATTATGGTAATTGCTTGCAAGTCCAAGAGTTTGAGACAGTAAAATACCTCTTCCCAGGCATTGATTGGTCTCAGGATCCATATATTGATTTTGAGGCAGTTATGGCGGCTCCAGAAGGTATACCGATCACTGGTTATCCCAACAGATTGAGAAACTAACCCATGAAGGAATTCAATTTACATACCATATGATGGGCATTCTCGATTCCCAGTCTTCGGAGGATGAGGGAACCTCAAGTGCACCAAAAGAAGAGATTGAGAAACCCGGAAAGAAGAGGAAGAAAGCCAGAGCTAATAGAGGGCCTCGAACATCAAAAAGAACTAGAAGGGAAAAGATCCCTATTAGGAGGCCGGAAGTCAATTCGTCATCCAAAGACCCCAATTCCGAGGATGACGTAGTTGAGCTTGACTATATACCTGCTCTTCCCTCCCAGAGTGATGTTGATGCATTCGAGGCTAATAATCCTCCAACACAGGGTGAGCCAGATGCAGAAGTCAGGATCGTTGGTTCTAATGAACCTAGAAATCAAGTTGAAGAGGGAGAAATTCCGCCTAATCAAGACGCTGGTAAGCGTGAGCTCACACAAGGGAGTCGGCATGAATTACAATTGAATAGCGTTGGCAAGGAGGACACCACCATTGAGGGAGAGCGAAAGGGGGATGAGACCCAAGAGCCCGACAAAACTGAAGAACAACCATCACAAGGGGATACCCGACAGTTGTTCAGTGAGGTAGGGGAGAACTCAGCTATGAGTAAGGGACTGGATACTGCATATGTTCCTTCTATGACAGATCAATTGCAGATAGGCAATGAGCCAGCTGAAACCTCTAAGGAGCAAAGTGGGAATTCGGCCATAACATCTGGACAAACCATCCCTCAAGACTGGCTAATTGCTCGTGCACAGCGGAAAGTAGTCGTCAAGCCGCCTAACAACTTGGAGGATATCTTCTCTCGCATTGGAGAGATAAAATCCAAAGGTAAGAAAAATCCCAAGACCTACTCCCGGATGACTAAGGATGAGCAAAGGAACTGCACCATCCATATCACTACCCCACTTGTCGATAAGCTAGCAGATAAAATTGCATTGGCCGATTATAGCATTACAACCATCCTGATAGGGCGAGCCACCAAAGAGCAAGAAAGGGAAGAGTTTAAGGATTCCGTGCAGAACATGCTCAGACAACTCGACGAAATGACTGCTGAGAGAAACATGTACTGAGTTCGTGTTGAGCAAGCTGAGGGATATATTGATCACCTGCTAAAACCATTGCAACACGCCCCTGAATCCCATGTTCCCCCATTGGCATTGGCACAAAGGACTACAACAAAGTTTGAAGGAGTACATGATACTGCCAAGGCCGTCAGGGAATGGATTCAGGACATTAAAGAAAAGGGAGAGCGGATCATTGAAGACGTAAAGGAAATGGCCCACCACCGAGAGACCATTCTTGTCAAATTGTTTGAGGTAAAGAAGGAGTGTTTCAGGGTCCATGAGGTGGTTGGTACAATTCTTCCCCTCATGAGGCTCTTTTCTGGACCCACACGCAAATTCCCACATTGTCCGCTATCCTGGATCCTTGTGACATCAGCATTTGTAAAGAATGGTACTGGACTGCCAACATGAAGAATGACACAAAAGACACCATTAATAAAGAGCAAGAGGAATGCGAGGAAATTTTGAAAAACATGAGGGATCTTGGTGGAAAGATCCTCCGATCAATGGTTCTGGGCTGGAAAAATAGTTTGTCTAATAATCAAGTACGACCAGATTGGGAGGATAGATTGAGAATTGATAAGATCGCATACTCCATGGAGGACCTCGAGTTTGCCAGTGGGTTGCATTCGGACATATTAAGTTTTGAGGCTCATCAGTCTGACTGGAAGGATGGGTTAAAGCATGTAGATCGCCACTTGGAGGGTATGCAATATAAAATACGCCATCCTCCCATGCCCCAAAGCATGGTGTTGTTCCATCTCTGCATCAGATTTCAAGAATATGTTCAAGCAAGAGCGTACAGCAAGTCAGGACATCTGGAAGGAGTATTTGCACAGGGAGGATGAATTTTTGGAAAAAGGGTCTACAGCAGAAAAGGAGAAAGTGCTTTCATAAAGTGCAAGTTTCTTTTAAAATCTTAAAAAGCACTTTTTAGGCATAAAGTTCATTTCTAACTGCCAAAACAGTTGTAAATCTTGAGCTCGGTGCATGTGCACTTTCTGAGTAGCTTTTTGGGTAGTTATTAATTACCTTTTTGGTAGTTATTGTTTCTCCTTTTGTTGTTGTTGATATTTTGCCTCCCATTTATGGGTATGGGCAGTTTTGATAGAGGATGAATTTGACCCACTTGTTTAAGTTTAATCTTGGCCATTCATCCGTTTTTGGAATTCTATATAAAGGAATTAATTCCTCTTTGTAAAAGGAGAAAAAACAAAGATTGTTGCAAAAACTCTGGCGAAATATATACATGATTTAATGGAAGTTAAAGCTGTGTTTGTTCTACTGTGAGTGCATGTTCCTCTTCTCCATTTATTTCATATTTCTGCAACTGTATTTAATTTCAGACAGATATTTATGCATATATTTGATGGAAAATCTTGGTTCATACCATTAGGAAATAGTTGATTATTGTTTCCTCTGCATGTTTAGTCTGAACCCCTTTTGTGCTAAGTTCGGTTATCAGATTTGGATGAATAGGTGTAAGAGTCTATCATTTGTATCTAAATAGCTTGAAAATTCGAAATCCTTAGATGATTGCATTGGTTTTTACCTAGTTGTGCTAATTTGCTGGCAAAGTAATTTCTAGTTATCTTACGACTTCCGTCTATGTGTTGAAATATGTTGTCTTAGTTAGAATTAGTTAGTCATTCTTATTCACTCTTATCCCTCCCTCCTTTTTCCTTTTTTATTAAAGAAACCCTCCAATCAAGCTGAAATAACATCAATCAAAAGCAAAATCAAATGATATAAGACTGTAAATTTTAGGGAACCTGTACGAAACCAATTCTGTCTAACCGTAAGTCCCCTTTGTGTTTCCAGCAAAACACATCAACTACTAAGCTATTCTGTAGTCAAAACCTGACAACCAAAACATTGAGGTCATCCCCATTGATCAAATTCACACAGCATTAGGGATTTCCTTATCTCAAGAGAGGATAGGATTCTTAGTATTCTATTCTGCGTTGGCCAGATGAAGTCGTAGTTCCGCGACTTTAGACACGTCAACACACACCCAGTATGCCTTATAAAGGCTTGTGTGCCGAGGTAAGGAGAGCTGACACAAGTCGGTTGATAAAACATTCCAAAAGTATTTATTTAATACATTATTTAATGAATTCACCTGACCAATTATTTATTTAGTAAAACCAAAGTCCAAAAAAAAATAATTGGGTGTTATAGAACACCGCGTTGGAGGCCAACTAGGCCCTTGGAATCGGGATCATGACAGTCCTCCCATCCTCTAATTGCTTGACCTCAAGCAATTGCAAACTAGGATATTCAAATATCTCAATGCCTTCCCATATGGCATCTTTTGGTGGGAGCCCCTTCCACTTCACAAAGTATTCTAGAATCAACTTGTTCCTTAGCCCCTTTTCCCTTACGTTTAGTACTGTTTCAGGTTCCAATATTAATTTACCTTCATAATCAAGTGGTGGTAATTCCTTCAAAGGCACAATCTGCTGTCCAAGAGCTTTCTTGAGGCATGAAACATGAAATGTATTGTGAATTCTGTTGTTGGGCAGTAATTCTAATTCGTATGCGACCTGTCCCACCTTCCTCACCACTGGATAAGGACCATAGAAGCATAATTTCAACTTTTCTGCTCCACTTCCCTTAATGGATGACTGTTTGTAGGGCTGCAACCTTAAAAATACCATGTCACCTACTTCAAATGATCTTCCGCCGGTGCCGATTGGAATGTCCCCTTCTAGACTAAGTCAGGAAATAGGGACAATTACTTTAATTCTTCACACTTTCATTATTAAATTCTTGCAATTGAACCATGATATGAGCAATCACTTGCTATATCTGAAATGTATAATAATCTATATGCTAAAAGTGAATTCTAATGATATGCAATAATTCTCGCTAGTTCGATGGGGCAATATGGCTATGCAACTGAGGTGATACGAACTGCTTAATCTGACTTGACATCTGAAATATGCAATTACTGGTAAAATAATAACCCCTATAGCAATCCCATTGCTTGCAACCAGTAGTGTTGTATGTGATGTAGAATTATTTTGTTGCAACCGGCTTGTGCCTTCTTATATCTTGATGGTGAATACGACAGGGGGCATTTCCAAAAGGTACAACCATTCATTAATTCTTCTTTTCATATGCTAATCGCGCCTTTCCAAAATGATCATTGTTTACTTATCATGCCTCTTTAATTTAATTCAGCTGTTCTCTAATTAGTGTTTGCTAAATACTAATTAATCTTCTTTATTAATTGGATTCTCAATGCTTACTTAGTTGATATCGTTCCTTAATATATAGACCGGTATTGAACACAATGAAAATGATCAAAACACTATCTCTACTCGCTGCCACTGAATCACGATAATCTTTATTATCATGTAATGTTCCTTCAAATTCGTCATTCTTCATAAATCATAATAGCTTATTAATCATTTCCTTCATTATTATTTGGTCATTGATTTAGACTTTGATGCATCCACATAACTTAATCCGGATATAACATCGTGCCTCTTCATTAATATTAATTCCCATGTATATTCGCTGCTATTGGATGACAACAATAATTGTTTATGTTGTTGATTTCTTATCATTGATTCGTCCTTCTTCCTTTGTCTTCTTAAACAGATTGAACGTAATCTTTGTATTAGTTATATCAACACCACTTGATTTAAGTCACAACTATAACTTACTCGGTTACAATTGATATGTTAATTGCAGTCTCAATCTTCTATCATCATGATTCCTTTAAGCAACTATTTAGTTGCTCAATGCTAATATTGACTACTTGATGTTGAGTTGGCAGCTTAATTTGTGATACTTGCGATAAGCTCTATAGGGAGTACGTAGCTTCCCCATGAATTTCCTTCATTATTTCCTACATGCTTATGTAAATTATGTTTATAGTTTATAATAAATTATACTATAATATTAATTAATTTTTATTTGAATATTTCAAGAATATTATTAGTAATAAAAAATAAATATTAATTAAATAATAATATTTAATAAATAAATAAATTTCAAATAATTATTCATTGGTAATTATTATATTAATTAATAATAATAATTGATATATATATAACGATCAAGGAGGGGACATGACACCGATCGGCGTACATCTTCTATTGATTCTAAGCACGCTACAAGTTTTCCTTGAGGGCCACCAAAATATCCTTGCTTTGCTGCACCACATCTTTAGCACTAGGTACTCTACTATCCATAAAGATCAAATCCACAAAAGAAGTAGCATCGTAACCATAGAGTGCTTTGAAAGGGGACATCCCAATGGATAAATGATGAGTGGTATTGTAGCAATACTCCCCAAAATGTGTAATATCCCTTGCCAATTCTGACCTCAAAATGCTGATTAGAGGCTCAAGGAATATTGTCAAACACTTTGCATACAAACTCTTTACTTGTTGTTTCTATATTTCAGTCTGATAATGATTGCTTGAAATGATGTCAAATGTGATTTAAATGCTTTCAAATGGTTACTAAGATGTCTAGGCAAAGAACCATAATACAAATGCAATTCTTTTTGTCTTTTTGAATGCATATAGATGACCCACACAATGTAAATATGCACCTACAGCAGCTAGACATTAATACAAACAGTTGACATGCAAACTAAATATGAGAGAGACAACTCCTGACATTCAAACTCCTTGTGACTACAATGATATTAGAATGCAATGAGATTGCATACAAACTAAAATGACAAGCAAAAAACCAAGACTCTTGGCTTACAATGATGTATCCAATGCAAGTACCAAACTGATATAAATGTGCATCTACAGCTGCTTAAGAACAGCGACTAATACAACTGTAAATGATGCCAACTACACTAGAAAAACATGAAAGAACCTAATGTAAAGAAATTCTTATGATTGATGAAGATGTGGCAGATCCTTGTGCAAAGAATGGAGTCTCTTGAAGCCAAATTATGCCTCTCATGCAGCTGCCCCTGTTCTAGCATGAACTTCTGATATAAAGTCGTAGCAGCAAAAATGAAGATCTTCAACAATGTCTTCTTTCAATGTATTTAAATCTACAAAAGATATTCTCTAAAAACCCCTTGAAGATTTTGAAAGAAATGTAAATCTTATCCAATGAAGCACCAACTGGACCTATGTATGAAGCCCACAGTCAAGCAATGATTCAGCTGGTCTTTCACAGCCTCAAAATTGCATAAACACTGAAGAGATTTCGTTCTCCAATGCTGAAGTTGCCTGAAACCCTAGGTCTCAATGCACAACACCCAAAAGCAAAGACAAATGATCATCAATAATCAGTTTGATTTGCTTTTTGAAACATTTTATATCCTCTCAGCTCTTAAATGCCTTTAATTCCCTTTTAAAATCCACTTTAGGGTTTTAATAAAACTTTATAATAACTTATCAAAATGGTTTGTTTTCCTTTTGTTTTCTTTGGGTTTTGGTTTTCAGCCTTTGGTGCTGGTTTCCCTTGAGCTTATCCACTCAAGTGGTTTTGCTTAGGTTTAGGGGTTTTGGAGTGGCCTAAATTGTTTGGAGTTCCTGTTTGTGGGTGGGGTGATGATGTTGTTTTCCACGCCTAGTCGATTGTTCTAAGTCATTCAGATCTCTTAGGAGAAGTTATGGTTGGTAAAAACTTTACATCTTGCTTCAGCGCCATTGGAATCTCCAAACCCATAGTAGGTTTCATTGCCTACGAGCCAAAGGAATTGACGGAAATGAAATGAAATAGCAAAAGAAAAGAAAGATAAAAAAAGTGAAAAGAAATATCAAAATATTGGCTTTGGGAATGTGCGGATAACTCCACCGGGGCTATGGATGCCTGGCTGGCAGTGGAGCAATATTTGTGGAATTCCAAAGGCAACCTCGTTGGAGCTATGGACGCTTGACTGGCAACGAGGCAATGTCCCAAATGCTTTTGAAGTATAGATACCTTTTAGCCTACCATGACTAATTCTAGGAGTCTGGATGGTCTTGTGAGATGGAATTAATGCATATGCACACACTTATGCAATATCAGATGAACGTGCTTTAATCTGCGTTTTGCCCTAAAGTGTTTTTCAGCACTTCACCCGTGGATTGAATTTTGTCTTTGAAATGTTCGGGAACATTTATTTGGGTGGGGACATTTATTTGTTGTGACGTTTTCACACATCACCCCATTGCAAATGGAGACCCCCTACTTTTTAGGCCCTTCCAATCTTTTGGCTTTGTTTTTTGGGTCTTTTTGCAACAGTCTTGTCAGTCTCTCTGCTTTGCAAGTGTTTGAGGGCCATATTGGTCAAGTATGCCTTTCGTTTGAGCAAATACGGCTAAGTCTAGGACTCGTTTTGTGAATTTTAGGGTTTTTGCCTTCTGTCCTAGATTTTAGGGGTTTCTGTTAGGATTTTGGGAAAACTAAACATACAACTGGAATCCGGACCCTTAAGGAACCTCCCAGTAAAATTTGAGCCCAAACAAAGCAACTTTCTATTTTTAGAAAGTCCCTATTTTTTAGGGATTTTTCCAAGTCCCGGAATGTCCTAAATTTTAGGAGGATCCCTAAAAAATAGGGATGTTGAAAAGAAGACATGGAAAATTCACAAAACAATGAATTCCTTCCTCAGGAGGAATTTCCACCCCAGCCTTGTGGAGGGCGCCAGAATGAAGAGTGCATGGGGAAACAGGCAAATTGCAAGTCCTTGACCAAAGCATTTTAGCACCCAAATGAGAGGAGGAGCGCCAGATAGAGGGATGCAAGGAATCCATGGAATTGAAAGAATTCCCCACCAAGTGTAAAATGTCGCCCAAGAACACAGGAGTGCACTAAAATGATCTTCTCATGGACAGTGCACAAAGAGATGAATTCCTTCATCGGGGAAGAATTGCACCCAAGAAGAAGAAATTCCAAGAAAGGTGAAAAATTGACTAAGTGTTTGAAATTTCTTCCTTCAGGACATAGTTCTTGGAAATCATGAAAATTGGCTAAGGTATGAAGAATTTCCTTCCTCAGGGTAAGGAACAAATTTCTTTCCAAAGGAGAATTCCTCCACAACAAGAAATCACATCCAAGGATGAATTGAAGATAAAATTTCTAAGGCAAGGAAGGAATCAGGGATGAACTAAACAAGAAATTACCCCCCCCCACAGGAAAAATTTGAAAAATCCATTCTCGGGCATCAAATTACATCCAAATTTCAAAAGTTTACAAATTTGGATTCGTTGGAGAATTCTTTTCCTCCTAGACTTTAAACCCTAATTTCTACAAAATTCCTAAAAAATAGGAGATGTTGAAAAATCATTGAAAATCTTTTCCAGAGCAAGGCAAGTTCAAAAACTTCAAGAAAATACTTCCAGAGTTAGAGATTCTCCCTCTTGTAGTTTTTCTCTTTCCAGGGCTTTTTCCACCAAGTGGCAGCCGAGTCAACAGACGCTGAATTAATGAAACATCTCTTTGCATGCAGCCGTCACATTTATGGCATTATGATAGATTCCTTCTACATGCAGCCGTCACGTTCAGGAGATGATGGTGCATTTATGGCATCATGGGCAATTTTTGCATGAGGGCACATTCATTGCATAGTGAGCACTTTTTGAATGTAATGGTTAATTAATGCTTTATGGGCGCCATTTCTAGCAGGATTGTAATTAATTGTATATGGGCATGATGGGCTATTAATTACCAATTCCCACCTTGTTGCACCTTGAGTGGGAATCTTCTGGGGTGAACCCTAATTAGGGTTTGCATGGCCTGAGGCCTATATAAAGGGGTGACCCCCTCATTTGTAAAGAGGAGGGAGCCTTGTATGAAATTGTTGCAATAAGTTTTGAAATAATAACAGTGAAACATTGTTCTCTGATGGTGTCCACTTAAGTTATTTTTTCAAAGCTTGCATGGTTTCACCTCCCTCACTTAGAGTAGAAGTAGTATAGTGCTTTGATTTCAATGGAGAATGTAATGGTGTTTGATGAATTTCCATGGTTCATACTTTTTGCATCTTGCTGCTTGTAAGTTGCAGTGTAAAGTTAGCCTGAACCCCCTAAATTTGTGTTAAGTTCAATTGTAGATGGTCGTTTGGATTGCACTATTTTTGGGTATTCAAATGCACTTTCTCGATTTGAAAATCCTCTAGCATCCCCAGAAGATTGCATCGGTTCTTGCGGAGTTGTGGTTGACCTTGGCGAAGCAGAGCTTGGTTTATTTGGAATTTGTCCACCAAAGCACTATTCATTGATATCGTTGCCCTTAAGAGTAGATTTAGATCCTTCTAAACCCTTTCCCTTTTACTTTCAGTTCATTCTAGTCCGTTTGAAACAGCAGCATCGCAAAATTGCCATATCCGATGATGGAGTTTCAGCCACAACAAAGAAGTGAAAGAATGATGCAAACGTAAGGCCCCTTGGATTACCAGCAAACACATCAGCCAACTGAGTCATGTCCGTAGCATAAAGGAACCTTGGAGTCGATTGTTTGAACTTCTTGCAATCTTAGCATGCAATCGCACTTTGATCAAGAGAGAGTGAAGTGACCGTTAGGCAACTTTATTCTGTGTTTGACGCTGTCATAAAAAACACGTCAATAGAATTAGCGCTAGAAGGAGGGCTGATCGCGATGAATTCTGAACAGTTGAACTCCAAATCATATCAATTCATATTTGCGAGGAGTAATCTTAAGGATTTTTTTTTACCCTCCTATCGCAGCCAACAGAATTGGCGCTAGAAGGAGGGCCTGATCGCGATGAATTCCTGAATAGTTGAACTCCAAATCATATCAATTCATATTTGGGAGGAGTAATCTTAAGGAGTTTTTTTTACCCTCCTCTGCAGTCAACAGAATTGGCGCTAGAAGGAGGGGCCTGATCGCGAAATTCAATTTGGTTGGAACTAGCATGAGCTTTCAAGTGCAGAATCAGAGATATGTTAGATCTCTTATATGTCAGAAAATCCCAAAAAATCAGAAAATTGAAAATTAAAAAAAAAAAAGATTTCTCAATGGAGCAAGAAGTTGATACCCTTCAACTATGGTGGAGACTGAATGCACAGTTACATCCACGGAGTTTGTCCGAATTCACATCAAGGAATAGTTGTAGAATTCATAACACTGGCTGACACAATGAGATGCATTGTTTAACATTTCTGTCAAGGATGGAATTAGCCTTGCAAGGGAAAGTTTCCGTTTCAGAAGTACATGAGCCCGTTAAACCGGTGAAAGTGGAACCCGAAGCTTCAATTGCTGAAAATGAATTTTTCATGAGGTTCAAGGAGATGGTTAAGAAAGGATTAAGTATTGAGAAAGACTTGTGCATAGAAGGCATCTTGCTCCCATGTTGGTGTAGGATTCACAATACCACTCATTCTGAAGTCACATGTCCATCATGCAGGGAAGTTATTCACCAAGCTAAGATGCGAAATGCTCACCTTCAACCAATTGACTTAGCATCAAATGAAGGAGGTATTACTGCAACATCTTGTAGTGAAGAAAGCACGATTGAGCGAGACAATCAACACAATTCAGTCAAGAGAAAATTTGCATACCTTATGCTGAGGAAAGAAACACCCACTGAAGTGGAGGTTGAGAAAGTGATGGAAGATGTTCAAACAAATGAAAGCAATGTTTCCACAGTCAAGCAAGAAGAGATGCTCCTTGATGAAGAAGTTCGTTCGTGCATGCTCCAGATGGAAGAAATGATAAGCAACTCGAGGCAAGAAGGAATATGTGATAGTCAGTGGGTCGTTGAGATGGAAGTAGAGTATGAAATGTAGGTGGGGTCGGTGCTTGAACCTCTACTTAAGATCCAAGAAGAATTGTTAAAAGAAATTGAGATACGTGAGATGCCGATTGAGGAACAAGTTGCCATGATAGAAGTGAAGAATGAAGAGCAATTCAGGTTGGGCTCAACTCGTTATCAAATATTTCCAAGTTCCCATTCAAATCCAGTTCGCACCACAGTTTGCTCGACATTGAATGTGATCCCAATCTGCATATTTCAAATGCAAGTGGGATGATACACCACCAGCTTCGACCTCCTGATGAAGCAGTGGATGACATGCCAGAATTCTCGGCCATGCACAAAAACCACCAGGTTGTCTCTTTCCTTGCTCCTGAATTTGAAAGCTATGAATTTGATAAAGGAGATTTAGGAAGAAGAACTTGCTTATGGATCGATCATGGTCTCGATGAGTTGCCACAATTGTTAATCTTTCCTGAAGTTTTGTTTAAGTTTGAGAGTTGCATTATGAAAGATTGCTTTTTTGAGTTTAAAGATAAACCGGCAAGGCTTCGAACCATGATTGATGCCCTATTGCTCCCGCACAGCCTAAGAAATCATGTTAGGAGTTGTATATATTTAGGTCCTGTGAGTATTGTCCGTTCGAAATTTTTGTTTCTATTAGATTAGGCTTCCTTGTTGTTTGTTTGTTTGTTTGTTTGTTTGTTCCCCTTTGTGGGTTTTGGCTTTCCTTTGGTTATTCAAATGTACTTTCTCGATTTGAAAATCCTCTAGCATCCCCAGAAGATTGCACCGGTTCTTGTGGAGTTGGAGTTGATCTTGGCGAAGCAGAGCTTGGTTTATTTGGAATTTGTCCGCCAAAGCACTATTCATTGATATCGTTGCCCTTAAGAGTAGATTTAGATCCTTCTAAACCCTTTCCCTTTTACTTTCAGTTCATTTTAGTCCGTTTGAAGCAGCAGCATCGCAAAATTGCCATATCTGATGATGGAGTTCCAACCACAACAAAGAAGTGAAAGAATGATGCAAACGTAAGGCACCTTGGATTACCAGCAAACACATCAGCCAACTGAGTCACGTCCGTAGCATAAAGGAACCTTGGCATCGATTGTTTGAACTTCTTGCAATCTTAGCATGTAATCGCACTTTGATCAAGAGAGAGTGAAGTGACTGTTAGGCAACTTTATTTTGTGTTTGACATAGTCATAAAAAACACGTCAACAGGTCGATCCCTTCATTTGGTGCAAACAAAATAATATAAAGTATATATATATTAATAATCACTTATATCTCCCTTGAAATCAGTACTTTATATCATTCCTCATATGCACTTTAGAATTTGAATTTATAATCATTAAATGTTGTTTTATAATAAAGTCAAATAAAGTCATTAAATGCTCTCACTTTATAATTTGACTTTATGATATTAAATCCCCTTTAATTATAAAGTCACATGAAATCGATATAATATTCCCTTTAAATAATTAATTATTATTAAAATAACACTTTAATAATAATTAAATGTCATAACTCCATTAATAACCATTATTTAATGATTCTGACTTCATCTCTAGCTAGCCCACTGCTCCCATTGTCAATCTGGATGTCTTACTAAAAATAGTAAGGGTCCCTCTCTAACATCCACTGACTTACTATAAATAATAAGTCCCTCAAAACGAAACTAGAAACCTCTGAATATCAATGCCTCGGAACAAATGAAAGATCTGGTAAGAGACACTTAAAAACGGCCACCTGAAGAGCTCCAAAACTCCCAAATTGGACCCTCTAATCCACCATACTAGCCTACGAGGGTCAAAATAATAAGCTAACCCCTCGAACTTTGATGCTCACAAAAATGGGGACATTATAAAATGTAACCATTTAACCCATGTTGTTTGTTGGCTTGTAACATAATTCCTCAAGTAGCCCTCAATCCATTTATTCACTACTTCAGTTTGCTCATCCATTTGTGGATGATAGCAAGTTCTGGGTGTTAACTCTGTCCTTGTCAAACGAAAGAGTTCTTGCCTAAACAAACTGATGAATTTGTTGTCCCTGTCGCTTACAAATGTTTATGGCAAACCATGAAGCCTGAAAAATCTCTTTAAAAAACAAATTTGTGATGCAAAGGAAGGACTAACATCAATCAACATACAAGATATACTTAAATAAATTCAAGTTGCATTCCAGTTACACCACTTGGATACATTGCTTCTCTGGTCTATTTCACATATGTCATCTAAACTTCAGCAAGGACATACAATATTGGCCTAATCAAGGCCTCTCACTATGGATTTTGATGGTATACAAGTCATCATTACATCAAACAACTCAACAATGTATTATTTTGTTAATCCTTCGTGACAACATTTACTATGACAAGACACACAAAATATCCATATCTTTCCCAAATGATCAAATAATCAAAATTCCTTTGTAGGAGCCTTGTGTAGAAATGTAAAGAAGACTCTCGCCAAGTTTGAGCCTTTTGGGATGATGCAATACAAAGACTTAGTTTTCTTAATTGCTTGCTGGAAACCCTAGTTTTATCACAAACTTGTTCTCACCAAAAATGTCATAACTCATTCAAAACTTAATGAAATTGGATCAGATCAAAAGGAAATGAAACAAGACTCATTTATCCACCTTTTCCCATTGGTTTCAGACCGTTATTGTACAGTACCAATCTGTACCATACGTTTCTTTCAGACTATTACAGGAAAAATCAATCATTCAGGACAATTTGTACCAAAAATGACATAACTTTTACAAATCCCAATTAAAATTGATGAGACCAATTGCAAATGGAAGTAGATTCACATAACTAACTTCTCCAACCAATTTCAGATCATTACATGAAAGATAAAATTCGAACAAACCAAGAGAACATTTTGCAACATGAGGAAAATCAGAAATATTGCACAACAATAAGGGTTTCTTCTTCTTCACAATCTCCAACAATCTCCAACCCTCTCCAAGCATGAAATTCGACCTTACAAAGCCTTTTTAAGGTATTTACAATAAATTCACAACTAATTTTTAACTTCCAACCATTCAACTTTCCCTCATATACAACCTAGGACTCTTCACATTCCATGTTTTTGCAACTGTTTTACAATATTTGCAAATGACTCAACTTTGATTCTTATGATCCAAACTAGATATGAAATGGTCATTGAGGACCTTATTACATGAAATAACATAAAACAAAACAAAATCCAGACTTTATACTCTTTGAAGCCTAATAAACCTAGGGTGCTCCTGGCATCAATCTGCCACCTAAGGTGCTTTAAATTCTAAAGATATAGCATGAAAGTGAGCATATTTTGTGAGCCTATCAACTACCACATATACAACCTAGGACTCTTCACATTCCATGTTTTTGCAACTATTTTACAATATTTGCAAAATGACTCAACTTTGATTCTTATGATCCAAACTAGATATGAAATGGTCATTGAGGACCTTATTACATGAAATAACATAAAACAAAACAAAATCCAGACTTTATACTCTTTGAAGCCTAATAAACCTAGGGTGCTCCTGCATCAATCTGCCACCTAAGGTGCTTTAAATTCTAAAGATATAGCATGAAAGTGAGCATATTTTGTGAGCCTATCAACTACCACATATAGACAGTCTTTACCTTGAACCTTTGGCAAACCTGTGATAAAATTCATTGATATACTTTCCCACTTCTGATTGGGAATGGGTAAAGGCTATAACAATCATGTTGGAAAAACATGTTCCACCTTGTTTTGATGGCTCTCCTTAGACTCCCTCACATGCTGCATTACATCTTTTTTCAGCCCTCTCCAACAAAAGTGTTCCCTTGCTTGTTTATATGTTTTGTAGAACTCCGGATGACCAACAAGGGAGTATCATGGCAAGCTTTAAGAATATTTTCCTTCATTTTGGATTCAAGTGTGATGTACACACACGCCTTGTGAAGAATCAACTCATTTGCTTCCTTGAACCTGTCATCTTGCACTTTCCTTTCCAAAATGTCAATAGCAAATGGATCCTTTACATAATCAGCTGTAATGAATGACTTCCAATCAGCAGAAATATATCGATAATAGAATGTAAGTGTGGCTTCCTAGATAAGGCATCAGCAACAATATTGCTACTCCCTTTCACATTCTCAATATCAAAGTCATAGGCTTGAATTGTACTTACCTTGCTGCCTATCATTCAAATCTCTTTGATTGAGGAAATAATTCAGACTACTATGATCAGTCTTAACCAAAAACTTGTTGCAAACCAAAAATCTAGTCAAAGCGTGTATTATAGCCAACATTTCTTTGTCATAAATTGAGAACTTATGCTTAGCCTCATTGAGTTTTCTACTCTCATAAGCGATAGGGTGTTAATTTTGCATTAGAATAGCTCCTATCCCTTCATCAAGAGCATCGCATTCTAAAACAAAAGGGAATGAGAAATCTGGAATTGCTAAAACCGGGCATAAACTCATTACCTCCTTGAGTTTATCAAAGGCTTGTTGAGCTAATGGAGTCCATGCAAATGTTCGTTTCTTGGTCAAGTTGGTTAGGGAGCAGCTAGCTGAGAAAACCCACTTACAAACCTTCTATAGTAGTTGCATAATCCCACAAACCCTCTCAGCTGCATTAGATTGCTTGGCCTAGGCCAATCTTGAATGGCCTTGATCTTCTCCTCATCTACCCTTACTCCATGCTCGCTGATTTTAAAACCCAAATACAAAATTTCTTGTAACCCAAATTCACGTGGATGCTTTGGCATAAAAGGACTCTTGTTCTAAGATACTCAAAACCTCATCCAAATGTTTTAAATGATCTTCCAAGGTTTTACTATAGACTAAGATGTCATCAAAGAAGACCAAAACAAATTTCCTCAATTGTTGAATGAAAACCTGATTCATACAAGATTGGAATGTTGCTGGAGCATTTGTTAGACCGAAATGCATTACCAGAAATTCATAGTGTCCATAATGACACCTAAATGTTGTCTTGTGCACATCCTCATCCCTAACCTTGATTTGGCGGTATCCCGAATGCAAATCAATCTTAGAAAAGTACCTTGCTCCATGAAGCTCATCAATCAATTCATCAATTTTTGTTATTGGATAATAGTTCTTGATAGTCCTCTTGTTGAGAGCTCAATAGTCAATACACATCCTCATAGCTCTATCTTTCTTCTTAACCAGCACTACAGAAGATGCAAAGGGGCTAGAACTAGGCCTGATATGCCCCATATCCAGCAATTCTTTGATTGCCTTTCCAATTTCCTCCTTGTATACCTTTGGATGGCAGTAGGGAGTGATCATTACCGGTTTTGCTCCTTCCTCAAGTTCAATGATATGCTGAAAACCTCTGCTAGGGAAGCAAACCAAGGGGTATGTCTTTGAATACATTACCATGCTTGTCCAAAATAGATTGGATTTGCACATTAGTAGATCCTTCTCTCCTCACAACATTTGTATTGGTGATGATACACTCAACTGCCCATGTTGCTTGTCCCTTATGAAAGACCCTTTCCAATCTCTTAGCTGATATCTCCATTGTCCCTTTGCTAGATAATCCACGTAATACTACCCTTCTTCCATTGTGTTGGAAATATTTTTCCATTTTCTGATGGCTGGTCTCTTACTTGTCTATTGCGTGCAACCATTGACACCCCAAGACTACTTTAACTTATAATCTCCCATTGTCAACTCCATTCAAGGTACCTTCTGAGTGCAAGATAAAACAGTCCCACTAGCTACTTTTACACCAAATCCTTTAATTGGAATTGTATTTAGGCCCATTCTCCTTACCACTTCTTCATTAAAATAGTTGTATGTGGCTCCACTATCAATAAAGACGATTACTTTCTGACCTTTCAATACTCCTTTAATGCAGAATGCACTATATTGTGGTTCTCCCGTGAGGGCAGCAAGAGTGCCGCCTGCAGATTCTTCAACATTTCTTGCCTCATTTTCAGAATCAGTCTCATTACCTTCAGCCTCTTCATTAGAAATCACTTCAATATAATGTATATGCCCCTTTCCTAAGCAACGATGCCCTCATTGCCACGGTTCTTTACATTGGAAACACAACTTCTTTCTCCTCAACTCGTTCTTGGATACATCAAGGGACTTAGGCTTGTCTGATGGTATTTTGGCCATTACAGTATTATTTTGAAAGGGTTTTTTGAGCAGTACAAGGGGTGTTGTTTTTCTAATATTAGCATTGTTCCATACCACTAATTCTTCCATATTGATGCCCCTTGCAGTAGCTGCTTGAAGTGTGACTGGATTAAAAGCCCTGGTCAGACCCTTGAGGGTTTCAGCTAGTCCTTCCACAAAGAGCACAACAAGCCTCTTATATGATACATCAGGCACCATCATAGAAAGTTTTTGAAACTCGTCACATAATCCTCCACCTTGCCTTCCTGTTTCAATTGTGCTAATTCTCAGAAGTAAATTTTAGGATCTTTCCTATCAAACCTTTTTGTTAATCACTAACCAAACTCCTCCATGGTCATTACGGAATCATGTCCTTGAGTCACCATACCATGGTACCACCATTCATGCTCTATACCCTTCCAAATGAAAGTAGCAAACTTGAGAGCCTCTTCCTCAAGCATGGCATTCAGAGAGAAGTAGGTGTCAAGTTTCTACAACCATGGCCTTGCTAATGTCTCACTTGCCCCATCAAAGTTAGGGATAGTAATAATCTTCCCTAAGCGATGCTAGATATCCTTTCTATCTTTATACCCTTTCCTCCTAGGGCTACTTCTCAATTTGAGACCACAATATTCTACAAATGTCATAATAAACCTGACAGCTTCACTCGGAGAGTGATATTCAGCATGGAGATGGTCTATTTCATTGATTTGATCCGACTGTTTTGCATTAGTCTCCTCGGTTGTTAGGAACTTTGCTCTAAATGATCTAGTATTGGCTAGGGTTTTCCCACCATCTGGGCTATCTTTTCTCCAACAGAGTAGCTGCTTTCACCCTTATCATTAACTGGCTTGTCATTGGTCAATTGTTGCTTAAAGTCTTTCAATAACTGAGCCACTTCCTTGAGAGTCTAAGACACATTGGCCTGCATTTCTTCAAACTTCCTGAAGAAAGCCCTAGCTTCTTCATCTAGGTCAACCATTACAAATTCTTTCTCCTTTCTCTCTGTAGATATCTCTACTCTCGATCACTCATTCAACATTCAACAATATCCACAAGCTAGTAAGATTGAAGCTCTGATACCACTAAAAGATGCCTGGTCCTCAAATATGCTCAGATTATACAAAAACTTGATTTGCCAAAAGTATTTTTTTCCCAGAGAAAATAAGTTCCATGCCATAATAGTTATTTAATTTATTGAAGAAAGAACATGAAACAACTTTCAAATATAACTCTTTTATTGAAGTTTGATAGAGTCCTTTACATATGATTTAGGAAGCCTTCACAGTGTGATAGAGTCACCTCTATTATCCATGCGAGCTCCTACAAGACCTCCAATATTGTTTGTTCTGATATAAGTCCCTACGGCTGAATCTGATATTCAATATCTGCCATGGCAGGCTCAATCGATCATTATCAGACTTGCCTTGTCGAAGACAAAGGGCAGAGTATGATAATGTTGTTTCCACCCAGTGCATCTCCCTACCATGTGCGATGTATCCACACCTATCCTTCAAAACTGACCTCTTCTGAATCGTATCAATCTGGAAACATGGCAGAATTTGTTGTGAATATACTTGAATGTTTGAATAGCTTGGAAAGACAATTATCTAGGGTAAGGGCTACGTCCCAACCTGATAAGAGAATTCTAGATTGGCGTCCAGGTCTCTTGTGTGCACACCAGCCACAAAATCGTTCTCCAAGCATGATCACCTTTCACACCCAGTATGCCTTATAAAGGCTTGTGTGCCGAGGTAAGGAGAGCCCACACAAGTCAGTTGACAAAACATCCCAAAAGAACATAAAAACGACATAGGGAAAAAGTATTTATTTAATACATTATTTAATAAATTCACCTGACCAATTATTTATTTAGAAAAGACAAAGTCAAAAATAAAAAAATCAGATTTTATAGAACACCGCATGGGAGGCCAACTAGGCCCTTGGAATCGGGATCATGACACACACCCCACAATAGGGAAAAGTATTTATTTAATATATTCACCTAACCAATTATTTATTTAGAAAAACCAAAGTCAAAAATAAAATAATCAGATTTTATAGAACATCGTGTGGGAGGCCAACTAGGCCCTTGACACACACTCCCTTTACAAAAATGTCAACTATTTTGTGGAGAAATCTCTAGCCACACCCACATGCAAGGCAATAACTAGCAGCAAGCTCCAATCCAGGATCCAATGACATTCAACCTATTGCAATCACACACAATGAACAAGTAAAGTCACCCTCACCCTCCTCATAACCTTCATTGCTCAAGAGAAGTGGATGATGTTCTGTACTCTTTATTTGGGAATCTTCATGTACACATTGTATGGATGTTTTAAGACTTATGTTTCTTTCTAACAAAGCATGTGTATGATACAGAAGCTTTTCTGTACTAACGGCTAGCTGTTTTCTTATGTTTTTCTATTTCATTGTATTTGCGTAGAGTTCCTTCATGATCTACTCTTCTGTCTGCTGATCTTGGACTTCACAAAGCCAGTTGAATCTTTTGATAAACCTTTTCTTTGTAATTATTTTGTTATATTAATACAAAGTTTTACTTTTATAATAAAAGGGTTAAGTTAATGATCCTGTTAAAGAGAACCTTTAATCCTCCTCTCTTCGGTTTGAACGAATGCCACATTGGTCATATTGACATTAGAATTATTTGGGGCAGTACTGCATGCCCTAAAATTACAGTTAGCAAGTCTATTTAATCAGAAGGGGCACCACACTTGCCTGTTAGATATGTTGTTATTTTTTTGCTGTCTTGGAGGTGTAAAAGGTCCTTGCATGGGCACTTATGGAAGATCTTATTAAGATCTAGTGTTCAGAGGGGATGCTCACTCAAGACACTCAACAGTTTTTATGTACTCAATGGTAGCAAAGTTTAAGTGTATCATATGGAGTACTTGTACGAGCCCTACATGGTCGCCATGTTGATTAGTGGAAGTGGTGATGTAGCAGTAATTGTCATGTCACAGATGGCATGGATGGGGCCTTTGGTTTTGGTGCTCAGCATGCATGTTACTACTTGCCATGTATATAATTAATTTATGAAATATCTAAATCCTCTAATTTTCCTTATCAAAAGAATAGCATTGTCAAGGATGATAGTCAACACCTGTTAAGGTTGTCAATTAAGCTTAGGAGTGAGATGTAGCAAGCTTGCCATGGAAATTAATCCAATTAAGTCATTTGAATCGAACCATTTGCTCAGCAATAATGATGAATTATTTCATACAAATTTATCTTCATATTTTAAAACATGCACAGCTATTTGACAAATTAGACAGTTTGCTGTGATGCATGAAAGTAGATGATTCTAAAAGTTGCTGAATGAGTCCAACTAATCAAGAGAGCTCATTTCTTATGCTAATATAGGAAACTTGTAAATAAGCACACCTCACAAACAGATCATATCAACAACACACCAAAAAAACATAACAAGAGTGAAGTTAGACTTTTTGACATCCTATTCTTGATGATTGACCATGGAGTGTGATCCAAAAAATTTATTTCAAAAAATCTATAAACAGTTACAGCCAGAAGTAATTCAAGCAGTATCATGGACTGTGGAAATATCATGTCTATAAAGAACAATAATTTCCAGATAGGCCAACTGAACAAAAGTAGCCAAAGCATGGAAAACCCCTAAAATACCAATTATGGGACTCCACATATCTAGAATAACATTTTCCAAGGTCAAGGAGTTAGCTTAAATAAGCATAATTATAAATAATATTAGAATAATATCTGTTTAATTAATTAGTTAATGGTCAATAATGTAATGTATTGTACATATTAGGTAGTTTCTTTTTATGTCTTTAGTTTACAATTGTTTCTTAATAGAAACATCGTCTCTGTGAATGCTATATGTACACTTCTATTCTTTTAATAAAATCATTGCATTCCGTAACATGGTATCAAAGCGGGAACACAAAAAAAAATTCATCAAAAATTTTTCAATAAATTTTGGAAAAAATCTTTGAAAAGTTTTTTTTCAGTAAAGATCATTTTTTTTTCTAGATCATCTTTTTTCCTGGCTTCTCCTGAAATTCATGTGAGTTTTTGTGATCGTTGGAGCTCCTCATGGGTTTTCTGCTTCTGGAGTGTTGAAATCACGGATTCTTTCACATCGGTTTTTTTCACCTTCCAGACCCGCAACAGTTCCTCTAACTCCCACGACTGTCATTTTTTGGTCGTTCTGTTCGCATAGAAGCCCGTGTTAGCTCTGTATTTCTGCACAACCTTTGTTCGTGCTCACGTCTGCCTGCGACGGACATTTGTTGCCAACAGATTTTTCAGAAAAAAAAGGGGTTGCACCCATTTTTTAATTGGATTGAGGTGATGAGGATAATGAGAATGGAGTCTTGATGACATTTTAGTTTATGTAAAGCTCAAGCCTTGATGTATAATGTATGTAAAAAGAAAGAGAAACCAAAGGTTCTATATCAAACTTCAACAAAAGACTATAGCATGTCAAATGTGAATTGAAGTGCAAGCCCCTCATCCATCAGCAAATAAGCTACTTTCCAATTGCCACAGATAGAATTCAAGAGCTTCAATCTAGTCCTACTAAGACAAACTATAGAAAAAAAAATATTACATCAAAAACAACAAACTTTCTACAGATAATGCATATGATTTCTTCAGTTGTTGCGGCTAAAAAGTGTATAATGGGATGCAAAGATAGTTAATTTGAACCTACATTTATAGATTTAACTGAAGAAAGTATATCAAAAAATCTGAAAAAATGTCCACAGAATGATTCAAAGAAACTAATGTATCTGCACATTATAAAAATTGAAAGTCCAAATTTCCATACCTTTTCACCGCCACTCAAAAAAGCAACCTTTCTATTTAACATGTCTGCCTTGAAATTGCAGCGACCCAATAAGCCTTTTATATCATTAATTTTCCAATCTTCTGCAGCCATTTCAACTGTCTCCAGAACAGTCTTCTCTAAATCTAAAGCTTCTGCCTGCAACAATTCTAAAGACAATCAATTGCACATGCCATTGTTCATAACTTCATACAACACAACAAAGAGAAATGCATATTAAAGCACACATAGAAACACACTAAAATGAAATCTTATCAGACTTTGCCCTGAAATTCGAGCCATTCTCTTAACAAGCATCAGAAAGTTCACTAAAAATTACTTGTTAATAGGCTCAAGGTAAAACAGCACAAGAAATTGAACTGAGCCTCTATTATGCAACCTTTTTCATCATGCCTCAATAACTAGTAATAGTAAATACCTCTAAAGACAAAAACCAAATCATGACAGCAATAAAAAGGTGGGTGCATAAGATTAATTATGCCTCTAACGGCAAGAGAAAGGTGAGTGCATAAGCTTTTCATATCATGACAAAGATTCAAGCGATAAAGGAATGACTTAATGAGGTTATTACATTGACACGAAGCAAATATTATTGATGTGTTGTTAAAGCCTTTAAAATAATGTGTGATCAATGAATTTCCATAAATCTCGCCACTCTAGTTGCTAATAAAAAGGAGAGAGAATCATGCCACTTATACTCCAGAAAAAGAAAACCATAACACATGACCACTGCAGCTTACAGAAGAAACATAGGAACTCCTTTGCATTTACATTAAACAATCGTGTCATTTTTTGGTCATTTTTCCCATATAATTCCACAGAGATACAATATTTCATATACTCAATCTATTGAGGATCTGACAGCTCTGTCCAGTAAGTACTAAAGTTTAAATGTCATGTCTGTAACACCAGATATAACAATCAGCTCACATACAGGGCCATTGTATGTAGCAGAAAAAAAATATAGGATAGTCTTTGCAAAATACTTGTGATTAAAAAGGTTCAGAATTTTAGACTAAATTCAGAAGCCAGTAGGGAAACCAGTTGTTAGAAAACGAACGACATCCCAACTTAACAATCGGGCTTTATCAAACAATGAGAATCAAATTAAGCATTGATCCAATTAAAACTCGATTGATGTACCTGGCCACATATGTTTTTATATGCATGCTGGTAGATTTGGCATAATCCTTCATATAGATTATTGTAGGACCACTCCTTACATGCATATATATTATATTATGTTTTATCATTGGCATTGCAAAGGTTCTCATCATACTTGTGTTCAATAATGCAGAAAAGGAATCTAGTAAATTGACTTTAAATCATATTAACACTTAACACAAATAAATCACCTCTCTACAACAAGTTCAAAGGATGCAGCTTGCAGCAGTCTTAAGGTACAGAACAGAATCAGAAAAATGGACCTAGAAAGCCATGGCTTAATAAGTATGAGAAATTAAGCATAGAAAGAGACCTAGCTGACAAGAAGCCGACTGGCATACCCAGTCCGTCTACATCCACCAGCTGATTAAGGCCATTATGGATGAGATAGCCTGACATTAAATTGAGACAACCTGCACACATCAAACATCATTCTTTGGAAGAAATCCTATCATACAGGCCTGTGATAGATTCTTTTACTTTTCATGTTATTCATATGATAAATACAACATAGTGTAGTGGCACTATTTTCCAATCATGTTTTGCATCTTTTCCCTTCCTGATGAGGTTTTTGTAAGCTTGTGGTCGCTCATGACACACCCTACTAAAAAAAAGCATGATAAGAAGCAAGTGAGAAATGTTATTTCAAAAACAAAACAGAATAACTGTTATTTCTCATATAAGTCCTCATCCCCAGTATCTCATTCTCATGGAAGAAGAACTCCATTTGAGAATTGGTATAGAATTTTGTTCAACTCAAAATAAAATTGTTGAAGGCAGCCTTTGGAGAGCAGACATAGACTTCCTTGGCATGACAGGAGTAGGACATAACCCTAGAAGCATTTTGTGAGCACTTTGACATTTGGATCGATATTGGTGTCTGTCTACCCGGTTAACTATAATTTCATAACCTCAAGAAATGCATTCACGAATCTATGCTATTATCCCATTCTTTAGATTCCTTGTTTGACTGCAACCAGTGGGGAACATTCAAAGGAACTGAGATGATAGAAAGAAGAATTCCACTACCACATGCAATGTATTCATTTAAAACCAGCAAAAATTTACTCCATGATCCCTGACATTCAATGGGAAAAATTCCAAATCCTAACTTGGCTTTGAAGCCTACATAATTACATATATAACCTATATCCATTTTACTTGACCACAAATAGGTCAATATACTCACATATGATCATGCCAGCCAAGGATATTTTTCAATATGTAATAATAAAATGAACTCTTTGAGTTAACAATTAAAATCAATTAATTGGTCTTTTATCAAAGAACAGATGCACATGCACATATGCAGGATGGAGAAAGGATTAGCGAGCCAAAACAAAATAAGTCCCATTATATGAGAAAAGAGGTAAAGCATTAGACACTACCATTCAATTCTTTTAAAGAAAACAATGAAAAGGAAAAGAAATGTCCATCCTAAACAAATCTGAATAGCAAATAAAAATGTAGCAACATTACCTGATTTTGCTCGAAATAATTTGGGAAAACATTATGCTCCCCAAGACCAACTTGCCCATGAGTAGGCTCTTCGTAACCCATGATGACCCTCAATAATGTACTCTTCCCACATCCATTTGGACCAATGATGGCAATTTTTTCACCTCTTTCAATGAATAGGTTTGCTTTCTTAAATAGGACCTAAGTTCATACATCCAATTGGATGGATGAGAAAGAATACAAAAGCAAAAGAACTTCGAAAAGCTATGTTTTTAAAAAATGGATTGATGTACCAAGAAGAATAGCCACTCACTTTATCATCATACTCAAATCCCAAATTTTTTATCATGACCACAGTTTTTCCACTTCGTTCTCGTTCTGGGAACCTGAACTTCATTGACTTGCGATCAAATGGCTTCTCAATCTGCTGTTCATCCTGAAGCTTCTCCAATTTCTAAAATAAAAGAGAAATGTCAAATTAGTAGCAATCTCACAATAAAGTCCAAATGACAACAATGCAAACCTAGAGCAGACTAGATAAAATAGTCATAGTGTGCACTCTCGTATACAGCCAGCTTATATTTCAATCAGTCAGTCTGTTGAAATTTTGTGAAAAGAACTACTAAAATTATAAACGAAATGCAGAGATATTGAATGTTGATTATCAGCAGGACATTTATCTGCAAATATTTAACATGTTTACATTTGCTGCTCTAACGATTATTCATCTTCCCAAAGAAGCATCTTAAGATTGAAAACAAAATTTTGTAAAAACATTGCCTGAAAAAATATGTGAATGGTTTTTCATTGGATATCATAATATCATATTGTAATTATGTTCATACCCAAAATTGAATGTAAATGTTACACGAATTTATCTTAGGATTTTGATGTATAATATCTCTATTATAGACATCGTTCAGGTAAAATTTTAGGTAGTTGTCACATATAAATAGCATAAAAATTTAATATTGAACAATGTACTTGTTAACTCATCTATCAGGTGCTCTCTCAAGTTCAAAATAGTATCAGAGCCATAAAATAAAGATCTGTAAAGGCACAAGGTTGCATCTATTGAGGATCAAAGAAGAGGGGATTAGTAATTTCTAATTACAGATAAGGATTATTTACTTGATGTACTTAATGTCCTCCATGCCCATGTCTTAAAGATGGCATAGATTAACATTGAGAACCTAATCATTAATTACCCAGTAGGCAATTTTATGGGAGAGAATTTCACCAGGATTTGTTAGACTGCCATAAGTGTCCAATGCCACCATCAGATCCATGGAGGTGTATGACACTGCCAGAATTTGTATGTTTACTTGCATCAACTATTTAAGTAGGTCTTGCCACAACATGGAGCAAACATTTTCTCCTCAATGTCACGGCTAGCATTCCCCCAACTATAAGAAGTTCAACATAAAATTGATTTGAGTGAATTCCAGTAGTTAGTTATTAGCCTAATATATTTGATTTTCTAAACTCTCTCAGGTCAGATGCTTAATCTTCTTACCAAATGTTTGTTTAGTAATATATTGTATCAATAAATTTGAGTCCATTAAAAAAACGTATCATTCATCCATTTACATAATATAAAAATAAGCAAAAAGGACCAGATCTACAAACAGAAAGTAGCCTGTTTTCAGTAAAAGGAAAAAAAAAAGTTTTACCATGACTAATGCTTGTTTTCTAGTTTCTACCAAAGAGAATACTTGTCGATGGAGGAAGAACAGCAAAACATTTATTCAGAATGAAAACTGAAAATATGATCTTTTTCTCTGCTCGCAGTGGAATCTTTTAGAGCCACTAGCCAGATTATTATAAGAACAAAATTTAGAAGTAGCACCCATTACTGGGGAAACCAATTATCAAGAAAAGGAAAAACCCATTAGCAAGCTTCAAGGTGACAAACTAGCCATTTTGCTTTATAATGTTCAATTTACAAAGTGTAAGTGTGACTAAATTTAAGTAAAGCAGAAACAATCACTTTTTCTCTCATGGTTATGAATGCCTTATCTCCACATTACATCTTTACCTTTATTCTTATTTTAGCATGCTCTTCAGTGTTTAGTCTTCTTACAGATAAGTCGTATATATGGAAGAATCTATGTCAACAGAATTTGCCAGTATTCTGTAAGACGCATTCCCAACCCTCAGGGGCTGTTCCAAACATCCCAAACATTGTGGGAACGCAGAGAGGGCATCTCACATTTCTCCATTTCATCTGCATTTTTCTCTTGTCTCAGTGATGTTCCAGATTTGTTTTAATGCACCTGGGGCATTTCCTATTTTGTGGAAGGGGACAGGCACAGGAGAGGTGTACTTGCGGGCATCCTGACATCCCCATGAAATTGAAATCCCAATATATTGACAACATCTTGGCAAGCTACTAGTGTCAACCACGTCAAGTCATTTGAAACAACAGAAAGAAATGTATACAGTTCACCATTCATATTTCACTGTATCAATCTATTTTCAAGTTCAATTTCCAAGTTCTCAATGTTGAATGTTCACTGTTCAATGTAATAGATGTTAATATCATTTAAGTTTCATTCTTATAGATACATGGGGTGGGGGAACATAGAGAGGGGAAAGAAGGGGGGGGGGGGGGGGTGGTGTTGGGGAGGAGCAAGAGAGAGAGGTCGATAGATATTATCCCTTGGTCAGTTCATATCAATGTATATGGGGGCAGGGGATGGAGTGCAGAGGGAGGAAGGCAGGGAGGGAGGGGAGAGAAAGAGAGGGAGGTGGAAAGATATTAATACCTTGCTCAGTGAATATCATTTGAGTTTTATATCTTGTAGATACATGGAGGGAAGGTAGGGGAGCGCAGGCCAGAGAGAGAGAGAGAGAGATGGAGCTCCAAAGATACGCAAAATCATTTTCCATTCTTTCTCCATATCTTTTTAACAACAAAAGCAAGTAAAGAATTACAATAAGAAAAAAACAAAAAAGCAAAGAAGTTTTGGAACAATCATCCACCTCAAAGTGGAAGGTTATTATTGTTTTTTCATGAAAAATTTAAAGGGTAATCAGGTTTTAAAGGGCTCCTAAAACCCAGTTACAGCAAAAGATCAGCAGAAAAACAGCTGACAAAGAGCAAAACAGCAAAACAGTGAAACAGCAAACAACAAACAGATAAGCAGAAAACCCCACAACTCAGGAAGAAGGTTATATTGTAATTAGTTATTACTATGAAAGATTCATTAAATTTTATGGTAAAATATATTACTCATGGATTAGATCTTATTTGAACCTTTCTAACAACCATATTCACATTCTCTGACTGACAAATCTCATTTTTCACCATTATAAATTATATTTGTTGTTTTTGAGTTGTTCTCCATGTGAATGGCAATGGTTGTTCTCTAATCCAATGACATATAATGGTTTCTAGTGTACTTTTCTGTGTTCATATGTCCCCTTTTAGAAGGGCTCCTTCTCAATCATGGTTATTTATAGTTGTATGATAATAATTCACCATTACATGTTTGAAGTTAACTCCACACTTAGGGTAATTAGAGTTTCTGTGAAGATATTCACTTTTCCTTGATTTAATAATCTTACCAATTCAGTATGGACAGATGAGAGAGGGCCAAAAAGGTACCCTTGCATAAACCATTTGCAATAAATGCTACCTCAGCATGCATGTTCATTCATCAGACAACAATCATGTTTGTAATTGATACTTCCCAGACCAGAAACAAACTCATTTCTTAAAATTTTACAATATGCAGAAACAAAATAAGAAAAGTGGCAGCTTCTAATGGCACACATAAACATCTCTTTGACAAGATTTGAGCAAAACAGTTTGACCTGTCCATGCATATATTTGCAATAAACAACCTTGTTGAATACACAGCAAGAATATGTTGAAATCTCTAGATCTCTTCCAACTGCACAACATATTGCAGACACATAAAGTTGCCACTAATGTCAACAGTGACAGGGTCAAATCAAAAGTTCCCCTCTACATCAGCAAACATAAAACTTGCAGGTTATTGTTGATCTTGTCGGAGACAAGTTATAAAACTATCATCTGCAACTCAAGGCTACAAAATACCAATCGCCTGTGTATGTAGCAGTGCAGCTAGACAATTATATTGGTCTAGTATGGGATAAAAACAACAATTAATATATTTGAATCTCTACCACCTATAACATGTGGCATTTGTAAGCAAATACCCCTCCACATACCCTGTGCACTTAATATATACAAATCACAAGGGCTTACATTGGGTAGAATCAAAACATGGCCTAGGAACTTACAATACGCATTTAAAAGGGCTTAAACAAAGGACCACAATATACACTGAAAATACCAAAAGGCCATGGATTGATATTTCTGTTGAAAAAATCTAGCTATGACCCTCTGTGCTGTTCAGTTTATCAGCACAAACCTAGCACCTTTAAGAGTGTCAATGCTAGTTATTTCTTATGTCTCAATTCCCAAGTCATTGCATGATTGATATGTGCCCCACATGCACAGGGATCTATTCAGTATAAATAAATGAAACAGCTGATTGTGCAAATAATTGACAAGTACTAATGAAATTGGCAGATTAATAGTATCTAGTATAATATGGCCTGCTTTGTTTGTGCAGTTCCACAACATATTTCACCAATAAAAATACTATTCAATCTTAATGGAAATTGATTGATGAAGTTGCCATCCCATGTGTAGATTTATTTAAATATAATCCTTAAATAAGAAGTATAGTGTCGATGAATGCAAATAGCAATGAAAGGAAGCATGTATGAACAAGTAGAGAGCATAGAAAACAAATAACAATGAAAGAATCAACTGACATAGAGAAACCCAAATTGGGAGAAAAATCCAAAGAGTGAAAGATAACCTGCTCAAGCATCATCTCATGAGTTGCTATGATGGTTCAGTACCTTCAAGAGACCTCCATGGTCGTTTCTTGCACAATCAACAATGTCCAAACAGTATACAAGCCCTACAACTGTTTTCATAATGCCCTAATCACACTATCAATCCTCTAAGGCTCATTGGCTGAAGCAGTAATAGCTTAACTCAACCAATTTGCAAAGGAGCATTAAGGAAAAGATGGTTATTAAAATGACTTCTCTTGGAAACATATTAAGACAAAAAGTACTAAAGAAACATTGGAAGGGAGCCAAAAATCCTTCAATGACCAAAACTGAGGAATCTGGAATGCTTCAACTTCCCAAAATGCTGCACACTCTGTTTTCTTGTCCTCTCTGGCAGAGTTTTGGTCATGGTGACCCTGTTTCTGTTAATTATCTCTGCATTAGATGAGTTTGACTATGGTCCAATCGTCACCCATCCTATTTTTTTGCATGACATCAGCACCCTGGGTGTTAGGATCACTCAATGCACCTCTATCTTTATTTTGACCTGACAATTTAATCTATGCAACTCTATTTAGTTATGTTTCTTGCTAAATGAGTCATTAAGAGTGTGAAGTACAAGAGTAAGTCTTCAGGCAAACATTAGCGACAAGTTAGCAGTTTTCACTCTTTCAGTAACTTAACTGATCCATTTTTGGATCACACCTTCCCAATTAGAAAGCTTTTGAACCCAAAAGAACTAGGAATACATGAGGTGAGGGCCATACCCCACCTTTTCTCTTGGATACTAATTGTCTGCCTTACACAACTTTAGCTCCTCAGACCAACCTACCATGTTCCCTGAAACTATTGCCACAAACCTTCACTTTGCTTCTCATATGGATTAGTACACAGACAAGAAGTTGCACATTCAAAGCTTTTCTTAACTTTGAAAAGAAGTGAAGACATTTTATAACTAACACACCAGAGGAAACAAAGTACTTCATCATTTTCATAGTTGACTTGTCTAGCTCAAACCCATCTCCTTTAGACAAAGTCACAAGCATTTAATGCATTAAAAAAGTTCAAACAGGAGACATCAAATGAATGGAGTGAGAAGATCAAATTCTTAAAAGCAGGCAACGGGCGGAGAAAAGATCCCCAAGGATTTTAGCAGTCTCAATGGAATCAAAGAAGAACTAATTACTTGACACACCAATAACATGGGAGTTGCAGAAAGAATCAAAGTAACTCTTGTGGAGAAGGTCAAGTAAAAAATGAAGACCAAAGATGCTGCTCCTTTTAGGGAAGAAGCAAGTTCAACAAAATTTGTCAGAGATTTCGCAATAAAGCTTTGACAGGTAGAAAGACAATAGTTAGTTATCTACTTATCTACTGCATACACACTGCCCATACACATCCCAAACAACCAAAGCAATAAACGTATCTTCCTTAGGCATAGTGAAACCATCAGGCCTCATTCAATAAATGAATTGATGCCAAAGAAGTTCCATGCATCCCAAGATATATCTTTGGTGAAGCGAAAAAGAATGTTGATGTCAGTAAAATTCACTTTCCAGCAGAGGAACAACCTGAGTAGCCAAACTACCGAAGTCTAACACTTAACAAAGTAAAATGGCATACCAAATTCAAATGTTGATTGTAGAAAATCACCAGAGATAAAGATGCAAAATGTCACTTGATAATTGTTTATAACACAAACTCCCTGAGCAGAAAGGGAAGAGGCGGTCTAAGATGGGAACTTGGAATGAGAAAATAAGAAAGTATATGAATGTCTGTAAATGACCTAAGCAGGTCACCCCAATTCAAAAACACTGTATGCATTCTCACAATAGAAAATTAATAGGGTAAAAAGAAACCTAGGATCTGAAAAGTTACTAAACTGTACAAGAATTGTGAACATAATTAAAGGGGAAAATGCAAAGTTGATAAACCCAAATTATTTGACCCAAGTACAAATAACCATGGGAGGAAAGACCACCCAATGAAATCAGGAGTTGATTAAGATCAAAGTCAGAGTTCTTGATTGTAATCAATGGTTATCGACAATTAATTTTGCCCTCATGGGTTAACTATCAAAAGGTAAAGACTTTTCCACCATTGAAGAGGGGGGTGAGATAAACAAGTGAGTAGCTGAAATGATTTAGAAATTGAACCCATTCAAAGAAATGATACTTGGGCAATGGCTATGGGAAGAAAGAAGGCATAGATTCTGAAGAAACTTATACACACGACCCAAACGATCACCATCAGATTTGTCCTTTCTTTAGCCTCCCAATTTAAGCAGTAAGTTCATTATTCAAATGTCAGTAAGGCTTTTCTTGGAGGGAAAGAGATTAAGGAAATACACATAAAGAAACTGTTGACCAATTTTGTGTTAGCCTTAGCCATGCAAATAACCGATCTAAGAAAACCTTGCATATTTCCCTAAGGCCTAAACCCTAAACCCTTAAGGCATTTTGCCTTATTCATCTTTGGCCTTGTTCTTTCTCGGTGTTGACCGAAAGTGGCAGTCATTTCACTCAAAGGCTACCGGCTGGAGGGGGGCCTCTTCATTCATATTACCTGCCCCTTTTACTCACTACCGGCTGGCGGGAGTTTGTATTGCTTATCACAATATCGCGGTGGTTTGGACTTACCTTTGGCTCTCCCCCGCGATATTGCGGTAATTGTTTTATTTATCGCTATGTCGCAATAGTCGAAGCCCATGATGGTTTCCCCTTGGCGGTATAGTGATGGCCACTAATGCTTCATCGCATTATCGCGGCGGTTTGAAAGAAAGGTTAAGGGCCCCCTGCGATATGGCAATGACTTTGGTGGGGTCCAGAAGAATGCTCATCGCTCCGTTGCAGCAGTTAGGTCCCAGCGGTTTCTTACCCTTGTGATGCTGCGATGATCAGCAGGGAAGAGCAAATAATATGTATCGCGGGGTCGCAGCAGTTATCCCTAACTGCTGCTCGGCCCCTGCGATATAGCGATAGTCCGCTAGCGGTAACTTTAATGATGAAGAGTTTTGTCACCACGGTATCATAGCAACCAAAGAGTAGGTTCTATCATTGGCTGCAATACCGCAATGAGGTTGTTAAGTTGATGGGCCCGGCTTTTGTGGCATGATCTCGGGAATCCATCCACGCGCGATAAAAGGAGATTTAATGGCCTGAATTTAAATTGGAGGTGATCATTGAGATTCAAATAGGTGTGCAGGGTGGTTGCCGACTAAATTGGTCGAAAATCTCAACCACTTTCAGAGGGCCAAAGGCGACTGCCATGCTCTTGCAGACGTTTCTCTCAGCCACTCATGCTCATTTATTGCAGAGAAAAGACTTATGGGTCTAATAGAGGACATTCAAATGCCATCCCAATGCAGGAGCTCCCTTAATTATAGGGATTGTTGCTCCTCAATTCGGCGAGGATCTTCGGGGCATGCAACCATTAGATCAATCTATTCGGATCTGATCCTCCTTTTTGTAACCTAACCCTAGCTGGATTGGGTTTCAGAACCCAATGTATTATCTGAGTTATGCCTAATCTATAAAGGCAATTTTGGTCTACCTTTTTTCTCTTATAGAATTCCATGATTTTTGCAACTGTAAATTTACCTTAGCTTTGCATCAATTAAGTTAACCTGTGACCTCTTTCCAAGTTCATTTAGCTTGTGAAGAACTGCCTTGCCTTTGTTTTGAATTTGTTTCTTATTGGTTTTGTTTGATTTATATGTTGTATCAACTCTGCTTATAGGAGTTGTCTATGGATGTTTCAGTTCCTCTCAGTTCTCCATTATGTCTTGATCTCATATATGTCTTAGGGGCTGATTAAGGATAGGAATTTGTGTATGCTTTGGGTTACTTCATTAATGTTTTGTGCAATCATAGGTAGGGAAAAAAATCATTTCAATCTAGGTGCATCACCTCACATTTCCCTTTCAGCATTCCTTTCTCTCCCTTTTCCCTTTAAATCATTAAAATAGGCTTTTCCAAGTGTTGGGTTAGTCCAACACTGCACTTTGATTGAAAAGGAAGCCGGCCTTCTCCGGAGACTCAACCTCATATGCGCAAGGTCCCACACTTTGGAGGTTGTTTCCATGTTCCACAAGGTTGTTGAGCACTAGTGTTCAACAAGGGTGCAAACTTTTGCGACAACAGAAACCTCAAAATTGCAAAGAGCATCTTAAGGATCACCTCAAAAAGGCATTTCTCTGTGTTCTAGTGGAATCACAAACCCTAGTATCAAGTATATGAAGATTGATGAATATTTATGAAGACTAATGAATATTTCTTGCATAAAGGGTTTCAGAATTATTTAGATAATTCAGGCCAGCACACCAAGGTCCACAACGGTAAAGTAGTGACCATGGTAGTTGCTTACATTAAAGACTTGGTCGTTACAGGCAGCAATCATAGAATGATTAAACACCTGAAGAACTTTCATATGACAGATAGTGGACTAATCCATTACTGTCTTGGAATGGAAGTTTTGCAGAAGCCCAAAACTATCTTCATTTCTCAGGCCAAGTACACGTGAGGGATTATTTAAGAGGTTTAAATGGATAAATACATGCTGGCAACTAGCCTAATGGAAATATTAACTAATATGCCAGCTCATGAGGACATGAAACTAGTGTATGGTAATCTATATTGGAAACATGTTCATAGTTTGATTTCTTTCGACTAGTTGCATTTTTTCAGTATGACATACAATGACTCCAACTCCAATGATAGGGCAAGGATAATTAGTTGGTAAGGAAGTTCAGGATTAAGTGGCAATTACATTTAATACCATTACATTCACTACCCTAGAAATTACATTTAATACCACTCATTTTTCTATGCTCAATTCTACCAAGAGAGTTGTAGGTGACACAGTTCAAGGCAATAATATCCTCAAATAAAGTTTGCTGGCCAATATGAGATAAAGGAAATAAACAAGGAAGCAGGGTGGAAATTCTCTTCTAGTGGTGAGAGGAATCAATCTATAGCAGGCAACTCAAACAAACCTGAAAACATCAGGGAAAGGCTGGTTATTGTTAAAAATAAAGCCATTTTGAAAGAAAATGGGAGACTATTTCAGATCCACATGATTAAAACTGAGAATAAGCAGAATAATAAGCAAAACACAGGAAACATAGTTCAGGTGTTAAATGTTTTTTGTCTTATACACAAGAATTCATGAATAATGTTTCTTTCTTCCCAAAATCTAAAATTTTATTGTAGGTCAGAACAGGAAATTTATTTAGCTTATTGGATAATCCTTTAAAAAAAGAGTTGTTGACTGGAAGCAGGTTGGCTTTCACCCGATTTTTTAACATTTCAGATGAGTCGATGACAGTAATTAGGTTAGTTGGGCCCTTTTGATCCACTGATACCTTTTGAGGAAACTCAAATCAAAGCTGGGAATTTTTTTACCTGTTATCCTGGGTGGTTGAGCTCCAAACCAGAATATATATGGGGAACACAAGAGTAATTACCAACACAAGACCTTCTGCTATAAAATTGAAAATGACTGGTAAAATCTACTCAGCCTAAAAAAACAAATTGGTACTATACTCATAGATGAATCTATTCCAGGTTGTTTAGATATATAAATGACAGAGAGATTGGGATTGCATAACTTGTCAAACCTTACAATGATTCTTTTCAGTTGCTAATGAATTTGCTCCTTGTATGCAGAATTTAACAAATGACAAAGTTGTTTAAGAATCAGGAAAGGTTAAAAACTTGAAGGCTACATATGAAAGAACAAAGAAAGAAAAAAATATATATTTCAATGAAATCCATCCTTTTCATGTGCTACAAGTGTAAACATTGATTCAATTATTCTTCCTATGCAAATTTTCTTCCAAAGCTTGTTTAATATAAACATTATGGACTGTTGAAGTCTGAAACCTCTAATAATTTTTCTTTCAGTATCACCAAAGGCAAGTCCATTTCCAATCATCAAACCAAGATAAAAGGCATCAGGGATGTATTGGCAGCAGTTGGTAAGAAAGTTCAAAATGACGTGACAATTGCTTTAAACAGTCCAACATAAAATTATGTCACTGCTCTAAATACCATATCTAAAATGACTCGTGTTTATTTTGATATATGATGGTCTTTCTCCTGCAGAGACAGTAGAGAGAAAACAATTTAAAGAGGAGAATCCTCATAAAATGTTTCTGCAGGCAGATATGACAGCATCAACATGGGGGAGGATGAAATGGTGGAAGTTCTCACTTGGTGACAGGAGGAATCACCCTGTATTGATTTACTCCAATTATGCAGACAACAGCAGTGAAAAGACCAGTTAATTTGTGGAGAATCAGGCTGTTTTGAAAAAGACTGAGATTCTCAGAGCTCGAATAAATTTAGATTAACCTAAAAAAGAAAAAAACACATTGCTGAGAATTTTAGAAAGGAAAATAATTAAGTATGAAAAGAAAGAAAGAATATAAAGGGTAAAATAGTCCAAATTTTTAATCCCCATGCTATGACATCATTTCATACCAAGAATAGCTTGTTAGAAACTGCAACCATATGCTTTTAGGACTGCCTGAACCAACATCTTTTGTAATGTTCATGGCAGGAATATTAGTCGAATTTCACCAGAATTTAGTAAATCAACACAAACCCAAGTTCTTTTTGTTCACCAAGATCCCAATGAGGGCAAGGTGAGAGCATACGGAAACTAGGATGTGACCACTAAGCAATTAATTTCAAAACTTATTGGTGGCAAGCCATCCAATTTACAATCAAATATATATATATGCAAATATGATCAATACCATTGGCAAATTACCAGCAGATCTAATCAATGCCAAACTGACAGATCACAAGCATATCCAATCAATGCCAAACTGACGGATCACAAGCATATCCAATCAATGCCAAACGGGTAAAGTACTTGAAGATTGATTGATGCCAAACTGACAAATAACATGCGGATCCTAGATCAACACCAAATTAGCAGATAATGATATGCAATTTAAAATGGATCGAATGATAAACCATCCAGGTTCTTCAAACAAAATCAAGAGCAACCTTTAACTAGTGCTCAACCATTCAATTTTACAAAGTCATTATGTAATAAACATTGAATGGTATAAATATCATGAATCACAAGGTATATTAGAAACAAGTGCCACATAGTGGTGAGTACTTGCCATTTTCATATTGAAGTAGAAGTAATAAATCTAATAAGATGAGCATTGAGTAGCATAGCTGATTGTTTCCATAATTTATAATAAATCTAATTAGTATGTAGTATAGAATATAATTTAATTACCACATTAATATCAATATTTTATAGTAATTAATTAATTATAATAATTAAAATAAATATAATTATTAATGTATTTATTATTTGACAATATGTCTAATTTATCATTATTAATATAAAATATTAATAGTAATTTATGATTTTATGATTATATTATCTTTAAATAATAATAAATTAAACTTAATGTTTGCAAATCATCTTAAAGTAAAAAATAATCTAATTATACTTAATATTTTAAAAATATTTAATTTAATATTATTAATTGTAAATGTTATATTATTATAACTAAATTATTATAATAAAAAAAAAAGTTTACAAAAAATTACTGTAATAAGAAATATTAAATAAATTTTAAATTGTATTTTACAAGGATGAAAATTGATAAAATATATTTTCATATAATATATTGTATTATTATATTATTTAATTTTAATATTCTAATATATATAATATAATATTATTGCAATATTAAAATTTAATGATATAATATTATTCTAATAAAATATTATTTTAACAATAAAAAACAATTTCATAAAAATATAATAAACAATAAAATTTACATTTTTAAAAAATTTATTTGCCCACAAACACTTTTTAATGAATCTCCAGCGGAGGTAATGCATATTGGGAATTCAACTTATAAAATTATTAGTAAAAATACTATCATGATAGTTATGTGACTATTTAATTATATTTGTTTCTTAATATTTTTTAATAATAAAACAAATAATCACACAAAGAAAGAGGGTTTAATACCAATAAAACACTCTTTGAGTTCTTAAAAACAACCAGAAAAAGGGAGATTAACAGTCCAACTTTTACGGAACATATTACATATAAAAAAAATTTGTATATAAAACACAAACGGATGAGTGGAAAAAAGATCATATCCTTTAAAATTACCTAATAGGTCAAAAGTGAGTAGATTTGCTTTCAAATTTTGAAGGAAGAGTAATTTGTATTTTAATTTGTTGTTTTTCTATTTGTGGGCATGATAAGGGAAATGACATATAAAGATTGTTAATTTGTAGTCTGCCTACAATAGGAAAAGGATATGTAAAAGCATTGCAAAGAACAGTCCATGGTGGAATTATGTTGCAGATAAAACTAAGAAGACTAAACCCAGCAGCATTTGATCATACACAAGTACAGTTTTCTATGTCTGCAAATGCAGGGAAAAGTACTGTGAATTCTCTGCTACACGTTTATTCACAATCTTGGGAAGCACGCAGCCTGTGCATTTCATTAACGGTAAATTGTTGTTCCAAAAATAAAATCGTATAAATAAAAATAAGTTTTTAGAAAATAATGTTGATGCATGCACCAATCTCGCAAAATTTCAGGGAGTGAAAGGAGTGGTAAAGTCCAAATAATCTCTGCTTGTTTGTCTCTGTAAAAACCGCTCTATAAGAGCTAAAAACTTTTTATCCAATCATTGTTAAGAAAAAAAATAAAATTTTGTCATAAACTTAAAAAATATAAAACTACACTTAAAGATAAGAAAATGAATTTTACAAACAAAAAAATACTGAAATATAATTGGTTGTAAACAACTTGTTTTAATAACTGTTTAAGTATTGAAAAAAAAAAACTCATTACAATAGTACATTGCCTAACGGCAAGTACTAATAACAATACCTAATCTACATAATCAGTTCCAAATCAAACAATATGGCTATCACACATGGATGCAAACCTTTGAATAATGAATCACTGTATAAACCCCAACATGCAACTACCAAAACTGACATACAAACTTTAAACACTGACATGCAATTGTTGAATACTGACATGCAACTATTGATCACTAACATGCAATTATTGACCACTAACATGCAACTATCCAAAATCGACATGCAACTACATCGATCCAAGTTTGTATAGACAACCTGTTGTGACGTTTTCACACATCGCCCCATTGCAAATGGGGACCCTTGCTTTTTTGCTTTTTAGGGTTTGTCTTTTTAGGTTTTTTAGGGTTTTGTCAGTTAGCCTTTGCATTTTGAGTGTCGCCCAGGGGATCACATGGATAAGCAAGTCTGGCTTGAGTTAGGTCCTGATCCTGAAATTTGGCTAAGTCTGGAATGTCCTGATCCTGAAATTTGACTAAGTCTAGAAACTGAAAAACCTCAAAAAACTAGATTTTGCAATATAACTCCTGGAGGTCTGAAACCACTCTCAAACATCCTGAAAGTATATATGGAATATAACTTAAAGTATATTAAATGTTATATTCCATAAAAATTATCCTGATAGAGAGTTCAAAAAGTCAAATTTCGCTCCTGTCCTTCACTGAGGATCCAGAGCGAATTTCGCTCCTATCCCTCCCCAAGGGACCAAGGCAAAGCGCTCCTGTCCCTCACCAAGGGACAAGGGCGAAAATACTTATTTGAGCCATTCCTGGCCTTGTTTGGTTAAATTGAGACATCAAAAGCATGGTGAAGGACGAAATGAGCATGATAGAGCATCCAGACTTGATCAAAAACAATGAAATGATGAAGTTTTTGCCTAGAAGGTCAAATTCGCTCCTGTCCCTCACTGAAGGACCAGAGCGCTTTTCTTTATATGCACAATTTTAGACCCTTTTTTGGACATTAACTTTTATTCATAGCATGAAGTAAGGTGGAATCTTCCCTAGCAAGGAAATTTTGAGATGAAAATTGTAGTGATTTGGCCTTGAGGACAAAATTCGCTCCTGTCCCTCAATGAAGGACCGGAGCTTGAATTCCAAAATTGCATTATCCTTGCCAGATTTAAGTGGTTTCGCAATTTGAGGAGGTCAAGGGAGGTATGTTTTGCCCGTTGAATATAACCTAAGTACGCCACAATGAAGAAAATCTGCCTAAGTAACAAGTTCGCTCCTGTCCCTCTCCAAGGGACCAAGGTGATTGACTAGGGCGCTCCTGTCCCTCTCCAAGGGACCAGAGCGATTTTCCCTCAAGGCAAGTTTTTGGCAAAAGGAAAGCAAGTTTCGCGTTTGAGGTGGGTGGAGGAAGACACAATCGATCCGTTGAAGATAATTTTCGAAGCTAGCAAAGGACGAATTGGCTTGTAATTGCAAAAGTGCTCCCGTCCCTCACTGAAGGACCGGAGCTTGAATTTCAAATTTGCACTGTTCTTGCAGGATCAAGACAATTTTATGATTTGAAGAGACCAAGGAAAACATGATTTATCCATTGAATATAATTTGGAAGGCTAACAAAGGACGGATAAGCTTGGATTTGCAAAATAGCTCCTGTCCCTCTCCAAGGGACCAGGGCGAAAAACCTAATATCCAGTCCTTCTCGCCAAGTTTGGATGAATCTAGGCCAAAGCACAAGTTTGGAATGATACTTAAAGTGCTTCGGGGTGGAATGGAGTTGCAAGGACCACAAATTTCGATGACAATTGGCAAAAGCGCTCCTGTCCCTCTCCAAGGGACCAGAGCGAAGTTATCAACATTCGTTATTTTTTGCCTTATTTTAGCAAATCGCATTAGATGCCAAATTCGTTAAAAACTTCAAAATATTTTAAAAAATTTCAATTAAATTGGCATTTAATAAAGGCGCATGGCATTTAATAAATTAATTTTTGAGCCTTAGAAAAATCAAAATTTTAATTATAAAGGCATTTAAAATTAATTTTTATTAAATTAAAATTAAAAGATGAAGCGCTTGAGGTATTATTTTTATTCATTTTATCAAGTCGGCCTCTTCCTTTTTTTAATTTTATTTATTTTTTGCCTTTACTTGCAAGGTCGGCCTCATGGGTAAGTGGAAGGTGAGCGCTCTATATATTGGAGGTGTTTTTTTTTCACAATTCAAATCATTCTTGCATTATCTCTCATGCGAACTTGATGAGCAATTTGAGGAAGGCGAAATTCACCTTGAAGGCTATTAGAGAGGCGTATTTCTTGCTAGATTGGAGGATAAATTCCAGATGTTTTGAAGGTATTTGAAGGCGAATTTCCAGATTTTTGAAGAGGAAGGTGGAGTTCTTTTCCAAGCTAAAGGAGGTGCATTGTATCCAAGGGAGAGCTTTGATCTACACTTTGCCTAGCAAAATTCATCTATTTTTACATCATTTCTTAGAGTTAATTCTCAAGAAGAGGTATGGCAAAATCATCTTGACACCCTTATTCAAGGTTTGATTTTTTTTAGACATTTTTTAGAAAAGTCTAAGTATTGCATGGTTAATTTGGGAATGATAACTCAAGATTTATCATGAAGTTTCCTAATTAAAATCTTGAATCTTCCTTTTAAAGTTTAATTTTTAGATTTCAAGATATATTACTAATTTTGAAATGTTGTGTAGGTATCAAGATGGCGACTCCCAAGCTCGAAGGATCTACAAGTCGGAAGGTTCTCCTCAAGGAAAATCAAGCCAGATCAAGGACGGTCTCCTCAAGGACGATCAAGCAAGGACAAGGGTGGCCTCCTCCAGTCTAGCATTCCAAGGCGAGGTACATCATCATCCTGCAAATCAAGGACACAAGAAGTCAGAGCAAGGGTTCGTTGAAGAAGCAGATAGTTCCAGAAGAATTAATTAAAGCTAGCTTCTCAACAACATCAAGTTGAATATTTACCAAGTTACAAGTGTCACACGAGGTGGCATCCTAGTCATCACTTCTCCAGTCAGTGTGGTCCACCTCAGCATGTCCAGATTCAATGTACCTAACTCATGGAAGGTGGCACAAACTCTGATGTACCTACCCCGGCTATCCATTGGTCGATTTTTCTAGAGAGGACATATGTCCAAGCAATACAATTTTATCATTGGTCAAGCATTAAATGTTATGTAATGGTTGTAACAAACCCTAATTAGGGTTTTCATTGTTGAATCTTGGCCATTGATCTCGAATTGATCTAAGCCATCGAATTGTATTGAGGGCACTATATAAGCCCTGGCATTTCATTTTGTAAAGGCAGTTAGGAAGGAGTTGGAAAGCGGTTAGAAGACAAATAGAGAGTAGTTAGCTAGTTGATAGAATAGTAATTAGAGTAGAGTAGAGAGAGAAGGCCAAGATTGTTGCCAAGATGTTGTTGTAAAAGACTTGTAACTTCATTGAAGAAATGGTGAAATTTATGGGTCGATTCGACAATTTGCATGGTCTTTATACTTCTCATATTTGATTTCATGTTATTAGATGAGTGGAAGAAATATGCTTGATTGATGGTGAAATTTGCATATCCATACTACTAGCAGTTTGTTGATTGCAGACTTGCCTTGTGTAGTCAACTGGAATCGTTCAGCTTAAGCTTAACTTCAATTGTCGCTTCTTCATTGATATGCATCAACCTGATGGTGTCTATGCCTGCAGTGATGATTTGAACATCATAAAGCTTCCCTTCGAAGATCGCACTAGCCTTGTGGAGATGGTCCTGCGATGTCAAAACAAGACCTAGTTAGAGTTTCATCAAAGATCAATCATTGCTCCTACATTCTTAGTATTAGGATTAGATCCTCTCTTCGCCCTCATCTTTTTTCCATTTTTCAAATCTAAGGCAGTAAGATCCTGTGTTCCAACAATATTCAAAGGCAAATCAGAAGTTCAATCATCAAATGTAAGTCCCCTTGTGATTCCAGCAAATCACATCATACCACAGAGAGCTTATCCACACGTAGAGATCCTACATACAAGAACCTTGAAGTTTCTCCGATTGATCCTTTTCGCGATATCTTCAGCATTCGGAAACTTTATTCAAGAGAGGATAAGGTACCCTTGGGTATTTTATTCTGTGTTAGGCTGTGTACAAAATACACGTCAACACAACCCCAAATAGGATGAATGACATCAAACAATCCTAAACTAAATCAGAAATTGCTGATTTGAAACTGATTACAGTTCTGTATGGCCCCTTAATGGCAAGGTACGGCACCCCACACTCCCTTAATACTGTTGTGAATCAGATTGTAACTAATACGATTAACATAAAGGATGGTACAGGTGGATTTAATGCTGAAATCTGTTGATGGCAAGTGCTACAACCACTTTACTGCCAATCTCTCTTTTCTTAATGGTGTACAGCCTACAAAAGATTAGGAAAATCCAACCACAAACTTCCACAAAAACAGCCAGGCTCTCCCGGCTAAGGGCTCCCTACCCATCCACCCATTAGAATAGTAGGGGCAATCGCTTTTGCTCAATTATAGACAAACCATACAGATAGGCAATATAACCCCCCAAAAGAACAACTAATCTACCTCTTAGGCCCCTTAGAATAGCAGGGGCCCCCCACCCTATCGAAATTGTTATTCGCAAAACACATTGAAATAAATGAAATCTTCATCCAAAAACAAACTTTTAAAAAACCCATATATTTTTTTATTTTTTTTTTGTAAATTTTTCACACCACACCAACTGTAAATCTAAAAATACAATACGCTATAAACTCACAAGTAATCCCTAAGCGCATAATGGCATGGTATGATGGTTGAATTCTGGCATTATGGTTCTTGCCACCAAGGCTCAAACCCCTATTGGGATGTTATTGTTGTGCGTCCATGTTGGGGATGAGGTCCCCTATTTGTCACCTCACTGATTTATAGCTTCAATCAATAACTTTACGACCAGTTTTTAAAAGAAAAGACTCACAGCCTACAAGTAAACACTAGATGGAATTACTCAAATGGCTGGGAGATTTTTCAACTTTGAAACCATTTTTCCAAAGGGTTTCTTCCTTGGGCTGAAAAGAAAGAACTCACAAAGTAGAAATTGTTAAAATGAAAAGAAATCCCTTGTTAAAACATTATATTTTTTATATTCATTTATTGTATATTTCCTCAAAGTGATATAATTATAATAGAATCTTTTTTAAATAATCACTTATGGGAGCTTGGTCCTACCAACACTTTTTAACCACACTTGAGACCTCCTTTTAAGAACAATTAATGATAACTCTTTTTGGTACTTTATAATATACTAATAAAATATAAGTTGTCTTTTGATGCACATAAAGTTACTTTTTGGACAACTTATTAAACTACTAAATTATTTCCTCAGCTCAAAAGGGGACATGACAGTCCGCCCTTCCCAGAAATCACTTGTCCTCGAACAAATTTGATTCGATTTTTCAACTCATTTCAACTATACCTCTACAAATTCTAGGATCCCAAATCAACTTAGGGAGTTGGTGTGTCCATCTGTCCAATTTATCAGATTATGGGAAAATTTCTGCAAACTCCACCATTTTTTTTTTGCCCTTGAAATTTCAATTTTACTCGGAGGCTGCTTTATGTGAAAGATGAACTCACTATCCAACTTCATCCACTCTACTCTGATACAGCTGGGAGCTAAAAATTCATTTTCCTAAAATTCATTTTCCAATATCAAACCTCTTGCTGCCCTGACCAATTGCTTCTAAGAAGTTCCTAAAGTTGTGTTTCCTTTCGTCATTACTTCGTCCTCAAGAGTAGAGTGCTGTTCCATGACTACAAACACTAATCTTTCATAACCTTGTTAAGAGTCACAACATGAGCTTCATGTTCCTCAAGAGGTTATTTAATTTTCTTCTTATCCAAGTGCCTAAAAAGATAAGCTTAACCAGATCTTTTACTTCCCTCTCTAAGAAAATCTCCCGAATCCCATATCAAAATGTATAGGAAACTTTGGACAAAAGAATTTATGTACCTGTTGTGACGTCTCCACACATCACCCCATTGCAAATGGGGTCCCCCCACTTTTCACTTTTTAGAGTATAAGTTTTGCCTAATTTCCTAGTGTTTGCCTTTGCTGATGAGAGGATTTTTGAATTTTGAATAGGATTGCATGTTTAAAATGTCAAAATGTTAGAGTGATCCTAAGTTTTGCCTTAAGTCTAGGGGTTGCCTTAGGATTTTGATTTATTCTTACTAGGTGTTGCGTTGACATTTGAGCGTAAGTGTGTTTTTGAACGTCCACGTCGGTGATTTTTGAGTGCCAAGGTGTTTCAGGACCTTTAGGAGTTGTTTTCTCGCTCCTAGGAAGTTATTCAAGTTGATTTTGCACTTTATCCCGATAGGTTTCCTTGTTTTCACTCAAATTTTTGATGAATTTGCCTAAGTCCAGACGAGTTTTATTGAGTTTTGAAGTTTCCTAGTGGTTTTGAGTGGAAAAATCATCATATTTCGAATGAAAATCCATATTCTAAGGGTCAAAAGGTCAAAATTCCAGACTAGAGGTGCTTTTCCCCTCATATTCCTGACTACCCATGATATTCCCCCACTCAAAATCCAGACTGGACATGGATTTCCCTTGGAATCCAGACATGCCCCGTTTTTCCACCATTGAGAATCCATACTAGGGTCGATTTTCCACAAGGATGATTAAATTTTGTCTAAGTGTTGGGAATTTTCCTGACTACCTTTGAATTTCCCCTAGGGAGTGTGGATGAAATTGCGGATGACTTAAGTGAGTATTCCTAATGACTATCGATTTTCCACCAAAGCTTTTCATGACGGTTTTTTGTGGATTTTAGTACGGACAAGTGCAAATTGAAGATTTTGAGTCCGGATTGCTATCCAGACAAGTCGATTTTCCCCCAAAGACCATTTTAATGATTTTTAATAAGTTTTCATTGGGATTTTTATCCCAACATGGGGCGATTTTCCCCCCAAGGGTCAATTTTGATCTAAATTTAAAATATTTTAATAAAGTGACCCAATTTAATTGTTTTTTGCAAGTGTTAATGATTATTTAAAAAATCAAAAAACAATTAATAAATGATTTGCAATAAACATTTAATGATTAGATACTTCTAGAAGCAAATCGATTTTCCCCAAGCAAGTATAAGTATCAAATTTTTATCCCACATTGCTTGTGTGGTGAAGTTTCAAGGTGAAAATGTGTTTTAAGTATGCCTGCCCAGCAATAAAATAACATTATAAGTTGTTGATGTGACAGTTTTGGAGGTCCCAGTTGGGCGATTTTTGCCCAAGTGTCAAGTTGAAACCATTGTTGGAGTTGAAGTTGCGGATTTGAAGTATTTGTTTGCCCAATCCGACCTGGACGCCATGTTTGGAGACCATTACAGCAAGCTTGGAGGACGATTTTCATGTCTTGGGTGATTTTATTTGGGAGGCTGATTCCTCCATATCCTTATAAATTTTAGTGATATTTTTGTGTTAAGGGGCTGCCATTATTTTCAGACCTTGCTAGGAGTGATTTGACCTCCATTGTTGGCTGGGAACACATTTTCAGAGTTATTCTTCATTGCCCAGCTTTTCCACACTAAGGCGATTTTGGTTAAGGGTTATTTGGAGGATTTTTCAGTGCATTTTCAAGGGTTGCCATTGTTGTTACAGTCTGAAACTCCATAGTTGCAGGTTGTCTTCAGACTGGTTTTCATTTCTAGCCACTTGCCCACTTGGGAAATTTCACTTGTGCATCATCCTTATGAGTTTTTTGGGCATCTGGTGGAGCTTCCATTGCTAATCTAAATCTGAAACTTCACTTTCAGATTTGTCTTCACACTTAGATATTTTTTTACCGGCCCTTTGTTTGTGCCCAGATTTGACAAATTTCACTTTGGGAAGGTGAAATCCATCAAATACAAGTGTTTCCTATGACTGCGACAAGTTTAAATGACTAATTTATTGAAGTTGCAGGTTGTCTTTAGACATTGGGCAGCCATTGTTGGACCTTGGAAGGGTGTCTTCAAACTTTAAGAACTAAAAATCAGACTTTTCCACACCCTTTTCCAAGCATTTTCAAAATTGTGGTATACTTATTGGCACTAATTTTGATATTTTTCTGAATATATCAGGTTGTCTTCAGACTGAAACTTCATTTCCAGCCACATAGTTGTGCCTAGTGTTGGTTGAAAATTTTGTACATTGGGGGAAATATACAAAATTGTGGTTTCAACCACAGCACACGAGTAAAAACTCTCCTAATTAAGGGAAGGCTCCCCCTATCTAACTAAAACTGAAATAAAAACGGGATGGGACAGCAGTCTTCCTTCTTTCTTCAAGAAAGACAATATACTTTTCTCTTCACAAAAAAGGATAGCGATTGAAAATGAACAGTAGTAACTACTTTCAAGTGAAATGAGAGAAAGGAAATGAAGTTTCCTGAAAGCGCAAAGACTTCCGTCACTTCCTTCGGGATGGGACAGCAATATCAAGCTCAAAGACTTGACTATTGGAAGTCCTATCTACCCTTTGCTATACTAAATTTTACAACGAATAAAAGATAACAACTCAAAGACTGGAATAATCTATTCTTTCAACACAAAGACAAGAACTAATGCAAGCTCAAAGACTTGGTGTTGTTTCTTATCAAACAATAATTTTTCTCAAGAATGGACGCAAGCTCAAAGACTTGCTGCTCCTTCAAGAGAGTTTCCTATTTTAATTAATCTTCTCTACTTGCAGCTCAAAGACTTCAAATCAGATTGGACTAAGCTCCTTTAGAAACACTTTGCATAGAAGAAATAAAAAGATTCAAACTCAAACATGTAGCTTAAAGACTCAAAACTTAAGTAATCCTTCTTTCTTATTCTTCAAAACCTTCAATTCACATACATAAGCTCAAAGACTTCTTGCTGTAAATTTGGCAGAGTTTTTGCTTGCTTTCCAAAAAATATATTTACAATGGACCTCTCAAGTATTTATAGAAGAGGAGCCTTGAGAAAAAGGTGGGAGGATCCTAACTAACTTGAGAGATTCTCTCAACCACCAAGACTCATTCAATAAATAACTGAGACTTCATTAACTAACTAAGAGTTACTCTAACTAACTAAGACTTATTCCAACTACAGTCCTAATCGGCACAACTTGTAGTTGCCTTACATGTAATTACAAAAGTGCAAGTAATGTGTAACTTGCATTTTACATAAAATACTTTTACATGTAACTTGTCAAAACAAAATTACAACTAAAAATTACAAAAGAGGGAGAATTCAACTAGGCGTTAAAAAACACTTAAGTTGAATTTTGCGAAGACACGAATCCTTGAAATTTCCGGATGCTCGCTTGTAGTTCCTCAGGATTCGGTTAATGGGTGTTCTTAGCAACAACCATAGTCTTCACAATAGTGTCGTGACAGCGGAGGAGCGCGGAATTGTCTTTATCCAGGATAGACTGGATCTCATGCAAAAAGGCTTGGTGTTTCATCAATGCTTGAATTGAAGTTGCCGAGAATTGTTCGCTCCTCCATTCATTATGAATCCTCATCTATAAATCAGCAAGAACCTCTTCTTCTGGAATCAGCTCTCCATCCTAACTTACTATATTGCAAGAGGCCCTTTCACAATGTGAGACAATACCTCGATAGACTTCATCCCGGAATCTCTTTGCATCACTGATCTCCTCAATGAGGGATTTAAGAACAAGGGTCTTGTTTTCCATGAGTTCATCAAATTCCAAGTACATGACCTTGGAAGAGATGATGGCGTGCTCCTGCAAAATACTCAGCTGTTGTTGGGGCATGGTATGCCAGATTGCCAGACTTTTCTCAACGCTTTCCAAATTCTTTTTGAAAGTGTTAGAAGTCTGATCCAATTTCTCCTCAATGGTTTCCAACTTAGACATTATTTGAAAAATGTCTTTTACCACTTGTACACATTGATCATGAAGCTGATCAACCCAGGAATCCAGTGCTTGTACTTTGTGAGCAGCCCTTTCCACTCCACGAGTTGATTCTTGGGAACCAGAAGAACCTATGGAGTTACTCCCTTCAGCAGCAGGTTTTGTGATTTTATGAATAGCTGCCATGAGCTGTCAGTTTTCTTCTTCTAGCTTGTCTTTCTTTGCAAGAAGATCGTCACACCTTTGCACTAGTGAAGCAACAGAAAATTGAGCATCATGTTTAATGACCTCATGTGTTTGCTTGCCCAATTCTACCCTTGTAACCTTATAATCAGTAGCTGACATTTCATCAAGTGGTTTATCTGCAATAGGTTCCACAATTTCAGCTACTTTCATCTTGTTGCTATCAACAGTTACCCTAGAGATAGTCTTTGCCTTCATAGCAACTTTGGATCTGGACTGTTTGAGTTGCTAGTAGTCAAAGGCATCAAGTGAGATCTCTTGCTTCTTCCTTTTCGGGGTGAAAGAACTAAGCCATGGAGGCAAAGTCATCAACTCACTGCCAGTAGCAGCCATAGGCAAAGGAGAAGCAGTTTCTGTTTGAATTACCGTGGTCACCCTGGGAGGAATATCTGTTTGAATGGCGACCATGGTTTGCTCAGTTACCAATGGACATGAAGATTGCCTCATGAATTCTTCAAAACCAGAAGTGGAAGTATCAATTTCTGATAACTGAATGCAAGTGGGATTATCTTCAGGAACTTTCAACACACTTTCTCGTTGTTGATCAGGAGAAGGCTCGTATGCTGAAATGGGAACTGCATTCTGAGGAGACTCATCTACGAGCAAATCAGGAGGAGAAAGAGGCGTCTCAATGGAAACTGGAGGAATGACCTCGTGAGGTGAGTCTAAAACTGGAGACTTAGGCGCATCGTCAGATTGCTACCCCTTTTCTGGATTATCTAGATCGATCACCCGAACATGGAACCCTGATTTTTCCTTCCCACGAGTAGTCATCTCCTCAAGAGGAAGCACTACTGCACGACTAACTCGTAACTTGGTCCTTGTGCCTGAAGATGAAGCACCCTCCTTGTTATCAATCTGAATCTCAGAATTCCGTCCAAGAGGCCCTGTAGAATCATCTTCTTTAACAACCTTGATTTTGATAAGTTTAACAGCATTACTTTTCAGCCATGCGTTAGTGTTGGCCAAGATAGGCTGAAATCTGTCAAGGATGGAGACGCACTCCTTGTGTGACCATTGGATCAAAGGAAGTGGAGCTTCCTCAACCCTTCGTGAAGTGTATTCAGGATCAAGTATATGCCCATCATCGATCATCCCTTGTGGGATATCCGCCAAGTTCAAGTCAACAATTTGCTCAACAGTGAGCCTGCAGTAATCCATCTTCAGAACTTCGGCTTCCGTGCGGAGATCTACCCAGATGTCTTCAATGCGATGAACATGCACAAAGGATTTCTTGATCTTCTCCTTCATACCTCTATAATCAAAATTAGCTCTAGGTTTGAACCTCTTAAGCTTGATTTCCTGCAATTCAGCCTCCATGGCCTTAGCCTTCACAGATGTGACAAGGGAGTATCGACCAATTTTCAATGGGTTTGTGCTAGAGATCCCCATTCCAACCTTGTGTCTAGCAGACTGAAAAGTATGAACAGCCATGATCTGTCTTCCCAACTCCATAAGAATTATCTTATCGGTTGGGTATCTTGGAAGCATGTATGGCTGACCATCATAGCATCCAATCCTCATATAGGTGAAGGTGGGAAATTGCAGGAACAAACACCCATACTCAGACACCTTGACCCATGCCTCATCTGATACTCTTTTGTTCCTGAGATCCATGTCAAACTGACACATGAAATATTCGAAGAATGCATCTTGGACTCTTCTGAAATGCAGTCTGCTGGGTTTCAATGGCAACTGGTCATAATATTCCCAAACTGGTATAAGTGAGCGATCACCCTTGGTAGAAAGACCTGGAAAGTGTCTAAGTGACGTTGCTAAATATACCAAATAAGAATTCATGAAGAAGGTCAATGTGGTAGTAACTGCTGCAAGTTGTTCGCACAAAGCATTGCTGATGATTTCACCCCATGAAATGTGATGCAACTGCCGTATGAACATAATGAATTGATACATCCATGGCTCAAAGACATTGGAGTGCTCAAGGCCCAACATCCTACTGAGAAGAGTGATGGTGTCTCCTATCTCCCACTTGAAATCACAACGGTACAACTTTGCCCATCTTGAGAAGGAAGGACGTGACTCTTGGATCCACCTATTGATGTGTCGCTTGCAATCTTTTTCCCTTTTCACATAATACTCCGCTGCACTTTCTTTGGTGATTTCCATATAAACAGGTGCAGGAGGTATTCTGAAAACCTTCTCGATTGTATCCGCATCAAGGCGAATTATAGCTTCACCATCATCATTTTTGATGACTCTTAATTCCTTATCAAAATGATGGGCACATGCAAGAACGAACTCAGGTTCTAGGGCAGCCACTGGGAAGGAAGATGCATGATGGATATGGCTGTCCAACAGCCGCTGCAAGTTGTTATCCTGTGGATCTTCTACCCTGTTGATGAATTCTACCATATCAACGTGCCCTATTTCCGTGTCCCTGATGCAATCCAAAGGAGAAGAAACCTAGGAAGGTGCAACCTCATTCTGGTATTTGTCATATTTGTATTTCATTTTCTTTGGAGTTGGAGATGCCGGCAAATCTAACATTGATTGTGAAACTGGAATGTTGTGATGAAGACTTAAAAGAGTTAAGGCAACATCATAGTCAACTGCAAATATCATTCTTCCTTCTTCAAATGGGTAAAACTTTGATTTCTGAATTTCACGGTTTTGTGAGAGGAAGAGGGGAGATATGTAGAAATGGGAAAATCTTGACTTTGACCAATTTCGGATCTTGGGAGAATTTTCGCAAGTAAACAAGTTGGAAAGGACATACATGCAATCGGGGTAAAACCCAAATACAAGTACACTTGTAAATTTGAAAACGGAGAAATGGACGAAAAATGAGATTTTGACTTGCGGGAAATGATGGAAATGGAAAGTACGGATATGGGGAACATGAATAGATAGAAATGGGAATATCCGGGAAAGTCATTTTCATGAAAATGGGAAGAACTTTTCAACATGTAATCCGGTTTTTAAAACCCGAATTTGCAAGGGAGGGGTATTTCACACTTTTCAAGCTTGGAATTTTAACCAAAAATGATTAAATTCCTTAACTGTAGGGGAAGAACAAGAATTTCCAGCGAACTTGTAATTGAGATTAAAAATCCCAAATACAAGTTAGGAGGGAATTTTGGGAAGAACAATGCAATTCAACAATTGCATATTAAGGGGAAGATTTCTTTCACAAAAACCAATTTATAGTGGAAGAACATCACATGCCAAAAATGCAACTAATAACGAAAAATAAAGAAACAAGAAAATAATAAAATGAAGGGAAGAAAGGAAAGAGAACATACCTTTCTTAAATATGCAAAATGCTTCTCCAATAATGCAACAATTCTTGAAATGAAGAAGCAAAACCGGTGAAAAGGAGCAATCCGGGATGTCAAACTCTTATCACGTTTTTTGTAAAAATGCCCCAAACTGATAAATATAGCGGCAATCTCAAACTTGGAGGACCAAAATGCCAATGAGAGTGTGCATCCAAGTTTATTAGAGCAAAACGCCTAAGGTAGAAGAAGAAGCAATGATGCCAAATGTTTGAAAACGTTGCCAAAGGTTGAAAACGTGGACAAAGGGAATCACGTGGCCACCATTATAAACTCCAACGGCATCATTAAATGGTGCGAAAATCCTCTCACCCTCCACGCCTAGGTAGAAAAAGGCAAAACGATTTAGGAGAGTGGATTAAAAACGCCCAAAAAGTGGATTAGAAGAACCACGTTTTGCTGATTTGGCACCAAAAACCAGCAACAATAAACTCTAAATGGCGAAAAATGTGTTTGTGAAAGCATGAGAATAGGAAAGAATCCTAAACGCCTTGCATCTCCAGCAAATCTCCCCAAAAAATCGCTTTGACATCTTCAACAAATCCATTTTCCATGCAAATCGGGTTTTAGAAGACACATGACAAGTTCGAATTGCCCAAAATGAAGCAAATCAGGTTTTAGAGAGAAAATAACAAGTTTTATTTTCACTTTTTCCACTTACATGCCAAAATCGGGTTTTTTAAGACAAATGGCAAGTTTAAAAATTCACTTTTTCACTTACCAAGCCAAAATCGGGATTTTTTGGACAAATGACAAGTTTAAAAAAAAAAAAAAAAAATTGTCAAAAATGCACTTGCAAGGCAAAATCGGGTTTTTTAAGACAAATTGCAAGTTTAAAATACTTGTAAAAGGGAAATAAAATCCCTACAACAAGTTAGAAACACTTGCACATATATAATGGGGATTTAAAATCCCTATTACATGTAAAAACCATTAAAGTAGGGGTTTTTTTGACCAAACTGCAAGTTTACTTGCAGTTGAGCCAAAAAACCCCTATTTTAACTAAAAATGACCAAAAAACAATAAAAAGATAAAAACATCAAAGGGGAAACTTAAAATAAATTACAAGTAACATATTTGAAATAAAAGTGCACATGTAATTGGTCAAAAATTCCCCTACAAAGACCAAAACAATGAATATCATTAAAACTTGCAGTTTGAAGAAAATTCTCCACCTGCAGTCTGGGTTTTAAAACCCGAAATTGAAGGAAAGGCATAGCAAACGAACCCAGAATTGGACGAAAATCGAAACGTAGTTCGAGAATGAACTGAGGATTAAGCCAGTTCAAGGATTAGTCAAAATTTTGCCTTGGGAAGTGTGCCATAGAGTAAAAATTTTCATTTTTTTAATAAAAATTTCACCGTAGTGGTCCTTCATTTTTGGAAACAAAAATGAGGACAACACCCAGATGTGACCATTTCTAAGTTTTGAAGGTCAAAATAATTCAAAGGCAAGCATGTGACATGGCTGTGACCACTTCCAGCCATTGATATTCATCATTTCCAGAGTGTCTTCAGACTTTTTGGAGCCATTTTCAGACTTTCAGAGGGTGTATTCGGACTTAAGAATCAGAAAATCAAACTACACCATTTTCTAAGTATTTTCATGCAATGGAGGGCGTATTCAGAGTTTGGCCTCAAAAAATCAGACTTTTATTACAACTTTGATATCAAAAATCAGTCACTTTCTGAGTGTTTTCAGACCTCCAAGTGATATTTCCAGACCTAGACATTCATTTTGGACTCCAATTACTTGATTTTCTGAGTTTACATGGGTGTCTTCAGACTTAGCAATTGTGATCAGACTTATCCTAAGTCTGAAAATCGGATTTTCTTGGGGAAAATCTTTCAAATTTCAATCCGGACCTTCATATTTTCCAGAATTGGTGTTACAATTTTCTAAGAATACCTATCACATGTTGGGACAAATGTCAGGAACAAAGTCCCTATGAAGTTCTAATTTCCATTGAACACATGATGATCAAGGACAGTGAATCTGGATGAGGGTCGGATTTCCACTTGAGTACGGAATTACAAAGGAAGTTGTCCAGATAGGCATCAAATTTCCACCAAGTGAAGAAATGAACAGGGATGATGCAGAAACTCTCATTTTTGAGGACTGATCCGTTCGTATGCAGATGGATTTCCCACCGAGGTTGAAATCAAGTTTATCCCATAGGTATTTGATTCAATGTTTATTTGTTTTGCAGGACTATTACGAGGAAAGGAAGCATGATGATCAAGGCTTGAGGTGAAGGAGGATGCATGCAATTCGGATAAGGAAGATCAATACTTCAAAAATTGGATGGGGATTTCCAGACAGAGATTCCAGAAGGTGAAGATGAGGACTAGATCAATCATCAAGAAGACTTCACCTTGATGATGAATAAATGAAGGAAAGCAAGTTCAAGACATGAACACAAAGGATTCCACATTATGAAATCCGGAACTACATCAAGGAATTCCAATATCAAAGTCTCTCATATGCTATGCTTGGCGATCAAATGAGACAACTCCAAAGTACCCTTCCTCAATTTTCATGCAAAAAAATTTCTATAATAACCAAAGCTCAAGCATCTATGTTCATCGTTCATAAGTATCTATAACATCATACGTTTGTTTATCTTTTTTATTTTTGACCACAAATGCCAAATCACAAGGATACAAACACAAGAAGTTAATATTACCTTCTTTCCATTTGAAGTTATGAAGCAATCTTCTCATTACATATGGAATACATCATTCCAACGATGAGTAAGTTGCTGCCGTCCTACCTTACGTACCAGTAACTTTGTATAGAAGACAGCCATTTACCATTCTATCACTAATGGCATTGACATGCATTTGCCAATGCACTCATTATCCAAGAATCATATCTGAAACGATCTAGAATGGTATGAATTTGCTTTCCTGGATTCTTAACTACTCCATTTAAGATTGTCATCTTCAGAAACTCCTCAAACATGATTTTTTGACTTACTTCCATAAGAGACCACACTACTTTTGAATGAACTGCTTCACAAGCATCATATGTTCAGCCATCAGTTCTCCTTAAGAATATGCTCTTTCATATTCTCAAGAATTCTAATGATGAATCACTGTGAACTCAATTAATATTTGGAATTATGGCGCCATGGACAGGCAATGAACCAAAAAGATGTTGCATTTAATGAAAACTCATTGCTTGCTCCACTTCAAATTTCACTATCAATTGTCTCAAACAATCACCTAGATCCCACATATTCTTATGTGTAGATGACCTTGAGCAAAAGGATCTGTATGCCCCTTGCTACAAGTTGTGTTTTTCTTTCACCTTCTCTCCATTTGTAATAACCTCCATACAGTGTTAGCTCAAATCCATATGAAAATTTTGCAATCACTCAAATTATAACTATTTTTGATCACCAAGTTCCCAATCTGGGCAAGGTGAGAGCATATAAAGATTAGAATGAGGACAACAGAATTAACTAAAAGATATTGAAGGTTAGACATCTACTTTACAATATAAACAAATCATAGAATCAATCAAACCAAGTTGGCTAATAGATAATGTAATTTTGATCAAGCCAAACTGACTGAGAGCAAGCTGAATTAAGTTCATGCCAAAATGATTAACTAATTCCCCCGATTCCCATACAAGCTTTGCAAGGCAAAAAATGTACTTAAATAAAAAAGTTCCAATGGATAAACCATCTAAAATTTATTACAAATAAGGGCAAGGATTCAGTGGTAAAGTGTCCAAGATCTTCAGAAATGATATTCAGAACTACTAGTAGTATACCATCTAATATTACAATAAAGATATTTGACTAAACCAATTAAAATATGAATATTGTTGATATCCGTAATGATAAACTTGTAAAATAATATTAACTAAAGATAAAGTACTATCTGTCATGGAAAGTATGAACCAAGATGGTAAGAACAAACATACCACTGATATAATGACTAGTATCAAATGGATCAGCATTAAAAACCATACTTGCAAGACTCGCAAAAAACTCACCGAGTCGTGAGAAACTTGTGAGTATTTCTGCTTGGCGATTTTTTTTGCTCGGGGAGTTTTTCCGCCTACTACTTGCATGAGTTTTTGGCAAAAAATTGCCAAGTTTTAAGTGATTTTTTGGCAGAAAATCCCCAAATTTTTGGCAAGTTCTGCCAAAACCTTGCTGAGTCTGCAAAAAAAACTTGGCTGTCAGAAAATAAAACACCCAGGCCATTCAAAAGTGCATTTCATTTGTTTTTTCATTCTCGAGCTCCTCCAGCCAAGAAAAACCCTTGGGATGTGTTTACAGTTTGATTGCAGCTATTTTGCACCAAAGATTAGAGATTTGAAGAGGATTTTGAATGGAGTTGAAGAGCAAACTGGATTTCCAAGTAGGTTTTCTGATTTTCTTTTTCTTTTTCTTTTTAAACATTTTGCTTTGTTTTGCTACTTATAGAGTTCAAAAAAAACATCAATGCCATTAGGTAAATACTCTAAATCAGATTTAGATTGCAAAGAACAAGATTTCCCACCATTTTTTGACAAACATTTTCCTGATTTTTTCATTGTTTTCACAACTTTTTTCAAACCCTACAAATTGTTTTTAGTTTGAATCCTTTTTTTGGAAGAAAATTTTTAGAATCTTAGATTAGATTAATTTTTTACTGATTTCAATTAATCTATAATCATTTAAACTAATTTGGTTAACTTTTTATTAAAATATTTACAACTTGTGCTTTGACTTTGTATGTGTAGGTTAATATATAACGGTAAATAGACAAGGTTTTGCATCTGGTTCAGCTTCAGGGTTAATGCCTCCACCATCATTTGTGGGACCCTGCTTGGAAGTATGCCTATCAAGGACTCGAACCTGGTTCAGTTTTTTGCACACAATGTGAAAGAATACTTCATGGAGTATAAATCGCCTCAAATACCACCTTGCAGGCATCCATAAGCATGATGCCATGGGTTGTCCTAAGACCACTAAGGAAATAAAAAAAGAAATGAATGCCATACTTGCAGTCGTGGAAGAGAGAAAATTGCAAAGGGAGAGGTCAAAGCTAGCCATGCAAGCAGCCATAACTGCTTCTCAAGGTGCTCCAGTCGACCTTGAAGTGGGTGAAGAAGCACTTCAAAGCATAGTGGACTCTCTTCGTGGCCCATGTATCCACAAATCCACCACCACCACGGGCAGCACTTCAACTTCTTTTAGTAGAGCATCAACATCAACACCACCACCAACGTCGTCTCCTATACATAAATATTTTGTGCCCAAAAACACACTTGGAGCACAACCATCATTGGTGGCAACTGGGTGGAATAGGGAGGCACATGAGCATGCAGACATTGCATGTGCTGATTTTTGGTACTTTAAAAACATCCTTTTCAATGTGGCAGATAATCCTTATTGGCATAACTTGGTTACCGCATTAACAGTTGCAAGAAAAGGCTACAAGGCGCCTTCTCACACAGACTTGAGTGGGAGGTTAGTTCAGTTGATTTAAATTTTTGGTAACTTATGTTGAGTTTTAAAATTTAGACTAAATTTATATTATTTTATTTATAGTACTTTATGTTGAATTTAAGTTTGTTTTTTTTTAATTGTGTACTTAATTTCACTTTGTACTTGTAGGTTGCTCATGAGTGCAGCTGATAAGGCAAGAGAAGTGGAGGAAGAGCAAAGAAATGATTGGAAAAATATGGCTGCACCATTCTTTCTAATGGGTGGACGGATGGGAAAAACCACACCATAATAAATTTTTTGGTTGCTTGCAAGAATAATGTGGTTTTCTTGAAATCAGTGGATGCCTCCAACAAAGAGAAAAATGCAGAAAATTTGGCTCTAATGTTGGAGCAAGTTGTCATGGAGGTGGGAGTTGAAAACATGGTGCAAATAATAACTGATAATACAGCAACATATGTGGCAGCTGGTAGAATCCTCCAAGAGAAACACAACACACTAATTGGACATCTTGTGTAGTAGCACGCCCTTGACCTTCTTTTGAAGGACATGGGCAAACTTGATTGGGTGACACCAATTGTAGAGGATTCAAGGAGGATCATAAAATATATCTACAATCACCCTTGGGTTCTTCAATTGATGAGAGTACACACCCAAGGGAAAGAGTTGGTAAGATCAAGTGTCACAAGGTTTGCAATGATTTTCTTACCATTGCAAAGCATTCTTCGTCCATTGACGGCTTTGAAACAAATGTTTGTGAGCCAAGTATGGCTAGACTCAACTTATTCAAAGAAGCTCAAAGGAGAACGTGTTGCATGCATAGTCTTCGACAACCTATTTGCACAAAGAGCTACAAAGATTGTGAAGGTAACTTCAAAAGTTCAAATTTAAATTCAAATTGAATATTTAATTTTTTTAATTCAAGTCTTTCATTATAAATGTGTAACTTTAAACATTTTATATTTTTAAATTGTAGGTGTTAGAGCCCTTGGTTAGAGTTGGGTATCTATATGAGGCCATGGATAGGGCCAAGGAGTCTATCAAAAATTATTACAAGGGTGAGCACCTCAAATTTGATCCCATATGGAAAGATATTGATAGGAGATGGAACAATCAACTCCACCAACCCATCCATGCAGTAGGATACTTCCTCAACCCTAGTTTTTTCTACTCGGATTCCTTCTCAAATCCTAGTGAAGAGGTTATGGAGGGCCTCACCGCATGCATTCAGAGGCTAACACTCGATGTTGAGATGAGAGACACATTGTGGTTGTATTGGATATTATATAGAAAAAAGGGTAAGCTCTTCTATTCAGATCTGGCTAAGAGAGGAAGAACCACTCAAACACTAGGTATAATATTTGGAGTCTTCCACGTGCATCTTACAAGCTACAACTTTCAAATTTACAAGTTCACAAATTACAACTACTGATAATTTGATAAAATATGTTTTGACTTTTCTTTCTAACTCTTCAATATTTTATTTTGTAGAGTCTTGGTGGAGAAACTAGGGTGGGAAGGCCCCAAATATGGAAAGATTTGCCCTTTGTGTCTTGTGCCAACCTTGTAGTGCATCCAACTGTGAGTGCAATTGGAGCTTGTTCGAGGTCATCCACACAAAGAGGAGTAAATTAGCTCGAAAACGCCTCAATGACCTTGTCTTTCTGCAATATAATCTTCGGTTGCGCATAAGGAAGGTAGAGGAAACATCAACCTCGGGTGGTCCAATCGATTTGGATGATATAGATCCTTATAGTGATTGAACAGCACAAGAGTAGCCTCCATTGTTTACCGATGATGAGATCTATGATTTGGAGAGGCGGGCAATAGAAGAGGGAGGTGGATTTGGATTCACATTGGATGACATTGAGGAGGATGAGGAGGTTGACAATGATAAGCAAGAGTCATTACAAGTACCAGCAGCACCTATATCCAAAATGGAGATCGAGCCACAACCTATCATGTCGAGCAAGGCAGCATAGCCACAACAAACTCCTAGGACTAGAGATACCTCTCCCCTAGTTTTTACTATAGCTAGGAAGAGGAAGATGTAAAATGTTTTGATGTAGTGTTTACTTTTAGTTTTACAAAGACAATTTGCTATTTTCATTTTGGTTTAAACTATCAAACAACAGCATTCCACATGAGGATGCCATTTTGTACTCAATTTGCATTTAAATCAATCAAACACAACTAGACTCTACCTGTTACTTTTATGTACTCATTTATTGACTCATTGGATGCATCTCCCAATTGAATTTTGCAAAAAAAATGTGTTTTAATGAAATTTAAGCAATTTTTTTTGTCGAGTCGCATTTTCAAGCCTTGTTGAGTTTTTGCCGAGTTCAAGTTTTTCAACTTTGGAACAAACATTCCTATTGCTAAATATGAGCTTGATTACTGAGTGTCGACTGAGTGGTCTGGTTCACCGATAAAATCTCGTTATCAACTTCTAATCCAAAGCGTGCATGGATGAGAGAGAGAGAGGTTTCCAGGAAGAAAATTAGTTCCTTGACAACACAGAACTCACATACAATTCTTCCACGCTAGAAATATCATGGCTAAGATACAAGAAATGGTTTAGAAATTGAATCGATCAATTTGTATCTCGGCAACATCCACCTGTAACCACGTCTCAAGTATCCGTCTTCACCAAATAAGACACAATGGAAATTCCTGACAATATATATCAATGGTCGCAAAGTATATACGATAGAGAAACATAAGTCCTCCTCTAGCAAAGAATTGTGCCCAAATCAAAATCTCTTTCGCAGTCCAATAGCAAAGTTTCCCCCATCCAATGTCTTTTTGTGCTCTAGCATTGCAACAAATTACAATACTCCTATAATATTAATACCTCCAAGAAATAAATACTTCACACACAACTATATTCAAGGCACAATTACTATCAACATTTGAACTAAATGAACTTTAGGCTTGAAATATTAATTGTGCCACCTTCAGGAAGTAATATATTCACTTAGTTGAATATAATATGAAACTTCACAGCATTAACATTTTCAACTATTCTCGATGAATAATATAAGCACTTCATCTCCGCATAGTCAATACTCCAAACATAAACAATAACATTTAATTCCAATGTGCATGAGCAACACAAATAACAAACCGGCCAATGATAATATTTTTGTTTGCCCTTCTAATTCATGACTATTAAATACTTTAAAGTGCAATCTCAACATAATAAATAAACAAAGAAACCCTTCCTGCAATTACCTCTCAAAGCCTGTCATTCTCTGAATATCTAATTATTCAAAATCTCCATTAAAGCCCAACTAAAGACTATGGCTGAATCTTCCAAGACCATTTAGGTCAGATCTTGCACTGACGAAAATGGTGATTCCTAGGTTTCATTCTCAAGAATAGGAATTTGAGAAAACTGTCAAATCAACTGAAGAGAAATTATAAAACCAATCATATTCTTTACCATTCCTGAGAACAATAATATAGTATTATTTTCAGTTGCAAACTGTTCCCGCATAGTTATTTGTGAGTGACTTTGGTTTTTTTTTTTGACTAAAGTTGTGTTAATTAATTATTAATAAAATTACCTTTTAATTCATTTTTAAGGTAATAATATTAAATAATTAATTTAAATTTCTTTTGCACCATTTTAGCCTTAAAGTATAAAATGGGACATTAAATATATCTTATTCAATCCAATGAATGCATTTACCTATACCAAGGAATATACTAAACATGATACCATGTGAAAGCTCTTGACCTAGTAGAAATTGCCCAGCTACCCATGGAGATTGCCATTAATGAGTTGCCCCCAATCAGATGGTCTTGCCTTTGGAGATGATCCTCATGATGTAAAACATCTTGGGTAATCATTTTGGCCTTTTGGCTCCAATGAGTATTTCTTTCTTGACTTCTCCAAGCAATCCTCCAAGTTGTTATCCCATTTTGTTTCACAGGCCTTAATATCAATCACTTGTGTCTCCTCAAAGGGTTGCAAACTTAGGGAACCATCAAATGAATCTACATCCAACTTGCACATAACTTGATTTTAGAGGTATTGACCTCCCTGCAATGTGCACGTGTTATAACCAGCTTGAAACACTGAATCGAAATAGGGAAAAAGGATGCTTGAACTAATACAACCTTTTAGCAAATTTACTACTCTTTGACCTTCTCATCAATCTTCAGATCAAGGATGTTGATGAGCCCTAGCAAGGTGTCAAAAATAAGTTGAACTTTATTCAGTAGGACAGTATTCACTGTTCAGTTCAATGGTACGCTCTTGGAACTCCTTGTCTAAAAATCAAACCCTCGCTGTATAGACTGTTCACTAAATGAAAAACTGCAGTCCTAGGGTTTGGTTGATGCTGAAAATTATGGTTAAAACCCTCGCAAAGCAATTCTGACATCACTCTAACACTGATCTTTGATAAAACTTGCCACAAAACACAGCAACAGCTACACAAACCAGCGGGAAATATGACTGGAAATCTGCTGTTTAATACTCCTTCAGATGGCTAGGAAAAGTTAAAAAAACAGAGACACCCTAGAATTTCACCTGTAAATCTGCACACAAAATATAAACCCTAGGTGGCTCAGAAAGAAAGCCTGAAACAATAAACCCTTCACAACAGCTGCAAAAATCTGAAAAAGTGATGGTTGAAAATCCTAGAATTTACACATGATGATCTGAAATTTAAAAAGTAGCTCCAAACCCTATGAGGCATCTGAAAAAGCCTCACAATGATACCAAAGGATGGAAATCAAGTATCATGGCATTTAATAATGAAGAAAAAAGCTCAAAGTGGAATAGCACCCTTCAAACCTGCTGAAAAGATCCTGTAAAATCTAGATACAATCTTCTGACATTTAATAATGAGATGTGAAAAAAAGATTCAATTCTATCATATTATAGAGGTAATAGTACTCAAATTAAGTGTTTTATTTTGTTTTTCTTGTTTTAATTACTCAAATGCAGATTTGTGTCATCATTTGAAGTTTTTGTCACTTAAAAATTTAAAATAGGATCTTCACCAACTAGGCATGCGCCTTAACACTACTTTAGCAACTTAGCATATGACAGAACTACATGAGGCACACTTATGGTTCTTCACAACCACCTAATCTTTGGTCTTTTACTTGCAGGCACACTCCTTTTGGTCTATGACACTTGAAACTCACCTTACTTCTCCCAGGCATGCTCTTCAGTTGTTCTAACCCTTCCACATTCAGCAATTATCACTCAAGCAAGCTGCTTGCTATGATATTGTTACTTTAAGGTTGTGATTTTAAGGCCAGGCACACTTTAAAGTTTAAAACCACTTTTGCCACTTAACACATGACAAATCCAAGCCAAGCGCACTTCAGGGCTATAAACCCTGACTTACTTCTCTAAGGCATGCCTTTAGTCATTAACTGCCACTTAAAACATCTAAAACTGGTTCAAGCATGCTTCTCACTTACATATGCCACTTAAGTCTTCATAAAAGTCTCCTGGACACACTCATGCAACATTTGTGCCACTAAAACCTTGGTATTTCACTGATATGCATGCCCTCTGACTGTTAGTGCCACTTACTGTTGGCAAATCTGTGTGAAGGGCACTTATGCCACATCCTTGCCATCTTCAATATGACGAGCTGTTTTGGAGCACTCTTGAGCAATTTATGCTATCTTTTTGACACTTACAAGAATCGATCATTTCCTACTTTGCCATGACTAGACAAATGGGCAGAATGATCTTAGGGGCAATTAACCTTGCTTGGGATGGGATTATTAACAAAGTCAACAAGGACAAAAACAACACAACTTTCATGCCTAACACCTTAATAGATGATTCCAGAAAGACATGAGAAAACAGCTTGTAAATAGTTGAATTTGGTAGGGGTGTAACAAAGAGTAATTCTTCAACATCATCAATGCACAATGCATTGGAATAAAATAATAGATCTTGATTAAAATAAAGAAAGAAAACTGAAACCTGATAAAATCCTTCACATGCATCACATTGTTCTCTAAATGATAAAAGTCTTCTGTGTGAAAATACAGGTTCTACCAGTCTAAAATATGAAAAGCAAAAAAACAAGAAAATTGAAAAACACCAAATTATGAGGCTGAGACAGAAACTACGAAACCCGGGGACGCGTCCCCTACCTGAAAACCCCCGTCCCAGTCCCGGGGACATTTCGGGGACTTGGGGACGGCCAGGGGACGTCCCCCCCCCGTCCCCAAATTGTCAAAATTTTGAGGGGACGTCCCCGAAACGGGGGGACGGCTTCCCTAGCTGTGGGGGACGTCCGTACGTCCCGGGGACGGCTGGGGACGGATTGGGGACGTCCCAGCCGTCCCGGGGACGGCCAGACGTCCCCCACATCTAGGGCTAGGGAAAAATATTAAAATAAAAAAAGTCGTATTTTCAAATTTTTTTTAATGATGTTTTTTGCGTAATTGAGGGAGTGAAATATCTCATGAAGGGTTTTTTGCCAATAGAAAAATAACACCCGATGCCTATATAAAATAATAAAAGTATTTTTGGCCTCGCGGGGCGCTGCCCCTCGACCCCGCCCTGTATCGCGACAGGGAGCGCGCAAGGGGCGCTGCCCCTTGACCCCGCAAGGGGCGATGCCCCTTGACCCCAAGTTGGGGGCGCTGCCCCCAAACCCCCGTCAAAAAATATAGGGGGGAACTGCGCTGATGGAAGTAGTGAAAATTTAACCTCTGAGTCTGATTAGGCTCCATTATGTATTTTATTTCTTTAATAGCTATTATGATATGCATATTGACAATGTGAATGAATTGAAATTCTGAATTATGAGTGCATATTGAGTATTGAGTCTATTGATAATGTTGTATGTTCGATGTTTGCATTCTAAAATGTTTTCATAGTATCATACACATGCTATATCCATGTTTTCATATGAATATAATGTATAGATGCATGCTTTATCCATGTTTTCATATGAACATTTAGAATTTTCCTATATATTTTAAATTTTCCCTATATTTTATACAGCCGTCCCCTTTGCCGTCCCCCCCCGTCCCCAAATTTGGCAAAAAAATTTGCCGTCCCGGAAACTCATCCCCCCGTCCCGGAAACTTGGGGTAACGTAGGACAGAAATGATCTTTTACACGAAGTTAACTGTACACAACATTCTGAACATTTAAGACCAAAATATTTTTACCTAAGAACTAGTACGACTGAAACTTAAACAGATCAAATGTTTACCCACAAAAAATTAGCATTACAAGTTTTGCATGATGACATACTGAATGTGTAAACATATTCAAATAACAAACATTCCTAATGAAAAGTACCTTCTCTGCAGAGGAAGCACGACCTGAATTAGCCCCAGCACTCAATCGACTGATCATATCCTTTGTATGGTCAATCTCCTTCTGTTGTTTCTCCCATGCCATACGCTGTGCCTCTATCCAAGTGGCTTTAGCAATCATGTACTCAGAGTAATTTCCTTCATATGATCTTGATACACCCATATCTGTCTCTACTATTTTTGTGCAAAGTTGGTCAAGAAAAGCTCTGTCATGAGAAACAATCACCATAGGCACATCTTGCTTCTTGAGATAACCTTCCAGCCACTCTATAGTGTCAAGGTCGAGGTGATTTGTAGGTTCATCCAGAAGTAATAAATCAGGTTCCTGTACAGATAGGTAAATAAGAAGCTAAAATATTCAAATAAAACAAAATATCCTGCATTACTGCTCATACTGTAGAAATTATACCTTCAGGCACTAAGATTCTTTCCGACAAATATATTATTGTCCTTCTCATGTAATCTTAATTCTCTGGAAGGTAATTATAGTTAAACAATTAAAAGTAAAAGGATGCCAGGGTAAGAGAATCCATGGGAAATTCAAGCATGATCTGTTGAACTCTGGCACAATATCATCTGCATTGAAGCTCAAACTATGTACCCATGAGATTATTTGCATGTACTGAAGATTTGACCAGAACTTGAAAATAATAGTTGCTATTGACTGGACCACTTTAATTGAATAAATGCTCACAGTTTTACGCGGAAGATAAAGTTGCAATCTATAGAGGACTCATTTAAATCAATAGTTATCTTTCAGAGCAATTTCATGCTGTATAAATTTTCAAATACATTCGTGGTAAATTAGTTTAAAGATGACCACAATTGGGTAAAGTCAACTGCTAAAAGACATACCACTGACTTCTGTGGAAGATTCCCATAGCAGTGAGAAAGAAATAAATTATGTTAATACTCGTGGATGACTAAAGCATGTCAAGGATTCAAAATACAGCCACAAAAAGCAGCATGGGTGAACCAAAAAGAAGCTGCAAAAATAAGAGACGATAAAACAAAATTGCATTCTTCAACTCACAGTACTTGTTTGCTTCACTCCATAAAGGATCTATCTATAAAAATACTAACGAGTTACATGAACCAAACAATTTTCTCAAGAATTGGTAACCATTTTTTAGTTGGAAGATTGAAATGTTTTTTCATTCTATCAAAATGATAATGCAATTTAAAGTAGCAAGAAAAAATGATAATGCAATTTAAGAACAAAAGTACTAAGAATTCCCTGCCCCTCTTATATACCATGGACAGAAAGAAATAACGAATGAAATTATATTATATCCACGAACAACCAAGGTGGCTAAATGGAGCTCAAAAGTACAAGTAGTTACAATAGGAAATGACATAAGGTCTAAGCCTAATTACTACCTGAAGAAGAATCTTCCCAAGGGACATCCTCATCTGCCACCCCCCACTAAAAGATGCCACCAACCTATCAGTGTCCTCTTGGGTAAACCCAAGTTCAGGCATCATCTTATTGATTTTGACATCAACATCATAAAGCTGAATTGCATCTGCTTTCTTCTGCAGTGAATCCAATTCGTCCAGAAGCCTGCCCATCAGATCCATGTCATCCACAGCAGACTCCAGAGCTGTCTGCACCCTCTCCATCTTTTGCGAAATCTCCATCTCCTCCTTGAATGCATTCATGAACTCTTCCTTCACAGTCCTGGTAGGTACCACCTCAAATTCTTGGGTTAGAAAGGCGATTTTCATATTGTGCTTGGCCTTGATAATTTCTCCAGAGTCGGGCTCCTCTTCACCCGCAATAATTTTCAACTGGGTAGTCTTCCCTGCCCCATTGACACCCACAAGGCCTACTCTCTGGCCCCTTTTGACTTCCCAGGACACATCCTTCAACACAGTGGCACCCTTAAAGGTCTTGCTGATGTGTTCTAGCCTAACACCACTAGAAATACTGGATGCCCCTGATTGATTTTTGCCGCCCCTCTTTGAACTTGTTTCGTTTGAGCTATTATAGAAAAGGGATTCTATGTCTTTGACTTCAGTGCTGGTAGTCTTAGTTGCTGATGATGATGTTTTGATCTTGTTTTGCCTGTTTTTTTCTGTTGTCGCTTGGATTGGAACAAAGGATGCTCCTAATTGGGTTGCGAGAAATGGGCCTTCTGAAACACTGCAACCAACAGTTCTAACTGGGGAGAATGGAAGTAGGGATTTTAAAATGGGTTTTTTGTTTTCATGGGGAATTGAAGGAGTGAGGAATGTGGGTTTGAAATCATTGCACCTTAGCTGCCTTACCATGTTCATATTGTAGGTCTGCAAATTATCAGGGGAGGAAGAAACTCCCCTTTTATCAGTTTAAAATCTTCGTCTGACTACCTTACTCTAAAAAAATTTCTAACTGCGTGAACAATACTACCTGGTTTGTATTGCAGTGTTTAGATGACTGTTAATTAATGAAAATATACTTCATGTGTACTTATCAAATTCGCCTGCAAAAAATCCTTCCGTCTCCCCACAAGCTCTTCAGCAGTTTTACAGGCAATTGTATCCATAGTCGAAATTAGCAGATAGGGGATTCGGGAATTCTATCAGGTTTTAGAAGAGTTAACGGTAAGAAAAAGTGCTATAAAAAAATTTTAAATCACAAATTGGAGCCATATAAAATCATGAGGATAAGATGTGGGCAATAAAGAGGCATAATTTTAGTCCCAGGTTTGAGAGCAATAATGGGTTTCTCAGAAATCTTTTATTTGTATTATTTAGGTTTAAATTAATGGGGTAGACTGAAAGACAGCCATGTCAAAATGGAGGAGGTATTTAAATAAATCATTTATGGAAGAACCTAATACATGTAATGATGCAACAAGCTTAAAGGAAAAATTGCAGTTCCCCATTTTTGGTGATGAATGTGATGGTGTATTTAAGGATGTTTTTTTTTTTTTTTAATTAAGGAATAATTGATTTTAATATTTTTATAATTTTTTAAAAATTAAAATTATAAAATAGGGAAAGCGTTGTGGAGTTGCTATGCGGCTTTGCTAAACCCGTCAATGGGAATTGCATTGCCGATGCCATTTTCAGTCTACCAGAGAATGTGTGGTTTAGCATCCTAAAGACATATTTTCAGTCGGACATGTTCCTACCCACTGAGTCCGATGACGAAGAGGAGGAGAGTGAGGATGAAGGGAGCGAGGCGTCGGATGACAGTGAGCAAAATAGGGCCGAAGCCAAACGGTTGGAGAAGGAAGAACTAAAGGAGATGATGAGGATGTTCGGTGAGAATGCTTGGGAAGTTTTCAGATGTGCAGTGCAGAATGGGAATATGGCTTCCTTCCGCAGAGTGACAAACACTGGAACATGGTGGTTCTCAGCTGGAGCAACAGAAATTGTGATCAGTGTGGGAGAATATGTCGGGGTCATCATGCAAACTTTCAATGGAGGTGCATAATGTTTGTATCAGTCTCCGTCTTTGGCCATAAGACGGTCCCTGTTTTTGGTTATACTATTTCAGCAATAGTTCAAGAATATAGCGGGGGTGATAGGTAGATAAGCAGGCTGGGGAATAGATAAGTAATATTTGTATGATCAGACTTTGCATTTAGGGTGGGTTGAAAAGTAGGCGTATGTAGTTGCTATCAGGTCTAGAAGATGTTTTGTAATACTTTTTTAAAGTTAATATAAAGGTGCTATCCCCTTTAAAGATAGCTCTTACCATTAAAAAAAAAAAAAAAAAAATTAAAATTATAAAAAAAATGTGTACATGGAAGATTTTTTTAATTTGTAAAATAAAACTAGTTTTTTTATAGAAAGAAGAGTATTATAACAAGGTTGAAGTAAGGGAGTTTTTGCTAAATGTTAACAACTATTTTGTTATAATAGTATAGGATAGCAAATAATTATAGAGATATGTATAAGCAACATGCTATATATTGTAAAGATGTTGACAAATTTTACAACATAAATGTCATTGCATGGTTGCTGGTACTTCTATGTCTTGATTTTAAAATTGACATGTTATGGTTATGGTGATATTTGTTTACTATTGTGATATAACTAATTTACTTAATATTTAAATAAAAGTATTTTTGAATTATTCATACTAATAAAATCCAAATTAATTTCACCATTTTGTAAGTTTTTAACATTTTAAAAAAATATAATAAGAGCCTATTTTATAACACATTTATATCAAAACCTTATACCTGCTCTGAAAATAATTAATTTTCATTATATTTTAATTAAAAGAATTGTATTATATTTTAATAAAGATCAAAAAAAATGGTTAAAAAAATCTCAATTTTGATTTGTTAATTTGTTTTTTTATTAATAACTAGTTAAAGAATAACCCTTGTTTAAATTTAGAGAGACATAAATAATACTAATTACTAAATGTTAATTTCATTAACAACTTTTCCTCCCCAAAATATAAAATTAAGTTAAACTGGACAAAATTAAGGTTCACTAAAAAAATTGAAAATAAATTTGACTAATGCAAATTTGCAACTGTTTTGATATTTAAAATTTTTAATAAATTTAATTACAATTTTTTGAATATTTTAAACATAAAAATTCTATCAAACTAATTAAAATTAAAATATGTATTAATAATTAAATTGAGTATTAATTGATATATTCATAGAAAGAGAAAATGGTGAAAGCATAAGATGCAAAGGAGGGCAAATGGCAAGATATAGAATCGACTTTCTTGGAAGAAAACCTTCTTATTTGTGCAGAATCAGAGCATTTGGATTAACAATCCAACTCTCAGAGGAAAGGGAGACTAGTTGTGGTTTGTTGGAGGAATTAGCGGTTATTTGCAAATTTATAGGCCCTAGGGCAAATCATTGTAAAATTCACCAATGGATCAAAGAACAATGGAAGATGAAAATGATCACCAAATATATCTCTAAGGGTTTTTGTGTGGTTGTGTTTATGTCTACAGAAGAAAGGGAAAGAATTTTACAGGGAGGATTATGGTTGATGGAGGACCATTCGCTATACATGTAGAAATACCAAGCAAATTTTTATTCGGTAAGCCTAGATCCATAAGACAATGCCTACAGAAAATCAACTGGTCTCTAGTGTTAGAGTAAAAGGTATTAGTTTACTTAATTAATTAAATCATATTGATTTAATAATTAAGTCACCTTTTCTCTATTTCACTTAAGCTAAATTTAGGAAGCTAAACTTAGGAATATTAATAATTAATTCATTATTAATTATTAATTGCTTTTAGGGTTTATGTTTTTTAGGTTTTGATCTCCTTTTATAATGATTGATCCCTTTGTAATCCTTACCAATCTTATTATTATTGCATATTCTTGCTTTGGGTTTTCAAAGCAATCTTTGTGTTTCGTGAATCTTCCATTGTTGTGATAGGTTATTTACATACAAGTGTTCACTAGGTTTTGTGAGGTTGTATTTCACAACTTTAATATCTAGGAACCCTAATAGATGGAGATGTAGTTATCAATGATGGGGACTCCTATCTCTATGCAAGGATCCACATTGGGACTATCAAAAAAATCCTGGACCGAATTAAAGTGTGTATAGGGAAAACATTGGATTCAACAAATTGAAGTTGAAAAGGAGAAGCTTGTTTCGATTCGTGGCCCCAAGACTCATAGTCTTCTCGCTCTCTATGGGAAATTAAAGAAAAATAATAATGGAGGTCTATAGGAAGAAGGCTTTCTCCCCCAAGTGGTTTGGCTCTTAATTTATATCAGTAGTGTCGGGTGCTAGGGCATGTTCTAAGAAACCGGTGGTAGGGAACAAGCTAGATACAAATCTGAAATGGAAAACCCTTGCCTAGGGTGAGGTCTTCAAATGACTCCAAGGACAAAAGGGAATGGTGGTGAGGGGGGACCAATACCTAAGAGAAAGGATGTCGAAATAATTATATCATCCAATGGGAATGCGATTGAGAACAAGGTAATTAGCAATCTGCATGTGCATGAGGATGGAATGCATTTTGAAGAAGACTGGGCCTCAGACAACCTCTTTTCAGATGGAGATGAACTAGGAATAATTGATTTAAGATGTATCAACCAATCTGCAACTTCATTGCTAGGGAAGAATAAGAAACGCGAGGTAGGAAATGTTAAGGAATTTAGATCAGAGATAGAGAATACAATAGTCTAGTAATATGTAGTGAGGATAGACTTTAATAAGATCACTGCAATGAATATGTTTTACCTCCGATGTATATATATAACTATTAATCTTCTATGGTAATATTGACAGCTTATGCCACGTAGAGTCATGACCCTATGGGGACATGACCCTTCATTCAATGTTGTTATATATTACTTGCTTCAATTCAAATGAAGCTATATCCTTAACACTCCCTCTTAGCAAAAGAGGATTGAATTTCATAATTAAGTTTTAAGGAACAACATTCTAGATATACACATTCATTTGACATGATCATTCACTTAGTAATACTTACTAGTGAAATACTTCATATCTCAGAGAGATATGGATTATCTGATATCCAGCACTCTGGGACAACAACAACTACTTGAAGTCTTATCAGGTTACAACCTTGATTCTAGTGACAATTGTAACATTGTCATTATCACAAGTGAAATAATTTTAGTATCATGATATCCGACACATTCCAGGACAACAAATTAATATAGTCAATCATGATATGATTGTTATCATAATTTTTGACATATTTCGGAACAATCATTTAATGATAACAATTCAATAACTCATCATAGCAAATTTAGTATCAAGATTTCTGACACATTCCAGGACAACAACTTAATGTAGTTAATCTTGATAACAGATCAGGCTATTGTGAAAGTTGTCACCTTACAATAGTGATCTTACACTTACATCACATGAAAGATCGTCACCTTCCATGACATAACACATACATGCAATACTGCATTCAAGATATTCATGAATATATCAATTACATATGATTAAGATTAATATCAAAAATTTCCATTATAATTTAGTCATACCAAGTTTACCTCTAAAGTACTCCACTTTCAAATTTGCAAGAGGTTTGGTGAATATGTCAGCACTTTGCTCTTCAGTGCTGATGTAGGTCAATTTGATGACATCTCTGTCTACCATATTTCTTATGTAATGGTATGGGATTTCTATATGCTTGGATCTATTATGAAAAACTGGATTTACAGAAAGTTTGATGCAGCTTTGATTATCATAGTGAATCATAGTGGGGTTTAGGGGCTTCCCAAATAGTCCAACTAGCAATTTCCTTAACCATACTACCTCACGTGCTCCCATGGAGGCAACCATATATTTGGCTTCACTGGAACTCTGAGTAACTGTTGACTATTTTCTGCTAAACCAGGATATCATAGTTGATCCAAGACTAAAGAAACACCCTGTTGTATGTTTACGATCAATGGAACTTCCTACCTAGTCGGAATCAGAATACCCTTGGAGTTGTATCTCAACACTTTTATACTTCAGGCCAAGTCCAATAGTGCCACGCAAGTATCTCAGAATATGCTTAGCAACCATTAGGTGAATCTTCTTAGGTTCACACATGAAATGACTTAACACATTGGTAGCGTAACAAATATCAGGGCGAGTGTTTACTAGGTACATAAGAGATCCAATAATTTGTCTATAGTATGTAGGATCTGTAGATTCTTAATCTGCTACTTCACTTTTGAGCTTATGAAGATTTGTTTCCATTGGAATGGATAGAGGCTTACAATATATCATACCAAATATGGTCAGGATATCAGTGGTGTATTTTCCTTGATTTAGGAAAATATAATTCTCTTTTGGCCATACTTCTAAGCCCAAAAAATAGTGCAGTATACCTAGATCCTTCATATCGAATTAAGCCACAAGATCTTGTTTGCATTTTGCAATGAGGTGATCTTCTCCTGTTATCAACAAGTCATCAACATAGAGAACAAGTATTAACATGTCACCATCTAATATTTTGAAGCATACGTTAGTTTCTGCTTCATTTTTGGAATATCCTAGTTTGGAGAGATAATTATCTATCCTTCTGTACCATGCCCTGGGAGCTTGCCTAAGGCCGTAGAGAGTTTTTTTTAGTCTACACACATAGAGATTTCTATAATGTGTAGCAAAGCCTTCAGGTTGTTCTATATATACTTCTTCCTCAATAACACCATTCAAAAATGCAGTCTTCACATCCATTTGGTGTATCTTCCACCCTTTGGAAATTGCAATGGCACTGATGGTTCTTACAGAAGTATATTGGGCAACTGGAGCAAATGTCTCTTCGTAATCAATTCCAACCTTTTGAGAGAACCCCTTGGCAACGAATTTGGCTTTGTGTTTTTCAATACTACCATCTGGTGCATATTTGATTTTGAATAACCACTTTGATGAGACAACTGATTTGTCTTTTGGTCTAGGTACAATGTCCTAGACATCATTTTTTAAGATAGATTGGTATTCCTCAATCATTGCATATTTCCAAGCTTTACATGTTAAAGCCTCTTCAACATTTGATGGTTCAAATTTTGTAAGTTTGGTCATGAGTGCAATATAGCATGATTGACTTCTTGTTTTCTTATTCTCTTTGAAGATTTCATCGGGTTCCACATTATTTTCTTCAATCATCTTTCTTGCCCATAGTGGTCTTTTCTTGTTGCTGGGATTTTCAGCATTCTCAAAACTAGGTGATTGAAGTTCATGATTTTATATGCTATTCTCCCTATGATTTTCAATTGTAGGATTTTCATTTGATTCTGCACTTAGATCATCTTGTGCACTTAGAGATAGTTTATAAGAAGCATCTTCTTCAAATTTGACATCTCTACCGATTTCAATAGATCTTCATCCTGGAATATAGACTATGTATCCTTTAGTGGTTTCACTGTAGCCAACAAACATGCCTTTCTTCCCAGAGGGTTCTAGTTTGGTTCTCTTTCCTTTAGGAACGTGAATATACATGTGGCAACCAAATATTCTTAGATGGCTTAAATCTAGTTTATTTCCTATAAAGGCTTCTTCAGGTGTTATATTCTCTACGATTGAATGAGGGCATCTATTTTGAATGTACACAGTTGTATTTGAGGCTTCAGCCCAAAATAAGATATGTAGATTTTGATCATATATCGTAGCTTTAGCAGCTTTGATGATGGTTTTTTTTTTTCTTTCTGCAACTCCATTTTATTGAGGATTATAAGGTACAATACACTCCCTCTTAATCCCAAAAGAAATGCAGAATTCTTTAAAATTTTCAGAGATATATTCACCCCCATTATCTGATCTTAGAGTCTTTATTTTCTTCCCAGTTTCATTTTCCACTAGGGCCTTAAATTCTTTAAATTTCAATAGCACTTCATTTAATTCTTTGAGTTTTATGAAATAGATCCAAGTTTTCCTAGAGTAATCATCAACAAATATCATGTAATACAAGAATCACCCTAGTGATGGTAATGACATTGGACCATACAAATCAGTGTGGACAAGTTCTAGTACAACTTTTGATTTGTGTTCACTGGAGGGAAAGGACCCTTTTGATTTCTTCCCTAGAGCACATCCTTTAAAAGTTCCAACATGATCAGATTTTAGGTTGGGTAATCCTGTGGTAATTTTTCCTATAGAAGGTAGGGCACTAAATCGAAGATGTTCTAATCTTCTATGCCAAATTTCATTAGAGTTTGATACTTCATGATATAGTGCTTGTTTTTTAGTATTACATAATTTGTATAAACGACCATCTCTAGATCCTATAGGGATAGCATTCTTTATGTTAGAGTTTTTAGGCCAGAGTAGAACTTTATCTTCATGAAAGGTGACACGATATCCTTGATCAGCTAGTCCTGAAATAAAGACCAAATTCCTTTTGATACGTGGTACAAAGAGAACATCTTTCAATTGTAATGTAACTCTTGTTCTTAGTTGAATTGAGCGGGTCCCAATTCCTTTCACTGGATAGGTAGAATTGTCTCCTATTGTAACTTCTTCAGTTGAGTGGCCTTCAAAGGTTTCCAATTGATCTCTAAAACTAGTTATGTGTCGAGATGCTCCACTGTCGATTATCCACATATGTTTGTTTGAGTTTAGTTTGCTTGATAAGGCTAAGAAAAATAGAGGATTCTCTACTTCCTTGACTTCAGCTATGGTTTCTTGAGCTTTCTTTCTTTTTGGGCAAAACCTGTGAGTGTGTCCAAATTTATCACACTTGTAGCATTGAATCTTGGAGAAGTCTTTGCTTTTGTGATCATTTCCTCTCTTTCCTTTGAACTTCCTTTTCTTCCCTTTGTTTCTTGTGTTAGCATGTAGTGCTTGAATTTCTCCCCCTTTGTTTGGACCCAATCCTCTTGTGATTAGTCGAGATTCTTCTTGAGTACAATCATTCTTGAGTTGATTGAATTTTGGTAGTGTCGGACGAGCACTAATGCCTTAAATAAAGGATTCCCAACTGGATGGTAATCCCTTAAGTGCTATTAGAGATAGCTCCATATCATCTATATTATTCCCAATAGTTGACAATTGGTCTTTTAATTCTGAATTCCTCATGAAATTGGATGTGATTGTTTCTCCTTTGTTCATGTAGATATGCATTAATTGTTGTTTTAAAGTGAGCAATCTGCTTGCATTATTTATTTCATATGAGTTTTGAATGGTCTTGAACATATCATAAGTTGTAGTTAGTTTTGAGATGGTTGGGAGAATGTGATCTTTAATAGCATTAATTATGATTTTATTAGCCTTGTTGTTGTGTCTTTTCCAGGTTGTTTTCTCTGGCTCGTCTTCGGGCATCTTAGTATCTTTTTCTATGTATGCATTAGTTTGAGTTCTTGAAGAATTGTTGTTATTCGAATTCTCCATGAGATGAAGTTGGATGCACCTTCGAGTCTATCCTCCACTCTAACACTATTCACCATGATTGTTTTTCCTTTGATTCTGAGTGCAAGTCTTAATTTTTTTTAATAGAAAAGAGGTGTCACTATTTTATTATTTCTCTACCAATGTGGCTCTGATACCATGTTAAGGAATTTAGATCAGAGATAGAGAATACAATAGTCTGGTAATATGTAGTGAGGATGGACTTTAATAAGATCACTGCAATGAATATGTTTTACCTCTGATGTGTGTGTGTGTGTATATATAAATCTAACTATTAATCTTCTATGATAATATTGACAGCTTGCTGGTTTGTGAAACTGCCACGGTTATTGGTTTTAGTTCACAGCAAGTGTCGATGACTATAAATAAAAGGATGAAGAGTCATGTCCACGTAGGGGCATAACTTCTATGTGGCTTATGCCACATAGAGTCGTGACCCTATGGGGACATGACCCTTCATTCAATGTCGTTATATATTACTTGCTTCAATCTGAATGAAGCTATATCCTTAACAGGAAAACCAATAAACAAAGAAAAGAAGAGAAGCAACTTTCTTGTTCATTTGATTGGGAGATTCTACCTATAGCGGGTCTTTTGTGCAATTTGGGTTGATTTGGACCTCACCATTCAATCTAGCACATGACAAATAATTAAGATTGACCTTTTGTTTGTCAATTTTTTATTTACAGGGCCAGATTTGTGAGGGTTTGAAGATTCAACTTTTTTCTGATCCAGGGGGCACCTATTTTTCAGAGTAATTTGGGCCCAAAAGGATGTCATGGTTGGCTTCTAGAGGTCGATTCCACAAATTTTGATATATAATTCGACTACTTTGGGCATCGTTGACCTCTGAGGCCAAAAATTTATTGCCAATACGACCGTACTACTGCTCGCACTTCGAGAAAAAAAATTACTTGGTATTTTTTGATTTATCTGGTTTCATTTTTTTCCCATTTTTTTTTTTATAGTTATTATAGTAAATATACAAGAGTGCATAGCTTGTGTGTAAAACTGACTGTTACATCAAAAAGTCATATAAAAAAATAGACTTTATGGATGTTGCTCAAACTACCAACCTATCAAAGTATAGTTGTCTAGTTACATGTATATATATGACTGACTAGTTACATGTATATATATGACCGGTAACATAACTGTGCACAAAGTAAACATAATGCCTCAAAAATATGTAAGGCCAAATTTATATCCACACAACCCAACCCAATGGACCTTCCATCCATACTATTCTCTGGTCATCCCTCAATCTGGCAAATCAAACCATCTATTGGCGTACCAAGTCACCATTGCCCCTGATTTATTCCATGAGAGCGTCGAAGGCATTGATAAAGGGAGTTCTTTTAGTGTTCACTCTTCCCTAGGTGTAACTGTGAGGAAGCTCATAGATGAAGATCCTAGTGTGACCAACAGTCAAGAACCTTCAGAATTTCTCCTTGTTTAGTTTGATCACCATAGTCACCTGCGAGGAGATTGTTGGCATTTGGCATAACTGATGTAGCATGAGATGATGTGGGTGATGCTGTTGAAGGTGGATGACTACACCGATAGAGGATAGAAGTCTATTTATGATGAAGAGATTGAGATTTTGTGATTAGATGACTTGATCAGTTATTTGTGTTGTCACTTATGGAAACTGATGTCAAATGATGATTGTTGATGTTCCTGATGTTTTTTTTGTCATCTAAGTGATTTAGTTTACCAGAAGACAGGGTTTACTGACAAAGAACTGAAGTCTATGAAATAGGACTTTAATCGGTAAAGAAGAGATGTTTTTATTCGATTGGGCGATCGACGATGATTAGTGATTTGCAGTTTGGTATGTGAGCTTATATCATGGAAAGGAGTATCTGAATAGAACCGAAACTTGTGACAACCTCCAGAAAGTGTGTTTCAAATTTCTAATGAAGTTTTGCTAAGGTTTTAGTAGGGTTTAAGACCGATGAAGAAATCATCAAACCAATAATGATTTTTGTTATGACGATGATTGACGATGAGTCTAAATGAAGGTGGTAACACATCACAACCTACGTGAAATGATTTGATTGATGTTTTGCATGATTCAAGGAAGAATTTCTTGGGAAACAATGAAACGCTTAGTGGAGTGTTTTGAGGTTTTGACTTTGGTACAGATCGGATTTTCATGATGGGTTACGATCAACCAACGGTTGATATTGCATTGTAATTTGATTTAATGATTTTTATATTGATCTAAGATGATCTCTTGTGATTTGCATTGTAATTTCATGATGTAATTAGGGTTTAGTGGTCGACCTAGTTGAGATGGTTATTTAGGATGGCATAGTTGATGTTTATTATGTCAGTGGTCTTAAGAGAATGTGTTGAGCTGTCCAAGAAAAGTGTGAGATTTGCCTGAGAGTTGTAGAGTGTTGAACATAACTAGATCTGATTTAGCAAGGTGTGAAGTGAAAGTAATAGATCATTTTTTTCATTGTTGTTCCACAACAGTTGCAACAGTTAAATCCCTTAATTGGGTAGGTCCTAATAGGACTTAAACATTTAAGTCCCCTAATAGGGCTTCTCTCAAAAGAGTGTTAAATCCTCTCACGAGGTTTATCCTAACAGATCATCAAGCTCCTCACTGGGTTGTTAGGAAAATCCCTTAACTGGGTGACTCCTAACAGGGTCTGCTCCTAACAGGGCGTATTGTAAGCTCCTAACATGGTGTACTTCAAAAGAGTACAAATATTTGTGGATACCAACTCCCACCATGGTTTTTCCCTATTTTGGTTTCCACATCAAAATTATGGTGTTCATGTGTGGAATACTTTTCATGTGATATTCTTGTTTATGTTTCATTTCATGCACTGTTTCTGAGTACACCGGTTATGATGTTTTATCAGAGGTTTACCAAAGGTGGTACTGATAAGAGTTGGTAGAGAAAGTGTTTGATCTGATACATGAGGATAATGAGTTGGTAAATGATTTGATTAATGTGTTAGCAGATTTGATAAAAGAAGTTGATATTTTTGATAAATGATTTCAGATCTGATATAAGTTTGTTTTTGGTTTAAAGTTTCAATTGGTATTAATATTGATTCACCTCCCTCTCAGTATTAACTAGATCCTCATATGATTAACAAAGATAGAGTAATGTGCGAGTCTACGAAAAGACTCGGTAAGGATTCTCTCTCTACCTTGAAACCTTTCTTCATTCCTGATTTTCCATATATACCACAGAATTTCACAAGATAACAGGTTCCAAAAAGAATTACTGTCTTTTTTAATACCTTTAATATAACCAATAACAATATCAAAAGTCCTAATATGTAGTGGAATTGATAAACCATACATTAGCCAGATTTCCTTGGCCATGATACAATCAAAGGAAATATGTCTAGCGGTTTCTTTAACTTTGCATATATTACAAGTAACATCTCTATCATGATCAAGTCTAATAGGAAGTTTATCAAGAATTAGCAACCATTTGAATGTCTTGTTTTTGGGAGCCAGTGGACTGCTCCAAATATTTCTAAACAACTTACCCCATTGTGTGAATGTTAACTCAAAATACCAGCATGAATTAATATGTTTTAGAATACTATCATCATGCATCAGAGATTGATTTCAACTTACAAAGCATTGTATCATCAGACCAAGAAAAGGATACAAGCATGTCTTCAATAGTATCACATATTTTGGGAAGTTGCAAGGCAATGCAAGCATTATACACAATGTTATAAGACCTCCTATTAGAGGCAAGGAGTTGATACTTACCTGAAAGATCATCCCATGAGATGAGATCACCATTAGAAATTATATCTTTAAAGCAACAGATGCCTTTGTTGGCCCATCTTTTGGTAGAGCAACCTTGATTAAGAGAAAGGGGTTTGCCATTGTGGAACAAGTTCCACCAAATTGACCTTTCCCCACATATGATATCATCCCTGTTGGTCTTGCAGATAGTTATACTATGCCTAAGCCTCTCCTACACCCTCCATATTGATTTGAACACTAATGAGCTTGCAGTAGAGAGAGGAAAATTTCCAGCTAAAAGGTCACTATGTGAAAGGGATTTAGAAGACTTAGGAACTCCCAACCTGATGTTGTTCCTGACTAATATATTCCATGGCTCATTACCATCCAATGCATAAAATATCCACTTTGCAGCAAGTGCAATTCCTTTAACTTTAAGGTCTTTCAGTTCCAGACCTCCAATCTCCTCATCCATACAACACCATTGCCAATTAATCTAATGTACCTTTCTATTCCCTTTTCCATCAAACCATAGGATATTTCTAATGGTCTTCTATAGCACATTGATTTGGTAATTACTGAACATCCGCATCGAGGCGTAGTAGATACAATACGAAGAGAGATTTTTTTGACAAACTTACATACTCTTCCTTCTAGTGAGAGGTAGTGGTTGTTCCACTTGGTGATTTTTCCCTCAATATTACTTTTGATCCAATTCCACATATCTTTGAGACAAGGAGATACTGAGAAGAGAACCCCTATATATCTGACAATCTTGTTAGGTCCTCCCCACTGATACTCATATGGAGAAAGCCAGATCAGGGGGTGCTCAGACCAACTGAGCAAAGTGGACTTAGTCTGGGAGATTCTTGCCTCAGATGCATCACATAACATCTTGAGTTTGAAGGATGAGGAGTCCATGTTACTCTCAGAGAGTTCAAGAAATAGTGCGGTATCATCTACAAACCGTATGTTAAGTAGATTTGACTTATTAGGCAGAGTAATCCCTTTAACCTTAGGAGAGAGGATGTCATCTCTTAACAAGTAGTAAAGTGCATATGAGGCAATAACAAAGAGGTCAGGGGAAAGAGGGAAACCTTTCCTAATAGACCTCCTCAACTAAAAGGCTTATGAGATGGATCCATTGATTTCAACTTGGGCATGGGCATCCCTGAGGAGGACTTGGATAAATTAGAAGAATGCCTCAGGAAATCCAAATGCTTCAAGAATCATGGTGATGAAGTTCCATTCAAACCTGTCATAAGCTTTTTCAAAGTCTAAAAGAAACATGACTACCTTTTGATATGAGATTTTGGCCCAATCCATAGCCTCCCAACTAGTGATAAGGTTTTCAAGTATCTATCTGCCTTTAATGAAACCTGTCTGAGTAGCACAAATGAACTTAGGAAGAATATTTTCCAATCTAATAGTAAGCATCTTTGCTAGAATTTTAATAAGATACATTGAGGAGGGTGATGGGACACCAATTTTTTATCAAATCTTGGTCCCCCTCTTAAGGAAGAAGCTTTATAAGGCCTCTATTGACGTCCCCACGTGAACCTTGTTCGTAGGCTTCCATGTAGACTTCCAATAATTCATCTACTATGCATTTGATGTTTGCCTTATAGAATTCAATGGTGATCCCATCAGGTCTAGGGGCCTTATCATTATGTAGTGAGTTGGTAGCTCTCTTAATCTCCTCCATCGTAAAAGACAGACTAAGGTGTTGGCCTTCTTCAGGAGAAAGGAGCTTGGGAATGAGAGAATGACACTTCTCTCTGGCTAAAAGGAAGGTAGGTGAGTCTTTAGATGTAAAAAATTTCTTCTAGTAGATCAAGAATTTTGACATGATATCTTCCCTGCAGAAGACCTCTTTGCCTTTCACCCACAATTGATCAATTATTTCTATGATTTGTTTCCGCTTCAACATCCTAAAGAAGAACTTTCATCATTTATCTCCCTATTGCAGCCATTGCATCTTGGCCGTAGCCCTTGCTCCTATTTCTCTGTCATGTTGCAACTTCCTAGGCGTATCTCTAGCCATTGTCACCAAATGGGTGACGTTAACATTACTTGGGTCTTTTTGGATTAGATATTCTGCCTTGTGTGGATTGGTATTAAGGATAAATTCAGTCTATCTCACATCTTTAGTTTCTTCTTTCCCACAAGGATGTTTTGCTAGTTTTGCCAGCTAGCCACTGAGGTGTTCCATCTATTGAAGATCCTGATGATGTGGATAGCAGCAAGGACACCTTGATCTTTTAACAATTTTGTATTGAGAAGGTATTTGTTACTTCTCTTAATTTTCTTTGTAATGCAACCTTTGATAGATATATGGGAAAGAATGGGGTGGTGATCTAATAGGGATGATGGCCAAACCCCCATCGGATAGCCTTGTTGATCAGGCACAAAGGAGAAGAAGTCTTTATTGGCATAGAATTGTTCAAGTCTAGAGTAGATTCTACTATGTCCTTTCTAGTAGTTACACCAGGTAAACCAAATTCCTTTATGAGTAGATCTCATGCCTTCTAAGGGATCAAACAATCTCTTAATTCCTTTCATCATGTTCCAATGAATCTTCTCTCCACTTTTCTACTCCATATTAGTGCCTCCCATCTTGTCATCTTGGTATTCTATTATGTTAAAATCTCCTCCCATAATCCATGGGATGTCTGGTAAGGAAGAGATCCATTGTCATAGATCCGCTCTTTCTCTATAATCATTTGGAGCATAGACTGTACATATACCAAAGGTGGAATCGCTATCTTTAATGGCTACCTAGACTACTCTATTACATGGAGATATCCCGGAGCAGAGCATTGAAACTTTCCATTTGGGGTTTATGAGGATCACTGCACCCCCCTTACCCTTATCATGTTTGGTGCAAATCCTCAAAGCATCTTTCCATATAAAATTGAGGTTGACATCCAATGAGAAGATAGTAGCTTTGACCTCTTGGAGCATGACAAAGTTTAGGTCTTTATGTTGCTTTAGCATTCTTCTAACAATGTATTTCCTATAAGGGGACTCCAAGCCCTGGATATTCCATGAAATGCACTTCATGGTCAACTATCTTTTAGTTGTTTTCCTTGGCAGCTTTGAAGCTGCTAAAACACTTAGGCATGCTGGACTTTTTATTGGATTTCTTATGTAGAGGAGAGTTTTTATTCTTGGAGCCTAGAGGCCTTCCTCTTTTTCTCCTAATATGTGCTTCTGCATCTAAAATCTCCTCATCCAATCTCCTCTATCCCATACCCCTTCTCTACTAGTGACAAAGTAGATGGAATTTAACACTGTCTCTACTTCAATTTCATGAATGTCAACTGAGGTATCATTCTCTAGAGTAACTTCCTCGGCTGTGCCAAGATCAGTGAGAGTAGGGAGGTCATTAGGGTTAGCTTTACCAACTGTTGGATCAGCAGGGATGATCTCATAATAAACATTGTCAAAATCAACAAACTTTTTAGATTTAGGAGGGGTAGATACTATGGTACCAATAGCTTGAGAAAGGGGGGGGGGCAATCCACCTCCCTTCGGGAATCCATAGAAGCAATCAATTCTTTGGTTAGATTAGGTTGGTTAGCAAGAACCTGAAGTTGATTGGATTCAAAGAAAGCGGGATTGCCGAGGGGAGGGAATGTTATCTCCATCCTTCCCAAGGCACTGGTATCTTTCTCTAGCCCTTCAAAATTCCTAATTATGGATTTAACGAGAGAATTTTTCTTGTTTTTAACAATAAATTTAACCTTGGGTGGAGCTTTAAGAGCGTCGTCTTCCATGTGGATCATGGAGGAGCAAGTTTTATCTTGCCCATGCTCTCTAATTTTTTCCAGTGCAAGTTGTTGAGCATTTTTTCTCTTAGACCTCTTGTTTTTCCTAGTCACCACTTGGAAGCCTTTGTCCTTCATTTCCTCTAATTGTGAAATGTCCTATGAGACAATCAAATGAGGAGAAGGGTAGGAATTAAAGGGACCAAAAGTAGTAGAGTTATCAATAGTAGGGGGTTTAACAAGCTTCTCTTTTGGGAAGCCAGCAATAGCCTTGTTGATGACTTATCTGAGAGAGTCAATTTTGTTCAAGAGAGGGGGATTATCGCCAGGGTTGGAAACCGAAGTGGAGGGGCTATCTCCACTATTAGCAGGTTTAGAAATATGTTTTGTAGGGTTTTTAGAAGTTTTATTCCTAGAGTTGAGAATAGGGCATAGTCTTCTAATGTGTCCTTATCTCCTACACAAATAGCAGGCATTTAAAATGCCTAGGGTTTCAATAAGATGGGTGAATAAATCACCACCAAGATTAATTTCTATGAATATGGGAATGTCTATGCCATAGTTGATGGAAACTAGGACTTTGGCATCTAGGTGGGGAACCAAGTTTGACAAGTGGTCAATCCTTATCATTTTGTCGATGGGTTCCAAAATCTAAGGAATAAACCTCTAGAGAAAGGGAGGCAAGTTTTTAACTTGAATCCAACACGGACATGAGAACGCCAAAGAAATTTTTTTTTAAAAAAATAAGTAAATCATAAAACAAAAATAATATATCAAAAACTTAATGGAAAAAGTTTTTTGTTTTATTATATAAAACAAAATTTATGAAGGGGGGATGGGGGGTACCCCTATTGTAGTCCATATGGACTGCTGTAACTCATTCCCCTCATCGCCAAACTTTTTTCCGGTTGGCAGCCTGCTCTTCACTCGCCCTCCCTTGTTGCAAGTCATGACGGCCATGGTTTCCACCGCCGCCTCCTTTCGAGTACTCGCCCCCAACACAATTTTTTATGAGCCCTACGCACACCTTCCCGGTCCTGCCAAACCTTTTTCGATGAATTTTCTGGTGCCAGTGGACATTTTCAACCTCCTGCCCGATCACTGCCAAATTTCTCGGTGACTATTTTCCGAGAGGAATTTCTTTTTCTAGTCAAGCGAGTTTTTGTCGATGACTTATTTTTTTCCAGCGGGGAGATTTTTTTGGCTGGTGGGGGAATCTTTTCAACATATTCTGTTGATGTCATGCTGACATCAACAGTATAGACAATAGTGAATGACCCTTTTTGACCCTCTTTATACCCTAAAAGAGGGTTTTTTTGGTTTTGGCCATAACTTGGGCATACAATATCATTTTTTGGCAAATGAGATATCATTGGGATGTTGGTTTCGTTTACTTTTCAGATATGCAGGTTTCATCACCCATTTTTTACTGCTATTACATTATACAGTTATTTAAAGTCAGAGGTGTTGTTTTCAGTCCCGAGCTCATAACTTTTCACTTGTTTCTCTATTTTTTGCGATTCCAATGGAGTTGGGATGGTGTTTCAGAGCTCTTCATAGCCATCCATGCACTTTTTCCATATTTTACTCAAGGTATCTTTTATTTAGTTTTTTGTGTTTTCACACTCTAGTGAATTACTTGGACTTATGAGCTCTTGGAAACTTCTTGTTTGTGTGGGATGACTCATTTTTGGTTGTTCTTCATGTATTTCCATTCTTATGTCTTCTTTTGACATTTTGACATTTCAATGTAAGCATTTATGATTGTATAAACACACTAAGATAAAGTGCCTCTATATTGCACATGTATTATGGGATCTTGTACATCAGCTTTGTGCCTTATTGTACTCACACTATGATATAAAGTGACATAGGGGTTTGATGTTTTCCTTTGTTTGCCTTCATACCTTTCTCATGCATGTGTGTCTTGGTTTGCACACTCTTTGTATTTGCTTGTACTTTAATGTCTTCATGGTCAGGTGTTCTTGGGTTTTTTTCATGCACTACATTATGGCTTTCAGATTCAGTGTACCTATCATACCTCTCCCTTGTCAGCATTATGAGGGGGTTTCTATTGTTGGTGCTAATGCTTCCTTGTTTTCGTTTGGAGTGAGCTATGTATTCAGTATTTGTTCCTATGCACTAGGTGGATGCAGTGGTTGTTTACCCATGCATTTCAGTGAGATGAAATACTTACCATATGGACACTCTTGCATTCCTATTTCTGGAGGCAAGCTTTCATTTTTCATTTGATCAGTTCTTCAGACTGTTAATACTCGTGCCATTTGTATCTTTGAATTCCAAAAGTTTTGCCTGTTTTTGTCATCTGATTCGGATTCAAGTAGTGTCATTGAAGGTACTCATGCAGATTCATGTCTTCTAGATGTTGATCATCTTTTGTTTCAGAGGATGTTTCTTATTACGACATCTTAGCAATCTTTCTATGACAACGTTTGTAACTTCTTCATGCTTTGTTCCTACCTTTTGGAACATTCTTGTTTAGAGGCTTCTTAGTCCTTCACTTGAGCTTTCATCTCTTCTTGGAGAGGAGTTTTGTTCCCACTGGATTTTATCCTTTTCTCCATTTTATAGAGATTTCATTGTACTTGGGTACCTCATCAGGCCTTGTTGTCGGGACCCATTTTAGCTTTCTAGTATCTAGTCCTTAGTTTTTTTAGCTTCTCCCTAACTTCATCTTAAGGGGGGGTGTTAGAGTAAAAGGTAATAGTTTACTTAATTAATTAAATCATATTGATTTAATAATTAAGTCACCTTTTGTCTATTTCACTTAAGCTAAATTTAGGGAGATAAACTTAGGAATATTAACAATTAATTCATTATTAATTATTAATTGCTTTTAGGGTTTATGGTTTTTAGGTTTTGATCTCCTTTTACAAGGATTGATCCCTTTGTAATCCTTACCAATCTGATTATTATTGCTATTCTTGCTCTGGGTTTTCAAAGAAATCTTTGTGTTTTGTGAATCTTCCATTGTTGTGATAGGTTATTTGCATACAAGTGTTCACTGGATTCTGTGAGGTTATATTTCGCAACTTTAATATCTAGGAACCCTAATAGATGGAGATGCAGATATCATTGATGGGGAATCCTATCTCTATGCGAGGATCCACATTGTGACTATCAAAAAAATCATGAGCGGAATTAAATTGTGTACAAGGAAAACACTGGATTCAACAAATTAAAGTTAAAAAGGAGAAGTTTGTTTCAGTTCATGGCCCCAAGACTCATAGTCTTCCCGCTCGCTATGGGAAATTTAAGAAAACAAAACAATGAAGGCCTACAGGAAGAAGGCTTTCTCTCCCAAGTAGTTTGTCTCTTAATGTATATCAACAGTGTCGGGTGCTAGGGCATGTTCTAAGAAATTGGTGGTAGGGAACAAGCTAGATATGAATCTAAAAATGGAAAACCCTTTCCTAGGGTGAGGTCTTCAAATGAATCCAAGGACAAAAGGGAATGGTGGCAATGGGGGACCAATACCTAAGAAAAAAAATGCAAAAATAATTATATCATGCGAAGGGAATGCAATTGAGAAGAAGGTAATTGGCAGTTTGCATGTGCATGAAGATGGAATGCGTTTTGAAGAAGACTGGGCCTCAGACAACCTCTTTTCAGATGGAGATGAACTAGGAATAATCAATTTAAGATGTATCAAGCAATCTGCAACTTCATTGCTAGGAAAGAATAAGAAACGTGAGGTAGGAAAACCAATAAACATAGAAGAGAAGCAAAAGCAAGAGAGAAGGATTTAGTTAGTGTGACAAAATTCTTGAAAACCAAGGAAGCCAAGACCTCCCTTGGGAAGCCATGAAAATCATATCATGGAATGCCAAGGATCGAAAGACCCCTAATAGAAGAAGGATTGGAAAAAAATGATCAATTGTATTACACTCTTGTAAGAAACCGAAATATCAATAGAAGAAGGAGAAAAGTTCCTCAAATATTGTAAAAATTAGGAAGGCTTTTTCCAGGAAGCAAAAGGGAAATCAAGTGGTTTGGGAATACTGTGGATGGATAACTCCTATAAGGTAGATATCTTAGATTCTAACAAGAATTAGATGTTGTATGAGATCAAGTGTAAGATTCAAACCTTGAGTCCCTCATTTTTAATATATTTGGTCCTACCCATATGGAAGAGAAAACTAAGCTTTGGGATGCTATTACTTGGAGGATCAAATATTTAGACCAAAAAAAATAATCTTGGGTGGTGACTTTAATGCAATTCTAGACCCCACTGAAAAGAGAAGAGTTATAAATAAAATTAACAGAGTTATCCTAGATTTCAGGACATTTGTGGAACAAATAGAAGTTGTTGACTATGAACCCAAAAATGGAAGCTTTATTTGGACAAAATCTAACTCTTGGAGTGAAATTATCATGAAAGATGTTAAAAACCCAAACAAATTATGGTGCAGAATAATGAGGATGAAATATCTAGATAACGAGGAGCCAAGTAGGATTCCCACCTAAGCCAACACTAGTGGAGGGTCTGCAGTTTGGAAGTTTTTGTGGGGAAACAAAGATATTATTACCAATCACTTGTCTTAGAAAATTGAGAATAGTAAGAAGGCAAGATTTTGGCAGGACTCATGGAACAAGAATATGAGGTCTTAATAAATTTATTTCCAGATCAAGGTTGGATTTTGGATACAAAAATAATTCATGGAGTTTTTGTGGAAGATTATGTCAAGAGGGAGGCCCAAGGTACCGACTATCCATTTTGGATTTTATCGACTAATATGTATATCCCTTCTTGGGTAATACTTATTTTAAGTAATACATTAAAGGAAAGAAATATTGTGTTGACAAAGGAAGATGATGAGATAATCTGGTGCACATCCAAGTCAGGAGAATACTTGGCTAACTTGGGGTATCTGGACCAAAAGAATATGGTGGGGAAGAAGGATTGAGCGATGGGATTATGTTAGAACAAAACTGTGGCCCCTTAGGCTGGTGTATTTTTATGGAGAACTTTACATGAAAGGGTTCTAACAGGGGAAAGACTCAAAAAATATAGTATTCTTGGACCAAGTTTATGCCCCCTTTGGAAGAAGAATAAGGAATCAACAAACCGCCTTCTCCTATGGTGCCCTTATGTCAAGAGATGTTGGGATTGGATCCTATCATCCTTGAATTGGTCAGTAGCTTGTAATGAATCCTTGTTGGGATTACTATTAGGATGGCCTAAGATGGGTCTGAACTCACTATGGGGAAATATATGGATCATTGCCTCGTCTATGGTTGTATGGCATACGTGGAAAGAGAGGAATATGACGATATTCAATGACAATATGATGATGGAGGAGAAAATTAATACCAAGAAATATGATAGGAAGGTAAAATTTATTTCTAAATGGGATAAGAACATACAGGCTATTTGGTCTTCACTCAAAGCTTTGAACATCATAATCTCAAGTAAATCTTGTAAAAGAAAGGATATCAAATGGGTAAAACCAAAGGAGAATAGATACAAGTTGAATTTTGATGGTGCAGCAAAAGGAAATCCAGGGCAAGTCGAATATGAATGTATCGATCAAGATGATAGGGGCATGTGTGTTTGGGTTTTAAATGGTTCTATTGGGGTGGCCTCCAACAATGAGGCACAAATGACTTCTTTGGTAAGGGGATTGAAATTGTGAGAAGATAAAAGAATCAATTCAATAGAAGTTGAGGGGAATTGTCAAATAGTGGTGAAAGTTGTTAATAAGAAAACTACAACAAATTGGAAATTAGACTAGTTATTGAGTCAAATTATGGAGCACCTAAGTAACATAGACAATACAATATTACTCATATTTATAGAGGGGATAATAATGCAACAAAATATTTAGCTAATTTAGGCATAAGGGCAAATCAAAAGGAGGTGGTCATGAACAATCGTGAACCATGTCCTAAACTTAGGGAAATGGTATGTCAAGAAGGGGAATTTCACGAGACTCACGGGAAGAAAGGTGTTTAGTAAGATTTTCTTACTGGGGATAAGATCTTCCTAAGATGATATAGAAAGCATAAAACATGTGACTCAAGAAATTACTGAAGCTAATCTTCTCGACTGATAAGGTCATTCTCTGGCAGTACATTGATAGGAAGATCATTATATAGATAAAATATGAACAAAGTGAGGCATAATGAGTGAAAAAAGGTGAAGATGATGGTATGCAGGTAAAAATCACTTCAGAGTATAGTGCAAATGCTGGGAGGAGGATCAAGAAGATCAATTGAGAAGGATATTCTACATATTTATGAGGATTACCTTTTGTTAACCATTGAGAACGTTTTAGAAGAAGACTCCTACTCTGGTAAGCATAGCCATGATAGAGTAATCTTTGAAAGATTCTTCAGGAACTTTATTCAAGCCACTTGTCTAGATTATAAGAGACCATGTTTTGCCAGGAAATTTGGTAAGAGAAGACCTCTGAGGGGTTGTTATCATGGCAATGACAAAGATTGTGGTCACTCCATAAAAAGGCTTTATTATTGGAATCTTTGATGCTAAAGAAATGAAAAAGAAGATGAAGGTGGCTAAGGCATTGAAATTATATATGGTAGGGCTAGATATTGTAAATGAATTTGACTTGAAGCCATTTTTTGATTATGTCAGTAAACATGGGGGTCTTTTTTCTAACTCTCTGTTGGAAAGGTTGTTTGTATTAGCTAAAGGGATGAAGACCCTGGCCCGATGGATGTATTAACTTTTTTATATATTAATAAAGGGAGCTACCCCCCATGGTAGAACTTATCTATAAAAAATTAAAAAATTGAGTATTAATTGAAGAAATTTTACATTACCTCTATACATAGACAAGATAAATTTTCATTGAAGATTTAAAAACATGCTGGCAATATGTGTTGTCATTGATGTCAAATTGAGGCCATCAGTAAAGTTGAAGAGACTGACAAAAGATATGTGTGGTGAGATATTTGAGAGAGATAGTTTGACATGATTAGCATTGTTGAAGACAACCCGGAGACAATTAGTTGTATCCATGGTAGAATATTAGTCCAAATTTATGGTAAGTATGTTGTAACACATTGTCACATATGTTTTATGCTTTTGGTTTAGAATGCACTTGCATTAGTTGTTGACTACATGTTCAAGGAGATAGTTGAGTGACATTGGAGTCTAGTTTTATACTTCTATTGTTAAGAAAATTTGCCTAAGAGTTGGATAGTGGATTTTCCTATGTCTCTGTGTTGGCATTTTGGTCTACATTCTACCTCATTGCGATTTCTAGTTATGTAATTTTGGGGTTAATATTAGTAGTGTGCAAAGTGTCTACTTTCTATATTAAATTCATACTCATTTGTACAACGAGATTTATTGGTGTTTGTTCTCTAAATTACAGCTTAATAGTGTAAAGTGTCTCATTTGACTCACTAGAATGCTACACATTATTTTGTGGTGATTAGTATTCTTGTCTAGATTTGACAATATGTTTAAGATGGTATAAGGATTTAGTGATATGAGTCTTGGGTGAATTGTTGCTTCACAAAGAAAAATTATTTATGTTGATGTCATAGTCTGTCTAATTTGCAATATTTTCATCAATTTAGTCAGATTCTTCTTTTGCGCCAACACTCGATGATTCATGTATTCAAAATATGATTGTAGAGAGGTTGTAGATGGAATCCATTACTTCCGTATTGGTCCACATGCTGATTTTGATTTCTCCCTAATGGTGTAAAGGCAAATAGTTAACAATTTTGACATAGGTATTGATATTTGAGCTGACAATGTGAGTTCCTTCAATTGTGGTTGATCCTAATATGTCTCATTTATTTTGGAGGATGTGTTGAGATGTGAATGGGGTACAGTTACTCTTTGGGTTGATCTACAACTCATAATCTTTCTTGATGCATATGGGGTCAACCAGTATATTGTTATGTGCTTGGGCTGACCTACTTAAGGTTGTTGAAGTATTGTGGATGTTCTTTTGAGTTGTGTATCAAATGTGTGGACATGATGGGAGTTTTTTGAGACTAGGTGTTCTCTTATCATTATCCACTAGGTTGTTTTTGTCATGGTTCTATTGTTCTGAGGCTAACCTATGTGATGCTACATGTTTCTTCTGTAGGTCTTATTGGTGCTGACCTAATAGATATTTTGAGGTTGTGCAAGGGATATATATAAGGAAAGATATAGATCATTTGTGAGTTTTGAGTGTTGTTTTAATGTGATGTGTTAGGCCTAATATGGAAAGCTAATGTACTGAGAGGGGAGGGGTGAATCAGTACTCCAAAACCTTTCTTTAATAATAACCTTACTTTATGCATAAACAAAATAGTGTAGTAACATAACATAAAGTTAAAACAAACAGATAACAATCATACATGATTCACTCCATAACTCATATATTTTGGTTACGCAGAAACTCTTGGTTAGAGAGAAAAACTGTGGTGATGATGGCACCCACAACTTCACTGCTGCAATAATAAAGATGCTCAGTTAGATCTACATTTAGCTATTTTTGATAGCTTACTCTGTTAGGAGTAACAAGATCTATTAGATCTACCTTGCTAAAGGATTTTACAACATTTATTCTAAATGTTGCACCTGGTTAGAGGCTTTACAATTTATAGACTTGGTTAGAGTCTTTTACCCTGTTAAAGGTTTCTCTTTCAACTTCACAATATTACAATAAAATCATTACAAACATCTGCAACTTTACATCTGAAATGTTATAGCAGATTCTATGTGCTCAGGATAAGATTACCTTGCTTATAGCATACCTCGGTAACTCATATAGTAACTCGGTAAACCCTTCTATTTACTCTATTCTTCGACTGTTCTCTGAAAACCTTCTCAGTGACCTCTGTGTCTCTGTAATAGTCTTCCTTCATACATATATGCACACACCTTGTTCTTAATTCATGTTGTATAAATAGATCTCTTAAAACGGTGATCTAATTCATTGCTTCGATCTTACAAACAAGATTCCTTGAATGAATAACTAAACAAAATATTTCATTGGTTGAATTGACCTCATAATCATACACAATCTTCTAGTGCAATTTCCAATGTAATAACAGTTAGATGTGCCTTGATCTTGTAACACGTTTTCATATGCATGTCCAGGTTCAATGTATCTAGTAACACGTTTCACTCGGTGAATATCACCTTGGTGTGTTAACTTTACTGCTTGGTAGCCATAAAAAGTTACTCGGTAGACAGCTCGATGTATACTACGTTATGTGACTGCTTTCTTCTGTAACCGACTAGACTGTGCATACCGACTTCTCTATTTATACCGACTGCATGATTCGATAGTGCTAACCGACTAGAATATATAGTATGACTTTGAATATAAAAACTAATGGCAACTTGATAAGTAGTAACAATCTCCCCTTTTGACATTAGTTGAGATGTTTGACAAAAACTACTTTCAAAGTCATAACTCAAAAATCTATATACTTTGCAAAATGACTACACTTGACAGTATATACAATAGTCAATGAAATAGTATATGCAGATATACTCCCCTTATCATTATTCTGTATATAACTCGGATTTTGCATGCTCAAATTTGTTCTATGCTTGTGTGCTCTGCTTGCTCTGTATGCTCTGCTTGGTATACTCCCCCTGTATACAATACTCAAAACTGTATCACTCTCCAAATATAGTATTACTCCCCCTTTGTCTGGTATTACTCCCCCTATGTAGTATTACTCCCCCTTTTTTGACAAACATCAAAAACTTAATTTCCATCTAGGGGCGGTAACTGATCAAAAATAGATTTATACTTGTTTCGGGCATCAGTGAGGGAGACTAAGAGTGCATCCTTTACACTTTCCATTAAATAATTTTGTGCTTGAATATCAGCTAATAGTGATATTAAGCCATCAAGAGTGCTTCCCTCTTGTGTAGTTGATAGGTGTGTAGCTCGGTTAATTTGCTCTTGAACTGATGAGAGATGAGAAAGAAATAATGTCTGGAGGGTCATTATATCCATCCTGATCTTATGCTCTTCATTGCCGAGTTCTAACTGTTGAGCCATGAGCTATTGAAGCTTGGTATAAAAATTCTGAACTGAATTAGGCTCGGTGGTCAACTTAGTTGAGAGATCGGTGATCTCTTTCTCAATTGCATCAGTTTTATTCTTGATATCTTTAATGAATAAGGAAAATGTACAAAGTTTCTGAAATAAATAAAGAATATGCTTGAGTTGAGGGGACAACTCAGCAATGAATTTGACAAGCTTTACTTTTCCTATAGCGAGAGCTTTTTGTACCTCTTCTATCATTTTTGCAGTAAGCTCTTTATCTTTTAGCTTGCTCAAGTACTCAGATGCATCAACTCTAGATGTTTCTATTTGAGTAAGGAGTTCATCCAGTTGAATGTGGATGGTTGCATCGGTTGACACTGTTGCTGAAGGTAGCATTTCTGTTAGTAGTGTCTTTACCTTCTGTAGTACTTTATTTTTCTTTTGAATGGCCAATTGTTTTTCTTGTTCGACCTCTGCTTTGCATAGTTCACTGAAATCAATAAGTGCTTGCCCTTTTAATTCTGAGATATCCACATTGGGCAACACTATCGGTTTAGTTAAATCAACTTTGAAACTATGCTTTCTCACCTTCTTCTCTTTACCTTTGATCGATTGTACTAAGACAAGTGCTTGTGAGGCTTGCTGACCCTCGGTAGGTTGCTCGGTAGATGCAACACTTTGGTCGGTTCCTGTAGCCGTTGTGGTGTCTTTGGGTGTCTCGGTACTAGGGGTCTTAGCTGTAACATTTTCAGTGCTTGACGGTGCTTGAGACGTCTGATCTTTAGTTGTATCTTTTGCTGCTTCAAACTTGTGACCTTCAGTGCCTTGTTCTATATCTTTAGGAGCTTCGATGGAGACAGGTAGCTTGACCGACGGATAAGGCTAAACTTGTTCTAAGACAGATTCACTAGATACAAGTTTTGCATAGGTAGTGCCTTCAATCATTTCCTACTTTGGTGCTTCTTCATCCATGACATCTTCATCAATTTGAATAGTGTCAACCGGGTCTTGCTTGGTGGCATCAGGACCTTGCTCGGTGACATCAGGATCTTGCTCGGTGACATCAACAATTTCAATTTGAGATTGTTCACCGACATCCTTTAGTTTGAAGATTTCCTGCCACTTGGATTTTGTCTCATTTTCCACATCAATGTATAGCCCATTCATCAATTTTAAGGCTCTTTGTTTGACAAGAAATTTAGAATTGTATGTTGTCAAATGCTCCTTAATTTCTGCTACAGACATATCAGGGAATAGATGGACTAGACTTCTTTCTCTTATTTGTTTCTCTGAGTCCATTGCATATTTCCATCTGTTATCAATATGTAAGTATAATTCACTCGGAAGTGACTTTACTGGTTCTAATGGAGCTAGCCGAAACTTTAGAAGTGTGTAGATGATAACTTCTTCAATTTGTCGCTTCTCATCATTATTCCTAGTCTCATACTTGACATATCTGAATCCTACAAATTCACCATATTCTTTAAGATTGGCACAAAAATTTTCAACACTATGAATATTTACCTTCTTGCTTTTTACAATCTAAAATTTGTTTGCATCATCGGATTCTGTATCACTAGACTCTTTTGCCAAAATGAGTCTCCGAGTAGATTTCTTGTAGGTCTTGGTTACCTTGGGTACAGTAACACTCTTTGTTTCTTACTCGGTGATGCAGCTGATGCTCTAGTGTTAGGTCTCTTTGTTGGTGGAGTCGGTAGGGCCTTTGAAATGTCCTGTTTCTTTCTTTTCAAAACTTTACCCTTAGGCAACTCGGTACTTAATGTTATTGTTGCCTCTTGAGCTTCTGATTCCTCTTCGGTGATGGTAGGAGTGCCTTTGACAGGTGTAGAGGAGGATTCTTCTCCGAATTTCTCAGATAAAGCCTTTATCATCTTTGTAGCTTTTCTTGTAGCCTTGGGTACTACAATGCTCATTTTTACTTTTTCCTTCACCTCTTCATATGTTCCATATCTTAGTTTGGTAGCATGCCTTGGCAATGATAGATAGGCATCAATTTGCTGTTGTGTTATATCATAGTCAATCTCATAACCCATTGGTGGAAAATATTAAGTCCTTGGTTCAACAACATTCATATAACAGTAATTGGTGTCTACCTCAAAACATATATCATCCTTATATTTCTCTACCAGCTGTGGTGGAATCCGGTACCTGTTGTGCATCTTCTCTTGAAATTTGCTGAAATAGTCATCCATGATATCATTAAAATTATCTCCCAATTTCTTGATAAAATCATTGATTTGATGGGTGATAGGTTGGTGTAGCTCCCAAACTACTTTACGGACTGAGGGAAAGAACTTCTCAAAGTAGAAAAACATGCATACAAGAAGTGAACCAAATTTCAGTGTGTTTGCCGAGTTGTTCTTCTTCGGCTTCCTTATTGTGTTTAGGTTCTCAAAAAAGTTCTTCAGTAGCACTTCGCATAAATCTACTTTCATTCCCTTTTTCATTATTTTATAGGCCAAGTCAACTGCGGCACATGGTACACTGTTTTCCCTTGCTGATTGGAAGAAACAGTAACCAATTACTCTAATTGCAAACTTAAGTTCTGCATCAGTGAAATTGTTCAATTTCAGTCCTTGGTAATCAGATTCTACTCCAGTTAGATTGATTAGCTCCTTCTGTGATATCATTTTCTGTGCTCATGCATGATCATAGATAGGATACCCGGTGATCACATGAATGATTTCCTTGGTGATTTTGAATGGTTGCTCTTCTAGCCACATAAAATCACCATGAACTCTGCTTAAAACAAACTTAACCCACTGGGGTTTGAACACATGGGGATAGGCTAGGGCTTCAGTCAATCCCTTGATTTTGATATGCTCGAACTTGCTATCCATTTTGCCATCGGTACAAAGTTCATCATATGTGTCACTAATCTCAACATGACTGAGTTCTTCAACACGACATTTGGTGAAGAATCTAACATCTTCGACTAGCAAGACTCGATTGGGGATGAGTGAAAATGCAGTTTTGTCATCCGGTTCAAAGGTGACTTTGGGAGTCAAAGAGTACTTCAGCGAGGGCTTCACCACATTTTTGACAACTACGGAATCTTGGATCTTGGGCACCATTGTAGGTTTCAGGTAAAACTTAGCAAACTATCCTTAGGGTTTGACGGTTTACAAACGACTGACGCTTCACACTCGGTAGATAATAGCAATTTGACAAGATCAGAAACCAGCTTAACAGTGTGAATAGATTTGATGTAAATACCTTGAAATTCGCTCTGAATGAAGTTTGATCGCCTTGATTCACTCTGCTCTACTCTCTTGAAATCTTGGTGAATGAAAATGACCGTGAAAATACCTTATCGGGCTCCGTGCGAGTTAGGTCAAAATATTAAATGCACTCAGTTCACCTTTAACTGATTTACTCCCTTTTTTTCGTTTTAACCGAGTAACCAAATTTCCTTCATTTACTGACTTGACAGGCTTCCTGTATACACCGACTTGACAGGTTTCCTATAAAGTACTTTTGATAGAATTTCAAACTTACTAATGCATCTTAACTATGCAGATTTTGAATTTTGTACATAATAGAATAGGAACTATTAAGATTTAACCTTTAGAGAATGCAGTCCCTTCATACCTTTTCTGATTAATTTGGAATAGGTGCACCTAACTCGGTAGGTAAGGTTCTTTCTTCATCTAACATGATTTCCTTCTTTTTCCAAATCATCTTAAATTTTTCTTTTATCTCTTCAGTGTCTCTTCTAGGTTGATCTCTGCAATCTGTAGCTAAATGTCCAACTTTGTGACAATGAAAACATGCCATACTAGGATTTCTCCATGATCTTTGGTTGTTCATTCCAAACCTTATAAAATAGTTGGCACTAATATGTCCATATCTTCTACAACATTCGCACCATATCCTTGTATTGTAATCCCATGGTACTACTGCATATTATCGGTAAGGATCTGTGTGAGTTCAGTAACCTCTAGTGTTTGCTCGGTGTGGATACTGCATGTAGTTCTTTTGCTTAGACCAACACTTCTCTGTACTATGTCCATATCTATTGTAGTTTCTAAAAAACCCTTTGAATTTTGCCTTCTGATAGTTGTTAACAGACTTTGTCCTACATTGATTAGATGTGTGACCATATTTATTGCAATTGTAACAATATCCATTGGACTTAGAGATATTTGGTTGCTTACCTTTTCTAATCTGGCATATGTTGGCAGTATGACCTTGATTTCCATAGTATTAGCAAATAGGCTTCTTCCTTTTGATGTCATTCCTATTTCCAGCTTGCTTTGATGATTCTCCTCTCTCGATAGTATGAATTCCTTTCTAGGTTGATTCTTTTCCTTTGTAACCGAGTCCTACATCTTTGTTGGGTCTTCTTGTATTCAGTTGCTCATCCAACATCTTTGATGCATCATAACTCTTCTTCAATGTTTCTTTGGATTTCTTCTCTGTTTCAAGTTCATCAGTCAACCTTGATACTTCAAGTTTTAATGCTTGATTTTCATCATTCTTTAGAATTGCTTCATGATGTGCATAACCTAGTTGATTTATCATATTTTGTTGAATCCCAGTTAACCTTATGATTTCATCATTCTTATCAGATACTAGGACTTCAAGTTGTTGTTTCTCTCTTTGTAGATTTCTTTCTTTATCCTCTGTTGTCCTCAATGCATCTAGGTTTTCAGTCATCTGTGTACTAAAATGTTCATGTTCTCTTTTCATTGCTTTTAGTTGATCAGCCAATGCTTTGTTCTTTTCTTTCAATACTCCAATCATTTCTTGAGTCTCTTCAGATATACTATTCTCAAATGATGTCTCAATTTGTTCCACTAACTCTTGAGAATCCTGCAAGTCATCAGATAATCTTCTTCTTACTTTCAGAGATTTTTGCATTTGCCTTTGCATGTCTGCAATCACTTGATTTGCATGATCTAGCTCTTCTTGCAGATACACAATCCTCCAAGATTGTTTATAGCCTTCCATTGATAAGATCTTTCTCTTTAGGTAGTTAAACCCTTTTCCAAGATTGACACTCTGATACCAATTGTTAGGCCCAATATGGAAAGCTAATGTACTGAGAGGGGAGGGGTGAATCAGTACTCTAAAACCTTTCTTTAATAATAACCTTACTATTATGCATAAACATAATAGTGCAGTAACATAACATAAAGTTAAAACAAACAGATAACAATCATACATGATTCACTCCATAACTCATATATTTTGGTTATGCAAAAACTCTTGGTTAGAGAGAAAAACTGCGGTGGGAATGGCACCCACAACTTCACTACTGCAATAATAAAGATGCTTGGTTAGAGCTACATTTAGCTATTTCTGATAGCTTACCCTATTAGGAGTAACAAGATCTGTTAGATCTACCTTGCTAAAGGATTTTACAACATTTATTTTAAATGTTGCACCTGGTTAGAGGCTTTACAATTTATAGACTTGGTTAGAGTCTTTTACCCTATTAAAGGTTTCTCTTTCAACTTCACAATATTACAATAAAATCATTACAAACATCTGCAACTTTACATCTGAAATGTTATAGCAGATTCTATGTGCTCAGGATAAGATTACCTTGCTTATAGCATACCTCGGTAACTCATATAGTAACTCGGTAAACCCTTCTGTTTACTCTGTTCTTTGACTATTCTTTGAAAACCTTCTCGGTGACCTCTATGTCTCTATAACAGTCTTACTTCATACATATATGCACACACCTTGTTCTTAATTCATGTTGTATAAATAGATCTCTTAAAACGGTGATCTAATTCATTGCTTCGATCTTACAAACAAGATTCCTCAAATGAATAACTAAACAAAATATTTCATTGGTTGAATTGACCTCGTAATCATACACAATCTTATAGTGCAATTTCTAATGTAATAACGGTTAGATATGCCTTGATCTTGTAACATGTTTTCATATGCATGTCCAGGTTCAATGTATCTAGTAACACGTTTCACTCGGTGAATATCAACTCGGTGTGTTAACTTTACTGCTTGGTAGCCATAAAAAGATACTCGGTAGACAGCTCAGTGTATACTACGTTCTGTGACTGCTTTCTTCTGTAACCGACTAGACTGTGCATATCGACTTCTCTGTTGATACCGACTGCATGATTCGGTAGTGCTAACCAACTAGAATATATAGTATGACTTTGAATATAAAAACTAATGGCAACTTGTGTTGTTTTAATGTGATGATGATGTATCAATAGAGTGTGAAGTCTGTGAAATCAGTGTGACTGAATAATTGTGCTAAAAAGAGGAGTGCAATATCAACACATGTCAGATGATTCTTCTATAGCAATTCATGTTATGTTTTTCATTGTAATCTCCATGTATCTTTCTTGGAGATGGCGTGTCTTCTGAACAAGTGCTTTTTATCTTTCCATGAGGTAGTGAACTTCAGTTAGAAAGTCTTTCCAAGAGAAATGAGCTTCTTTGGGCAATGAGCCTTGAAATAATCATTATAATATTTGTTTCATATAGTGTGAGTTAACTCTCACCGTGGTTTTTCCCACCTTAGATTTCCCACATAAAAAATGTTGGTTTTATTGTGTGCTTCATGTTTTTTTTTGTTCTTTCATTTAGCGAATCTAATTTAATGTTTAATAGTTAATGGATGCTTAAAGTTTAGATAATGTTGATTCATCCCCCTCTTAGCATCTAGTTTTCTTCAACAAAACTTTCAAATTACAAAGAGGATTAAAAGCACTTAAATCTACCTCTATTGTTATTAAATTTTGGGATGAAAGAAAAGAATATACCTTATTGATAAAATATACCAAGCTAATTTTAGTAGTAGATCTTCACAACATTTCTATAATTGTGCTTCAAGGTCATGGACTGATCCACACATACTCCATTCACAAATGAAAAAAGCGAATGTCCCCTAACATTTGTATCTAGCAAAACTACATTGAAAAGATGAGAAGAAAATTCATTTAATTGATGGGAATCTTTGAACTTGAGACAAATGCAAAATTGATCTAATGTTGAGCCCTTTGCTCCATGTGGATCTAAAATCAATACCACAATTTGTTGGCAATATGTGTTATCATTGATGTCAACTTGATGTTTGAAAATATGCATTATCATTAAGGTGATTAATAGAATGTGTGTTGTGGTTGATGGTATGATGAAAGAATAAGGATCCGGTCAACTACTGAGAGGGGTGGGGGGGGGCGTAAATTAGTAGATAGAAAAATTGATAAACTTTCACCTTACTAAAAAATAACCTCTCAAGTAAACTTTGAAATTGAAAAGTTAAACCACTGAACTATAAATGCAATATCTCTGTCAAAATAAAACTGTCAAGATAAACTAGTTGACTGTTACAATTACAATAGATAACATTAAACAAATTGAAACTCACAATCATCCAAATACTTTTACTTGACATAAGTAAAACCTTATTTTAGATTGTTACCGGTTAACATAACTTATAAAAGTGAAATAAGTAGTTAAGCAATTCAACCATAGAAACATAACCAAAAAAACATTCACCACTTGACACAATATTTTTGACGTGGAAACCCAAATGGGAAAAACCACGGTGAGATGAGACTCACAAGATAACTATCTGAACTCTTCTGATGTTCACCCTGTTAGGAGCCAAGCCTATTAAAGCTTTTACAAAAAGTCACGTTAAGAACAAATCCTATTAGAAACCACTTGGTTAAGGGATTGACTATAATGCCTTGTTAGAAGCAATACCCTGTGAGGAGTAACCTTTGTAAAGGATTTAGAATCCAAGCTAATGGATCACTTGGTTAGAGGATTTTAATAACACAAATCTTGTTAGAGCTTACCCGGTTAGGGGATTTTACTGCTGTAATTGTTAGAAAACAATAGGATTTTGTTGATCTGTTAGAATAACACTTCACTTGCTTGTTCAAATCTTTTTCATGCTCTTATCTGCTTTTACACAAACTGCAGATACATCATCCAGTTCGGCAACCACACACTCAATTCAACTTTGCCAACACACTAAACAAAAACAACTCATCGACCTTATAAACAAATCAATTAGGTCGGTAACACAACAAAAACCTAATTCTCTCATAGAAATTACAAACAAGTTGGTTTAGGTATGACTGTTGGATTACATGACAATCTTTGTGCATCATTCAAGAAAGCCTCGACAGCTCCTTGATCACCACTTCATCAAACTTAGTAACTCATCATGCGCTTAACATTACATGCAATATACTTTCTCATTCCCAAGATAAAAAATATTAACTCAACGCGCCAAAAACTCTTTGAAACTCTCCTCATACAATATGCATAAATGTCATAATCATTACCACTCATCATTAGATCATAAACCAATATAACCAATTCACCAGACTTAATCGATTAGGGTTTATCAAAACAAAAGGTAGGGTTTACCGGTTCAACTCTCCAATACTTAGCAATACCGGTTCACTCCTCAAACTTACCTACCAGTTACAGTTCCTTTCACTTAGCTCTTCCTACCGGCTACAAAACATCATTATAACAATATTACCGATTTATTAACATCAATGACAACATAACAAATCATTAATGCAATCTTCATACAAATGCCAATAGTGGTCACTGATGAATCAGATGAGATGTGTCAAATATATTTAAGATCAGGTGTGCCTCTAACATAGATGATGTCTTCAGACCAATATGAAAGATAGTTTGAAAGTATAGCAATTGTATCCATGTCAGTTTGTTGGTCTGAAATATTGACTATAAGTATATAGTAACATATTTTTACATATACCTTATATTTTGATTATGGGATGTAGTTGCATATTCAAGGAAGGCAGTTTGGTTGATAGTTGAGATCGGTTTCATGCTTTTGTTGTTAAGGAAGTTTGTCTATGTATTGAACAATGCATTTCTCTATGACTTAGAGTTGGTATTTTGGTCCACATCCTATCACATTGCATCTTCTGGTTATATAGTTCTAGAGTTAATTGTGGTTGTATGTGAGAAGTCTATTTCCTAGATTTCAATTCATCTATAATTTTGTAGAAAAAGTTACGAATTGTCTAATTTCTGAAATACAACTTAACAATGGAATATGTCTTTTTTGGCTCACTAGAATGCTCTACATTCCTTTGCAATGATTGGTTTGTCTATGCGGTTTTGGGCATATGATCAAGATGTTATAAGGGTTCAATAATTTGAGTTTTAGGTGAATTGGTGTTCTATAGTGTAAGATTTTATGGGTTGAAGGGTCATAGTCTATCTTGTTTACTTTGTTTCCATCAATTTAGTAGGGTTTTGCTCATGGGTCAGCTCTTGGTAATTGATTTCTTTAGGAGATGATTGTAGAGAGAGCATAGATGGTCTGCATTGCTTCTATCTTGGTCCACATTATACTTTTTCATTCTCCCCTATGTTGTAAAGAAAAAATAGTTGATGGTTCTAATAATAGTGTTGAAATTTGGGATGACATTATAAGTTCCTTCATTTACAGTTGTTTCTAGCCTATCTTGTTCACTTTGGAGGATGTGTTGAGCATGCATGGGGTATAGTTATGCCTTGAGTTCATCTGCAACTCATCAAACTTCATGATGCATGTATTGGGATTGGCTAGCAATGTGTTGTGTGGTTGAGCTGACCTAATTGAGGTTGTTGAAATATTTTCGTTGATGTTTTTGAGTTATGTATCAAATGTGTCAACATGTAGAAATATTTTGGAATCAAGAAATCTCTTTGCATGGTCTTCTACATTATACTTACAATGGTTCAATTGTTTTGAGGCTGACTTATATGATGTTACATGTTTCCTCTATAGGTCTCCATTGCTGTCAACTTTATGAATGTTTTGAGACAATGCAGAGGATATATAAGTCAGTATTAGATCATTTGTGAAGTGTGCAGTGTGTAGTGTGTAATAAATTGTAATGATACACCATTAGAGTATGAAGTGCATGAAATTAGAGTGACAAATTATTTGGTCTATAAAAGAGGACTGCAACACCAACATATGTTAAATGCTTCTTCTATAGTAGTTGAAATTGTATTTTTATTGTAATCTTCATGTATCTTGCTTGAAGAGGATATATCTTCATAGAAAGCCCTTTGTATGTTGAATAATGATCTTATTTATAGCTTTTTCAAGGGAAAATCAAATGAAAGACGAGGATGAGGTTAAGGAGATGACAATGAATTATTTAATTCAATTGGTGATAATTATGAAGATTTTTTTTTAAAGTTTCAAAAAGGAACAAGAAAAATTATTAAAAATTAATAATTAAATATAATAAACTAATTTCCCACTATTCCACTTAAATAATATAATGTTATATTATAATTATAATATTAATATATATCATTTTATAATATTTATTACATAAAAATATTAATTTAAATTTTTTAGAAGATAAAAAAATATTTTTACAGCCTACACAGGTAGCAGAGTTAACTTGGGTCATGGATTTGCCCCCCATTGGTCTTGGGTTCAACTTTCAGGCCTAGATTCACCTGATGCACCTGAGTCATAGGTTGCTTGGTACATCCCTAAGGACTAGTCTCGCCTTAGATCGCCCCCAAATGGGCGTTGGGTTAGGTTGTGTGGATATCTTGTGCCAACAAATAAAAAAAATTACATTTAAAAAAAAATAAAAATTCATAAATATTTTTTAAATATGAATTTAGAAACTTACATTAACTACTTTTAATATTTTAGATAAAATTGCATTTTTTTGAAAGCATATCTTTATCCATATCATTCTTATGTTTTTTTAACATAACATAATTTTTTAAATATTGATTAAATATTTATAATTTTAAAAATAAATAAATGGCTAAGATTACACACACACACACACACACACACACACACACACACACACACACACACACACACACACACACGCACGCACACACGCACGCACACATATATAAACTAGATGTGCATCAATTTAAATTGCATGGCTTTTTTATTCATTATGTGAGTGTAATACACCTCTTGGTCTAACTAGCATACTTATATTTAAAAAAATCTATAAAAAAATACACCGAGAGATCCAATTTGAAAGTATATAATATTCATAAATAATAATAAGACTTTTATTGTAATGAATTTCAATCAAAATAAAATAATATCTTAATCTAAGAATATAAACATGTTGTTTGTCAAACAATATACACACAATAATCAAATTTGAAAACCATTCTTCTTGTCTCTTTCAGGCATAGTGCAATATTGAAGGCACCATCTTATAACTATGTCATTTGAATTTTCTACAACCCCAAAAATTGATGAATAATGTCACCATTAGAGTTATTTTGGGGAAAACAAAGTTGGTAATGGGCTTTGATTTGTTCACTAGACAAAATCCTACAAGGCTCTTTTGCCTCCACATGAGTGTTACTATTGATATTTTTAACCATCCTCATTAATTTATTTATGTGTCTTACAACATAACCTAACTTTAAATCAGGGATAAGGAAATTGTGCCTTGAAAAAGATCAAAATCACCATGACAATTAAAGATCAAATAAAAAAACATTACTTATATAAAACTAATAAATTATATATATATGTTTTATTTTAGTTTTGCTTTTTGTTTTTATTGACAGAGTTTTTTTCATCCGTTGTGACTATAATACACCTCTCGGTGTAATTAATGAATATTTAAAACTGTACGTCCAATCTATAAGAATAATATAATATTTTTAAGTTTTAGACTCTATAATATTAAGAAAACTTGTGTATAATATTTATATAAGATTAAAAGAAAAAATTATGTAGTAGAATTATGATAGCCGATTTAATTGTAAAATACACAAGCCTCTATTTTTATGTACTAAAGGTGAAAGCTAAAAATAGAGAGTGGTGGGTTCAAGTACATGGAGATTTTAATTATAGAATGTGGTTAAATATGTGTGAAATGACACATCGGATAAGTACATGCCTAATTGTCACAAATATTAATTAAAATCTTTGTTATTCACATTGTCAATGTAAACTTAATTAGACACAGTACTAGTATGAACAAAGAAAGTACTAGCCTATAATTAAAAGACATGAAATCTAGCCTACAACACCAACCTTGTCCTTACCCACCTCTTAAGTGAAACATAAGGAGTGAAAAATTGAAAAAATGAGGCAAATCCTCAAACATGGGTCTCAATAATAAGGGTAGATCCAATACTCATTTACATTGTGATCAATGAAGGAAGGAATCAAGTTGCAACCCTTAATTATAATTCATTTATCACTAGCACCAACTAAAGCTAAATAAATTTAGCCATAGTTAAAGGTTCAATAAAAATATTATCAACTTAGGGCAATACTCCAAACTCAAAACATAATCCTAGATGAATTGTTGAATTAAGTGTGTGTCGATCTCAATATGCCTATTAGGTTGGTGCTCCACTATGTTACAAGAAATATGAATTGAACATTGATTGTAAAACTAAAGACTAGTAGGATGCTCCTATGAAAAAGCAAACTTTGTCAACAATTTTTCAATCCAAAGAGACTCCTAGTTAGCAAGAACTACATCTTGATAATCAACCTCAATAGCTGATAATAGAATAGCAATTAAATGTTTGCATGATCATGCAATAAAGTCATGATGTAGCAACAAATATAACTAGATATGAATTTCTAGTTATCTACATCACTACCCAATTTGAGTTAGCAAATCCCATAATGAGAAGATATTCTTAATGTGTATTGACTATTAAAGGTTGTGTTTCATTGCCTTCCAATGTCTCTCATGAAAATTGCTGACATTTCTTGCCCCCTTTTTTGCCCATCAATTATAAGTACTTTGAGAAATCATTTTGAGTTTCCCCTATTGTAGGCTTCAATCAAAAACCCATCTGAAAAAATTCCAAATTTTTTTAAGTCTAGGCCTTCTTACTACTTTTTTATCCTTGGGGGATTTTAGGTTTCCTAAAGATTTTTGGACCAAGTACAAATGTCCTTTATTCTTTCAAGTTCCCCATTCTCCTTTCATTTTTCAATCCCTAAGGAATTTTGGGTTCCTTAGGAATGTTAGGACCAAGTCCAAATATTCCTAATCCTTATTAGTTCCTCATTTATCCTCTTTCATCTTTTTCTCCTTGGGGGATTTCGAGTTGCCCAAAATATGTCTAGACCAATTCCAAATACCCTTTATCCTTCTAGGTTCTTTGTTCCCCTTCTTTCATTTTTTAGTTCTTGAGGAATTTTGGGTTCCCTAGGGATGACTAGACCAAGTCCAAACTTCCATGATGCTTCCAAGTTCCTCATTCCCCTTCTTCCATTTTTTGGTCCTTAGGGGATTTCACGATCCCCAGGGATATCTAGATCAAGTCCAAATGTTTGTGATCCTTCTGATTTCTCCATTCCCCTTCTTCTATTTTTAATTCCCTAGGGTATTTAAAGTTCCATGTGGATATTTGGACCAATTCCAAAACTTTTTTCATCCTTTCAAGTTCCACGTTCCCTTTCTTCCCTTTTTAGTCCCTAGGGGATTTTAGGTTCCCTAGGAATGTCTAGACATTTTTATTGAATTTTCACGTTTCAACCCAAAAATTACCATTAATGTTGCATCGACTCTCACAACTATCAAAGCTTTATTTTTGGAGCCATGGAATAGGATTTAAATTCATTTTTACATGTATATAAGCAAGTATGTGAGGCCCATCCTCATTTATTGTATTTTAGAATCCCTTTTGTTAGAGGATCATCTTTGTTATCTTCTTGCATCTAATTTCATGGGGGATTATGTGTCCCTTCCATAAATTCACTAATGTTGTAGCATGGCTATGGTATCAATGATTTTTTCATCTCCCCTTTAGCTCAATATTTTAGGGACAAATGTTTGCATATGATTGGTTTCATAGGAAGCTAGGGTTTCTTGCCCATTCTAGTGCCTATCTTTCTTGGCACCTTGTAGATGAATAAAAGGCACTTTTGTGCTCATTGTAAGAGTTCTTCCTAGTTTGTCTTGTAGATATGTATATTTTCGTTAGTATTTTTGCAAGTATAAACTATCTTCAAGCCTTTAAATGAATAGAAACTACTATTTTTACCTCATTTCTATTCTAATATGGTGTGTAAAGCTCATTAACCTCATGTTAAAAGAACATTTTATCATTTTCTATGTATGTATGATGTGTTAATCTTGTTTACAAAGGATAACCATGTAACCTCTCTTCCCTCTTAGCATTTGTCAAACCCTAACCTTCATACTTATTCTGAGGAATTGGAACAACATAGAATTGTGTAAGTTTATTCGTGTAGTTTTATTGATTATATATGTCATAATGAGCAAGAAGAAATAAATTTAATCTAGGTGCATCACCACCCCAATAATTTTTTGCACTCTTTCTCACTTTCCCCTTGCAAGTTTGTAGAATAAAATTGGCCTAAGATTGTTCAGTGTTGAGTTGGGTCAATACTTTTTCATCTAGATTAAAAAGAAAGTCAACCTTCTCTAGAGATTCAACCTCATTTGTAAAGGTACCACACCTTGAGGTTGTCTTCATTGTGTCATTGAAATGTTGGACCTAGTACCCAGTAGGGTATAATTTCATGTGACAATAGTATTTGGCACACCTAGGTGGACTTGTTCGATAGGATTCAAGTCATCTAGTAAGGTAGTGGTGTTGTTCTTAGTATTTTAAATCCTTGAGGAGGCATGTTTCAAGAACCTCGTGACTCAATCAATTTTCGGTGATATGTTAGTATGTTATATGTCTCTAGTTGAGTAGACTCATTTTCTCTTTTAGGCATTAATAAATAAGTTTTATCCTCTTCAAATGCTTTAATAATGGAGACATATCATGGGAATACATTCTATTCCCCTCAATTTCATGAACATGCAATTTTTTTACTTCCTTGCTATTGTTTCTCAAAGATATTGTGTTTTTTTTCTACATGAATGTTTCGGATCACACTCTATGATCCATCATCTAAATGATATGGATTTGAAGGAATATGAATGCAAAAATAGGAATTCTCCTAGTTTTGTCCCAAGTAGCCTTGCTACAACAAGATATCACTATTTTCCTAATGTTTTACATCTTCCCACCCCTACTCAACCTTCTTGGTAACTTAGCTATGCTTATCAATACTCCCAAAAGGCCTATTTTATGACAAGTTAGTGTTGCTTCTCTCCAAGTCAACCTCAAAAATTTGATATCATGGAGTTTAGTGAAATCAAAATCATATTACTATACTTCAATAGGTAGATGGAGGATCTTAGGAGGAAACAAAGTTTTATTTGTAATAGGATGAGTTGGCATGTTAGGCCATTCAACACTAACGAGAGATGGATGCATAGAGATGGATGCATAGAGATAGAAGCATGAGGAGTCCCTTGCAAGGTAGGTTGATTGAAGAGAAGATGAAATTAAATAGATAGAAAATAGACATATGCAACTCATGTAAGGGGAAATATCAACCCCTAAAGCTCCTACATTTTAAATCCCAAGCTTTAGGTGGGGGTGCCTTATGAACCATCAAATAAACCTCCTAGATTTAACATCATAAGTTTTAAAACATCTCAACCTAGTCTTCCACAAGAGAATTCCTCTTAAAGGAATTTACTTCCCCAAGATATACAATAGATCCCTAAGTCTCCCTTGCAATATTTCTCACCTAATCAACCCTCTTGTTCTGATGTTATTTCACTCTTCAAAGGTGGACCTATTGTCTACAAATCTAACTGCTCTAATGAGAAAAGAAGAAGGGAGGTATTATCTACTAAGGGTGAACCCTCATGTACTGCATAGGGTGAAGACTCAAACTTTTAAAAAAAGGGAGAATTTTTGGAAAACCATTTATAACAACAAATCATTGATCCAATAGGTGATGATGGGGAGATTAGTTGATACCCTTTCTTGATGAACTCTCAATTTTTATTGTTTGTGAGGAGAGTAATAAAGTTTCACACTTAGAGAAAAATTACAAGTCTTTAGAGGAAGGTGTATGTAGTATGGAGGAGCTAGTTAGATATACTCATGAAGCGAATTCTTCTGAATATAGGTTAGTCTATGATGATAATGGTGAAGAAGAAACTAGAATAGATAGACAATATGAGGATTTGAGGTCTTCCTTTAAAGTGTCTCATAAATACAAGGCTTGTGTTTATGGACTGATGTCAACACATGTAATTATGATGTATGTTGGTTCTCCCTTGTCCTTGGATGTAGTAATGTAGACTATGAGGTCTTCATTCAAGATGAATATGTTACTTTTGGAATTGAGGACAACAAACCTAATCTTTTATGTCTAAGCTTCAATTTTTTCATTTGATATGCATGAAGAGGAGCTTCCTTATTTAGAACAACAACAAGATATGATACACTTTCTATCACCATGTGAGATAGCTCAACTTTGTCTTTTTGTTTTATTTCATGCCATAAGAAGGTTAGTTGTTGTAACAACAATGCACCTTTTTCTTAGCTTGGATTATTTTTTTTCCTTTACAAAGGGTGATTCTTTTGATGCTAACCTACTCTCAAAGAATTCTCCTCATATTGTTGTATGTATGCTTGGTGAATTGTTGGAGGGATAAAATTCTTACATTCTATAGCTTCCCTACAATGACAAGGTTTATGGTGAGGTTTTCCTTCATCACATGGGAAGTATGTGTGACCTAATGTGTGCATATAGGAAGGTTTAGCGGCTGCAATTGGATGGTAAATGTAGTTATAGTGTGAGAGAGACTAGCTCATTTAGAATATTTATCTTTAACAAAGGAAATTATGTCAACTGAATTTTTGTTGTAAAATCATGTGTTCATATTGTCTAGCTATTTTTTTTCGAAGAAGTGTTGTTGAATGCCCTACATTCGCCTTAAAGTTATATAATTTAGGTTCTTATTTTTTCCTCCAAGTGCAACCTTCCACATGTTGTTGTGTCTCGTGTTTTTTGAGGCATGTTATTTTTTGTAGTTCCATGTATGAATTTGTGCCTAATGGATTGTAAGGCCCCTCGATCCTATGTTTAGTAGGAAAAAATCCTTAAAAAGTTGCCAAAATGTTGACATTTCATGCCCCCTTTATTGCCCATCAATTATAACTACTTGAAGAAATCATAATGAGTATCCCAGATACTCTTTTTAACCTTTGGTAATTGTGTTTCCCCTTCCTTAGGCTTCAACAAAAACCCATTTGAAAATATACCAACAATGGTTAAGTGTAGGGCTTCTTGTGATTTTTTAGTTCCTAGTGGATTTTGGGTTCCCTAAGAGTGTCTAGAAGAATTCCAATTTCCTTTGATCCTTCTAGGTTCCCTATTCCCCTTCTTTCATATTTTAGCCCTTAAGATATTTTGAGTTACCCACAACTCTTTGGACCAAGTCTAAATGTTTCTAATCCTTTCCCTATTCACCTTCTATTTTTTTCTCCCTAGGGGATTTTGGGTTCTACAAGGATATTTGGACCAAGTCCAAATGTCCCTTATCCTTCTAGGTTCCCCATTACCCTTCTTCCATTTTTAGTCCTTGAAGGATTTTAGATTCCTAAGGTATGTCTAGACAAGTCCAAATGTCTAATCCTTTTAGGTTATCCATTCCCCTTCTTCTAGTTTTGATCTTTGAGGTATTTTGTGCTCCTCAGGGGTGTCTAGACCAAGTCTAAATGTCTTTGATCCTTCCAAGTTTCTTATTCCCCTTCTTCCATTTTTTGGTCATTAAAGGATTTTGAGTTCCTTTAGGATGTCTCCAAACCAAGTCCAAGTCTCCCTAATCCTTATGGGTTCCTTGTTCCCCTTAATTTTTTTTCGGTCCCTAGGGGATATTGGGTTCCCTTGGGATGTTTGGACATTTTTGTTAAATTTTCACATTTGAACATAAAAATCATTATCAATGTTGTAGTGAATCCCATAACTACCATAGCTTGATTTTAGAGATATAGAAGGGGTTTAAAAGACTTTTTGCATGGATCTAAGCAATTATGTAAGGCCTATGCTCATTTATTTTATTGTAGATTCCCTTTTGTCAAAGGGTCATCCCTATTGTATTTATTACAACTAATTGTGTTGGGCCTTTTTTTCCTTCATCTATGGGCTCATCAATATTGGGTCTTAGCTATTGTGTTAGGGATGTTTTCCTCTCCCCTTTAGCTCAAAATTTGAGGGACACATGTTTGCATATGGTTGCTTTCATTATAATTATTGCCAATTCGTGTGCCTTATCTTGCTTAGTTCATAGTAGATGGATAAAAGGGACTTATGTGCTAATTGTAAGGGTTCTTATTAATTTATTTTATAGATAATGTAGCATCCTAAATTATACCCACATACAATTTTGTCCTAACTTTGGTGTTCGTCCTCTAAGTTCTGATTAAAGCATTAATTTTGCTCACATGAGTTACCAAACTTAAATTTCTTATTGTTTGCACTTTCTCCCCTCTTAATCCTAGAGCCTTGATGTTTAGGACCATGGTGTTGAGCACCATGGTCCTCTAAAAAAGGGCTCATTTTGGTGCGTCAAAACAGACACCCAATTTGGGCAGGGACCTAGATCCCATGTTGGCCCATGTCAGAAACTCAATTTGTTTTTTAGCCAGCAAGTATAAAATGAGGTCTACCCTTCTCATTTCAAACCTAACAAATTGAATATCTCAATTACACTCTAGCAAATTCAAGTGAGTGAGCAATCAATCTTCTATCAAGCACTGGAGCAGAAGTAAAGTCAAGATTCAAGCATTGGAGATGACATTCATGTTCTATGTTTTATGAAGACTATCTACATCAAAACCTAATTCCTTGTGAAGACAAACAAAACTTCATTAAAGGTACATCACTAGGTTTTCATTCATTTTTAGCCTTTCCCTCAAAAGGAAAGTATTTTACTCTATTACTTCATTTACATTTTCAATTCAATTTCATGGTTAATTCCAAAATTGGGGTTTGAGCTAAGGTAAACCCCTATTCCCAACAATTTTCCCCTTTTCATTGTGTATAAGAACAGGTATAGAGCTATGTTTCAGAGGATTAATAGAGTTCACAAAGATGAACAAGTTCACCTTTTGACGACAGAAAGTTTGAAGGACCAAGGCGACCACCACCATGGTTTTGACAATTTAGGCCAAATTTCTAGGAATAGGTCTAAACCTTCTTTTTTTTTGCTCATATCCAAGTTTGTGGCTCTGTATGATGACTATAGCTTATTGTTTCTATCAAATTGCTTCAATAGCTCACTATTTTACCCTAATCTTTAAATAATTCAAAATTCAATTCAATCTTAGGGAAAGAAGAGCCCCATTTAGGAGGCCTATAATCTTATTATAATCTTGGTCTATTAGGCTTAGATCTATCAAATTCCTATATGTCCCTAATGTGATGGTAATTAACCAAAATTAGTGGTTTTATTACAATTTTATGGTGAAACCCTAATTTTCACCATCACATTTTTGGTGAACCCAACATCTTGCACCTTAATTTCTAGTTTGTGATCTCAAATCTAGTTGCTTATGCATTTTCAAATTCAAATTTACATTTACAAGTTTAATTTTCAATTGAATTACACAAATTTAGAGTTTAAATTCACACAAACCCTAATTTATAATTCTAAAATTGAACTTGTGGGTTGCCTAATTTGGATTCATTGTTTTAGATTTGATTGTTTATGCATTTTAAAATTCACATTTCCACTCACAGATCTCATTTTCAATTGAATTACATAAATTTTAGAGGTCAAATTCACAAAAACCCTAATTTATAATTCTAAAATTTACTTATGGGTTGCATAATTTTTAAAATTTAATTTCAAATCTGATATTTATGAAATGTTATGCTATGATTTGGAGGTATTTATCTTTCAAATTTACAAATTTCAGTGCTTGATTAATTGGTTAATGAATCACTTTTACAAAATTTTGCATTGTTTAATCATAATCTTAAAATTGTGCATCCAAATTTCCTTCCTTTGTGAATGAGTTTTGTTACCATTAGTCCTACCTACAATATTTGCATGAGAAGTTGTAGAATTAAGGTTTCACAAGGTTTAATTACTAAGGATGTGGAGCCCAATTTGGATAACTTATTTCATGAGAGTGTTGGTGGTTCCTCCAACCCAACAAATGATGTCATTGTTGATTTTATTGTAGCTGTGCTCGGAATCCATAGGCCTACATGAATAACACAAAGCTTGTGATTATATTGATAATATAATTATTATATTATTAGTTGTGAGATAATATAATATATTATGTTATAATATAATTATAGTTATAATTATTAATAATATAATAATATATTAATATTATATTAATATATAATCATTAATATTTAATTATTTAATATTATAATAAAGTATGGTGTCCCTTGGTGAAAGGGCACTTCTTGCATATATATTATGAGATGTGTGATATCATTGAAGAGTGAAAATAATAATAAAAAAAGAAAGAAGATAGGCAATACCTGGGAGTTTAACATGGTATCAGAGCGGGTCGGTCTTAGGGTTCTTACTAGTGCTGTTTATTAATGGAGCAATCTGAGAATAAAAGTCAACGATTATATCTGCTAATATATTGATGAAACAAGTTGAGGATATCAGTGACTTGGTTCCAAACTCAACAATTAAATTAATGATGGAGAGTTGTATCAAGGTAGACATTCTATGTTCGTGGCTTGCATCCACAACCCAAGCAAGTCCATAAGGTGACAATACCGATCATGTCAGAAGTAACATTCTACTATGTAATTGATATCAAGAGAATACTCCCGACAAAATTCATAGACATCAAGCACCGTGTTCCGTAGGTGTCGTTAAACCATGAAAGACCAAAACACAATACAACGATCTCTTAATACTTTTTGAATTGTCTTAGTATTGTACATAGATAAGGGCAACATTATTTTTTTGGGCCTATTACCTAGTAATGTTGGAATATTTACCCATCTTTGAGGTAGATACCTCAACCGCCTTGCAGGTCTTGCCTTGTAGCCATTTTTTGCAAATGGTGCCCGCTTGTTGAAGATACATCTTTGAGGCACTTGCATTAAACATCTACATCTTTGGCTGCCCTCACGCACATACAAGATTAGGTTTATAATGTAAAATTCTAATAAGCTAGAGTTGAGGGAGTCAACGACATAGACATCATTTGTAAAAGTTCATAGTCTCCATGATTTAGGAGAAATTCAGAGTCCTCAATTTGATGTGGAGAGATGTAGCATTTGAGAAAGTGGCGATCAGATATTTACATAACATCAACGATTATATTCCAACATGTATGCAGTGACGCTTATGTGTTGTGCGATATTATTAGACAAGTTGAATACAATGACTTGTATTAAGAAATATTTATATGAAATCAGTGGTAAAAGGAAATAATAAAGATTCATGATTAATTAAAGACAACGATGTTCAAGAGATACGATTCAAGTAATTATTTTTTATCAAATATAGTAAAAGAGTGCATACAACAACAATCAAGTTATGAAAGAATTTGCACTATGGGTTGCCTTGATTTCCTCTATTACACTAATAGTATCAGGCATAAATTATTATAAAGGCGGTGATCATAATTGCTAAAGCTGAGATCAATATTTGATATGAGTAATTGCTTATGAGGTCAACTTGCTTATGAGGATAATAATATTGAGTTTACTAATTAAACAAAACAATTATTTATGAGGTCAACTTCTTATGAAAGCGCTCCATTAAAATCAAATATTATTAAGGAAATATATGCAGTGACTTTAACAGTAATCCAAAGTCTAGCATAATCGACTCAGTTATGAGACAAGTCAGACTTTAGTTATGATTAAGCAATGATATGATTGAGGTGTTAAAACAAGGTTCAGTTCAGATTGATGGATAGTGAATAGAGTAACTAAGATAGTGACTATTGAAATATATTTTAATCACAGTGATTATCATGAAAGTGAAGTCATTGAAGCGGTTCTACTACACAACATTTACATTTCAAAGGAGCAATTAAAGTGTAAGAAGTCTACAACGATTCAATATAGAAGACTACAAATCAGAGTAAACTAATAGAGCGATTCATTATTATGATCATCTAAATGCAGTGATTAAAGATAAATATGTGACGAAAGATAGTCGACTAAGATTGTTAAAGGTTCAAATCATTAAAGACATTGCAGAAGTGCGATTGATGTTCAAAGAAGAAGTTATCGATAATTATTACATTACTGATTCCTTCAAAAATTAAAACAAACATATGCTTTGAATGTATAAATGTTAATAAACCAGAATATAAAGAATAACGATGATAAAGAAATTACTTTTCAAACAAAATCAAGCCGTGGTGTCAGTCCAAGAAATATGAGCCCCCGAGGAGCAGAGAATGGCCTACTTAAAAATGGTTTCTCACGTAATATGAGGCAACTCTATGTACCAGTTCGTGATGGGAGAGGGACATATGAGAATAATAGAGTAGAACATTCACGGGAGATACTAGTGTTGTGCAATGACACAACATCTGAAAGGCCCCGAGGCAGTAGATAAGGCCAAATTGGGATAGACCATGAGCATGTTTAGCTCATGTTATTGCATGAAAGAGAGAACATGTGGTGGGAAGCAACAAGAGCTTGGGAAATATTAGATGGAATTGGAGCATTCTAGAAATTGATGAATACTATTTTGTGATGTGCTTTGCTGAAGTAGAAGAACTTGACGTTAATGCAATAAGGGAGTTCAATATGAGTATCAGTGGGTATTCATACTAGTCTACTGTTACATTAGATGACTACCTCGATTCAACTGTCGTCAAGTATGGAACCATCAAAGTTGATAGCTTGGAGAATGTCCAATTTTCTCTCAATCCTACCAATCAATAGAGAATGGATGCAATTATCAATTCCCTGGATATCTACCAATATAGGAGGTTACCCAATAATGGAACTAAAAGTGAAGATGTGAATACCGTTGCCGATATTGTGAGGCACTTTAATCTGGAGAAAGAGTGGATGGGTGATTTGTGTCTTCCACAGAAATATAGTTGGATTTGGATGGATTGCAATCAAGACTCCTCACCAAGGATTATTGCAATGTTTAAATTAATGGAAATCTATGTGAGGATGTTACATTCATTCATGGCAACTCCTTCAGTATCACAAGAATCCGAGTCAAAGCACAACCCTTGTTTGGAACTGTTTTAGTTATAGTGCATCCTTGTTCAATGGAATTGAGTTTTCTAAGTTATTGTATTGATATTGGAGCTGAAGAGACATCCTAAACATATCATGTGGGAGATTATTCATTCTTTCGTGGACTATGGTTGTCATGAGTAGTTAGTATGTGGACATCTCTGCAATTGGGGAAACTCTATGAACATCATTTCTATAGTCAGCTGGAAATATGTTTTTCTTTTGGTCATATGTTTTGAAGAGCCATCATGGTATGTTATTTTGTTGTGGCATGGAGCATGATAAAGGTTTTTTCTGTGACCAGAGTTTTCCAATGGTATGTGCTCTATCTATGTTGGTTGGACTCCTTGTTGAACGATGTTCATTTGCTAAGTTGAGCTTCATTCCTATGTACCATGAGTTCTCCTTGTGATGAGATGTTTGGTTGGAGTTGGTCATCATGTTTATATCTAATGCAAGTATCACATTGGATGGCAACACTTAACACTTCTGGTAAAGCAATGTATGCTTTCGTGACAAAGGGAGCAGCTAGAGGATCTATTTCAGTTGACTTCCGAGGATCTTGGTCATTTTGATTTAGAGGGAGTAGACCATGTCGAGATGGTTTCTCTAGTGATCATGCAATTATAGAAGTTAGAGGAATCTATGATTCACAAGATAGAGTTCCATGTGATATCCTTGGATGGATGGATACTAATTCGTGGGCTTGGGATTCACCAAGGGTGATGAAAACCTTCGAGACAAGCTTGTAGATATGGAAAAATGAATCTTTAATTGAGAGGGGGGCTCAACATTAGTGATCTTTTGTGATTTGATAATACATTTCTCTTTGAGAGAGACTTGAGGTGAAAGTCCTTATCTCCACCCTCTGATATGGTTCTTGGTGGATGTCATGTGTGTGACTCCATGACTTCATTGACTTAGTGCTTGTTGAGCCCCTGTGAACATTATTGAGAGGTGACGATCTCACAATGATGAGCACTTGTATTTTTTATCATTATTGTAAGGTGACGATCTTGGAATATTGATTGACCATACCATCATGATAGATATCATGAGATGTGATATTTCTGGATAAGCCATGATGGTTGATATTACATAAAGAGATTCATGGTGTATATTATGTGACGTATTATCTATGGACATGCCATGAAGTAATATCCTTAAATGCCATAATGGTGGATATCATGAGACGTGATATCTATGGACAATCCATAATGGTGGATATTACATTATGTGGTTATGGTGGATATCATGTGATGTGATATCCGTGGATATGCCATAACCTCTGATATCACGGTGAGGTGATATCTTTCTCTCACATAATAAATGGACCTATTGTGTTTACTATAAGGTGTTATTACTTATTGAAGGATAGACTTGGGATTCCTCCCTACCTAAGAGGGAGTGTTGATTTTATTGTAGTTGTGATCGGAATCCACAGGCCTACATAAATAACACAAAGCTTGTGATTATATTGATAATATAATTATTATATTATTAGTTGTGCGATAAAATAATTACATTATGTTATAATATAATTATATTATTAATTATGATAATATAATTATAGTTATAATTATTAATAATATAATAATATATTAATATTAATATATAATTATTAATATATAATTATTTAATATTATAATAAAGTATGGTGTCCCTTGGTGAAAGGGCACCTCTTGCATATATATTATGAGACATGTGATCTCATTGAAGAGTGAAAATAATAATAAAAAATGAAAGAAGACATGCAATACCTAGGACTTTAACAATCATTTATCCCCATTCTTTTCATAATTATCATGATGAGGAAAAATCACTAACTAGGGTTACTATTTACCAATTGGAGACGATTGACAATGAATTTGAAAATCTTAAACAATGGATGAGTCAACAATACCCAAAAAGAGAGGAAATCCCATTGATTGAAGGATTAAAAATAATGGTGCAAAATGATAAAATTAGCGTTGATTTGTTGCGTGGCCTTGCTTATATTGTTGACACTAATGTCACGCTTATCAAAATTTGTCTCGAAGTCCTTGGTTACACTCAAACTAATAGTCAAGTCAATCATTCTATTCCTATGTCAACATCCGTGCCTAGTGTGCCTACATTTACATCTTTTATCATGACTACATCCACACAAAATGTTACTCCTACACATGTTAGTCAAGGGTGTTGTAGTTGTGATTTTTGTGGTTGAGATGGTAATGTTGTTAAGTGGTTGTCATTGATGTCTCTGATATTCTTGGTATTAGTGATCCAGAATCTTTGCTGCTTCAGAAGATGTGTTGGTGATTTGGATATTTTAGGTTATTGGATATGGTATTGATTGATGGTACTCATGTGTATCTCAATCCTATTCTTATTCTTGTTTCTTTGGGTGATGGTGTTTGGGTTCAGATTATGTTCAAAATTCGTTGATGTGCAACGACTTGTGGTGTACTGTGTATCATGGTTTTTGGGTCTGGAATCTATAATGATTGTAATGTGTTGATCTGACTGAAGATATGTATTGTAGTGTCGTCTACTACGAGCATTCCTTCCCACCACTAGAATGTTTAGTGTTGACCTATTTTAGATCTTTGTCTTGGTCGACTTGGAAGACCATGCTTCTCAGAAGACTATATATATATGGATTGGATATGTGAACGAAAAATGCAACGGTCTGCTCTGCATGAAAATATCATTGACCCTACATGATAAAAATATGTCTGCTTTGCGTGAAGGGCCAAATTTTTCCATTTTTTCACCGCTCCTCTGCTCTGCATGAAGGATGATAGTGCGAACTGGATGAAAAGGCTTTGCGTGAAGGGCGAAAATGGATTAATCTCTCTGCTCTGCGTGAAGGGTGAAAACCTAGTGTGAACGACGAAAAATGCAAATTGCATGAAGCCGTAATCCAACAAAGGAATGCTGAAAGTGGACCGTCAAATCTGGATTGAGGCGCATGAACACTCAATGGTTTTGGAGGAGGACTCCCTCCTTCATGTGGTTTGCAGACAATTCTCCCTTATACTCTTCATTTAATGCTCTTCTTTACTCCGCGTCCTCCATTTTAATTGCTTCTTCTACGTGTGAATCTTTGTTTTCCCTAATGGAGGTGGAAACAGATAGAGACCCTCAATCTCATCCTTCACCTACCTCCTCCCAACCCCCTCTGCAACCAAAAAAAACCTTCAGTGATGCCGTGGGTAGGGTTTGGTCGGTAATTGACCAGGATGTCAGATTCGTTGCCATCGATGGAGATGGTGGAGCGAGTCCAGATGGTATGGACCTTTGCCTCGACTCCAAAACTATCTCCATTTCTCCTAATGATTCTATGGCCAATGAAATTGCTATTGAAAAAAATAGGTTGAAAGACACTGCAATTTGTTTTGCCTGTGTGGATGCTAATAAATGCCCTCCTCGGAAATTTATGGATGATTGGTTTCATAACTATTGGAATTTAAAATTAGGATTTCAAATCTCCTCCTGTAGGCAAATTCAGAAAGGACTGTTCATTATTTTTTTTAATACGCATGAAATGCAGTTAGAGGTTCTTAAGAAATTGCATTGGAATGTTGGTAAAACTTCATTTCGTGCCCTAGGTTGGTCTCCTAAGGCGATTTCTGAAGAAGTCTTGGCTTTGTCGTGCCCTAGGTGGGTAATTATCAAGAACATTCCTCCATTTTTGTGGAAATTTATCCCTCAAATTGTGGAACCCATTGGTAAATTCATCCGTATGGATGACTCTCCACGACTCGTGCCCCATCTCGATGCTAGAGTGCTCATCTCCATTAAACCTGGGATTGATCTTCCTAATATTTTGAATCTCAATATTGAGGGAGAAATCTTCTCCCGCTCTCTAGAAATTTTAGGGGGTTTAAACACATGTTTCCTCTGTAAAAAAGATGGCCATGTTCGTAAAATTTTTCCTATTCTTAATAAGAAATCCTCAAGTTTGAACTCGTAGAGAACGCATATGGATAACATTGGTCCCCCCCCCTAACCCTATGGCTCCATCCTCCCTTATGGTCTAGCGTGTCATGAGCAACACCCCTGCAACTATTCCTGACCTACCCATACTAGATACGTGCCCTAAAAGCTCTCAAACCAATACGGCCCCCCCTGCTCCCTTATTATAGATAACATAGAAGAATCGGGTGTGGAACAACAAGATAGTTTTCAAATGGTTACAAACAAGTCTAAGAAGCGCAAAAGGAAGAATGCATAGTAGTTAGCCATTGATAAGATTAGGTCTGATAATGTCAGTGTTAACCCTGCTCAAAATAATGTTAGTCTCACCCAACCTGCAATTGATGCTAGTTTTTTAAAAGTTAAGATTATCATTAATAATTTTGAAACCCCTAGTAGGTGCACTAGTGATTTCCATATGGGTGATGGCTTTGTGACTTCCCCGAGGGCTAATCGCATCTCTGATAACCTCGGCTTCACCGATCCCACCCCCTATATTGGCATTACTAGTGAGTCTAGTGTGAGTTTGCCTCAGAAAGTCTTTAAAGAACTTGATGTTGATGACATGATTCAGGTCATCACTGTTGATACTAGGGCTCATAGAAATTGTGTCTTTTTTCCCTCTAACCTGTCCCCCACACAAATGTCTTGGATGGCAATGAATGATACTCCGGTCTAGCCTACTACCTATGCAGAACCTCCTTCTGAAAATGTCTCTCAAGGAGATGATGATTGAAGACCATGATGATCAAATTGAGGGCTGTTCCAAACCCAATAGAAGAGGACGCCCCGTGGGCTCAAAGAACAAGGCCCCCTCTGACAAGAAGAAGAAGGGCGAGGGTTTCCCTACCTGAGATAGCAGCCTTCATGCTGCTAAGTGCTCGTAATTCCCCCCCCTCCCCTATTTACCATGAAGTACATCTCATAGAATGTTAGAGGGTTGGAAGCCCCAGACAGAAAGAAGATTGTTAAACATTTCTTGGACTCTCATAAAGACTTGGACTTTCTGATGTTTCAAGAGCTTAAAACTATTAATTTTACCTTGGATATTAACCTTAATTTCATATGGAAAGACTCCATCAAAATTTGCTCCAATCACCTCAGGGGTAAAGGTGGTGTTGGACTGCTCATTAACCCCAGATGGTCAAACCATATTACTAACAAGGGTTGCTCCCCCTGTAACAGGGTTGTTTGGGCCTCTATTAATGTTGACAACACTCTCATTAGGGTGTGCTCTATCTATGCATCTAATGACTATAAGGAAAGAAGTTCCCTTTGGGATTGGATTGCATCCTTACCTAATATTCCTTGGATCCTTGGAGGATACTTTAATATGATTGAGAATTATGATGATAAAATGGGGGGTAATGCTTTTGAATGGAAAGGCTCTGAAAAATCCCATTGGGATAGAATGAAATTTAAGAAAAACCTGTTTGATCCTCTTCTTGGTAATAAGGCCAATACAAGGGGTCTCTGGAACACTTGGTACAATTTCCAAAAAGGTTGTAATAGAATTTATTGCAGACTTGACCATTTTTATGCCAATAAAAATGTTTTTTCATTTACCCCTAGTTCATTTATCCCTAGTAACCATGGCAATTATGTTGTTGTCTGGCCTTTTACTCTCTCAGATCACCACCCTATTACTGCTCACATCAAACTTGCTAACTCCTTACCTGCTAATGTGGTGGGGCCTAAGAAGTTCATTCTTAACACTAATTTACTGAAAGATCATGATGTTCTTGTTGCCATTAACCTCATCAGACTCCTAAATAAGGATAATAAGAACTTAGCTTCGCATATTGATAGGTGGAATTAAAATGTTGTTTCCTGGCAAAAACTCTTGCAAACTACTGGTCAAAAAAGGGCCAAAGACTCCAGATTTATAGAAAAGACTCTTAATCTTAATCTGCTTCACCTTGAAAATAAAGTTCAGTTGACTCCTTCCCACCCTGTCCTTGCCAACCAAGTGGTGAAAACTAGGGATGCCCTTAGATTACATCAGCAAGTTAAGATCAAGGGGGCCATGATTAGAGCCCATAGCCATTGGCTCCAAGTTGGCGATAAAGGCTCCAATTTTTTCTTTAATCTGCTTAAACATAAGAAAATCCAGGAAAAGATTGATAGACTTATTGTTGATAATCAAGAAATTATTGATTTGGACAACATTAAAGAAGTCTTTTCCCTCTTCTACCAAAAAATTTTCACCTCTGAAGACTCTGAGGCTGCCAAGGCCCTCAGACTTAAATGCAAATCCATCATTCCCTATAGGATCTCCGAGGGGGAATCTTGCCTCCTTAAATAGAAATTCACAATTGATGAAATTCAGAAAGCCATCAACTCCCTCCACAATGACAAAGCTCCAGGGCTTGATGGGCTCCCAGTTGAGTTCTACAAAGCCAACCTTAACTGGATTTGCTCTAATCTTCTTGATATATACAATGAGGCCTTGGGTAAGGGTTCCCTTGGAAATGTTATCAATAAGGGCATTATTAAACTCATACCCAAGGATGGTGACAAGGCCCTCGTTAAGAATTGGAGACCCATTACCCTTCTCAATGTGTCCTATAAGATCCTGGCTAAAATGTTGATCGTCCCACTGGAAAAGATCTTGCCCAAGTTTATCTGCCCCACACAAACTAGCTTCATTAAAGGTAGGTATATTCTGGTCAAGACACTGCTATGTTTCTCCTTGACTTTGAGAAAGCCTATGATAGGGTGGAATGGGACTTTATTATTACGATGCTTGAAGCCTTTGGCTTTCCTAGTGAATTATGTACTTATGTCAAGGTCCTCCCTCAAGATGCCTCTTCTTAGATTGATGTTAATGGCTCCCTCTCCTCTTCCATTATGCTCTCTCAGTCCATTAGATAGGGCTACCCCTTGGCCCCTGCTCTCTTTGTTATTGCCTCTAACGCTTTATTCTACCTCCTTAGGGATAACTCCCTCTCCCCAAAGGTTAATGGGATTAGGCTCCCTGATGATAATGAATTGATGAATATTCAGTTTGCCGATGACACAACTCTTTTTCTTGAGCTCACCAAGCAAAATATGGATAACCTTAACCTTAAAATCCAATGCTTTGGGTCAATTTCTGGAGCTTGGATCTCCCATACCAAGTTTACCTTCCTTAGCTGGATGGATCACCCCCTTGATTAGTTTGGACACCTTGGCTACCAATGGGGGGGTCCTAACAAAATTGTTAGATACCTTGGAGTTCCCTTCTTGGTGTCCCCTTACCTCAAAGATATGTGGCTCTAGGTTAAGGGGAAAATTGATAAGAAACTTAGTAAATGGAATAATAGATTCCTCCCCCTAGCTGGTAGGGTTGAAGTGTGCCAAAAAATCCTCTCCTCCTATAATATCTACTACTCCTCTTGTAATGCCCCACCAGGAAACCTTGAAGGGATAAAGCTAAGACACACGAATGGAGTGCAATAATTTTTTTTTTTAAAGTTAAACACAACACAATGATACAACAAGATAGCAAAGTACAGATTACACAACAGAAGACATCAACTAACACCTAAAGAGTTTCCCAATGCGATTACTTAATTCCACATTTAACTTAACTCACACTAATTAATCCAATAAGCTGATTATCTTATTAATGAGATAATACTTTAAACAAGGATAATTTCTTTCAGCAAGATAAAAATATAGATCACATGATAATGTTCATCCATTAAGATTAAATCATAGATAACATACGAATACATCCATTAAGGTTAAAATATATCTAATATGATGAATTTTTTTTATTAAGGTTGAAATGTAAATAACCAAATGAAGTTCATCCATTAGAATTACAATTTAGGTAATATGACGAGTTTATCCAACAATTGTTATGCATCCATATCATTCAATTTTACATTAAACACATGCCATGCTTCTTGTCCCAAACGCACTATAATTTCATCATAACTAATGAGAAATTTTCACGCATACTTATTTTCATTAACAATAATAGAATTCATTCTGCTAATCAAACTACACTCTTTCATGAACCACTTTACTGCATTAAGAGACAACTGCATACATGCATTTACAATAAACCTCATCAAATCCACTTACACATTCTATCAAAATGTCATCCATACATGCTAATACTAAAACAAGAACCATAAGAACATAAACATCACATGACACCAAATTGATATCGGAGTTCACCCCTAAAGGGCTACATCTTCGGGTTTGCTCAACTGCAAAACCCGTCTGATCATTTAAATAAGTTAAGGGTACATAAGTTCCACATCATTTACATTCCTGCCATCAAGGTGAATCATACCAATAAACAACCGACCACATCGGTCAATAATTACATAAATGATCCCTACATAGAAACGGATCCAACTGAACATATTAAAAGCTAATACAAGGTCCATTGCCCGACAGTACTCTAACTAGAGACCCGACCCACTATGGTCAACCACAAATCAACACTTGACACCTGCATAAAGGACAAGACCAGTTATAACACCATCACAAGGCAACAACCAAACTAGAGACCGAAGACATAAACATGTACCCCAAATCAACCAAACGACAGGGTCCAAACAAACATACCAAGGCCTTGCCATTACTTAAACAAAAGCGAATACATAAATTAAACTTACATAGGCAATAACCGGAAAAGGACAATCTTCTTTCCTATTGGTTTAAACAATAAAAGTCGATCAAGTTTTCTAAATGATCTAAGTTTTCAAAAAAAATACATTAACAGAAAAATCACCATTACAAGGTGAATAACACACCACAATGGCAATAATCCATTTCTCTATGTTTCAATACAGAGGAAAAATATAAACTAAACCATTTATTTTTTTCTAAATGAAAATCTCATTAACTTACCAATTTTCCAAATGATACATTATTAAATATCCAATATTTCCAATAGTATATCGTTTAAATTTTCAAAATATTCAATGTATATATATATATATATATATATATATATATATATATAATTACTCAAATAATATATTCCTGAATAAAATATTATTTAAAAATTATCAATTTAATAAATATATTTTATTTCAACAATTTTCCAATTAAAATAATATTTTAACTTTTTCCCAAAAAGATACTTCCTCAATAAAACAAATACCAAAATTAAATATTAATTATTATATATTTATTTATCCCCCAAAACATAAACAATTAATAATTTAATAATACACAATATTAACAAATTAAGTGTATATATATATATATATATATAAAATCATGATTAACATATATTTAAAATTTACATTAATTATTAATAATTAATAATTAACATATAATAATCAAATATATTAATTAATATTTAATAAAACAATTAAACATTTTAAAACCCACTTTAAATTTAATATGTTATAATATTTTCTTTTTAAAAATAAATAAAAATAAATTGCTGCATAGTGGCCCCCACACCTGTGGTTACCCCAAAAAGATATATTCCCCTTTTAAACTAAAATTCTAGGTTGCATATATTTTTCCCAAAAACCCTAATATTTAATTTTATAATAAAAGCAATTTTATTTTATTTTCTAATTTCTAACAAAGGGATAAATTAACATGCAATAAGCAAAAATCATTTTTTTCTTTTCTTTTCTCATGCAAATTAATTAATTTCCTAAAAAAGAAATTAAAGCAATACTTTAATTCTAATTTATTCTTTTATTCATTTATTTATTTATTTAAAATTCTAGGAAACAATAAATGAAATTAATCTAATTTATTTTTCACTAAAATTTAAATAAAATATATTTCTAATAGCATGCAACTTGCAACTTAATTTAATTAACTTCTTTTAATTAATTAAATTTATTTTTCTATAGTAACTAAATAATTTCACAGAGATGCACAATTATTGACAGAACAACCATGGCCAAATATTGAAACCAAACCCAAACAAAAGGAAATATTTTCTCTGGTAAATCCCATTTTCTACCAAAACTTGCAATTTTCATGCACAACAAAAAGCTTGGCAAAATTGCCAGAATAACTTTTCCCAATTTCCTCACAAAATTTAATCCACAAACACCCACGAAATAACTTATTTCCATAAACTAAAATTAATTTTCAAGAATGGACTTTAGCCAAGAACAAGAAATAACCAGAATAGGTTTCGAATTTGACAAATATTTTTAACACACATCATTAGAAAGAGGAAAGAAATAAAAATATTTTCTTTAAAAACAATCAGAAGAAGCCACCCAACTTGATATAGCTTTCCTAGAAGAACTTTGTAGGAGAGATTCAATCCTTCAACAAGCTTCCACATAATTTTTCTTCACCAAAATCCCTGCCTCTTTCCCGTGACCCCCCAAAATATTTCCAAACCTAGGGTTAAATAGAAGAATCCCCTGACCTAATCCCTTATTTTAGAATTTAAACAACTTTTGAATAAAAAGAATAAAATAAATAAATAAAAGAAAATAAAAGAAAAATCATCCTTTTCAACTATTTAAATAATCTAAACTTGTTGTTCTAATTAAAAATCAAAATGCTTTTCTCCCTCATTTAATTTTAATTTTCTCAATATTAACAAAGCTAATAGTTGTATTTCACAATATTAATGAGGGTAAAATATTTTTAATTAAATTAAACTCTCAAAATCAATTTTACACACTATATAAAATATATATGAATAAAACTTACTTTTCTAATCAAAATTGATTTTTTTAAATAATTAAAATTAACCTTTCTATTCCAAAAAGCAAAAGAGATTAAATTATTTCTATTTCGAATAAATTTAAATCTTCCCCTTCAAAATGCATGAAACTAAATAAATTCCTGATTTAAAATTAACCATTAAATTAAACTTGCTACTAACATTAATAGGGCAATTTTTAAATAAATGATTAATTATATAAAAGAAACCTATTTACCTTAGTTTCTTAGTTACTAATGCTTAAATGAACTCATTAAATCAAAATAACTACTTAGGATTAAATACTCAGTCTTACCACACGCCAAGCACGCAACCCAAGAAAGCCAACCAAATACTCGACCCGCAAACCCAAATGAAAAGGGAAACTGACGGACCACAAACGACGCTCACTTGAGCATGACTAGGGTAAACTGAGTGTTTTACGACCACCTAACCCAAATTCTAAGGACGAAAGAGATATACTCAACCCTATGAATCCAGGTGAAGACGAACCTCACACCAAGGCGGTACTGTACCTACAATCTCCTGCAACCAAGAGTCACACAAGCATATATATATATATATATATATATATATATATATATATATATATATATATATATATATATATATATATATATATATATATATATATATAATGAAGGTGTTAGCTCGATATTAATAACAAGAATCAAGAGAACAATTAAACTTACATAAGAATCAATGCGAAAGCACATTAACAGGTACGCACAATAATCATAATATTTGACTACAACATTACATCATGATAATTCAACCATTCAAGAATGCCACATAAAAAGTCAACCAAGGTCAAACTAGTTTTACAAAGCTGACTAGGGTAGGGGCACTACACCTCTGCTTGGATGTTTAGCAACTATCAGATCTTAGAAATTCGAAAGGTTGTTAGACGCTTCCTTTGGTCTGATGGCAAAGGTAATAATAAATTACACGATGTTAACTAGAAGTGGTGCCATATTGAGAAATCTCTTGGTGGCCTTGGATTAAAGGATCTTAGGACCCAAGGTATTGCCCTTGCGACTAAATGGATCTTTCATTCTCTCGAAAGGTCAGGAACCTTGGAAGGTTTTAATCAGACACAATATTGAGAGGGTTGTCCCTAAGAATGCTAAGTCTTGGAAGGGTTTACCTCTCACCGACCTTATGGCCGGTGGTTTTCCTGTTTCTGTCCAGGGCACTTGTGTGTTCAAGTCTATTTGGAAAGCCTGGGAACATGTTAGGGGGTTTTTGGTCAGCACTAGTGTCAACAATGGTGACTTGATTCATGGCGAGAGATCCTTATGGTGGAACCTCTTCCACGCTGGCAAACCCTTGGCCCTTACTCAAGGATGCTCAACTAGAGCCTAGGCCAACAAAGGGATCAAATATCTTATTGACATTTTGGAACATGATACTCTTATCATGTGGGAAGATCTCAGCTCAAAATTTAACCTCCCCCCTACTCAAAAAAGAACCTACAACATAATTAAGTAGGCTTGTATTGATTTCGGTCTTCCTAAAGACTGTGATGTTGATTCTCATAGATTTATGTCTTTTAAATGGGCTGATGGTACTATTTTGGCTAAAATTAAGGCTCATAACATTTACTCTGTCTTAGCTTATGAGGCTTCCATCATTAAGCATGTTAACATTTTATGGTATTTTGATCTGTCTGTTATGCAGTGGCAAAAGACCTTCAACATGCTATGGAAAAGTCTGATCGAGCCAAAAATCAAGTGCTTTAAATGGCTTATGATACTTAATAGACTTCCTCTCTAGAGGAATTGTGATAATAATGATTTGTGCTCTATTTGTAAACTTCCTGAGACTAGCAGGCATATTTTCTTTGATTGCTCCATTGCTAAGGAAATCTAGTTAAGGTTTGGCTTTTCTATCCCTAATCTTGTGAATACTATGGAAATTATTTATGGGCACGTTAAAGGATTGAAAAAGAATGCTAATATCTTTTGGTTTAATTTATCTGCCAATATTCTTTGGTATATTTGGAAAATTAGGAATGCTGCTAGGTTTGAAGGCCAAGCCAGGGCCCTTACTGAATCCTTTCGAAGACTCACAATCTTCAAAATTGTCGTGCAGGTTGCCTCTACTATGAACGTTGAGAGGCACAAGCTCCCGAGGTTCCTCAAGGATGGTCACGCCACCATGTTCATCAATGAGATGAGGGATGGTTATGAGTGGAGGTGCAACAAGGACAACCTATCCTCCTTTGAGGAGGCTCTCAAGAAGCTGATCAATGAAATTAAAGATAACAAGGAGCCCTCCTACACCCAAGTTGAGAGGCTGACACAGATTCAGAGTTAGAAGACCATTGTTTGGATGGAAGGACCTTAGGGATGGGCGGCATGGGTTGAAACCCATGACAACATCCTCTCTTGATGCTTTTGTTGAATTCTCATGATGCAGTTAGTTTGTTAGTACTCTTTTGTGTGGATTACGCACCCTATTGTTACTTTGGTTTTTGTTGTCTTGTGGCGGTGACAACTTTGTTTTGCTGAGGCTTGGCCTCCTTGTTCTGGATTCTCTTGATTATATATATATATATATATATATATATATATATATATATATATATAAGTGAGAAAAGGAAGAGAATCCAATAATTTGTTAAAAAAGTTCAAAATGCAAAAATAGTCAAGATTTGTATGCGATAATGCAACATTCAGTACTTCAGAAAATCATCCATCCTTGTTATTTCTGTGATTTTTTTGTTTTGTTGTGCGATGAAGTGTAGTTTTGGCTGTTGGATGCCATACTCCGAGGTTTTGCTTCTAGTTTTGACATCTTGAATGTTCGCAAGTTTTGACAATTTTAATGCCCCTAGCTGAGTGTGCCTCTTGATGTGAATATGTACAGTGATTTCCAAGCCATGGTGGAATGTGGTAAGAGGATATATATGGATAAACCAGGATAGTGACTATATATATATATATATATATATATATATATATATATATATATATATATATATATATATATATATATATATATATATATATATGAGGATTATCTGATTATGTTATATATGTTATATATAGAAAAAGAGTGACATTGTTTCAAAGATATGCGAGATTGAAAAGGAAAGAGACCTGATTGTAGGTGATGTTAGCGAGTGTGTTGATTTTGAGGTACCAGAAGCAGTCCGACTTGTGTTGATTTTGTTTCAGTGGTGGATTCTTACTTTCATTCTCTCTTTCTTTGGTAATGAACCTTTTTCTGGGTAGTGATCCCACCTATAGTGAGCATTCTAGCAGTGAACCATCCTTTGTAAACATCACCTTAACCAATGTTTTTATTGAGAACTAACATTCTCCGTGGTTTTTCCTTCTTGGGTTTTCCACGTCATATTTTGTGTTCATTGCGTGATCTATTGTATGTTTTTATTTTTATGCTATAATTATATTAATTAATTCCATTGGCTTGGATTCAAAAGTGAAAAGAAGAAAAATAATTTTTTTAAGTTATCAACTAATTCACCCCCCTATTAGTTGCTCGGATATTCAATAATTGGTATTAGAGCTTTGATTCTTTGGAAAAGAGCTTAATTGCTTGAGGTAGATCTTGATCCGATGGCACATAAATTGACTATTCCTATCTTTGAGGGATCCAACTATAGTTTCTAGAAAGTGAAGATGAGAGGCTAACTAATCTCTTTGGGATGCAACACTTGAAAATTAGTGGAGACTAAGTATGTTCAATTGGCAAATGGTCATACCATTTCTGATGAGATTCAAGCTTATGAAGAGAATGAAAAGGCGAGGTATGCTATCTTTAGTCCTTTATCTAAGACTAAATTAACAAAGGTTATTTTATTGAATACTACTTATGAGGTTTGGGAAAAGTTGAGAGATATCTATGAAGGAAATGACAGAGTGAAACTATCAAAGAAGCTAACAACTAAGTGCAGATATGAAAATTTAAAAATGGAAGAAGGAGAGGACATAACTAGCTATTTTCAAAAGGTCGATAGCATGATAAATGAAGTCAAAGAGCTTGGTGGCTCCTTGTTAGATAAAGATATATTTGGGAAGATCTTGATATCCCTATTGGAAAGTTATAATGACAATATCTCGGATATTGAAGAAACCTATGATTTAAAGAAGTTCACTAGAGAGAAGTTGTATGGAACTCTATAAGCATTTGAGATAAGTGTTGTTGAATGGAGCCTAATAAAACTTAGAGGTTAAATTTTCCCCTTTTATCGATGCATTTTCCCCCCAAATTATTCAATGGGGGTTTGGGGGCAACACCACTTATGGGGTCCATAAGCAACGCCCCCTAAACCTCAAATGACTTTTATTATTTTATAAAGGTGTTGGGAGTTATTTTCTATTAGATAACATATTCTAACCCTATTTTTTTGTAACCAACATAAGTCTTGATAAAGCGGCTAAGGGTTAGGGTTTTCTATAGAGAATTTTGTAGCATTTTACAGTTGTATTGAGTTGCAAGGGATTGTTGGTTGTAATTAGTTCGATTTGCTAGATCATAATATTAGACCCCCTCTTTGGCGGATGTAGCCTGAGTTTGGGTGAACCACGTTAAAATTGTCTCTTCTTTATTATTATTTATGTGTTTTTCATTTCTCTATTTAATCTTTATTTGCATTTAATTGATGTTTGATGCATGCAATCCTTAACAATAAGGAAGTTTGGAGAAGACAATCCTAAGACTGAGTATGCATTTAAAGCATCTGAGGAAGATCCAAAAGATGTAAGTTTAGATCAGATGGAAACGAACATTGTGAGGAAACTGAAGAAAGGCACCGACAAATACAAAGGTATGTTACCTCTTAAATGTTTTAGATGTGGAAAGATTGGTCATATTGCTACTAGGTGTCTGAAAAAGAATTCAAGATAAAAATCAAGAAAAAAAAAAGGGAAATTCAATAAGAAAGCCTATTATGTGAAAGATGATGCTAAAATTTCAGATGATGAATCAGGTTATGAAGATGGTGATTGTTTGTTCTTGGTAGAAATAGATGTTCCTAAGATTGATATTCCTAAGACTGTAGCTCCTGCTTTACATGCTAAAAGAGATAGAAATGAATGGATGATTGATAGTAGATGTTCAAATCATATGACTGGTGACAAAAGTAAGTTTGTGAAACTTGATAAGTATGATGGTGGTACTATTAGGTTTAGAGATGCTCAGACAACACAAATTGTGGAAATTGGTTCTATTTATTTTGATGGACAACATAATACTAATAATGTTTACTATGTGAAGGGATTGTATCATAATCTTTTGAGTGAGAGACATATGTGTGAAAATGGCTACAATGTTGTCTTTCAAGATGATGGTTGTGAGATCCGAAAAGGATCCAAAATTGTTATTACAATAGGGAAAGGATTAGCAGAAACATGTATCTGCTAGAAGGAGATACGAAGCATTGCTTGTTGTGTCAGATCAATGATAGTTGGCTTTGGCACTGGATGATGTGCCATATCAATTTTGACATTCTAGTGAAGATTAGTTCATCAAGTGCAGTGAGAGATTTACCGAGGCTAACCAAACCGGATAACAACATGTGTATAGTATGTCAAGTTGGAAACCAAACAAGAGGAACTTATAGAGGAAAGGAGCATCCATCCATTGGATTGTTGGATTTCGTGCATACAAACCTATTTGGTCTAACCAAAATAAGGAGCATACAAGGTGAGAGGTATTTCATGTTATTAATTGATGATTACTCTAGAATGTCATGGGTTGCATTTTTGAGAGAGAAGTTAGAAGCATTAGAGAAATTCAAAATATTCAAGGCTAAAGTTGAAAATAAAGTTGACAAATAGATTTAAGTGTTTAAGGTTTGATAGAGTAGGAAAATTTACTTCTAATGTGTTAGCACATATTTTTATAAAATATTTTATGCTATATAGAGGCCTTTTTCTTTTATCATTTTTATCATATGAGCATTTATTGTTGGTTTGCATGTGCAAAAATTTTATTAGCAAGGGTAAAGTTCTCTAAAAGATCATCTGTTTCAGGAGTATCAAGGTATTACTTGGGCACACTAAGGGAATGCACTAAGTATTGACTGCACAAGGAATCCATCATGGAAGCATTTGTCAGTAGAAAAAGTCATTATGGTATGATCTAGGATTGTCTTCTAGTATGTATCAGACCATGTGAGAAAAGTTGGAATCACCAGTATTCAGGAGGGATGGTTCATTTGTGCTAAAATTACAAAATTTCAATTATCAGCATAAGTAGTCCCGATGAAACAGCATTGACAAGCAAAAGAAGGATTATCGACATGACTTATACCGATGAAACAGAAGGCGGTTGTTTTCCTATCCGTATACATTGGCTTATCGACAAAACGTAGAAATTGTTATACTGATAACCTATGCAACTATCGGTGTAACTTGTAACGATAAGGCAAAAGCGGATCATGGAATTATAGTATCCAGAGATTGGAAGTAATGAGAAAAGTCTATCCCCATACTCGATGACTGAAGGGAACCAAAGGCGGGCCCATCGAAAAAAAGAACCATATCGGAGTAGTATAAAAATGGTTAGGCTGATCCCCGATGACATGAAGAATCAGAGGGCAGAACTATCGATATTACTTATACCGATAAAATAGACTCAAAGGCATATAGCATAAAGGTGCATCGGAGACTCATCAGGACTTCGGGAGGAATAGAAAAAGACTATTCTGACCCCCGATGAAGATAGAAATGCTTGCGGGGACATCGGTGTAAACTATATCGATAAAGAAAGCATCTAGTGAGGACTCATCGGGACATCGGAAGAAGAACTTTCATGTTATGTTGAAACCTAATAGGACCATTAAGGCGAATGATGAGTTGCGAGTAGTTCTTTGAGATGAGTTATGCCAATAACATGGTGGGTTTAGTCAGAATGCGGACTGGTATATTGAGATCATCGAAGCATCGAAGGGACATAAAATGAAATATGTTGATAACCGATGGGTTAAATAAAACAAAACTAGAGGCAAAGGCATCAGGGAGAGTTATGCCGATGGAGCATTAAAACAAAAAGCAAAGCTGAAACTGAAGAAATGCTCATCAGGATAAATTGAACCATCGGGATAGAGAAAAAATTGCTATCCCGAGACCCGATAAGTTGGTTGGGATAGCTTGTGCCGATCAAAAAGTGAAAAGTGGTAAAGTCATAACAATCGGCGCCAAACAATTGAATCATCGGGAAAAGTCTCATCGATTAGTTGTTGGAGGCCCTAATGTGAAAAAATGACATAGTGGCTTCAATTAAATGCATCTATTGAGTAGATCCATTACCACATGAAGCAAATCCATCAAGATTGTGGTAATTCAGAACCAGATTGGACTCCTTGGGATATATAGCCAATGTTGCATAACATCATTTCGCACAGAGTTATTGTAGAAAAGGTATCAAGTGTTTATTAAGAGATATTCTGAGTTGCTGAGCGTAGAGTAAAGAAATTTGTAGAGATGGAAGGGTCAAGCTCAAAAGGGAAGTGAAAGGTTGTGGAAGTATCCAGGACCATGACGAAAAAATTGAAGGGTGAAGTCGATGAGGCTTGAAGAAAACCAAACCAAGATATGATAGATCAGATGGGCTCTCTAGGAGCCAGGTCACGTAGAGCTAAGGTAAATTTGCCTATTTGCAAGCAGTTGGAGGACAGATACAGAGAAATTGGAGATGTACTCACAATAGTGTGTTGGCATGAGCTATTTTTTTTTTCATTACCTCCGTAAGGATGAGCCTAGGCCAATTTCAAACCCATGGAGCACCAATTTAGGTAAACTCGTGGTACCTAATGTCTTTGTAAATCTTGACCTATTGAAACTCCTGGTAAGACATTATGATGCAAAAAAATGATGCATTTTGTTGCCCGATGAGACTGCTTTTGTTCACTTTGTGGTAGCCACAATTCAAGAAGTTTTTGCAGTGGAGCTAGAGGCAGATGTGCCTTTATCATTTGTGGATTTGGAGGAGGAATACAGAAAAATTGATACTACATATCAGGGTTGGAACCTTGCTATCCACAAAGCAGAAAAGGGGAGGCTAACAGAGGAAGATGGTCCTTCTTATGATATAACTATTTTCAAGAAGTATCTACAATATACATATATGGCTTGTGGCCAGGTTGGAGGAGTTGAAGCTCCTGATGTGGCAAACATAGGACCATTGGTTTTAGTATCAGATATCCAAAGACATGAGCCTAGAGCTTTTGATTTTGCTTTGTACCTGGTGGACAGACTACATCAAGGTTTCATGAACTTGAAAGATAATCTAGACAAACATTTCAAGCATTATTCGTTGTTAATGCATACTATTTTATTTTATGGAAGACTCGGGGGATTATGGCCAGAGGGTTTGAGTCTAAATACAGTAGGGAAGAATGGACAAGATCAACCGGTGCAATTGTGGGTTTCTCTCTAGGATTACATATATGTGAACTCTCATTACCTCAAATTTGAGGAATTCTTTGTTAAGCCAATTTTCTTGCTCTTTGGTGAGCCTCTGCAGGGATCATTCTCTGAGGATGTCAAGAAGTTTCTTAGGCCTCACGAGCACAAAATTCCAAAGGTTAATCACAATTGGGGTGATTGGTACTCATGCCAAAACTTCACTTTTGTTCGATGCTATAAATTTGAGGGTTATCCTTATGTGCTACCAAAGCCTGCACCAGACAAGATTGCCTTTTTGGAAATTGTAAGGCAATTAAGTGTCTCTAATGCCAAGCATTTCGGAGGTGCACACAAGAAGGCTTTCCTCCCTGGTACACTTCACTTCCAGGATTTTAAAATTGCATCTACCAAAGCATATGAGGCTATTGACAGGAAGCTGGTGGATGAATACAACCTATTCCAGCACGTGTCTAGGATGCATTATGATCTTGAGGGTTACATCCATACAAGCAGGAAGATGCAAGAGTTGGGAGACTATTTTCATCAAGAGGATGAATTTGAAGACATGTGTAGGAATAAGGAGGTGGAAGAGCTTGCAGATGTTATGGAGACCTTGGAGAAGAAACTAGAGGAGAGAAGGCAGAGATTAGAAAACATGGAGGAAGAAACAACCCAAAGTGATTCAGGGGAGAATGAAGTAGTCTCTAAGCTCCGAGCACTTGAGAAAGAAAAGGATATAGAAGCACAAGATAGGCTCATTGTTGCACTAAATGCATAAACAGATTAGAGAATGATAGAGCATGTTTCTTTTATGTCAGATGATCAATTCATAAAGTCTAAGGAATTCAAATCATTCCTGTACCATTTCAAGGGTAAGAAATTAAGGGAAGTAGTACCAAATATTACCCCTGAGAATGAGGCAGAAATGAAGAAGAGGTTGAAGGAAGATATTGATACAGAAGTTGAGACTATGACCCCACAAAAGGGGAGGCAACTACTAATAGAGGTTGGAATAATTGTGTTTCCAGGATGGGACCTGAGTGCCTTGTTTATCTTTGATTCTTTGCTACACTCGGACAATAAGGACATGAAATTGAATATCCAAGGAGTAAAAGATATTTTTATTGGATCAAGGTATGATCCAAATGAGGAAGAAATGTTGTTGTGGGCCTTATACCTCCAAATAAAAGGCCAAAAATCATAGATGTTGATAAATCTTTTGGTCACATGATGACCCTGAAAGTTGGAGAGGTAGATCCTATGGTCACGACTGACATAGTTATTAATATCTCAAAATTCAATAAGGCCTAGATGAAACACAAGATAGTGGAGAAGAATAAGTATAAGGCCTTATATGAAGAAACCCTTAAGAGGAGTGGGCATCCAATCCCTCAAATTACTGATTCAGGAGGTCAATGGAAGAAGAAATTTGAGAAATTAGCTTATGAGCATACTAAGTTGAAGAGGGAGATGAAGAGCATCAGGGTTGACACTGCCTGTGTTTTGATAAGTAAAAGATATGACAATATGGAGAAGGTGTTGGACAAGTTTTGGGGAGTATATCAGAGGAACATGGACAATAAGGTTTCAAACACCAGAATTCGAGATAGACTTAACCTATTGCTACAAGATGCATCAAGGAAAAATTAAAGAAGAAGGTTCAGGGTTTGCTCGCCACGAATGATGAATTCACAAAGGAATTGAAATCTGAATTCGACGAGTGCCAAGAAATTGTTCAGCGTGGGGTTCCTCATTTGGTAGATGATGTAGGAGTGATTAAAGATAAGACTACATGGCTTTCTGAGTGTAAGTCTTTACTTAGTGCAGCCCAAGCCATTGCCAAAACATATATTCTTGATATGAATGACACGACTGACCAGTTAGAGAAATTTACATGATCGAGAATGCAGCTAGAGATGTGATATTCAATGCTACAACATACAAGGATGTGGGCTATTTGCGGCATATTTAGAAATGTGGACAGCGGCTAGATCGAAAGTCTTACTCCATTTGTTAGTTTTTGTAAAGTAATGGATGTTTTAGTTAGGCTATTTAGTTGTTGTTTAGTTAGTTGTTAGGATAATGGAAGGGTGTGTCTTTCCATTCATACCTCTTGGCTTATGTATTTATAATGAGTCATTTTGTATGTAATAGGGGTTAGATTCAGAAAAAATAGACTGCCAGGCAGGACTGCAAGTTATATGTATTAGGGAAGTCTATAGAACAAAGAAGTATCTTTTTATGCAAACAGACTGTAACAGAGTATTTTTAAGTGTAGCTTATGTATGCAATCATCTCTTAAGGATTAATATATGAAGGTTTATTGTTTCTTTTCCTAAGTATTGTGCATACTTCTGTGTTGATGAGTTATTCTGTCCTCTTGATAAATATGTCGTATGATTTTCTATGATGTGCCATCACATGTTGTTACATTAAACATGATATTGGGCTTTTCATTGTTGTGTAGCACATACTGAAAACTTCATAGTTGATGATTAATATTGTCTCAGGAGTTGATAGGATTTTCTGTCCACAAAGTGTCATAAATACCCCTTGGATAGATGCACTGGTCTACTATTCATCTTTTAAAGTTTTGGTTGGTCATACATTCAAGGTCCTTGATGGAGAAACATTCTTCCTAAATTCTATATGAACTGATATTTACATATTTCTTCTAAAGTCTTGAAAGCATCCCTATTCTCATTATACTATCATAAGCATTTTCATTTCTTTTCAAAGCTTTCAGTTAAAGCACATAATAAAGCATAGTTGCAGAACAATAATTTGCCATTTTTTGTAATTTTCTAAAAGACTTAAATCCACTTTAAATAATCTCTTTGGTGCTTGAGAGGAAGAGGTATACCCATCTAGGTTTAGTGGAGCCTAAAGTGCAGAGGGATTTGGTCTTTGACCATCCTTGTTCGTTGGCCAAGGCTAATTGGATTACTTGAAGATTCGGCAAGCCTTGTGGTTTGCCAATCTGTGGTTTTGGGAACAAACATAATGAATTTAACAATTTTTGTGAGAAACATGGTATTAAAAGATAATTATCTTCCCTGAGAACAACTCAGCAGAATGGTGTAGTAGAAAGGATAAACTAGACAATTTAGGAAGCAACTAGAACAATGATCAAAGGAGCAAAACTCCCAAAAATGTGTTGGAGAGAAACAATTCATACTGCAATCTACACTCTTAATAGAATTCTATATCAGAAGAAACATGGAAAGAAATCTTATGAGCTATGTCATGGTAGAACTCTGATAGTGAAATATTTCAAGATACTTGGAAGAAAGTGCTACATCCGGAGAGATGAGGATAATCTTGGAAAGTTTGACAGTAGAGTTGATGAAGGCATATTTCTAAGATACTCTAAAATAAGCAAAGAATATTGATGTTACAACAAAAGGCTAAACAAGATTGTTGAAAGTGTAAATGTGAAGGTTGATAAAGACACTTCTAAAAAGATTGACAAATTGGCAGGTTATGAGTCCGATGAACCGGATGACAAAAAAAGGGAAGAGAAGACCAAAGAAGGAGAAGATGAAAAGGAAGATCAATAATCTTCAACATCTACATCTAAGACCCCAAGATATGTTCAAAAGAATCACTTAGTGGATTATATCATTGGAGATAAGAACAAAGGAATCATCACACAAAGCAAAGCAGCTCAAGAACAAGTTTTGTTATGCTAATTTTTAGAGGCTGAACTGAAAACAATGGAGGAAGCTTGCAATGATTGGAATTGGATGAAGGCAATGAAAGATGAGCTAGATCAGCTTGAGAAGAATCAGACATGGGAACTAGTTAACAAACCGACAAACAAGAATGTGATTGGAACTAAGTGGGTATTCCAGAACAAGATGGATGAAGATTGAAAGGTTGTAAGAAATAAAGAAAGGTTGGTTTACAAAGGTTATACTTAGATTGAAGGCATTGATTTTGATGAGACATATCCAGCAATTGCTAGGATGGAAGTAATCAGGATGTTTTTATCTTTTGCATCTTTTAAGGGTTTCAAAGTTTATCAAATGAATGTGAAATCAATATTTTTGAATGGAGAGTTGAAAGAATAAGTTTATATTGAACAATCAAAAGGATTCAAGTTGAAAGTTGATCTGAACATTGTCTGCAAATTGAAGAAGGCCCTGTATAGATTGAAACAAGCCCTTAGAGCTTGGTATGGAAGGTTAGATCAATGATTTCAGTAATCCTAATTGGTTCGACTGACAATAATTTATATTTCAAAATTGATTCAGGTAAAATCCTAATTGTTGTAGTGTATGTTGATGATATAATATTTGGAGGTAATGAAAGAATGTGAAGAAGATTTGCTAATGAGATGCAAAAGGAATTTGAGATGTCCATGATTGGTGAGTGAAATTTCTTCCTTGGTTTGCAAGTCAATTAGAATGATAAAGAAAATTTTATTTCTTAGTCTAAATACACTAAGGAATTGTTGAAGTTTTAGTTAGAGAACTCCAAACCAGTGTGTACACCTATGACCACTAGATGCAAGTTGACAAAAGATGATTAATCCTCTAAAGTAGATGCAAGTTAGTACAAATCAATGATTGGAGGACTATTGTATTTGACTGCTACCTAACCGGATATCATGTATGCAATTTGTTTGGCAGCTAGATTTTAGTAAGAACTGAAAGAGTCTCATGTTGTGGTAGTAAAAAGAATCTTTAGATATCTAAAAGGAACAGTGGAATTTGGTTTGTGGTACCCCAGAAGTTCAAATTTTACTTTGACAACTTATACTAATGTAGATTGGGTGGAAGTATTGATGACAAGAAAAGTACAAGTGGTGGAGCATTCTTTTTAGGCTCCCAGTTAGTGGCTTGGTCAAGTAAGAAGCAAGATTTTATCTCTTTATCTATAGATGATGCAAAATATATTGCAACATCTTTATGTTGCACACAGATTTTATGCATGATGTAGAATTTGAAAGATATTGATGTAACATTCAATGAACCTATCCCTATTATGTGTGATAACACCATTGCAATAAACATTTCCAAGAATCCGACACAACATTCCAAAACAAAGCATATATCCATTTGGTATCACTTCTTGAGGGAAAAGGTATTGGACAATGAGGTAAAACTTGAGTATGGACCTACAAAAGAGTGAATTGCAGATATCTTCATGAAGGCATTATGCAAGGATACTTTTGAGTATCTCCAACAAAAGTTAGGGGCATTACCCCTTTTCAATTTGAACTAATGTGCATTGGTCAAGTGAGCGGATTGCATATTTTTATCTGGACTGATGCTTGGGCGCTTCCTATTAGGGGGAGCAAGAGTGAGTTTCTTAAGGGGAGTTAAAGCCGCCTTTGCCATTATTGTCAAAGGGGGAGAGATCTTGAGAGTTGTTTTAGTGAGTTTCAGGCTATTAACCGAGTTGTCAAGATTCAGAGATTGTTTTGTGTTTGTTGTTAATGGATGTTACCATAAATGATAAAGGAGGGAGATTTTTGCATTTGTGATTGTTTCACTTGAGATGATAATGTTCTTAAGTGGTTGTCATTGATGTCAACACATTTTTTGGCATTGATGTCTCTGATATTCTTGGTATTGCCAATCTGGAATATTTGGTGCACTGGAAGATCTGTTGGTGATCCAAGTATTTTAGGTTATTGGATATGGTGTTGATTGATGGTACTCATGTGTATCTCAGTCATAGTCTTATTCTTGTTCCTTTGGGCGATAGTGTTTGGGTCCGGATTATGTTCATAATTCATGGATGTGCAGTGGCTTGTGGTGTAATGTATATCATGGTTTTTGAGTCTAGAATCTATAGTGATTGTAACATGTTGATCTAACCGTTGATGTGTATTGTGGTGTGGTCTACTACTTGTTCCTTCCTACCACCAAAATGTTTATTATTGACCTATTTTAGATCTTTTCCTTCGCCATCTTGGAAGACTATGTTTCCTAAAAGATTGTATATATGAGGATGATATGATTGTGTTAGATATAAAAAAGAGTGACAATGTTTTCAAGATATGTGATATTGGAAAGGAGAGATCTGAATGTTGGTGATTTTAGCCAATGTCTTAGTTTTGAGGTACTGAAAGTAGTCCAACTTGTGTTGATTGTGTTCCAGTGGTGGATTCTTTCTTTCTCTCTCTTTCTTCGGTAGTGAGCTTCTTTTTGGGTAGTGAGCCCACCCGCAGTGAGAATTATAGTAGTGAGCCACCCTTTGTAAAAATCACCTTAACCGGTGTTTTTATTGAGAACTAACATTCTCCATGGTTTTTCCCTTCTTGGGTTTTCCACATCATATTTGGTGTTCATTGTGTGATCTATTATATGTTTTCATTTTATACTAGAACCGTGTTAATTAATTCTATTAGTTTGGATCCAAAAGTGAAAAGAAGAAAAATAATTGTTTTACATTATCAACCAATTCACTTCCCTCTTAGTTGCTCGAATATTCAATAAAGGGGGCAACCTTGTTAATCAAAATTATTATATACCTCCTTTAGTGAGTCTTCCATTATTGTCTCAATCATCTCCCATACCCACATATCATAGTGCTCCACCTCCTTATTATCAACCTCCACCTACATATAACAATTTGTTACTCCTTCATCACAATCCAATATGTCCAATTTCAATCCACCCACTAAAGCAATTGGATCTATAACTTAGCTCAAACTATTTCATCCCTAAAACAACAGTTGGCTTCCATTACCCAATCAAAGTTTAATGTGCCCACATTTGATATAGTGAGCCCCTTATGCGATGACATTGTCCATGTTGACCCTCTTAAACATATGGAAGTCCCTTAATTGGAGCTTTACAATGGAAAAAGTGATCCCTTGACTCATGTGAATGTTAGGGTTTCAAGCAGATCCGAAGCAAATATGAACTAACAATTATATGCAGATTTAAATACAAAAGATAAAGAAATAAAACAGGACACAGATAACACAGAGATTTAACGTGGTTCACCCAGAATGGGTTACGTCCACCATACACAGCCGTCCAATCTTTCTTATTATCTAGCAAAAGCAGTACATCAACCTTACAATGCCTTAAGCATCCTAGCCGCTTATAACATGCGTTTTTAGGGCAATAAACAAAGTCGGCCTTTTTAGGGTTTTATTACAATGTCGGTTTTCATCAACGAAAAATGGCAAAAAAAAATTTCTCGGGGGCTGCCGCCCCTGAACCCCCGCTTTTCTTGGGGGCTGCCGCCCCCAAACCCCTGCCTGAGGCCCAGCTCGGCCCCAGACCCCCGCAAGGATACGTGTTGAGTGTACAATACTTTGCTGATCAGTCGCCACATTTCAACAATCTCCCACTTGGAGACTGATCAGACTCCACACTGAACAATCTCCCACTTGGAGACTGATACTACACGACACCATTGTACATGCAACATCCGCTGGATAAAACACTAGGACTTGACTGGTATAAATTCCACAATTATCAATCAAGAAGACCAATAGAAACTGATGAAGAAATTAGCTTCTCCTATGGAACTGCCTTTGTGAACATATTGACAGGATTCTCACTTGTGTGAATCTTCTCAAGCCGTAACTGACCCTCCTCCAAAACAGTCCGGATGAAGTGGTACCTGAGCTGATTGTGCTTTGTCCTTGAATGAAAAGCATAGTTCTTTGCAAGATGAATGGCACTCTGGCTATCAGTATACAATGGCCTATCCTCTTGTGTCTGACCCAATTCCTTCAGAAAACATTGCAACCAAATCATCTCCTTGCTGGCTTTTGTAGCAGCAATATACTCAGCTTCAGTGGTTGAAAGTGCAACAACCTTTTGCAGCCTAGAAATCCAACTGACTGCAGTTCCCCCTGTAGTAAAAGCATACCCTGTAGTACTCCTCCATGAATCAATATCACCTGCCAGATCAGAGTCAACAAATCCACTCAGAGCAGCATTAGATCCTTTGAAACATAATGCCTTCGTAGTAGTTCCTTTCAAATACCGAAGAATCCATTTCACAGCATTCCAATGTTCCATACCCGGATTACTCATAAACCTGCTCACAACTCCCACTGCATGTGCAATATCTGGCCTTGTGCATACCATTGCATACATTAGATTGCCAACAGCTGATGAATACGGGATGTTAGACATTTTATTAACCTCTTCCCGTGCCTTTGGGCTCATCTCCTTAGTCAATTTGAAATGACTAGCCAAAGGTGTACTAACTGCTTTTGCATCCTGCATGTTAAATCTTTTCAACACCTTCTTTATATACTCACTTTGGGACAAATTCAAGGTTCTATTTTTCCTGTCCCGTGTAATCCTCATACCGAGAATTTGCTTAGCTGCACCCAAATCCTTCATAGCAAATGACCTGGCTAATTTCTGTTTAAGATCATTTATATGTTGCATGTTAGACCTAGCAACAAGCATGTCATCAACATAAAGCAACAGGATAATATAATTGCCATTATCAAATCTCTTAAAATATACACAATGATCAGAATGACATCTATGATAACCATGTTCAGCCATGAACTATCAAATTTTAAATACCATTGTCAGGGTGTTTGCTTTAGGCCATATACACTTTTCTTCAACCTGCACACCAAGTTCTCCTTACCTTTGACCTCATATCCCTGTGGTTGCAACATGTAAATTTCCTCCTGCAAATCTCCATGGAGAAAAGCTGTTTTGACATCTAATTGTTCAAGATGTAAATCATCTGCAACCACAAGACTAAGTACAGTTCTAATTGAAGTCATTTTTACAACTGGAGAAAATATTTCATCATAATCTATACCCTTTTTCTGTGCAAAACCTTTTACCACAAGTCTGGCCTTATATCTTTTCTGACCTCCTTCCTCCTCCTTCAGCTGATAAACCCATTTGTTAGGCAAGGCTCATTTTTTTGTAGGTAAAGGGACTAAGTCCCAAGTCTTATTTTTTTATCAAGGAGTCCATCTCCTCTTTCATGCCTAGCTCCCACTGTTGTTTGGCATCTACCTGCATTGCTTCTTCATATTCTTCTGGTTCACCAAAATCCGTTAATAAAATAGAATACAAAGAAGGAGAAAATCTTTCAGGGGGTCTACTTGTCCTCGTAGAACGTCTAACACTTGCAGGAGTTTGTGGGACAATCTGTTGTTGCTGAGCATCAGGTACCTGTGACATTTCATTTTCAGGAATCTCATCCAACACCACATATTCTTGTTTGTCCTGTTCATGCTTCTTTTCCTACATCTGTTCTTTATACATAACCTTCTCATTAAATATAACATCTCTACTTCTAATTATTTTCTTATTTTCAAAATCCCATAATCGATAGCCATATTCATCTATCCCATATCCAATGAAGGTACATTTATGAGATTTAGCATCAAGCTTGGTTCTGTTTTCTTTATCAACATGGACAAAAGCTTCGCAACCAAAAGTTTTTAGAAAAGAATAATTTACCTTTTTACCAGTCCATGCCTCCTCTGGAATACCAACATCCAAAGGGGTTGAAGGTCCTCTATTTATCAAATAGACAACAGTATGTATAGCATCTGCCCAAAAATGTAAGGGCAATCCAACATGGAATCTCATGCTCCTCGCACGTTCCATAATAGTCCTATTCGTTCTCTTTGACACACCATTTTCCTATGGAGTTCCCGGAATTGTCTTCTGCTTTCGAATCCCATTTAAGGAACAGTAATCTTCAAATGCTTTGCTGCAATACTCACCTCCATTATCCGATCTGAGACACTTCAACTTTTTTCCTGTCTCATTCTCAACCAAAGCTTTCCATTTCTTAAAAGTTTCAAAAACATCTGATTTTTGTTTTAGGAAATATACCCATGTTTTTTTGGTTGAGTCATCAATAAAAATAACATAATAACAAGAGCCACCAAGAGATGATACCTGAGCCGGTCCCCATACATCTGAATGTACAAGCTCTAACTTCTCACTCTTCTTCTCTTTCCCAACCTTGAGAAATCTAACTCTTTTCTGTTTACCATAAACATAGTTTTCACAGAACTCTAAATCAATCTTCTTTAGTCCTGGCAATAGATTTGTGGAGTGAAGGATTTTCATCCCTTTCTCACTCATGTGCCCAAGCCTATGGTGCCACATTATCGAATCTATTCTTACAACATTTATTGTTGTTGTCCCTATAGTAACTTTATCTGTAGCAGCTAAGGTAGAGTAAGTGTTACCAATACACAGATATAATGTGCCTACCTTCGCACCTTTAGCTACTACTAATGATCCTTTAGTGACCTTCCACATATTGTCTGAGAAGGTAACTATGCAACCTTCACTACCTAGTTGCCCTGCAGAAATTACATTTCTTCTTAAATTAGGAACATGTCTTACCTCCTGCAGAAACCAGTCATTACCATTCCGCAACTTGATCTTTATCTTTCCTTTTCCAACTGTAGTCACATAAATCTGTCCACTTAATTAAATGAATATTTAATATTTATTTGATTATTTAACCATCAATTAATAATTAATTAAATTAATATATTTAATTAATTCATCTTAACCCTCTTCTCCTATTAATTAAATAAATTATTCAATTTATTTGATTTAATTCACTTAACCAAATTCAGACCATTAATTAAATAAATAAATCATATTTATTTAATTAAATATTCTCTCACATTTAAATAAATTAATATTTATTTAAATCCCCCAAAATCCCACCTCTCACATTTAAATAAATTAACATTTATTTAAATCACCTTTATCCTCTACCCACTTGTATTTTCCTACAAATGCAAGTTGCACAACTATTTTAAATAAATCATTTATTTAAATCACCTTTATCCTCCACCCACTTGCATTTTCCTACAAATGCAAGTTGCACAACTATTTTAAATAAATTATTTATTTAAAATCCTATTTATCCTCACCCACTTGCATTTTCCTACAAATGCAAGTTGCACAACTATTTTAAATAAATTATTTATTTAAAATCCTATTTATCCTCACCCACTTGAAACCTTTAAATGGTTTCCCTTAAAGTCTTCAAACTTAATGGCTTCCTTCTAGAGTCTTCTCAAACCTTTAATGGTTTCCCTTAAAGTCTTCAAACTTAATGGCTTTAAAGTCTTCAAACTTGATGGCTTCCTTCTATAGTCTTCTTAAACCTTTAATGGTTTCCCTTAAAGTCTTCAAACTTGATGGCTTCCTTCTATAGTCTTCTTAAGCCTTTAATGGTTTCCCTTAAAGTCTTCAAACTTGATGGCTTTAAAGTTTTCAAACTTAATGGCTTCCCTTAAAGTCTTCTTAAGACTTTAATGGTTTTCTTTAAAGTCTTCAAGCCTTTAATGGTTTATCTTCCTTTTTCTCATTTAAATAAATTAATATTTATTTGAATATTTATCCAAATGCAAATTACACCATTTAATTGAAATAAATGATTTTATTTTAATTGAAAATACCAAAATTCCTCCCACTTGCATTTTCCTACAAAATCCACTTGCATGCCTAAACCCCTTCTAGATTCTTCTAAACCTTTCCTAATTAACCTAATCCATCCCCTAAATATTGTCACATTCCTAAGCAAATTGAAGTCACTTCTCAAAGACTCCAAAGTCTTTGAAAATCAATTAATGCTTTGTGTGTTCAACAAATTAACCTCTAAAGTCTTCCAAACCACTTATGGCTCTTACATGACCATTAATGGTTAATTCCACTTGCACCCATGGTTAAGGACTTTGACCCCTAACTTAACCCTCATGTAACCCATGTGTCTCTTCAAAGCATTTATTTCTTTGACTAGGGTAACCATCATGTCCCCTCAAGCATTTAATGCTCCTTATCTCTCATCTCAAGCCTCCTCATGGTGACACTTGTCAACATGGGATTGGGTTGAAAGTCTCACATGGATTGAATATCTTTCAATCCTAACCCTTGTTAAGATTACTCAATCTTAACCCTTCATTTCCCCATTTCTTCTATAAATAGAACCCTTCTCCTCAAGCAAAAAAAAAGCATTAGAGTATTGTTGTTATACTGGCATTAGCATAGAGCTTTCTCATAGCATCACTATCTACACTTGCACAACATTTGCTTATCATATTCAACTATCTTGAATCTCCATATGGCATCGATGGCTAGTGCTAAAAGCTGAGAGCTACACTCATTTGGGACTGGGAGAGGAGAGGAACACGGGAGGAGCAACTATGAGCATCTTGATTAGCTATTTTATTCTATGTTTATATGCTTTCTATTTCATGCTTAATATCTCTCTTGATATGCCTGTTTAGGATAATCTTTTGTTGCTAACACTAACGTTTGTTTCTTGTGCTCTTGTGTGTGTTGCCATCAAACAGATTTTCTAATCCTTTTTGCAGAGCATCACCAACAATTTTACAGGGCTCATCATCACCCAAATATACCTGTCCAAAATCACCTTGAACATAATCTAGAAAATATTTTCTATGGGGTGTAGCATGAAATGAAGCCTCAAAATCTATTACCCAAGAATCATTAACATTATCCAAACATAAGATTAAAGCATCTTGTAAAGTATTACTTGCAATATTAGCTTCCTTACTATCATTTTCATTTTTGTCTCCTTTGTTTTTCTGAGACCAACAGTCTTTCTTTAGATGACCAGGCTTTCCGCAGTACCAGCAATCTTTCTTTCCTCTAGATTGAGAGCATCCTTTCTTTGACTTCCCTCGTGACTTCTCATTCCCAGGGCCTTTTCCTCTTTCCTTTGATCTTCCTCTGTTCTCCACATTCAAAACACTACCCAATGATGTTGGAGTCTCACCTATGATTTTCCTTCACATTTCCTCGCTTAGGATAACACCAACAATATCATCAAATACCAAAGTATTTTTACCAGAGACAGAGTTACTTACAGCCATAACCAAGCTATTCCAGCTTTCTAGCAAAGAACATAAAATCAAGAGAGCCCTAACCTCTTCTGCAAAGGTAATTTTTACCGAAGACAATTGACTAGTAATTGTATTAAATTCATTTAAGTGCTCCGCTACAGATCCTCCCTCACTCATTTTCAAATTAAACAAACGCTTCATAAGAAATACCTTATTTGAAGCCGAGGGTTTCTCATACAACTTAGCCAATGTTGCCATCAAATCTACAGTCATTTTTGCTTCTGTTATATTGAATGCTACAGACGACGCAAGGCACAATCGAATGGATCCCAGTGCCTTTCTATCTAAAATGTCCCACTCTTCATCTGATATTGTGGTCGTTTTCTTTGCCTTTCCTTTCAATGGCCGCCACAAATCCTTTTGATACAGGTAATCCTCCATCTGCATTTTCCATAACTGATAATTCTGGCTGTTAAAATTTTTGACCTTGAATTTGGAATCCTCCATTGCTCCCACTCAAATCTGAAAGTCCTACCAATTTACAGAAAACCTCGCTCTGATACCAATTGTTAGGGTTTCAAGCAGATCCGAAGAAAATATGAACTAACAATTATATGCAGTTTTAAATACAAAAGATAAAGAAATAAAACAGGACACAGATAACACAGAGATTTAACGTGGTTCACCCAAAATGGGTTATGTCCACCATACATAGTCATCCAATCTTTCTTATTATCCAGCAAAAGCAGTACATCAACCTTACAATGCCTTAAGCATCCCAGCCGCTTATAACATGCGTTTTTAGGGCAACAAACAAAGTCGGCCTTTTTAGGGTTTTATTACAATGTCGGTTTTCATCAACGAAAAATGGCAAAAAAAAATTTCTCGGGGGTTGCCGCCCCCAAACCCCTGCCCGGGGCCCAACTTGGCTCCGGACCCCGGTGAGGATACATGCTGAGTGTACAGTACTTTGTTGATCAGTCGCCACATTTCAACAGTGAAAATATTCCAAACTTTGTGTAGTGACTTTGCTCATGACCAAAGACTTACGGCTAAATTATTTACTCAAACCTTTAGGGATAAAGCTTTGGAATGGTATTGTTCTTTGCCTACATAATATATTACATCATTTCAACAATTAGCTAATCCTTTCATTCAACAATTTCACAACAATATTATTCCTAAGATTACTTTAACTGATTTGATTCATTGTAAGAAAGGTGTTAAAGAAAAAGTGACTAATTTTATTGGTATATATAAACATTTGTATTCTCAAATTGCTTTTCATATGCCTTATCATTATGTTCAAATAATTTGTATTACCAATTTACAAAAAGACATTAGGGATAAGCTTCTCTTTTATGAGTTTACTTCCTTTACACAGTTGGTTGTAGTGCTTTGTAATTATCAGCTTCAAGTGAGTCAATTTGAATCATCTCCTTCAATCGCTCTGGTTGATAAGAATGAGAGTGCTCAATAATATTTTGTGAAATTTAAACTGAACAAGGGACAAGATAAATGACAACGTCAATACTCAAGTAGTAGCCACAATATCAGGTGTAGCCCCTTTATCCAAATACTTTAGAAAAGAATATGCTGCTCTTTTCGAGTCTTTGTATAACATAATGTCAAAATTAATAAATAATAATTTTTTGAAACTTCCTCCCATCAAGCCAATTGATACCTCCAAACCTTTGCCATCTTATCATGATCCCAAAGCCTTTTGCCAATACCATCATCAACCTAGCCATGCTACTGAGAAATGTTATACCTTAAGGAGTAGGATTCAAGACTTTATTAATAACAATACCATATCAGTAGTTATTGAGTCTGAGCCTCTTGCATATTCTCTTGATGATCTTGGAGTTGAGTCCAATAATGTTGTGAATCTTGTTGACAAACCTATACCTCCTAAGGACCTATGCATTACCTTTGATCCTAACGAGACTATTGTTGCACCTGATGGCCCACTAGATATATCACTACGAAGATCAAAGAAAAACTCTCACGAGGAATGATCATTGATCTAGTGTGTATGGTGAATGTGATCATTGAAGAATATCTCTATACTGTACAATTGCATCCAACATGATAAATCTGATGTAATGGTCAAGGTGTATGATGGTTTCTCTTTCCCTACTATTGATTCTATTACTTTTCCCATTGAGGTTGGTACTAAGTTATTAGATGTCATTTTTGCTATCATTCCTACATCAGATCAATTTTGTGTGAACTTGGGACATCCTTGGTTATCTTCCATGAAATCTATCCCTTCTACTATTTATAAATATCTAAAATTACCTCATACTAGCAATATCATAACAGTTAATCATAGCATGTACCATCCAATGATGAGGCGTGGAGATATCACCCTTGATTACTTTTGGCCTAAACAATTTGAGCCTCTTGAAGTTCAAAGTGATGCTCTTTTTCTATCTTATCACAATTGGAAGAATGAGAAGATCTTATCTTTGAGTAAGCCTAGAGATCCTATACCTATTCCTCCTCCTCATGATGGACATGGTATCCTTCCTATAACTTCTATTCCTCCTATAGATGTCACAGTTCTTCCTCCTCTATCTTACAAAGGACAACATATGACATCTCCTATTTCTCAACCTAGTAGACCTTCTCCCATTCCTCCTCCTTTAAAGGAAGAGAAGAAGCCTATGGCCATTGATCCTAAGCCTTCACAACCCTTCGCTAAAATTAAAATAAATCATTATGGGAGTGAATGTCTACGAAGACATGTGAACTTGCTTCTCAAACCATTTCCTCCGCAAAGACACCAAATATTGACTTAGTCCCATTCTTCCAATCTTCACCTAACCCTAGGGAGGAAGTTCAACTTCAATCACCAAGATTAAAAATGCTTAATAAAAATGATGGTTCATGCTCTTTGTGTGTGAGAGATTCTATTTTTATTAATCTTAATGAAGAAATAGATGATGATGTTGTTCATGATAACAATGTTGATTCTAATGATTTTGATGATATGTATGAGCTTGTTGATGTTGACAGTGATTTATCTAAACAATTTTTAAAAGCATTAATCCTAGCTCCTAGTGACAAAAAAAAGTGACTCGTCATTAGAGCATGGTCATTTTTGCAACTTACAGTAGCTCCATCTATCATGCTCAAAGTTTCTCTTCTTGCATCTTGTCCACCTTCCCAAAACAATGTTTATCAAGATTGGGAGGTGAATGGTTTGCTTGATTAGCTTCATTAATATTGTAGACTTGCTCTACTCTCTTACTTGTTCATAATGTGTTTCCCCCGTGATGTGTTTTTGTGTTATGTTAGGTTCTCTTTGGATGACCCTTGTCACTTTGTTTGTGCACGGTAATAAAGAGGTTGAATCTATGGTGACATTCTTCTATTTGTATTTCAATTCCTCTATTTGTTGTCTCTTGTGTTGTCTACCTAGGGACGATGTAAAACATTGAGATCTATTTTGGTCTCTTCCATGTTGACTCAAAAGACACATGTTCCCTTCTTCCAATGTGCTTGTGGTTCCACTACCTTTGTGGGATGAGGTCAATTCAATTAAAATATTCATGATATACATTATTTATCATAAGAGCATGACCCCAGAGTTAGTGGATCCCTTATGTGTTTTTATGTTTTGTGACCATTATCCTTTGATTTTTCATTCCTTGGGTCATATCATAGTGGTAATGTGCTTATCATTGGATGCATGCTACCTTAAAGGAATTGCTCTTGATAAGGTATATCCAATCACTTTAACATGGGGACATACACTTTGCTCAATGTTTCAGTTTATGCACAAACCATAACATGTCTTGATACTCAAGTTACTTTACAAACTATTTGGTATTTTTCTTTTTCATGACTCATAATAAGTGAACCTTACTAGGCTAGACGTCATGATTCTCTCTCTCTCTTTCCTCTCTCTTATGATGTTCCTTTTATCTTGATATTGAATTAGTAAGATCCTAAAGTCCCTTGGGGGCTTAGTGTGTCTCATCTCTTTGGTGGCTTGATTAAAGTTTTTCAAATGCAGACCTTTGTAATATATCATGAGTATGCTTAGTCTCATACCCCCGCTAAAGTGGAGGCTAAATGCAGCATCATAAATTGTACTCGCCTACAATTTGATCCTCACTTAGGCTTCACTTTGGTGTTCATCCTCTAAGGCCTGATTAAAGCACTAATTATGCTCACACCAGTTACCAAACTCAATTTTCTCATTGCCTTTACTTTCTCCCCCCTTAATCCTAGAGTCCTGATGTTTTGGACCATTTTGTTGGGTGCAATAGTCCTCTAAAAAAAGACCCATTTTGGGGCCTCATAATGGTCACCCAATTTGGGTGAGGACCTAGACCTTGTGTTAACTTGTGTTAGAAATTCAATTTGTTTTTTGACCAGCAAGTATAAAAGGAGGTCTACCCCTCTCATTTCAAACCTAATGAATTCAAGATCTCAATTACGTTGTAGCAAATTCAAATGAGTAACCATTCAATCTTGTATCAGGCACTAGAGAAGGGCTAAATTCAAGATTCAAGCATTGGAGATGGCATTCATGTTCTATGTTTTATTAAAAATATCTACATGAAACCCTAATTCCTTGTGAAGACAAACAAAACTTAATTAAAGGTATATCATTAGGTTTTCATTCATTTTCAACCTTTCCCTCAAAAGGAAAGTATTTTACTCCAATACTTCATTGACATTTTCAATTCAATTTCATGCTTAATTCCAAAACTAGGGTTTGAGCTAAGGCAAACTATTATTCCCAACAATTTTCCCTTTCTTATTGTGTGTAAGAATAGGTATAGATCTATGTATCGACAAGGTTCACAAAGACAAACAAGTTCACCTTTTGATGGTGGAAAGTTCAGAGGACCAAGGTGACCACCACCATGGTCTTGACAATTAGGCCGAAATTTTTGGAACAGATTTGAACCTTCATCTTCTGCTCAGATCCAAGTTTGTGGCTTGGTATGACGACTGTAGCTTATTGTTTTGATCAAATTGCTTCAATAAATCACTATTTTACCCCAATCTTTAAATAATTCAAAATTCAATTCAATATTAGGGAAATAAGAGCCTCATTTAGGAGGCCTATAATCTAATTAGAATCTTGGTCTATTAGGCTTAGATCTATCAAATTCTTATTGCTCCCTAATGTGATGGTAATTAAGCAAAATTAGTGATTTTATTACAATTTTATGGTGAAACCCTAATTTTCACCATCACAGATACATGCATTTTCTTTAGCATTTTTGGAGCTTTAAATTGTCTTTAAGCCTCTAAATCAAAATAAACTACCATTTTTACCTCTTTTTTATTTTAATATGTTGTATAAAACTCATTACCTTCATATGAAATGAATGTTTTATTATTTTCTATGTATTTATGATGTGTTAATCTTGTTAATAAGGGATAATTGTGGAGACTCTCTTCCCTCTTAGCATTTGTCAAACCTTAACCTTCATACTTATTGCTTGCATTTGGTATAACAGATAATTACAATTTCTTCTTGTAAATTGATTGATTCTTTGTGCCATAATTTGCAGGAAGAAACAACATTAATCTAGGTGCTTCACCACCCCTTTAATTTTTTGCACTCTTTCTCCCTTTCCCCTTCTAAGTTCATAGAGTAGAAATAACTTAGGCTTGTTTCATGTTGAGTTGGATCAACAATTTTGCATCCAGATTAGAAAGGTAGCCAAATTTATTTGGAGATTTGGCCTCATTTTCAAAGGTCCCGCACCTCAAGGTTGTCTCCATTGTGTCATTATAATGGTGGATCTACTACATCAATCACATTTATGAACTTAACTAAATACCCATGCGAAAAGAATGTTTAGTTGTTCTTAGTTCACAAAATATTCAATACTACATGCTTAGTCACCAAACAAAGCTCATTCAAAGGTTGATCCACTTAATTACCTTCTCTCAAGGACTTACCTCATGGGATGAATGGCTAAGTAGGTCATGTTTCTCATCTAGTTTGATATTGATTATGTTGATAGAAAGGCCATCAAAGGTCAAGTTATAGTAGATTAATTAGTAAAATCTCCCTTGATAGATACACATCATTTGATCATTCATTCTCCTAATAAATCCATGTTCATGGTAAACAAGGAGTTGTTATACAAAATATACTTTGATGGGTCATATACAGATAATGAATTAGGAGTAAGAATCCTTTTTATCACCCCACAAGGTTGAAATGAAACTTAAAGTCATACAAATGACCATTTCCACATAACCCAAATGAGAAATCAAGCAAATTAACACTTAAAATCCATATGAAATGAATATAAAATATACCCATCAAATTTGACACAATGGAAAACACACACGAGGTAAAAACCCAACCTCCAAAAGAATCTATCAGCTATGTATTATCAACAATTCATCATTACAAATACAACCATGAAAATCTTTCAAAACACCAACCATCAACAAGAAATCTATGCGAACATGCATGTAACCATACAACCAATGCCATGCTTCTAATCTCCACAAATGCTAACCTAGATAGCCTAAACAACTACCCTTGTGGTTTCTTTTATAGACACGAGCTCCCACAAAACCACCAAGTGGTGTTACATCAAAACCATGTACTAATACCATGGGCTACCTACCCCATTGATCCCACATAGATAATATTGGTTACTTTATTAATTTACTTTCCCTAATATTAAATAAATATAATATAATATTACAATATAACTCATCAAGTCGCCTTGAGAATATTCCAAGGGAATCTCTACACTTCACACATCCATGTGCAACTCACATAATAAAATAAAATATTGCAATTATAAACATTATTATGCAAGGTATACAACTCCTATTTCTCCAACATTCTCCCACTTGATGTATACATTACATAAGGGGAAATAAGTAACCACATCATGAATAAGGGAACAATCCCTCTAGCCACATATATCATCAAGGAATCAAAGTTATCCATGTTCTCATCAAGATATCTGCAACAAGAAACACAGTGAACACGACCATCATACATGAATGCTCTCACGCTCCACCATGCCACTGCCACTACACATAGAAGAGGCCATCCAAAGAGAAAGCCACACAATCTGCCACAACAAATCACGAGTCTTGCTTGAACTAATATCCCAAACACAAATACTCAATCCAAAGTTATCAAATGCATCAATGGTTGTAAAGAACCAATAATCATAGCTAAAATAACACCCATAATCAAGTGCTGACACACTTAATTATTGATACCTCCAAAGTATACAAAACATATCAAATTAATCTCATATCATCGATATATACAACCTGTAACATGAAACCATAAGCTCCAAGTGCAATACGTGTCACATACATGCCTAGAAACTCCCACTACATAGGTAATACCAAATCTGAAATGAATCCACTAATAGAATCACATATAAAGTGTAACCATAACCATGTAGTATCATGGAACATCCACAATAGTGTGCATAACATGTAAACCAATAATCGACAAGTACAACTTTTAGCACAAGTCTCCATAACTCTCTCATGTTCTCCACGAGCAACAAAAGAAGAGAGATAAAGGAACATCCATTCCATCTCCCATATGACAACACATGAACACAAACTAGTGATCACATAGCTTGAAACAACCTTAAATCCAATATAATGTGAAATCGAACATCTAGGTAGATACCCAAAACCAAAGAGAGAAACATTGAAAATCAAAACATGTAGCATGTCCTTCTACATACACCTCTAAATGCCAACTATGTCAATTATGATCTCCTACATAAAAACCCAAATGAATTTAACCATAACAACACCCAAATGCGTTCAATTTCTTAGACCAAACTACATATATATCATATAATCAACATGGATATAATCCTCTCATAACCAAGAATATCAAATTGATATCATTCCCAATTCTAGGTAATAAGCCCAATAAACCATCTCCTAAACTCAATATCAATAAATTCCATCATAATAACAACTCAAAATCACAAGGACCAATGCCAAACACATCTCAAACTAAATCTACTAGAACTAACCATCTATCTATAACTCAAGATCCATATATATGAAAGATAAGCATAAACATAATGCACCTGTAAGGAATAATGGGCAATACATCTCAAGTAGTAAAATGTTAAGTAGACGAAGAGTGGGGAATAAGAATACACATGAAGCTATCCAAGTCATCATGACTCACACTAAGAAAAATCTCCTCTCAAGTCCATACCAGATGCATGCTCCTCGGTCTTCCTATTGAAACTATCAATCATCTCAACATATTTTTTTAATCACAAGAGAATACCAACATCACCTATGTCTCCATGTATCCATAACTACTTATAAATAATAAATTCCCGCGAAACTCTAAATTCAACATAGCACCGTCATGAAGTAATCAAGCAAATCATTATGTACCCCATACAAAGAGAATTACTAAGATCAATGTCAAAGCTCCAACCATAGAATTAAGAACATAAACATGAAAACATGATCTAGCCATACCCTCCTAGGAGATAACATGCTCCACATGAACATATCAAATATCTATAACATGCCAAGAACTAAGAACACAATCAAGAGCGTACCATGACATAATAGCAACTATCCTATCAAACAAGGATAACATGTCAAATGAAAGAATAAAACCAGACCTCAACCAAGAACTCCACAAGTCCTCCAAGATGTCAACATCTTCCAATATTATGAGGATCACCATATCATACCAGTGTACCTACAAATGCAAGAGAACCTTCTATAGTAATAGGATCTAAGGCATCCTCCAAAATCTACACACTAAGAAGATCATTCACCATCCAATGTTTTTGATTAAGGAAAATTAGGTTTTAAGGGACCCGAAACCTGCATACATAATCAAAAGATGAGAAAGAAAGAAACTAGAGAGGAAATGACCTAGACAGTAAAGCTGCAAAAAACTAGCATAAGACACAACAACTAGGAAAAAAAGACAGCACGATGCCAGTGAGAAACTGGCAACAAAAGTCCAACATTACATATCAAATGAAACCTTTAACAAACTCCTCAACATTTTTAACTAACAACATCATAGCCTTAGCGGCTTCTCTTAGATCGTTGTTCTCCTTCTTCAGTTGAGTGTCTTTCATCTTTGTCTCCACCTCACTGGTCGTCTGCTTGGTCCTTCACCTGGAAATTTGAGGAGTGGAGCTGGAGGTCGGTAAGTCATCAATAATCACCATATCCTTGTGTTGTCCTTTCCTCTCTAAGTGATCCACCAGGGCATTCATATTTTGAGAAGAGACTCTCAGGACCTCAAGGCTGTGATTCATGAAGGTCTTCAAAGCCTTATCCGTTTTGGCAACCCGATTGATGATAGTCTAATTGTCAATCTCAGTCTTCTCTTTGACATCTCTAATCACTTCCTCCAAATATTTCAAATCCCCTTTTATAAGGTCTTTCTCCGACCAGTCCTACATTTTGATTTCTTCCTCCGCTTCACTGGTTTCCTCCTCCTCCACACTCTTTTTACCCGGATTACTACCCTCAATCAGATTGTGGATCTTATTCTCCAGGTCTCTCTGCTTGCTCTGAATGCTGGTAATACTTTCAATTACCCATTTCTGGAAGTTGAACGAATCTAACGTGCAATTTCAAGCAGCATTCAAAATAGTATTCGTCGTATCCTTTCCTTGCTAAGAGCTTACAGATTTAGAGTTAGCTTCCTCCTTGGAATTCTAGGCAACATTCCTGCTATTGAGCTCTCCATAGAATCATGATAATCATCTCCTAAATAAAGACCATCCAATTATACACACATACAAATAAAATGTTAATAACATCAAGTGTAACCATGAACTCCAAGCCAAGAAGATACAAAACCGCCAACAAACAATCAAGAAACAATCCTACACCACCACATCATCACTATCAAAAGCTCCCATTAAAAGTGTAACCAAGTTATCCATGACATGATGATAAAACCATCCTCTACATGAGAACCAAAAAAGTGCTCAGATAATCAAAGAACTTAAAGAGCACATCCTGAGCTCCCTAAAGCCAAAGTAACCATGATCCTTAACCAAGAAGATACATCACCATAACCAAACAAGAGTTGAAACAAATCATCACTAATCAAAGCACCTAGAAATCAAATAATTTGATGCCAAATCCCCTAAACACAAGCAATATATATGACATTATGTTTTACTCCAAGGAACAAGCATCTAACTCCTAATGTGTCCAACATGTAAGCATCACATAGTCAACACCATAGGTCCTCCATCATGATTGTACCTAGTAACAACATCTCTCCTCATCAACATGACAAAAAAATCAACAAACCAAGTGACTAAACCAATCTGCCAATCTAAATATGCATCTATAATAAAAGGTCCATAGGCATAGACAACCCATATCCAAGCCATAAATGAAATCCTATAAGTATAGACTGCCTATGACATTGCACAACTTGTAGATCCAATAATACAACAACATACATACTCAAAACCAATTTGATCACCATGTCAACATGAGAATAATTTGACATAAACTCCAAATCTTCAAGATTAAACATGCCATAAACTCATATAATGTCACCATAGTCAAAAGAACTCATATAGAAATTAGATTAATATATCAACAAATAAATCATGTCAAATCTGATCCATTGTATGTGGTGCTCTCTACAAACTTTTCATCGACTACTTGAAGTCTAAAATCCAACTTTATGTGTTCAACTTATGACCTCTCAAAGTCATAAAGGTACCTATGACTTCTAGCTACCATTTCATTGTCAAATTTACAAAAATTGAAAAAATTGATGATACCATCATGTAATGCTCTAAGTTGCCTATCCAACAACTATAAGAAATAAAAAAATTGACGCTCCTAGCTCAAGTTATGGTTTGTGGAAAAAAACAACTATTAGGCTATGTTTGCAAAAGCTGGATCCCAAAAATGCGAATATGTCCTACAAAAATAATTTACTTTTTTTTTAAATAACTAGGTCGGTCTCTAGCCAGACCCATGCACAATATAGTAGGAGGGGCATGGAGACAATCTCATCCCCCCAAAACATGAATTTTTTAAATTTTATTTTAAAATTTAACTTTAGAAAAAAAAGTTGATGGGTTTTATTTTTTTAGGGATATTTCAATAAAATATTTTTCTAACAACCCTTGTGCAAGTGGAACGGTCATATGGCTTTACTAGCTAATTTTTTTTGCTTCTTAGTTCATTATCATCAAAAGGGGTTGAATTATATATCAAAATTTACCTCTCGACCTCCTTAAATGCAACCATGGGGTATGCTTTGTCCCATAAGGTCTAATATAAAACCTCACCTCTAAAACCTCCATATTGAACATCCATGGAAAACCATTTTGAAACATTTTTTTATAAATCAAGATATGCAAAAATGCCCACAAATCTGCAGCCCTACAACCTACATAAAACCTTCATCCAAAAGTAATTCAAGCAGTGATCAAGATCTATCAACCAATTCTTTTCCTCACTACAACCAATAGAGTTGTCTAAGGTAGGTGGATGAGACCTAAGAAGATGTCTCATGTGGCCTGCAAGGATATTGTCCTGCTCTGCCTCTATGCGCTCTCTCCTAAGAATAACTTTGGATAGACTAGGGCTATGAGAATGCTCTTTCTCACATTGTTGTGATGGATGAGACTTCTCCTTCTTAGATACCTCCTATCAAGGTCCCAAATGTGCTATGATCTCCTGAGGTAAATGAAGCACTTGAGTACCCACAAGTCCACCATTCTAACCGCCCTAATTCTCTACATGTTGTTCATCTTGATGGTTAGCCTGATTCCCCTTTTGATGATTAGCTTGATGTTTCTTTTGATGATCCCCTTAATAAGGACTCGATCAAGTACCCATACAATTACCTCACCCTTGCCCTCAATTACAACCACTACCCTTAGGAGTCACCCTTCAAATAATACAAACCATAGAATAATGAAAACATAAACATACCTATAAGCCATTATAAGACAAAGAGAATACAATGATAAGCATCAATGAGAATAATGTAAAAGAGCACACCACTCATGCCAAACATAATGAGCTCATATACATTGGAGTTCCTAGCATTTGAACATGGGATCTAATACCAGATGTAATGCCCCACCAAGGAACCCTAGAGGATATAAGCAAAAACATAAGAAAAGACATAGAAATATATATTTAAGTGAGAACATACATGTGGACTAAGCTCAAAACTCAAGATAGGTTAAATATTCATCTACAACTATGCATTGCAGAAGACTCAAAATTCAACTTGAACAAACTCCTTTAAGGGTTACCTATTGTTGCTACCTTCATAACACATCTAAGCATGGTTCATGACCTCATAGTCGATTAAGAGATAACTCAATTAATCTTCTACTCATTGCATTACTTGTCTAAGTTAATTTTAAAGCACCAATTGAAGTGTTCCTATGACAACATCATAATTTAGAATCAAATGAAGATCATGCATAATCATGGGAGGTGGTCGATTCCAACACCGTTCCACTAACACTTACTCTACTCATATCATTATGTTTCATTACATAATTCTCCATGTGGAGTATTCATAATATACAAAATTAAATATATTGCAATGCCAAGAATCAAATTATAAATACTATACATCTTGAAATGAAAAGGAATAACAAGATCAAGTAACAAAGAAGGTGAAGAAGCTCTCCAAAGTGCTCATGAACTAGGTCCATTTGTCCCCAATGGTGGTGTGCAATGCCACCTAACCATGTGGTACCCTTAGTTCCACCCTACCATTCTCATGGAGATATTCACAAGGCCCAAACAATTAAGCAAGGCAACAAGAATACAATAGGATTGCACTCACATCAAACATGGTGCATACATGATATACACTAATAAACAATATGCAAAGTAACATCATGAGAAGATGATACCAACCAAGAATCCATATTAAGGAAACTAGATTGGATACTAGAGATCAATAGGTAGGAGTGTCATATAATAGCTCGAAGGGATGACTCATGCAAAACTAAGTAGTCCTTTCATAAAGACAAGGAGACTCGATCATGCTAGATCAACGCCCCATAGATGAACAAGCCTTCCCAATATGTCCTTAGCCTTTACAAGAACTCAAGGCATGCAAAGGGCATCTATAATTATCTTGTTAGTGTGTCTACCCCATTGTTTTAATTATTATTATTACTTGTTAACTGAACTCTCCAATAGGTTGTCCTATCAACCAATTTTGGCCCTGGCCCCCATTGAGAGCTACTCCTCTTTTTGACTCTAGGTACTCACACTCTAGGCCCATATCAATTACATTAATACATACACAAATTATCATAATAAAATCTTAATATATCATACTCACAATACATGACAATGCCATTACTCAATGAGCAACCTCTAGGTCTCCAAATCATGAATATGATCCTAGATTGATCTCAATGTCACAAGTAAAAATGCAATTTCTCTATGGAATCTCATGAAATAACTCCTTTAAATCATAATTCATCATAACTCAAACCAATTTGATCCAAAAACCAAGGAAAATAGGAGGAACAACTCAATGGGTCAACAAAGAAGGTCAAAAACCAAAAAATCAGCTTAGGATAGCCAAATGCGTAAAATTGGGAGCAATTGCATATTTTTGCTAGAAATTGCATAATCCAAATAATAATTGTATAATTATAATTGAAAAAGTGTAATCCAAATTGCAAATTCATAATTCCAAACTGTAAATGCATAATTTTCCTTTAAATGTAAGAAGTTGGTCTAGGAAGACAACTAGGGCATCAAACTTGACAATTGCAAGGCATGATAGGCTAAATCAAGGAGAAATCCATTAGATAACACACTCAAGGCATACCAAAAAAATAACACAATATCCAAATAAGGATTCCAAAGAGAAATAGGCAACATTTACCCAAGAACACCTCTATTTTACATCAAAACTCCAACACACATACAAATATCAATAATAAAACACTTAGGGAATCAAAACATGATCGAAAATCATATCCTAATGCATCATAAACATCCAAAGAGGATTAAAATTAAATAACAATAGAAATGGAGAGATAAACCCCGTCAAAATTGAAGAATCACTCAAACTCAAATTACAAATTCCACACTCCAACAATGCTCACAAGATTCAAGCAACAATGTAAGACTTTCACAATAAAATTCAAACAACTCCACACCCACAAAATCTCTCCTCCAAAATAATCCAAAATCAACAATCACCATGTGGCCATGAAGCAGATTTTTGAGAGAAGAGTAAGAAATTAGACTGTGTAAAAAATGAGCTCAATTACAAATTATAAGATCTCTTTTAGGAGAAGGGGATAATAAAATAATTTGAAAATGAAATTAAGTTCTCAAACCGCTAAACTCCCAACAACCCCAATTTTAAAATCACTCAAATAATATTAGTTCAAGTGCATATATGATATAATACACATTATAATATTATATTGCAACTATAATGCTAAATATCACTACTAGGAATATTTAGGTGACGACAACATACAACTGACAACTAATGCACATACAATATTTACTATCTTCTCACAATATGTAATAGGGTAATGGGTCACTACCTCAATAGAAACCTAGATGTGTAATCACATGAGTTAGGAGATGAATCATCATAATTAGGAATGATGGATTAGGCTAGGAAAAATGTTTGGCCTTGTGTTATCTCCTGTAACAACCATTGAGGAATATGAACACACTCAAACTTGTGAAGCTAGGTGGAGTCAATGCCTTGCACCTGCATCAACCAAAATATACAAACACCTATGCATACATATATTATAATATAATATAATTGAAACATCATTAATCATTCCCCAATCGGGGTCACATAGAAACCATGGTTAGTAGCATCATATCTCATCTAGACATTAAATCATCAAGGCATCATCAAGTAATCATATAGCACCAATAAAACCATAATATCTTCATATAATAACCTAGACATCATCATATAACATCATGTCACATCATCGTATATTCATCATGCATATATGATCATCATTGGAACTACAAGTATAATCTACTATTCACATCAGTAGTGATATCATCATATGAACAAAATAATTTAACTATGAGCAGGATGCACCACGTGGGTGCCAATACAATAGAATAATATGCACATTATCATAGAATAAAGCATATATAGAGTCTACCTTGGAACAAAACAATCAAATGACAGGATGCAAATGCGAGAGGCATTACATGTTATCTTCTTATTATTATATCTGATTTTATTTCCACTAAATAAACCATTAAATTTGATTTATAATTTTATTTGAAGCTTCTGTTGTTGTTGTTCACCTCTTCTTTTCTAACAAGAAGTGTTATCTCACTTGAATTTATTTTACTCTTTCCAAAGAATATCATTTCTAAAGAGACAAAAGCACATTGAAGATCATGGGAACCTTACCTAAGTGAGAGAATTTCCTCGTAAAAGTTATCTCCGGTTCCATCATAAAATCACATTGAAGATCATGGGTATATTCTATATATTGAAATCTTAGTTACCACTTATTAAAACCTTTGTGCAGTGATTGGCTTTTAGGTGATGTCATTGAGGGGGAGTGTGCATGTCAATGACACCACCTAGAGGCTAAATCCTAGTTTTAAATCCTATGGATAGGCATAAGCAATTCCTAATAGGAATAAATAAGACCTATATAGGCATTAGTAAGTCCTTTAAGCCTATAGGTAGGAATTTAAGTAGGTCCTTTATGGTTTTAAATATTTCATGTAGGCATTTGTAAGTCCTATAGACACATTTGCACTAAAGTCCCACAGATGTATTGCAAATTATTCTCCTTGTAAATCTTCCACTTGTAAAAGCATTGTATTAAGTCCTACGAGCACTATGTAATGAACTTGGGGAGAGGCTAGTTTGAGGAGACTATGGTTCTAATATAATTTTTTACAAGACCTCATAGCATCATTTTTAAAACATTGGGATTATAAATCATGACAAGATGACTTTCATGTAGTCCCGAATGCATGATCTTCATGTTGGCATATATTTGTGTCCCTGTTTATCACCACCAAAGAAGACCTACATTATTAGGGTACTTCATGTTTTCGTTTATGAAAATTGATATGTGATTCCCCCTATTAACATTAAGGGGGAGTGTTAGAACATAATTTTATTAGGGGTCATACCCTTATAACATTTATATATAATGTTCTAATATAAGGTTATAAAACCTTATATATTATATTCTTTATTAGTATATCTCATTTGAAATGATTATAATCTAATAACTATTAGATTATTAATTATTTATGAATTAGGGTTATTGAAAAGGTGTGACTAGTGAAGTCACCCTTCCTCCTATATTTAAGGAGGCTCTTTCTCGTTTGAGAGTGTGGGAATTTGGAGCTTTATAGTGAGTTGTATCACTATGCAAAAGAGGTATTATTGGCTACGTGGAAGTATGTGGAGGAGTATCCCTAGGTTCAAGTCTATTTTATTATAGAGTAGTTTGTAAGTGTTTAATAAATTGATGCTTGATGGGGTTTTTTTCCCAAAAGGGTTTTCCCCATGTATATCTTGTGTAATGTGTTAACTTTATGTTTGTGTGAATATTAATTTATTTATTTTGTATCTTGTTTATAATTATTAGTATCCTAGGATCCTAATTTCTAACAAATTTTTATCATTTTAAGTTAATTACTTTCTCGCAATTTACTTTAATGTATGTTTTTTTGTCACACTAGGACAACAACCTAGGTAGAGTCATAATGCACATATAGTGTAGACCCATTTAAGGTTTACGTCCTTGGGTTCATAATTTAAATGTAACCTATAGTCCATTAGGGGTTTCTCAACATGGATAATTGATCCTTGAGTTATGGAAATTGTTAGGTCGGCTTGAAGCAAAAGTGGATATAGGGAACTCTATAATGTACTTCAAACTTTGGTACCAAATAGAGAAAACCTACTCCTTGTTTTTGCCTCGACAACAATAACAATATTTAATATACAAACTTCGACTATACATACATCACTTAAGATTTTAATAAAAAAAATGTACATCATTGCAAGGACAAACATTGACAACATTTCAAGAAGACATGAAAAAAATACAATACATTTTCATTGATGAAATAAATTTTGTTGGCCCAAAACTATTATTAAAAATTGATAGTGTTGGCATTGTTGGCATTAGGTTGTCATTGATGTGAACTGGTATGGAATGGTCATCGGTGAGTAAGTAGTGGTGACTAGTATGGGCAAAGTAAGACATGATGATGTCAACCAATGTGTGTGTAAGTAGACAGAAAGGTATGTTAATGGTACACATGAAATGCATCATCTACCAGTAAAGCAGGCCCACCGGCAAGGCAGAACAAACAAGCAAATAAGAACAAAAGGATGTGAACCGGTATACACAGAAAAGTCTAATGCTACCGGTAAATGGACTTAGTAGATGGACCAACATGTTTGATGGAAGGCCAAGTTGTTCCATCGACAAAGAAGAGGTCAGCAAGTATGAAGATCCACCAGTAAAGTTAGGTTATATCGGTAAGGTGAGTTGAACCGGTAGTTAATCTTGGTCAGTGAAGGATGTCAAATCGACATAGTATACTGAAGATGATGCCAAACCGATATTGCAAACTGAGCATAGGTGGATGTCAACAAGGATGACAGGTGGAAACTAGGTAGCGAACATGTAGAGGTTGGTGAAGTATCCATCAACATAGTAGTCAACAAACATGTCGGCTTTAATGAAGAACCTGCAAATCATGGGAGGATGACAAAATGTTGTGGCTCGAGGAAGACAAGGTGGCAAGGTGATTGAACCTACCTTGCAAGATGATATGATCTTTGTACCCATTTGTCGAAGGAAACAGTTGAGCCATTAATGGCAATTGACAGAGAAACACAAAAAAGCATGTTGTAGACATCCAAATATAAAAAAACGTACATTGGAAGGTGAGGTGTTGTCGGTGCTAATTGATGACATGTAGATCATCATTATAGAAAAGTAGATCCAATCAGATTTGATACGGATTGAGTTGGTGGAGGAAAACCCTAGCAGGCCACTGTTTGAGTGATGCCTTTGGCGAGAACCCTCACAGATAAATATGTCAACTCGAGACTAAAATCGGTTCATGCTAGATGTGAGGTGTGAGAGGAAAGAGAGCCTAAGTAAGAAAGACAATCTACCTAAGAGTTATTTCTCAGAGAGTTAGAGTGCGTGTTAGTAGGTCACCAGTGAGAGGGTCTAACTGGTAGAGACAAAGTAACCAGTAAACTATTACAGTCTTAACATTCAAGCATATCAGTAAGGAGTGATTGGTTAGGAAGGCATCCAAGTGTGACATTGAGAAGTGTGAGGCTTAGAGAGAGACAAGAAAGGCTGGAAGTAATCAGTGAGTGATCAGAGAGAGTAATCTCATAACCAACAGTGTGAGAAGCAGTGAAGAAGAGGAGGTTGTTAATTGACAGACATCAGTTGATCAGGTGTTACAGAACTCATTTGCAACTAGGTGCTATCATTGCATTAAAATTGTATTTCATCACATTACACCGAGTTGGTGCTTGGTGTAGGGGTTGATGCTCCTTCGGTTGGTGCCCTAAATCAATGAAATCTGATTATTTCATTATGAGGCCGCATTGGAGCAGTAGACTCTAGCAACATTTCTCACCGATGTTTTTCCCATATTGGGTTTTCCTCGTACATCTGGTGTTGTGGGTTATGCATTTGTGTGTTTTCCTCTTTTGATATCCAGTCTTATCTTACCGATTTGATTGTTTAGTGTTTAGGTTGATAACTAGTATTCCAAACTTGGTTTAAAAAGAAAAGATTTCAAGAACCACTGATTCACCCCCCTCTCAGTGGTACATTGTGTTCAACAATTGGTATCAGATCCTAGGTTCTTGGTTGAATAAATATTTCTCTAGCTTGGGTAGATTCTAGTCAAGGAACACAATGGCAATAAATGAGTCTACCTCCTCAAAAGCTCCCATGTTTGATAAATCTAACTATGCTTTCTGGAGAAGAAGAATGGAGACCTATATTTCCTCTCTTGGTTTTGATGTGTGGATGTCTACCAATAATGGGTACATTATCCCTAGTATTCCTCCCCGTGATCTAGATGCTAAGAAGGAGTATGAGAATAATGCAAAGGCTAAACATGCTATCTTAACCGAGCTGTCAGATAATGAGTTTGTCAAGGTCATGCACTGTGTATCTGCCAAGGAGACTTGGGATAAATTGCAGAGGTTATTTGAAGGAGATGCCAAAGTTAAAGAGGCCAAGCTACAATCACTAAGAGGTCAGCTTGAAGGTATCAAAATGAAAGATGAAGAAAAGATTGCAGACTACCTTCACAAAGTAGATGAAACTGTGAACACCATTAGAGGACTTCGAGAAGAAATTGCTGATGAGATTATTGTCATGAAGGTACTTAGATCTCTCACATCTAAGTATGATACTAAGGTTTCTGTCATTGAGGAAGCAAATGATCTGAAAAAATTGACAATGGATGAACTATTTGGCTATCTAACTGCCTATGCAATGAGGACAACCGGTGAAGCATCTTCAAGGAAAGAGGCAGCTTTCAGCTCCGTTAAAAAGGGCAAGGAAGAGGTTGCTCATAAAGGATCCAGTGAAGACTCAGATGCAGAGGTAGAAAACTTTGTCAGAAAGATCAAGAGAGGATCTGATAAGTATAAAGGAAAATTACCACTCAAATGCTTTAACTGTGGTAAAGTTGGACACTTTGCTGCAAAATGTCCTTATAATGAAACCAATGGAGATGAGCAAAGAAGTTTTGGCAGATCTTTTGGTAAAGACAAAGAAAGGAATGTCTACCGGCAAGGAAGAAGAAGCTACCTGAAGCAGAATATCTTATATACCATTGAGGAGGATGCCATAGATGAAGAGAGTGCATCAGAAGATGACTGTCATGAGAATGAAAGAGAAGTTAATCTCTTTATGGCTTTAGATGAACCTTTTGGTGAAGATGAGGAGAAGAAGACATTGAAGCCAAAGTGGATCTAGAAGGTGATCTCATAAGTGCTCTTTAGGAGTTAAGTAAGACAAGAAGAGAACTCAAGAAGGTCAAGCTTGTTGCAGCAGAAGAACAAGATCACTTGAAGCAATCTCTGGATGAGTCTAATCAAGTTATCTCTAACTTGAAACTTCAGCTGGAAGAAGCCAAGAGGATATGTGAAGTTACATCCTCTAATTTGTTAAAGAAGGAAAATGAGCTTCAAGATCTAGAATAAGAAATAGTGAAGCTCAGAAAAGAGCTTGAAAAGAGTAAGGATGAACTGAAAGTGAGAAGAAAATATGAGGGTAGCACAGAAGCCTTGGACAAGATGTTGAGAAAACATAAGCAATCTAAAGATACCGATGGCTTAGGATTGGAAGAAGGACAAAGTTCAAATAGCAAAGAGACATTCGGTAAGGAGATACAATTCATTTCTTCTAGTGGAGGTGAAGAAAAGAAAACATTCACAGTAAGCAAGGATACTTGTAAGAAGACTTATGTAGAAGCTATTAGAAACTGTCACACAAATCGGTATACATAATTAATAAATCAAATGCCGCACTCAATGTACCAAAATGCAGATCTGAGAAGAAATGCAAGGGTTGATCATGAAGGATTCACTAGAGTTAGCATCATGAAAGGAAGACCCCTGATGTGACAAACGTTTGCAAGACCAAGGCAACCTAACCGGTATGTTCCAAACTTTCATTGTTATTGTTACCAATGTAACAAATTTGGACATAGGTTAGCTGGTTGTAGATTAACAAATAAGCCAACTATGAGTTATGAAAGTAGAAATCCATTTAATGCACTCTGGGATATGAATGTCTGTTATCAGTGCAATGGATTTGGTCATAAGAGTTTTGAATGTACGAAGAGTAAACCAGTGTCCTACAATAGTTTTAAAGATTCATCTTTCAATGTAAATATGAAATGCTATAACTGTCAAGAGTTTGGACATATAGTAAAGCTTTGTAAGAATAGGAAAATCAAGCAGAAGAGGATAGATCTTGATCAGGAACCAGTAGCCAAACCAGAGCATAAAATTGCAGCTAATAAGAAGAAGGAAACTCAACCGACTTGGGTTGAGAAATAAAAGGATAAAGTAGAATCAAGTTTGTTAGTGCAGATTGCCCTACATGTTAAAAGAAGAAATCTATGGGTTGTAGATAGTGGCTGTTCCAACCACATGACTGGTGATAAAAAGAAATTTATCAAACTTGAAGTCTAGAATGGTGGCTCAGTAAGGTTTGGAGACAACTCATCTATCAAGATAAAGGGAAAAGCTACTCTGAAGCACAATTTGTTGAGTGTGAGTCAAATGTGTGACAAAGGTTATAAATTCACCTTTGATTCTACCGACTGCTAGATAAAGAAGGAGAGTACCGATTAGGTTGTAGTTGAAGGTAAGAGGACAGATGGTAATGTATACAATCTGAAATAATGTTTTGAATCCCAATGTATGTTGGGACAAGTAGATGAAAGATGGTTGTGGCACATAAGATTAGGCCACATAAATTTTGATAATCTAGTTGCAGTAAGCAAAAAGGGTTGTGCGAGAAATATTCCACCCATCATCTAACTGGTAAGCACATTTTGTGATGAATGTGTGAAAGGAAAACGGACTAAGGTGAGATTTAGGATAAAATAAGACAACACTTCAAGACCACTTGAACTTGTGCGTACAGATCTATGTGGTCCGACTAGGACAAGAGCTCTTGCTGGTGAAAGGTACTTTATGCTCTTCAATGATGATTATTAAATAATGACATGGGTCACTTTACTACAAGATAAATCACAAGCATTTGACAGATTCAAGATCTTTCGGAAGATGGTAGAAATGGAAAGTGGGTGCAAGATGAAATGTCTAAGATTAGACCGGGGTGGAGTTCACATCAAATGAATATTATTGTGAAAGACATGGAATCAGAAGGCAATACTTGGCCCTTAGGACACCACAACAAAATGGTGTGGTAGAAAGGAAGAACATGAGAGTCAAGGAGATGGCCAAAACTATGTTAAATGAGGCAAGTTTTCTAGATATATATTGGAAGGAAGTAGTTCATACTACCACATATACCTTGAACTGCGTTCAACTAAGAACAAACAACAAAGTGACACCTTATGAGTTGCGGTATGACCATAAACCATCAGTCAAGTACTTCAAGGTATTTGGAAGCAAGTGTTTTATCAAGAGAGACACTGATACATTTGGACTAGATTTCTGATGGAGGTTTCCAATAGATAAGGTATATTGTGACCAAATTTGATTTTTTTATGAAAAAATGCCCGAATTCGTCAGAATTCCGATGGCAATTTGCCATTTGGTTTCGATGAAGAAGGCATTAGTAATGAAAATTGTTTTTTTTTCAAAAAAGTGCTCGAGTTCGTCATAATTCCAACAACAACGACCATTACTTAAAAAAGAAGAAGAGGGCAAGTCATTTGTGCATTGCAATCCCGCGTAGGCATCTGTGGTGACTTCAACCCTCGACAAGATCAAACCCGCGTTGAAGGCATTTGTGCATTGCAATCCCGCGTAGGAGGTAGATTCTTCACCTTAATTTCATGTTGCAAAAAATTATACCATTCAAGAGATTCTACAACTTTTGCTTTTATACATGCTAGCTATGCCTGCATTCTTGTGGGATATTGACCAATTGTGGAAGAAACTCTTGGAGTATGAGAGATTCCTTTTTTATGCAAAAGATGTTAGGAAATGAGACATGTGGTGGTTAATTGCCCAAGTTTTAGATGCAAATTGGTCAATCTTGTATTCATATTGATTATCCAATCTCAGGCCGGATGGCTCCTAGTCAAAGGTGTGGTTCCTTGAATGCGTAATCCCTATAGGAATCCACTCCTCATAAAACCATAGAACTGTGATTGAGGAGTGAGCATTTAATTTTGTCGGAGCAATCCCTTCCTCCCGTATATGTGTTGATTGATTATTATTGTATGAGCTAATATATAGGATGGTGTTTGCCTCTGGCTGCTGAATCGATGGAGATCAAACCAACTCACAAGAAAACAATGGGAATGAATATTATTCAAGTGATTTGCAACCTTCATTCAATGTTGTTCGGGCAAGCCTTTCTTTCTCTTGCTAGCCAGCCTAACACACTTGATCCGGAAGCCCTAGGGAGATACAATTATGTTTGGTTCAACACAATCCTAACCTAGAAGGGGTGGACTGAAAATCTCCAACCACACAACTTATCACTTTGTAATTAACATACAGTATAAAGCTAGTCTATATGACCCCCAAACCATTTTCTTACTGTCTCGGGTTTACCCTAGTTTAGGGTATTGGCACTTTTTACTAAATCTTCTCTATTTTAGGGTATTGGCAACTATCTCTCCTTTTTCATAGTTTTAGGTGGCATACAAAGTCATTGCCTTCTTTGGCTTCCTTGCGGCCTCAACCTCAATGATCATCTTTTGCAAACTTACTTTCTTCAATACTCTCTTCTTTATCCTTTCAAAGTTGAATTGTAGCCACTTAGGAACATCTAGATTCTCATCACTTTGGATGAACAGGTTCATGGTAGTTACAACCTACTTTGGCCTTTTTTCTTCATCTTGTTGCTTGTGCACCTAAGTTTAAAATTTTGGAGGAGTCATCTTGGGGGTGGGGGCCTAGATAGATCCTCTTTTTCTTGTTCTCCATGCTTCTTTGACTCCATATTCTAAGTTCCTTTTGACTTATATTTCATTTTCATGAGTCAACTTATAGTTCTTAATTCAGTTATAGGCTAGTATCTTGCGTGTTGATTGTACCTCTTAGTTTGATAAGGTTTTGGGTGGAATTTAATCTCTAATTTTGAGGAAAAAGTTTCCCTATAAATGTAATTTCAAAATTCATTTTGAGGGTCTAATAATTGCTTATTTAAGGTCCAAGTTTAGTAACACTCATCAGTGTGTTTTCTTTCAAAAGACATTTAGTAATAGGCTGTAGATTGAATACTTGTGCTTTGCTAGTATATTTGAAGAATTAATGGAAATGAAGTTCATAGTTTGCAACGGTATTGGTAGTCTTTTTTGATTGCTTGGTATTCTTTTATTTCTTTCATTTTCCTTAGTCCTGAATTAATATTTACATTTATGAAACATCTTGTTTGTTATAATCAATTTGTGCATCTTTCGTCGTGATTGAGGTTAATAAGGAACATGTGAATGAATAGTAGTAGTTGTTCTAGAGCTTTCCTTGGTCTCATTTTCATGTTAGAATTGGCAATTTTGGCATGATAAATTATTTACATACAAGGTTATTTCTAGATTTTGTTGATAATGTGGGCTTAGGTAATATTGATGATTCATTTTCTTGTAGCCTTGTTCTATCTTTTGCAATTTATTTTAACCTTTTAGCTTAGGCAGATTGAGAAATCGACATTTCAACTTGATCAGTGACATTTTCCCCTTTAACAACTTGATTAGGAAATGATAAATTCTAAAGGTAAGCTAACTTAAATCAAGGGACTGAGATGGTATCCTACCATGAAAGATGATAGTTATAAGCAAAAGACTACCTAGTGATATGAAAGTTGATGCAAGATAGTAAGGACAACATGGAAATTTATTTTGAACTTTGACAAGATTGAATCTTTGGGTGGAAGTTTGAATGGATTGATAGAGAAAAGGCATGCTGATGCAGAGAATCCAATAAAGTCAACCAACAAGGGAGATATTTCTCCCAACTCACCTATTCAATTAGGTGTCAACCCTTCACTTACTCATAAGACCCCTCAAAAAGCCACAAGTTACTCAAAAGGATTCAATACCCCAAAACACACCCATACTCACTAACCCTCACCCAACCATTGAATCACACTCAAATAGGACAAATAAACATGTCTAAGTCACAATCCAACTCTCCAACATTCAATCACCAACAACACCTTCAACCCTTATTCACACAAATCCTCCTTCAACTGGTTCTTCTAATCCCCCTGGTACTCAACTCACAAAATGTACTAGATATCCAAAAACCAATGTACTTTCGGATACTCTTACAAGAACCACTTAACATATACCACCATGGGTCTTTAACCTCCCAACCACCCAAAGGTCAAAGGAAAATTCATTTCTGCAACACTCAGTTTTTGTGACAGTATCAAGAACTTAGGATAGTCACTCCTTTTATGATAGTATCAAGATTAGATCGATACTAGACTGGGTAATAACAAAACCGCCAACAATGTATTTCTCATCTCAAATAATAAAGAGAATATAGGGCTGCATCTATGAAGAAAAAAAATGTTGGAAAAGACTATTTCCACCTACTTGGCCACCTAGGAGTGGTTTTTGAGGTGTATTCAAAGCTTTTACTCCTTTTGTTGTATTTTCACTTGAAATATGGTTGAATTGGCTTTGTAAGCTCCTAGATACTTGGTACATGTTCTAATAAAGTTAAAACAGTCTCAAGACTATCCTATAGTCATGCTCTACCTTATCCAGCTACTCAATTAGCTTCCCAAACTTATAGGACATATGATTTTATTCCTTACTTTGAGTTGAAATTGTCTTGGGTTAGATATAATTAAAATAAGCCATTCCTTCAACTACTTCAAAAATCATAAAAAAGACTTCATACTACTATCTGCATGTGTTTCTATCCTTAAGAAGTCTAATTTATGCAAGTGAAAAAATACCTAAGAGGTCATAGCTACTCCTTTTGACTTGGTAATATTCATGGTTTTTCTTTGTCTATTTAACTTCATTCCTTGCATCTTAACCACTATCTTGTAGCATACTTTGTTTTCTTTTTTAGTGAATTGCATTTAGTGGACTGTTGTGCATCTTTAAAATCATTTGACAACTACAGGAAATGGTTTTCCTTCTTTATTACTTGACTATACCATTTAATATGCATGGATGGTATTATCATTTAATTTTCAAGATGGACCTTATATGGATGGTCCTTGCACCTTTTCAAATTGAACTTTTGCAAAAGTCCAAATTTGGAGAGGAAATTCCTACTATTTGCGAATCCAACATTCATCTTTCAAATTTTAGGCCCAATTTCCATGAATAAGGGTTCCCAAGACCCTAGTCTTATAAAAATGAGCCATGAGGAACATCATGAATAAGGGAATGAACCAAATTTATGGAAACATTGTCAAACCTAAGTATAATTAGGCATAAATAAGGCACAACCACTTAAATTGAGTCCAAACTTAGTGTATATTTTTTAAGAGATACAACTTATGATGCAATATTTAGCCCCCTCTTAGCAAGAGTATGAAATTATGCTCATGTACTCTTGGGAAAATATGGACAAACCAAATATTATTTCACCAAGATATTGAAGAGTCAAGATGACTACAAGTTTGGAAAGGTGGTAGCTCCCAAGACTTATGATATTGTCAATCTACAATATTGAGATAAAAGGGAAGTACAAAGTGAGTAATATGAGTAAAATTGGTAACACACATGGAGCATGCAAAACACAAAGTTATGACATTTAGAACTAGTAAGATTCATATATTCTCACTAGGAACCATATCAAAAAGACAAGGCATAGATCTAGGACTAGTAAGATCCTTATATAGTTACTAGGAGTCGTGTTAGAGACACATAAAATCATGATACCCAAGTTAGTAAGATCCTCTAATACTTAGTCATAGATCGCATTCTAACAACAAATAGAGACCTAATTGTGAAAGTTTGAGGTCCATTGGGAAAAAAGTTGTCATATTGCCATGACCAATTTTGCTTTTCTTGTATAAACTTCTTAAAAATATGGTTGGAAAGTTAGTTTATGGTGGTTTGAGGTGTAACGCACTTGGATGGGAATAAATAGGCCTTTGGCATGCCATCCAAGAGTTTTTCTTAATGAAATTGGGGTTTTATGTGCATTTTTTCATGCTATGTATCATATCATGCTTGATGATAGACCTTTTTTCATGCTATGTATCATATCAGGGAAGAATTTAGTGGGAAGACCAAGCGATTGGTATTTTGAAGTGGTTGATGATAGAGAGAGGGGTGAGGGGACCCTATGCAACCTTTGGAAGGGTTTGTCGATCAAAACCAAATGAAATAGATTAAATTTTTATGACTGTCCTAAGGGTATTGATTGTCACAGTCATAGTTTTACTAGTGATATTGTTCTTGTTTTGACAGAGTTGTGTTTGTAAACCCAAGTGTGGACATGTAATGGAGTCATGAGAAGTATTAAGACTACATAAATACTTAACAACAACATAGTGTGTAGGCACCTAAAATATGAAAGGACTACATATTGGAAGGCACGTGTGATGATGCCATGAATGGTTTGATATCCCTATGTATCGGACTGAGAAAACCAGTGAAAGACAAAAAAAAATGCATTGAGAAGGCAAAAGGTTGAATTGCCTAATGTTTGTTGTTGAAGTGATGTGTGGGGACCCTGCCAAGTGAAATACCCTATTGTAGTTTCAAATGGTGGAAAAAGAATAAGCATTTTATTTACCGTCCTAATAGACCATCCATCATAACAATTATTACCAATATTGATGTGTGCGTTGCAAACAAAGTTCTAGAGGAAGGCTCTTTCTATCGTAATACCAAGTGAGTGTTCATAGAACTTTTGTACAGTCCTCCTAGCCTAGAGTTAGGAGTTCGAAGGCTAGATACATTGATTTGGCCTTGTGGTCATCAATGAGTGCTCACCCAATAGGACAAGTCTTGAGACTGACAATTTTGGAAGTGTGGCATTGTTGAGAGCCAACACTTATGTGTGAACCCCGTCTTCACGTATTATGATTAGTTGCCATGATACTTGACCCTATCCTCATGGTGTTGGCTCAATTCATATTAGTGTGTTTTGTTGAAGAAACATGATGTGAGAAGTTTGATGTAGAGGCAAGGGTAGAACACAGTATTTCATATTAGGACAACAACCACATTGATTAGGCAAGTCAAATAAGGTCTCTCCAATGTTTAGGATACTGAATTCACATTAGACACTCATGGATTACCCCAATTAGACATTAGTCAACTTAATATATTATACAAGGATTGCATACCACAAAGCCATTAGATATGTTTTGAGATGAAAAAGAAGAGTTAAATGGTTTTGGTTCAATGATGATAATTTCTATTTTCAAGTAACTTAATTTGGTATATTATACTGAAACTTGATTTCATAACTAACATTTCAACTTCTATATAACTAGTTCTATAGCCCGATTTTCTTTCATGTGAAGAAAGACCATGTCAGACAATATCAATGAACAATAAAATAAGGAGGCAATTGCTAGATTGTTGTCTAACATGAAAAGAAAAGGTGATGGAAAATGTTATTGTCCCTGAAAAATTTGTAAGGGGTTAAAGACTAGAAGACTTCTAATCAAAACAACGAAGAAACATTGTAGGCTACATGGTCACATTGAAGGTGGACATGATTATCATCCATTGGTAAGTTTTTCATTATATCATTTTAATAATTTATATACATAATAAATCACGTGATGATGAGATCTTGATCATGGTTTATTTATGTTTATCAATTTTATATAGGTCGAGCACCCTGGAGCACATGGTATGGATCAACACAACCCAAAGAATATGGTTTTCAAAGTGGACGAACATGGAGGTGTGAATATCGAAGTTGAAGATAATGATCCCATGGAAGATGACGATCAGGAGCCAGAAAGCACAATTGAAGATGATGGTACAAATACATTGATCCATGACACATTTAGTACTCGCGCAGCTGATCATGATGATGAAGATGACCTTGATGTTGTTCATAATGTCCCTCTACTTGAGAAGGCATCTGAGGCCCTTTACGAAGGCTCGCAGACAACTCTTCTCTCCGCTATATTGTTGTTGGTGAACTTGAAGGTTATGAATGGTTTATCCAACATAACAATGTCACGTATGTTAAGGTATATCATATATGTCATAATAAACTGTGAATCATGTTGTACCATTAATATTCTTTATATTAACAAATTATATTTTTTTGCTGTAGATTGATAGGTGAGTTTTTCTTACCACCATCAAATATTCTACCTCGCTCATACCGAGAATTATCTATCGTTATGAAAGATATTGGAATGGAGTATCAAGCAATAGATGCTTGTCACAATGATCATATTATATATCACAAACAACATGAATTTCAAACTGAATGCCTTGAATGTCATATCCATAGATATCGAACAGATCAAATAACAAAAAGGGTTTCTTGCAAGGTTCTTCGCTATATTCCCATTATTCCACGTATGCAACGATTATTCAAGTGCACTAGCTTGGCACAATTTATGGATTGCCATGCATGCAATAGAAGTCAAGATGACATTATTCGAATGCCTACAGATGGTTTAGAATTTATGGACACAGAGGAAAAGTGGCCACACTTTAAAGAAGAACCTCAAAATCTCAGGCTTTCATTGGTAGCGGACGGTGTCAATCCATTTGGAGAGATGAGATCTATTTACTCAGTGTGGCCTATTTTTGTTATCAACAATAACATTCCTCCATGGATGTCAACAAAGAGGGAACACATAATGTTGGCAATGATTGTTCTAGGTATTTTATCATTTAAATATAATCGTCTAAATTTAAATATAAATATTGTAGTAAAATGGTCATAATAATTATGTAATGTTTTTGTTCATTCGATTAGGTAAGTACCAAGTTAAAGACATGAATGTATATATCAAGCCTCTTATCAATGAGTTGCTGGAGTTATGGAATGGTGTCACTATGGATGATGTTTCTAGACCAATAGGACAAAGAAAATTTCAATTCCATGCGATGCTTCTATGGACAATACAGGATGCCCCAAGGCTAACACATTTTTGTGGTATATTATAGTGTTTAAGTTGTGCATGAACATTATAATTCAAAAAATTACATATTTAATCCAATTATACATTATCTTGTAGGTCTTCAAACAAAGGGAAAATTTGCATGTCCTGTTTGTGGTCCAAAGATGAAATCTCGTCATTCAAAAAGTTTAGGAAAGTAGGTGTTTGATGAGTATAGGCACTTTCTCCACAAAAATCATAAGTATTGAAATACTGAAAAACATCTTTTCAATGGGAAAGAAGAGAATACATCAAAGCCACGAAGAATGACACCTCACATGTGGAAGTTGGAATATAATAGAATTAATCTTCAAGGTAATGCCTTTCCATCTATTGGTTTGTCATAAAACATATTTTCTATTTTGTTTTGTTTACTGATGATGTGATTGATGATCATGAAGGTCATGAAGGCATGAATGACCACCTTCCTAAGGGACTAAGAAGTTATCCCCGACAATTTAGTAGGTTGCCCTACTACGAGCAGTTACAAATTGTTCATTTGTTTGATAGTATGCATATTGGAAAGAATATAACAGAGACATTATGGGAAATATTGGATGAAAGGCATGACAAAGAAAAAATTGTCAAAATATGTAGCGACATTCAGGATTCCAATCATGCAATGATAAATGTTATTCAATCAAATAGCCATGGAGACCAGATTAATATAAGTGAGCTTCCTTGGTTATTAATGGACCAACAAAGCAATGCTATAAAAGAAGTCATACGAAAAATTCGATTTCCCACAGGATTTGCTGCGAACATAAACAATCTCATATCAAAGAAAAGTGAATTTGGGCCAAGAATGAAAATGCATGATTGACATACCTTCATTAAGGTAATTCATGTTCTTGTGTTTTTAGTATGTATTTAAGTACTGCGCGTACATGTACTTTTCATTGTATTATGTTACAAAAAAATGAAAAGATAATTTTATAATTGTTGCAGTACATTCTACCTCTATCTCTCCCAGATGACTTTGACAATAATGTCCAGCAAGTCATATATGATCTTGGAAAATACATGAGGTAAGTAGTGATATTTGTTCAGTTCGTTGTATAGATATTATATTTTCTATTTGTTTTACTTGTTATGTAATGTATTTTTTGAGTCTTGAATATCTTGTAGGTGGTTGTCATGTAAAGAAATCCATAAAGACGATATAAAATATTGGAAGAGAAAAATTCCTCATTTAATGTGTGAAATGCAAAAGTGTCTACCTCTAGCTTTTTTCAATGCACAAGAACACTACCTCATACACCAAGTTGATGAGATTGAATTGTGCGGACCTGTACACACTAGGTCAATGTGGATGGTTGAGAGGCACTTGAAATTTTTGAAGGCTTTGGTTCAACAAAGAGCACATCTTGAGGATTCTATGGTGGAGGGATATATGGCATACCAGACTATGGTGTACATTTCTAAATATCTTCCTAAGTTTGCAGCAAAGATCCATGTGGATCACATTTGGGATCCCAACCCCATTAACAAATTCGAAGGGGAGTACTTGATGGGGAAAGGTAGATTGAGGAAAGTGAGAGGTAACTATAAGATGTTATTGTAGTTAATTAATTCTTAATCTTCAAAATAAATCGATTGTAAGATGTCTATTTATTTTTTGTATAGTTGGTCGAGAGTGGGATGCACTACATTTGTATATTGCAAACAATCTTGATTGGATGACGGTATGGATTGAACGTTGTCAACATTCTGGACACACGTTAACATGGGAAGGTGTAGCTTTATTGGTTAAAGAAGCTCATCGTAATGGAGATTCCAATGTTACGCAAAGGGAATTTGATTTAGCATATGGTTTAAGAGATAAACAAGTACGTATAAATTTATTAATCACCCATATGTTTATCAACTCACAATGCAATAAATTTTACATGTTTGACATATCGCAGGTCAAACACCACAACACTATGTGCTGCAATGGTCATAAATTTCGCATAAAAAAGTTGGATGACACAAAGAAAACTTGTGATTCTGGCATCACTGTAGTCTTTGAGGTGATAAATATTTCATCGAGAAATGACATACATCCTCAACAGTCTCAAAATTGATACTATGACATTTTGGATGATATACTTGAGTGTGAATTTAATTCCTTCAAATTAGTTTTGTTCATTGTCAAATGATATAGGCTACGATTGAATAAAAATGATCCTGATAGAACTGTTATTGAATGTGATAATGGTTTTACAATACTAAATACAAGGTCATTTGAACTAGTTGGGGATGAGCCCTATGTTCTTCCAAGCCAATGTGAGCAAGTATTTTACTCAGAGGTTCCACATAAACCGGATTGGTCATTTGTTGTTAGACATGATCTAAGAGGAAGGCCGATAAAGTATAATGTGATGGAAGAAGAAGATACTGAAGAAGAATATACCGAAGAAGTAGAACATGAAGTGGATGATGATCACGATCGACAATTTCTCAATGACGAAGAAGAAGACGAAGAAGAAGAAGAAGATGATGATGATGATGATGATGATGATGGTGATGGTGATGGTGATGGTGATGGTGGTGGTGGTGATGGTGATGGTGATGATGGTGAAGATGATGGAGAAGATGATGATGATGATGATGATGATGATGATGATGATGATGATGATGATGATGATGATGATGATGGCGATGATGACCCTGATGTTCATGATGATGATTGAAATGTATGAGGTATGCGATTAGTATATTATCTATTTAATATTGACTTCTTGATAGAATTTTTTTACATAATTAATTCGTTATGTTTTTGTCACAACCCTCCTTTATCACCTTTTGATTTAAATACAAAACTCTATTATATTTCTTTGGATAAACTATTGAATAAATATTGTAAGGGAATAAAAATAATAAAACACACACACACATGGAAAATATATATATATTTTTAATTGGTTATTTAATTTCCCTCACTCAATTAAGGCACATGTTGTAGGAGGAATAAGAAGCTTCTAGAGACTTCTCCACCACCTTGCATGTAACTCCTCCCACTAAGTCTAATCAATTTGCATGGAGGCCAAATTGGGAGAGAATCTCTTTTTTTTCAATTAATAATTAGGTAGTGGGAATTTGAAATTTCTTTTATAAAAGATGTACAAGTTTCAAAAGAGGTGTTGGCTATTCCATAAGAAATTCTGCAAGTAAAATTTTCCTTTGTAGTCAATTTTCATTTTCAGCTAAGATTTTGTTGGGAGGACTTCTCTTCAAATTTGGAGGATCAAGGAAGACTCAACACCATTTTCAAGCACCCAGGTTCTTTCAAACTTAGTTTCGTGCATCTTATTCTTGTTGTAGATTAGATTTGATTAAATTATTTAAGAAATTAGAATCATTTGATGAGAATGAGATTCATTTGTTTCAGATTTTGATAAGAATTAGTTTCAGTTTTGATAAGAAGTAGATTAAAATGTTTGATAAAAAGTAGATTAAATTGTTGTTGATAAAAAAAAAATTAGTTTCAGATTTTGATAAGAAGTAGATTAAAATGTTTGATAAAAAGTAGATTAAACTGTTTGATTCATTGTTTCAGATTCTTGATAAAAATTAGTTTCAGATTTTGTAGAGAATGAGATTCATTTGTTTTAAATTCTTGATAAGAAATTAGTTTCAGTTTTGAAAGAAGTAGATTAAATGGTTTAGAAGAATAGAGTCATTTGATGAAAATTAGATTCATTGTTTTCAGATTATTTTTGATAAAAATTAGATCCATTCATTTCAAAATTTTGATAAGGAGTAGATTCATCCAGATTAAATCATTGGAATATCTTATTAAGTTTTAGATTTGAATTGATTTAAGTCTGAGATGTATTCTTTTCTCTGGTTATTGATTTAAAGTCTGAATTGTGTATTCGAAAGGATCTTGCTGTAATCAATCTCTCTGAGATTTCTCATCTTCTGGTTTTCTAAATCCTCTGTAAAAATACGTTTAACATTTTGTGAAAGATTTTCCCTGTGTATATAAATAAATAATCTCTTCCTCTGTGAATAGATCTCCCTGTGTGTACAAACAAATTTTCTCCTTTTCTCTGTGAATAGATCTCCCTGTGTAGAAAACAAAAGAAATGGAAAAAAAAAGAGAAGAAGAACCTCTCTGGTTACTGCTTCATTGTATTTTGTCCCTGGAATTTAATCTGTAACATTGTTATTTACCTGTTATCTACCATTCTCTGAGTGATTTTTCAATAATTTAAAAATGCAATACCCCTGTATAAAAAATAAATATAATAATAATATTATAAGAACATATATATTTATATACATATACATATACATATATATATATATATATATATATAAATAACCAAAAAAAAAAAGAGAGAAGAAATCATTTTGAACTTCAAAATTCCCTTGAACTCCGCAACGCACGGCGTTTTACGTAAAAAGGCGACAGTGTGCATGGACGGTTACATTGTAACCGTCGCAGGGTACGGAGGGGCCCGCGGGTCCCCTCATCTCTGCGGACCTGCGCATGCAGGGCCGCAGGGGTGATGGGACCCGTGGTCCCCACCCCGCACCCTATTTACTACCAAGTAAATATGTTATTTAATTTAAAAGTTTCATTTCCCTTTTCAAATTTGTAAATTGACATTTTAAATTGGAATTTTTTTTTTATATATATGTAAATTAGTACTCTTTGTTATTTAATTAAAGTTTTTTTTCATTTGATAGAAATGGCATTTAGGAAATAATGAATTCTTTTTTTGTGTAAGCTTTAAGATATTGTATTTCGACTTAGAAAAAAATTGGGCTAATATGTAGCAAGTTCATAATTAAATTGCCTTAGTAAGTTTTTAAATTGTAGACTATATTCTTTTAAAATTAAGTTACTCAGCCCATTAAGAATCGTTGGGACACTTGATTGGTCTTTAGAGATTAACTTACAATACAAATGCTTAAATTTAATCGTTATTTTGGACTCGTTAAGTCTTCTTACATCATAGATTAATTGCTTTCATTAATGGTTCATAACATGCGAATTATTTGTGGAATAATTATATCTTTCATGCAATTACTATTATGCAAGTTTCGTGATGGTCATTATTATGCAAATTACACTTCAAGTAGTTATTTCAATTATTACGCTTTCATTTTTGCTTTCGTAGTCAGAAAACTAAACAAAGGAAGTTGGAAAACCAAAACTAGCAGCGTTCGGTATATATGGTGCCTCTGGGTCACGCTTACGGGTAATGCCATCGTGTTGAACTACTGCACTTAATGCCTAATAAAGCTGCATTAACGACGTCTGTGGCATCGTCCCTATAAATCATCGGGGAGTAATAAGGGACATTTGGAAGTTAAAAATCCAAGGGGCGGGTAATCCCTCTTGGATCGATAATTTAATAAGATAACTTTTAAATGATTTTCACATCCGTTGAGATACACCATAGTAAACCCCTTTTTAAGGATGGTTAAGTTAAATACCCTCATGAAATTTACTTTCTTTATTTATTTATTCATCTCGAAGGGATATTGGCGTTTTGCAATTGGGTGACGTTCATGATAAGTATTAGGATCCAGTTATTTTCTTTTTTTAGGCCACAAGCAATAGGCCATCTTGAGCCTTCGCTTAAGTGCTACCATCGTGGGTAGCAACCGCAGAGAAACTGTCTGGGACACTGACCCTAGAAAGGGTTACATACCCACAAATCAGTTTACATCAAACCACAGATTAGAAAATAGAACTACATACTTTACGCCTTGATCCCGTGCCGAAGCGGGTATGTAGGCAGTCTTGGGACGGAGTTGTCCCTCGTACTCAGGCGTTCGTGGGTGGGGTCTAGGATTGGTTGAGTAAGAATCCTAATTGAAAGATAAGACAATCAAATTTAGTTCAATGCATACTCGGAAGGAATCCCGTATGGATTCGCTTGACTTCCCGAGGCTTTAAGCCAAATTCCGAGGCGGAATTCAAGCTTGTATTATTTTTAATTACTCATAAGGACGGCGACCTCGGTGCATTCTTGTTAGAAGAATGTAGTACTTAGTGAGTGACTCAGGACCCAAATGGTCCCGATGAGTCTAAGTCTCTGGCCAGAGCATCTCCTATCCCGTTTGGATGGATGCCTACCCCGTATGGGTAGATGCCTATCCCGTATTGGATAGATGGAATTTTAAGTCCCGTATGGACAATTGCCTAACCCGTATGGTTAGAAGCTCATCCCGAATGGATGAATGCCTAATCCTAATTGGATGGATGCCCAGAGTATGCAATTGAATAAAACATAATGAAAAAAAAAAAAAATACTCAATTTTTGTTGAATCAATTTTGGTGGGTTATTACAGTTTTGAATTCTAATGCCTTTACATAATTAATTCATGATGCACCTTTTAATGTGGAGATGGAGATAGGGAGAGTGACTATTTATGTGACATTTTTTAAACTGGGTTTATTTATGGAAATTGGATTGTTTATTAGCTATGTGATGGATGTTGATTAAAAATACATATGTGATGGATCACATGTTTATGATGATGCATGTGACATTTTTTGAACTATGTGTTTATTTATAGAATGTGGATTGTTTATTAGCTATGTGATGGATGGTGATTTATGATACATTTGTGATGGATTACATGTAAATGATGACACATATGTGATGCTAATTGTGATGCTCAATTACATATATGATGACACATCATATGATGCTTATGATACGTATGTATTTATTGTTTATCAACTTACAAATGTAGTAATGCTTATGATGCTCAATTGATGGTGTTGATTTTAGGTATAGTGCCTATGTGATGTTGTCACCCTTGGTGGGAACAGGTCGTTGACTACAAACATCGTCAACCATTTAGTTGAGGATCCTGCATGGTCTACATAAAGTAAAGGTAAGGAATTAAAAAATTCACAATGATTTTGATGACATCTTTTTATTATTTAATACTCTTTTTGTCTACAAAGTTCATGTTGTTCATGTTGTGTACTATGTAATTTTTAGCTAACATAAGATAATTGAATTACATTGTACAGGACCCTGAACCCCTTTGACGAGGATCCTGCACAGTCTCATGGATGGACAGGTATAACGAGTCAATACACCCTATAGAAACAGTTTATTTTTTTTAAATTACTTGGAAAACAAACTTCCTCAGTTTTTCAAACCTCGACATTAGCAACAAATCTAATACAGTTATCAACACTTGAGGCCCCAGTTGGACTTATTCCAATTTTAATCCCAAAATCAACTTTGGGGCTGACTTCTTCATCAACATTACCCTCATTTGTAAAATTTCTCTCTCATTACCAATTATCTCTCTCATTTCATGGAGTGCAGGTACCCCCAAATAGGTATTTGTTAGATCTATCTTCATCAAGTGAGGAAAATGTAGGAATAGAAAATGAAAGTGACACATGTAGTAGGTCTACAATAGGGAGATCAACAAGAGGTCAAAAGATTAGAAGAAAATTCAATAAACACATGAAATTTTTCCTTTCTCAAGGGGGGTCATGTTCTTATGATGATGAGACCAAAGGTGACATTGAGGTGCCACTGAAGTATAGACATCTACAGAAACAATGGGTGCCCAAGGAACTTCCTCCAATAAACACTGATTTTTGTGTTAACGATAGGATATATCGCATAGCACCTTCGTCGTTACATGGTCTAGGTTATTCTCCATGGACGGCATAAAGGTCTGTTACAATAAAGTTGTTGAATTGATGTAGTTTGTTGGACCTTGTTACAATTACAATAATTGGATGCAAATTGCTAAATATAAAAAAAGTATGCGTAGGTATGCACTGTCAGCAAATTATATACAACAAAAAGATAATGATCAAAGTAAACAAGTGGTTGTATACATTGATGGTTGGACAAAGGCAACAAGGAATATTGTAGGTTTTATAAATAGTACACGACCTGGGTCAACTAATAAACAACCCAGTTGCATATATGAGGCGCACGAGGGAAATCGTGTATTTGTATGTGCGATAAAATCAATAAGTGCAAGCGAAGAGCTTCTAATCGATTATAGTTTGAATCGTATAGATACAAACAAAGTTAATATCATGGGGGTGGTACGTACTATATACCATTTAAATTAACCAACCTCCAATTAATGAATCCACTATACCATTTTATTATGAAGTTTTTTTGCTAAGTCTATTGGTTTAATTTCGCTAACGTTTTTTATATTTTTTCTTTGTCACATGGCGACATGGATCCATCACATATCGTAGACAGGGATGTAGGTTCTGATACTTCTACCGAGCAAGTAAACCTCATTGTAATTGTACAAATTAGATAGAAGCAAACTGTTACATTATTATGTTCTTTTTTTGAGTGATTTAGACTAATTTTGTAATTGTTAATGATATTCTTGACACAGACGGATGTTCGGGGAAAGGGAAAGGGAGTTGCAGTACTTGAACACCTCTCTAGGGATGTGGAATCAATAGGGTTAAGCAATGATGACCCTGAAGATTCCACACACCCTATGGAATTCATAAAAAAGCCTCTTAGAAAAATTACTAAAGAGATTGTTGCTTTGGCACAAGTGAATCCTATTACTGATGAGATATGAGAGAGGGTGGAATTATTGATTCGGACAACAAAAAACTTGCAAGTAAGCAGTAATGAAAGCTTTAATTATAACAAAAGTTCAATAATGGTTTATATTTTATTCTCTTTTATGTCATTAACTAAAATATGTATGTATTGTTTTTACAACAATTTATCCGCCCTCATGAAAGTCGTTGCCATGATCAAGGTGTTGCAGGTTCTTCAGGTGATGACGATTTTCTTGTATTATCGCTTTCTTGGCTTATCACTCTGAGTACCCAAAACACATCATACTTGATACTGTCAATTTTCAAAATAAAGGTTCATCCTTGTTTACTATTCTTGCAGTTTTTATATATTTAATGTTTGATATATTTAATGTATTATTCTTTAGGTGCTGTCAATGTTCCTGTGCAAATGTCGCCGCCGCCTCATCAGAGGTTACCCTCACCTGTATTGCCGACTGCAATGTCGGCAACACATAGCATGCAGACATCCTCTACTGCACGTCATATTGGCCCACCCACTGTTGGTAGATCCCTCTTTTGCTCTATCTTCTATCATGTGTTTATTTCCCTTCAAGCGCTCTTTCTTGAATTCTAATGCCATTTCATAGTGGATTCATTTTTTGTAGGAGGAGATGCACATGAGGATGTGCCAGAGGCGACTACTACTAATAACATACCATCATTTCCTGGATCTTCTCGTATTGCTAGTATGGGAACGTTGCAGGCCACATTGGTGGTGAGCAACGAAGAAATGACTCCCTTAAAGATACAAAAGGTTCTAGGTACTTTAAAATTATTATTATATATACTCTAATTGTAATTTACTTTATGATCACTCATTTTGGACTAATGATCCCATGAATTTTTTGTAGGCAATGATATTTTCGATAAATATCTTAGTGGCATTGCATTGCAGATATTTGGGCCCACCATACGTAAAAGGTGGTACATCATATGTGAACTAACCCTAATCCACTATTTTGTTTTCATATCATTGCTAGAATAGTTTTCCTTTGATCCATTTCTTGAAGTGTAATAAATGTAGCTTCAGATCATTTATGAATCTAATAGGTTTGTTTTTGCTTTAAAAGGTGGAATGACCAAGAAAAAAGGTTAAAAGATGAATTGACAAACCAAATGGTTGAGTGTTTTAGAAATGACACCTTTGACAAAACCAAGCTCCTTGAAAAAGCTAGCACATATCTAAAGTATGTGAGGGACCAATACATGACCCATTTAGAGAGGAACCTAAAGTCCGAGTGTCCCCCTATGATTCCAGAGAGGGAGTCAAAGGAACTGATTTTGGATGCCAACGAGAGAATTGAAAGGAAAAAAGGAAACACACCACCAGACGCCAGAAGAAGGTACATGATACTATTAAGAATGTAATTATGTACTAATTAATTACTCTTTATATTTATATAATCTAGCATATTTCAAACTTTTTATAGACTGAGTGACATGTCAAAGGCAACCAAGGCAAGACAAGAAAAGCACGGGCAACACAAACTCAGCTCTGGTGGTTATATGAAACTTGCTGCACGAATTGTAAGTATCTCATGTAAATGAAATATTGCATCAAAATATTAATAAATTGCAAACGTTTTTTTTTTTATCAAACAATGAAAGCAAAATTCACGGTACCAAGCAAAAATGCAGGGCTCTGAATTCAATAGAGCGCCCACAAAAGATGACAAGAGAATTGCCTACCAGCAAGGCTATTCAGCTATGGCTGATCGACTACAAGAATTGAGTGGGCATACACAACATTCGAGTGCATCTGTCACATAGGTAAATATGCTAAATGGAAATTGTTTCAAATTGAATACTTTACCAATAATATAATTGATGTTGAGTTCCAACATAAAGTGACTATATTTGTTTTAAATAAGCAAGCAATGATAACAATGTGCATGACATTGGAATACAGCCTGCTAATCGTGAAACACCACATGCACATGAAGGTCTGGATGTGCATCCCAGTAGTGGAGGTATTCATTTGCTATTCAAATTTATTTATTTAGCTATTAATACAATTAAACATCTTAATTTGTAATTAGAGTACTAATTAATGTAACCTTTTTTGTTAATATTTTAGAGCATGTAGTCAGTGGTGACCAAGTGGAGTATGATCTCAGTACACAACATTAGGAATGTGATGTTCCCCACCCAGGTAAAGAGGACCACTGTTATTCCTTTTAACAAATATAATTGCAATTGGTGTTCAACATTAATGTAACCTTTAGTATTTCAACTCCAGATGATCTAGAGGGTGTTCAACATGTTGAGGTTGAGGCTACACAAAATGATGTGGCCCCATCAGGTAAAGAGTGCAACAGTTATGTTCTCTAAATTAATGAAATACTTGTAACAATAATTATTTTATTTTTTTGAATTTAACCCATTTCTTTGTTATTGCAGAGGACCCCCCTTCACTTCAGTGTCCTCGTCCTTAGTGTAGAACTAGGCATACATCAAGATCACGAGCAGTTGGTAGAACATCTGCAGAGGGGGGAACTGATGAAGAAACCGATGTTCCGCTTAGTCTTTTCATAGCTTCAAAGAAAAAACAAAAAAAGAAATGATTGTAATCTAACTTATTTGATAATGACTGATTTTTATGTGTTAGTGAATGTAATTATGTGCTAATTAATGGTTATGGATGATATGTGTTAATTAATATTGATGAATGTTGCGTGTTAATTAATGTTAATCAATGTTATGTGTTAATGAACGTTATGTGATATTAATGAATGAATGCTATATTTTATTAATGGTAGAAAGAATGAATGAATTAATGTTATAAGATGTTAACGGGGAATTTAGAGTGATGTTAAGGGGGGGATGGGCCAAATGAGCTTCCACCTTCACGTGGTTGGCCCTGTTAAGTAGAGAATATTAAACTATTCTCGAAACCAAGCGAAGATCAACAAGATAACACACTTTTCAATATTTCATTATGTTGCACAGTTAATCTTATTGAATAATGTATATTGAATCTTAATTGCAGGGTCCAACAGAGCCAACACGAACAACAACACCACAAGTTGCTGGGTATAATGAACTCCCATATTGTCTTGTCTATACACGAACGATATGAGTTGCTTCTAGTGTTGATATCCAAGGCGGGACTACAAAAGTTATGAATATGCCTCATCCTTGTAAGTTTTTTTATTACTTGTCATTTCTTTAGCATTTTGTTACTTCATGAATGAGATGTTTTTAGATGTCTATTCCATGAATACCTCTCTATTATATGCTTCATGATCTCGCTTCTGATTCAACTCTTTATATGTCCTAAAATTGTATGAGCCTAATAGCTTCTACTCTTGTTGATAGTTTGGTGGCTCTGAGCAATGGCTCCTTCGAAGAAGTGTGATCCTTGTAATTTTGGCCTTCATTGATGTGAAAAAGAGGTTATGTTATGAATAATGGTCCAGATGATTTAGATATTTCTTATTATGTTGAGTATGAGTAAATTTGGGCTTCCTTGGCTATGGTCACTATTTTGTACTAACTATTGTCATTTAGTATGATTTGAGAATGGACTTCAAGTAATCATGAGGGTGGAAACAATATTCAAGTGTAAGAGGGTATGCGGCCTTGACCAAGGGATAAATAAGCAAAGAGGTATGTTGAGTGCATACATACATTTTATGTTGCCATGACATAAGTAAGATATCAAACATGTAACTTAGATTGATTTGCAATTTCATTCATAAATATTAGATCTTCCTTGCAATTTCATTCTTGGTATCTCTATCAATCATGTTGCTAAATGAAAATCCTAAACCTCTCTCATTGATGGAAAGGATTGTAGGAATTGCTTTCAAAAACTATCAAAAAATTGTTAAACCTTAATAGTCCAAGAATCCCTAAATTCATTGGTGAGAGACCTTCTCAAGTGAAAAATTCTAGTGAAGGTTGTGTAACATTATTTTGAGAATGTATGACAGTGCATGAAGGTTGTATAATAGTGTTGGGAGAATTGACATATGATTGACAACAATGACTGTGACAGCCAAGTCACTTAGGACAATCGGCAAGATATGATTTGTTTCCACTTATTAGGGCCTCCAAACCCCTTTATTAGGCACTAACCCTCTGCACCCCTCACTACCTTCCTCCAAACACCAAGGGGTCTATCTTGCACTTACAACTTCAAATCTGCCCTCGATGCTGCACTAGGTCTGATACATGACCAATATCATACCAAGAGTCACCATTTGCACGTGCCAATGAATCTTGGAGACCTACAAAACATGAAAACATGAAAGATAATACCAATATAAATGTTCTTTTGCTTTGGAGAATATGAAGTGTTGGTACTCACAATGTACACAGATTGGTTTTAGTAGTAAATCCATAGAAGTAACCTTTCAAAGTAGTGCAGTTTAATTGTAGTCTAGTATGGCAATGTGAAAATCACAACCTGTATGTTTCCTGCAAAACCTCAAAAGCATAAGTTATTACGTTCAGATATTTGAAAGTTGAAAATCTAGAAAGTGAAAACTTATGTAATAGTTGTGCAATTCTATGAATTTGTATTTCAAGCTTGGGGAAGCATGTTGAAGTTACTTTTAGATACTACACATTTATTCTTTATTGTATGCCTTTACTATGATACCATAGCTGCTTCCTTATTTGAACAAAAGTTTGTTTAATCTTAAGGAAATGAATATGAACTGTATGAGAGGGCATTTGTTGTTTTCTTTACTATATTTATAAGAAATATTTTTACTAGTGTTTGTATGCTACTATTGCTTTGGAGGGGTCCTCATTGTATAGGTTCATTTGGAACTAGATTAGATTTGCTTTGGTCTTTTTGTAATATTCAAATTTTGGGTGAGTATATACTATAAAGACAGTGTATTAAGAGTTATAGACCATTTCATTCTTAGATGCTTTTAAACAAGTTTTATGGGGGTTGAAGAGTTAGAGAGGAAGAGGCACATTTAGGTGCTATAATTGTAATGAACCAAGGCACCCATCATTCAAATGTCCTAAATGGAGTGGAGATAAGAACGATAGGAGGGTAAACTTGACACAAGAAGACACAAAAGGAGAAGAACAAGAACCTATCTTGGCATTTCCAGAGGAAGGAGAGTTATTACTCATGGGGAAAGTACAACCATCACAGCAAGAGAGGATCTTCAGGACAAATTGTCTAATCCATGGCAAGGTATGCAATTTGATTGCTGATTCGGGGGCTTGTCACAACTTGGTTGCTTATGAAGTAGTCAAAAAGTTGAATTTACAAAACCTTGCACATCCTAAGCCATATTTTGCTACATGGGTTAGTGAAGGTCAGAATATGTTGGTAAAGGATCAAGTAGTCATAAATTTCTCCATTGGTAAGTATGTTGATAGCATTTTATTTGATGTCATGGATATGAGTTGTGGTCATTTAATTTTGGCCAGACCTTGGCAATATTCTAGAAGAATTATACATGATGGTTACACAAACACCTATTTGGTTCATAAGGGTAAGATGGCAATATCAATTTCAAGGTATGAGGTTCCCAACCCCAAAAAGCCCTAAATTCTTCACTCAAACCCCTAAAAACAAGGGTTTCTCCAATCTCACACTTCCACTCACTTCTGGAATCAATTGGTTGTTTTCTCACCTTTAGATATCCAACATACAACTATACAAATCATAAGATATACCCCTCCAATGGGTAGATCTCTCCAACCTTCACCCTACCTAGCCTCTTCACTAGGCTTTCCCAGCAAGAGATCACCGTAAATGTGTCAACCTTCACCAAGAGATCACCATAAATTTGTCAACCTTTCCTTCATTTAAACCAAGTAAACCTTTATGTATATGTATATGCAAATGCATATATGCATATGGATATGCATATGCATATGCATATGCAAATGCATATATGCATATGGATATGTATATGTATATGCATATGCATATGCATATGTATATGCATATGTATATGTATATGATCTTTTATGAATATAGAAAGCTTACTATTATATATACTAATTCAATAATCCAACAATTTTATTTTGAGAAGTAATTCATTCCTTTAAATATTATTAACAACCAAAGGGTTGTAGTTCAATCAATCGAGCATAATTGGTGTAGGTGATGGCGTGTTCTTAATTATACCATCCATAAGAGGCTTATACTATTATATATATAAAAAATAATAATTCAACAATTCTATTTTTAAATGTACTCCCTTAATTTAAAAATTATTAGCTATCAAATGATTGTACTTAAATTAGTTGAGCATAATTGGTGAGGTTGATGATATGTTTCTTGATTATACCATCCACAAAATGCACAATCACCAAGAGAACAGTAAAAAATGTGTTTGCGATCATTGTCCTAATTGTGGTGTGGTCACCAAGATATCACCGTAAATTTGTCAACCTTTCCTTCATTTAAACCAAGTAAACCTTTATGTATATGCATATGCATATGCATATGGATATGTATATGTATATGCATATGCATATGCATATGTATATGTATATGTATATGTATATGATCTTTTATGAATATAGAAAGCTTACTATTATATATACTAATGAATACACAAAACTATATACATATGCATATGCATATAAATATACATATGCATATGCATATCCATATGCATAAAGGTTTACTTGGTTTAAATGAAGGAAAGGTTGACAAATTTACGGTGATCTCTTGATGACCACACCACAATTAGGACAATGATCTTTAATGAATACACAAAACTATATGCATATGCATATAAATATACATATACATATACATATGCATATGCATATGCACATGTATGCATATCTGTATGCATATATGCATATACATAAAGGTTTACTTGGTTTAAATCAAGGAAAGGTTGACAAATTTATGGTGATCTCTTGGTGACCACACCACAATTAGGACAATGATCTCAAACACACTTTTTACCATTCTCTTGGTGACTGTGCCCAATTGTGTATGTCTTGCTTACGTATGAAAATGACATTTTGCAGCTTTCCACCGATGATGTATTTGAGATGTCTTTCATTTAGATATGGCATGAGCTTAGTCCTAGAGTGAGACTAGGGAGTTGGACCATCTCAACCATGGTGCACCTGATCATATTAGCTTGAAACCAGTGCACCTCATATTAGCCTCAAACCTATGCCCCCCACCGGTAGGTGGTGGGGATAGAATATCATTCGCTGTACATATCAATGACTGGATAATAATATATTTTTTTGATAAAAATATTATCATCATCGAAATTTCGACGAATACCAAGCTTTCCACCAATGATGAAATCATTGGACATACATCATTCTCATCGGTGAAAAGGTTCTGGAGTCGTCGCACTTCCGACTCAAACTACACAAACATCTGACAAGGATGCTATACATGCGACGACACTTCATAGTCAGATAGTCGTCGATGCCTCTGAATGGACCGACGACACAAGCGTCGGACAAACAGCATCACCGTTGGTGCGAAGTTCCAAATTGTTGTCAACTTTCTGATGAAATCTCCAGAAGCATCCAACAGGGATGCTACATGTCCGACGACTTTTTTGACCGGAAGAGCAATCATGCCCACCGTCGGTAGAGTCCATGAGATTGTCATATTTCCGACGATCAGGGGCATCATCAACGATTTTTCGATGGCTACTTTTGTCGGCACTCCGATGAAAATTAGTCGCAATTCCGACAATCGGCCATCGGAAATTAGCTCTGAATGTACTAGTGATATATGGATGGTTTAGGTAGTTTTCATTCCAGGAGTGATGAAGGGATCTTCCTTGGTTACTCAAATAACAGTAAGGCCTATAAATGCTACAAAAAAAGGCTAAGAAGAGTCATTGAGAGTGTGCATGTAAGAGTTGATGAGGATATACATAAAGGAAGACAAGAACAAGTGAACCAGTATGATGAATCTGATGATGAAGGTGAAGAAACTCAGTTAGAATGAACCAGAAGAAGCATCCAATAAATTCCCTAACCGATATGTGCAAAAAAACCACTCAGAAGAGAAGATTTTAGGTAATAAGAGTGATGGTGTGTAGACTAGGAGAAGACTTGCAGGAAATGATGAACAAGTCAATTCCTGCCTCATGACTAAAGTAGAACCTAAAGCATTCAATGAGGCCAACAAAAGTCAGAAATGGATGGATGCCATGGAAGAAGAGTTGCAGTAGATTGAGAAGAACAAGACTTGGGAATTAGTCCCTAGATTGGAAGACAAGAACATCATTGGCACCAAATGGGTCTACTGAAACAAGATGAATGAAGAAGGTAAAATTATTAGGCATAAAGCTAGACTTGTGTGCAAGGGTTACTCTCAAGTAGAGGGCATTGATTTTGAAGAAACATTTGCACCAATAGCTAGATTAGAAGCAATTAGGATGTTTCTAGCTTTTTCATCCCACAAGGGTTATAAGGTATATCAAATGGATGTGAAATCTGCCTTCCTCAATGGAAATTTGGAAGAAGTGTACATGGAGCAACCATAAGGGTTTCTGTTACATAATGACGAAACCTTTGTGTGCTAGTTGAAGAAAGTCTTGAATGGTTTAAAGAATGCTCTTAGAGCATGGTATTCAAGGCTAGATCAGTATCTGAAGGAGCAAGGATTCAAGAAGGGGAGTGTTAACAACAATCTATACATCAAGACAAATGGAAATCACATGATCATTGTGGTTGTGTATGTAGATGACATCATTTTTGGAGGCAACAAGGACACTCTTTGCAAAGATTTTGTTGATCAGATGCAATCAAAATTTGAGATGTCAATGCTTGGAGAATTGACATACTTCCTTGCTTTGCAGATATCACAGCTAGATAAGGAAATCTTTATCTCACGAACCAAGCATGCAAAGGATATGCTAAAGAAGTTTCAAATGGAGGACTCCAAACTGGTGAGTACCCCCATGGTGACCGGAAGAAAATTAAGCAAGAATGATGAATCATCGGTGGTGGATCAGACATTGTATAGATCCATGATAGGTAGCTTATTGCATCTTATTGCTTCTAGACCGGATTTAGTGCAGGCAGTGTGTATGGCGGATATATTTAAAGCAACACCTAAGTAGTCACATATGAATGTCGTAAGCAAAAATTTTAGGTACCTATAAGGGACACTCAATTATGGATTATGGTACCCTAAACAAGGGGAATTCATCTTGGAAGCATATACTAATGCTGATTGGGCATGTTGCATTGATGACCAGAAGAGCACAAGTGGTGGTGCATTCTTCCTAGGTGACCGGTTGGTCTCATGGCATAGTAAGAAGCAGGATTCAGTCTCCCTATCATTTGTTGAAGCATAATACATTGTTGCTACCACATGCTGGTCTCAAGTGCTTTGGATGAAGCAAACCCTCAAGGACATATAGGTGGACATCTCTGATCCTATTCCCATTTGATGTGATAATTCAAGTGTCATCAACATATCAAAGAATTCGGTGATGCATTCACAAACAAAGCATATAACCATCAAGTATCATTTTCTACGAGAGAAGGTTGAAGGACAGGAAATAAAGATGGAATATGTCCCTATAGGAGAACAAGTGGCAAACATCTTCACCAAACCTTTACCGATAAGCACTTTTGAGTACTTAAGACACAAGTTAGGAGTTGTGTCACCTACCTCATGCACTTAAGTTTGTACAGAGATATATAGTTCAGGGGGAGTTCATAGCAATATCTATATCTCTTGAACCACATGCTGATCATAGGGAAAGTTCAGGGTTGTATGTCTTAGTACCGACTGTAATCACTAAGAGAAGATTTGACTAAGGGGGAGATAAGTATGAATCAAAGGGAGAGAATGAGGTACCTTGACCCTTTGTCATTGTGTCAAAGGGGGAGAAATCTACCAGTGTGAAGACTTGCAGTGAGTTGACATCAATTCCAAAGGGGGAGAAATCTATCGGTGTGAAGACTTGCAGTGAGTTGACATCAATGCCAAAGGGGGAGATTGTTGGCATTAGGTTGTCATTGATGTCAACTGATATGGAATGGTCACTAGTGAGTAAGTAGTGGTGACCAGTATGGGCAAAGTAAGACATGATGATGTCAACCAATATGTATGTAAGCAAATAGAAAGGTATGTTACCGGTACACATGAAATGTAACATCTATCGGTAAAGCATGCCCACCGGCAAGGCAAAGAAAGCAAGCAAAGAAGAACAAAAGGATGTGAACCAGTATACACAGAGAAGTCTAATGCTACCGGTAAATGGAATTAGTAGATGGACCAACATGTTTGATGGAAGGCCAAGTTGTTCCACCGACAAAGAAGAGGTCAACATGTATGAAGGTCCATCGGTGAAGTTAGGCTATACTGGTAAGGTGAGTTGAACCAGTAGAACTAATCTTGGTTAGTGAAGGATGTCAAATTGACATAGCAGACTGAAGATGATGCCAAATTGACATTGCAAATTGAGCTTTTGGTGGGAACCCTCATAGATAAATATGTCAACTCGAGACTGAAATTGGTTGATGCTAGATGCGAGGTGTGAGAGGAAAGAGAGCCTAAGCAAGAAAGACAATCTGCCTAAGAGTTATTTCTCAGAGAGTTAGAGTGTGTGTTAGCATGTCACCGGTGAGAGGGTCTAACCGGTAGAGACAGAGTAACTAGTAAACTATTCTAGTCTTAACAGTCAAGCGTACCGGTAAGGAGTGATTGGTTAGGAAGTCATCCAAGTGTGACACTGAGAAGTGTGAGGCTTAGAGAGAGAGAGAAGAAAGGCTGGAAGTAATCAGTGAGTGATCAGAGAGAATAATTTGATAACTGACAGTGTGAGAAGCAGTGAAGAAGAGGAGGTTGTTAACCGACAGACATCAGTTGATTAGGTGTTGCAGAACTAATTTGCAACTAGGTGCTATCATTGCATTAAAATTTTATTTCATCACATCATACCGAGTTGGTACTTGGTGTAGGGGTTGGTGCCCTAAATTTTTGTAATCTAATTATTTCATTATGAGGCTGGATTGGAGCAGTAGACTCCAACATCATTTCTCACTGAGGTTTTTCCCATATTGGGTTTTCCTCGTACATTTGGTGTTGTGGGTTATACATTTGTGTGTTTGCCTCTTTTGATATCCACTCTGATCTTACCGATTTGATTGTTTAGTGTTTAGGTTGATAATCGGTATTCCAAGCTTGGTTTAAAAAGAAAAGATTTCAAGGACCACTGATTCACCCCCCTCTCAGTGGTACATTGCATTCAACAGATAGTGATTTATATGAAGGAATCCCCCAACTACAAAATCTCTACTTTTGTGGAATCTCTATAATTCTTATAGGAGACCTTGACCAACTGCCACTTGTTATGGATAAGCGTATCTATGCATCACGAACAAACATGATACATCTATGCCACAAATTTAATATTTAATTAGTACATTAAAAATAAGATTTAGACAACAAGATGACAATTCAATTCAAAAACAATTTTGTCATACATTACAAAACATGTGCAATGCAAAACCAACATGAAATGATTAAGAATTATTAATGACTAGCACAAATAAGCAACTAAAGACAATTGGAATATTTTGACTAATTGATACACAATCTATTCCAAATGAAAACAATCTATACAACATTATTAGAACAAAAGAAGAAGCTTGCCTACAATTGCTCTCACGATATTCAATTCAGAGATGCACAATTAGTTGCACACTCTTTCAAAGTTCTAAAATTTTAATTACCCTTTTGTTTAAAAGATAAAAAATTAAAGCTAATCAATTGCAATGTTTATCTTATATATGTGTACAATCGATGAGAAAAAAGAAAAAGAAAAACAAAAGATTTAACCTCCTTAAGAATTTAATGTTCTATTACTAAATTTATATATGCAATAAAATAGTTACAAATTATGGTGTTTCATGTAACACCATTGTGTTTCAATGCATAGGACTGGCAAAAATTTAAAACAAAAAACTACAAAACAAAATATGACTTAGAAAAACAAAAAGGTGCCCTTATGAAACCTTGATGGATGCAAAATAGATTCTAATCGTATTTTCCAATAATTTAAAATTGAAGAGAAGTGAAGAATCTAGCCACACTCAATTCTATTATATTATCAGTATAATGACATGCGACTATTTAGATTTTTCAAAAGAATATAATTATTTAAGAAAATAAAAAATTCAATAAAATTTAATACATAGTTAAATAACATATATCTATCTCTAATAATATGATAGGATAATTATTTCTAAAAATAAAAAATTATATTTATAATGAAAACAGATATAAATTTATGTTATTATATAGCTAATTAATTATATAATTATTTCCTATGACATCCCTTAACTTCCTATAAATACAAGCTAACCAAAAGCCTTATTTCAATCAACCACTGAACATACGAGAAAAAATTTATGGTAACAGGGGAAAGGAGAGAGGGCTAGGTGCATTATGCGCGAGGCGAATAGGTGTGATCTTGTGCGCCACTTCAAAGCCAAAAAATCTCAGTACATTTTTCTTTATCAGAGTCGCGATTATTTTTATATTCAGAAAACTTGAATTGCCTTGTCTGCACCATAATTAGGTAAACCCTTTTTCGAAAGTTCAGATCCATTATTCCTGTTTTGTTATCTTTAGCTGTTCTAGGGCATTTTTACCTTTAAGCTGTATGCTATGGCGGACCTTATGAAACTCTCTATACAGCATGGACTTGTACATGGGTGGGTGAATTTCATCAACTAGTTGTGGAGCAGGAAATATCAAAGCATCCAAAGCAGGCCCCTCAGCTGCCGCAATTGATATTCTTGTTCGCTCTGCATTCACCAATGCTCTGTGTTCCGCACTTTTGTATCTCCCATTGCTCACAATCTGTTTCCAAAAAAGGAAATCACATATCTATTCTCAGCATCACCTAGTTAAGTTACCAAATCATTCAGATCCCTGTTTTTTTCTTAAAAACTCATACCTCCAATTGGTCGCAAACGTGGACAACGAAGGTGTTTGGAACTGGTTGCACTGCCACCCAATGACCCTTATGGTGCACTTGCAGACCTCCCACCTCATCTTGTAACAGTATGGCAAGGCCACCAGGATCAGAATGCGGTGCAAAGCCCAATGTAAGCTCTGGTTCTGGGCACCTAGGGTAAAAGTTTAGTACGCCAGCATGGAGGCCCTCCCCGAACACAGTTTCTATGTAAGTTGGCTGCAATCCCAAGCTTTCAGATATCGCTACCATCAATTTTAACCCCAATTTTCTGGTTTCCTTGAAGTATTGTCCAGCAGTATCTCTAATTCCATGAAAGTTACAATAATGAGTGAGTTGAATATATGGGTTTAAAAGAATTTCTTTTTATCTTTAACCAAAAGAAAAACAGATTAGATGTATTTAGTTCAAACAAAATTAAAAGAATTTCTTTTTATCTTTAACCAAAAGAAAAACAGATTAGATGTATTTAGTTCAAACAAAATTAACACGTAGGCTCCTCTAGCGAATAGATTAGATGTATTTAGTTCAAACAAAATTAACACGTAGGCTCTTCTAGCGTGGGACCTCCTTTGTGCATTACCACTGAGCTATTAGTCACTGGCTACCTAATTTTCTTGTGGGTCTCTATTTGATATTGGGTTACTGCTTTCTCTGTGTCTGAGCTTTGTAATAGGTTCTTATGGCGATGCTGTGGTTCAGTTTCTCCAACATTTACGATAGCCTAGTACTCACAACAGGATGGCCAATGCTAATGGTCTTGGTTTTAGATATCAATTGGATGTTCAGTTTCTCAGTCTGAGCACATTGTATTTGGAGAGGGAGGGATGCTCCATTTTAGATGGAGGGTAAGTTCATTTTGTTATTTGATATGAGATTATGAGTCTATATTGATATCTTTTCAGAATCAAGAGCTGATGGTATCTTTGAATTTTGGTTGAATTTTGGTGGATGACATTATGAAAAAACATACCATCACTTTTACTAATGGAACTATAACTCTTTAATAGAATGTTACTTTTGAATAATCAACTAAAATTCAAATGCTTAAAATAGAAAACAGTAGGATAAAGACAAATGAGTAATATTTCAACAATGGAAGCAGAGAATTTTAATTTGGCTCGCGACAGCTCCTGTGATGATATACAAGCACATATATAAATGACCAATCTTTAGAACTGGATGACCTACGCTTATGTGGTTTGTGGTTAACTGATGAAATCTAATTGGAGGTGTGCGGAGTCCTTTAGTCTCTCAGCTTGGACATTTTTGTATTTAGGGCAGGGCTGCTTGCTTCTTTTCAATAATCGACAGCATGGTAAAGACTCCAGATCATTCAAGACAGGTTTTGGTTTTCTGTTTCGATGCCATTTTAGTTGGTACCCAATTTCATTATAGGATTTACTGATCCATAAAAGATATAAATATTAAAATCTGGACTTTGCTTTTAATTAATATGAGTTTATTTCACCTGATAATAAAGTAGAGTAAAATACTACCTATAATTTGGGGGATTATCTGGAGTCTGCAGTACAGGATGGCAAAAATGCCTTAAATAATCTCTCCAACTGAAAACTTGGTCTTTGGGGTCAAAACTGGTTCCATATTTTACTGGATCCAAAACTTCCCTGCTTCCATACTTCATCTTCTCTTCGGTGGAGAGCAAGAAGAATTGATGGGCTACATCTAACATACTGGCTATCAGAGATGCCTCAATTCCATGATTAATTACCTGCTCCACTTAAAATAAAAAGATCAATCAGAAACCTCCCGTTAAATTCATAATTAGGTAAATCTGAAACACTCAATTAAGAAAAATGAGACGAACAAATTTCACATTCTAATGCTCTTGCAGCTGGGTAGTTAGACTACCAAAGATGAGCTATTTTAGAAAACTTTCACGGAAGTTGAAAGTACCGAGTCTTACTGAACTCCTCCTTGGCATTCTATGTTTTTTAAAGCTAACGTTGCAATCCTATTAACTTTCTCATGTGGTGTGATCTGGAACTCACAAAACACAAATTTTCCAAAGCCTTTTCTTACTTTCATATATGCTGTGAAATCCTTGTTCACAGTACTCAGTCTGCTAAGGTCACTGAAATTTTTCATTATGTATTTTATACAAACCAAGATTTCAGCAGCACTTCCAAATGAAGAAGATAGAAAGAGCATTACCCGGAATATTCCCCACTCCGCACAAGCCTCTCCAATAGACTGGATTGTTTGAAGTCGTTCCTGTTGGGATCCATCAAGGGATGAGATGTCAATAATCGGTACACTCTCTCCTTGTAAGATTTCAGCGGCTGATGGGCGTCTGTCCTGAGGAAAGACATACTTAGCAGGCACTGAATCCATAACACCTGCATCCATCAGATCTTTTACGCCCTTCATGTGGTCGTGGCCACAATCAAGATTCTTGCTTGACTCAAGCACCACAGTAGCCATACTATCAGACAGATAAAAGCAATCTATACAGAAGTGAGACTAGTAAGCACCGTTTGGAGGGCTTCTGTGATTCCTCTTGCCACGCTAGTATAATTTCTGGGTCACCCGGGTTGCATTCCTGTTATAACCACAGGCAAGGCTTAAATTTTTGCGCTTGGAATGGCTGAGATTATTCTTCGTAGATCACTTGATTAGCTTGGGCTTCTCTCCTTGTGGGTAGACTGAAAAATGAACATTTACGCTTGTCTCTTGCCATTCTAACTTTCAATTAGTTTCCAAGTCTGTAGCTTTCTAATGAAAATAAACTATATTTCTGTCATTGGGAGTTGATTTATTTGGCAGGCTGTTTGTTTTAAAAAAAAAAGCAAGATACCCTTTTATTCTATTTTAAAGAGTAGTAGGTGTAAACCATGTGGATACGCATCTATGTTGGTAGGATGATATAATTGAAAAAAAAAAAAAAATTCAGTTAATTTGAAACAAGTTAAGTATAATTGATGGTTGACAATGATAGTGTGTAAATTAGCAATTGCATCTTGGTGTGCAATGGGTATGTCGAAGAGGTGTGGAAGGTTTATTAGCGAAAATTTTGGTATATCTTTTGCATACGTTTGTATAGTACATGAATTCAATTGGTAGGTCATCAGCAAATGATTTTGTTTATACAACAAAGGTATCAATGGAGAAGTGATAGCTTCAAGTCAACTCTCCATCCACTTATAGGTATCCAAAAATTGCTGAAATAGGAAGATAATAAGGTTCTGTAACCAATAGGATCATACTATATTTGCTTTTGGGAGAGAAGGAGATATAGGGATAGAAAGAGTGATAAATAGAGGGAGGAGAGTGAGAGTAAGGAGATAGAAACGGAGATGGAGATGGAGATGGAAGAGAGGGATATGAAGAGAAGGAGAGGGAGAAATTAAGAGAGATAATCAAGTTCTATTACCAATAGACTTGTGTTATGTTTGCGATAAGGAGAGAGGGAGAGATAAAAGGGGAAAGAAGAAGAAAGAGAGGGGTAGGAAGATATAGATAGAGAGGAAAATAAAGATAGAGGTGGAGATGGAGAAGGAGGAGGAGAGGAATAAATAAAGAGAGATGGTAGAGAGGGATAGAAACACATGTATAGAGAGAGGGAGAGGGAGAGACTAAGATATCGAGAGATCAAAAGATAAAAACAGAGGTGGGAAGTGATATATATAGAGTGGTAGAGAGAGGAGGAGATATGGGGGTAGAGAGAGATAGAAGAAGAAACATGGAGAGATAGTAATAGAGAGGCAAAAAGATATAGATAAAGAGGTCAAAGAAAAGGAAGAGGAAGATAGAGGGGGAGAGATGGATGCATAGAGAAGGGAGACATGTCTAGAGGTAGAGGATGATATAGGAAGATAGAGAAAGAGAAGAATATAGATAAATGGATACATAGATAGAGATAGGTAGAGGGAGAGATAAAGATAGATAGATAGATATAGGAAGAGGGAGAGGGAGAGAGAGAGATAGAGAGAGAGATATGGATGGTGAGATAGAGTGATAGAGAGAAAAAGATATGAGGAGATATAAATAATGGAGTTGATTGGTCAACCCCACATCTCCCGAAGATCACTTGCAATCAAACACCTGCCATGAAACAAGAGAGAAGCAAATATCTATGGAGGCCAAAAGATTGTTGATCCAGAAAGATAAATCATATTGATTATCTAATGACTTAATGATTACAAAGGGATCAATCCTTATAAAAGGAGATCAAAATCTAAAATGAGTAATTAATAATTAATAATTAATAATAAATTAATTATTAATGTGTCGAAGTTTAGCTTAAGTGAAAATAAAGTAAAGGTGACCTAATTATTAAATCGAGATGATTTAATTAATTTAGTAAATAACCTTATTACTCCCACAATAAAGAGGGCGAGAGAGAGATAAACAAACAGAGAAGGAGATAGACAAATAGATATGGAGCGAGAGAGAGAGAGAGAGAGAGGGATGGGTAGAGATAAAGAGGGAGAGAGATAGAGAGAGAGGGGGGAGAAGAGATAACTCAAAATATAGAGGGAGAGGGAGAGATGGAGATAGGGATAGAAATAATATATATATATATATATATATATATAGAGAGAGAGAGAGAGAGAGAGAGAGAGAGAGAGAGAGAGAGAGGTTAATATTATTTACATATCTATATATATTATATAAGTAATATAAAAGTATTTTATTTATTTAAGAGCTTTTATGTTATTTTTAAGATTATTTTATTTAATTAAAAATTATTTTAATCATGTGATAAATATTTATTTAAGAGTTTCTATGTTATTTTAAGATTCTTTTATTTATTTAAAAATGACTTTACTTATGTGATAAATAAAATATTATATATTATATTTTAATTATGTAATAAATCTAAAAATCTTTAAAGTAAAATTAATTCAATATATTAATATAAGAAATTTGTAATGTAACATTATATTATTTTTTAATATATCATTATAAACAGTAAATTTTAAAAACAATCAAGAGAAAATTTTAAACATATATAAATTAAAAAAAATTCACAACGATAGAACATATAAATATATATACCATCAATTTCCTTTGTTTACTAGTAAAAATTGAATATAGGTATACTTTTAGAGTATTTAGTGAATTAGGGGAGGAAATAAATATGCAATACGAAAAGGACAATGCGAGTAACCTCCATATTTTTCGACCACTACTTTAATAACATAATAATAATTAGGATGTTGGGAAGTAGCAGGGTGGAAGAAGGGTTGGAGGTGTCGTTTATAATTTGTTTAGTTTAAACTTAAACAACACCATTGGCCACATTCATAGCATGTACAATAATAATCGTTTATAACTAGCAATCACACCTTAGCGTGCAATGGGTACACCAAAAAGGTGTGGATTGTCAATTGGGAGAAAAAAAAATCTATTTTTTGTGTACATTTATAGTGCAATACATGATGTCAATTGGTAAGCTATTTAGCAAATCATGGTGTTTGTGCAACAAAAGTCTCAGTGGAGAAGTGATAGCTTCAAATCAACTAGGTATCCACTATCAAGAGACTCATTAGCAAGAGTCTTATGTTTGTTTGCAATAGGAAGATAGGAGGAGATAGAGGGGGGAAAAGCAAGAGAGAGGGAGGGAGGGGGTAAGGAGATGGAGGAGAGGGAGTTAGTGATGGAGATGGAGAAGGAAAATGATACAGAGAGGTTGATTTGAAGCTATCACTTCTCCATTGAGACTTTTGTTGCACAAACATCATGATTTGCTAAATAGCTTACCAATTGACATCATGTATTGCAAGAAAAGTCTCAATGGAGAAGTGATAGCTTCTTCAATTGGAATAAAGTTGTAGATTAACGACAATTGAATTATTGAATTAGATGATATTCTCCATAATGATTATTGAATTAGATGACAATTGAACTAGTGGGCATGGAAGGGCTAAAGGATTTGTATGGCATAGACTTTGATTTTGATCAAGATTGATTTTACCAAAGTCTATGATCTTATTGAATGACCTTTCATTCTTGGGTAAAAGTACAAAGTTGTGTTATACTTTTATAAAGGAAATGGCCAACACAACAAAAAATGTTCAACTTTGACTACATAAAAGTGGCATTTTTATTTTGAATTACAAAATGATATAAATTGATGAAATGTAGAAATACTCATGAAGTTTATGTTTGTTATTTGAAAAAAAAAAATTACAAAAAATGTTGATTTTGTTTTATATAGTTAAAGGTATATTTTTATTGCTAAAAAATTTAGAACGGGAGGGTGGTCTAGTTGACACTCTCCCCCCTACCCCGCCCAACAAAACAAAAGAAAACATTTTTTTTTTTGTTTCTTATTTTCCAAATAGATAACATCAATATCTAGTGCATGGAAAAAAAAAAAGTTGATGTATATTCTGTCTGTAATAATGTTTTAAAGTCCAACATGCCAGAATTTGGTAGTTTTCAATTGACCCTCCCTTTTGTCTAATAGTTTATCATTATAAAAAAACTAATTATAGTATTTTGCAAAAGATTTTCTCCTCTAGAGCGCCATATTTTTTGTGAAATATTATAATATAGTTTAATATTTTTCCTCTTATTTCTAGTTAGCATTTTAATTTCAACAACCTACTTGCAATATTTTAGAAAAACAACTTCTAAAAATAATCAAAACATTAAAAAAAATTAAATGTCTAGATTATTGACTCCGAGCTCTACAAAGGGTAATTTTAATTATTTGAAAAAAAACATTATGACTGAAAAAAATTAGTGGAAGTGAAAAAAATTCAAAAAATTCTGAAAAATGATGAGTTGGTTGCCAAGCAGGCAACCACATAGATAGCTTAGGCCAAAAGCGTTTTAGTTGGAACCCTTTTGGTCAAACCTGTATAAGAAAAATTATCACCAACCAAAACTCCTTTAATTGATGTGGATGTTATTCATTGATGTCTTAGCTTGTACCACCATTGTTGGCTAACAATCCTCCTCTTTTGGACTTTGTCGGTCCATGAGACAAGGATGTTTGCTTGTTCTATCTCTTTATGTCTTAGTCGTGAAAGGTTTTGTCTACTTACTTACCCAAGTTGTTTTGCAGCATTGTGTTAAGGGGAATTCTTTACCTTTATCAATGATTATTTTCTCACCCTTTGTGAAGATGAGAACATCATTCAATCTCTTCAGTGCTTAGACAATTTCTACCAAGCATTTAGGTCCAACAATCAATGGCATAAGATACTTTGCTAGAAACAATCTTTCCTTCCAAGGTCTATATGTTTAGACTCTTTCCAATGGAAATGGATTTTTTATGAAAAATGTTTTAGGTTTTTTGACATTGCCTTTTCTTTTCATGCCAATCCTACCAAGCTATTGTTGGCTTATTTGGCAAGCATTGAGAAACCTCAATACTAGATCACCGAGCCTCTTTCTCTAGCTAGTAATTACTAGACTTATCCAAAATTCTAGTTATCACTCATGTTTATTATTCTTCACGTTAATTTCCTTCTGTAATATGATGGGGGGGTATCAAGTGGAAAGCTTTACTCCCCTCAAAAGAGGAATGAAAATTTCACAAAGGATTCCCCTTCAATTTTTCACACATTGCATTCAAAAGAGGGGTTGAATTCACTAGATCCAATCCCGAATGGTAAGAGATTGAATACTAAGTGAATTGTAGTAAATTTGGAAAGTATTAGGAAAGTAAATTAACCCTCTTTTGTAGTAGACTAGTTGAATTAAGCAAATTGAGACTAAGTGCATAAATGAAAAAGAAATGATTATAGCTTGAGATAGAGATGCAGGATGAAGTTGTGCACCTGAAATTAGTAGTAGAATGTCGAGACAAAGCTTCCTTGCAAATCTGAGCAAAAGTTGCAAGGACCGTGCGTAAGTTATGCATGGTCCTCCGAAAAATCTATGCTTCGAAAAGGGTTTTTCTATCTCTGTAAATGAAGCCTAAACCTGCAATTACAGCTGCACACCTGCAACCTACACACAAAAAAGAGAGGAAAATGTTATTAGGATTAGGGGTTTGCCTTCAAGTCAAACCTCGGTTTTGAATTAACCAAGTGGTTTTAAAATGCTGCAAGTAAATGAAAGGAAATGTCTTAAGTAAAATCCACCTCAAGAAGGGGATGTAATTGAAATGTTTATACCTTTGTAGATGAATTTGCTTGAATGGGTATGTGAAATAGGATGTCTTGAATGTTGATAGAAATATCCTCTTCAGTGGTTGAATCCTTGTCTTGAATGCAACACCTAGCCTTGGAAGGAGACTTGAAATGCTCAATGCTTGAATGAATGTTTGATGCTTGATGCTTGATGCTTGATGATAATGTCGCCTTGTAATTTCGCCTTATGATCCACTTCGCTTATCTTCACTTATGCAAATAGGAGGGAAGTGCTCCTTATATACTTTCCAATTCGGGGTGTTAAGGTAATTTCCTGTCTTAGGCTGACATAGGAAAACAAATTCCCGCTCAACAATTGACAAGCCCAATGCAAGGGGCGATCAAAGGGGGCCCAAAATAGGGCCAGGTCAAGGGCACCACACCCTTGTCTTGCCCTAATTTAGGACAAGCAGCAACAACGAGGCAGTACAGAATGATGAAAAATATAAGTTTTTGATGTCATGAGCATGTTTGGGGTCTCTGATCAGGCTTAGGGATTCGTTTGCTAACACAAAGACCCAAATGCGATCGAAAACTGCAAGGGTCACAATTTTTATGATGCCACGCCTTCTAAGGCCTCCTATTTGAAGGTGGAGAAACTCAAATGTTTCTTATGGGATTCTAGTGATGATCATCATGGTTTTCACCATATGGCTTGGGAATTTTGTTTCTACCAACATGAGTCTAGCAATTTGGGATTTATTTCTATCCACTAATAGGGTATGGATTTATGTAAGGGTATGGATTTATGTACTAAGTGGATAATTAGGGAACTCACTTGTAATGAAGCCTAGACACTTGTGGTTTGTTATTGCATTTTCTTTGGCTTCCCTTGTGGATGTCAAACTTGGAAGGGCCTTAGCATTGGTGCTCTATTAATCGTGAAAGAATCCATACAAATCCAAGGTATTTTTATCATCAAAAGCATTTGGAAATCTTGGGAGGTTCTCAAGCCCTAACTTCTTGATAATGAAGATAGTTTTCACAATGGACTATCCATCAATCAATCTATTTGGCAATCTTAATTGTTTATCATTCAAGGGAGGCCTTTGACCCTCTCACCTTGTAACAAGGCCTTTTGTTTCTTTAAAAAAGGAATCAAGAATTTGCTAGATCTTATCCATCCTACCACCGAGAATTTCCTCTCTTGGCTAAATGTTAAGTTGAAATTGTGGTTCACTACTCAAGATTAATAGATCCACTAGTTTGTTCTTAACTCCATTTCCTCGTTGGCCTTACAAAAACTAGGAGCACATTATGTCAAAGGCTAGTGAAAAGACTACAAATGGTATATAAAAAATTATTTTTAGAGTTATAAGCTAGCTAATGGTTACTCTTGGCTCTCACCTCATTTTCATATGGTGGACCAACTCAATTCCTCTTGGAAATTGTAGTCCTCTCACGTGTTATGACAAAAAAGAATTCAAGGGTTATGTGATGCTATCTTTGAGCCAAAGTTGGCTCATTTTTCTTGTTGCCTTTTGTACTAAGGTCTCCCCATGAGAACTTAACTAACCCATATGGGCATTCATCCTCCCAGTTGCCCCTTTTGTGGCCAAATTAAATATTTGAAACACTTATTTTATTTATTTCGATGGGCTTAGGAAGCATGGAACTAGATACAAGTCATTTAGACCCAATCCCTTTTCATGGAACATGGTTTTACTTGGTGATTGGTCTTTCCCCCCTCATAAGTTCACTCAGATGTGCCACACTTTCAAGGTGGAGATTATTTTTAGCATTTGGAAAGATAAAAAATGTAACTTTATTTAACAACTCCCATGTTGACAAATGCTTCTCTTTATATTCTAAAGCTATGACTTGTTTTAATGTGCTTATGTGGATTCAAGTGCAAGATAGCAAAGTTTACACTTGAGGTTATATACTTATAGGAGCTTTTGAACCATTGGAAGAATTCCCCTTGCATTGTTGTCCAAGTTCCTCCTTAGTCAACTTCTCCTCATAGGCATCGACATGGAAGTAGATTCTCCTCCAAAGAAGACACTCTCAATGATCATGGATCCAATTCTCGTTATCCACCTCCTTAGAACTCCAAGAGTTTTATTTCTTATGGAGGGTGGTCTCTTCCATCTCTATGGAAGGACACTAGCTAGTTAGACACTAGTAAATTTACCCATGTGTCACTTGTCATATCTTTGATCTACACTCAATCGTATTTGCAGAAAAATGTTGAAGATTTGCTCTCACTTATTGGGAGCCTATTGGTGATTCTACCACCAGAGATGTCTAGGGGAAACTAGATGATAACGATCCTCCTCCTTTGGGAATTTATTTAGCATCTTAAGCTTCAGCTAGGCTAGGCCCATATTTGTTTTATGTTCTCAATGCTAGGCCCTTATGTTTGGACTCCTAGTTGTGCCTTTTTACCATCCTCCCCTTTTTGTGAAAATTATACTATTTTCTTTATTTATGCAAAATTAAATTTAGAAACTATTCATCAAAATTCTTTAATTTTATTAGTTATTTTCTAGTTCAATGCTTTCTTTACATCATGTAGCATCTTAGGAATCTTAGAAACTCTGAAAATTTATATACAGTACTGGCAAAATATCAAATGTATATTCCTAGTCGATATTTAATGTAACATGTTACAAATAATGGTTGCTTGATAAGGGATATTCTTATCCATTACATAGATATGCATGACCTCACTACTCCATATTATTTTTTGTATAGGGAACCATACATGGACATTAAAATGAGTATAAAATATAGAGAGTTAAGTACAAATTATTCATGTTATTACTATACAATTGGACATGGCAAAAAAAATAAAGTAGTTTTTAGTGGATAATGGTTCTAGCTTGAAAATATATAGTAAATATTTTCCTAACATCTCCTCTCTCTTTGGCTTCCTCTTCTACCATATCCCCCATTTTAGGTGTATATCTATATAATAGTTATACCTCAAATCCCCACACTCTATCCACATGTTATCTACCCTAATAGTATCTCTCTCACACTTCTATTTAGCCTTATCCTTCTTTTTTATAATTTATTAGAAGTGTGAGATTTTGCCAAGATCAAGGGCACAATGAAAAGCACATAAAAGAGAGACAATAGTTTGACAAGAACAAACTGTATTCTCATCAATATGCAAAAGTGATCAACTGGATTAACCAATACAATGAATATGGGCTTGCTTATATAGGCAAGGACAAATGGATATGTGAGCACACAATCATGACATTTGGCTCAATGAGAAACAAGGCTAGGTAAGAAAAAGTAGGGGTAGGTAGGAGAAATAATATAATATTCCACAAGAGGTGGAATTTCTCCTACAAGCATCATCCCTATGTGCACACTTCCCTAAGTGTCTCATATCCAAACTACGATTAGATGCATTATCCCAAGTCAAAGTAAAGTGTAATTATATCCTAAAAGAATAGATAATTACACCAACACCCCCCCTTAAGTGCAACTTAGGGGAATGAAGAATCAAGTCAACAATGCAAGATGGGTCCTGGCTACTAGGCCATGAAAGGTACCTATGTATAATATGAAATTGCAAGCAAAATTATGCAATGAAATCTCTCACAAACAGAGAAAGGGAGAAAACCCAGTGGGAAAAAAATCCTCCCCAAAAGAGAGATAAATGTACAAAGAGATTCTCAAAGAAGGACACAACCTCAAAGAGGAAAAAGCCCCCCCCATAAGAGAGGAAGGAGAAATCAGCTGACCCCCCCTAATGAAACAACCCACACCCCCAAGAGAGCTCACAACTGTTGGAACTTACTCTCAGTGAAGGATTTGGTGAATATGTTTGCAACCTGCTCTGTTGTAGGACAATGCTACAAATCAATGACTTGCTCCTGAATCATCTCTTGAATGTAGTGCATATGAATCTCGATGGGTTTGGTTCGCTGATGCTGAACCGGGTTCTTCGAGATTGCAATATCACTCTGATTGTCACAATGCAGAACTGTCGGTCGTGGAGTGGAGAACCCAAACTCTAAGAGAATAGGATGAAGCCAAATAGTCTCAGTTGCTGCGTTAACAACCCCTCGATACTCAGCCTCAGTCGAAGAGAGAGCAATAGCATGCTGCTTCTTGCTCTGCCAACAAATGGGGCCTGAACCAATGTGGAAGTTGTAACCAGAAGTAGACTTACGATCATCAAGATCGCCAGCCCAATTGGAGTCTGTGTATCCAACCAAGCGAAGTCTTGTGCCTACTGCATAGTGAATCCCATAATGATGTGTACCCTGGATGTAGTGTAGGATGCGTTTGGCAGCTTTCTAATGAAGCTCATGTGGTTCCTGCATAAAGTGGGAAACCATGCCAACTGCAAATGAAATGTTGGGGTGTGTGTGAGTCAAGTAGATGAGACTACCCACAAGTTGACGATACAATGATACAATGTGTCATCAATTGGTGGAGAAGAACACTTAGCTTCAAGCTTGACTCCTGAAAGAAAGGGAGTCGATGTAGGCTTACAATCAACCATATGAAAGCATGCAAGTAGATGAAGAGCATACTTGGGCTGCGAAAATGTAAACTCGAAAGATGACTGTGAAATCTCTATCTCAAGAAAGTAGTGCAAAAGACCCAAGTCAGTCATAGTAAATATGTCATGCAAAGCATATTTGACACTGCTAATGATGGATATGGTGCTCCTTGTTATGATTAAATCATCAACATAGAGCACAAGTATCAAGTGTGAGTCATCCTGTTGCAAAATGTAGACATTCGGATCGGAATGACACCTGGTGAACCCTGCTGAGGGAAGGAAGGAATCCATCTCAGTGTACCAAGCCCTAGGGGCCTGCTTAAGGCCATAGAGAGATTTGCTTAGTCGGCAAACCAATGAAGAATCCTGGATGAAACTCTGTGGTTGTTCCATATATATCTCCTTATCAAGATCCCCATGAAGAAAAGCACTCTTCACATCCATCTGATGGACAACCCAACCATGAGCTGTTGCAATAGCAAGTGTCAAGCGAATGGAGTTCATCTTGGCTACGCGCGCAAAGGTCTTAGTATAGTCAACACCGGTTACCTATGAGAAACCTTTCGCAACAAGACGAGCCTTACACTTATCCACACTACCATCCGCTACAAACTTGGTCTGATAGATCCACTTACATTGAACCATCTTTCTTCCCTTAGGGAGAGGGACTAACTCCCAAGTGTTGTTCCTCATCAAAGAACTATACTCTTCCTCCATAGCTTGGTCCCACTCGGGAACCCCTGATGCTTCCTGAAATGTCTGTGGATCGGAAGGGGTAGTAGTGTATGCATGTGGAAGGTCCTGATGCTATGATCAAGTCCTCTATGTATCTGAAGGATCCCCAACAAGAGAAATCGTTGACTCAAGTGTTTGTCGAGCCCAACGAGGTCTAGGTGGAGGTGGAGGACAAGGCTCATCAACTGCTAGTGGACCCTGCAGAGGTGTAACCCTGTGAGTCGGAGTTGAAGGAGTCTCATCATTTGAATCACTCTCATCACTATCCACAATGGAGGAAGGCAGAGGAGGAAGTGAGGCTAAGCTAGGAGATCTTTCCTCAAAATGAACACTCCTCTCAATAAACACCTCATGTGTCTCTGGATCCATCAATAGATATGCCTTAACACCCTTGGGATATCCAATAAAAATACAAGGCCTACTCTGAGGTTCCAATGCCTTGCGTTTCTACGAAGGAATGTCAACCCATGTTGGACACCCAAAGACTCTGAAATGTCTCACAATCAGTTTCCTACCAGCCCAAGCCTCAAAAGGAGTAATATCCGTCAAAACTTTGTGAGGAACCCGATTTTGGATGTGTAGCACAACTTATAGCCTCTGCCCAAAAGGCGAGATCAAGAGAATGTGCATGTACCATACAACTAGCCATTTCCTTGAGTGTTCTATTCTTACGTTCTACAACTCCATTATGTTGTGGAGTGTAGGCAATTGAATGCTGAAGATCAATCCCTTCAAATGTATAGAAATCCTCAAGTCTTTTGTTCACATATTCCCTTCCATTATCTGTGCGAAGGATCTTGACCACTTTCCCTGATTGCTTCTCCACATGAGCCTTGAAGTCTAGAAATCTGTCAAACACTTCACTCTTATGAACAAGAAAATAGACCCAAGTGAAATGGGAGTAGTCATCAATGAAGGTGAGGACATAGCGAGCCCTACTAAATGAAGGTGAACCAAGATTTCCCCTTATCAAACTTCTCCTCGGGATGCTTGCCCATGGAACATCCTAAACATACACCCTTTAAAAAATTGATTCGAGGTAGACTTGTGACCATGTCTTTAGTGCTAAGCTGTTGAAGATAGTGGTAGTTGAGGTGACCAAACCGCTTATGCCATAGCTTACTTTCTGAACTTGAATGAGTAAGCAAGGCCCTAGAAGGAGAACTTGGCACGAAGTGGGAGAATGAATAAATCCTTGAGTTGTTATTAACTTGTCCCACTGCTACCAAGGCATCATTATCAAGTTCTTTTACCACAATTGAATCAGGTGTAAACTCAACCCTTTTCCCATTCCCATAGTGAGTGATTTGGTAGATAGAGAGAAGATTGGTAGACAAGTTAGGAACATAAAGAACATTCTCAAATGTTCCATCATCCATGGCAACTGAACCTTTCCCTTCAACCTCAACTTGTGTATTATCACCTATGTAAATGTGAGGTACCTTTGATGGCTCCAATGAAGAAAACTGCTCCTTTGTAGAACCCATGTTATAAGAGGCACCCAAGTCAAGTATTCACTGCTTTGAAGAACTTGTTGTAGCCACAAATGCTTTCCCTTTTCCCTTAGACTGTGAGGAAGTGGAAGGAGATGATTCCTTCTTGTTGTAGGTGGATGGCAAATTGATGTTGTTCTTCTTAAGGAGATTTGTCAACTCATCAACTTGCTTGGTGTGGCATTGATGCTCATCATGACCATACTTCTTGCAATAAGCACAAGTTGATTTTTCCTTCTTAGGTGTATTCCCCTTCTTGGAAGAGGATGAAAAATCGCCTTGTGATGGAGAGGATGATTGTCCTTTTTCCTGTTGTGGCTTTGACTTAGATTAGCCACCAAAGCTTTGAACTTTGAAGACTTGAGAATTCCCATGTTCAACAACTTAGATTGTTCCAACATCAAAATTTCTATGAAAGCATCCAATGAAGGCATAGTGTAGGAGCTCCCCACTGTCAAGCGATGGGTTTGGAAGCTAGAAACAAATATTGCATATTTGGGTGAAAGCTTGTCCAACAAGTTGAATATCAATTGAGCATATTTTTTGTCAATTCCACAATCCTTAAGCTTTGCTCTTAGCTCATTTTCTTTGGTGACATAATCTTGGATTGTATCAAAACTCTTGGGATCCAAGTTGGTGAGCTCATTGTCAATCTTGTAGCCTCTGATTTCATCAACTTGACCATATAATTTCTAAAAGATATCCCAAGCCTCTTTGATTGTAGAACACTTCTCAATGTGAAAAATGAGGTCATTTGATGCATACTTACGCAAAGTTCCTAGAGAAATGCAATTTTTAGTGAGCCATTCTAATTGAGCATTAGGATTGGCCTTAGGATCTGTTGGTGCTGCTACTATTCCATCTATGTAATGCGTGAGTCCTTTTTCCATTAGTTTGCTCCACGCTTTTATTTTCCAAGATGCATAGTTATGTGGAGTTAAAGGTGTAAATTTATGAGGACTCATAGCAACAAAAATGAAAGAGCACAAGGAAAGAGAGGCACAATCACACAAGATACCCCCCCCCCCCCCCAAATTCACTCAATCACAAAACCCCCCCAAAATGATGATTTGACACATTATACTTAGTGCGTGTACAATAGGCCACTTGCAAAAAATGGCAAAGTGGACTTTTGATTTCAACTTTACAACTGCCTCAAAGAGGCCAAAGGAGACTCAAATTGATAATGCAAGAGGTCTAAACTAAGATCCAAGCAAATTAAAAGTACCATGTAAACCACAAAATACCAATTTCTGAAAGTACAATATTCACTCAAAATATCTGCACACTGATCACAGATTATGAAAGTAGATGAAAAAATATGCACTTTCAAAAAAAATGGCACTTGAAAAGGAGGTCGTATGAGCCCAAATGAAGCCTTTGAAGTTGCAAAATTGAGGATTAGATAGGTATTGCTAAAAAAATCTGAAAATTTTGAAAAACGTGTTCACCAAAATCAGAAAATAACCACACCATTGCGGAGAGCATGAAAAAGTAGCCCAAATAAAAAAAGATTGCACCCAAAAAGGAGCGAAATTGAGCAAGTTATGGGCCTTCTAAGTTGACCCAAAAAATCAAACTGCTCAATGGAGAGGGGTCTAAAATTTGATGGTCGTATGACTGTCAATCGCACCTCCCTGCTGACCGTACAGATATGGTGACATGTCTGTCCGTACAACTATCTGGCAAATGACTGGGCCGCTGATGGGGTTGTGACGTGTCTATTCGTATAGCTATCGTGGCTAGATTCGTACAAATGACATGGCTCCGCATGGACAGTTGGTGGGTGTCGGCGGTCACTGACATGAAGCGACAGCAGTGGCTGGGGTCGACGGTCGTTGTGGGGCCCGGAGGAAGCAACCGCTGATATTACTGGCAACAGAGCTCGGAGGAAGCAGCGACCGACAATGGCATGGGGCACGGTCGACGGGCTTGTCACCGCTGGGAGATACGCATGAAAGGTCTCGAGGACGGTCGTCGAGTTGTACGCATAGCAACAGGTATACATGGGTCCCTATAGACTGTAGGGTATGGAGTATGGGTCGAGGGTGGGGTAATGCTTCCCCCTCCCCCCGACAATAATATATTTTTTTGAAAAAAAGTTTTGAATATTAAAAAAAATTCTGGGGAACAAATATTATTTTTTTGTAGAAAAGTTTTTTTTTTTTATAAAATCTGTACGATTTACCCAAATAGGCGAAAACTTTCCTCCTTGCCCGAAAATCAACTTCCTCCAAAATAGGTCGAGTTTATACTTGATTTTTATGGAAACGACCTCTTAGACGCAATGGTGAGATCCAAAATGCTCTAGGATGCCTCCACAACATGCAATAATTCAAATCCTAAATTAGAAGCCTTCCAAGATGTCTCCCAAAACCAATCAATGAAGCCCCAATGAATCTGATACCATGTGGTATTTTGCCAAGATCCAGGGCACAATGAAAAGCACATCAAAGAGAGAGAATAGTTTGACAAGAACAAACTGTATTCTCATCAATATGCCAAAGTGATCAATTGGATTAACCAATACAATGAATATGGGCCTGCTTATATAGGCAAGACCAAATGGATATGTGAGCATACAATCATAACATGTGGCTCAATGAGAAATAAGGGTAGGTAAGAAAAAGTAGGGGTAGGTAGGAGAAATAATATAATATTCCACAAGAGGTGGATCACCCACCGAATGTGGAATGTAACAACAAGATAAGACCACAAAAGGTGGAATTTCTCCTACAAGCATCATCCCTATGTGCATACTTCCCTAAGTGTCTCATATCCAAACTACGATGAGATGCATTATCCTAAGTCAACTTAAGTAAAGTGAAATTATATCCTAAAAGAATAAATAATTACACCAACAAGAAGTTGTGTCGAAAATGGTTCATTATATCTCTCTTATGGTTAAGCATGCTTCTTATTAGCATATATAGTAATAGATTGTGACACTCTTTGTTATAAATTAAATTATTATAAAACTCTCCCATAATAAAAGACTCTAATAGTATAATATGATAAGTTAGATACCATTAGTTTCCTCTAATTTATAAAGTTTTAACTAATCCTCTCACCATCCCATAATAATTTGTACAAACTCCATATGATATCTTCACCCACTAAGTCCTTTAGTGCCCACCTCTAATAATCTAATCCCTATGCCCAACAACACCTAATCAATTGTATGTTCTATTATTGGATACAATGGAAGATCGTCCTCTATGTATATCAACAAGCCCAATTGTCTTGGCATGGCTACATTCTTAAAATCTCGACATTAAAATAATGTACGAGTTATGATACTCTATCTGTTCTCCCTCATAATCCTATAACTATTATGGTATCCCATGTAAGTTTAAATAAAATATACATGTAAACTAAGTTCCACTACTCAAACACTATCATTAACATCTCAATGTAAAAATTGGTCGACAATATCTCCTACACGTGTTTGAGGCCAATTTCCTCTATCAAATACTTGTCCTTATCAATACCATAACCTAAGATTCCAATGTCTAAAATATAGAAATGATTGAATGCTTTGACATCTCTATAAAATTATATATAATTCAATGCATGAAACACATAAAAAAAATATTTTCATTATTATATTATTATATATAACATAATATCAAAATCAATCAAAATACTTTAATTTTAAAATCATTTATTTTTATGTTGAAGGCATTCCTCATGTGAACTAGACTGGCTAACTTTTATCATAAACAACATAGGCTCTTCTAGAGGGAATGCAAGTCAATGAGAAACAATTAAATCATTCTATTTTGATTGATTTTCATTCATTGGTTTTTATTTTATTTTTTTGTATTCATTATGTCTTGGCATAATTTTGAACAATGGCTATAATCTTCCTTAATTCAATGGCTCATTGGGGAAGGCTAAAACTTGTTGATGTTTTTACTATTTTTTGGTGTGAAAACTTTGTAAAGATCATTTTCCATGGCCGACTTCTTAAGCAGCAAACACCATGTAATATCAATAATCTTCTCTATCACTCGCACGCACTCCACACACATTGCTTTCCTTGGCCCTTTCCCATAAATTCACTCATGGGTACTAGCTAAATAGGCTAAGGTGGAAGAAATTTTCTCACCCACTCCACAAACATTTCTTTCTTTGAATGTCTTCCTCTCACCATAAATGTTGGGAGTTGTAGGATTGTCATACTGTCATTCAAGAAAGTTTGAATTGCATTAGCATCCAATTCTTCTCTTTGAATCCACATAGTTTGTAACAAATCAAAGATAGAAGCTGGACTTGCTCTCGTATTTTCCGATGTTGTGATGGGAAAGCTTGGCTAGAATGCAATACTATTGGTTGATAGATTTGTCCTAAACAATTATATGTGTACTTGACTCTGTAACCCTTTATAAAGATCAAATCAATAACCAATCAATTGGGTAAAGTATAAACAATTTCCCTCTGAATTGAGGTACAACTCCCTTTATGATATTTAATGAATGATGTAAACAGAAAATAAACTTACAAGAAAATTTTCCCCAAAAAGTACTAAAGGCAAACTACCATTCATACATAGACATGTTATGAATGTGATCTTTCATGAAATCGATCTCAATAAACAAAGCACACAAACATTATCTAACTTTTGATAAAATTAATTAAAATGAGCTTATAAACCAACCAACTCCACTCAAATTTATGATGAATTTCCAAAGCAATGAACAACTATTACACGAAAAGATAAATCCACACAAAAATTTATTTTCATCAACTAAAACACACAAATTTATGTCTGCGATAATCATTCATTCATTCAATTCACAGATAGAAAGTCTTTTTCAAAACATCATGTATCAGAAAATAAAATACTACTCGTCTATAAGCCCCCCAAAACTCTCAAACCTTTTCAAAGTCATTTTAAAACATATATATAGCCAACATAGGCTAATTGTCTTTGAAACACATAGTCACTTAACCCTGCCCTAAGTAAAATTCAGTTTTTACATAACTAAAACTATTCTAGAACATATCCAAAGAAACTAAACAAGAGGCCGAAATTTGTTGGCACGATCAGGGTTGGTGATGTGATGTGGAACCTCCAGGCTGATTTTGTGTTGTGGCGGTGACACGTTTCCACTCCAGATGAGTTGTGGAGATGTTTTGAATGATTGCAAAGTTAGGAAGCCCAATATGACTAATCTGTTGCTTCCATACTTCCTTATCCCGCCTAACTTGTGCCACCTTGTTTGCATGATTGTCCAGATAACTGATGCAGAGGGTTAATAGAGACTCTTATTTCGCCATCCTGGAGAAATCTTCTATTGTCAATATTTTTGCCTCTTTTACATAATCAATCTTTTCTTTGAAAGATTGAATTATGATATCTGTAGCCTCTATGGTTTTACCATCATCTTTTAAACATTTGTCATTAATATATTTTAGATCATTCTTCATTGACAAAGTGAGTTTTGTTAATTATTTCAACAACTTAATAGTTTACTTGTGTCCCTGTTTCACAATTGAATTCCTCCATTCTATGCTTTTATTGCATACATATAACATATTATCATCTAAGCCAGGCACAACCTTTTCTTCCAGAATTTTAATTACACCATACTTTTGAATTTCGCTCATCTGAGCGATCACTGCCATCCATTTGGCTTCTTCCTTTCTCCATGAAGCCATTTTTGTTTCCAACTCTTTGATCACCGCCACGGTATCTTCATATACTTTGCTCAAATCTCTAATGTACCTTGTACTTGCTTGAATCTATCCTTCTAACCGATCAAGAAATACCTCAGTTACCATTTTGCTTCTTTGAATCTGACCCAACATCTTTTGATTGATTAGGGATTTGGGGTCAAAAGACGTAGGCACTTGAGTTATTGGTTGAGGGTTGGGATTATGAATTCCTTCAATGTATTCAACCATTAACCTCAATGTCTACTTTAGCGCTTGTTTATCTTTTTGGTAGAGGCTTCCAAGTGATGTACATATGTAGCTCTCGAGGCAGTCCCGAGGTTGATTTTTTCAACAATAAAATCTTTAGCTATGGGGTTTTCGACCACTTCATTTGTTACTGGATGGTCTACCTTTGCGATCCAATTTTTTGTGTTTGGATCTAAATCCACCCTTGAAGTAGTTTTCAATTTCTTGGAGTTGGGGGTTTTCCCTAAACATTTTCTTACCATGTCTTTGATCGACAGAGATATTGGTACCACATTCCTTTTCTTGCTGTTGAAAGAGGCTTCCAACCATCGAGGGGTACTGGATGCATCACTTTTATCTGGAGGAGCCTATTTGGGTGTCACATTTATTACCATCATTGTGCTTATAGGATTCGACACATCTTCAAGTGGTTTCTTTGCATCAATGTTCTCCACAATGGGCATTTCCTGGTTTTGATCAGCCATTGTATCTTCAACCTCTTGAAGTGCCTCTAAATCAATGACCACCTTATTGTCTGGATTTCTCCTGCTTTTACTCTTACTCCTGGATTGAGTAGCACAAACAAGTAGTTGGCTCTTAGAGGATTTATTTGATTTATTGGTAGTTGTACCTTCAATTTTAACTTTAATAACACCTTCCATACAAATTGAATCCCTACTAACCCTGAAGAATGGAACTAATTACCTGCAGCGCTGAATTCTTTTCTTGCCAATTTTAGCTTCTTAGTGACGAAGCAATTCATTTGACATCTATAAAAGACTTAAATCCGGCTTCATAATTGCCATGCTTCAAATATCAAATCCACTCATGTCGGGTTAATGTCAAAGTGACGTAATTCTGACACTTGTATTAATTACAAGTCACTTCGCTCAAGGTACTTAACATGTAATGATCACTTCCATTTATGAAAACTTTTTAAAATTTAAGCTCCCGAGATTCCCAGAAACCATTTCCCTCCATTGATTACTCGCCTTTATATTTGCTTGCACCACGGGCTTTGAACTTGCGACCATTTGAACCAAGATGAAAGGTTCAACAGTTTAAGTTCACTCACCACTAAGATTCCTCTTGCACACTTAAAACTTATTTTAACAAGGACTTGATACATACACACACAGTATGAACTTTGAACCAATGAACTATTGAAATTACACACAAGTTCAAGCGAAAGTTTCAAAAGGAACACTTCGGCATATAAAGGCCAAAACAAGAGGGATTTATAATGAAACATCGAGATGGCATTAATGTACTTTATTTTTGCTTGAAAATGAAATTATGGAAAAATTAAACATGTGCAAAAATAGGGGTAACAATCGGCTTTGACTAGAGACTGGGACTGTAAAGGACTAGGCGACGAACTTAGAATCTCTAGTTACACAAAAACTTAGAAACACAGAGAAAAGGATCGGGACACACCAAAACCACACAACCAAATCTGACACTGACAAAACGAATAAACAAAGGACTATGTACAAGAATAGGGGACTCCTGTTTTACAACTAATAGAGCTTAAGATACTACCCATTATAAGAGGGGCAAAATTATTCCATCTGGGTATTGTAATTTAAAAGAGTTAGGTCCCAATACCTGATGGATTTCGAATGGTCCTTTCCAAAGAGAGTCAAATTTACTATGAGCTCTTTTTGGTTCTCTCCTTTTGTCCCATAGCAACACTTGATCTCCTTGCATGAACTTTCTTGGTCTGGCTTTTCGATCAAAAATCTTTTTAACATGAGCTTGATGAGTTGTGATGTCATCCACCAACTCACTTCTCTCTTCGTCTATCTTGGTCAAGTACATTACCCTCTTCTCCAAGGAATCTTGAAAATATTGATCTTCAATCACCTTCTGCAAATTGGTTGCGGATTACTCTGAAGGGAGTGACAAATGAGCTCCTATCCCATATACCAGTTCAAAAGGTGTCATTCCTATTTCCCTCTTAGGTGATGTTATATCGGCCTAAAGTTCTTCATAAAGCCTTTTATGCCAATCCTTAGAATTGTCACACACCAACTTCCTCATGATAGCTATCAAATTCTTATTGTTGGACTCGGCTTGTCTATATCCTTGAGGATGATAATCTGACGAATAGGAAAGTGAGATACTGTGGTCATAACAAAACATAGCCAACTCTGACGAAGAGAAATTAGAGGCATTATCTGTTACAATCTTCTAAGGAACACCAAAACACACCAATATGTTGTATTTGAGGAAATTGCAAATGATCTCAGAAGTGGTCTTCTTTACTAGGATTGCTTCCACCCACTTAGTAAAATAATTGATGGCTATCAAAATATGGGTGTGTCTGACACTGGAAGGTGGTGTGAGGTGTCCAAAAAGGTCTAAACTCCATTGTTTGAAGGGGTCCTCTATAACAATAGCCCTTAGTGGTAATGTTGCTAACTGTGTCTTTCCAGAGAACAATTTACATTTCTCACAATTGGCCACCCATTCGTATGCATCTCTGAACATACTTGGCCAGTAATAACAATTTCTAAGAATTTTGAAACCTGTGACTGTGGATGAGTAGTGACCACCACACACCTCATCATGGAACACCCTCAAGAGCTTTTCCTATTGTTCTTTGTCAACACACCTCAAAAAGGTTCCATCTAAGCCTTTTTTGTACAACACATCATAAAAAATTACATATTTTGTTTCCTTCAATCTCAGGTTCCTTTTTTCTCTTGGAGTTAGATAATCTGAGAATTCTCCATATGTCAAATAATGAGCTACATCCATGAACCACAGATCTTGTAAGCTAACTAATAGGATCGTTGGTAGTTCTTCACCTCCATCTTCTTTGTTCTCTGCTATAAATCGACATAAGCCTTGACCCCAAACTAGCTTTGTTGACTTAATGTCTAGATCGAACTCCTGTATTTTAGAAACCCAAGTAGCTCAATTATTTATTCCCACTTCTTGTTGAGTCAAAATACTTTTAAGAACTAGGTTAGGTACAAAAATGACAGAGTGAGAATGCAAGGGGCAAAATGTAGACGTCCAAAATTAATTAAATTAAATATTAATTAATTTTATCCTTTCTAAGTAATTAATTGATTTAATTATGTTAATATATTTCTTCCCATAATTAATTAAATTAAATTTAATTAATCCTATCACTATAGTCCAGATAATTAATTTATCCAACAAATTAATTATTCTCTCTTCTTTTAAGGATCTTAAATTAATTAATTTCCTTGAAGTCTCCTTTTAGTTAATTAATCACAATTAATTAACTAACTACAAATCACTTCCCCTAATTCTTCATTAGCCTAATTAATTCTTCTAGAAGCCTACTTAACATTATTTCTTAATTTTTAATTCCTCCACTCATTCTCTCTCTCCTTGTCAAATCCTCCTACAAATCCCACGTGTCTTCTAATATCTCATTAACCCACCTAATCATCTCACTTAATCATTTTCTAGTGGCTAATCCCTATGATTATCCACCAAGTCAACCCATAGCCATAAATGGCTAAGTCCACTTGTCCCCTCCTCACCTACCAATCTTAAATGCACCTAATTGGGTCATTTCAAGAAATTCAAAAATCTCACATTCTCCCATGTCTCTCATCTTCCCAAGGAATTTTAAATTCCTTTTCTCATTTCCTTTCTCCACACACTTCATTATTTGAGAATTTTTAATTCTCTTGTTCATCCCCCAAGGAATTTTTAATTCCTTCTTGTCTTCCCAATGTACTTGCGGTATCTTCCCCATGTACATTGTGGAGTGTGGAGACAAGAAATGCCTTTATGTAAAATCTCTTGGTCTCCACAGCTTGTCCTCTTATGTCCTCTCAATCCATGTGCTCCCTCTCCTTCAATCTCCACCCTTGATCCATATTCAATCTTGACCGTCCATTCATCCCCTTTCAAATCTATAAATTGGGGTCTCCTCCCCTTCATTTCACATCTCCAATTTGTGCAATCTCATGCTATCAACATACATTTATAAATTCATCAAGAACATCACCATTGTAGTTAAATATCTACTTAGAATCCATGTCATCCATATCCATCACTTGACCATCCATCACTCAATCTTGTTTATCTTTGTTGTGCAATCTTGGAGAGCAATCCAAATCAATCAAGAAGGGCAAATCCAAACAAGTGGAGCACAAGGGCGCATTTATCCACTTCATCAAGGCCAATCTGAAGGAGAAGGTATAAGGTAGTGAGGTATAATGGTTTTATCTTGTGTTTTGAATGGTTTGTTTTGATTTACTAGCCACTTATATCTCCTTATTGTTTTCACCCTCTTCAATAATATCTAAAATGTTTAACAACCTTAACCACAACAAATTCTTGTTTCTCTATCAATGAATATTTAAGTTCATCCTTTTTAAGTGGCACACTCATAAAGGCAATGGGAACTTCCATATTTTCTTCATTCTTTTGTAACAAAATACCCCACATCATATGCTTAGAGGCGTAGCAATAAATGATGAACTCCTTCTGGAAGTTTGGATTTATCAAAGTGGGTGTCTATGTCATTGCCTCCTTCACAACTTCAAAGGCTTTCTTTGCTTCTTTGTTCCACTTAAATATCTTCTTTTCACTCATCATCCCCACTATATGTTTTGTAATCTCAGTGAAATCTGACACAAACCTCTTGAGAAAGTTTACCTGGACCTGAAGAAGGATTTGACACCACTTCTATTAGATGGGAGACTTAATTGTTAAATGGCCCTTACTCTGTCTGGATCGATTTTAATGTCGTCTTATGAAACAAAATGCCCCAGTAACTTCCCCTTTATGACACATAAAACATATTTCTTTGGATTCAAGGATATTTCGTGATCTCTACACCTCTGCAAGACAACATTCAAATCCCTAGAATGATTTTTTCTTCTCCTGGAGAACACGATTAAATCATCCAAATAAATAACAATTATTTTATCTATCAAATGACCAAAAGGCAGATTCATTTCTCTTTGGAAAGTTTCATTAGCATTTATCAGGCCAAATGGCATGTGATTATATGCAAAGGTTCCCCATGGGGTTGTGAAGGCAGTTTTGTGTTGGTCATTTTCTGCTACGCTTATCTGATTGTAACCTGAAAACCCATCTAACATGGACATCATTTCTGACCGAACAACTATGTGCAGGATATGATCCATGACCGATAAAGGATAATTATCTTTTAGACTTGTCTGATTCAAGTTCCTAAAGTCCACTCAAATATGGATTTCCCCATTCTTTTTCCGCACAGGAACAATATTTGCCGCCCAAGTTGAATGATGGATTGTATATATAATCTGGCCTTAACACGTTATCCACTTCTTTAAAGATGGAATCCGCAACCTTGGGGTTATAATTTCTTAACTTTGGCCTAAAAGGGGTTGCTCCTGGTTTCAAAGGAATATGGTGCTGAAACTAGTCTTCCCTAAAATTCTTTAAGTCACTATATGACCAAGCAAAGACATCCTTATATCTTAACAAAAGTTCAACAATCCGACACTTCTCCTCGGACGTACAACATTTTCCTAGATTAACAAACTTTGGATCAACCTCGTCCTCGATATTCACCTTTTCATGATCCTCTGAACAATCAGTTTTTGGGGTATATTTATTTCCAACATATCTATCATAATGATCAAACAACTGTTCAAGGGATACCAGACCTTTTGGAATTTTGTTCCTTTTAATTGGATGATATTTTTATTTGGATCATCTCTCGGGTCAGGGCAAAATTCACTGCATTCTGATTCAAAACCTTCAAAGAAGGTTGACATGAACATTTCTACCTTCCATGGAAAGTTATTAATTTGTTTGTCATTTTTAAATACCTACAAAAATTCAGAATTGTCTGGAACATTAGGACGATAAACCATCTCAATCCTTTATGTCTCTTCTTGAAAATAAGGATGGGGAAGTAGAAGGGAAGCTGATACAGCTAATGAATCAGCCTTGGTATTTTGATCTCTAGGAATTTCTTCAATTTTAAATGCATCAAAACTTTTTATCTGATCCTAGACCCCATTTCTATAATGCTTTAATCTTTCATTCCTCATGGTAAAAACATTTCTTACCTACTTAACAACCAATCCGGTATCCCCCTTCACTTTGAGCATTTTTTTCCCTTTTTTTCTTAGCTTCATCCAATCCCAATAACATAGCTTCATACTATGTTGTGTTATTAGTGTTCTGAAATTCTAATTTAAAGGAAAAAGGGAAATTCTCACCCCTAGGAGAAATCAGAACTACCCCAACTCTAGAACCTACTGATGAACAACTACCATCAAACTACATAACCCAGAGACTTTCAAAACAATCAAAGTCAAGTACTGGTTTTTCTTCCTGATCTCCAGAGAAAAAAATGTAATTGCCAAAATCACACTCCTGATATAGTATCTGAGACTTAGGGTCATCAGAAGGGAACACAGTAAATTTATATTTTGTTTCAGGTTGCAACTGTACCTTTTGCTTTCCCACTCGAATAGTTGCTTGTTACCAATCCATTTTAATCTCCCCACCCAAATATTTGCAAAAGGTTCTACTCAATAACATGCCATAACTGGCAGGTATATCATCAACTAAGATAGTCAACTTCACCCTTTTACTAGGAGAGGCTGCAAGAGAAACTTGTGCATCTTTAATTTGACCGAGCAAAGGAATTTGTTTTGAGTCCATGGAGTAGCATCTACCAAATATTTTAGTAAGGGATAAGCCCAAGGCTTTAGCTACTAAGGAGGGCATGATATTATCTGATGCACCAGAGTCTATAACACAATTGTTAAGCTTATGACCATTTATAAACAAGGACACATAGAACGGATCAGGCTTTGGGTTAGAAGAATGAGGGGAATCATTAGATTTATTAGCAATTATTTCAGGAGCAGACATAGATGACTCCAACGGTGAAGCAAAAAAATTAACATTGGAGGACTCGACATTAATTGACTGTTGATTGCTAAACTCAATTTGAGGGTCATCACCTTTGATGTACTTTACTAATTTATCTAGTTCCTTGGGATTCAACCTAAGGTATTCAGTAGGGGATATCTGAATCTTTGAGGATTTACAAAATTCAACATCAAATAAGGCATCAGGGTCAGATCTTTTTAAGAATTGAACCTCGGGAACCTTTGAATTACCATTAGGGGTTAGAGCTAAAAGTTCCTTACCTTTGGCCAATACTTCTGGAAAAGATGCATTGCTTGGGTATTTGAAATTGCGTTGATTTCTAGTCAATACGACACATGAAGGATCTTCCAAGGTAACCAATATATCACCCCCTCTTTCCAAATCTGATTCATACTCCAAAAAGTGAATTACAAGGTTGCCAAGCTGTCCAGAAATCCTTTCATCTTGTATAATCTCTTCCACCATTTCCCTTGTGTTAGCCATGTATGCATAACATTATTGGAATCCAAGAACACTGAGAGGGGGGTGAATCAATGTTCTGCCGATATAATCAATTTTAACCTTATTAACAATGCAGTTCAGTAATCGGTAAACATGAAAGAATACAACAACAAATAGAAATGAAGCAACCACAAGAGAATACACCACAACACAAAGATTTATACATGGAAAACCTCAAAGAGAAAAAACCACGGTGGGATTGGAGACCCACAATATGTATCCATTGGCCAAATGAATAAATATTACAATAGGGGCCTGCACATGCAAAAAGGCCAACAACCTAGAGCACACTGCTCATCACTAAAGGAGCCTCACTAACTACAATCACCACACATGGGGTTACAAACAAAATTTTGAAGTCTAAGAGTGCATTTGCTATGCTAGATGAGTTTTGGTTAAAGCACAGTCTGTACCAGTTTACACTGTCCTTCCCTACTGGTATCTTGCTTCGCTTCCCAAACCTCTAAACCAATATCCAAGCCCAACTACAGAACATTACATTCACATTTTGTCGATCAAGATCGCTCACATAATATCACATCACTATATCCCATTACCTTCTTATATATATCTCCAAAATAACCTAACCAAACTGACTTAAATACCCTTCCCAAATACAAACATAAATGCCTTATGTCGGCTTACAATTTATTTACATGTCAGCCTAAGTAAAAATAAATTCATTAAACTTCAAGACCAATGCCTCAATCGTTGCCGTGTAGACCTGTCAAATCAATCTCCTATGTCAGCCTCATATGTCGGTTCCTAGTTTGTCGATTTCCCTTGTCTATCATTGTCGGTTCCTTGACTTGTTGGTTCATTGAATGCTGATTGCCAACCAATGTATACCGGTGAGTATCGGTAAATTGACCAGCCCAAAATGGTGTGCATTGCCATCAATGACAATACAACTAAGTCGGCCATCGGTAAATTGACCAGCCCAAAATGGTGTCAATTGCCAACAATCTCCTCCTTTGGCATTGATGGCAACACCCATGTAAAAAATGGATCGCTGAAGTGTTGTTCTGATTCCCTGCCAAAATCTCCAAAACTGATCTCAAAAATTGTTGGAAGACTGCTCCCCCTGAGCTATACATTACTTCTTATGTCCCAATTATTTTTCACATCAACCTCTCCCCCCTTGACAACAATGCCAAAGACCAGGGCAAAAGAGAGTAAGAAATGAAATTCAGTACAAACCAAAATGTGATTACCGGATCTAGATATACTTGAAAATATCTAGGTAAGCATTCTTCAAAAATCCTAAGTATGCATCCCAACCTATCTTCAATGTGCTCAAATTGGATACAAGACCATTAAGACTATATGCATGAAGCTCTTCTTCTGATAGGTCTTCCGGAGTAGGTTTATTCATTAACTCTATGCTTTCCCTCTTGTGAAGTTACAGAGTGTTCAACCAGGGATTCACCAAACATCTTAATTCTCTTGCATGTCCGATTAGCCTATCCATGTCCTTCTCTAATCCAGAAATTTCAAACTCTGGTGAATCTCTAGACTGTCTTCTCCAAGATCGGAAACAGGCTTTCAAACCTCTACCGAGGGTAATGCAAGATTCATCATTAATTTGCCTCTCCCTAAGGCTATTGCCTTAGGTACTGGATAAGTTTCCTGTCGATGCAGGAACATTCTACTCTATCGGTTGAGTAACTGGGCTGATTGTCTCTGTTGTTTGATCTTCAAATTTCCTAACCCATTTCCTCTAATGCTCCTTCCGGATGTATTCAACCTTTTGTTTTCCTTTCTCATCATTTCCTACCGGATTGTTCTTGCTTCTGTAATATTTGGCAATATGTCCCATTTTGTTGCATTCATAGCAAGCGACATTATTTTTCTGAATTGCCTTGTTGAGTCCTTGACCATTCTTCGACCTACATTGATTAGCCATATGTCCAAACTTTCCACATGCATGACATTTGATATTCATTCTACAATCTTCTCTCTTATGACCATACTTATTACATTTTGAACACTAACCGAGAACAACATTATTATTTTGATTTGCTCTATTTATGCATTGACTTGCTCTATGATTAAACTTATTACACACAAAGCATCTACCATTAAATTTATGTACATTTGGCTACCTTACCAATGTATTCTGATTTTGGTTGTCTGGTGGATTTCCCTGATTTGCAGTACCTTAGATTTCTCCATGCTCAAATCCAAGACCTCTAGTGTCTCCAATGTCTCTTTGATCCTTCAATAATTCATCAACCCTTGCAAAACTAACCTTGAACTTTTCTTTGTATTCATTTGCAGCATCTAGATCACTTCTTAGGATTGACATTATCCTTTACAACTCTTGCCCATTGTCCTGTGATTGCACCAACTCAGTTCTCATCACATCATTCTCATGCGCCAACCTAATACATTCCTCAGATATGTCTTTCAAAGATCTGCCAAGATTTTCTTCATTCTTCTTTCGGTCTTCAATCGCCTTGGACATCCTCATAGTCATGGATTGTATTTCATTCTTCATCACACCATTCTCCTGACTCAAGTTCTGACATTGTTCCTTAAAGGCATCCTTCTCTTCATCATCCATATTTTGCAAAACTCGCTTCCTTTTAGCTTGAAAAGATGACAGCCTCTCTTGCAGGGTAAGAATGAATTCCTTTGCAGAGTTCAATTCATCTTGCAGCTTCAAGTTCTTCATCCTTTCAACATCATAGTCCTCAAGTGCTACTTCAAGTTGTTTAAGTAGACTCATCTCCATGGATTCCGGATTCAGGATCTTCCTTGAGCTGTTAGGCTTACTCCAAGGCACCAATCTCTGATACCAATTGTTGGAATCCAAGAACACTGAGAGGGGGGGTGAATCAGTGTTTTGTTGGTTTAATCAATTTTAACCTTATTAACAATACAGTTTAGTAACCAATAAACATGAAACAATACAACAACAAATAGAAATGAAGCAACCACAAGAGCATACACCATAACACAAAGATTTATACGTGGAAAACCTCAAAGAGGAAAAACCACGGTGGGATTGGAGACCCACAATATCTATCCATTGGCCAAATGAATAAATATTACAATAGGGGTTTGCACATGCAGGAAGGCCAACAACCTAGAGCACACTGCTTATCACTAAAGGAGCCTCACTGACTACAATCACCGCATATGGGGTTACAAAAAAAATTCTGAACTCTGAGAGTGCATCTGCTATGTTGGATGAGTTCTGGTTAAAGCACAGTCTGTACAGGTTTACACTGTGTCTTTCCTTACCGGTATCTTGCTTCACTTCCCAAACCTTTAAACCAATATCCAAGATCGACTATAGAATATTACATTGCATTCTGTCAATCAAGATCGCTCTCACAATATCACATCACTATATGCCATTACCTTCTTATATATATCTCCAAAATAACCTAACCGGACTAACTTAAATACCCTTCCCAAATACAAACATAAATGCCTTATGTTGGCTTACAATGATATTACAATTTATTTACATATTGGCCTGAGCAAAAATCAATTCATTAAACTTCAAGACCAATGCCTTGATCATTGTCGTGTAGACCTGCCAGATCAATCTCCTGTGTCGGCCTCATATACCGGTTCGTAGTTTTGTCTATCAGTGTCAATTCCTTGACTTGTCGGTTCACTGAATTCTGGTTGCCAAACAATGTATACCGGTTAAGTGACCAACCCAAAATATTGTGTGTTGCCATCAATCACAACACAACTAAGCTGGATGAGTGTCAATTGCCAACAAATGCACCATCTCTAGACAAGAGCTTCCATCATGATCATCAGTCAAATGGAAGACACACATGTTGCCTTTCCCAAGAGGAGGTTCAATTGAAAGCGTTTGTTGTGTAGGAGGGAGTTGTAATACTTTTTTGCCAATGTTTATCGGTTGATTAGGGTTTATTCTAGAGATATCTTGATAAGGTTGCTGAAATGATGCATTAGCCTTTGGCAATTGTTTTTTCAATGCAATAACATCATTGAATAACCTTTGGAGCATTGGATCAAAAGAAGATGAGGCTTGAGCATTTGGTATCTGAACCTCTTTCTCCCATTTGACAGATGTGATTAGTTCATCTTCCAACTCAATAGCTAATGTTTGGGTTGCTGCCAGATCTGCTACCCTTTGTCTTCTGAGATGAAAGTCTATACCCGGGGGCATAGAGTTAAGAAAGAAATAATTCTGATTGTCATCAAAAGGCCTTTTGTTTGATAGGATCTTATTAACAATCTTATTATATTCGGCCATGAACTCCCTCATAGGTTCATTTATTTCTTTTTGTAACTGAGTCAGTTGAGCAAGAAGAGATTGCTCATCTTCTACACTTTTGAACCTAGTTTCAAATTTTGTTTTCATATCATTCCAATTAGTGATTGAACCATTGGGTAAATGATATAACCATTATGTTGCGACATCAGTTAAAGATTGTACAAAGAGTCTCACAACCACATCTTCATGTTGAATACCTAATACACCACATGCTACATTGAAAGTACTGAAGTGCTCATCTATTGATGTTTTCCCATTACCTTTAAATTTAGGTAAATTGTCCCTTGCTACTTTAGGTAGGGCATTCAAATTAGCTCTTAGGTTTAGGGGTCCTACAATAGATCCCAATGGCTGGGCCATTGGAAAAGTAAAAGGTGTGAGATTGATGACAATGGGTAGGACAACAATGCACAAAATGAGGGCTTGGCAGGTGGGAGATGCAAAAGGTGTGGGAGAGGGAGGAGGTCTACTTCTTGCCTGTTTAAAATGAGTAGGGTTAAATGAAAAATTTAGATTTTGTAATGCTTGAAAAACAAGATCTACTACTCCTCCTCAAAGATCTAGTGTACCTTCTAGATTCCATACTATTGAAGCATAAAAGATAACTATATCTTCTTGTTCATCTTACAATTCAAGATTAAGTTGCACAAGAGGTAAGATGATCTCATGGAGTAGCACCATTTTTTCCCATGTTCAAACAACTGATCTTAACAATATGCAAGATAATTTCCCCAGCAGAGTCGCCAAAAATCTGTTGGTTAATAGATTTGTCATAAACAATTATGTGTGTACTTGACTCTGTAACCCTTTATAAAGATCAAATCAATAACCAATCAGTTGGGTAAACTATAAACCGTTTTCCTCTGAATTGAGGTACAACTCCCTTTATAATATTCAATGAATGATGTAAACAAAAAATAAACTTACAAGCATACTTTTCATCAAAAAGTACTAAAGGCAAACTACCATTCATACATAAACATGTTATGAATGTGATCTTTTATGAAATCGATCTCAATAAACAAAGCACAAAGAATCTGTCTAACTTCTGATAAAATCAATTAAAATAAGCTTATAAACGAACCAACTCCACTCGGATATATGATGAATTTCCAAAGCAATGAACAACTATCACATTGAAAGATAAATCCACACATAAATTTATTTTCATCAAATCAAATACACATATTTAAGCCTGCGATAATCATTCATTCATTCCATTCACATATAGAAATTATTTTTCAGAACATCATGTATCATAAAATAAAATGCTAAGTCTATAAGCCCCCGAAAACTCTCGGACCTTTTCAAAGTCATTTTAAAACATATATATAGCCAACATAGGCTAACTGTCTTTGTAACACAGACTCACTTAACTCTGCCCTAAACTAAAATTCAATTTTTGAATAACTAAAACTATTATAGAACATATCCAAAGAAACTAAATAAGAGGCTGAAATCCTCTGGCACGATTAGCATCGGTGATGTGATGTAGAACCTCTAGGCCGGTTTTGTGTTGCAGTGGTGACCTATTTCCACTCTAGATGAGTTGCGGAGAAGTTCTGAACGATCGCAAAGTTAGGAAGCCCAATATGAATAATCTATTGCTTCCATACTTCCTTATCCTACCTAACTTTCACCACCTTGTTCAAATGATTGTCCATGTAACTGGTGCAGAGGATTAACAAAGACTCTATTTTTGCCATTCTAGAGAAATATTATGTAGTCAATATTTTTGCCTCTTTTACATAATCAATATTTTCTTTGAAATATTGAATTATGATATCTATAGCCTCTATGGTTTTACCATCATCTTTTAAACATTTGACATCAATACATTTTAGATCATTCTTCATTGACAGAGTGAGTTCTATTAATTCTTTCAACAACTTAACAGATTCCTTGTGTCCTTGTTTCACAATTGAATTCCTCCATTCTATGCTTTTCTTGCATACATATTGTATATGGTGAAAATGGATAACAATAATAAAAATATTGAAAGGCTAAATGAATTCAACCACAAAACCCTAGCCTAACAATCAACAAAGATCCACCATAACATATGAAGATTACCTAAGACAATGCAAATCACATGAAATCACAAAGATTATACCATCACATGTCCAATAGGGTTTTGATCTCCATTCTTCCTATCTCCATTGATCTTGCTTGATATATTTGCTCTCAGATTTTATGTGCACAAGAGCTCAACAAAGAACGAAATGTGGTTGCAAGTAGGATCGTAGTGTAGTCAAGTCATTAAGATGATTCATTAGGGTTTGATAATGAAGGAAGCATCTCCTTATATAGAAGACACTATATGAAATGGAGGGATAAGATTGAGAGGTGTAAAAGGAGGTCGGCTATGATTAGAGGGTAGGTAAAATAAATAATAAAATAATAAAAGGGGTAGGTAGTGTATGAATTAAGAGATGAATGACATGTGTCATGGGTAGAAAAGGCTAATGAATTAATTAAATAAATAAAAATTTATTTAATTAATAGAAGAAGTGGGATAATTAAATAAATAAAAATATTTATTTAATTTAGGAAAAGGATAATTTAAATAAATAAATGTATTTATTTAAATGAGAAATAAGGCTAGAAGAGGATAAATGAATTAATTAAATAAATAAGGATTTATTTAATTAATAGAAGAATTAGGCTTAGATAATTAAATAAATAAAATATTTATTTAATTAGACTGGACAATTTTAGGTGTCTACATTTTGCCCCTCTTTGAGACAATGCGGCTTGTCGCGTTGTTTCAAAGAAGATAAGATGACCTAATACAGAGTTGCCCTAGAATGGGAATGATATGCCCCCTCGAGAGATTGGATGAAAATGTCTGAAAAGATTGCAGACAATCTCTCGATAAGAAAGAAAGGCTAGAATGGATTGACCGGATAAAGTGACAAAGTCATGGGATAATGAAGACTGACTCGGAAAATGAAGGCTAGGGGTAGTCTATAAGATAGACCACGGGGGAAAATACATCCTCATTGTCATCTACACATCCACGAGAGCATATTGCAGAGCGAAAATAGAGCAGGAGCAGTCAACAGCGATGGCTTTCACTCACAAATTTGATCGCGTTCGCCGATTCCAGAGGCCAGCAGAGGCAGGAGAGCCGGTAAGTACCACCAAACCTCCTCGTACTTTGATGCATTTATTATTGTCATTAATGCATACTAGGTAATTTAATAAATGCGCATTTATGTCAAGAAAGCGCGTTTGTGTCCAAAAATGTGAATTTGTGTCTTCTAGGTCAAATCGGCAGTTCTGTGATGAACATACGCTGTCGATTGGATAAGCTGCTGAGAGGATACACTCAAGCAGGTCCTCTAGGGAAGACTAGGATAGATCAAGGCACTTTGTGATGAACAGTGAGTACCAAAATAAAGTACTTTGTGATGAACAGGGAGTACTAAAATATGAGCAGCACTTTGTGATGAACAGGGAGTGCAAATGTGAGGAGCACTTTGTGATGAACAGGGAGTGCAACACACGTAGTACTTTGTGATGAACAGGGAGTACCACTAAGATAATCAGCAACACTTTGTGATGAACAGTGAGTGTCACTAGGATAGATAGCCATATGCATTTAGATAAAAAGTAGCATTTTGTGATGAACAGTGAATGCCACTATAACTGACATGATTGAGTTGTTTGACTGCAGGAGTATTTGTCGATGCTAGAGTCACGAGAGAGATTCCCGTTGACGCAGAGGTTGCGACCTGAGTTGTCATTTGAGGACAGAGCTGCCATCGAGGAGATGGGTTTGAGACATGTGCTGTATGTGCCTGAGTTTCGGGCAAACATGGGTTTGCTGACTGCACTGGCTGAGAGATGGCACTCCGAGACTTGCACATTCCATTTGCTGATGGGAGAGATGACAGTTACCCTGGAGGATGTATATAGGATTATGCGAATACCGATTGATGGGGAGCTGATTTCGTACGATCGAGACGGAGACAGGGATGCCCTTAGACGAGTGTTCTAGGATCCAAGACTAGAGATGAGGGTGGGACACGTGGCATGGGATACCATGACATGGACAGGATTAGCACTACCAACAGTGTTGGCAGGAGTTATCAGTGGGTTCCTTTGTATCAGTTTTGTACCATTTTGTATAATGATGTAGACACCTGCGGGTGATTGTAGCCATATGATTTTGACATCATTGTATCATGACACTTTATATATATATATGAGATGATGCATCTTTGCGGCAGCTATATGCATGTGTACCTATGTGATGAGATGTTCTTATGTGATGCTTATGATATGGATGCAAATATGTATATGATGCAATGCAATATTTATTTTTTTTGTTCATTTATGTTTTATATGTTATGCCAATGCAAATGTGAATGTATGAAATGCAAATGAATATGATAATGCAAATAATTATTTACATGATGAAAATGTAAAATGTGCTAATATGTGTTGTGTGCAGGATGTGATGCAGTTGTGATATCTATATGTATGTATGAAATGCTTATATGTGGTAATGTAGGTGCAGCTACATGAAATGCAAATGTTTTTGGTGTGTCATTATACTCAGTCATGTGATAGCAGGCTATGCGGACTCGAGAAGGACGATGGAAGTCAATCAAGAAAGGGGGATGGAAGACAGAAGATATGAAAGTGAAAGAGCTTCTTGTGCGTTATCATCATTGAGCTTTATTATGGCAAAATAGGTTATGACAATCGAAGCATATGTTCGACCCAGAAAGTCATTGTACCTGTTTGCATGGAGATAAGATAGTCACAAACAAGGAATGCCCCAATTCATACTAGACTCACAGTGTCCTCATATCCTTGGACAAGTCATAGCATTACTAAGAGACAATCCACAGACAGAAAAAAGAAAATAGGTGATAATACCCCATCCTTGCCTTTCTAGTCAAAGACATCCTGGAGATAGAATCTCTAGTCAAAGACATCCCAGAAAAGCTAAAAGACATGTCACCAAAAAAAAGATGAAATCAAAAGAAAACCAAGACTCGACACCAACATCCACTGTAGTCCTCAAGTTTTAGTGTCTCTTGTCACTTGTATAAGTCTTATTTGATTGTGGTCACAATGTTTACTTTCACAGAAAGGATAGATAACACTGAACCATAATGTTGTCTGAGTTTGTTGAAAGATTTGATTTGTTGAAGCCCATTGTTGCTGCTATGTCTCATCTGAAATTGACTGAATCTATGAAACTGATACTTTATTGCGGAGAAGACGAAACTTTATTGCGGATTTGCGATGCAAATGTTGCTTTATTATGGATTGTGCACGGATAGACTGAAGGAAGCTGGAAGAAACTGTACTCCTCGAAACATGTGATGTTCTTAGTTCCACACCCATCACTAGATGCAGGATTTGCCTTAGCCACAGATAGGATCTGATTTATTATGGATGGAAAGGGAGGTGAAAAGGGAAGTTTATTATGAATGGCTAACCAATCTTGGGTAAATCAATAACAAGCCATGATGGGAATGGGTAAGTTTATTATGAACGAATAGGTTGTGAGTGTGTGCAAAGTGAAATGATGAAAGAGAATCCTGAAGGAGGGAGGAACAATGTCTCTACGCATGGCGCTGGTGACCCAGTTTTCACCATGGTACTTGCCCAGGGTGCCACCGAAGTGGTTTTCACCGTTGGACGAAATTATTTCTTTGAACTTTTTTGATTTTTCAATTTTTTTTTGTGTCACAAGGCGCCTGTTTGCCAGGTTTTCACCAAGTAACGATTTTTTTTTGTTTTATAATTTTTTTTTGTATTTTTTGAAATTTTTGATTTTTTTTTTTTTTTTTGTATTTTGTGAAATTTTGTTTCAGACCATCTACCATTTGTTTATAAGGCATTAGCTTCTCATCTTTTGTTTGGTAATCATCAGTTGCTTGACGGATAACAAGTTGGGAGTCCCCAAAAACACGAAGTTCCTGGATCTTCTATTGAACTGCAATTCGTAATCCTGTTGTTAATGCCTCATATTCCGCTATATTGTTAGTGCAAGGAAATGATAAGCGGTATGATTTTGGTATAGAATCTCCCTGAGGAGTTATAAAAAGGATGCCAGCTCCTGCCCCATGCTGTGTATATGAGCCGTCAAAGTATAGTTGCCATGGCTTTGCATGTGACATTGTCAAAATGGATTCATCTCGAAATTCTGAACTTAGAGGAACATCATCTATCATGGGAGCATCTGCTAATTAATCTGCAATGGCTTGTCCTTTTATTGCTTTTCTATCCACATACTCGATGTCGAATTCACTCAGTATCATTACCCATTTGGCCAGTCGCCCAGTAAGTGCTGCCTTATTGAGAAGGTATTTCAATGGGTCTATCCTTGCAACTAACTTTGTCTTATGAGTAAGCATGTAATGTCATAATTTTTGTGAAGCAAAGACCACAGCAAGACATGCACGCTCAATTGGTGTGTAGTTTAGCTCATATCCCACCAATGTGCGACTGATATAATATACTGCCTTTTCCTTGCCTTCAGCAATTTGTTGCGCTAAGAGTGCCCCCAATGCTGTTGGAGTAGCTGAAATGTATAATAACAGTGGTTGATCTGGAACTGGTGGCATCAGAACTGGCGGATTTAGAAGATAATCTTTGAGCGTCTGGAAAACCTGTTGACAGTTGTCATCCCATTTGAATTTGATGTTTTTATGTAGCAGGTGTTGAAAAGGATTACACTTATCTGCCAGTTGTGCTATGAATCTTCGAATGGACTGGAGTCTGCCTTGTAAGGATTGAAGTTGACTGATATTTCTTGGTGGTTGCATTTCCAAAATAGCTTTGATTTTTGCTGGATCTGCTTCAATTCCTTTTTTGGATACAATGAATCCTAGGAGCTTCCTAGAGGTTACTCCAAAGACACATTTCTTAGGGTTTAATCTTACTTTGTATTTTTCCAACAGATCAAAGGCAACTGAAAGTATGTCCAAATGTGTATTTCTGTCTATTGATTTGACCAAGAGGTCGTCAACATAATCTTCCACTGTTACATGCATGAGATCATGAAAGATAGTAGTCATGGCTCTTTGATATGTAGCACCTGCATTCTTTAGCCCGAAAGGCATGACATTCCAGCAGAAAGTTTCCCATGGGCAAGTAAATGATGTTTTGTATTGATCCTCGGGTGCGATCCTTATCTGATTATAACCAGAGAATCCATCCATTAATGATAGCATTTCATGACTTGCCGTGAGATCAACAATCAAGTCAATATTTGGTAATGGGAAGTCATCCTTTGGACAAGCTTTGTTGATGTCTCTGAAATCTGTACATATTCTGATGCTGTGATCTGGTTTACTAACAGGTACCAAGTTGGAGATCCATTCGGGATAATCAATTGGGCGTATGAATCCGACATCCAATAACTTCTCAAGTTCTGCTTTGACTAGTAATGCCACTTGTGGATACATTTTTCTTAATTTCTGTTTTACTGGTTTTGCCCCCGGTTTGACTGTCAGATGATGCATTACCAAATCTGGATCCAATCCAGGCATATCCGTGTATGACCAGGTGAAGTTGATTTGTCGTTCTTTGAAGAAACTTATGAATTTTGACCTTTCGGACTCTGTCAGTGATTGAGCTAGGAATATGTTGTGTGGAACCTCTTCTGTACCAATGTTTGTTTTGATAGTCTCCTCTACCAACATGGATGACTTTTCTTCATATGATGCTGGGAGAATGTCGAGCCTTCCATCTTCGGGCGCCTCAGAGAGGTTTTCACCCTCAGATATGTCCTTTCTTTTTACTTTTTTGGAGTTAGATAGCGCCACAATGTGGTTTTCACCATAAGACCCTTGATTTGTTCTTATTTTTACATTTTTGCGACTGGAAGGTCCGACACCCTCACCGAAATATGCCACGCTATTGAGTTCTATGGTGTATCCTGCTTTATGGTCTCTAGGGGGAAGATCATCTCGTATGCCTAAATAGTCAATAAAAGCTTCATCGTTTTGGAATGTATCCAACTGTGCAGGTCCTTCGTTATCCCAGTCAATGAGTTGGTGGTGAACAAGGGGAAGGTCGTTAATGCCCTCGAAGTTAGCGAGGCTAAGAGTGAAGATGTGGTTATATTCGGGTATGTCAAGGTAATTATCGAGGTCATCGATGGCACTCTCCTCATCAGTCTTGATCACGAGCGAATCCAAATTATCGTCACTAGTAGCACGTTCCGGAACAGGTGTTCTCATCCTATGTGATTTCAACCTAGAACCTTGAGACAAGGACTATGTAGACTCCTCATAGGTTGTTTCTTGACCAACTCTGAATTTGTTATAAAACTCCTCCTCTTCTGTGGGTTCACCTGGCTCTCTGAATGTCTCGGTGAGCTCGTAGTCACTGGAAGACTTGTCGGAACCCCATTCCCATTCGTTGGAATCTGTGGAATAGCGATTCTCTTGTTGAATTTTGGCAGCTTTGATTTGTAAGGCTTCTTCTGTCCTTTGGGTGTGGACCTTGGAAGTTAAGAAACCAAGTCCTTTTGAGCGTTCCTTCTTGAAAGTCCATTCAGGTTGTAGAGGTTCAATGATGCCTTCCTTTCGTAACCCCAGAGGGCTTTTTCCATCATACCCAAATTTTTGTAGCATTTCGAAGCCTTTGCCATATTTCTCACATGGTAGGTTGATGTGATCTTGTGTTTCCTCTTCATTGTCCCTGAAAAGCATTTGGTATAAATCTTCCTCTTCTAGTTCACCCCATCTTTGAAAGGTAGTGGGATCCCATTTGAGTTTCATGATGGAGATTTGCTTGTTAGGATGTGGTCTTCCATATTCTTTTGGGGAACTCGTGACTTGTCTTAAGTACATGGTCTGATTGAAAGTATATTCCCCCATGCCTTTGTCCTGAAACTTGCCTTTAAGTTCACCTTGTTTGGATGTCGAAGGTTTTAATGACTCAGGATCAATGTATGTCGACGAAGGAACAACTTCCCGATTACTAGGAATGATAGTCTCAGTCTTTGATTTCAGGTTATTGCAATATATGAATGGATTAGGATCGTCGTTAACTGTTATTTCCACTCCATTATGAGGAAACTTAATGCATCGGTGATATGTGGATGGGACTGCCCTCATTTCATGGATCCAAGGACGTCCTAACAATATGTTATAAGTGAGATTTAAATCCAGGACTTGACAGACCACATCCTTTGTAACTGGCCCAACTCTGAGAGGTAAGATGACTGTACCATTGGATGAACGCTCTTCATCATCATATGCCTTAATGGTGATCTTGTTTGTAGAATTTACAGCTTTATCAGAATATCCCAATTGTGTGATAGTGCTTAATGTGCAAATGTTTAGACCTGCTCCTCCATCTATCAGGACTCGTTTTATTCGATGTTTGTGTATGAAGGCTTCAATGTATAATGGCGCATTATGTGGCTGACTTACGGAGGCATCATCGGCTTCCGTGAAAGTAAGTGAATGTGGAATGGAAAAGTATCCCACCATGGCTTGAAATTGGTCCACGTTTAGATCAGTAGGAACAACAGTATCTCTCAAGATTTTATCAAGAATGGCTTTATGTGCGGGAGATATGCGTAATAGTTCGAGGATTGAAATGAGCGCGGGTGTCTTCCCTAATTGTTCTACAAGGTCATACTCAGGTTTGGTTGATGAAAAAGTGGTGTTTTTAGTTGGAGCACCTTGCAAAGTTATTTTGCCTCGGCGGGTTGTAACATGACATTCAGAGGTAGGTTTGGAAGAAGATCCAACACCTTTTAGGACAATCTTGGGTCTCTGAGTAGAATTCTTGGACGCTTTGTCCTTGATGATAATAGTAGAGACATAATTGTCCATCGAGATGTGATTGATAGTTGAATCATAGCTGTAGGATGCTTTGGTATAGTTTGTTTGATCATCTGTGGCTTTGGCTTTTTCCTTGTCATGTTTTGGGAATGGTTCCTTAAACATCTCATGTTCTTGATTGGAGGAATGTCCCTCAATCTCAATATCACCTCTATTAATGAGATCTTGTATGATGTTCTTTAGTCGATGACAATTTCCTGTCTTATGACCCTTTCTCTTATGAAATTCACAATACTCATCATCATTCCACCAATTTGGTTTGACCTTTGGTTCATATGGCGGGAAATCTAGAATTGTGATCACCTTGTTTGCCACTAACTTCTTGAAAACTGACTCAAGTGGTTCTCCCAACGGGGTATACTTCTTTTGTGATCTGGAAGTTGTTTGAGTATTCACTTGATTGTTTGTAGAACTTGATCCCGAAAAGATGATTTTGGGTCGCACTGTGTTGGCATCAACAACACCATCATTGACTGTGTTCTTGTTTTTATTCCAAAATCTTGGCTTGTCTTTTCCTTTAAAGTCATCTTTGTTTTCCTTGAATATTTTGATGACTCCTTGTTCAATTAAGACCTTTTCTATCACTAAGCCTTTTTCAATGACATCCTTGAAGGTGGACAAACAAGCTTTCATTAGATCATAGCCAATGTCTTTATTAACATTTTGTGTGAACATCTCTACCATTTGTTTTTGTGGAATTTCACAAGAGCATCTACTGGCTAGATTTCTCCATCTTTGTAAAAATGATGCAAAAGACTCTCCCTCTTTTTGCTTGGTGTTGCACAAAGTAGTGACTGATATGTCTGTCTCTATGTTGTAGGAGAAATGTTGGATAAATGCCTCTGCTAAGTCACCCCATGACTTAATTCCAAGTGGAAGTTGGGAGAACCATTCCATAGCTTGATCACCTAAGCTTTGTGGAAATAATCTCATCAAGTATGTCTCTTCTGCTACTACCTCAATGCAAGCTATGAAAAATTGTCTTATGTGTGCCTTAGGATCCCCTTTTCCTCTATACTTATCAAATTTAGGCGTCACAAAGTGTGTAGGAAAAGGAGGCATTGGAATGCTCTTGTCAAATGGATAAGGACATATGTCTCTCATTGTGTATGTTGGCTTTGGTGTATTTATGTCCTCCATTTTCTTTTGTAAGTCCCTGATTTGTTGCTCCAAATTGCTCTTAGGTGGAGATCGACTTCTTGGACCATACCCTATGCTTGAGGCACCAATTGGGGGAGGAGGATGTTGCATATATGGATGATATTGATCATACACATGTTCATATGGAGGAGGTCTATAATGATGTTGCGTATATGGACCACTTGGTATAGATTCATGTTGAGGAACCCCATATCTATTTTGCGCATGTATACCATATTCTACAGGCATGTCATGTTCCATTGTGTTGCCCCCAAATTTGACATGAGGTTTCCTTGTGTCCAAATTTTGAGCATGCCTTTGAACATCTAATTGTTTTGGTGGTTGATCCTTAACATTAGTATGTGATGCTCTGCAAAAAAGATTAGAAAATCTGTTTGATGGCAACACACACAAGAGCACAAGAAACAAACGTTAGTGTTAGCAACAAAAGATTATCCTAAACAGGCATATCAAGATAGATATTAAGCATGAAATAGAAAGCATATAAACATAGAATAAAATAGCTAATCAAGATGCTCATAGTTGCTCCTCCCTTGTTCCTCTCCTCTCCAAGTCCCAAATGAGTGTAGCTCTCAGCTTTTAGCACTAGCCATGGATGCCATATGGAGATTCAAGATAGTTGAATATGATAAGCAAATGCTATGCAAGTGTAAATAGTGATGCTATGAGAAAGCTGTATGCTAATGCCAGTATAACAACAATACTCTAATGCTTCTCTTTTTTTGCTTGAGGAGAAGGGTTCTATTTATAGAAGAAATGGGGAAATGAAGGGTTAAGATTGAATGGTTTAATCAAGGGCCAAGTTTGAAAGTTGGGGATCCATGTGCACAATTGGCACCAATAAAATGGTGACAAGTGTCAACATATGATTGGGTTGAGAGAAGAGGTTGGAGGCATTAAAGGCCTGAGAAGACCTCATGGTTATCTAGAGGCTAAGGGTCAAGTCCAAATTCAGATTACCCACTGGATTAAGAGTTAATCCAAGGATAAACCTTTGTGCAAATGTTTAAGAGATAATCATGGTCAAAGCATTAATGGCCCGATGAGACCTTTGGGTTGGGTAGAGGTTGAGTCAAAACAAATGTTTTAACCATGTGGGAGGGTTTGAGGTAACCATTAATGGTTATTGGAGACTTTGGGGATTAAGTGGTTGAAGGTTGAAAGCCTTTAAAGGTTATCAAAGACTTTGAGCCATTTAGTGGTTGAAGGTTGAAAGCCTTTAATGGTTATCAAAGACTTTGAGGGTTTGAGAAGTGACTTCCCTTTTGCTTAGGAATGTGACAAAGTTTAGAGAAGGGGTTAGGTTATTTAGAAGTGATTAGAAAATTTTAGAAGGGGTTTAGGCATGTAAGTGGATTTTGTAGGAAAATGCAAGTGGGAGAAATTTTGGTATTTTCAATTAAAATAAAATCATTTATTTCAATTAAATGGTGTAATTTGCATTTGGATAAATATTCAAATAAATATTAATTTATTTAAATGAGAAAAATGAAGATAAAGCATTAAAATGCTTGAAGACTTTGAGGGAAACCATTAAAGGCTTGAAGACTTTAAGGAAAACCATTAAAGTCTTAAGAAGACTATAGAAGGAAGCCATCAAGTTTGAAGACTTTAAAGCCATCAAGTTTGAATACTTTAAGGGAAACCATTAAAGGTTTCAAGTGGGTGAGGATAAATAGGATTTTAAATAAATAATTTATTTAAAATAGTTGTGCAACTTGCTTTTGTAGGAAAATACAAGTGGGTGGAGGATAAAGGTGATTTAAATAAATTATTTTTTTAAAATAATTGTGCAACTTGCTTTTGTAGGAAAATACAAGTGGGTGGAGGATAAAGGTGATTTAAATAAATTATTTATTTAAAATAATTGTGCAACTTGCATTTGTAGGAAAATGCAAGTGGGTAGAGGATAAAGGTGATTTAAATAAATGTTAATTTATTCAAATGTGAGAGGTGGGATTTTGGGGGATTTAAATAAATATTAATTTATTTAAATGTGAGAGAATATTTAATTAAATAAATATGATTTATTTATTTAATTAATGGTCTGAATTTGGTTAAGTGAATTAAATCAAATAAATTGAATAATTTATTTAATTAATAGGAGAAGAGGGTTAAGATGAATTAATTAAATATTAATTTAATTAATTCATTAATTGATGGTTAAATAATCAAATAAATACTAAGTATTCATTTAATTAAGTGGACAGATTTATGTGACTATAGTATGTGATTGAGCATATTTGTCTGCATAAGACTGCCATAATGGTCTACGAAGTATAGTATCATATGTTTGACCATGTGTATGTGGGACCTCTGATTTTTGAAGCAAAGTTGATGGTGATTCAGGTACCATATGTGGTCCTCTATTTCCTCCACTATTAGGTCTCCTTTGATCCATATTGGAGTGAGGTTGTTGCAAAGGTCTATGTTCCATTATTTGAGACATGTCAAAATCATGAGGTATCTTAGCTCCACTTTGTGCCATCATTTGTAAGAAGTATTGTCTATCCCTCCTCATTATTTCCTCAACCAATCGATTGAAATGGGGATTCATAATGGATTCTTCCACATCTGCTGAATGTACTGAAAAGTTGTCCACATTGTCATTTTGTGTAGCATTGTTGTTTATAGTGTCCATGTTCTCAACATTTGAAATGTTTCTATAGACATCCATGTCAGGTAATGTAGTATGATCAGAATTGAAAAAGATATCATTGTCATACTCATAAGAACTCATGTTTGCGGACTCTTGAGCCTCTTTAGTTTCTCTCCTAGATTTTTGAAGACGGGTTTCAACCATGAACTAGGTATTGACCAAGATGTGTGAGACTAGATGAAAAATGGAAAGAGTATGGAAGACCAAGAGTTGGATGGAATGTAAATGAGTCTGAAGTGTACTTGCAATGTCCAAAGTGTAAGACCAAGTATGTATGTAGTAGAGTAGGTATGACTTCCAAAGAGAGGATAGTTTCTCTTGATGAGGTAAGTTGACCTTGACTCTAAGTAAAACCAAATGAGACCCAAAGGTAAGAAACCTTGATGAGGGACCACTTAGCAAAGTGTTGTTGTATGTAGTGTGTTGACAAAGTATGATGAGGACAAGTAAGTGACCTTTTGACTCAAGTTTAGACAAATGTGAATGTAATGTGAGATGTAAAGCAATGATGGACTTTGTGAGACCCAAGGACAGGTTGAACACTAAATGAAACCCTAGAGAGATGACCTAGGAAGCTCAAGAATTCTGAAACTGACTGTGTTTGCTTGCTGGACTGTAACAGTTTTTCAATTCTAGACACAAACGTGCCTGTATACTTCACAGATGCTGCTTCCCAACATAGACGCTACTATGTTTAACACAGACGCGCCTCTGCGATTTTCTATCAAATGTAATGTTTGCTGTTGGAGCACAGACGCGATTATGTCCTGCACAGACGCGGCTAGACAACACAGACGCTATTATGCCTGACACAGACGCGTTTCTGCAAATTTTGTGCAATTTTTCCAATCTGTGAAGTTGTTTTGTTGTGACCAAATCTGACTGTTTGACTATTTTTCGTGACAAGAGGACACAGTGTTGATGAGGACTCAATGTTTGCAAGTGTCTAGACTCCAAAATGACTCCAAGAAAGTGTGTTGTTTGATGTAAAATTGTTTTGCATACACTTGAAGACACAAAAGACACAATATTTTGTTGTTTGGTCTTGAACGTTTTGAATGTTTAAAATAAGTCAAGCACAATTCTTATGGCTGGCCAAGACAATAGTTGTTGATCCCACATGGGGTTTTACCCCCGAGGCTACGCTATTCAGAGCGGATACTTAGATGCTTGACCTCACTGGCTCCACCCTCGGCACTCACTTCTCGGGTCAGCCAAGCATCAGTCCCCATGAAAACTCCCCATGGTGAACTTTGTATCTCTACTAAGAACCGTATGTGTGTGGGCCGGTACCAGAGGTCCGACCTCCTGCCCCAACAACTAGAAGGATTTGGGCCTCTAAAACAAAAAGGTGCTAGTAAGGGCATCCGCTCGTGTGGCCATACATGTGGCACTTTCAGCTCTGTAAATATAGAAGGCTCCCAGCTGGTAGGGGTTACGCCCTACAACTGATCAAATAAATTTGATCAAACGGGTTTATGGGGAGACATAGTGTCGGTATGAACTAATCAGCACATGTTATTCATAGTTTTCACCATGAATACATTTGATTATAGTGGTTCGGATGAGGTGGGTTTTCCTCGCTACCACTTGGGTCGTTCTCTTCTCACTAGTAGTCCTAATGACCACACGGGAAGACAGACCCTCTAAAGATTAAACAAAAAGAGCCTATTGCTCAAGACACAAAAGACAATGATTCAATTTTAGTGCACCAATGGAAGTGTTTGCTAGTCTATGAAAACAAGGCACACAATAAAAATCCAAAAAATCCTTGCCAAGGTCCTGCAACAAAGATTTGTTAGTAGTTTGGGTTGTTTCAAATGATCACCCCTTCCTGCAAGCACACAAGTTAGGTAAATTTTAAAAACCCAAAAGACTTTGTGAAAATAGGGGCCTTCAACCAAACGATTTTGCTTCCAAGACAACCTGCACCAATTTTGTTAGCTAGATCTGAAAATATTAGTCCAAAAAATAAACCAGATCTGAAACCCTAAATGCAAAATCCGAAAACTGAATCAATGAAAAATACAAAATTTCAAAACTGGTGAACACAGACGCGGTTCCCTTCTGCACAGACGCGCCTCTATGACACAGACGCGGATAAAAATCATAGACGCGCTTTCCAGACACAGACGCGGATAAAAATGACGCAGACGCGTTTCCGTAACACAGACGCGCCTTTCGGAAACCTACAAAATAAAATTTTGTCGAGAACATGGACGCGATTCAAGATGTCGCAGACGCGCCAGAAAATAAAAAACGCGATCCGAAAGTATGCAGACGCGAAAATGTCGAAAATGTTGTCGGAAAATGCCAGATCTGCAACTTCAAACACAAAATCTGCAACAAAAGGTTAAATGCAAAAAGGACAAGAGTCCCACCAGGCATGCCAAAATGTATATGGTGAAAATGGATAACAATAATAACAATATTGAAAGGCTAAATGAATTCAACCACAAAACCCTAGCCTAACAATCAACAAAGATCCACCATAACATATGAAGATTACCTAAGACAATGCAAATCACATGAAATCACAAAGATTATACCATCACATGTCCAATAGGGTTTTGATCTCCATTCTTCCTATCTCCATTGATCTTGCTTGATATATTTGCTCTCAGATTTTATGTGCACAAGAGCTAAACAAAGAACGGAATGTGGTTGCAAGTAGGATCATAGTGTAGTCAAGTCATTAAGATGATTCATTAGGGTTTGATAATGAAGGAAGCATCTCCTTATATAGAAGACACTATATGAAATGGAGGGATAAGATTGAGAGGTGTAAAAGGAGGTCGGCTATGATTAGAGGGTAGGTAAAAGAAATAATAAAATAATGAAAGGGGTAGGTAGTGTATGAATTAAGAGATGAATGACATGTGTCATGGGTAGAAAAGGCTAATGAATTAATTAAATAAATAAAAATTTATTTAATTAATAGAAGAAGTGGGATAATTAAATAAATAAAAATATTTATTTAATTTAGGAAAAGGATAATTTAAATAAATAAATGTATTTATTTAAATGAGAAAATTTAAATAAATAAATGTATTTATTTAAATGAGAAATAAGGCTAGAAGAGGATAAATGAATTAATTAAATAAATAAGGATTTATTTAATTAATAGAAGAATTAGGCTTAGATAATTAAATAAATAATTTAATTAGACTGGACAATTTTAGGTGTCTATACATATAACACATTATCATCTAAGCCAAGCACAGCCTTCTCTACCAAAAATTTAATTACATAATACTTTTAAATTTCGCTCATCTAAGCTATCATTGTTGTCCATTTGGCTTCTTCATTTTTCCATGAAGCCATTTTTGTTTCTAACTCTTTGAGCACCATCATGGTATCTTCATATACTTTGCTCAAATCTCTAATGTATCCTATACCTGCTTGAATCACTCCTAACCAATCAAGAAATACCTTAATTGCCATTTTTCTTCTTTGAATCTGACCCAACATCTTTGATTGATTGGGAATTTGGGGTCAAAAGACGTAGGTACCTGAGTTATTGGTTGAGGGTTGGGATTATGAATTGCTTCAATGTATTCAACCATTAACCTCAATGTCTACTTCAGCTCTTGTTTATCTTTTTCATCATTCCAAGTCCTAGTGATTATCTTTTTGGTAGAGGCTTCCAAGTGATGTACATCTGTAGCTCGCGAGGCAGTCCCAAGGTTGATTTTTTCAACAGTAAAATATTTAGCTATGGGGTTTTCTACCTCTTCACCTGTTACTGGATGGGCTACCTTTGCAATCCAATTTCTTATGTCTGGATCAAAAATTCACTCTTAAAGTAGTTTTCAATTTCTTGGACTTGGGGGTTTTCCCTAAACATTTTCTTACCATGTCTTTGATCGACAAAGATATTGGTACCACATTCCTTTTCTTGCTACTTAAAGAGGCTTCCAGCCATTGAGGGGTAATCGCTGCATCACTTTTATCTGGAGGAGCTTGGTTGGTTGTCACATTTATTACCACAATGGTGCTTATAGGATCTGACACTTCTTCAAGTGGTTTCTCTGCATCAATATTCTCCACAACAGGCATTTCTAGGTTTTGATCAGCCATTGTATCTTCAACCTCTTAAAGTGCCTCTAAATTAATGACCACCTTATTGTTCAAACTTCTCCTTCTTTTACTCTTGGATCAAGTAGCGCAGACAGGTAGTTGACTCATAGGATTTCTTTGATTTCTTGGTAGTTGCACCTTCAATTTTAACTTTAATAACACCTTTCATGCAAACTTAATCTCTGCTAACTTTGAAGAATAGAACTAATTACCTCTAGCGCTGAATTCCTTTCTTGCCAATTTTAGCTTCTTAATGATGGAGCAATTCATTTGAAATCTATAAAATCCTTAAAATTCGGCTTCATAATTACCATGCTTCAAATATCAAATCCACTTGTGTTGGGTTAATGTTGAAGTGACATAATTATGACACTTGTATTAATTACAAGTCACTCCGTTCAAGATGCATAATGTGTAATGATCACTTCCATAAATATGGAAAGTTTTTACAATTTAAGTTCCCGAGATTCCTAGAATATTCCTCCTTTTCTTAACCATTTCCCTCCATTGATTACCCGCCTTTATATTCGCTTGCACCACGGGCTTTGAATTTGTGAACATTTGAACCGAGATGAAAGGTTCAATGGTTCAAGTTCACTCAACATTGAGATTCCTCCTGTACATTTAAAACCTACTTTAACAAGGACTCGAGACATACACACACATGATGAACTTTGAACCAATGAACTATTGAACTTACATATAGGTTCAAGTAGAAGGTTCAAGAGGAACACTTCGACATGTAAAGGCCAAAACAAGAGGGATTTATAACAAAACAGCATCGAGATGTCATTAATGTACTCTATTTTTGCTTGAAAAGGAAATTATGGAAAAATTAAACATGTGCAAAAATAGGGGTAACGAGTGCAACAAACACTAAATGAGGCATCTCTCTTGCTCAACTTTAAAAATTACTTGAATTTGGTCATATTTCATTTCTTGTTAGTTTTGTGTCAATTTTGATTGGAATAAATTAATGTAATAATGTATCAACAAGTGGAATACTTTTGTGTAAGGTTTGACTCATGTTTGATTTTTAATATTCAAATCTAATTAAAATTATTAGCAAGATGATTGAATTACTTTTCTGCATTAAAATATATAATACAAGTAGTATTGCGACACATATGTCATTATTGCCACAATAACACTAGCATAAGCACTTAAACATGCAACCCAAGAACCTTCTTTTGTTTCTCATCACTAACATAGACACGAGAGTAAGAACTACCATTCCATTATTGGCAACAATCCGCAAAACATGGTTCATTCGATTACCAAGCATAGGCTTAAGAGAAGAAAGAAAAATAAAGAGAACATATGATGAAAGAAGTTTATTGATTTGTCTACTCATTTTTTATTTTTTATTTATGGAATCACTTGAATGGTAATGTATTTGGATTTTGCATCAACTAAAAGAATGAATCGCTATATTTTGGTTAATAAGTCTGACAGAAGCAAAACAATTAGAAGATACAAAAAAATATAGTAGCAACAACATGTGACGCAATTAGGGTTTTTAAGCACTTAAATTAAAGTTTTTCAAAATTCAAGATCTAAATTTCTATTTTGATTTTGCTCTAAAAAAATTCAGCTTTAAACTAGTTTAGCCAAAAAAAAGAAAAAAAAAACTTTTTAGTCACTTTTCTCCCTGTGTGTAGGGTTTTAGTCCTTGCTATTTTTGGGTGTCAAAGCTTTAAATTGCTATTTTTCTTGCGTATGAGAATTGGATTGAATTATGCATTTGTGTATATTTGTTGCAAAAGCTACACAATATTTTGTTGAGAAAACTATTGATGTTTATTTTATTAGTTTTTGATAGAAATTTGTTCAAACTTAATTACTCGTCAGATTTGCCCAAACATGTACAACGTTTAGTTTTAAATAATTTATTTTCTTCACATTTAAGAAATAGCTTGTTTTAATTTTGCTTTTTGTCAAGATGAAGGTGTGCGGGGGAAAAAGCGAGACTAGGCCAACATGTCCTAATCCTACCTTTTGTCACACACTACGGAATACGAAAGAGCCTAGAGGTATCGCACAATTGGCTACTTCTTTTTGGTGAAAGAGAGAGCCACGGGCTACCTATTAGGGTTTCTATTCCTTTGTTGTAATTGAAAGGTAAGATTATGCAAGTTCAATTCCTAACCCTAAAATGCAAGTATGAACTAATAACAAGATTGCAGAATTGAACTTAAACAATGGAAAGCTGCAAACATAAGGACAAGACAAGAATGCAGATGCGTACTCGGAGTCAAAATCTGAGTGAAAATGTTTGGGATGGGGGCGCGGGCGCCACTGTCCTGATTCTGTACCTGAAACTGCCACTTTGCAATCTGGAAAACTGTCAAAAAATGCTAAAAATTGATGTCTGTCAGGAGGACCAGGGCGCCTAGCGCCCCTATCCCAGGGACCAGGGCGCCTAGTGCCCCTGTCCTGGCAGGACCAGGGCGCCCCACGCCCCTGTCCTGGTCTTCTTCTCTGCAACTTGGTGTATGGTTCCGTCTCCGTCTGCTTCTTTCGGATTTGCAACTTGCGGCGTCGTCTGAATCCCGAAATCTGCACTTATATCTGGAAAAGGTGTTTGGGTGGCTATATAGGGTTTTGCCTTAGTCAAACCCCCGCTTCGGTGATTTCCACCTCCACGAATAGCCAAGTTGTATTGTAAAAGTAATGTGTGTGCAGACCTTGTGTGTGTGCAAGATCTAAAATGCAAGTAAGCAAACTAGAGCAACCTAGAAAGTAAACCCTAATTGCTTGTAAATGACAATGTAAATGCTCCAAATCAAGATGCCAAGTGATCTAAAGCATGAATGTAAGTGACATAATGAGGCTTATGCAAAGACATGAAAACAACATGAAATCATACCCAACCCCAAAGGAGGGGTACAAGCCAATCTTTAGTCGGTGATCCCTTATTGCTCTTCAATGCCTTCAAAGCCCTAAGTGAATGAATGGATTTGATGAATGCTTGGAGGATGAATGTTGAGAGTTGTTGAAGTCTTCAAAGATCTGCTCTTTCGCTGCATATGAGGTTCCTGAAAACAAAATTCGGATCTCTTCTAATGAAGAAAGAGAGCTCTTATGTATGAAACCCTAGGTCTTAATTCGGATCTCGCCAATTTCTTGGGGTTAAGCTTTATTTTATGATTGGATCGCGCTCCTAAAATTTCGGGAAAAATGTCCGGGACCGTGTGCACTTCGGGTGCCATGGTCCCGACAACTTTTCACCAAATTTTCAGGGCCGTCAGATATGATGATTTTAGAGAGAATCCCGAAGTTACAGGTGATTTCGAGATGTTTTGACCCCCGAAATCAAGCCCCCAAGTCCAAAAGAAGGCCTAATTAGGGTTTTCGATTAGATGATGTATTGGAGGAATAAAATGAAAAGGGGGCACACTTTAATGAAAGGGCCTGACTTTATGATGTGAAAGATGATGAAATAGGACCTTAGACCTAATTAATTTGATTAATTAAGTGCTAAAGTAGAAATGCAATGCAAAATGCAAATTGCGCCAAGGCGGGTGCTAAACTAGATGTGAAATTGTACTGCTTTAGCAAGTGCGTACAATTTACGACGCTACATTTAGCCCCCACTTTAGTGGTCATATGAGTACTACATGCATATGCAAGCTAAAGTACAGGAAAGTAAACATTATTTGAAAAAAGATATATCCATAAGTTCATCGAACGAAGCCCCCAGCGGTATCTGCAGTACACAGTTAGGAACCGCACCCTACAAAACACACGTTAGATCGCAAAATCACCTAATGCTTACTAAGGAAGGTGATGAAATTTGTGAGTAGCTATATGCCCCCCCCTGTTTCGGCTTGCTTATTAGGGAGGTGAAACAAGGTAGCATGTTTACTTTCAACAAATTGTGTGAACGATTATTGATGAGAGATGTTCACTACAAAGGCTTCATCAGAGCACATTTTGGAACATCAAGAGAGTAAGGGAACGAAAATATGATTCCTATGCAACAAACGGTTTGAAAATTGCATCTCCCAAACTCAAGTTATGATGAAATGAGTGATTTAGGGAAAATTAGGGTTTAGAAAATAAAGGTAAAGGAATGAAAGTATATACCTTGAAAGTGACTATTGCATTTGTCACTTTGTTGATTCTGAGTATTGTTCATTGCAGCGGAGCCCACACAGCTATCATCATGCCTTCACGACGACTGGAGCGTCCCGCGAGGATTGAGATCATGTGACAGGCCGTGATCGACGACGAGCCACTAGACGAGGTGAGTTGACTGAACTTTGACTTTCTGCATTTCTGTTGATTCTGATTTTCTATGATCGAAAGCGGGCCCTGGAATCTGACCCTGGGTCCCACCCAGGGCGCCATGGTCCCACCAGGGCACCATGGTCCCTTCAGGGTGCCATGGTCCCTATGGGGTGCCATGGTCCCTGCAGGGCGCCATGGTCCCAATCAGGACTCGGCAGGGGTCAACTTTTGATGTTCGTCAGTTTGCGTATTTGGCATAGATGATTTTGATGATTGATTACTGATTACATTGGTGTTTTTGTATTGCAGGGTCTCCCATACATGAGAGAGCACACGGCGGGGCAGATTCTTCATAGTTTGCGAGATCAGATTCCCCGGCTTACTCAGGCAGAGAGAGATACATTGTCTATAGTAGGTTTGTGGTCTATGATTCTTATGTCGGCCATTCGATTTCATCCCGCGATGCTGATGGCACTCATGGAGTGATGGGATCCGGACACATGCACGTTCCAGCTTCCAGTAGGGGAGATGACGGTGACACTTGAGGATGTGTACCGCATTCTTCGCCTACTGATCAGAGGAGCTGTCATGACATATGCGATCGATCGGTCAGTAGAGGATCATCAGAGGGAGCAGGTATATTGCATAGGGAGAGTCATGTCGAGTGAGACGAGAGGTCATATCATGGTCAGCTGGCTCTTACATCCTACAGGAGAGGTGCCCCTCATGAGACGTCTTATGATAGCCATCATTGCACTAGTTGTCTGCCCTAATGGGCGAGGTACACATATGCATGTGGGTCTAACATGGTGCATCAGGGCTATGGAGAGACATAGGAGAGTATACGCCTGGGGTCGGAGTATGCTTGCACATCTCTATCACGACCTCGAGGAGTATGTTTTCGGACAGGGTTGCAGCTTGATGACATGCACACTTCTGCAGGTGTGGATATTTGAGCACTTTACATGCACTAGGCCTGTCGGCTATCCGAAGAGTGCGGCTAGCAAGCGACCTAGGGTATTTGCTTATCCACTTACCAGCGAGTGGAGATTTGGAGATCTACTGTATTGGAGAGTGACATTTGACAAATTGACAGCTGAGGTGACTGTATGGAGACCATATCTGCGGATGCACAGATGGGATGGGATGGAGAGACAGTTAGCCTGCTTACAGAGGAACTGCCTACTGAGAGGGCGATATTCACACATCATAGTCCCATTCTACTTTGACCAAGTACAGAGGCAGTTTGGGCTAGAGCAGTGTGTTCCAGCCGATGTGCCCATCTACACTCGACACTCACGAGTCCTTCCCAGACCCAGAGCAGTAGCGAGACCTACGATAGATGATATCGAGATCACAGATATAGAGGGGTCCGACCAGGATGTGGTCACTGATTATGCTGCAGACCCCGGGGCACAGCGCAGGTATCTCTCATGGTTTATGAGATCATACCCGGGGCCTATCTTTCCACCAGATCACCCGACAGGCCATCCAGGTCCATGGAGACATGGAGACCGAGATGAGGATCAGGGATCCAGATCGGAGGAGCCAGAGGAGGGAGAGGGTCATGAGGAGACAGGAGGGCCCGATCCACCCATAGGAGATCACCCCAGTGCCGAGGAGGAGGAAGGAGAGGAAGATGACACAGATAGAGATGATAATGAGGAGAACGAGGATGCAGATGAGGATGAGGATGACGAGGAGGAGGAGGATAGAGATGAGGAGGAGTCAAATGCAGCTCCCCATCATTCAGGAGATGATACCATAGCCTTAGATCCTCCCGTTATTCCCCAAAAGGGGGAACACGAGGCGATACGGAGACCTGTACCCATCACACACAAATCATTCGAGCGTGGGGAGCCTAGTAGTTCCCAGTCACGGATGCTACCATATCATGATCCCTACTGGCGTGAGGGAGATCCAGGTATAGTAGGTTTATATTGATTGATTAATGTTTTGATGATATAAAATGGTACTAATACATGATTTGTTCTACTGCTACAGCTAATGTGCAGGAGTGGCGTTCTCTGATCCAGCAAGCAGTGACATATCTCCACGACGGCGCAGATCCCTAGTTCCTCACAGGTTGCTTATAGACCTCAAGGGAACACGGGTCGGCATGATGATTTGTTTTCCCCATTTCGAGTACAGGTAGAGATATGGAGGGAGAGAGAGAGAGAGCTCTATCAGAGGACCTTCAGCGGGCACAGTGTGATTTAGCAGCAGCTCAGGCCGAGGCTACCTCGTATTGCGCGATCCTTATGGATAGGGATCGTAGGAGTTCCTCTCGGAGCCGTTCACGATCTATATCACGGTATACCCCTATGGGTCCACCTGCACGGCCGGATCAGGAGGGAGCATCTAGTCGTCACTCTCCAGCCACCATCCCTAGGGATAGGAGATGATCTTATGATGTAGGGTAGGTCACATTTTGGATGTATAGTGACCTACCTTTGTATATTGATCCACATATATATATATATATATATATATATATATATATATATATATATATATATATATATATATATATATATATATACATGCTTCTTTGTCTCAAACGTGTTATCTTTAATGTCTAAAACAATGTGTATTTTGATTAAAGTTAATACATTTGGTAGATGTACATGTATGTTCTGAATTTAATTTCCATGTGATTGATTTCTCAATGCTCCATGATTAAATTGATACATATGTGACTTAATTAAAATATTTGATCAAGTACTACATTGATAATAGGGAAGAAAAATATGTGTTAAGCCTAAGAATCATATAACTAATGTGATTTAATTTGAATTTAAACACAACATGACACGATTCAACTTAACACATAAAGACATTGTATAATATGCCAACATAATGAAAAATGTAAATCTTTTGCAATTTACATAAATGAATTCAAGACAAACCATAAAGTAAAGAAACACGCTTGTCAGGAACGAAGCAATATAGATTAAACAAAACATCATTTAATTCTATTTGCTCTAACAAAGATATGCTAACATATTATCCAATTTTGAAGAAGTGAGAAAGGAAATAGATGAATGATAAGGAATGAGGAATTAAGCATAGTATCTACGCAAGTGCATAGCGTTTATAGGGTCTTTAAGAGACATACCGTCTACACCCGCTATTTTATAAGCACCTGATCCATAATCTTCAATAATGATATACGGTCCAAGCCAATTAGGACTAAATTTTCCCTTTTCTTCAAGTAAGGCATTCACATTGCGTTGATTCTCATAGAGAACTAAGTCACCCACTGAGAAGGAACATTGAATAACCTTATCATTATAGCTTCGTTGTAGAGTTTTGTGATACGCTTGAATATGCTCAAGAGCATTTATACGCTGTTCATCAAGCATCTCAAGCTATTGAAGTCTTTGTTCTCTATAAGCGTCATCATCTACTATACTTTTGAGAGAAACTCTAAGCGATGGAATCTCTAATTCTAAAGGCATAATAGCATCAACACCATAAACAAGATTATAAGGGGTAGTTCCGGTAGCAATTCGTACACTCGTTCGGTAGACCCAAAGAGCATAGATTAGCTGAGTACTCCAATCCTTACCATGCTTATTCACAGTTTTACGAAGAATTTGTTCAATTATCTTATTGGATGATTCGGCTTGGCCATTTGATTGAGGATAGTATGGTGTAGAAAATCGATGTTTGATATGATACTTCTTGAGGAATTTCTTCACGTCCTTGTTCTTAAATGATGTCCCATTATCAGAGATTATAGTGGAAGGTATCCCAAATCGAGAAATAATGTTTTCCAGAAGGAATCGACAAATCACTTCAGCAGTAGTAGAGCGAAGGGGAATAGCTTCTACCCATTTTGTAAAGTAATCTGTTGCGGTTCTAATGAAAGTATGTCCTTGAGATGAAGGAGGAGAGATTTTACCGATAAGATCCAGCCCCCATGCAGAGAAAGGCCAAGAAGCTACATGAGAACGAAGTTCTTGGGCAGGAGCATGAATCAAATTATTGTGTTGTTGACATTGATGACATTTCTTAACAAATGAAAAAGAATCCTGCTGCATAGTTTGCCAATAATATCCCATACGGAGCAACCTTTGAACCAAGGATTTGCCTCCAAAATTCCCCCCACAGGCACCTGAATGCGCCTCTTCAAGAGCAATAGGGATTTCCGATTTGTTAAGACAACGAAGGAGAAGACTGTTATAACCCCTTCGGTAAAGAACTTTAGAAAGAATGATATATCTAGCAGACAGCTTGCAAATTCTAACCCTAGTGTTCCTATTAGCGGAATCAGGAAAGGTACCATCAGTCAAGTATCTTATGATATGCGAATACTATTCATCTGAGTCTATAAAGTCACAACATGTCACTAAGCTAGAATCATCTACAATAGCTGGAGAAATAAGGTTGTGAATAACAAATTTAAGATCAACCATAGGGTCCTCTAAAGATACCAAAGAAGCCACACATGCCATTGCATCTGCATGTCGATTATCTTTTCGAGGAACATGTTCCATGGTGTAAGAATCAAATTTTTGTAATAAAGAGATAGCAAGGTTTTTATATTGTGATAATTTGTCTTGTTTCGCTTGATATAGTCCTGTTACTTGTCTTATAATCAGTTGAGAATCTCCAAAAATATGTATGTGTTTTATATTCAAAGCTAAGGCTGCCTTTATTCCTGCTATAAGAGCCTCATACTCAGCAATGTTATTGGTACATAGGAAATTGAGATGATAAGATAAGGGAATGGACTTCTTTGTAGGAGAAATCAGAACAACACCTGCCCCCGATCCCATACGACACTTAGAGCCATCAAAGTATAACTCCCAAGTTTTATCTTTCTCTGTACAAAGGATGAAGTCGTCAGGAAAAGACTCAGGGTTAGGGAAGGAGAAAGATGAAGGGGCCTCAACTAAGTGATCGGTCAACGCTTGCCCTTTAATTGCCCTTTGCGAAACAAATTTAAGGTCAAATTCAGTTAACATCATAACCCACTTAGCTAGGCGTCCTGATAAATCAGTTTTAGAGAAAAGATGCTTCAACGGATCAAACTTTACCATGACGTGGACTTTTGAATTTAAAAGATAATGTCTCAATTTCTGAGTCGCAAACACCAAGGCCAAGCATTGTCTTTCTATCGCAAAGTATCGGGTCTCATAATTGAGTAAGGTACGACTTATATAATAAACCGGACACTCCTTACCATCTTTATCATGTTGTGCCAATAATGCTGCAAGAGCATGAGAGGAAGCAGCTGTATAAAGAAGGAAGGGTTTAGAAGGTTCGGCAGGTTGAAGGATAGGAGGATTAGCCAAATACACTTTTAAATTTTCAAATGCTTGCTGACAATCTTCATTCCATTAAAAAGTGATATTCTTTTTGAGAAGTTGAGTAAAAGGAAAAGTACGATCCGCAAGTTGAGATACAAACCTACGAATAGCTTGAATCTTTCCTTGTAAGCTTTTGAGTTGAGACACATTTCTAGGAGGTGGCATGTTGACAATAGCATCTATTTTCCTAGTATCCACCTCAATCCCACGATGCGAAACTATGAATCCTAATAGTTTTCCACTATCCACACCAAAAACACATTTTCAGGGATTCAAGTGCATGTGATATTTACGAATCCTTTCAAAGATTTGACGAGGGATCTTAATGTGATCTATGCGGAGAATGGATTTGGCTAAGACATCATCAATATAATCTTCTAAAATCTTATGCATTTAATCGTGAAAGATAAGGGTCATCGCTCGTTGATAAGTTGCACCGGCGTTTTTAAGTCCGAAAGGCATCATTACCCAACAAAACGTACCCCAAGGAGTGGTGAAAGCAGTTTTGAATTGATCTTGAGGATTAATGAAAATTTGATTGTATCCTGAAAAACCATCCATGAAGGATAACAAAGCATGTCCTGCTGTAGAATCAACTATCATGTCAATGTTTGGGAGGGGAAAATCATCTTTCAAAGAAGCTTTATTTAAATCTCGAAAGTCAGTACACATTCTTATTTTATTATCTGATTTAGCCACAGCAACAATATTTGAAATCCATGGGGAATAATCAATAGGGCGGATAAATCCAGCCTCCAATAATTTTTCAATCTCAGCCTTAACAAGCAAAGCCACCTTAGGATTCATTTTTCGAATCTTTTGTTTCACAGGCTTAGCATCAAGAACTAAGACAATATTATGAGTGACAATCTTAGGATCTATACTAGGCATGTCAGAATATGTCCAAGCAAAGATCTTAGGGAATTCACGCAATAAATCTTCATATTGTTTTTGTTCTTCTTCGTCCAGACATTTTCCAATTTTAATAACTTTTTCTTCATTGCCGGAATCCATCTTAACATCAATGGTGTCACTTATAAGAAGATTACTTTGTTGAGTATCCTTTAACTGAGGAAATTCTTTCACAATCTCATCGTTATCAGTCTCTTTTCCAAAGTAGGCTTCAGTGTTCAAACAATAAGGGAATCCCCTATTGTGATGATAACGAGGAAGAGTATCATATGCTCCTAAAAACTCAGCTAAAGCATCATCGGTAGGAAAAACATCCAAAGCACAGGCATGTGAAGGATCAATATACTCAGGATGTCTCATTGGTAGAGATGTAGAAATAACATTAACACTAATACATGGTCTTCTAGAAGCTTTAGTGCGCTTGCAGGGATTATAACCAAGTCCAAAGGCATAATCATAAAGATTATTCTCTAGAGGAACCTTTATTCCTTGTTCGTGAGCGCCATAGCCATTTCCATTATACCCATGCTTAGCTAGAATACGAAAACCACGACCATAATGATCAGCCATTTCAGAAAGAGAAGGTGGTTTTTCATAAGACAAAGAATCAAACCCTTCAGAATTGGAAGTGTGAGGAGAAGAAGTTTGAGAAGCGGCCACGAAGTTATTGCTCATAGGCTCAGGTAATGTTGATTGATTTTTAGCTTCTTCCTTCTTTTCAGCTTTAAGCTCTCTAGAAGGAACTTTATATTCACCTACAAAGGTAGGATTAAAATCAAGGGATCCCCAATCATCGTCTGCGAGAATCTTTTCAGGGTCAAAATCCTTCTTATGTCGAGAAGAATCTTCTTCAAGAGCTCCAGACTCATCCAAAGAATTTCGATCATCAGAGAGCGAGGATTCATCGATAGGTATCTTGTTTAAAGAGTCATCGCTAGACGAGGAAGGCTTAGAAGAACCCCCTTTGGAAGTAGATGTTTGTAAACAAGCTTGGAAATTAGTATCACCTATCAAGGTATATGTTTTATTATTATAAATAAATTTAACTTGTCTATGCAATGTAGAGGGGACCGCTTGCATACTATGAATCCAAGGTCTCCCTAATAGCAAGTTGTATGTTAGATTTCCCGACATAACATGGATAGGAGTAGGCAAAGTAACAGGCCCCACTGTGACGGGTAAGGTGATAGTACCTAATGAAGTTTTAGCCACATTATCAAAGCCTCGAATAGGATGAGAGTCACGCTCAATTAGGGATGTATCCACATTCATCTTATGCAAAAGATTAATGCTACACACATTAAGACCAAAGCCATTATCTACTAGTGTTCGTCTTATAGCAGTATCATTTATGATAACCACAATCATCAAGGGATCATATTGATGTTGAATTTCACTAGTGGGCAACTCATCTTGAGTAAACACAATATGAGCTTTAGGATTCATCACAGAGTTAACCAAAGACACTATATTACTAGATGTATTCGGTGGAGGAACATTCAAATCTTTCAAAGCATCTTGTAACATTCCATGATGAGCAAAAGAAGTTTGAATCAAATCCCAAAGGGATATCTTAGTAGGGGTAGCTTTAAGTTGTTCTATGAGATCATATTCCTTACTAAGAGCTTGTGAAATACGTGGAGCTTGTGGAAGAATTGGTTGAGGATTCGGAAGAGAAACTGGAGTAACCGGAGGAGGATTAGGTTGCCTATTATTTCTAGTATGATAAGTATGGGCAACCGCATGATAACTCTCTCTAGTTAATTGTTTGGCATAATTATAAGGACTTATAGGTTTTCTTCCTTGCACAGTGATGATAGGTTTATTTGGAGTAAGCAAGGAATCATACCTCCCTTGGACAGTAAGGAGAGGTGATTTAGGAACTTGAAAGGTGGAAGAAGGACAAGCACCTTGGACTTCAAAGAGAGGCTTATTATGCTCATTCAGGTTTATCATGTTAACTAATTTAGAAGTTTTGTTTTTGTTTAGAGATTTCGATAAAGCCACAAAGTCATCAAGAGCATCATCCAATAAAGCATGATCATATCTGTTAAAAGGTTTATCTTTTGATTCAAAAGGAGACATCTCCTCATAGAGGGGATTATTGAAAACAACCATGTTACTAGATTCAGTGGAAGAGTTGATAGGAATGTACCCTTGAGAGGAATCATTCAACTTATCTTTCTCATCACAACGAAATGGCATAGTAACAAGGTTTATGAATTTTTGGTAAAATGAAGGTTTGGCCTCTTTAGGATTCAAAAACTCATTTAAAGCTTCATCTAATTCATATTGGCTATACTCATAATCGGCATAATTGCATACATCATCATAAATATGAACATCTTGCAAAAAAAAATCCGACATTTTGAAATAAAAGTTGCATAAAACTAAGACACACAATGCAAAGAAACAAAGAAACACACTCTCTTTTTTTTTCTTTTTCCTTTTTCTTTTTTTTTTTTTTTTTTTGAAAATGAAACTTAAATGAAACACACTAAATCTAGATCTAGATCTAACAAATGCAATGCGAGAGAAAGAAATAATTTGATTCACGTCAGGTTCACCAAAATGGGTGGGGGAAAAAGCGAGACTAGGCCAACATGTCCTAATCCTACCTTTTGTCACACACTACGGAATGCGAAAGAGCCTAGAGGTATCGCACAATTGGCTACTTCTTTTTGGTGAAAGAGAGAGCCACGGGCTACCTATTAGGGTTTCTATTCCTTTGTTGTAATTGAAAGGTAAGATTATGCAAGTTCAATTCCTAACCCTAAAATGCAAGTATGAACTAATAACAAGATTGCAGAATTGAACTTAAACAATGGAAAGCTGCAAACATAAGGACAAGACAAGAATGCAGATGTGTACCCGGAGTCAAAATCTGAGTGAAAATGTTCGAGACGGGGGCGCGGGCGCCACTGTCCTGATTCTGTACCTGAAACTGCCACTTTGCAATCTGGAAAACTGTCGGAAAATGCTAAAAATTGATGTCTGTCAGGAGGACCAGGGCGCCCAGCACCCCTGTCCCAGGGACCAGGGCACCCCGCACCCCTATCCTGGTCTTCTGCTCTGCAACTTGGTGTATGGTTCTATCTCCGTCTCCTTCTTTCGGATCTGCAACTTGCGGCGTCGTCTGAATCCCGAAATCTGCACTTATATCTGAAAAAGGTGTTTGGGCGGCTATATAGGGTTTTGCCTTAGTCAAACCCCCGCTTCGGTGATTTCCACCTCCACGAATAGCCAAGTTGTATTGTAAAAGTAATGTGTGTGCAGACCTTATGTGTGTGTAAGATCTAAAATGCAAGTAAGCAAACTAGAGCAACCTAGAAAGTAAACCCTAATTGCTTGTAAATGACAATGTAAATGCTCCAAATCAAGATGCCAAGTGATCTAAAGCATGAATGTAAGTGACATAATGAGGCTTATGCAAAGACATGAAAACAACATGAAATCATACCCAACCCCAAGGGAGGGGTACAAGCCAATCTTCAGTCGGTGATCCCTTATTGCTCTTCAATGCCTTCAAAGCCCTAAGTGAATGAATGGATTTGATGAATGCTTGGAGGATGAATGTTGAGAGTTGTTGAAGTCTTCAAAGATCTGCTCTTTCGCTGCATATGAGGTTCCTGAAAACAAAATTCGGATCTCTTCTAATGAAGAAAGAGAGCTCTTATGTATGAAACCCTAGGTCTTAATTCCAACTTTTGGCCGACCTAGAGATTGAATATCCCGCCAATTTCTTGGGGTTAAGCTTTATTTTATGATTGGATCGCGCTCCTAAAATTTCGGGAAAAATGTCCGGGACCGTGTGCACTCCGGGCGCCATGGCCCCGGCAACTTTTCACCAAATTTTCAGGGCCATCAGATATGATGATTTTAGAGAGAATCCCGAAGTTACAGGTGATTTCGAGATGTTTTGACCCCCAAAATCAAGCCCCCAAGTCCAAAAGAAGGCCTAATTAGGGTTTTCAATTAGATGATGTATTGGAGGAATAAAATGAAAAGGGGGCACACTTTAATGAAAGGGCCCGACTTTATGATGTGAAGGATGATGAAATAGGACCTTAGACCTAATTAATTTGATTAATTAAGTGCTAAAGGAGAAATGCAATGCAAAATGCAAATTGCGCCAAGGCGGGTGCTAAACTAGATGTGAAATTGTACTGCTTTAGCAAGTGCGTACAATTTACGACGCTATAGAAGGAAATAGGCTCATGTGTTACATTCCACGAATGAAAAGTTCAAACTCATAAATTAAAAATTATAATAAAAACTAGTAAATCTTAATTTATATTTTTTGTTTGACTTGCAACTACATAAAGCCAAGAATGACATGTTTATGAATCACTTGAATTTATGGTTCAAATACTACACTTATTGGTTCACTTGCAATTGAGTTAGAAGATTTTGTTATCTTTAGTATGCAATTGATACTTAAAAGAAAAGACGATGATGATTAATTCTACTACCTTACAAATATCTCTACTACTAGTAGTATTTTTTTGTATAGAGTTTCTCAATCCAAATTTAGTAGCGATTATGATGTATTGATGGATTTCGAGCCTAATAAGAAATATGCTTCATCCTTTATTGCATTTAGGTTGTAGCCTCTACATTGTAACCAAGATTTGTAGACAACATTAATGTGCCATATGTAATTTTAATATATTTCTCCCTTTGTCTTCCTCTCTCTCTGCATCTCACTAGTTATTGTTAGCCACTTTGGTATAATTTTTATAACATATTGCCATATCTTGGTATTTAAAGACATCTAATGTTACATTAATTCATAAGATGTGAGAACATAAATATTGAACAAGGAGAATTCCTTGAGTGTGCAAGTGGCCTGTATGCAAATGATATAGCTTTTTTGTTCTTTTCCCTTTAAACAATGAAATATCCCCCTTCACTATCTCTCCTTTATCTCTTCATCCCTCCATAACCCCTATCTATCTATCTATCCATCTCTAACACTCTCTCTCATTCTCTTCCCATATATATCTCTCCCTCTTTCTATTTTCCTCTCTCTTTCTCCATCTCTATATATCTTTATCTACTTCTCTCTATTTGCTTCTCTTATTATTTGCATGTCTCCCTCTCCCCCTTTCTATATCTCCTTATATTTATCTCTCTTTATCACATTATCTCATAATCTATATCTTTCTCTATCTCTATCTCTCCCCCTCTTACTCTATATCTCTCTATCTCTTTCTCTCTACCTCTCCCTCTCTATATCTCTCTATATTTATCTTTGTCTTCATCTCGTTCTATCTCTTTGTCTCCCTCTTCCTCTCTCTATCTTTTCATTTCTACCTCTATCTTCTTATCTCCCCCTTTATCTCTAGATATATCTCCCTCTCTCTATCCATCCATCTCTCTTCCTCTCTCTCACCTTCTCTCTCTTCCTACACCTTTTTATCTATATCAATTTGCCTCTATTTTTCTCTCTCCATATTTTTTCTTTCATCTCTATCTACCCATATATTGCTCTATTTTCTTATATCTCTCTTTGCTTGTGTACATAACAAATACATATTAAAAATATTTACCAAAATTTATTCTATTTGACCTTGTACATCTTTCTCTACCATTTGACCTCATGTACATAACAAATGTATGCAAAAAAAATTACCAAAATTGGTTCATATTAACCTTTCACACCTCTTTGATGTACATATTGCCACCTTGACATGCATCCATTGCACACCAAGATGCAATTGCTACTAGATAAAAATTACAAATACTTAACTAAAACTACTTATCAAATTGTCAAAAAAACTATATTTTAAGAAAAAATCAAAGTTTGAATCACAAAACCATAGAGTAAATCACACAAAATGAAAACAATGAAAATGTTGTTTTCCTACATTTCAAACACTGCAAAAGAAAATTAAAAATCTACCTCATGAAGCGTGGTGTCTCCTAGTGCTAAAGTCAATCATGTGGTCCATTGAATACTATTGTTGAGACATGGTGATAAAGATAGGAGGGTGGCAATCAAATGAACTTGATGAAAATTTCACTTTAGCTTTGATATTTATGGTAAAGAAATTCTTCGAGAAAATCTTTCATTCTCACAATTTTTTAATTTGTACATATTTCCTTTTATCATACTTATGGATCGCCATTATGGGATATTCACCTTGATTTGTGTACCATGGGGGCATTTTTAGCTTCTATTCCTTTAATTAATAAATGATTTTAGGATTACAATTTGCACATCTTATCCATGATCATAATCTTGCATTGAAAAAAATTAGTAGCACATTCTTTATCAATGAGCTTATGAGGTAACACACTTTTGACACTTTTTATCATGGTTACATCATGATATCATTTATATAGCACACTTAAATCTCTTTTGTGCTTAAATTTTGTATTATCTAAGAGTTTTTTCCTTATTTATGGTTTATTCATTTGTCCCTATCTTATACACCTCAATGACATCATTTAAATATATATACACACATTTTCTATATATGGTTAATTGCTCAATCTTCTCTTCTCAAAACATATTAATTGCAATGCATTCATATTATTTGATGTGGGTATATTTGTGTTATCTTTCATAAGTTTTATTATGTATGAAATGAAGAGATCAACTTAATTACATTTTTTCAACAATTCTTTTTATAAGTTTCTCAATTTTCTCTTTGCTCAAGCACACACTATGTAGATTAAGGGGACTAAACCTATTTCAAATCCTCAATATCCATACAGAATGTGTTGTCACTCCTTTCAAAATTTCTTATGTAAATTAAGGGGGCGACTCATTTTAACTCATCAACAATCTTACCAACATCATGCATTGTTTCCTTTTACACTTTTTCTTTGTTTATGGAAGTCAACTCAATAACAACTTTATAAATTATTTTGCCCTTGCTCCCTTGTGGATTATTTTTGTATTTGGAGAGTTGAAAAAAATATGTATGACATGCTAAAATGATTGCATTTATAATTATGGTTAACATAAATTTAATTATTAGATCATTGTCTACATGTGTAGATTTGAAAACACGACTCTAGTTTTTCAAATAAGAGTCATTGCCAAATGCACCATCCAAACTTTATATTCGATACAATATTTATTACATTTATTTTACTAATTTATATGTTTTTAGGATGCATGATTTGTGTAGAGTTGTATAAACATTGAAGTGTGGGTAAATTATAGAGCCAAAAAGTGTATGTACAAAAATTTTTACTCCAATTTTGGACTTAGATAATTATGTCAATAGAAATGTTGGTTTAGTACTCAAGTTGGTTCTATTTAATATAAAATTTGATAAAATCCTTAAACCATCCTTATATTAATTGTTTTATCCTTATACATCCATGCACATCATCATTTCATCCTTCTATATATTCAAATTAAATCATAATTATGAAACCATTCCACTTAAAAATAAATTAAAAACTTGTATTTCAAGACTAACATGTATTAAATTTCATTGTATACCAAAATTATTTTAATTGGGAACTAGATCATTATGTTTAAATTCATACCCTATGACCCTAGTATTACATGTGAAAAACACAAATCACTTGCATCATTAAATAAAGAGATAATGTAATAAATGTATGGTAGATCTTATGTCTATATGATCACTCAAGAAAGATACTACACCAATCTTCAAGTAAGCATGTTACATCATAGTTTATAACCAATCTTTTGGGCAAAAGTCAACAAGAGTATGACCATTGTGTAAAAAGGAACTTATTACAGTTCCACATCCTAGAATAACAAGCTTATAAAGCCATTTCTCGATGTTGAGTGTCTCAAATCAATTATCTTACAACACTAAATTATGAATTGTAGTTTTTGGGAATGCAAACATAATTGAAAGATTTTAGACACGATTATAGGTTTTCAAACACGATTGAAAATCATTAAAATGTACTTATTATTGTAATTTCATCTAGAAGTTAAAAACAAAAAACATAATCACACATTATCATTTTATATACAAGAAGAATATATTTTGATATGTACAATCATTTCATACTATAATATACCAATCATATTTAAAAAAGAAGATACATCAAATCCAAACTTCTTTATTGATAACACTTTACATATACATATCTTACACTTATTTTTATCCATTAAATATTAATCATGACTAATATATTTATTTATTTAATAAAAATAGTAAAAACAAAACCATATTAAAAAACATTTATTTCCTTTCATTAAATTCATTTTAGTTATATAATTATCACACAATTTATTTTTAATTTAATGTCTACTAATTGAAGAACATATCTATAATTTCTTAATTTAGATACAAATTCTCAATTAAAATGATTCAAATTCAAACCATAATTATGTACCTTATAATCTTGACAACTTCAATACGGATGTAATGATTGGATTAGGAAGAAAAACAAGCACTAATCTAAGAGGATTATTTTTTTAAGATTTGATGGAGCCATTTATGAATACAATATATTGTTGTAGTTTATATTGTTTTCATGTAGTTGTGGATTGTAACGCCCATGATGTTGAGTTTTGTTGAGAATAACACAACTTTTTCAAACATTACAAACACTTAAATGGTGGAATTTATATTTCTAAGGAAGTTGAGATTCCTAAGTAAAATATATTTTGATGCTTTTTTGGTATTACAAACACTTTAATAGTATAGAGAATAACGTTTTTGGAATTGGCTTTGTTTTATTTGCTTATATATTTTGTTTTTAAACCCCAATCTTTCATACAGAGTAGTTTTATATGAATGTTAGTTCTGACTGTTGTGATTTTATATTTTATTGTAATTGATAATTTTGAGAGTATAAAGATAAAAAAAATTAGAGTATATAGATAAGGGATGTATTGGATGATATGACAAAATGGATATCTGTATTTCTTGGTTCTCAACTTAAAAGATATCAATTTAGATTCGTGTTTACGTATTAGATTGTGAAATGATATGGGTTTGATGTAAATTTCCTCAATAAAAAAATACTAAGATCAAATTAGGAAAATATAAAGTTCTTGATTTAAAAAAAAATCTTTTATATTGTAAAATTTAAATATTTAGAGTGTTTAAAATATTAGTATATATTCTATGTTTGTAGTGATATATGTTTATATTTGGGTGGTTTTTTTTTATGTTCATTCATATTTTTAAAGATGGATTCTTGTGAAAACTTCTGATGGAATATGGATCAATAAAAGATTCGTTTGAAACTATATAAAGTAATATATGTGTCTAACATTCAATAGCTTATATAAGAAGTAGAGGATAATAATGATATATTATGAATTCAATGACTATGTGATTCTCAAATGATCTCACATAACCTACAACTAAAAATTTGGTGGTGTGAGGAACAATAATGAAACTTGCTCTGTTATAAAGGAAGGCAGCTAACATCCCACATTTTTCTTTAGTCAAGCATTGTTGATTAATTTAATCATTTTGATAAACTTGAAAGTTAAAAAAAAAAGAAAAAAAGTGGCAAAGCCACTGAATAATTTTATTAATATAAAGAGTTTACAAAAATCTAGTTTGGATAAGCATACCGGCAGTAAAGAATTAGACAAAGAAAACCTTTGGTTATAGCCTTTGATAAAAAAACCATATAAAGATATCAGTTTGATAGCACCTTGTACATGGAAATAGACCAAAACCCATCCCAGGATAAAACCAAGAAGCCTAGTACAACCCCCAACACGCCCCCCCCCCCCCCCCCCCCCCGCCCCCCCCCACAACCCCACGGTGGACAAGCCACAAAATTACAATAAAAAAGAGCCCATAAGATAATCTATATCATGACTCAAACTGTCATGTGCTTGAACTTTCCTCTGGAGGCACAAAAGAAGAAGAGCGAGAAGCCACATCAACACCCATGAAAGGAGGAAACAACCGACGCGAGCCACAAATAGCCACCCATGTCCAAGAGAGAGTGGATTCCAGTGAACACATTAAGCACAACAGTTAAATAAAGAGGAGGAACATGATCGATCAATCTTTCAAATTGAACAATTGTATCATCATAGCAGTCTCCAATTAGTCCACACCTGGCTACAAAAAACAATTCTCCATTCCATCCATTAGCAAGAAGCTTAGTAAGAGGCATGAAACCACCATAAGGGAGCAAACCATAGTCAAAACTCTAAAAAGACAGAGCATAATCCACATCACAAGAAAAATAGTATGATGAGATGAAGAAGGTATTAGCCAAAGCCCAAACCATAGGAGCACCCAAAAGAAAATCCTTGCAAATAGTGAGAAAATGAGAAACCACTTCAGATATGCTCGAATCTACATTTTCCACCAACCAAGATTTACCCACCACCTTCCTAATTGCATAAACAACATCCAGAGAACACAAATTAAAAATACTCCCAAGTAAAATATATTTTCATGCATTTGTGGTATATGCTCAAGGAATCTAACACTTTAATAGTATAGAGAATAACGTTTTTGGAATTGGCTTTGTTTTATTTGCTTATATATTTTGTTTTTAAACCCCAATCTTTCATGGAGAGTAGTTCTATATGAATGTTAGTTATGATTGTTATGATTTTATATTTTATTGTAATCGATAATTTTGAGAGTATAAAGATAAAAAAAAATAGAGGTTTAATAGATAAGCGATGAAGTTAGCATTATGTTTTGGGTGATATGACAAAATGGATATATGTAGTTCTTGGTTCTCAACTTAAAAGATATCAATTTAGATCCACGCTTCTGTATTGGATTGTGAAATGATATGGGTTTGATGTAAATTTCCTCATTAAAAAAATACTAAGATTAAATTAGGAAAATATAAATTTCTCGATTTTAAAAAAACTCTTTTATATTGTAAAATTTAAATATTTAGAGTGTTTAAAATATTAGTATATATTTTATGTTTTGTAGTGATATATATTTATATTTAGGCGGTTTTTTTATGTTCATTCATGTTTTTAAAGATGGATTCTTGTGAAAACTTATGATGGAATATGGATCAATAAAAGATTCGTTTGAAACTATATAAAGTAATATATGTGTCTAACATTCAATAACTTATATAAGAAGTAGAGGATAGTAATGATATATTATGAATTCAATGATTGTGATTCTCAATTGATCTCACATATGGATTGATCTAATCCCCGTACCTAAAAATTTGAGCATTTTCAATGGAATCAACCTTCCACTAAAACTTAAACCTATGCCCTTTAGATCTTTGTCACTTGCAAACAAGTTTCACCTTTGTACTGTTGGCAATATGGATGAATTGATCATGTGTTGCATTGATGTTTTGCCATTGATGTCAACACTAGCTCTTATGGTTGGTTACCGACAAACAAGTTTGGGTTGCCAGTAGAAGATCTAGTGTTACCGACAGAAGAGACTATCTGTTGGAGACTTCCGACGTGTTTGGATCAATGGAGTATGTTTGATTTTATGTGTTACATGTTCCAGGGGCATGTTTTGGTCAGTTGGTATTGACTTGGTAATCGGATGATATCATACACTCTAGTAAATCCTTACCGACATGGGTTTAAGGTTTAACTGACATAGCTTTCACTGAGAAATTTTGGCAGAATGCATAAGTGGTGTTGGTGCGGCTTCTAGATGGATTTCACAAAGCTGAAGATGTTCTTTTCAAGACATTGCTTTAGCATGCTGAACCCAGATTAGGTCTGGTGCCTATCTAGGTTATGGACTGGTATCATGTTAACGTGTTCTCTACACGTTACCGAGATGATTTATGGATTGGTTATTGTTGTTTTGGTCTTAAGACGACATGGCATATCATTGTAATATGGATGTATGTAATGATCTTATTGTAATATCTTTTAGGTGGCCAACCTAATTGGTTTAGGCCTTAGGGTTGGTATAAATTGATGCAAGATCTCATTGTAGATCATGTTCGTGGTTGTGGAATGTAATATCATATGCAAAGGAGATTTGGTCAATCATAGGTGATTGAATTGGGATTAAGGAAGAGGTCAAAGGCCTCTAGTATTGAGCTTAACTGGGACTTTAATCAGGCATAGTAGATGTTATCTTTAGAAGCTCATTATTCTGGATTGTCGTCCATTTATCTTGAGGTGGTTATGACCTCTTTGTATTCAGTGAGACTCCTTTTGTAATGAGCAATACGCTCTAAGCAATGTGTCTTCCTACATGTGTAGGCCCCTCATTGTATCACATACTTTCTACAGAAGTATTATCTAACTATGGGTAGGCTTCCCACTGTGGTTTTCCCCTTTCTGGGTTTTCCCAATACAAATCATGGTGTTATGTGGTATGGTTGCATTGTGTTGATTATGTGTTTTATTGTTAAGTTGTACTATTTACTAGTATATGTTTCTGCTATTCCGATACTTAATATTTATGTGATACAGTTAAAGGTTATAAAGTTGATTAATTGATATAATCTATTAACAACTGATTCACCCTCCCCCCCTCAGTTGTTCACCAGTTATCCTAACAATTGGTATCAGATCTTTGGTCCTCTTTTACAGAAGCTTAACCGCTTGAGGTAGATCCTATGGCAGCTAACACTTCAAATCCACCGACAACTATTTTCAGAAGAGAAATCCCTAAATTTGATGGAACAAATCATGGGATATGGAAAATCTAAATGGAGACTCATCTTAGATGTCTTGGCAAGGATATTTGGGAGATCACTAAGAAATTATATACACCTTATGATCGGGCATCTGACAATCCTGCTCTTGCAGACCTAGACAAGAATATTGAAAATGATTGAAGAGCTAGAGAAGCCCTCTTGTGTGCACTTACTGATCAACAAATCATGGAATTGACTAATAAATCGACAAAGGTTATGTGGGATAAATTTCAAACTCTGAATGAAGGTGATCCTATTGTCAAAATTGCTAAACTTGATGGTTACCGGGTTGTTGGTAAACAGATTTGTCTTTTGCACTTTATTTAATTTGAATACCCTTAAAACCAAGAAATGAAAGACAAATTTTACCAGATAGTTGGAAAACCATTATATTGATTAACCTCTGAATTAAGGTACAACTCCCTCTAGTAAATATTCAATCAACTTCAAGTTACACACAACCAATATTATACTTTTCACCAGAAAGCATAGAAAACGTTATTGCATTCACAAGTCAATACCAAATGAACACAAGCATTGATTTATATATAACTCTTTATATGAAGCTGACAAACTTCACATGTACACCAAAACAAAATGAAAAGCTTATAAGGTGAATCCCATTGGTAATTTTCTGCACACATAGAAAGCTATAACAGATCTTTACTTGAAACAGATTCTCACAGAAATCAAATTTCAGACATCAAACACATAGATTTGAAGTCAAAGATAATTGTTATTTGATTTTCATTCATACATGATTATCAACCTTCCATACACAAAGTCTTTCAGCAAAATTCAAGAGATAGTTTTTCAAAAACTTAGTGAACCCCCATAAAGTCATTACAAAACATATAAATAGGTCACTAGACAAATAGTTTGAACCAAAGATAAAATTAACTCGAAAGAGTTAATGAGAAACTACCCTAATTGCATAATTGAAACTAAAAACAAATAGCTAGACTCGTTGGCAGACAACTGCCAGCAGTGCTAGTCATGTCATCGATTCCATTTCTATTGGATTGCCCAAATCATTGGTTCGAATGGACACCATAACCGCCTTTGCCGCACTCCACTCATGATGCACCTTCAATAATTCTTGAATTACCGTAACGTGCGGCAGACTGATGTGTATTACTCTCTGCTTCCAGAGTTCTTTCTTCCTCTTTACCATTTGTACTTTGTCCCTGTGTGAATCCAAGTGATCCAGACAAACGTGGCCATCGATTCCACTTTGGAAACCCTCATAAAATCTTCTACGGCCAAGGATTTCTCCACTCTAATTTTTTTAATGTGGCTATTGAATTGATCGATCATCTCTGCGGTATTTTCCAAAGTCTGGTTATCTTCCTTAAGCAATTGAACATCCACGTAGCGCAAATCCTTTTGCATAGTTGTTCTTAAGGATGTTAGTTCACCTCGCAGATTGGCAGATTCTCTATGACCTTGTTTAATGATTTGATTGTGCCACTCTATGCTTTCCTTGCATATAAACATTATGTCCTCATTCAGCCCTGGTACTTGTCTTTCGACAAGAAAGTTCATCAAGCCATAGCGTTGGATATCTCGCATTTGCTTTGAAATCACCGCCCATTTAGTCTTTTCTTTCTGCCATGAGATTAAATCGGCATCCAATTCCTTGGTAACCTCATTAGAATCCTTGAAAATCTGAACTAAATCTGATATGCAATTGGTTCCTTGATGCACGATCAAGGTGAGTCATTCAGAGAAAATATTTGCGATCATTTTGTTTCGTTGAACCTCATCAAAGAACTTCTGATTCCCTAGGGATCTTGAACTAAAGGGGACTGAGCTCTGAGACAATGCCAATGGACTATTTTGCAGAGCATGAATGTATTGGGCCATTTGCATTAAATTCTACTTCAACTCAACCTTGTCCTTCTCATCCTTCCAGGTGTGGGAGATGATCCGTTTAGTCGAAGTCTCCAAATGTTTTACATCAACTGATCTAGTTCTGACCCCCAAATCAACCCGCTCAATGGTGTAATCTGCCTCTGAAGCAGTGGCGGCATCCTTATCAGATGTAGGTTTGGCAATGTCTGCAGTCCAGTGCTTTGTGTATTCATCAAAACCAATCATTGTCTCCATTTTTAACCGCTTTGGCTTCGTGGATCTTCCCAAGCATTTACTTACAACATCTTTCATCGACACCGAAATAGGAACCCCATTTCTTTTCCTAGTAATTGAGTCATTTAACCATTTAGGAGCCAGTGTAAGTTCCTTAGATTGCATAGCTCCTGAAGGTGGTTGTGTAGCATTGTCTGCATTGGACCGGATATCAAGCACATGTGAATCTTGCGCGGTAGCATCTGAGTCAGTTAAGACCTTATCAACATCTAAAACAAGGGTTGCCATATCGCATTATACTTCCTCGGCATTCAAGTCGAGAATGAGATGAGCAGCAGGTGGTTGAAAGTTCTTCTTGTGCCTTGACCTAGTAACCCAACCACCAATAGAAAGTGCAACTTCAGTATCAAGTTTCTCTTCTTTAATCCTAGCCTACCTTTTTCCTACAATAGAAACAAGGATGTTAGTTAAAGCAGAAGTTTTGCTTGCGACCTTCTTCTTTCCATTTTTGTTTCTTGAATTGGTTGCTCTCGCTGGATGAAATCGACAACTCCCAAGCCAATTTTTTGTTCTGCGAATTACGCTGAAAGTGCGTGTCTGAACGCTATCTTCCATATTTTTATTCCAGTCAACTTCAGGGAGAGGTTCATTATGTACTCATTTCATAAACTCTGAATCTAGTACATCTTCATTATCACTAGTGACACCTGAAGTATCCATTAACAAATTCATGTCATGAATCTGTCTCAAAGTTAACATGGACCAACTCCTCTTTCTCACTTCAAACTCATCTGGGCAATCCTCCCAATAATCCTCCAACTGGGGTACATGTTGACTAGGCACTATCTTCTTCACATATTGGGCGATAAAACCTTTACTATCAAAGTTATCCCTTTTCATAAAGGTTTTCAAATGCAATCTCTTAAACTCTAGCTCAAGATTTAGTGCATCATAGACATACCTACAACTGTAATGGCCTAAATTGATGGGAAAAATTCTACTTGTGTGAGTATCTTCACCATAATCCTTCATGGCATAGACTCGCTACCTGGAAACTTCAATCAGGATACAGGAGTCTGAAACATACCTAGGTAGCCTAAAGGTTTCACCTTTAAAACCTCCAACCCTTATGTAAGTGAAGTGATTAAACTGTGTAAATAAACTGCCATAGGTTTTAACTGGTTCAACCGCTTTAGCAGACATTCTCCTATGCAAGTTATCCTGTAATTCAAAAGTCAATCTCCCAACAAAAATGTCGTTCTAGCGAAGATAATCATCAACATGTCCTTTTAAAGTCAAATGGGGGTGATACTCATAAATTTTAATACCTTGAACCCATTTAGCATGGAATAATCCAGACCATTCTCTCACACAGGCTAGCATATATAACAGGTATGAAGACATATAAAAATTTGGCATCCCAAGATAATTGCTCAAACCCTCATGCTATCTTTCTACAATAACAGTTCCCCTGTCAATGAACCTATTTTTATCTAGAGTTACCTGAATGAAGAAATACATCCAGTCTTCCCAATAGAAGGAATGTGAATTCCCCTTGACTCTGCTCAACAATATTACTAGGTCTCTAATCGCAAGAATCAAATGCTCATGGGTTAAGGGTCTTGGCAGCCTTGAACCCCCATTTTGAAACTTCAAAAGCCAATTTCGTGCAATGATAGTTCTGTAATATGGCTTTTTCTTAGAATAAATTTTGTAAGATTATCCAATTGTCCAATCTTCATAGGGTTCCTGACATGGGATACCCATGGAAGCCATTATTGTTTGTCTATCGATGGACAACAAAACTTCACCATCATTTTTACTTATGCATCTGTTGACTTTATCATAGTGGTTCATGCATTCTAAAACCAATTCAAGGCAAGGAGCAGTTGTGGGAAATGCAGTTGCTTCTAATAAACTGCTCTACGCAATATCTCTCATCATAGGATCAACGACTGGGTTTTGTACTCTTTCTAGGAAATCATCTAAATCTAGTTGCACGAAAGTTGTATTACCCAGCTCTGGTAAGGAACTTACAAGGGAAGAAGAGTTCACTAATTTAGGCAGTGTTGGCCTCATGTCTAGCCCGTGATTTTCTCCAATTAACCCAGACAAAGAAGAAAAGGGAAATGGAAACAAACAGCTAACAAAATATCCAGAGCTTTTCTAAAACAAATTGCAACAATTAGGAAAGTTGTTTGAACATACTTTCCTCTTGTTGGTATTTTTGTTTGGTTTTGTCACTGATGTCAACAACTACTAACACTTATCAACTTTGACACTTTGGAGAATCAACAACATTCACCGACTAGCAAATGACTCATGCACAATCACCGGTATCTTGTACACCGACAGGATATAATGTTCACCGACACTTGGAATGGCATGGAAAACACTTGGCTATGTCGAAGACATCGTTTGAACACTTTGTCTTGGAGATTTGTTTATTGGCATATTCGTATTTACATATTTGCTATTACCGACAAATAGGTCGATGTTATACACCGACAAGATTATCTTTTCCAGATCAGCATGACATGCTATGGAGCTGATTTATTATTGTTGTAAATGCATTAAGCCGACATGTTGAATCGGTTATTGCATCGGATATTATTTTATTTGTAAATTGATTTTATTGTAATATCTTTTAGAGCCGACCTACTAAAATTGGTCTTAGGTTATGATATAAATGTAAGATCTTATTTGTAAGATCAGATGTTGAATGTGAAGAAGAATTGTGTGAAGGTATATGCGAGAATAAGCAGAGCTATACACGCAGACATCATTTAAAGGTGAAACAAGGTTTTTGTGAAAGCATATCAGAACTACACCGGTACTGAATCCAGCATATGAAGATGTAATTTTGAGAAGTACATTCTTATTGGATTTAACCATCCAATTGTAGTCAGTGTGACTCCTATTTTGTGTTTGAGCAGTGAGCTCTAGGCGCTTGGCTTTTGTGCATGTGCAGACCCCATTTGTATACACTTACTATCTGCAGTAGTATCATCTGATTGTGGGTAAGGTTTCCCACTGTGGTTTTTCTCCTTATAGGGTTTCCACATAAAAATATTGGTGTTAAGTGTTGTGGATGACTTTGTCTTTTTGTTTCATGCATTAATCTTTACCGGTATTACAATTATCTGATAAAATTGTCTACCGATATAAAAGACTGGTTTACCAGTATTAAGCAATAAGTTGGTTAAGTTGTTTTTTGTTTGAATTTATTAGACAAATGATTCACCCCCCCCCCCTCTAAGTTGTCTCTGGGACCTAACAATTGGTATCAGAGCCTAGTCCTCTTTTGTAGAAGTTTAACATCTTGAGGAGATCCAATGTCTGCTAACTATTTCAGGAAGGACAATCCTAAACTTGATGGAACCAACTATGACATATGGAAGATCAGAATGGAGAAACATTTAAATTGCATTGGAAAGGAAATCTGAGATGTTACAAAGATTGGCTATAGTGCTCCTACTCAAAGCCAGCCTAATCCACCTAACTTAACTAAAGATTAAGAAAATGATTGCAAAGCAAGAGAAGCACTTTTGAGTGCATTAACAGATCAACAAATCATGGGATTATCAGATAGATCAACTGCTAAAGCTATTTGGGATCATTTGGAAACACTGAATGAAGGAGATTCCACAGTCAAAATTGCAAAGCTTGAAAGCTTCCGGGTCAGGTATGAAAATCTGAAAATGGAAGAAGATGAAAGGATTTCTACTTTCTATGGAAAGAGTTAATGAAATTGTTTTGGGTATTAAATGTTGTGGAGGATTTTTAAGTGAAGATGAAATTGTTTCAAAAGTTTTAAGAGGATTGCCACAAACATATAAAATGAAAGTCACTGCTATAAATGAGTTAAGAACAATGCCTAATACATCAGTAACTAGAGATACATTGATCGGAAAACTTTCAGCCTTTGAAATTAAGGAATTTGGTCCTATTGCTACTATAAAGATAGATTTAGCCTTTAAAGCATCAACATTATCTGCATCATCATTTGAGAAATCTGATTGGAAAGCTTTTTATGCAAGAGAACTTGAAGAAAGCAGGAAAGAAAATGAAGAACTTGAGGAACTTGAAGCACTATTTGCAAGGAAAATGCCTAAAGGTCCAGTTGGAAGTAAGTATGAAGGTGAAACGCCCTTTAAATGTTTTAACTATAATAAGATTGGTCATATGGCTTCAAGATGCCCTGATAGACATGCTAGACTGAGAGAAGAAGCTAGAAGAACATATAAGCCTAACCCTGAATATCAAAGATATAGATTTAAGAAGAATAAAGACAAATCTTGTTATCTTATTGATGAAGGAGTGACTGATGATTTTGATGAGGATCCGGAAGACAATGGATGGGTTTTTGTTTCTATAACAGATGACCAACTGACACCTACAGTCCAACCAGTAGAGCAAGCCTTGGCAGCTAAAGTTGAAGTAAAGGATTAATGGATCATTGATTCGGGATGCTCACATCATACGACATGAGATAAAGGTAAATTATTGAACTTTCAAGAATATAATGGAGGTCTAGTGAGATTTGGAGATGATAAAGCTTGTCTGATCAAAGGTAAAGGTACAATATCTCCTGATGGAAAGCATAATACTGACAATGTTTACTATGTTGAAGGTTTGAAGCATAATCTTTTGAGTGTTGGTCAATTAGTTGAGAAAGGATTTCAATTACAATTCAAAAATGGAAAATGCAAAATCATGAATAGAACTAGTTTAGAAATTGCAACCGGTAATCAAACTAGAGGTAATATCTTTCATTTGAATAACAGTGAAAAGACATGCTTGATTGAACATATTGATGAAAGTTGGCTATGGCTTAAGAGACTCTCTCATGTAAACTTTGATTGCATGGTAAAAATCAGTACTACTAAGACTGTTGGAGATTTACCTAAAATTGTCAAACCTCACAATACAGTATGTAAGGAATGTCAATTTGGAAAACAAGTTAGAGCCACCTTCAAAAGTATTCTAGAAAAATCCAATAATGCTCTTGACTTAATTCACTCTGATTTATGTGGTCCAGCTAGAACTAAAATTTTACAAGGTGATAGATATTTCATGTTAATCATTGATGACTATTCTAGAATGTGTTGGGTTACTTTTCTCAGAGAAAAATCACAAGCACTTGGGAAGTTCAAACTGTTCAAAGCAATGGTAGAAAATGAAACCGGTAAGAAAATCAAATGTCTAAGATCAGATCAAGGAGGAGAATTTACATCTAAGGAATTTAATGCATTCTGTGAAGTGAATGGAATCAGAAGACAACTATCAGCACCTCAGACACCATAGCAAAACAGAGTTGTTGAAAGAAAAAAATAGAACTATCTTGGATGCAGCTAGAAGTATGTTATCAGAAGTAAACCTACCACATGTATATTGGAGAGAAGCAGTAAGTACAATGGTCTATGCATTCAACAAAGTTCACATCAAAGGTGAAACCAGTAAGACCCCTCATGAACTATGGTTTGGTATTACTCCTACTCTTAAATATTTTAGAATATTTGGAAGTAAATGCTATATTAGAAGAGATGAGTATATTGGGAAATTTGATCCTAGAAGTGATGAAGGAATATTTCTTGGTTATTCATCTAAGAGTAAATCATATAGATGTTTTAACAAAAGATTGTAGAAAATTGTTGAGAGTACAAATGTGAAGATTGATGAACAATTCAGAGGAACTTCAAGGTATATAGACTCTGAACTGGCAACATAAATTCTAACAAATGAACCTACACTAAATCCACCGGTACAGAATGAAGATCCAGTTACACCAGTATCATCTGAAAATTCCATAGTAACTGAGGAACAATAGCAAACAAAGACACCCCGATATGTAAGATTGAATCATTCTAAAGATCAGATAATTGGTAACGAGTATAAAGGAGTTATGACAAGAGGAAGATTGGCAAATGAAGAGGTATGTCTTATTTCTCAAATTGAACCATCATCAGTTAATGAGGCATGTGAAGATAAACATTGGACTAAAGCTATGGAAGTAGAATGAGATTAAATTGAGAAGAATAACACTTGGACATTTGTACCCAGCCTAAAGATAAAAATGTGATTGGAACCAAATGGGTATTCAAAAACAAACTTAATGAAGATGGTAAGGTTATCAGAAATAAAACAAGACTAGTGTGTAAGGGATATTCTCAGAAAGAAGGAATTGATTATAATGAGACCTTTGCACCAGTAGCCAGAATCGAGGCAATCAGATTATTCTTGAATTTTGCAGCACATAAGAACTACAAAGTATATCAAATGGATATTAAATGCGTATTTCTGAATGGAGATCTTGAAGAAGAAGTTTATATTGAACAACCTGATGGATTATCTTTGACAAATAACAAAGATATGGTTTCCAGGTTAAGGAAAGTTTTGTATGGATTGAAGCAAGCTCCAAGAGCTTGATATGCAAGATTGGATAAGTATCTTTTGAAGATTGGTTTTTCTAAAGGTAATGCTGACAACAACTTATATTGTAAAATGACTAATGATGACATCTTGGTTATAGAAGTTTTTGTTGATGATATAATCTTTGGAGGAGAAGATGGATTATGTAAAGAATTTTCTATTAAAATGCAACAAGAATTTGAAATGTCTATGATTGGAGGAATAAAATTCTTTTTAGGATTGCAAATTTCACAAACTGACAAAGGTATATTCTTGAGTCAATCCAAGTACTTAAAGGAGTTACTAAAGAAATTTGGGATGGAGAATTCTAAATCGATAGGCACACCTATGACTACAAGTGACAAACTATCACTCAGGGATGAATCCACACCTGTTAATCCAACTAGGTACAAATCTATGATAGGAGGTTTACTATATTTGACACAAACCATACCTGATATCATGAATGCAGTATGTATTGTTTCAAGATTTCAGAGTAATCCTAGAGAAAATCATGAATCAGCAGTAAAAAGGATTTTTCGGTACTTACAAGGCACTAGAAATCTTGGATTATGGTATCCTAGAGATGAAAACTTTGAATTATGTGCATACATAGATGCAAATTGGGCAGGAGATGTGGATGATAGAAAAAGCACCACCGGCGGAGCATTTTTTCTTGGAAACAGACTAGTTTCTTGGTTGAGTAAGAAACAAATTTGTACATCCTTATCAACAGCAGAATCAGAATATGTTGCAGCAACAACTAACTGTACACAGGTACTATAGCTTAAGCAAATATTGAAAGACATAAAGGTAAAATGCGAGGAACCTATAACTATCTATTGTGACAACACTGCAGCAATTGATATATCTAAGAATCTGGTACTACATTCTAAAACCAAACATGTTTCTATCAAACTGAATTTTCTAAGGGAAAATGTTGAAGCAAAGGAAATAAAACTGGTTTATGTGAATACTAAAGAGCAGATTGCAGATATTTTCACTAAACCTTTGCCTAAGGAGACTTTTGAATATCTTAAAGATCAGCTTGCGGTCATACCCCCACCAGTAGTAACTTAGAGAGTTGATGTTTGTCATCAACCGGCAGAATTCACAGAGAAATCTTTCACTTCGGCTTTGATGAGGAAGCTACTTCTCAGGGGGAGTAGTTGGTATACTAAATTGGTTGGTATTTTTGTAAAGCGGAAAATCGCGATCGAACCCTAGTTGCTCTCCCCTCTCCCAACTCCAAGGAGAGAGAAGGGAGATTCACTAGGGTTGATGGTTTTCACTTAAGGGAGAGACTTTACATTCAAAAGAGGGGTTGAAACTCACAAGATCCAATCCCACACAAGGCAAGATTGGATGCTAAATGTGTTTCAAGGGGTTAAGACAGCAAGGCTACCCTCTTTTGTAAAGAATGTGCATAGGAGAATTAGGCTAGGAATGCATAGAAAGTGACAAAGATTCGCTTTATAAACTGAGATAGGGATATAGGATGAAGCTGCGGACCTGGAATTAGCAGTTAAATGTCGATACGGCGCTGTCCTGCAAATTTGAGCGAAAGTTGTCGAGATGATGGCGCCTGGCGCCATGGTCCTCCGAAAAATCCGCGAAACGAAGGGGGATCTGTTCGTCTCTGCACAAGGATTCCAGATCTTCAATTTCAGCCGCGTACCTGCAACCTACACACAGAAAAGCGAAGATGATTGGGGGGTTAGGGATTAGGGGTTTGCCTTTAGGTCAAACCCCGGTTTTGGAATTAACCAAGAAATGAGCAAGTGCTGTAAATGTAAATGACTGTAAAACAAGTACTAATACCTTGTTCTAAGGATGTTTGTATCCTTATGTGCGAAGGTTTAGATGTTGTTGTTTGTTGTAGTAGTATGTTGTATGTAGCATGTAGTATGTGATCTCCTCTTCAATGGTTGAATCCTTGTCTTGAATGCAACACTTAGCCTTGAATGGAGACTTGAAAATGATCAATTGCTTGAAGGAATGCTTGAATGCTTGAATGCTTGAGTATAGTTTCTGCGCTTTTTCCATCATATCGAATGAAAGAGGAAAATGTAGTTTATATACTTCTTAATTAGGGCTGATAGACTGATTTTCCCGACCTTAGGCCGACCAGGGAATGTAATTTCCAATTTGCAAACAAAAAGACCCAAGACCCCTTAGGAGACCGGGCCCAAAATAGGACCCAGGGACCAAGGCGCTGGGCGCTCTGGTCCCACCTCCCGGGACAGCAGGGTGCAAGGAGGTTCAGGCCAGGGTGCTTGAAAAATGCAGTTTTCAGTGTCATAATCAAGTTTCGGGGTCTCCATTCAGATTGCATGTTGCGTCGCCATCATGAAGACCGAAATGCAGTCGAAATTGCAAGTGTCGCAATTTTAGGATGCTACAATTTTGTATATGAACTTGGTTTTATAGTAACTTTGGCATTCGATGTCAAAGGGGGAGAGATTGGTATGGAAAAACACAAGGAAACATTGTCACTCTCAGGGGGAGAGATTGTTACTTTGGGAGAGATTACTTATATTTTGGGAGATTGTTGGCTTTTGGTATTTGGCATTTTTGTTTTGGCACTTTGATGGTTTTTCCATCTTGTGTTGCCATCAATTCCAAAGGGGGATATTGTTGGTATTTTGGTATGGTTTTGTCATTGATGTCAACACCTACTAACACTTATCAACTCTGACACTTTGGAGAATCAACAACATTCACCGACAAGCAAATGACTCATGCACAGTCACTTGTATCTGGTACACCGATAGGATATAATGTTCACCGGCACTTGGAATGGCATGGAAAACACTTGGTTATTTCGAAGATATCATTTGGACACTTTGTCTTGGAGATTTGTTTATTGGCATATTCGTATTTACATATTTGTTGTTACCGACAAATAGGTCCAAGTTATACACCGGCAGGATTATCTTTTCTAGACCAGCATGACACGCTATGGAGATGATTTATTATTGTTGTAAATGCATTAAGCTAACATGTTGAATCGGTTATTGCATCAGATTTTTTATTATTTGTAAATTAATTTTATTGTAATATCTTTTAGAGCCGACCTACTAAAATTGGTCCTAGGTTATGATATAAATGTAAGATCTTATTTGTAAGATCGGATGTGGAATGTGAAGAAGAATTATGTGAAGGTATATGAAAGAATAAGAAGAGTTATACACGCAGACATCATTTAAAGGTGAAGCAAGGTTTTTGTGAAAGCATATCAAAACTACACCGGTACTGAATCCAACATATGAAGATGCTATTTTGAGCAGTACATTCTTATTGGATTTAACCATCCAATTGTAGTCAGTGTGACTCCTATTTTGTGTTTGAGCAGTGAGCTCTAGGCTCTTGGCCTTTCTGCATGTGCAGACCCCATTTGTATACACTTACTATCTGCAGTAGTGTCATCCGATTGTGGGTAAGGTTTCCCACCATGGTTTTTCCCCTATCTGTAGTAGTATCATCTGATTGTGGGTAAGGTTTCCCACCATGGTTTTTCCCCTTACAGGATTTCCATGTACAAATATTAGTGTTAAGTGTTGTGGATGACTTTGTCTTTTTGTTTCATGCATTAATCTTTACCGGTATTGCAATTATCTGATAAAATTGTCTACCGATATAAAAGACTGGTTTACCAGTATTAAGCAATAAGTTGGTTAAGTTGTTTTTGGTTTGAATTTATTAGACAACTGATTCACTCCCCCCTCTCAGTTGTCTCAGGGACCTAACACCTCTGTCATCTACAAATCCCTGTTGACGTCAATTCTTCCCGCTCCACAAACTCTTCTTAACACTTAACCAAAAAAAATGATAATCTTGACATGATAGCTACCCAATTTAAAAGCCAAGAAAATCTTACCCATGATTACTACGAACTGTCCTCATTACTCTTCTCTCGTGCGACCTTACTCTGAAATGATCGTGTTTGAGCATGCATTAAATGCCAAGTCACTTCATCTCTGACAATACGGATCCCCACACCACACTTGCTATAAATGACAACTTTCAAATCATTAAAGAAAGAATATTCCTCTTCTCTGTCGTCGTTTATCATATCTTAAAATCTGTGCCACCACCTCATGCCAAGTCACATGATCTACAAGAAGCATAAACATTGAACTCTGAATCTTGAGAAACAAAACCGACATAAAACATAAACATGGTAAATCTTGAACTTTGAACCTTGAACCAAAAAGGTTCAAGTTCAAGGTTGAAAGAATGTGAAATGCCGACACGGACTAGGAAAGACTTAAAACCGCACCGGAGGAAAAGCTTTTAATACAACGTCCGTTGAACTTTGAACCTTGAACCAAAAAGGTTCAAGTTCAAGGTTCACGTTCAACACCGTGAAACTTATGGAAAGCAACAAAGACTGAACTACATGGGGAACTCTAATCAAATGACTCGACCAACGGACCAGATGAGGACATAACTCAAACAAGGAGACATATAGAATGAAAATTTATATGTGTCACCAACACAGGTAAGGTATAAAAACTTGAAGATGGAAGATAATGAAAGAATTGTTGTGTTTACGAAAGAGTAAATGAGATTGTTATGGGAATTCAATGTTGTGGAGGATCTTTGGGTGAAGATGAAATAGTTTCCAAAGTCTTGAGAGCCCTTCCATCAGCTTACAAGATGAAGGCAACTACACTTAATGAGATGAGAACAATGGCAAACACTTTAGTTAACAAAGATATTTTGATTGGGAAATTATCTGCTTTTGAGCTTGAAGAATTTGGACCTTCTAGAGCTATAAAGTCTGAACCTTCTTTTCATGCATCATCATCTACCAGCAAGAGTGATTGGAAAGCCTTATATGGAAAAGAATTGGAAGATATGAGGAAAGAAGATGAAATAATTTGAGCAACTTGAAGCCTTATTTTCTAGAAGAGTACCTAAAGGACCAGCAGGAAGTAAGTATGAAGGAAAAGCACCTTTTAAATGTTTTGCATGTAATAAGATTGGCCATTTTGCATCTAGATGTCTTGAAAGGAACGCAAGATTTGAAGAGAGAGTTAAGAAATCATTTAAGCCTAACCAGAATAGATATAGATTTAAGAAAAGTAAACAGTGCTACATAGCGAATGAGGAAGGAGTAAGTGATGACTCTGAGGATGAAACAGTAGCAGACTCTGCTAGTGGATCCGACAATGGAAAGGAATGGGTGTTCTATGCTTTAAAGGAAGATGAACTGAAACCGGCTATCAAGAATGAAGAAAAGGCCCTGGCAACAAAATTTGAAGATAAGGATGAATTGGTAATTGATAGTGGATGCTCACATCATATGACTGGAGATTAAAGAAAATTTCTATCCCTACAAGAATACAATGGCGGTCAAGTCAGATTTGGAGATGACAAAGCATGTATGATCAAAGGTAGAGGTATTATTTCTTTGGATGGTAAGCATAATATTGATAATGTCTATTATGTAGAAGGTTTAAAGCATAATCTTTTGAGTGTTGGTCAATTGGTGGACAAGGGTTTCCAACTTCAATTTAAAGATAGAAAATGCAAGATCATTAAAAAAAACTGGTTTGGAGATTGCAACTGGTATTCAGACTCGAGGTAATATATTTCACTTGAACATTGGTAATAAGACATGTTTGATTTCTCATATTGATGAGAGTTGGTTATGGCATAAGAGGTTGTGAAACTGGTAAGACCCCTTATGAATTATGGTTTGGACATACACCTACTGTTAAATATTTCAGAATTTTTACAAGTAAATGTTATATCAAAAGGGATGATTCAATTGGGAAGTTTGATCCTAGATGTGATGAAGGGATATTTCTTGGTTATTCAATTTAAAGAAAAACATATAGATGTTATAACAAAAGATTATAGAAAATTGTGGAGAGCCCTGAAAGTGGATGAGAAATACATAAATCAATCTATATCTTATGATAGGGAACTAACAATGGAAATGATCATAACTGAACCGACAATGCCTCAACCAGTACAGGAAACTGAGATAGTTACACCAGCACAATCAGAAAATTCAACTGTGACTGATGATCAGAGCAGTGAACCTGAAGTTCATAAGACACCAAGGTATGTAAGATTAAATTATTGGAGATAGGAACAAGGGAGTTATGACAAGAAGAGACTGGTAAATGAAGAGGTATGTCTTATTTCTCAAATTGAACCGACATTTGTTATTGAAGCTTGTAAAGATAAATATTAGTTGAAGGCTATGGAAGATGAATTAGATCAGATAGAGAAGAATGAGACTTGGATTGTAGTTCCCCGACCTAAAAATAAGAATGTTATTGGAACTAAATGGATTTTTAGGAATAAACTGAATGAAGATGGTCAAGTTGTAAGGAACAAGGCTAGATTGGTTTGTAAAGGATATTCTCAAATGGAAGGAATTGATTATGGTGAGACATTTGCACCTATAGCTAGAATTGAATATGTTAGACTATTTCTTGCCTATGCAGCTTATAAGAACTATAAGGTATATCAAATGGATGTTAAATGTTTATTTTTAAATGGTGAACTTGAGGAAGAAGTATACATTGATTAGCCTAATGGATTTTCACTGACAGATGATAAAGATATGGTTTGCAGATTGAAGAAAGCTTTATATGGATTGAAACAAGCTCCTAGAGCTTGGTATGCAAGATTGGATAAATATCTTTTGAAGCTTGGTTTTACTAAAGGCAGTGCTGATAGTAATTTATATTATAAGATCATTGATGATGATATTCTGATTATTGAAGTATTTGTTGATGATATCATTTTTGGAGGAGAAGATAAATTGTGCATGGAATTTTCTAATAATATGAAGAATGAATTTGAAATCTCCATGATTGGTGAGATGAGATTTTTCTTAGGTTTGCAGATTACTCAAACTGAAAATGACATTTTTATCTATCAAACTAAGTATCTAAGGGAATTACTGAAGAAGTTTGGTATGGATAATTCCAAACCGGTAAGTACTCCTATGGTGACAAGTGAGAAATTATCTATCAGGGATACATCTACACCTATAAATCCGACAAAGTATAAGTTTATGATTGGTGGTTTGTTATATCTAGCTCATACTAGACCGGATATTATGAATGTAGTGAGTATTGTTTCAATATATCAAAGTAATCCTAAAGAAAATCATGAATGTGCAGTAAAGAGGATATTTCGGTATTTGCAAGGAACAACAAAATATGGCTTGTGGTATTCTAGAGATGGTGATTTCACTTTATGTGCATATACTGATTTAGATTGGGCAGGAGATACTGGTGACATGAAGAGCACTTCTGGTGGAGCTTTCTTTCTTGGAAAGCAATTGGTTTCATGGATCAACAAAAAATAGTCATGCATTTCTTTATCTACTGTAGAAGCCGAGTATGTTGCAGTAACAACTAATTGCACTCAAGTCTCATGGATGAAGCAAATGTTGAAGGATATCAAGGTAAATTGTAGTGAACCGGTAGTTATCTATTGTGATAACTCTGCACCTATTGACATGTCTAATAATCCAGTATTTCATTGTAAGAATAAGAATATATCAATAAAATATAACTTTCTGAAGGATAAGGTAGAAGGAAAGGAAGTCAAATTGGTTTATGTGAACACTAAAGAGCAGATTGCAAATATATTCACTAAATCATTGTCTAAGGAATCATTTGAGTATTTGAGAGATAGGTTAGGGGTTTCTGCCCCTCTAACAAAGACTTGATTGATGTAGTTTGTCATCAGTCTGACATGCATTATCAAAGATACTATTCATCTGACACTGATGTGTGGTGCTACTACTCAAGGGGAGTACTCAGCTTTGAGTTTTAGAGGTTTACATTCTTGCTTTGATATTTTTGTTAGATTTCTGGCATTGATGTCAAAGGGGGAGAGATAGTGATGTGAAAAATAAATTCAGAACTTTACAAAGATACTATTCATAGGGGGAGAGTTATTGATGGTTAGAGCTATATATAGGAGATTGTTGGTTGTCTTCCTCAGGGGGAGACTTTTTTGGCATTTCTTGGTACTTAGATGTTTTTCACATCTAGTGTTGCCATCAATGCCAAAGGGGGAGATTGTTGGAAATATGGACGAATTGATTATGTGTTGCATTGATGTTTTTTCATTGGTGTCAACACTAGTTGTTATGGTTGGTTACCGATAGACAGGTTTTGGTTACTGGTAGAAGATCTAGTGTTACTGACAGAAGAGACTATCTGTTGGACACTTCTGGCATGTTTGGATCAATGGAGTATGTTTGATTTTATGTGTTACATGTTCCTGGAGTATGTTTTGGTCAGTTGGTATTCACTTGGTAATCGGATGATATTATACACTCTATTAAACCCTTACCAGCATGGGTTTAAGGTTTAACCGGTAGAGCTTTCACTGAGAAATCTTGGCAGAATGCATAAGTGTTGTTGGTGCGGCTTCTAGATGGATTTTAGGATGCTAAAGATGTTCTTTTGAATACATTGCTTTGGTGTGGTGGACCCAGATTAGGTTCGGTGCCTATCTAGGTTATGGACCGATATCATGTTAACGTGTTCTCTACACGTTACCGAGATGATTTATAGATTGGTTATTGTTGTTTTGGTCTTAAGCCAACATGGCATATCATTGTAATATGGATGTATGCAATGATCTTATTGTAATATCTTTTAGGTGGCCGACCTAATTGGTTTAGGCTTTAGGGTTGGTATAAATTGATGTAAGATCTCATTGTAGATCGTGGTCGTGGTCGTGGAATGTAATATCATATGTGAAGGAGATTTGGTTGATCATAGGTGATCGAATTGGGATTAAGGAAGAGGTCAAAGGCCTCTGGTATTGAGCTTAATCGGGACTATAATCAAGCATAGTATATGTTATCTCTGGCAATTCATTATTCTGGATTGTTGTTCATTTATCTTGAGGTGGTTATAACCTCTTTGTAGTCAGTGAGACTCCTTTTGTACTGAGCAGTACGCTCTAGGCAGTGTGCCTTTCTGCATGTGCAGGCCCCTCATTGTATCACATACTTTCTACGGAAGTATTATCTGACTATGGGTAGGCTTCCCACCGTGGTTTTTCCCTTTTCGGGTTTTCCACATACAAATCATGGTGTTATGTGGTATGGTTGCATTGTGTTGATTATCTATTTTATTGTTAAGTTGTATTGTTTACCGGTATCTGTTTCTGCTATTCCGGTACTTAATGTTTATGTCATCCAGTTAAAGGTTATAAAGTGGATTAATTGATATAATATGTTAACAACTGATTCACCCCCCCTCTCAGTTGTTTACCGGTTATCTTAACATGTACATAACCTACAACTAGAAATTTGGTGGTGTGAGGAACAATAATGAAACTTGCTCTGTTATAAAGGAAGGCAACTAGCTTCCCACATTTTTCTTTAGTCAAGTATTGTTGATTAATTTAATGATTTTGATGAAATTGAAAGTTTTTTGTTTTTTTTGATAAAAGTGGCAAAGCCACCAAATAATTTTATTAATATAAAGAGTTTACAAAAACCTGGTTCAGGCAGGCATACCGACAGGAAAGAACCAAACAAATAAAACCTTTGGTTATAGCCTTTGATCAAAAAATCATATAAAGATATCAGTTGGACAACACCTTGTACATGGAAATAGACCAAAACCCATCCTAGAACAAAACCAAGAAGTCTAGTACAACCCCCCCCCAATGGTGGACAAACCACAAAATTTCAATAAAAAATAACCCATAAGATAATCTATATCATGACTCAAACTGCCATGTGCTTGAAATTTCCTTTGGAGGCATAGAAGAAGAAGAGCAAGAAGCCACATCAACACCCATGGAAGGAGGAAACAACTGAGGAGAGCCAGAAATAGCCACCCAAATGTCCAAGAGAGAGTGGATTACAGTGAACACATCAAGAACAACAACTAAATAAAGAGGAGGAACATGTTCGATCAATCTTTCAAATTAAATATTTGTATCATCATAACAATCTCCAATTAGTTTACACCTGGCTACAAAAAACAATTCTCCATTCCATCCATTAGCAAGAAGCTCAGTAAGAGGCATGAAACCACCAAAGGGAGCAAACCATAATCAAAACTATAAAAAGACAAAGCATAATCCACATCACAAGAAGAATAGTATGATGAGATCAAGAAGGTATCAGCCAAAGCTCAAACCATAGGAGCATCCAAAAGAAAATCCATGCAAATAGTGAGAAAATGAGAAACCACTTCAGATATGCTCGAATTTGAATTTTCCACCAACCAAGATTTACCCACCACCTTCCTAATTGCATAAACAACATCCGGAGAACACAAATTAAAAATACACCCAAGTTTCTCATCGTTGTATGCTTGAGAGTCCCGAAAATTGCCAAACTTTGGAGGAACAGAGACTCTGTATCGACCTTCTAATTGAACAAGCAACATAAGGAAAACCAAAAATTTGCACAACTGAAAGACCCACTAATGCCACAAGGTTCATATTTCCCGAGCATATATAATAAAGATATCATAAAAGATGACATCATAACATATATTGCCTGGCAGTGATGCTCGACATCCCACATGAGCCAAGAGAGTCGACTCGAGCAAAATATCGAACATCAATAACCAAAAGTAAATCACATAATCCTCAAAGATATGGCCAACCCAAGTGAAACAAAAATAGAGCACCACGATATCAAGCAATCTCCAAAATAATTGCACTAATACAACTAATGTTACTATGTTGATGCTAAAATTATTAATTACACCGAGAGGCATCCTATACAATGTAGGCACATCCGTGAAACAAAAAGGAAATGGGAGTTGCAGTCCCATCATATGGAATTCGAAGAGTCCTGCCATTTTGTGTCCGTAATGATAATGGTTTCATCCATTAACTTGAATGGTAGTGAAAGGCCAATGATTTCATTCGTAACTGCAACAAAGTCAGAGAAACTAGGCACATGAAATTCGACAACCTTCATAGAATTCGAAGAGACTTACGTTTCATAAGTGAGGATTCTCCAACTGTTATATTTTAATTGCTTTCATTTAGTGTCAGTAACCCAAAATGTAACAATAGAAAGTGGAGATTCATGCAATGTGTTTAAAAGATCGATGTATTTCAATTTTCTCAATTTCGTAATATTTTCCAGCAAGATCTGCTCATTTTAAATCCATTGAAATCTAAATAGTGTATTCATTTGCAGGTTCAAGTGCATCATAATCAGGGTTTTTGTCAAGCTATCAATTTCATAGTTACTCTTCCTTTTTCGTGCATAATCGAGTATGCTTCCTTTGATATGTTATTTAATTTGTCTTGCAAATATACACATTCTGATCTTGCTTTATATCTATCTTTATCTCACACTATCAAACTATATGCACATCACTTATCCAACAAACCTTCTATAAACTGAAATGTACAATTCTGTCAAATTATATACATAATGGATACAACAAACGGACATAATATAAGCATTTCCTAGGGCCAGGTATGAGAAAGGGATAAAAGCAGTGTAAGAGCTTGCAAGGCTCAATGAATGACCATTCACATAAGGTAGCATTGAAGTATGATAAATTGACATTTAAAAATGCTCCACATTCTAAAAAATCAAATGCATAAATGTCTTTTAAAAAAATCAAATGCATAAATGTCTTTAATAAAAATTGAATATTACATATCATTAGAATCGAGAAATGAAAAACCCTCTTTCAAAATATGTTGGCAATTGTAGCTTCCATCTTAATTTCCTTGCCATTTTTGAATAGTTTACAGCTGGTCATCATTTCACTTGTCCATACGAAAATATCAAATCCTGAAAATATTTTAGAAGGTGATTAATAGTAACGTATAAAACCAAACTACCATATTTATTTTAGGCATAATATCAAACAAAATCTCAGTTACATCTATTTAAACAGAAAAATGTCCAATCCAAACATGGTGAATTGCCTACTCCACAAGCATTTTCAACAGGAAAAATAAAAAATATGCATCAATAAAAAAATGACTAAAAAATTACAAAAGAAGAGTAGGCCCATGGGCAATTAATATAAAGATTAACCTTCCACATGGATCAATCTTATCCCTTGGATAAGATTCAAATTTAAATTACATAGATTGTGGTATTTTTTTAATCTCATCCCTCTAATTTGGGTCTGATTATTTTTTATTCTGAGAGGGATCAATCTCATCCCTTGGATGAGATTAACCTCCTTCCTTCGAATTAGGGCTTTCGTGTTTTTCTTTATCTTTTGGCAAGAATAAAGCAAAGCCGTTATTTTCTTGTACTTTTGTATTTGCACTTACAGATTTGAATAAGAGATAGAAGGGCATATATGAACAATTTAAAATTATAGCTTGGATCTAAGAAAATTGGATACTCAAAATTACCATGTCGGGATTATGATATGGATTTATTTTTTGGTAAATACGAGTATTTAGATGCAATTCTTTCTGGATAAACACCATTGAATGTTTTTATCACCATTTTTTTAAATTTTATTTGTTTACTTGATTTATCTTTTGTTTGATTATAGAGAGGAGAGTAAAATGCCTAATTTATGAGCTTTATTTCTCTTATCTCATATATTATTTCATTGTTCAAATCATGAATGTATTTATCATTGTTTCTACAGTTTATTCTCACATATACTCAGATACTCAGGTTTCCTGAATTCCTTCATCTCCATGTGGATCAAGGCAACAATAGGGCAAATAAATAGGAAAACCAAATATGTTGCTTGCCATCATTATTTCCTTTTCTTATCTTGTAAGTCTGTGAGAATTGGGGCAACATAGTTGTAGTCAATCCCATTTTCTCTAGATCCTCATAGATATCTTCTCAGGCAAGAATTTTACAAGTATTCTAAAGCATCTGATTTAGAATAATATATTTGTTAAATATATGTTTCGATATATGTATTATTTTATTACTTATTTATTCTTTAAGAAAAAAATATTGTTTTATACAACTTAATCATCTTAGCCAGTTCACTTTTTTTTTATTACAATGAGATTAGCTGATATTCACCCTAGGATGCTTATATACTTCATAGGAAGGTGTTAAATAAACTGTATTGGTCCTCTTTAAAATGCCCTCTATTATAAAATTTCATGGATTTTTTTAAATGCATTGAATTCATATAAATCTAAAGCCAACATCTTTAGATTTTTTTTTGTGTCTTGGATATAGGTTATTTTTGTCAAATATATAAAAGATACTATTAAATTCACATCTTATTGAAGATTTCAAAATATTTTTGATTATGTTGGCAAAGAAATTGAGAATATTTTCTATGTGCTTCTTACAAGATAATTGTAAATAAAGTCCATCAATATTTTCAAATAAGATTTTTTATTTTGAGAATATTTATCAATAAAAAATATTTAAAGCTATAATACATTGAAATAGATGTTAGCAATTATAATGAGTTCAAGTTTTATTTTATAGGAAACATTTAAAGCTACAATTACAAATGCAGCTTTCTATTTTCTATGAGTTGTTTCCTTAAAATTTCAAACGTAAAATATAATGTTTCTAAGTTAAAAAAATCATGTAGATATATAGTGTTTCTAAATTCAAAAAATCAAAATTAATGCATGCACAAATATTTCAAAAATAATATAAAAAATTTTATTTCCAATTTAGTCAAATCAAAAAAATATTTATATATTTTTATTAAAAATAAAATAAAATATTTCTAAATTTTAAAAAATCAAATTGCATACACAAATATTTCAAAACAATTTAGTATTTTATATCACATTTTCTCTCTTTATAGATTATATATAATTTTTCATATAAATGTAATTTTTCTATTGATATTATATTTATCTCTTAGTTAATTTTATATTATTTTATTATACATTAATAAAGTTTGAAATTTATTTGTATTTGTATTCCAAAAATAAAAAATTAATCGTTTAAACTTACATTTTATAATTATATTTTTTTATGCCACAAACATTAACAACATGGTTGTGTTAACATAGTATTTCTATAATATATATGTTGTATACATTATTAAATGAAATGGTAGCCTCAAACTAAACCAAATTGAACTTCAAAATTAACTATAAATGCAAAAAAAATGAAATAGTATACCTAATTGAATATGAATCCAACTCAAACTAGAATACTAATGCTAAATCATAAGAAAGGCTAATACAATTCATTACCATTTATAATATAAAGGTCATCAGTTTCATTAATTAAGCTAGAAGTTTCCTTTTGTAGGGTTGAACTAAAACCTCAATGATGTGCCACAAATCAAATTCCAAAAGAAACACTTTCCACAATAGTAAACTAAAAGCTAAATAGGGTTATAGTTAATGTTTGGAGGTTAGGATAATTTATGATATGTTAAATATAACCTTGAATCAAAATAATAAGACCAAATCATGTAAATCATAAAGCTTATTATTCGATGCAAATCAATTTAAGCTAATTTATCATATGTTATATATAACCTTAATCAAAAAAATAAGACCAAATCATGTAAACCTCAACCATAATCCTACCCCTAACACTAAACCCTAACCCTAACCAAAAACCTAACCCTAGCCATAATATTAAACCATAACCCTAAACCCTAACCATTATCCTAACACTACCCCTAATCCTACCCATGATGTAAACCCTAAACATACCAATAATACTCACTAAAATCCTTGCGCTAACCCTAATCATGAAGTAAACCCTAATTATAATCCAACCCAAATCCTAACCTTGATATAAACCCTAACCATAATATTGACCCTAACACTAACCATAACCCTCACCATAATATTAAATCATAACCATAACCCTAAACCATAACCCTAACCATACCCTATCCCTAACCCTACCAATAGTTCTAACCATAACCCTAAACCCTAAACCTAACTGTTATAGTAACCCTAACCTCAATCTTGAACAAAAACATCATAATTGTTATTCTATCTCTAATAATATCTCTAATTGCAATATTATCCCCAATCCTAACCTTGAGCCTAACCTAATAATAACCCTAAATCTAACTATATCTCTAACCAAAAATCTAATCTGGAACTCCATTAGCAAACCGGATAATATACATATATTGGTTTAAACCTAATCCTAATTGAATTTTACTCCAAAACCATAACCTAATTTAACTCTATTCATAATTTAACCCTAAACTTAATGTAATTGAATAATAACCATAATTCTAACCCAAATTGAAATATAATACTAATCCTAACTATAATTAAACCCATATCACTAACCTAATCTTACCATAGTTGAAACCTAATCATTACGTAAACCTAAGATTAATTATAACCCTAGAGAATTAAGCCCTAACTACAACTTGAACCCTAATCTACAAATAATCAAACCTTATCTCTAATCCTAATTTAAACCTAGCCCTAATGTAATTGAATTATAGCCCAAAACTGACCTCTAATCCTAACCCTAAATATAATTAAACCCTTTCCACAATCAAACCCTGACTCTAATCAACTATAACCTTAACCCTTAACCCTAATCTCTTTAATTGAATGTTAACCCTAAACTCAACTTTATTTGTATATTTTAACCCTAATATGAGCGTAATAGAACCATATTCTAACCCTAACCCTAATCCTAACCCAAACCCTAATTCTTATAGCTATCATCACATACTATCTTTAATTGCAATCTTAACCCTAACCCTGACCCTAATCCTAATTATAATTATAACCCTAATCCTAACCCTAATTTTAATTATAATTATTAATTATAATCTTTAACCCAAACCCTAATTATAATCACTAAGACTAACCCCAATCCTAACCCTAATTTTAATTATAATCACTAATTATAATCTTTAACCATAACCCTAATTATAATAACTAAGACTAACCCCAATCCTACCCCTAACGCTAATGCTAATCTTAATTATAATCTTAAGCATAACCCTAAGCATAATTATAATTATAACCCTAACCCTAATTTTAAACCTAGCCCTAATTCTACCCCTAACCCTAACTGTAACTTAACCCTAACCCTAATTCTAACCCTAATTCTAACCCTAACCCCAATGTTGATTATAATCACTAAGACTAACCCCAATACTAACCCTAACCCTAAACCTAATTATAATCCTAACCATAACCCTAACCCTAATTATAATTATAATCCTAACCCTAACCCTAATTTTATTTATAATCACTAATTATAATCTTTAATCCTAACTTTAATTATAATCACTAAGACTAGCCCCAATCCTAACCCAAACCCTAATTATAACCCTAACCATAACTCTAACCCTAATTTTAATTTTAATCCTAACCCTAACCCTAATTGTAATTCTAACCTTAATTTTAATTATAATCTTTAACCCTAACCCTAATTATAATTGTAACCCTAATGCTAACCCTAACCCTAATTATAACCCTAACCCCCATCCTAACCCTAGCCATAATCCTAACCATAACACTAAACACTAACCCTAACTAACCATAACCCTAAACCCTAACCCTAACAATAATATTTAGTTCTAACCCTAAATCCTAATCCTAACCCTAACCTTGACCATAACCCAAAACCTATCCCTAATCCTAAGAGTAAATCCTATCCATAATCCTAATCCTAACTCTAAATCCTAATCCAATCCCTAACCCTAACCCTATCCTTAATCTTAAACCCTAACCATAATCCTCACCCTAACCTTAAGACTAAACCTTACTCTAACCATGATGTCAATAATGACCCTAACCTGAATCCTAACCCTAACCTTAACCCTAACCCTAACCCTGAAACTAGCTTGATGTAAACGCTAACCCCATCCATAATCCTAACTATGACCCTAACCCTAGGCCTAATGATAATCCTAAACCTAACCTTAATGCCAACCATGATGTAAACAATAAACTTAAGCATAACCCTAATCATAATCCTAACCCTAACCCTAATCCTAACTCTAACCTAACCATAATCCATGACCATAATACTAACCTAACCCTGATCCAAAACATAACTTTAAACCAAATGCTAACCCTAATCATACCCCCAGTTATAATTCCAACCCTAAATGTAATAATGCTTACTCTAACCCTAACTTTGATTTAAATCCTAAACATAATTATAACCCTGACACTAAACCCTAAACCTAACCATAAATTTAACCCTACTATTAAATTGTAACCATAACCCTAACCCTAACCATAATCCTAAACCTTAATGCTAATTATTATCCTAAACCAAAACCAAACCCTAACGTTGATGCTAACCCTAACCATTATCATAACCTTAACGATAAACCCTAACCGTAATTATAAACCTAACCCAAACCATTATGTAAACCTTAACCCTAATGCTAAACATAACCATAATACTCGCAATTAAATAAAGTTTTATATTGTCATTAAATAAAGTTTAATATATCTTATATTTTAGTATTTCATATATCTCTACGTAATAATATAATAATATTATAATATAATTTATTTTAATAAAATAGATACAATATAATTATATATTGATTTATTTTAGGTTTTTCATGTCGTGTTGCGACTGCCACTAGCATATATACCTTAAATTTTAATTTAATCTATATAAAATACGCGGAGAGGTATCCTTCTCGAGGCACCTATTTTTATACAATTTTACATGCTAAAGTCAAATAGGCGCCTCAAGAAGGATATCTCTCGGCGTATTTGATGTAGATTAAATTAAAATTTAAGGTATATATGCTAGTTGTTAAAATTGTGTGATGCAAATAATGTCAGAATAACCAACTGCAAGTGTTGGGTTTTTGTCATGTGTTGATACAAGAACTAATGTACATATCAAATATAGCCTAATGCGTTCAACCTTTTAGCATATAGATATCATGGGGTTGTCCTAATAATTGTTGGATTATGGTTGATTAATGATTTAAATGGCTTAGGATTGATGCACTTTTATACTTACCCTAGATATATAATTTGAAAGCTTTAGCATGAAAAATAACAAATAATGGCTCTTTGGAAGTAGATCAATTTAGGACAAGGATAAAATTTCAATTTGAACACAATACATCAATCTTACAGCTCTGAATCTAATTAAGACTAAAATAGTACCTATCGTTTTAAATTTAATATAAAAACAAATAAACTCAAATTTAAAAAATATTTGAATTAAAACTAAATTATTTTTTATCACTAATCTAATTTTGAAATCATTAAAAAATATCAAATCAATTAAAAGTATATGCTAAGATAAAATACTTAAATATTCATATTATAAATTAATACAAAATAAAACATTAAAATATTAAACATATACTTTTCATTCTTAAACTAATATTAAATTTCTTAATATTTAATTTAAGAATATTTTAATTAATAATATTTATGTGAAATATAATTTATATAGAATATATATCGAATAATTTAAAATGGTTAAAATTAAAGTTTAAAAAAAACATTTCAAAACAATTTAGAAACATGAACCCTATGTAGTTTATGTATATATTATATGAGTCAAATTTCTTGACCCATCTTTTATGGAGAGTGGTTTGGGTTACAATCACTCACAATATTATTAATCATAGAACTTATTTCACATTTAAGTAAAGTTTTTATTTTTTATTGATAAACGACAAAGCCATAAAATTTTATATTAAAATTATAGGAGTTACATATCAAAGACAAAAAATATTTGGAATACTCTAAAAGTGGGAGCAGACTCCCCAGATCAACCAGATTCTACTTCAAGAGAAGGGCAGACGAGAGTGTCATCAAATTTATAAAAAGAGGCAATCAAATAGCCTCTAAAGTCTAAGGATTAAGACCAAACCCTTCATAGATGCTATATAGGAACTATCAACAAAAATATTAGACTTCAATATCTACAAAAAATTTTAAAACTACACAAAAGGAAGCAAAATTTATATTTGTTTATCAAATTAAAGAAGCAGCCTTAGGCTGAATCACCAGCTCGAACACGGCTCTTGCCTCTCGGGCACCCCCCGCCTCTTCCAATCACTCTGAAACTCGCTTGTCCTCTTCCAATAGCGACCCACACTTCATGTTCTGGCTTTGGCGGGAGGATACGATTGAGCCTGGCAAAGTCTATAAATTCCTCCTCCCTATCTGTATTCTCTGGCTTATCACCCAATAATCTCCATTTGAGAAAACTGACCACCATTGCTACAAAAGCCCTATGTCGACTTAAGGCAGGGCCTTTGATATCTAGAAGAAATAGATAGTAGTTGATGGTTTCTCCCGAAATGGAGAAAATAATCAAATCTCTCGGGCATGGCATTCCAGTGCCAAGGATGGCACGATTAAGGATTGTATCCAAACCCTCCAACACGTCCTGCTCAAACAACTGGGATGTCAAAGCCAACACCTGCGCTTTTGGGACCCAGTTATCAAGAAGAGATGCCACGAAACTTGAAGAAATATGGGAATTGTCCTGCGGGTACTCTTTCTTGATCAAATGCCCACTACTGAGAATTACTTTAACCGCTAGGATTATCGATGACATCATGATCTGAAGGAGTCTTTTGAGTCTCAAGTCTGAAATTTCTCTAAAAGAAACTTGTCATCTCATGCAAGAGAGAGAGAGATGGGTGTGTCCACCCTAAAGCAAGAGATTGGCTCTAGATAGGCTCTCACTATGAAGTCAAACGGTGCTTCTTCCATCTTGAGCTAGGAGGCCAAAAAGAAACTCTCTCTGCAGCTGAAAGAAAACCAGGAGCCAAAGGGAACTTCATGAATGGATGGAATGGCAGTGGAATGCCTTGGCAAAATCATTAATAACTACCCAACATTCTCGCAACTTCCAACCTTCATCAATGCTAAGAGCCTTGAGAGATTAAGTCCGATAAGAAAGGTGTACCCATTTATCAATGCAGATCGCCTCATTTATCCTCAATTACATCATCTGCCGGTATGGTGTACCCATGCCCATCATCACAGATAGCGGGCTTCCTTTCAAAAATCAGGATGTTTGTGAGCTCTGTGAGAAGTTTCACATCCAACACCGCTTTTCCACTCCCTATTACCCACAAGGCAATGGTTAGGCTGAAGCATCAAACAAGAACATATTAAGAATCCTAAAGAAAATAGACAATGATGTCGGTCATGATTGGCATGTTCAATTAAATTCAGCACTATGGGTGTATCGAACTAGCATTCGAAACCCTACAGATGCAACCCCTTACTCATTGGTCTATGGTGCAGAAGTTATCTTACCTATTGAGGTCGAGATACCATCACTACGGGTTTCCCTGCATAAACTCATAGATGACGAAGCATACAAGGCATCACATCTTCAAGACTTGGAACTACTGGATGAGAAAAGACAAGCTACATACAATCACCTCAAAGCCTATCAACAGCGCATGAGCAGAAGCTATAATCATCGAGTTAGACCTTGTACATTTGAGGTAGGTGATCTTGTTCTTTGAGAGAATCCTCATAACCAACCAAATAGAGAACATCAGGGAAAATTTGAATCAAATTGGCTGGGTCCATATGTTATCACTACTGTCTTTGGGTCTGGGGCATATCAGTTGGCTACTTCAAAAGGAGAACCGCTAGCAAATCCGATCAACAACATGCACCTCAAATGGTTTTATACCTAAAAGCTGTACAGAGCATTAGGCTCCCATACATACCAGAAAAACACCAAAAACATTTAGATAAATGTCCTGAAGAAAATACAAAAAAAATCAAAATAGTAAAGAAAAATCATGCATCCAAATGGTGAGCAAACCACTCCAGTGGCACCTTGGGTAAGTGCGATGGTGAAAACCTAGCAAAAAGGCGCCACTCATAAAGGTTGTGGCTCCATTGTCTTTCAAACTTGTTGTGATCACATTCATTACATCCACACATCCATCTGTCCAAACCATGGCTTGTTATTGATCTGCAATCAAAGATAGTACTTCATGTGTTTTGCATCTCGCTTTTTCATAAGACATGTCTAAACTGGGGGCAATGCCCTTACTCTATTTTGATGGAAGTGGATTATGCATTAGTTGTTATTCATTGAGTTCTTCATTCAAAATTGTCTCACAAAATCCTAAACATTCAAAACAATCATCAAAATACCAAAAACATTGGAAAACTATCTCACAAAATCCAAAAACATTAGAAAATATCAAAAATCAATAAAAAACATGGCAACACCTTGTACCTACTCATTGAAGTAGATACCAAACAAACATTTTGAGCTACTCAAATGATGATCATTTATCAAATCAACCAACCAATGAACATCGACACACAACTATCTTAACACGGTTGCATCCTTCCTTACCAAAACAAAGACAAGATGACATTTTCTTTGACAAGAAATTTTTGTTTAAGCTATCAAGTACTTGGTTGATTTGTAGGTTATTCATTCACATATATATTAGGTTCCTATGCTACTCCAAGATATTCACAAGTGATTAGAGTGGTTGGGATGGTTCCTAAGCTTTATTTGTATGTCTTCTGTGAATTATTCCAATGAAGTTCTGGGGCATGTACTAATGGTGTCTGCGTGGGAAGTTCACTAAGCTACATGATCATATGCAAAAATACAGTCATGGATCACTACGGTTTGCTGACTACAGCGTATAACTCGACCATATGAGCATGAACCATTATGGAGGGTCTATATTCTTTATTCTTTATTTATGCTGCTTGTTTGTAGGTACAAATCTCCATCCTTGGTTCCTACTGCCTCGTCCAAGATTGATACTACCAATGCTCAATGATGAAAAATAAAGAACTATGGATCGTCATTTCATCTCATCTGTATATATTGCATTCTGTTGCATTCCACCCATCCATACATCCATATAGCTACATATCATGCATACATAGTCATAACAATGCATACTCTATTTCGCTCTTCTTCCATAGGAATAGGTCCTCCATATCTTCTATCTAACATTGAATCCACCCCCCTCACCCTCCCTATCTTGATCATCAACATCATCATAATCCCTTCATCGTGTCCCAATCAACCCAATCAAGCCACGTTCATCACCATCCATCTCTAAATAAGAGGGATTGCGTTTCCCATCCTAAGTCATCCTATAAGCCAAGCACGTTACTCTGTCTGCATAGGTACATCGACTCCCACACACCTAGACTATCAATAGATACTTTGATCAAGTGTCTTCGGGTCTCAACAGGTAATCGATCATGGTAATCCTAGACTACATCAGATATTTATCATAATGACCTTAGTCTCAATGGGGCTGCTATGATTCACCACAACCATCCATTACACACATACACTATCAATTGATCAACCAATCAAACACAATCCAACAGACAATTACATCAATTGTTGAAGTCTCAATGATTATTTTGCGTCAGATACCTTGACTTCATTGGGCAATTACATCAATTGTCTAAGTCTCAACAGGTCACTTTGATTCACTTACTCAGACTTTATCCTGTCCAAGCGAACAACTGACATCAACTATCATGCTTTGACTCGACCGAGGCAATTAAACCAATTGCACCAGATTGTCCAACCAATTTTGATCACTTATATAGTATCAATCAAAAGCACAACACCAAATTTGCACTGTATCTCCTGCATAACCTATGGGTACTCACTGGCTTGCCATTTCTCCGTATTCACTCTGTTTTCTTCCATTCTTTCACCGTCATTGCTAATTTCTTTTATTCTACCTCCCCTCCACTTTTCTTTCTTTTTCGAGAGATCGCTCGATTTTTCAAAAAAAATCGGCCTATCTCTCGAGGGGGCATACCACCAATTAAATTAACATTTTATGGGGCATATTTCTTCACACCTATTTTTCTTTCTTTGAAACGACGCGATAAACCGCACCATCTCAAAGAGGGGCAAATGTAGTCACATAAATCTGTCCATTTTAATTAAATGAATATTTGCTATTTATTTAATTAAAAATCCACTAGCCAACAATTAATTAAATTAACATTTAATTAATTCATCTTCAAACATTCTCCTATTAATTAAATAAATTATTCAATTTATTTTAATTAATTCATTAAACCAAAATCACAATCAATTAAATGAATAAATCCTATTTATTCAATTTAAATCCCCCTTTCCTCTTTTAAATAAATAATTAAAAACATTTATTTAAATCATTCACCCCCCCCCCCCCACTTGCATTTTCCTACAAATGCAAGTTGCAACCACAAGTTGAAATAAATTAAATTTATTTTAATTTAAATCCTATTTTCCCTCACCCATCAAACCCACTTGCAATCCTAATCCCCTTCTAGATTCTTATAAACCCCTTCCTAATTAGCCTAATCCATCCCCTAAATATTGTCACATTCCTAAGCAACTTGGAGTCACTTCTCAAAGACTGCAAAGTCTTTGAAAAACATTAAATGCTTTGTGTGTTCAACAATTTAACCTCTAAAGTCTTCCAAACCACTTATGGCTCTTACATGACCATTAATGGTGAAATCCACTTGCACCCATGGTTAGAGACTTTGACCCCTAACTTAACCCTCATGTGACCCATATGTCTCAAGCATTTATTGCTTTGACCATGGTTATCCTCACTAACTCTTGCACAAGAGTTTACCCTTGGATAAAAGCTTTATCCAATGGATGACTCTAACTCAACCATAACCCTACCTCCCAAGTTAACCCTCAGGTCATGTCAAGCATTTAATGTTTCTCCCTCTCCTCTCAACCCATCTCATGTTGACACTTGTCATCGTGGGATTTGGTTGAGATCCCTCGCATGGATCTTAAACCATTCAATCCGACCCTTGTTGAGATTACTCAATCTCAACCATCCATTGCTCCATTTTACCTATAAATAGAGCTCATTTCTTCAATATCTAGATCCTGAAAACTTGTATGCATTTACATTATAGTGAATTTTAGAGAAAGAGCATTTAGCATAAATAACATATATTGTCATTTTGGACTAAAATAAATCTTAGTTCATTTCATAGCATGTCTAATTAGTTTATTTTACATTTGCGTATCATAGCTAAACATTTCAATCTTGAATCTCCATAAGGCATCCATAGTGCAAAAAGCTGCTGAGAGCTACACTAATTTGGAACTTGGAGAGGAGAGGAACAAGGGAGAAGGAGCTAAGAGCATGGTAGAAGGCATTTGGAGATGCCCTGTTGTATTTGCTTTCATAGTTAAATATTTCATCATGTTTTTAGTGTCTCTTTTGGTATGCCTGCTTAGACTAGTTTTTGGTTGATTAACACTAATTCTTCTTGGTTTCTTGTGTTTTCTTGTGTTATACTACCACAGATTTTAGTCTAAACATAACCCCTTTTTTGCAGAGCATCATTTTTTATCCAACGATGCTTGTAACCTCCAACTAGGAGAAGATGTGGTTTTGATTGCATTTATAGCAATTGTTGAATCCCCTTCAATTGTTAGATTCTTGATGCCCCTTTTGGAGAACTCTATTAAACTGAATAAAGGGCCTTGAATTCTACAATGTTGTTTGTATCTAGGGAGATAGGCATTGCCATATTGTCTTTAATTGTTCCTCTGTGATCTCTAACCACACATACAATTCTGGAAGCACTTGGATTACCTTTTGACGCCCCATCAAAGTTCAATTTTAGCCACCCAATCTGGGGCAAAGACCAAACTGCATTGCTTCTGTCATTGAGCTTTTTCCCAAGAAGGGGGGGAATTTTAATGCCATTCCAACTTGACCTCATTCTGCCATCCCAAGCCATGAAAGCTTTGTTCAAATTTGGAGTGAGAGCTAGCTTGTTGTTTATAATTTCTACAATGGCGACTTCCAAGGAAGATAAAACCGATTCTAAATTTCTTGCTTTTCCTTCAAAAAGTCTCCTATTACGCTCCTTCCAAATCTCCCAAACAAGGCAGGAGAGCATAATTCTCACAGGGAACACAAGATGCCATCTTTTGGCCTAATTGGCCAACTTTGGAAAAGTGATACAATATCATTTGGGAGTGTTGTTATCCAGCCTAGTTTGGCGCATAACCATCTCCAACATTTTGCAGAAAATGGGTAATTTAGGAGGAGATGGTCAACGATTTCCTCTTGTACTTTGCAAAGGATGCATCTGGATGGACCCTCAAATCCCATATTTCTAAATCTCTCCACTATGATAATTTTCTTCTTAGTTGCCAACCAAGAAAAAATGAATGCCTTAGGAATGATTTTACTATTCCATAAAAGATTTTGGGGAATCCTTATGTCCTCTGAAACCCCTTGATTTGAAAAAACATCATACCCTTCCTTAACATTGTATTGGCCTGATTTGGATGGGGTCCAAATTAGGGCATCTAATCCATCTCTCAAAACCAATTGCCTTTCCTTTATTATCTCAAAAATTTGGTTTAATTCCAAGGAGGGGAGCAGGAGGCCCTCCAATTTCTTCCAATTCTATCCAAGGAAAGAAGACTCCTTTGAGAAGACAACATAATCTCTTATGTGAATCCCCCAATGATGTCTAAGTCACTGCCTAGTTGTTGGAATATAAATAAGGCTATCAATAATTGGAAGCTTTCCCCAAGAGTCTTCCCAAAAGAGACATGATGAACCATCACGGACACCCCAAGAAACAAAGTCTTCTATAAGGTTCCTGCACTTGAGGATACAATTCCAGATTCGAGATTCTTTAGGATGGTTAGAGGCTCACAGGATATTGATGGCTTCCCCTGCTACTATATATTTCTTATGCATCATTCTTACCCATCTTTCTTGGGGATCCATAAGCATTTTCCAAACTAATTTAGCTCCCAGTGCCTTACTCTAAATCTGAAGATTACAAACACTCAGGCCACCTGAGGCTTTGGGTTTGCAATTTTTTTCCTAGGCTATTAGGGCAATTATATGCTTTTCCTTTGTGTTCTACCAAAAGAAGCTCCTCATTTTATGGATAATAAAGGATTTCATTCCTGCAGAGAGAGCTAAAAAGGACATAAGATAGATGGGGATAGTTGAGATATCTGCTTGAAGCATTATCAACCTTACCACCCAAGAAAGCCACTTCCCCTTCCATGAATTGATTTTTTGGTCCATTTTTATCTTCAAAGGATTCCACAAGTACAAATTCCTCAAGCCCCTATCTATAGGGATTCCCAAGTAGGTGCAAGGTAAGGAACCCTTTTTACAATTAAATATTCTTAGGATTCTATTCTCCATGGGCAGTGAAGTGGAAAAGTAGAAGATTTATAATTTATGCTTATTAATCACCTGACCTAAGGCCTTGCCATAGGAATCCAGGAGCTCCTAAAATTGGGATGCTTCCATGGGATTACAGATCCAAGCAGAAGATTGTCATTAGTAAGTTGTTGATGCATGGCAATAAAATTGGTAGTAATCTTGATTCCTTCCAATTTCTTAGAGGAGTGCTTAGATTTTATAGATCTACCCAAATATTCTGCCATTATAATAAAGAGAAAGGGGTAAATTGGATGACCTTGATGAATACCTTTGGAGGAAGAAAAGAAACCCTCCAGTTTACCATTAAGCAGAATAGAGAATCTCAACATGGAAAAGCATTCAAAAACATAATTAATCCATTGCTTATTTAAACCAAAGGCTTGCATAATTTTGCATAAAAAGCATCAGTCCATATTATCATATGCTTTAGAAATGTCTAATTTCACTATCATTCCTAGCCTTTTCATGTTTTGGAGGGTATGGATTGCCTCATGTGCCACAATAACCCCATCTAGGATCGAACACCCTAGGACAAAACTTGTCTACTCTTCTGAAATGATGCTATCCATTAGAGGTTTCAGCCTATTTGTCATTACCTTGGAAAGGATTTTGTAGATAGTGTTGCAGAGAGAAATCGATCTAAAACCCTCTAAGCGAGTTGCTTTGTCCTTCTTGGGAATAAGAGCTATGAAAGTATTATTAATTTCTTTTAAAAGGTTTCCTGATATTTTAGCATTTTCTAGCTTCTTCACTAGATCAAACCCAAGAATCTTCCAGCACTTCTTAAAAAAAATAGTCAAAAATCCATCTAGACCCGGGGCTTTATTAGAGGGAAGTTGGTTGAGTGCAACTAGCACTTCCTCCACTATGAAACTAGCATTTAGCATTCTGTTTTGGTCTTCTATGATAAGTTTTGGAATCAAAGATAGCAACTTCCTTTGCTCAATTAGATCAGAGTTTGCTTCATTGTTGAGCAAAGAGGAGAAAAAGAGGACGGTTTCATTTCTGATAGCCACTGGATCAACAACAGAGCATTTCCCTTGAATTTTTGGTCTAGAAATTTTATTTATATTTTTTCGGATCCTCGTGAGATTATGGAAATATTTAGTGTTCCTATCCCTAGCTTGAAGTCAACCTTCTCTTGATTTTTGCTTCCAAATAATTTCCTCTTTGGATAAAATATCCTCATACTCAGCCAACAAATATTTTTCCTCTAGAAATAGATTTTTTTTCATTCCTTTCTTAACGACCTTTTCATTCAAATCTTCAAGTTGGTCTTCTAGATTCTTTTTTACAGCAAATATATTCTTGAAATGTGAAGCATTTCAGTTTAACAATTACTTTTTAACATATTTTAACTTGGACACAAAACAAAATAGCTTAAATCCCTCAAAGCTAACTTCTTTCCACCATTGACTAATCAAAGTTAGAAAATTAGCATCCTTCATCCACATGTTTTCAAATCTAAAGGGTGGCTTAGAAAATGTGGAATCACCATGAAAGGAAAGAAGGAGTGGATAATGATTTGAACCGGAGCAAAGGAGGACAGAACACTCCAAAATGAAGGGAAAGGAGGAGAAATCACCCAACCAAAAGAATCTGTCAATTTTCTCTGCTATGTTGCTAAAACCTTACCTCTGATTGTTCCATGTAAAGGCACTTTCACTTGATTCTATCTCAAAGAGACCAATTCTATCAATCCAATCATTAAAGTCCTATTGAGATCTGTCGAGTCTAGTGATACCTCCCCTTTTATCCTTAAATATTCTAATGGCATTGAAGTCCCCTCCAATGAGAATATTTTGATATTGGAATTGAGAGATCACACTATCCAGGTCCAACCATAAAGCATGCCTGAAAACAGGGGATGGAGGCCCATAAACATTAAGCAATAGGAATGAAACATTTGATTGCTGGAGTAGGACCTTCACAAGCAGCTAGTTTCTATTGGAACGTACTCCCTCAATGTGAACACTGGTAGGTTTCCAAACTATCAACAGACCCATAGACGCACCCTCTGTAGACACTGCTACTTGCTTGTTGGTGGAGTATTGATGCCCAAATCCTAAACCGAAGGATTCTGCTTGTAGACAATCTAATTTTGTTTCATGAATCATTATGACTTCTGATCTAGACAAAAGAATTCTTCTTTTGACCAAACGTCACTTGTTAGGGGCATTGAGGCCCCTAACATTCCATGATAATATTTTCATTTTTGTTCAGGAATGGGGGAACCCTTCCCTAATTTCCAAAGATTAGTGATTTTAGCCTGGCCTTCTTGTTCTCCTTCCCTGGTGAGTTGCTCATTAATGGACTTCCTTCCTCTTTTTGGCAACAGAATACCAAACTCAGGCAATGCTTTCCCTTCAAACAGTTGTTTAAGACCCAGCTTCCTCCTTTCTTTGATTTTAGAATACAGGGTAGCAAGAGGAGTCTCCATAACCTTCTCAGGATCATCTTCTTCATCCAAGATTTGAAGAATATGTTGAGTATTGGAATCAATATTAGAGTCAAGTCGGGGAGCATGTATATGAGGGGAGTCCATGGAAGGAATTGGAGATTCTGAGGAGAGGTTGAAGATATTTTGTTTCAGAGGAGAAGCTAGATAGGCAGAGACATAGGGGGCTTTAGAGGCCGAGCTCTGGGATTTTTGGGGGAGAGATTTAGTAGGCCTCTTCAGAGCATTAAAATCTTGAAAATATGAATCATTGTCAACATTCAACTCTTGGATAATATCTTCCTTGAGGGTCTCTGCCTCTGAAAGGAGATTGATTAGAGCAAAATCTTTGCCCTTATGAGGAACTACAAGCGAACAGTTCCCCTCAGCCTTCATCCTTTTGATTTGGTTCCTTTTTGGGGGGGCTTTCCTAGGTTTGGGAATGAAAACATTGAACGCTCCCCAATCTAAGAGGGGTTTCTTACTTGAGCCATAGAGTCTCCTTGAGACATTTTTTCCATTCATCTTTAACCTTGGAGAAAGAATGAGAGGAGGACCCACTTTGTCTACTTGCCCTTCTAAATTCTGAACATCTCCAATAGGTTCTTGAGGAGAAGTGCCATCTGGAGAAGGATCAACTAAATTTTGGTTTTCCCCATTAAGCTATGGAAGAGGAGAGCCATCTGAATTTGTTTGCTCCTGGTGATCCTGGATGTCCAAGTTGAGGGCCTTAAAAGGTATATCTTGCAAGGCGCTATGGCAGAGATGCTCCATTGGATGAAGAACCGAGCCCCTAGAGCCTTGAATATAATGCCCATTTACTATCTGATTTCTAAGGATACATTTGCCATGAACTACATCTCCCAACCTTTTGACTACTTGCTTCCATCTTCCCACCTCAGAGACTATTTCCAGCTCCCCATAAAAGCCTAAGTCAAGGACTATTTCTACATATATGTTGGCAACATCCACTTTTTTCCCATTCAAGAAATTCTCTTCAATACCCACTAGATAGCCAAGGGCATCTCCAATCTTCAAGAGTGCCTCCACACACCAGTATTCTAAAGGGAGCCCAACTAGAGAAAGCCAAACTGAGGATTTTTTGATCCTATGATTAACGGGATCAAAACCAGGTATTCATTCAATGAAATGGAAGGTTGACCCATAGAAAAATAAAGGGCTACCATGGATGATGCTTTGTGTCAGAGTAGAGTATATGCATTCAATGAAGAAATAGTCATTTTGTAGAGGACGAATAGAGACCATACCGGAAAAGGTATAGAGCCACTAGTCCATGATATCTTGGCTCACCCCCCTAAAAACGCACCATCTAGTAAATAAGGCATTTTCCTTTAGACACCCAATCTTTGGATTCAACACATTCAAAGGCAAAATAAAGAGTTTACTGTCGGGGCCTTTCCTCTTCCACTCTATTTTTGTAGACAAAGGAGTCAGGTTCTTCAAACCCACATTCTTACCATTCTTTTTGAAACCTCTTAGCCCTTGCTTTCTAGTAAAAGTGATTTGAATATTACTACTAAGATCTCTTGCAGTTGCAAAGCTTGAGGAGCCTAGTTTTGTCTTAGTATTCATTTGATAGTGATTGATTGAGTCCTGTGTCTTTTCTCTTTGAACTCTGAAAGAGCCCTTTGCCACCAAACAGGGATCCCCATTTTCTCCAATGGAATTTCTATTATACCGAAAATTACCTCGAGGCTAAAGGGGGATTATGTTCACCCCAGTAGCCACCCTTTGAGCCCAAGAAGCAAAATCATTCAGACTCCTTTGGCCTTTTGGAGGGAACATCCATCTGTGTTGAGACTTGAGAGAAGAGTTTTGCAGACGGGAATCAGAGGCAGGGCAGTCTGCTTTAGGGAACCAACTAGGGATTATGGGAAAAGGCTGGACAAAGTGAGAAATTTAGGCCCAACATTAGGACAAAAGCCATGAATAGAGGAAGGGTGCTAACAAGTTAGATGCTAAAAATTTCTCGCCTTAGCAGTCTTTCCGATTTCATTTACAAATTTTCACATCCATAAGATTTACATTTTCACATCCATAGTGAAGATCAAGAGCACATCGAATAGTACAAAAGAGAATAAATAGTATTTTCAATATTATCAAAATGATTATTAAAATTTACATACAGTGTAGATGAGCCTACTTATAAAGGCAAGGCTAAGAGACAAGACAACACACAAAGATGACATGTGGCTCAATAAGATGCAAGGGTAGGTAGGGGTAGGTAGGAGAAATAATAAAATATTCCACATGAGGTGGATCACCCACCAAAGGTGGAATTATCATCCCACAATAAGTGGATATAATAAAGTAACAACAATATCATACCATAAAAGGTGGAATTTCTCCCACACACACTCCCAATGTGTGCACATCCCTATGTGTCTCATATGCAAACTACGATGTTATGCATTTACCTAAGTCAACTTAAGTAAGGTGTAATTATATCCTATAGAATAAATAATTACACCAACACCCACCTTAAGTGAAACTTAGGGGAATGCACTTAAGCTAACAATGCAAGATGGGTCCCAACTACGAGTTCATGCTAGGTACCCATGTACAAATGAAATGCAATCAAACCAATGCAAAGAAATATCTCACAAACGGAGAAAGGGAGAAAACCACGTGGGAAAAAACTCCCCCCCAAAAGAGAGATGAATATATACAAGACAACTCTAAAGGAAGTATGCAAAGGACAAAATCCCATGTGAGGAAAAAGTGCCCCCCACAAGAGAGAAGAAGAGAGACCAAGTAGCCCCCCCTCAATGAAAAATTTTCACCAATGGTAGAAGCTTGAAGCTGAATGAAGAAACTTCTCCATGAACATCAAACAACATTCCTCCCCTTGGGAAGAAACAAAACCAAAGGTGTATCCATGAAGTCTCCCCAATCATGAAGGGAAAATTTAGGAAAAAAACTCAAGATGTGTGGAGTCTCTGAAAACTGCTCAAGTGTCCCCATGTCAATGCTAAAAGTTGCCCTCTTCAAATCAGGTGTACTGGTCCACACTACTGAAAAAGGCAATCCAAGATCTAGTGGAGATGAATATAGAAGAAGATGCAAAGACTCACATGTCTCCTCTAAGGATAAAGATACCTCCTCCAAGTATTGTACATAAGAATCCACAATCATGTGAACCTTGAAAGAATGATCATGTAGAGAATGAAGAAGAGGGTCAGAGGGTTCCCTCGCAAGAAGTGAATAAAGATCATCTTCATCAAAGAGAAGATGAATATCATCAATGTTGTCCCCCAAATCTGCAATGTGGGACTCTACAAATGAACCTGCATTGTCTATCAAGTAGGCATCCAAATGAACTGAAGCTAGAAGACAAGATATATCTTGTTGCATTGAATCACAAGAAGGCATAATTGTAGCATCATCTATATCATCAAGTACAATAGGTGATGTGATATCAAGAGGAGGAGATGAAATGATCATCTCAAGAATGGGGTCACATGTGAGAATCCCCAAGTTCAAGTAACCAAAATTCTCCTCGATATCAAAATCAAAACAAGTGTGATCATCATGTGAAGAATCAACATCATCAAAAGGACCAAAATGTGAAAAAGAGTACAATCGAGATGCATGATCCACCACCCCAGTTGCAAGGATAGCTCTACTCTCCAAGTCTCTAATGATAACTAAATTTGGTGTGAACTCCATAGTTCTCCTTGTTGCCCCATGTGTGATTTGATAGATGGAAAGAATATTATTTGTCAAATGAGGTACACACAACACACATTGAAGGAGTTTTACCCAATGGCAATAGATCCTTTCCCAATCACATTCATGTAAGTATATTGATTACCCATCAAAATCGGTGGCATGTGGCAAGGCTCAAATGAAGAGAACATAGATTGCAAAGATGCCATATGATGAGAAGCCCCTGAATCTAGAAGCTATCTTCTTGAATCATGACTTGTAGTAGCACAAAAAGATTGTCCTTTATGTGTCCAAGAAGTGTGATTCTTTCCCTTGTCAATTTCCTTTTCTTTGGAGGATGAAGGGGAATCCGAAGTAGACATTCTATAAGGTAAATTGATTTTGTTCTTCTCAAGAAGATCCTTCAACTCATCAATATCCTTGTTGTAACAATAGTGTTCTTCATGTCTTGACTTCTTGCAATATGCACAAAAGTACTTCTCCTTAGATGATTTCCCCTTAGATGAGGAGGAGGATGTAGAATCACTTTGTTGTGGAGAGGGTGGTTGTGTTTTCTCTTGTTGTGGTTTTGGCTTAGAGTGCTTTTACTTCTTGTTGGAGCCCTTTCCTTGATTCCCTTCATTAGCCACCAAAGTCATGGACTTTGAAGACTTGAGAATCCCCATTTGCCTCAAATTATCTTTCTCAAGATTCAACAATTCTGCCAATGTAGCAAAAGATGGTGTCTAGTATGAACTGCTTGCCAATCTTTGAGTATGGAAGCTAGAGACAAAGGCTGCATATTTTAATGGAAGCTTGTGCACCAGATTGAAAACCAATTGATTATCATCCTTGTTTATACCACAATCCATAATTTTTTCTCTAAGCTCATTAGAATTGGTTACATAATCCTCAATGGAATCAAAATTCTTGGGATCGAGGCTAGAGAGTTCACTATCAAGAATGTACCCCTTAACCTTATCAACTTTTCCATACAAAGAAGCAAATTTGTCCCAAGCCTCTTAGGTTGTTGTACATTTTTCAATATGGAAGATGAGATCTTTTGAAACATATTTCCTTAAAGTACCAATAGCCATATAGTTTATAACAATCTAATCTAATTGAGCATTAGGATTATCTTTAGGATCTGCAGGTGTTGTTATCGTTCCATCAACATATTGTATTAAACCTTGTTCCATTAACTTGATGCAAGCATCAATTTACCAAGAAGCATAGTTATGTGAAGTTAACAAAGGAAACTTAGGTGAACCCATGATGAAACAAAAGAGAAAAAGACAAGAGCACAAGAGAGACCCCCCAAATTCACTCAACCAAGAAACCCCCCCCCCCCCCAAAAAAAAAAAAGAAAAAGAAAAAGGAAAAAAAGAAAAAAAATAAAGAAGAAGATAATTTTGGCACACAATGGACCACTTGCAATCAATGGAAAAGTTTACTTCTAATTGTGTTTTACAACTACCACAATTAGGCTCTTATAGACTCAAATAAAAAATATAAATGATCTCCAAACAATTACAAGTACCAAATAGGCCAAAAAAATGGCCAAATGTAAAAAGTAAAATATCCACTCAAAATCGCTACAAACTGATGACATATTATGAAATTAAATAAAAATTTATGCACTTTAAAAAAACAACACCTAAAAAGGAGGTCGTATGAGCCCGAACGAAGCCTTTAAAGTTGCAGCACAAAAAAATAGCCCAAATAAAAAAAAATTGGACCCCAAAAGGAGCAAAATTGAGCAAATTATGGCCATCCAAAGTTTGCCTACAAAATCAAAAAGTTCATTGGAGAGGGGGTCCAAAATTTCAAAAATAAAAAGGTCCTAACATAGGCTAACGTAAAAAATTCACTAGCATAAATTTGAAGGTTGTATGACCGTCAGAAAACTGTCGCACCCCCTGCATGGGTTGTCCATACCGTACGAACATGACATGTCAAAATTTGAGAGTGACACATGGTCATACGAATCTGATGTGGTAGTACGGAAAGTCTGTGTGTGGATGTACGAAAGAATGAGGTGGTGATGATGTATTATGTTGACTGGACCTGGTGACTGTGCACTAACTGTGCAAGCCCGGTGACACGTGGCAAGTTCATATGCTGAGGTGGTAATGTTGTTGGAGTTGACTGAGCAGCTTGCGTGGACTACTACGTGGTTGAATTTGAACCTCCATGTGGCCAAATGCCAAAGAAGAGCTACTGGTGGAGGTAGGTTCTTGGGAACGGTGGTGGGGAGGGAGCACCAAGGAAGCAGAGGCGTCGATAGGTGAAGCAGAAGCCGACGACAGGGAGGTCAGCATGGGTTGTCGAGAAACAAGCGGCTATTGAGTGTGGAGGAGTCGAGAACACCACGAGAGGAACTGAGCCCAAGAAAGGGGCCAAAGGATTGAAAGTTGACATGGATCACTAGGAAACAAGCAACTATCGGTCGTGGAAAGTACCATGGCTCTGCAAAAAGTTGCATACGCAGGGTTGTGTACGGGGATAGGGATAGGGGTCTACCCCAAAAAAACAATATAGATTTTTTTTGAATTTTTTTGATAAGAAAAACTTTTTACAAAACAAGTACTGCAAAATAAAATAAATGAATTTTTTTTAAAAACCACATATTTTTTTATTTTTTAAAAAATTAAAATCGTACCATCGGGCAGGCAGGGTCGTACAACCTGCCTGCTAAAAACATTTGCCCCAAAAACAAACTTCACCAAAAGTAGGTGAACTTATACTCAAAATTCATGGAAATGGCCTCCCAGACACAATGGTGAGGTCAAAATCACCATAGGATGCCCCCAATTTTTGCAGCTCCCCAGATCCAAAAAAACAAAGCTCCAAAATTTCTCAATGAAGACTAAACAATGAAGCCCCAATGAATCTGATACCATGTAAGAATTTGTTGAAAATATCCAAGATAAAGAGCACATTGAATAGAACAAAAGAGAGGCAAAATAGAGAATAAATGGTATTCTCAATTTATCAAAATGATCATTAAAAGTTACATACAATGTAGATGAGCCTGGTTATAAAGGCAAAGCTAAGAGACAAGAGAGCACACAAAGATGACATGTGGCTCAATGAGATACAATGGTAGGTAGGAGAAATAATAAAATATTCCACATGAGGTGGATCACCCACCGAAGGTGGAATCATCAACCCACAATAAGTGGATATGATAAAGTAACAACAATATCACACTATATAAAAGGTGAAATTTCTCCTACATACACACTCCCAATGTGTGCACATCCCTAAGTGTCTCATATGCAAACTACGTTGTTATGAATTTACCTAAGGTAACTTAAATAAGGTGTAATTATATCCTATATGAATAAATAATTACACCAACAATAATATTAAAAAAATTATTAAAAAACAAAATAAATTAAAAATAATGAATTAATTTTACAATAAGAAATAAAAATGTATATAACATCTCTAAACTTTCAATCTCATTGTTCTATGTAGATAAACTTGAACTAAACCTAGAGATAAAAGGAATTAAGATTGATTACTATAAATAGAAAACTCAATAATTAAGGCAAGGAATATAGAAATATTGAGAAGTAAATAGTGAGCTTATATATTTTATAACATGTCAATTTTGACCTCTTCAAACAACTATGGTACTATGATTAAAAATAAAAAATTAAAATTGGATCACTAATCCAGGATGTCTTTCAAACATAATCTAGAATTTTCAAGTCCAAGGACTAGATCATGCTAGTGGTTTAGCCCTAAGAAACTTTTCTCCTACACAATTCTAGCAATTGTTGATTTTAATTTCTATATCTACATAACATGTTTGTATATTGTTATATTGACATATGAGAAACATATGGTGTTCAGAAGAACATACTAAGGCTTACCATAGACAACGAGAAGACTGCCAACTTCTTTAATAGTATTCAAACCCCTAGCTAATGTTGAAAGATCAAATACATGAAAAATAAAGACAACACAAATGTTAAATATAATTCAAACTAATCCAAGACTCACAATGTCACCTAAATTAGATGATTTTTAGGTTGTGAGTCCATAAATAAAATATCCTTGGAATAAGTAATTAAATACAAGTCCTAGACATGTAAAACAAGGCCTAATGGCTAAGGGTCATATTCCTAAGAAGTTAGCTAGAGAAGAAAAAATAAATTTTAAACCATAGGACTAGAGAGATGGTTTTATGATTAGGGTCAACTAGAATACTTGATTGAGTGATAAGGCCATACAATAATGATACCCACATAAAGTGGCATAAAATGAAGGTGAGTGCAAGTTGTGCTTTTTATATCTTATATATGTTACTACTTATCAAGTTACCATTAGTTTTTATATTCAAAGTCATACTATATACTCTAGTTAGTTAACACTACCGAATCATGCAGTCGGTATACACAGAGAAGTCAGTATGCACAGTCTAGTCGGTTACAGAGGAAAGCAGTCACAGAACGCAGTATACACTGAGCTATCTACCGAGTATCTTTTTATGTCTACCGAGCAACAAAGATGACACACCGAGTTGATATACACTGAGTGAAATGTGTTACTAGATACATTGAACCTGGACATGCATATGAAAACGTGTTACAAGATCGAGGCACATCTAACCATTATTACATTGGAAATTGTACTAAAAGATTGTGTATGATTTTGAGATCAATCTAACCAATGAAATATTTTGTATAGTTATTCATTTGAGGAATCTTGTTTGTAAGATCGAAGCAATGAATTAGATCACCATCTTAAGAGATCTATTTATACAACATGAGTTAAGGGTGTATATGTGTGTAAGAAGAATGTTACAGAGACACAGAGGTCACCGAGAAGGTTTTTAGAGAACACTTGAAGAACAGAGTAAACAGAAGGGTTTACTAAGTTACTATATGGGTTACCGAGGTATGCTATAAGCAAGGTAATCTATTCTGAGCACATAGAATCTGCTATAACATTTCAGATATAAAGTTGCGGATATTTGTAATGATTTTATTGTAATATTGTGAAGTTGAAAGAGAAACCTTTAACAGGGTAAAAGACTCTAATCAAGTCTATAAATTGTAAAGCCTCTAACTAGGTGCAGCATTCAGAATAAATGTTGTAAAATCCTTTAGCAAGGTAGATCTAACGGATCTTGTTACTCCTAACAGGGTAAGCTATCAGAAATAGCTAAAATGTAGCTCTAACCGAGCACTCTTTATTATTGTAGTAGTGAAGTTGTGGGTGCCATCCCCACCGCAGTTTTTCTCTCTAACCAAGAGTTTCTGCATAACCAAAATATATGTGTTATGGAGTGAATCATGTATGATTATTATCTATTTGTTTTAACTTTATTTTATGTTACTGCACTATTCTATTTATGCATAATTGTAAAGTTATTATTCAAGAAAAATTTTAAAGTATTGATTCACCCCTCCCCTCTCAGTACATTAGCTTTCCATATTGGGCCTAACAATTGGTATCAGAGCTTGAATCTTGGAAAAGGGTTTAACTACCTAAAGTGAAAGATCTTATCAATGGAAGGCTACAAACAATCTTGGAGGATTGTGTATCTGCAAGAAGAGCTGGATCATGCTAATCAAGTGATTGCAGACATGCAAAGGCAAATGCAAAAATATCTGAAAGTAAGAAGAAGATTATCTGATGACTTGCAGGATTCTCAAGAGTTAGTGGAACAAATTGAGACATCATCTGAGAACAGTATATCTTAAGAGACTGAAGAAATGATTGGGGTATTGAAAGAAAAGAACAAAGCATTGGCTGATCAACTAAAAGCAATGAAAAGAGAACATGAACATTTCAGCACACAAATGACTGAAAATCTAGATGCATTAAGGACAGCTAAGGATAAAGCAAGAGATCTAGAAAGAGAGAAACACAACTTGAAGTCTCAGTATCTGATAAAAATGATGAAATCATAAGGTTGACTAGGATTCAACAAAATATGACAGATCAACTAGGTTATGCACATCATGAAGCAATTCTGAAGAATGATGAAAATCAAGCATTGAAACTTGAAGTATCAAGGTTGACCGATGAACTTGAAACAAAGAAGAAATCCAAAGAAACACTGAAGAAGAGTTATGAAGCATCAAAGATGTTGGATGAGCAATTGAATACAAGAAGACCCAACAAAGATGCAGGACTCGGTTACAAAGGAAAAGACTCTACCGAGAAAGGAATTCATACTACCGAGAGAGGAGAATCATCAAAGCAAGCTGGAAACAGGAATAACATCAAAAGAAAGAAGCCTATTTGCTACTACTGTGGAAATCAAGGTCATACTGCCAACATGTGCCAAATCAGAAAAGGTAAGCAATTGAATATCACTAAGCCCAATGGTTATTGTTACAATTGCAATAAATATGGTCACACATTTAACCAATGTAGGACAAAGTCTGTTAACAACTATCAAAAGGAAAAATACAAAGGGTTTTGTAGAAACTGTAATAGATATGGACATAGTATTGAGAAGTGCTGGCTTAAGAAAAAGAACTACATGTGGTCTGCACACCGAGCAAACACTAGAGGTTATTGAACTCACACGGATCCTTACAGACAATATGCAATAGTACCATAGGATTACAACACAAGGATATGGTGTGAATGTTGGGGAAGATATGGACATATAAGTACCAACTGTTTTATAAGGTTTGGAATGAACAACCGAAGATCATCGAGAAATCCTGGTATGGCATGTTTTCATTGTCACAAAGTTGGACATTTAGCTGGAGATTGCAGAGATCAACTTAGAAGAGACACTGAAGAAATAAAAGAAAAATTAAAGATGATTTGGAAAAAGAAGGAAATTGTGTCAAATGAAGAAAGCACCTTACCTACCGAGTTAGGTGCACCTATTCCAAATTAATCAGAAAAGGTATGAAGCGACTGCATTCTCTGAAGGTTAAAATCATAACAGTTCCTATTCTATTATGTACTAAATTCAAAATCTGCATAGTTAAGATGCATTAGTAAGTTTGAAATTCTATCAAAAGTACTTTACAGGAAACCTGTCAAGTTGGTGAATACAGGAAGCCTGTCAAGTCAGTAAATGAAGGAAATTTGGTTACTCGGTTAAAACAAAAAGGAGAGTAAATCGGTTAAAGGTGAACCGAGTGCATTTAATATTTTTGACCTAACCCACACGGAGCCTGATAAGGTATTTTGTTTACTTAAAAGCATTTTCACGGTCATTTACACTTACCAAGTTTTTGAAAGAGCAAAGCAGAGCGATTCCAAGGCGATCAAACCTCATTCTAAGCGAATTCAAGGTATTTACATCAAATCTCATCACACTATTAAGCTAGCTTACCGATCTTATCAAATTGTTATTATCTGCTGAGTGTGAAGCGTCTGCCATTTGTAAACCGTCAAACTCTAAGGATAGTTTGCTAAGTTTTTACCTGAAATCTATAATGGCACCCAAGATCCAAGATCCCATTATTGTCAAGAATGTAGAGAAGCCCTCACTGAAATACACTTTGACTCCTAAAGTCGCCTCTGAACCGGATGACAAAACCACCTTTTCACTCATCCCGGATCGAGTCTTGTTAGTCAAAGATGTGAGATTCTTCACCAAATGTCGTGTTGAAGAACTCAGTCATGTTGAGATTAGAGACACCTATGATGAATTATGTACCGATGGTGTATTAAATAGCAAGTATGAACACATCAGAATCAAGGGATTGACTGAAGCCCTAACCTACCCTCATGTGTTCAAGCCCCAATGGGTCAAGTTTGTTCTAAGCAGAGTTCATGATGATCTCATGTGGCTAGAAGAGCAACCATTCAAAATCACCAAGGAAATCATTCATGTGATCACTAGTTATCCTATCTATGATCATGCACGAGCTCAAAAGATGATATCACAGAAGGAATTAATCAGCTTAACCGGAGTAGAATATGATTATAGAGGACTAAAACTGAACAATGTCACTGATGCAGAACTTAAGTTTGCCATTAGTGTAATCGATTACTGTTTCTTCCAATCTGCAAGGGAAAACAGTGTACCCTATGCCGCAGTTGACATAGCTTATAAAATTGTGAAAAAGGGAATGAAAATTGACTTATGTGAAGTGTTACTGAAGAACCTGTTTGAGAATTTGAACACAATAAGGAAGCTGAAGAAGAACAACTCGGCAAATACACTAAAGTTTGGTTCACTTCTTGTATGCATGTTTTTCTACTTTGAGAAATTCTTTCCATCAGTCGGTAAAGTAGTTTGGGAGCTACACCGACCAATCACCCATCAAATTAATGACTTTATCAAGAAGTTAGGTGATAATTTCAATGATATAATGGATGATTATTTCAGTAAATTTCAAGAGAAAATGCACAACAGGTATCGGATTCCACCCCAGCTAGTGGAGAAATATAAGGATGATATATGCTTTGAGGTAGATACTGATTACTGTTATGTGAATGTTGTGGAACCAAGAACTCAACCTTTGCCACCTATGGGTTACGAGATTGACTTTGATATCACACAATAACAAATTGATGCATATCTTACATTACCAAGGCATGCTACCGAGCTGAGATATGGAACCTATGAAGAAGTGAAGGGAAAAGTAAAAATGAGCATTGTAGTACCAAAGCTACAAGAAAAGCAACAAAGATGATAAAGGTTTTAACGAAAAAATTCAGAGAAGATTCTTCCTCCACACCTGTCAAAGGCACTCTTGCCATCACCGAAGAGGAATCAGAAGCTCAAGAGGCAGCAATAACATTGAGCACCGAATTGCCTAAGGGTAAAGTGTTGAAAAGAAAGAAATTGGACACTTCAAAGGCCCTACCGACTCCTCCAACAAAGAGACCTAATACAAGAGCATCAACTGCATCACCGAGTAAGAAACAAAAGAGTGTTACTGCTCCCAAGGTAACCAAGACCTACAAGAAATCTACTCGGAGACTCATTTTTGCAAAAGAGTCTAGTGATACAGAATCTGAGGATGCCAACAAATTCCAGATTGTCAAGAGCAAGAAGGAAAATATACATAGTGTTGAAAACTTCTGTGCCAATCTGAAACAATATGGCCGATTTGGTTCTTTTAGATATGTCAAGTATGAAACAAGAAATAATGATGAGAAGAGACAAATTGAAGAAGTTATCATTTGCACACTTCTAAAGTTTCGGCTAGCTCCATTGGAACTAGTAAAGTCACTTCCAAATGAACTTTACTTGCATATTGATAATAGGTGGAAATATGCAATGGACTCGGAGAAATAAATCAAAGAAAGAAGTCTAGTCCATCTATTTCCTGATATGTCTATAGCAGAAATAAAGGAACATTTGACAACCTACAATTTAAAATTTCTTGTCAAACAAAGAGCCTTAAAATTGATCAATGGGCTATACATTGACGTAGAGAATGAGACAAAAGCAAAATGGCAGGAAATCTTCAAAACTAAAGATGCCGGTGAACAATCTATAGTTGAAATCATTGATGTCACCGAGCATGATCCTGATGTCACCGAGCACGGTCCTGATGTTACCGAACAAGACCTGTCTGACACTATTCAAATTGATGAAGATGTCATGGATACAAAGGAACCAGAGCAGGAAATGATAGAAGGCACTACATATGCAAAACTTGTATCGAGTGAATCCGTTTTAGAACAAGTTCAGCCTTATCCACCGATCAATCAACCTGTCTCTACCGAAGCTCCTCAGGATACAACACAAGGCACCGAAGGTCACAAGTCTACAACAAGAGAAGAGACTACTCAAGAACAGACCTCTGAAGCACCTTCAAGCATCGAAAATGTAGCAGCTGAGACACCCAGTACCGAGACACTGAAAGACACCACAATAGCTACAGGAACCGACCAAAGTGTTGCCTCTATCGAGCAACCTATCGAGGGTCAGCAAGCCTCTCAAGCTATTGTCTTGGTCCAACCGACCAAAGGTAAAGAGAAGAAGGTGAAAAAGCATAGCTTCAAAGTTGATTTATCTAAACCAATAGTGTTGCCCAATGTGGATATATCAAAATTAAAGGGGCAAGCACTCATTGATTTCGGTGAACTATGGAAAGCAAAGGCCAAAAAAGAAAAACAGATGGCCATACAAAAGAAAAATAAAGTACTTCAGAAGGTGAAGACACTACTATCAAATATGCTACCTACAACTACAGTGTCAACCAATGCAGCCATCCACATTCAACTAGATGAACTCCTTAATCAAATAGAAACATCTGGAGTAGATGCATCTGAGTACTTGAGCAAGCTAAAAGACAAGGAGCTTACTACAAAAATGATAGAAGAGATACAGAAAGCTCTAGCTATTGGCAAAGTCAAACTTGTCAAATTCATTGCTGAGTTGTCCCCACAACTCAAGCATGTTCTTTATCTATTTCAGAAACTTTGTATATTTTCTATATTCATTAAAGATATCAAGAATAAAACTGATGCAATTGAGAAAGAGATCACCGATCTCTCAAATAAATTGACCACAGAGCCCAATTTCGTTCAGAATTTTTATACAAAGCTTCAACAGCTCATGGCTCAACAATTGGAACTAAGAAATGAAGAACATAAGATCAAGATGGATATAATGACACTCCAGACATTATTCCTTCCTCATCTTTCATTAGTTCAAGAATAGATTAACCGAGCTACACGCCTATCTACTACACAAGAGGGAAGCACTCTTGATGGCTTAATATCCCTATTGGCTGATATTCAAGCACAAAATTCTTTAATGGAAAGTGTAAAGGATGCACTCTCTGTAGCACTCACCAACGCCTGGACAAAGTATAAATCCATTTTTGATCAGTTACCACCCCCAGATGGAAATTAAGTTTTTGATGTTTGTCAAAAAGGGGGAGTGATACTATATATTTGGGGAGTGATATAGTTTTGATATAGTATTCAAAGTGTTGGTGTAAATAATTATTCATCGTGGATATTATTACACTTACTTAAGTTTACTTAGGATAATGCATTTCATAGTAGTTTGGATATGAGACACTTGGGTGTTTGTGCCACATTGGGATAGTGTGTGTAGGAGAAATTCCACCTTTTATGGTGTTGATCTTGTTATTACACTATCATATCCACTTATTGTGGAGTGATAATTCCACCTTTGGTGGGTGATCCACCTCATGTGGAATATTATATTATTTCTCCTACCTACCCACACCTATTTCCTACCTACCCTTGTTTCTTATTGAGCCACATGTCATATTTGTGTGCTCATACATATCCCTAGCCTTGCCTATATAAGCAGGCTCATCTACATTGTATTAAACAATTTTTGATCATCTTCTATTGATGAGAATACAGTTTATTCTTGTCCTATATTGTGTCTCTATTTTGTACATTTCATTGACCCCTTGATCTTGGCAAAATCCAACATGGTATCAGAGCTATTGGGGCTTCATTGATTCGTCTTGAAGAGGCATTATTGCGATGTCAAGAGGCAAATCTGAGGAGCAACATCTTTTGGAGGCATCCTAGACTAGATCCGACCTCTCCATTGCGTCCGGAAGGCCGTTTCCATGAATTTTGGTTATAAAGTTGGCCTATTTTGGTGAGAAAAAAATTTTCTCCATTTTTGCCCTATTCGTACGGATTTTCGAATTTTTAATATATTTTTCAAAAAAAAAAAAAAAAAAAATTCATTTTTCTGAAAATTGTTTTAAAAAATTCAAAAATCAAAAAAAATTTTGAAAAAATCCGAAAGAAAAAAAATTGAAAAAGAATCAAAAAAATCAAAAAAAAAAAAAGATTTTTTGGGGGGTCCGCAGACCCCCCCCCCCCCCCCCCCCCGTGACTCGCAGGTCGCATGTGTACCACTTTTTGCAGGCCACGTACCTGTCTGCAGATCCGGACGACGCCGCCCGTACCGTGTTTGCCGCGCCGAGTTCTTCCGCCGTGCCGCCACGTCCCCTCCGGTATCTCTGGCAGCTTCCGGCATCTCCAGCTCCGGCTCCTCCCGCGAGCCAACCTCCGGCACCGCCCCCACGTCCTCGCTCGGCTCCTCGCGCTACCTCCTGATGCCCGCCACCACTGCCGGCATCCCTTGGCCAGCTCCCCCGCCACGCGGCATCCAGGCCGGCGAATCCACGCCCACCACGTGGCAGGAGGCCACTGGCCCGTGGACATACAAACCGTACACATAGTCATCCGTACGGACGCCACGCAACCTTCCGTACAGTGACAGTCAGCATTTCGTACGCACAATTAGCCTGTCGTGTCATCCGTCCGTACGGTACGGACGCACAGTCAGCAGAGGGTGAAGTTTTGTGACGGTCATACGGCCGTCAAATTTAATCGCGTGACTTGCTGACGTCAGCGCCACATCAGCAGGGTTTGAAAATTTTTGGACCCCCTCTCATTTGCATTTTTGATTTTGCAGTTCAACTTCAAATGGCCATAACTTGCTCATTTTTGCTCCTTTTTGGGTGCAATTTTTTTTGAAATGGGCTAGAATTTCATGCTCTCCATAGTGGTGAAAGAATTTTTTGATTTTGATGCACGAATTTTTCAAAAAATGCAGTATTTGGTAACTGTCCCTGAGTAATCCTAGTTTTTGCAACTTCAGAGGCTTCGTTTGGGGTCATCCAACCTCCTTTTTAGGTGCTGTTTTTTTTGAAAGTGCGTATTTTTTCATCTACTTTCACATGATGCTATCAGATTGATGTCATTGTAAGTAGAAATTGTACTTTCAGATCTTGGCCATTTTTGGCTCTCTTGGTACTTGTATATTTGCTTGAATCTCAGTTAGATTCATTGAACTATTGATTGAAGTCTCTTGTATCTCATTTGGGAAGTTGTAAAATTTGCATCATAAGTCCACTTTGCCTTGTTTTGCAAGTGGCTCATTGTAATCGCACTAAGTATAAAGTGCCAAAATCATCACTTTAGGGGGGGTACTTTGATTGATTGAATTTGGGGGGGTGTCTCTTGTGCTTTTGTGCTCTTGTGTTCTTTCCTTTTTGCTGCTATGGGTTCTTCTAAGTTTCCTCTCTTAACTCCACATAATTATGCTACTTGGAAAATTGATGCATGGAGTAAACTTATGGAAAAAGGACTCACTCATTACATTGATGGAACTATTGTTGCTCCAGCTGATCCTAAGGCTGATCCAGTTGGTCACTTAGATTGGCTCACTAAAAATATCATGGCAATTGGTACCTTAAGAAAGTATGTATCAAAGGATCTCATTTTTCATATTGAGAAATGTACTCTAATCAAGGATGCTTGGCAAAAGTTTCAAGACTTGTATGGTTAAGTTGATGAGATTAGGGGATATCAAATTGATAATGATCTCACCATGTTAGATCCCAAGAATTTTGATACTATTCAAGATTATGTCACTAAGGCAAATGAGTTGAGGGCACAACTCAAAGATTGTGGCATTGATAAGAAGGATACTCAATTGATATTCAACTTGATAGGGAAGCTTCCACAAGAATATGCAGCATTTGTTTCTAGTTTCCAAACTCATAGGATGACAATGGGTTCAAGCTACACGATACCTACATTTGATGCTTTCAATGAAATGTTGATGATGGAACAAACTAAGTTGATAAGCATGGGCATTCTTAAGGCTTCTAAGTCTCAAGCATTAGTGGCAAATCAAGGGAACAAAGGAAATCAAGGAAAGGACAACTCAAACAAGAAGAAATGGCAATCAAAGCCTAAAGAAAAAGCACCATCTTCTCCAAAACAAGGAGATTCATTCTCTTCCAAGAGAGATAATTCACCAAAGAGGGAAAGACCTACTTGTGCTTATTGTAAAAAGATTGGTCATGAGGAACATCGTTGCCATTCTAAGAAGATTGATGAACTCACACATATCATCAAAAAGCATAACATTGATTTGCCTAAAGTCTACAAGAAGGACGATTCATCAACTTCCACTTCCTCACATTCAAAAGGAAAAGGGCAAGCATTCATGGCTTCTACAAGTGGAAAGTCTCACTCTTTTGGAACAAGAAAAGGAAAAGCTCTATGTGCTACTATCAGTCATGATTCAGAGAGATGGCTTCTAGATTCAGGGGCTTCTCATCATATGGCATCTTCACAGTCTATGTTCTCTACATTTGAGCCTTGTACCATGCCACAGATTTTGATGGGCAATCATACATACATGGATGTGATTGGGAAAGGATCTATTGACATTGGGGATAACTCCTTCAATGATGTGTTGTGTGTACCCCACTTGACAAACAATCTCCTTTCTATCTATCAAATCACACATGGCGCAACTAAGAGAGTTGTGGAGTTCACACCTGACTCAGTTTTTATTAGAGACATGGAGACTAGAGCTATCATTGCAACTGGGGTGGTTGATCATGCATCTCGGTTATACTCCTTTTCAGATTTTGTTGATGATGATGATTTCACATTTGATGATTCTACACATGATGATCACACTTATTGTGATGATTCAGATTTTGAGGAGAACTTTGGACACTTGAACATGGGGATTCTCACATGTGATCCCGTTCTTGAGTCTTGTACTTCATCTCCTCATATTGATATCACATCACCTATTGCACCTGATGATGCAGATAGTGCGACAGTTTTGCCTTCATGTGATTCAGTGCAGCAGGATATACATTGTCTTCCAGCTTCAGATTCATGGGATGATTACTTGACAGACATTGCAGGTTTGTTTATGGAATCCTACATTGCAGATTTGGGAGACATCATTGATGACATACATCTTCTCTTTGATGAAGATGATCCTTCTTCGATTATTGCGAGGGCACAATCTGACCCTCTTGTTCATTCTCTACATGATCATTCTTTCGAGGTTGACATGATTGTGGATACTTATGTACAGCAGTTGGAGGAGGTCTCTTTATTTTTTGAGGAGACACATGAGTCTTTGGGACATGTTCTACATCCATCTCCACTAGATCTTGAAGTGCCTTTTTCAGCAATGTGGCACAGTTTACCACCTTTGGAGGGGGTATCTTTCAGCATCGACATGGGGACACTTGAGCAGTTTTCAGAGATTCCTTTCATCATGAGTTTTCTTCATACATCTTCCCTTCATGATTGGGGAGACTTCATGGATACATCTTTGGTTTTGTTTCTTCCTAAGGGGAGGAATGTTGTTCGACGTTCATGGAGCAGTTTCTTCATACATCGAGCTTCTATCATTGGTGCAGATTCTTCATTGAGGGAGGATCACAGTTTGACTTCTCTTCTTCTCTCATATGGGGGGGACCTTTTCCTCACATGGGGTTTTGTTCCTCACATACTTCTATGAGAGTTTTTTGTATAGCTTTCATCTCTCTTTTTGGGGGAGGGTTTTTTCCCATTGGGTTTTTCTCTCTTTCCCCACTTTGTGAGAGATTTCATTGCATTGGTTTGCATGCATTTGCATTTGTTCATGGGTACCTAACATGGCCTCATAGTCGGGACCCATCTTGCATTGCTTAGTTGCATTGTAGACTTAAGTGCATTCCCCTAAGTTGCACTTAAGGGGGGGTGTTGGTGTAAATAATTATTCATCATGGATATTATTACACTTACTTAAGTTTACTTAGGATAATGCATTTCATAGTAGTTTGGATATGAGACACTTGGGTGTTTGTGCCACATTGGGATAGTGTGTGTAGGAGAAATTCCACCTTTTATGGTGTTGATCTTGTTATTACACTATCATATCCACTTATTGTGGAGTGATAATTCCACCTTTGGTGGGTGATCCACCTCATGTGGAATATTATATTATTTCTCCTACCTACCCACACCTATTTCCTACCTACCCTTGTTTCTTATTGAGCCACATGTCATATTTGTGTGCTCATACATATCCCTAGCCTTGCCTATATAAGCAGGCTCATCTACATTGTATTAAACAATTTTTGATCATCTTCTATTGATGAGAATACAGTTTATTCTTGTCCTATATTGTGTCTCTATTTTGTACATTTCATTGACCCCTTGATCTTGGCAAAATCCAACACAAAGTATTGTACACAGAGGGAGTATACCAAGCAGAGTAAGCAGAGCACACAAGCACAGAACCAAGCATGCAAAATCAGAGTTATGTACAGTATAATGATAAGGGGAGTATATCTGATTATACTATTTCATTGACTATTGTATATACTGTCAAGTATAGTCATTTTGCAAAGTATATAGATTTTTGAGTTATGACTTTGAAGGTAGTTTTGTCAAACATCTCAACTAATGTCAAAAGGGGAGATTGTTACTACTTATCAAGTTGCCATTAGTTTTTATATTCAAAGTCATACTATATACTCTAGTTAGTTAACACTATTGAATCAGGCAGTCAGTATACACAGAGAAGTCGGTATGCATAGTCTAGTCGGTTACAGAGGAAAGCAGTCACAGAACGCAGTATACACCGAGATGTCTACCGAGTATCTTTTTATGTCTACCGAGTAGCAAAGATGACACACCGAGTTGATATACACCGAGTGAAACATGTTACCAGATACATTGAACCTAGACATGCATATGAAAACGTGTTACAAGATCGAGGCACATCTAACCGTTATTACATTGGAAATTGTACTAAAAGATTGTGTATGATTTTGAGATCAATCTAACCAATGAAATATTTTGTATAGTTATTCATTTGAGGAATCTTGTTTGTAAGATCGAAGTAATGAATTAGATCACCGTCTTAAGATATCTATTTATACAGCATGAGTTAAGGGTGTATATGTGTGTAAGAAGACTATTATAGAGACACAGAGGTCACCGAGAAGGTTTTCAGAGAATAGTCGAAGAACAGAGTAAACAGAAGGGTTTACCGAGTTACTATATGGGTTACCAAGGTATGCTATAAGCAAGGTAATCTATTCTGAGCACATAGAATCTACTATAACATTTCAGATGTAAAGTTGCAGATATTTGTAATGATTTTATTGTAATATTGTGAAGTTGAAAGAGAAACCTTTAACAGGGTAAAAGACTCTAATCAAGTCTATAAATTGTAAAGCCTCTAACCAAGTGCAGCATTCAGAATAAATGTTGTAAAATCCTTTAGCAAGGTAGATCTAACAGATCTTGTTACTCCTAACAGGGTAAGCTATCAGAAATAGCTAAAATGTAGCTCTAACCGAGCACTCTTTATTATTGCAGTAGTGAAGTTGTGGGTGCCATCCCCACCACAGTTTTTCTCTCTAACCAAGAGTTTCTGCGTAACCAAAATATATGCGTTATGGAGTGAATCATGTATGATTATTATCTATTTGTTTTAACTTTATTTTATGTTACTGCACTATTCTGTTTATGCATAACAGTAAAGTTATTATTCAAGAAAAATTTTAAAGTACTGATTCACCCCTCCCCTCTCAGTACATTAGCTTTCCATATTGGGCCTAACAATATATTGATCCCACTATATCATGCACACAAATCAATATGCACAAGCATCCAAAGTAGATATGAAAGAAATCAAAAGTTACAACACGATATTTTTTTAGAAATCAAATTTAAACCAATTAAAACTAACATGTGTTCTCCCTTTCTCCTTCATATACTACATAGACCATTAGTCAGATCATATTCTCAAAGGATAAGCATCAAGATGTGAAAAAATATGTAAAATTTTAAAAATATAATTCGCAATAATAGACCCCTTGAGTTGTGTGTACTATGAAGGAATACCCACACATCAAGAAGGAAAGACGAAACATAAAATTTGGAAGTTGTGATAATAAACTAAATCTAATAAGTAAATGAAGCTAATGTATTAAGTGCATACTTAATGCATTTTTATCAATGTGTACAATTAGTGCATACAAAATATGCCCCCAATTTGCTCCCCTCCCAAAATGAAAATATAAGTATAGCATATTTAAATATAATGCTATAATATGTACTAAAAATAAGTGATAAATAAGTGATAAATAAGTGATAAATAAGTGGGAGAGGTTAACCCATAATGTCAATCTACTTAGGTGTTGATGGATCTACTTGAATATTTCAAAAAAATAAGGAATAAAAATCAATACCTTCAATTGAATTATGCTTTATGATGTCATTAAACACAAGTGTTGATGGTGATGATGTATGATCATGAAGTGTCTCTATACAAACTTGGTGAAGTAATTTTGATTTTGACTTTGGAGAAACAAGAAAAGATGTTGTCACTCATGTTACATGCACTTATTTTTAGATTATTTGGTAGATGTTTCCTTGTTATAATATTGAGTATTATCATGAGAGCTTATATCTTATTATTTATCTTTTGTAACTTTTGTCTCACACTGACTCTTTGTAGATACCATTACTTATATTAATAATATTTATTGGAACTCCATGGTCAATCATCATGCCACCACATGGTGTGCCATTGATATTTCCTTTCATGTCATTTTTTTCCTTGATTTTTGTCATGTTTGATATTTTGTATTTGTACTATATATGTTGGATGGGCTACACATAGCCTTTTTTAACGAAACCAATATGATCATTGTAACTAGTATTGGAAGGATCCTTATTATCAAGAAAACCTATGCACAATCAATATAGCTAGTATTGGAAGGATCCTTATTATCAAGAAAACCTATGCACAATCAATATAGCTAGTATTGGAAGGATCCTTGTTATTGAGAAAACTAATATGATCAAAGGTCTATGGATAATGATATCTAGAAACAAACTTTTGACTATGAAGGATGAAGACTAGGTGGTGTTGGATTATAAAGTTAGAAGCCTAATTAAGTCATATTTGATAAATTCAATGCTCTTGAATGATTTGGAAGAAATCATTTCTAGAAGAAGTTGGACAACCTAAACTAAATTAAATATCTAGTAAAATATAATTTACTATGTGTAGAGGAGAGGATTTGTCACCTCCAAGATGATGAATCTAAGAGGACAAATCGATCTGCCGCTACCTCACTAGAACTAGCACTAAGGTGAGCCAGGGGATAAAAATAACAAACTAGAGAAACCACCCACAACCTTAGATTCTTAGACGACTCTACCAAGCATATGTCCCAAGGACAAGCACGCAGGGTTGGGACACCAACGCAACACACTATCATCTTGTACAGACAAAGTGTAGAGGTCGTAAAGAAAGTACGTGATACAGGTGCAATGTGATGAAAGTGCAAAAAACTATGAAAACAAGCTAATAGATGTGAAATATAAAATGATTAAGATAGAGTGAAGAGGAAAAGATAAAAGCAACTCACAACTGGTCCATGATTGAAGCCTCCCATAATTAAACAAAATTCCCCTGGTTATAAACCCGCACACAAGCAAGAAGGGAAAATGTTGGGGGTTATTTTTTGGAGTCTGCCTTAGTTAGACCCCCATTTTCGTGTTTCCACCTCCACAAACAAACCAGATAGATAGATAGATTGATTGAAAGATAAATAACTAGAATGATAAAATGATTGAATAGATAGGGGATGTGACAAATCCCAAGATGCTCAGAGACGAGATAGATAGAATGATAAAAAGATATTACCAAAGAGGCTTGAGGAATCCAAGAGAGTTGCAAGAGGTATTGTGAGAGATTGAGAGTGTTGTAGTGAAAGAGAGACTGTTGTAGCAAGCGAGAGAGATCCCAAAGAATAAGAGAGATTGTGTGGAGGAACTAGAGAGCTTGAAAGAAGAGAAAGATGGGTTTAAAATGGGAGAATAGGAGAGAAAAGAGGGTTGGTGAGCCATTTGAAAGGTTCAGGGCCATTACCACCGACATGCGCAAGTGACAAGTGTTGAAATGAGAAGCGACATTCGAACGTTAAGATGTTTCGGGATGAATGTGTGATGCACAGATGTCCACGCAACACGCTTATGTCTAGACAAATCACGCTCAAAATTGACAAGTGGCAAGAGAAACATGCGGCTAACAAGGAACATAAGATAAAGGATAGTTGTTGAAAGGTGTCTTGAGCATCCTGAGAGGGAAAAGGTTGATGCAAGAGCTGAAGTGAGCCTACTCAAGTGCTAGGGGAATGGACACCAAAGTGGTTACAAAAAGATGCAGGTCAAATTACAAAGGGGCATACAATTTTTGACACTACATTTTGCCCCCACTTTAGCGGGCTTATGAATGAACATGAATATGCATGCTAAAGGAAAACTACTAAAAAATAAATAACTACATGATACCAAAAAGATGTTGAGGAAGCAGAAAAATCTCCAAACCAAGGAAGCATGCCCCCAAGTTGAAGACCTACAAAATAGATGCATTAGATAGGAAAAACCTGCATGAGAGAATAGGGTTAGAGAATAAAAGAATCCTAAGACAACGGGGTTAGAACATGAAAGCACAAAATAAAGAAACTATGATTTTGAGTCAACAAAGTAAAAGAGACATCAATGTAAAAGGTTGTCTCAATACCATGTGTCATCCTTGTTAGGAAACCCGATGGACAACTGAGAGGGGAGGTTGAATCAGTTGTCAACATATTATCCTAACAACTGGTATCAGAGCCTACTCCTTTTTTTGCAGAAGCCTAACCGCTTGAGGAAGATCCTATGACAACTAATAGTTCAACTATTATTTACCGGAAGGACAACAACAACCCTAGGCTTGATGGATCAAACTATGGAGTATGGAAAATTTAGATGGAGACTCATTTAAGATACATTGGAAAGGAAATTTGGGAAATAACTCAGAAAGGTTACATTCCTCATGATCCAGCATCTGGCAATCCTACATCGACAAACTTGGAAAAGAACATTGAAAATGATTGCAAAGCTAGAGAAGCCCTCTTAAGTGCCTTATCAGATCAGTAGATCATGGGATTATGAGATAAATCATTGGCAAAATCTATATGGGACAAGCTGGAGACTCTGAATGAAGGTGATCCCACTGTTAAAATTGCAAAACTTGAATGTTACTGGGTAAGATTTGAAATCTTGAAGATGGAGGAAGATGAAAGAATTTATGCATTCATGGAAAGGGTAAATGACATTGTATTATGAATTCAATGTTGTGGTGGACCTCTGAGCAAGGAATAGATTGTTTTAAAAGTATTAAGGGTTTTTCCACCGACATATAAGATGAAGGTAACTGCAATTTAATGAGCTAAGAACCATGTCTAATTCTTCTGTCAATAGAGATACTCGTGTTGAGAAGATATATACTTTTGAGCTTGAAGAATTTGGTCCTTCGGGAGCTACAAAGATTGATACTACATTTAAGGCATCTACATCATCAACAGGCAAGCAAGAATACAAAGTTTTGTATGCAAAGGAATTGGAAGAGATTAGTAAAGAAGATGAAGAGCTTCAGCAACTTGAAGCCCTATTTGCTAGAAGGATACCTAAAGGTTTGACAGGAAGTAAGTATGAACGAAAATCTCCTTTCAAATGTTTTGCATGTAATAAGATAGGTCATTTTTCATCTAGATGTCCTGAAAGGAATTCAAAATTGGAAGAAAGAGCAAGAAGACCTTTTAAGCCTAACCTTGAATATCAGATCAAGCATAAGTACAAGAGAAACAAAAACAAATCATGCTACTATGCTGATGAGGAAGGAGTAACTGATGACTCGGAGGAAGAACCGGTAGGAGATTCATCTAGTGGATCTGGCAATGGAAGAGACTAGGTATTTTATGTTATGAAGGAAGATGATCTGGAACCAGTTATCAAAAATGAAGAAAAGGCCCTTGCAGCAAAAGTTGAAGACAAAGATGAATGGGTAATAGACAGTGGATGTTATCATCATGTGACAGGAGACAAAAGAAATTTTCTAATCCTACAAGAATTTGATGGTGGTCAAGTCGGATTTGGTAATAACAAAGCATGCATGATCAAAGGAAGAGGAGCCATTTCATTGTATGGTAAGAATAACACTGATAATATCTATAATGTTGAAGGTCTGAAGTATAATCTTTTGAGTGTAGGACAGTTGGTAGACAGAGGATTTCAATTACAATTCAAGGATGGAAAGTGCAAAACCATTAGCAAATCAGGATTGGAGATTGCAACCAGTACACAGACAAAAGGTTAACATCTTTCATTTGAACTTCGGTGAAAAAACATGTTTGATTACACATATTGATGAAAGTTGGCTATGGCGTAAGAGGTTGTATCATGCAAATTTTGATTGCATTGTAAAGATCAGTTCAACTAAGGCAGTTAGAGATTTACCTAAGATTGGGAAGCCTCATAATTCGATATGTAAAGAATGTCAAATGGGTAAGCATATCAGAACTTCTTTCAAGAGAATACCTGATAAATCTAATGATATTATTGATTTGATTCATATTGACCTATGTGGTCCTGATAATACAAGAAGCTTTCAATGAGATAGATGTTTCATGTTAATCGTTGATGACTATTCTAGAATGATGTGGGTTTCTTTTCTAAGGGAGAAATCTGAAGCCTTTGATAAATCGAGATCTTTAAAGCTATGGCTAAGACAAAGACATGGATGAAAATCAAGTGTCTGATATTAGATCAAGGTGGTGAATTCACATCCGGTGAATTCAACGGCTATTGTGAGAAAAATGGCATTAGGAGATAGTTATCTGCACCCCGGACACCTCAGTAGAATGGCATTGTGGAAAGAAAGAACATAACCATTTTGGATGCAGCCAGAACCATGATGATGGAAGCTAATTTGCCTCATATCTACTGGAGAGAAGCAGTAAGTACAGTGGTTTATACATTCAACAGAGTTCATATCAAAGGAGATATCGATAAGACACCTTATGAATTATGGTTTGGTCATTCCCCTACTCTTAAGTATTTCAGAATCTTTGGAAGTAAGTGTTATATCAAAAGAGATGATTCTGTTGGAAATTTTTACCCTAGATGTGATGAAGGAATATTTCTTGGTTATTCAACTAAAAGCAAAGAATATAGATGTTATAACAAAATATTGTAGAGAATTATGGAGGGCGTTATTGTGAAAAAGGATGAGCAGCACAAAGACCAAGCTAAATCTTATGACAGAGAACCAACAGTGGAAATGATCATAACTGATCCGGTAATGCTTGTACCGAAATAGAATACTAATTCAGTTACCCCAACATCATCAGAAAACTCAATTGTAATTGAAGAGTAGTACAGAGACCCTGAAAATCAGAAAACACCAAGGTATGTAAGGCTAAATCATTCTGAAAATCAGATCATTGGAGACAAAAACAAGGGAGTTATGACAAGAAGAAGATTGGCAAATCAAGAGGTATGTTTCATTTCTCAGATTGAACACATCAGTAATTGAAGCTTGTAAAGATGAATGTTGGGTGAAAGCTATGGAAGATGAATTAGATCAAATAGAAAAGAACAATGTACTTGGATTTTGGTTCCCCAACCTGAAAATAAGAATGTCATTGGAACTAAATGGGTTTTTAGAAAAAAACTGAATGATGATGGACAAGTTGTAAGAAACAAGGCTAGATTGGTTTGCAAAGGATATTCTCAGAAGGAAGGAATTTATTATGGTGAAACTTTTGCAATGATATCTAGAATTGAAGTTGTTAGACTTTCTTGCTTATGCAGCCTATAAGAACTACAAGGTCTATCAAATGGTTGTTAAGTGTGCATTTCTGAATGGATAACTTGAAGAGGAAGTCTTTATTCAGAAACTTGATGGATTTTTACTAACAGGTGACAAAAATATGCTTTGCAAATTAAGGAAAGTCCTATATGGATTGAAACAGGCTCCTAGAGCTTGGTATGCAAGGTTGGATAAGTATCTTTTGAAGTTTGATTTTATAAAAGGTAATGCTGACAATAACCTATATTATAAAATCACTAATGATGATACTAATTATTGAAGTATTTATTGATAATATCATTTTCGGAGGTGAAGAAAAATTGTGCATGGAATTCTCTGATAATATGAAGACTAAGCACATATCATTCAAGTATAACTTTTTGAAGGAAAGGATGGAAGCAAAAGAAGTCAGATTGGTTTATGTGAACACTAAAGAACAAATAGCAGACATATTCACTAAACCTTTGTCCCAAAAATTATTTGAGTATTTGAGAGACATATTGGGGGTTTCTACCCCTCTGGTAAAGACTAAAATGATGCAAATGTGCATTAGTCCGGTATGCATTATCAGAGCTATCTTTTACTCTGGATTGATGAAGTAATGCTACTACTCAGGGGAGTAGTCAGCCTTGAGATTTAGAGTTTTCATAGTCTGTTTGATATCTATGTCATATCTTTGGCATTGTTGTCAAAGGGGGAGGAATATATGTGAAAAAACATTGCTATTTATTTTTCAAATTGATTGCACTCCTCAGGGGGAGTTTGGCAGTATTTGGTCTTTTGATTCAGATTTGGTTCAGAGTTTCATTTTTATATCATTTTATGGGAGATTGTTGGTTGTCTTCCATAGGGGGATACTTGTTTGACATTTCTTGGCACTTGGATGTATTTCACATCTACTGTTGCCATCAATGCCAAAGGGGAAGATTGTTGGCAATATCAAGGAATTGATTATGTGTTGCATTGATGTTTTGTCATTGATGTCAACACTAGTTGTTATGGTTGTTTATCGGCTTCCGGTAGAAGGATTGAATTGGGAAGATTATTAGTCGATTGTCACCGGTATGATCTAGTTGATGGAATAAGTTTGTATGAATGGTTCATATGCTTCTAAAGTATGTATCAGCTAGTTGGTATTGACTTGATGATCGAATGCTATCTTATGTTCTAGTAAGCCTGCTTTATAGGTCCACTAAGGGTTTCACCGACAGAGCTTTATTGAAGATCTTTGATGTAATGGATAAGTGGTGTTGGTGTAGCTTCTAGAAAGGATTCAGGTTGCTGATGGTGATTGTGCTCATGCCTCGACTGATTGGTGTCATTTCTTTGGCATGTGTGGATCTAATTTAGGTCCGATGCTATCTAGGTTATGGACCAGTTTCATGAAATGTGTTGGTGGATCCTTCTGATGTGCTTCTGGGGTGTTTTATTGATTGGATGATGTTTTTTTGGCCTTAGGCCAACATTTTTTATGATTTTATTTCAAGATTATGTAATGGATCTATTGAATTATCATTTGGGTGGCCGACCTAATTGTTTAGCTCCAGGGCTTGTATAAATATTTGTAAGATCTCATTGTAGATCATAGGCAAGGAGTGAATAACATAATAATTATTTGTGCAAAGGATTTGGTCGATCATAGGTGATCAAGTTGGTTTTATGTAAGAGGTTTTAGACCTCCGGTATTGAGCTTAACCAGAATTGTAATCTGGCATGTTTTATGATATCATAAGCAGTTCTTCTTTCCAGATTGTTGTCCAAATATTTTGAGGTGGTTGACCTCTTTTATAGTCAGTGAGACTCCATTGTGATGAGCAATGCACTCTAGGCATTATGCCTTCTTGCATGTGCATACCCTTATTGTAATCATATACTTTCTGCAGAAGTATCATCTAACTATGGGTAGGATTTCCCATCGTGGTTTTTTCCTTTACCGGGCTTTCCAAGTACAAATCATGGTGTTATGTGTTATGGTTGCATGGTATTGATTCTTTGGTTTTCAATTATACTTTAATGCTTTATCAGTTATTCCAGTAAAAGGTTTTAAGTGCTTTGATTCACATAAGTTGCTGACAACTAATTCACCTCCCCCCCCCTCTTAGTTGTAACAAGAAACAACAGATAGAGGAATTATAAAACAAAGAGAAGAAAGATAGGATTGATCACTTCAAGGAAGAATGCATCCATAAATCAAAGAAGTAATCAATATTGAAGAGATAGTACATGACTTAGAGACTATCTTGATGCATCACTAGCAGTCATGATAATGATAAGAAAGATAGATCTAGCAAGTTGTGTTATGCCAGATAATCATAGATAAGTAGCACCAACCTCGCTCTGAAGGAAGGCCACTACCAAAAGATAAGATAAAGAAGATAGTCGCAATAGGGAGGAAAATTTTTGTTGATCAGACGAGATTTCCCCTAGCGAGATGAAGCTAAGATTTGGAATAGATTCACTCTATACATCGCAAACACACTAGATGCAGACAAACATGTTAGATGATAAGATAAAGGATAAAGATAAACGATAGATAAGACAACCTAATAAAAAATGAACCTTGCTTTGGAGGAAAGCCCCTTGTTACAAAAAGATGCAAGATAAGCAGTTGTTGTTGATACGATATATGCCAGTATGGATAGAAAAGTGCATTATGCTAGATAGCCATACGATAGGGCGATGAGATATATAGATTTTGTCGACATGGGTAGTGACATGCTAGATAGCCATGTGATTGGGAGATCAAATATAGATTTGGTAAGTAGTAGATTGGCCCCTACAAAGGCGAGAAAAAGTGATAGATGAAATGGTTTGACCCTCATCTAGGCAAAAAAAATGATAAAAAAAAATATCAAGTCATTTGGCCCCCACCTAGGTAGACATGGAAAAGTGATAAAAGGATAGCCACCACGACATGCGAGAGGTAGACATGCACCTCTACAGGTGAGAGATAGAGACATGATAAGAATTCAAAGCAGGCTAAAATATGATAAAGAACAAGATATAGATACACCTCAATGTCACTTTCTTTGCAAAGAAGAACAAGAAGGCATATCAATACATGAACGATCGATGACACCTGATTGATGAAGTTGTTGAATCTTATCATTCAAGGCCTTACAGTCACTAGTGGAATGGCCAACCACTTGATGGAATGCACAAAAATAATCATTCTTAGGAAACTTATTATCTGTAGGAGGAGGAAGAGAAATCAAGCGGGCTTTAAGTAGCCACAACAAAATAAGCTCTTGATCAGATAAAGGATGAGGAGCGGGAAGTAACCCTTTCTCTTGTGGAGAAGGTCTTGACCACTCACAAGGAGTTACAAAGATAACAGATGATCAAGGACGAGATGAAGATGGATTAGGCTTGTAACCTAAAACCATCGTAAATGAACACGATTTTGGCTCCAAAGGCATCTTAACACCTTGACCTAGGTGCTCAAGACTATTTCCTTTATATCCATACTTGGAAGCGATATGAAATCCGAGACCATAATGTGATTGCAACTCCTCAAAAGGGGGAGGATCACCTTTAATGGTGTAGCCAATGGTGTTCACATGATCCTGTGATACAGAAGAATAATCATCTTTTGTAGCAAGTGTGAAATATGTTTTTCAAAGTTTAAGGTGGATAGGGTCGACCTTGTATTCACCAACATGAGAATCGGGGAAATCTAGGGAACCCCAATTATCACCTAAACATGCATTCACTTTACATGAATAAGATAGTTCAATAGAAGATGTCTTATCAGGAGTAGACTCAGAGCTTTGTGCTTTCAAGAGATCTGCCTTAGGAGGATCTAATTTGGGAAAATCTTGTTTCTCAAGTGATTTCTTCTTCGGGACTTCTTCACCTTGCTGACTTTCCTTTTTAGGGGACACGATAGAGGCAAAAGTCGTCACTGTGGAGGACAATGTTGGAACATAATTTAAAATGAAGGCATAACTGAAATCTGACCTAGTTTTGTTACTTGACATAGGTGCATAGCATCAGGGTCAGTCTTGATTGTAACCACTTGATTATTTGCCACAAACTTCACTGAACCATGAAGCCATGGTCTACCCAAGAGGAGATTATAAGATAGAGGACTTGACATTACATATACTAGAGTTAGAATAGTGACAAGCCCAACCTTCAAAGGCAAGATAATCGTTCCCATAGCACTTTTTCCACTGTTATCGAAACCATGAATAAACAAAGAAGATGTTGGTAGGAAGTTCGGATCAACCTTAATCTTTGGCAATAAATCCACAATGCATACATTAAGTGTGGAATTTGTATCAACAAGAGTTCATCTAATTCCAATACCATTAACATGAACGATTATCATTAATGGATCAGCCAAGTTCCTCACTTCCAGAGGTGGAAGTTCATGTGGATAGAACGTAATATTAGTCGAGTCCGCACAAATATGATCCATCAACACATTTACATATGTCGGCCTAGTAGAAGGCAATAAGATCTTTTGCAGAGCTTCTTGTAGCATACCTTGATAAACCGGAGCAGTCTAAAGAAAATCCCATAGTGATATCTTAGCGGGAGTAACACAAAGTTGCTCAATAAGATCATAATCACTAGATTGCTTAACTAAAGGCTTAGGTGCTTGAGGAAGATCTGGTTGAGAAGGTGGTAAAGAAGTATTTGATTGATCAAGATTTTGCTTATTTCTATGAGTGAAATATAAGTGTGGGCTACCATTCTATGTGAAGGAGCCTTAGACTGTGTATATCTCGTAAAAAGATCTAGTGAGTCATTTTCAAAAGGAACACCATGAATAGATTTTACCTTCTTTGGAGAAGGACTAGCTGCAACCACATGAATGATTGGTCTCTTAGGCCTTTTAGGGACAACAGAGACATAAATGACATTCACAAACTCATCATGATATGTAGAAGATTAAGATAAAGCAATTTTCTCAACATTGACCTCTGGAAAATCAAATGTGAGTTGAGACTCATCATTCACTAATGCATCATCTCTAGAAGAGAGTGCACTAGAATGAAGGGATGGTAGAGTAACATTAAGAAAAGTGTCAATGATTTCATGATCTTGTAACAAAATATCCTCTGAAACAAAAGATATATTATGAGAGGGATCAAAGGCATAGAGTGACATAGGCAAAGCTAAGTCACCATCACAAGCATGAAAAGGAACATCATTAGCTCTTTGAATAAAGTTAGAAACTAAGTTAATAAAATAAGATAACATATGCATTTTGAAATTAATAAACTTAAACTTAAGAAATAATGTATAATTTGTCGGCCAAAGACCAATGAACCATTAAATGGGGTTTGGGGCAGCGCCTCAAAAAAAAAAATTTGGAAGAAAGGGAAAGGTTTAGAATTGTCCTTATTTTTAAGAGGGGGATGCTAAATGCTTGAAGAAATGATAAAGAATGATTTGAAAACAATAAAGAAGAATTGCTCATGTCGGGTTCACCAAAATGTAGAGGAGGGGATTTGTCACCTCCAAGATGATGAATCTTAGAGGACAAATCGATCTATCGCTACCTCACTCAAACTGGCGCTAAGGTGAGCCAGGGGACAAAAATAACAAACTAGAGAAACCACCAGCAACCTTAGATTCTCATACGACTATGCCAAGCCTTTGTCCCAAGGACAAGCACGCAGGGCTTGGACACCAACACGACGTGTTGTGATCCTATGCAGACGAAGTGTAGAGGTCGTACAAAAAGTACAAGATGCGGGTGCAATATGATGAAAGTGAAAAAAACTATGAAACCAAGCTAATAGATGTGAAATGCAAAATGATTAGGATAAAGTGAAGATGACAAGATAAAAGTAACTCACAACCGATCCATGGTTAAAGCCTCCCGTAATAACACAACTTTCCTGTGATTATAAACCTGCACACAAGCAAGGAGGGAAAATATTGGGGGTTGTGTTTTGGAGTCTACCTCGGTCAGACCCACGTTTTAGTGTTTCCACCTCCACAGACAACCTAGATAGATAGATAGATAGATTGAAAGATAAATAACTAGAATGATAAAATGATTGAATAGATAGGGGATGTGATAAATCCCAAGATGCTCAAAGAAAAGATAGATAGAATGATAGAAAGATATTACCAGAGGCTTGAGAAAGCCAAGAGAGTTCCAAGAGGTATTGTGAGAGATTGAGAATGATGTAGCGAAAGAGAGATTGCTATAGCAAGCGAGAGAGAGCCCAAATAATAAGACAGATTGTGTGGAGGAACTAGAGAGCTTGAAAGAAGAGAAAGATGGGTTTAAAATTGGAGAATAGGAGGGAATAGAGGGTTGGTGAGCCATTTGAAAGGTTCGGGGCCGTTTCCACCGACATGCATAAGTGACAAGTGTCGAAACGAGCAGAACCAACATTCAAACATTAAGATGTTTTGGGATGAATGCGCGATGCACGGATGTCCATGCGACACGCTAGTGTCCAGACAAGTCACTCTCAAAATTGACAAGTGGCAAGAGAAACACGTGGCTAACAAGGAACAAAAGATACATGATATCTGCTAAAAGGTGTCTTGAGCATCCTAAGAGGGAAAAGGTTGATGCAAGGGCTGAAGTGAGCCTACTTAGGTGCTAGGGGAATGGACATGCCAAAGTGGCTACAAAAGATGTAGGTCAAATTACAAAGGGGTATGCAATTTTCGACACTGTACACTATGCAAGAAGTTATACTTCATGAGGATGAGTAATGAACCTCAATCATAGAGAACCTATATGCATCCAACATCATTGTGAACCAATTACATTCTATGGGAGTGTAAATTGATGGTGAGGTTTGATGTATTACTTTATTATTTTCTTTGTCAAATTATTTGACAATCTAGTGATGTCAATCAATAGTACTGCCATAGTAAGGTTACACTTGAAAAAATAGTTAATGCTCTTCTCTCAAAGGATTTGAGATAGAAAAGTTTATATTGTCAAGGATGTGTTGGTTGTTAGATGAAGATCAAAGAAGAAATGCGATGGAGAGAATAATTGAAATAAAGAGGAGCTACATCTAAAGTGATATATATGTCTCATAACAAAACTAAAATTAAGTGTTTGAACTATGGCAAGATATGGCACATGAAGAAGAACTTAAAGGAGAAGAAAAACAAGAAGGAATTAGATGATGATTCAAATATGAGGACACCTCAAAATAATGTTGGTGATGGCATTGGTTATGCAACATGTGAGGATGCACGGATGATGAACTTTAGAACCTCTCCAATAGGGAGTGACTTTTATCATAAGGGCATTAATAGTGGAAAGGTTTATTTGAGTTCCAATAATTTCCTTCATACTATTAGACATGTTAAATTAAATATTAGTTTCAATTATGAGATGATCAAATACATATCAAGAATTTTTTACATCCTAGGTTTGACACAACCTATTATTTGTCAGTAAGATGAACAATGTAAGTGTACAACCAATCTTCAATAAGGAAGGTATAAATAGTTCGTGGATCATTATGTATTTGCTAAAGGGTTTTAAGTTATAACTTTAGTTCATCTTGCGACTAAGACTTACATTTAGTATAGCAAATCTAAAGTTTGGGAGCATCTTTAGTAGCAAAATGGAATTTTTATAGAAGTGCCACTTCAATGAAGACTAGTGAGTTTAAGTAACATGGTGCCACTTTTGGGGCCACCACTGAACTTCAACATCATAGTGCCACTTTTGTAGCCATTAATAGACTTCAGTAGCAACTTGCCACCTTGGTACTAGCTAGATTTCAACGACATACTACCCCTTAAATAACACCTAGACATGCAATTAGGGTTATTAAGCACACTCGTAACTCAAAGAGAAAATTACTAGTCAAGGAGACTATGTTATAGCATCAGTGCATGTTGCATATTAGCAAGAAAGATATTAGGAACTTGAAAAAATAAAAAGACTATTGAGGATTTAGTTTACTTTTCTTTGAATTTTAAATTTAAGGAATATTGCATATGGGGAAATCAAATCATCTTTAGTTTTATTTGAGGTCTAATGGAATTGTAGAGATGTTTAGTTCACTTCAATATGATGTCTTTGGTCTAATAGATGTACGGGTTTACTTGAAAAAAAATTAAATTATTTATTATTTATTGATGATTTCTCCTTGAGAAAATGTAAAATCTATAAATTCTCAAGATTAAATCTAAGGTCTTCAATATAATGAAGAGTTTTAAGTCTTTTGTAGAGAACTAGTTACATAAAAGAAGACCAAGGTGTTGGAATAGACAAATATCTACAAGGTACTCTAGATTAATTTGTTTGATATCAAGTACATCTTTTGGCAACTACATCTTCATAACCATGTATTCAATAGCATTGTCTTTGGTAGCCACATCTTTGAGTAACCACATCTCTAGCAACACAAACATTAGTATTAAATAAGTTTAACATTGATGGTCTTCTACAACAAGGGAGTTCCATGTATTCTTGTGGATATATACATATTTACAGACTTAGATTGGGTAGGAGATGTTGATAGCAATATTTCTTCTATTGACTACGTTTAGCCTATTTGGTCCTACAATAAATCAAGCGAGTAAGGAACAAGTTTTGGTTGATTCTTTTTATTATAGAAGTAGAGTATATGGTAGCTACTCCTATTTGTAAGGGGGTATTGTGAGTTCAAAGGTTGTGTTTGAATATTGGGATGAGTTACGGAGTGATGAGGATTAAACATAATAGTTAATTTTAATTATTTTGACAAAGAATCATATATTTCATGCACAAATTGAGCATATTGATATACAATATCATTTTGTTCACAACATCGAAGATTAAGGGTTATGCTCAAGAAGGTAGATACTTTGGTGAAAGTTGTATATATACTTTGCAAAGTATGTGAGCATAGAGAAGTTTAGATGATATATTAAGGTTGTGAGCATTTTTGTCCTTGGTAGGTTTCACTTTTATTGTTTTTCATTTTTCTTATGCAATGTATAGAAATGAGAGAATGTTAAGATTTAGGTGCCATGCACCTTACACATCCTAATATTTGACTGAATGTTTAGGATGGATCTATAAGATGTTATTTTGCAACCAAAATTTCTTCAAAGATAGTTGATGCTTGTAACCTAGCTATTGATAATTATTGGATTATACATTGAGGTTTCATTTGTTACTAGGATTTTTCTTAAAAGAGATTTTCCAATTGTGTCAATCATATTATCTATTTCTTACATGTTATTTTGCATGGATTTGTATGTTATTGACATGAGACATGTCTTCATTATAAGATAATAGATCTATAACTTATTTATATTCTCTCACAAAATTAAGTAGGAAGTTGTTCCACAATTTTATTTCACTTCCTTTCACATCATTAAAATTAAAAAAATACATAATCATAAAGCACGTATATTTTCAATAATTTTAAATAAAATAATAAATTTAAAATAAACTGATTATAAAATAACATTGTAGTAGATTACCTAATATAAAACTTCATTTATGTAAACATTTTACAAAAAGACTCCCTTTCAAAATCTATTATTATATCATTTTAAGATCTACAAACCTACCCAATTTTAAAACGTATACCCTACTTAGTCACAACTAACTCTACCCATCAATCTTCTATTTTATACTACAATATTAAGACCTATTCTTCTATTTTATACTCCAACATTAAGACCTATTATTAATCTGAAATTTTAAATTCAATATGGAAAGTTTATTTGAAGTTTCCATAAACTAATTTGATCATAAATTCAATTAGAAATGATATTCTCTATATAGTCTTTTAACTATTATAAATAAACATATTAGAAAGAGTTTTCATGATATAGCTCTTGATAGGGACATCAACTTTGCCACACTTAATATTTCAAATTATTTTTTACACGGGTGAAAAAGATGGTCTAAGGTACAAGAGTAGTAAAGCGTTGGACTAAAATATTCAAGTTATTTTTTACATGGGTGAAAAAGATGGTCTAAGGTACACGAATAATAAAAAGTTGAGACAATACTTTGTGACATTAAGTATTTCAAACTACTTTTTCAAAGGATAAAAAAAAATTGTATGTTGCGAAAGAATATCATTCTTAATAACTAAAACCAAGTGTGTGCACGCATGCAAGACCAAAAAAATATGCATGTGTGTGTATTCATATTCATGGGTGAAAAAGATTGTCTATTGTAATAAAAATGTGAGTGTGTGTAATTTCTGTTTTTGTTAAGTCTAAAAGGGTGGTGTAGTTGGCTAAAGACTTTGGCTTTATCTCATGTAGGTCTCGAGGTCAGTTCTCTTTCCTTCAATTTGCTCCATTATAGGCTTGTCTCTTTCCTTCAATTTGCTCCATTGTAGGCTTGTTTCGTTCTCTAGCCTAAGAGGTTTATAGGGAGGCTCTCCTTGCACCTTTCGAAGATGTGAGCTCCAAATCGATGGAGTTTATAGGGGGCTCCCCTTTGCTCCAAGTCGATGGACTTTATAAGGGGCTCCGCTTTCCTGAACAGTGAGCACCTTTCCAATATGTGAGCTCCAAGTCGCTAGATTTATCAAAAGACTCCCCTTGTGTTGAACAATAAACATCTTTCCAAGACGTGAAATCCAAGTCGCTAGACTGCTCTTACCAATTCGTTATATATGACAATCCATCGACCCTATTATCCTATTAAATAATGACAAGAGAATATTTCAAAACATCAGACAAATAAATATATAGTTTGTAGCCGGTGAAGGCAGACACGGAGAGAGCAGTATGAAATAAATACACGGCGCAAAAAGGTGTTGTGAGCTGGTTGGAGAGTTAGATAAGCTTTGTGCTGCTTCGCTGTCAGCTGCTGTATTTTACGTGTTCTGACCACACTTAGCTGTCTCTTGTTTTCTGCACTGTCCTCTCTATTTCCTTCTCTCCATTCCAATTTCTTTATTTCTTTCTCCATACCCATTCCCCCCTTCATCACAGATTACCTTCATACCACTACTCATCCTTCATACAAAGCAGAGAAAGTTTCAGAGAACAGAGGAAGTTTCAGAGACCCAAAAAAGGAAGAAGATGGAAGATCAGAGCAAGGAGGTGAGCGATTGAAGCATTGGATTGATTGCTGCAGTTTTGTCCATTGTGTTTGGGTGTTTAGTAGATTAATGGGTTTGATTTTATGTGTTTGTTTATGCAGAAAACAGGGTCATATGCAGCAGTTCCCAAGTTTGGTGGGTGGGAGAGTGCAACGATGCCCACAGATTATTCCATGGTGTTTGCCACCGCCAGAGAGCAGAAAAAAACAGGGGTCAAGATTGAAATCCCCACTGACAACAAGGGTAATAAAGTCAGTGATGATGAGGTTAAGGGGCACCTTATTTCTCGATCTCATGACACACATACTCATGTAAGATCATCGCCTTAGCTTCTCAGATTTTGGGGTTTAGTCTTTCCCCCTTTTCTTTCTTGCTTTCTCACTTCAAGCTTGTCTGCATCTCTTCTTTTTTTTCCTTTCATGTTTTCTTCTATCATTGTGTTTTAAACTTCTTCACTTTGGAATTTCATATTATTGGTTTTTTGGGATTTGGAGTTCCCCTTTTTGTCTGTGGGATTTTTTAAGGATTGAGATAGACCAGAGGAATGAATGGTTCTCTGGTTAAATTGATGATTTCTGGATTGGATTCTGTGAAATTCAATGTTTCAAATCATGTTCTATCATTCATTGTCAAGAATGAATGTGTCAATTTTGCTTCTGAGAAATCAATTGAGTGGGGATTTTTTAAATTTTAAGTACATATTCTGTGTCAAGATGGTTTGTGGGATTTTTGAGATTGAGACAGACCATCATAAGGGGGGAATGAATGAGTCAACTGTATTTGCAAGTGAAAATGAATTTGTCACACCTTTGCTTTTTGAGAGATCAATTGAAAAGGATTGTTTTTACTCCTGATGCATATTCTCTATCAAGAATGCTTGTGAGTTTTTTGAGGATTGAGACAGACTGCCATATTTTAAGAGAGTAACGTGTCATCTTTGTTTTACAGAGATCTTTTTTATTTTCAGATGCATATTCTTAGACAGTCTTTGCAAACTATTTTTGTATCAAGATCAAAAGGACTTGATATTATAAAAATGTTTTAGACGGTATTTCTGCTTATCATCATAACTATCACCTGCTTCTCCATTCCACTGGTTCTAAATTGTACCCAATAATTTTTTACATACAATACTTAGTTGAAAAAGATTTCATCTAGGAGGCATCCAATAAAATATATGCCCATAGAAACACTCATATTACAGATCTTTTTCACAAATAATTGAATTTTTTAATATTGAATTTGGCTTTTTATTTCTGTTTTGTTTAGACAACCAATAAGTACTATTGGCCTTATTGCAGATTTTTTCACAACTAATTGATTTTTTTATAATTGAATTTGGCTTTTTTATTTCTGTTTTATTTAGACAGCGAATAACTACTATTGGCTTTTGTATAGACTTTATGGACAGTCCTATTATCTTTTGTGGCTTATTTCAGATTTTTTCACAACTAATTGATTTTCTAATAATTGAATTTGGCTTTTTATTTCTGTTTTATTTAGACAGCGAATAACTACTATTGGCTTTTGTGTTTACTTGACTGTAATTATAAGTTGAATTTGGCTTTTTATTTCTGTTTTATTTAGACAGCGAATAACTACTATTGGCTTTTGTGTTTATTTGACTGTAATTATAAGTTGGAAATATATAATGTTCTAGACAACATTTGGGACCAAACTCTATGATCCATCATCAGAGAAGGGAATGAAAGCATGAGAAAGGAGAATAGAGTTTGGTTCAAAATGTTAGACATAAAAATATCTGTAGAATCCAGTAAAATCAATAGGCAGAGTAATGTTCAGTTCTGTAAACTGGGTAGAGTAATTATAAGTTCTGTTCAGTTCTGTAAGTTGGGTAATGTTAAGTTTACTGTTTTCTATTGATCACTCTTGCTTTCTCATTTAAGTTGGGTATTGCTGAATTTCCTGTTTTCTATTGTTCTTTCCTTCTTACAGTTGGGTAATGGTAAATTTACTGAGATCACTTTTTCCCTTTCTTGATTTCTCATTATGGTTAATGTTGAATTTCCTGATTTCTGTTGAATGATGTTGAATTTTCTGTTTTCCATTGCAGAAGAGGACTTGGGTGGATAGATACTTCACCTGCTGCATAAATGCTGCTTGAGGACATATTTCTTGATCATTCAAGTATTCATTGTTGGAAATCAAGGGAGAAAGTCAGCCTGGTTTTTTTATGACTGTGTAAAATTCCAAGCCTGTGGCATGAAGGCTATTCACCGTGTGAAATTTCGTTGTTGGGTTGTGATGAATGAATTCAACTTATTTGTAACAGTTTGGAGTACTTAAAGTTAATACAATATGCTGTGTTTAAATACAAAATTCTGTTTGGACTTTGTGTTGTGCGCCAGATGCAATATCTGTCATTACAGAATTCCATACAAGGAACTGATTTATGTTATAAAATTCAGTCTTTGTTTTCAAGAACAACATTTTTTCCTTTGCACACAGACAAAACAAATGAAATCTCTGTATCTTTCCTGAAGCAAAAATGGATTGTGTAATGTGAGTAGAGGATTAAAAAGGAATAGAAAAACCATTACAGTACTGAATGGATCATAACCCACCTTTCCCTTTCAAAAGATCTAATGCATAAGATTCGTTCCTCTATGTAAAAATAAGGAAAATTGATTCTTTCAAGAAATAGAATAGGAGGAAATTGATTACGTAAGCTATACAGTATTATAATTCCATTTCATCAAGTGAATGTTAACAGAAATACTTATGATGAATGCGTTAAAAAAATGAACGACGTAATCACTTTCGGCCTTAATCATGACTCACTCAGCTGACCCCCGTGATAGGGAAGAGAGGGAAAGGATTCGATTGACAAACGTTACTATTTTGGTATATTTTATTAACATTTATTTGTCTTACTTTTTGAGTCAATTATGGCCGGTTAGATTTGATTGAAAAATGATACTTTCTTAAATTTTATATGATTTAATATTTAATTTATTATTTGAAAATAAAACTTCTACTTTTCATCTGTGGTTTTTGTTTGAAATTTATCAATGAATTATAGTCTTCATTGTAAATAAACTTAACTTTTCTATTGATTTCAAAATTTTGTAATTTTGATTCTTTTGTTTAAAGAATATGAATTCTTTGTCAAATTTATTTATTTATTTTTTTAATTTTTACTCTTTTGTTTGAAGAATATGGATTCTTTACTCTTTTGTCCTTTATTTTAAAGATTTAAAGATTTAGATTCATAATTGTGGAATTGATTTAAGTGACTTTTATAAATTAATCTAATTTTAATTTTTTAAAATTGGGCTCACCTCAATAATTTTTAAATTGTACATTAGGGTGATGCGGTTAAAGAATAACCTAGATTCATTTAAATTGTCAAAGATTCGTTTATGATTTAGGAGAATATAATCTTGAGACATCATTAATTTTGGGGCATATAACCTATAAGCTCAAAGGAGAAAGAACCTTCATCTTAGCTCATGAGGTCAACTTTGCAAACAAGACAACCAAAGTAGTTTGTTTCATTTTAGATGTATTTTTCTCTTGGTTAGTAATTCTAATGCTCGTCTTAAATATTATAAGAGACAATAGAAACATGGTGAATCTTGGAAGTTGATTGTGGATGATGAATTATTCTTGTTTAAGATTAATGAAAGTTGAAACATAGTGAATCTTGGAAGTTGATTGTGGATGATGAATTGTTTTTGTTTAAGATTAATGAAAGTTGGTACATGGTTCAATTATTGAATAAAAGAAAATTTATTAGTTATAAATATGTCTTCAAGAAGTTTGATTCAAATAGCATTATTAACAAGGCAAGATTGATTGCAAAAGGATATTTCCATATCAAGGGATTGACTTTTGGTGAGATTTTTTCTTAGTTTTTATTATCTACTACTTTTTCCTTTTTTTTTTAATTTTGAGGTTGAACAAATGGATGTGAAGAAAAGACTTTCTACATGGCAACCTATAGGAAGAAATCTACAAGACACAACGTAAGACTTATGTGGTAAAAATTAAGGAGACAACTGTTTATAGATTAAAGAAATCTTTGTATGGTCTCAAATAGTCATCTAGAATTTAGTACCAAATTTCGGATTCATATATTTTGAAGTTAAAATTTGTGAGGTCCAAATTAGATCAGTATGCATATTTTAAGCAAGATGATAATTATTTCCTTATTATCACTTTGTACATGGATGATAAGTTTCTATTTGGTGTTTATAAGGAGACTTCAAGATCTAAAGTCACATCTCTCATTATAGTTTGATATAAAGAACTTAGAGGCTACTAAGTTCATCTCAAGTATGGAGATTAAAAGAGATAGAGCAAACAAAAGGCTCTAGTTAGGATAAAGTATGTTGAGACTATGTTATAATATTTTAGCATGACAGACAACAAGCCAATGAGTGTTCAAATTTTGATGGGTGCGAATGAATGTTCAAATTTTGATGGGTACTAAGTGTTGAGACATGGACTAGCTAGGACTCGAACCTAGGACCTTCCATACGTTGCTGGAGTGCTCTACCACTGAGCTACTAGCCCCTCTTGGACCAGTCCATCATCGGTCCAGGTGTGGCTTATTTCCAACACCAACACCCCCCTTAAGCCACACCTCTCATGTGCTTGGGGCTCCTCGCTTGGACCTATAATACCCTAAAAATGGTCATTTAAACCATGGGCCCCTCATCTCGACAACATCACCAAGGTCCTAACCAAAGACAATAAAAATAAATCTTGAGCACACCATTAATTCTTTAATCGTCAATGTCACATGGCAAAATTAATCACCCAATATTAATTAAATATTTATTTAATTAATTGATCATTCCAAGTAAATCATTTTAAACAATTATCTTATTTATTTTATTGAATATCCTAGCATATTTAATTAAATAAATCAATTTGCCATCAAATCTTCAAAAAATGAAATAAATCAAAAATAGAATTAATTGACCAAAAAAGAATTAAAAATTTGAGAAAAGAAATCAATTGGAGATAATCTTGAAAAACAAATTAAAAATTGATAAATAATCTCAAAGAAAGCAATTAAAACAATTAAATCTTAAAATTGAATGAAATAGAGAATAAATCAGTTTTTTTTTATTTTATCTTAATTTTAGTTCAATTTCCTTTAAAACTGAAAAAAGCATCCAATCACATCAATTCACCTGGATTGTGCTTCCTCTTGGAAAATCTTGACCGCTCATCATCATTTGATCTCAGCCTTTGATTTCTTTCTGAATATTCTATTAATTCAGGCTCTCATCTCTCATTCAAGGATCCTGGAGAATATATTGTTATCATGTTGTTTTTTCTCTAGGTTCAATAATATTTGTGTATTTAGATATTTGCATATTAGTTATTGCATACATATTTAGATCATCTATCTCATTTATTGCTTAAATTTTGTTAGATTAATCTTGCATCCATCTAGCATTAATATCATGCTCATATAGATTAAAATCCTTCGTCTTGGTGTAGTCTAGTCATTGGATTGCTTATACAAATCTGAGAGCAATCTTATACTCGTGCCTTTTAGAAGGCAATGGGTCGATTTGTTATGGTTTTCATATTCATGCTTATATCTATCTAACCATACATGTAATGACTTAATTGAAGTGTTGTGTATTACAAATATAGGTCCACTTTTCACACACACAGGACCTGGCTCTGATACCATGTTGATTTTATGGTAGTGCTCGTTAATCACAGGCAAACATCAGATCTGTTGCCTTCCCAACCATAGATGATAAGCTCTTATCGTCACCCCCGAGCACACTACATGTCCTTCATGTTATTGAATTCATGTCATTGATGCAATCATGACCTTGCATATATATGAATCAATACTTCCTAATAGACCTCCAGTCGGCCATATACTTTTGGCGCCAAGGATAGGGTTAGATCTAGATATTACAAGTTGCATATGAGTCTCCTTTAGTTGCAAGTTATATTTAACTTAATCACAAGTTACCCATAATTGGTTCACCCAAATAGGGCTGCCCCAAATTATAATCATACAATTGAGATATCCAAATGCCAAGGCCGATAGGCCACTTGGCATTTTGTGCACTAGGTCGGCCCTAGAAGGGATCTGACCTAGCTACACAACAACACTCCCTCTTAGCTAGGGAGGATTCCTTCTGAATAACCAAGTCATATAGTGACTACCACCATGGCTACTCCCATGAATAATACATTCACCATAGCTACTCCTAGAGGGTGAACAAGCACATCATGAAATTTCTTCCATGTTACCCACCATACCTGCTCGTAGAGTGTGGGCTCACCATGCCTACTCACAGAGGGCGAAAGAGGTCTTGCACCTCAACCTTCTCCCAAAAAAGGGTGCATTATCACCATGCCTACTCGTAGAGGGTGGCTCCACCATGCCTACTCGCAGAGGGTGGAGCGAGGGCTCTAACCTCATACTTCTCCCAGAGAAGAATGCATCCCCATCATGCCTACTCGCAGAGGGTGGAAGAGGGCTTGCACCTCAACCTTCTCCCAAAGAAGGATGCATTACCACCATGCCTACTCCTAGAGGGTGGCTCCACCATGCCTACTTGCAAAGGGTGGAACGAGGGATCTAACCTCATACTTCTCCTAGAGAAGAATGTATCTCCACCACACCTACACACAGAAGGTGGATCCACCATACCTACTCGCAGAGGGTGGAAGAAGGGCTTTCACCTCAAACTTCTCCCATAGAAGAATGCATTAACAAGGGATTGCACCTCAAACTTCTCCCTCACAAAGAAGAACGTGTTGACCAAATTTTCATGATATTGTGGCTCCCTCTAAAGTTGGAAAATCAGGCTCCCTCTGAAGCTGAAATGTCAAGCTTCCTCTAAAGCTAAAAAGTCAGGCTCCCTCTTAAGCTGAAATATCAAGCTCCCTCTGAAACTGAAAATGTCAAGCTCCCTCTAAAGCAGATATCAACCTTCTGATCTCTTCGTCCAAGGTTACTTCTAACGATAAGTCAAACTCCCTCTGAATGTTGATTCTTCCTCTGCGAAGAAATGCAAGCAATCTTCCTTCCTTGAATGCAATCTCTGATTAGACCTTTGTCTCAATGGCAGGCATATCGATGTTGTAGGCCTCTTTCAAAGAGATTGTAATGATTATGGTTTTGTAATATTATTACAAGAACAAGTATCTGTGTGGCCAAATCAACAGTCTCAAACCGGACATCTGGAGCTATAACATGCTTGATAGTTATAGATATAAGAGCCGAGAGTTGTCAGTAACTAGTTCATGCGTGGAACTTGCATTAATAGGATCTTGACCTCTTGAAAAAGTATATTTAACAAATTGATGGTATGATGAATTAATAAGGATCCAAACAACTACTAAGAGGGGGGGTGAATCAGTAGATAGAAAACAAACTAATCTTTCACCAAACTTAAAAACCAACTCATAAAACAATTCCTGAACTAACCAGTTCAAACACTGAACAATAAACTGTAACTGCACTTACAAGTTTACCAATTAACTGATATAACATAATAACAATATAACAGATCTGAAACATCAAACCATTTTACCAAAATGTGAAACCACTTTACTAAGAATAGTAAAAGCACATTTCATATTACTGTTAGTCATCTTAACACATCTAAGTGGCTTTATCAGTTAAGCAAATTAACCATATCAAAAATATAACCACAAAATCCATTCACCACTTGACACAATGATTTTTGATGTGGAAACCCAAATGGGAAAAACCATGGTGGGGATGAATACGCACAATTATTCTGAACTCTTTTGAAGTTCGCCCTGTTAGGAGCCAAGGTTGTTAAAGCTTTACAAAATGTCCTATTAGGAATAGGAACAGATCTTGTTAAAGACCACCTTGTCAAGGGATTGACTATAATGCCTTGTTAGAAGCAATACCCTGTTAGGAGTAGCCTCAGTAGAGGATTTGAAAATCCAAGCTAATGGATCACCTGGTTAGAGGATTTAGGAAACACCAAGCCTGTGAAAGCTTACCCGGTTAAAGAATTTAACTGTTGTAATTGTTAGAGAACAACAGGGTTTATGATGATCTAGTAAATAGCACTATTTGCTTGATCAGATCTTTTTCATGCTCCTATCTTCCTTTAAACATTCTGTAGATACTCATTCTGGTTTGACAATCAATCACATCGACACTTAACTAAAATTGTCAACACTATAACAAAACAACTCATCGACCTTATAGGCAAAACAATAGGTTTGTAACACATCACAAAACCTAAGATCTCATAGAGATTACAAACAAAAATCGGTTCAAACATGATCGTTGGATTGCATAGAAATAATTGCACATTGTCCAAGACAACCTCGACCGCTCCTTGATCACTGCTCATCAAAACCCGTAACTCATCACGTGGTTTCCACTTCATGCAATGCACTTGTTGATTCCCAAGATAAAACAGTTATCTCTGTGTGCCAAACACTTTGAAACTCATCACATGCAACCATGCATACGTGGCATAATCATCACCTATCACCATTTGATCATAGATCAACACAAATCAACACAACCGATTCACCAAGCTCCATCGGTTAGGGTTTGGCACATCAATAGGTAGGGTTACCAGTTGATCTCCCTACTTCTTAATTAATATCGGTTTCCATCACTTACACAACTATCGGTTGCAAAAGAACATCATTACCAGTTACAATTGACATCAATGACAATACTTAAACTTCATTAATGCAATCTTCATGCAATATGCCAACACAAACTTGGAACTATTCTGTAACTTACACTACTTTCCTCTGTTTCTATCTTTCCATATGTGCATGGACTTGCAGAAAGGTCTATGACAACATATCTGCCTGAGCTCAACCACATTTGTGATGCTCCTCCTCCATTATAACGATACCAATAAATATAATTCCCCTCTTGCTGCATCCTTTGCTCAGTGGTAAGTCCTTCAATTTTTTCAAAATTTAGAATGAAGATTACATTTGGCATTGGCCCATTGATCTTTGCAGCAGAAGAATCTTCTTTAACACCAAACAAGTAGGTGTAAAGTCTTTGAAAAATTGGCTCAATGGTTTTTGCTTCAATCTCTAGTAGTGGTACTTATTTTCCATACACATTATGCCTTGTTGAACCTACAGGTACCATTGCACTCCTCAACGCTTGCTCCAAATCTATCAGCTCTAGTTCCCCAACAAGAATAACATTATAATGAAGATCATGCTCGATGTCCAATGGTAAAGCAGTCTCCAAACATGCAGGATGGTGTGATGGAAATCTCTATTTCATAAACTCCTCCAGCTTGCGGGCATCCAAAGAGTACCTATAGCCACCATCACCATTGAATCCAACCAGCACAATATTTATTTCAAGTGGAACCCGAAAAGGAACCTCAGCTATGGAAAAATGAAGCATTCCATGGACTTCGGACCTTAGGTCGGAGATATCTTTGAAGGAACTGTGACCATTGCGGGTGCCTTGGATCGTGTCTGAATGCCTCCTTCACCACACACTCAACTACTCATCTTTGTGATAATAATTCTAAAACTACTGAAACTATTGAGGCCTTCCATGAAACCAAATATTTCATTCTCCTTCTCGAATCAAGAATTCGAATATAGAATGTTGGATCGTGTACTTGCACTCGCCCAGAATGTTCCACAACTTGATTGTGCGGTCACGCGAGGCGGACACAATCTGATGATTGTCAATGGAGAAGGCCACATTGAGGACATCCTTGGATTTCCCCACGAAGCGCGGGGTAGTGAGGTCGGTGCTGAGATCCCAGAGCCTCAACTCACTGTCCCACAACCCTGATAGAGCGAACTGCCCATCTAATGAGATCACCACATCACGTACAAAGTGAGAGTGGCCCGTGAGGCGACTCCTCAACACACCATAGATTGTTTCTTTGGTCAGCTGCCACAGTAGGATGGATTTGTCACACGAGGCGGACACAATCATATCCGAATTGTAGAGGGGCGTCACAATGGTCGTCACCTAGTCTGAGTGCCCCTCCATTGTGTCGCGCAGTACCAATGCTTCCGCCATGTTTCCTCTCTTGACCAAAAAATTCTTCTTTCTACTCTAGTTTTGGTTTTCCCCTTGCCTCTCCTCTGTGTGGTGTATTGAACTCCCTCAAAAACACATGATCTTCCTTCAAGCGGTTAGACTCTATAGAAGGAACCAGCTCTGATACATGGACCAGCTAGGACTCGAACCTCGGACCTTCCATATGCTGCTGAAGTGCTCTACCACTGAGCTACTGGCCCCTCTGGGACTAGTTCATTATCGGTCCAGGTGTGGCTTATTTCCAACACCAACACCCCCCCTTAAGCCACACCTCTCGTGTGCTTGGGGCTCCTAGCCTGAACCTGGCTCTGATACCATGTTGACACATGGACCAGCTAGGACTCAAACCTAGGACCTTCCATACGCTGCTGGAGTTCTCTACCACTGAGCTATTGGCCCCTCTTGGACCAGTCCATCATCGGTTTGGGTGTGGCTTATTTCCAACACCAACACTAAGATATCCATTAAGAAATGTCCATCTTCAAAAAATAGAGGATATATTTCACGTTTCTTAGGCTAGTGCAATTGGTAGTGTCATGTTCTATACTAGACCATACATTGCCCAAGTAGTGGGACTCTTGAGCCAATTTATAGTTAATTTTGGCATAAAGCATTGTCTACTAGTAAAGAGAGTTTTTAGGCACATGCAAGGCACTCTAGAATATATTTTTTCTACCAAGTTCACTTGTAGCAAAGTATGGGTCACTTGCAATAAAGGGGTAACAATCACTTGTAGCAAAGGCATAAAGGTCACTTACAACATAGCAAGGTTGGTGGAAATTGTAGCAAATTATTTGAGTAGTTGTAGCACTTGGGGATCAGGGGGTTTGTTGACTCATATATGGTAATAGATTTGGACAAGCAAAGGTTTTCCAATGGTTATATTTTTAACCTACTTGGTGGTGCAAATAGTTAGATAAGTAAGTGACACGTGTTCTGGTCACTTTTTCCACAAAAGAGGCTAAGTACATTATTATTATTCTTGTATGTAAGGAGACAATCACTTTAGAGGTTGTGTTTAGATGTTGAGCTAAGTTAGGGAGTAGTTCAACTTGGATGTGACAAGAAAAATGTTATCAAATTGGTTCAAAATACTCAACTTTTCATACACAAATGAACCATATAAATTTGTAATACCATTGTTGTTCATGACATGGTGGAGGATTAAAGGGTGATGTTTGAAAATGTTGACACTTTGGTGAATGTTACAAATTATTTGAATGAAGCCTCCAATAACAAAAAAAAAAAGGTGTTGTGGTGAGTCTACGGATTTTTTGGCCCCTAACAATTAGATCACAAATTGTTGGAAATTCACCTTTACTCTTGTAAGTTATACAAAAAGTGGGAGAATGTTGGAATAGGTGTGCCATACACCTTGCAATTCTAACTTTAAACTTATTTCTTATTTATCATTGTTTGAATGACCTCTTATAAAATGACATCCCGTTTTATTTTTACAGTATGTTCCATGTGTATTGCCTTTTATGATGTGTGTAAAAATTTGTAAGAGAATCTAATTTCATAGAGATATGTAAGAGCATATTATGACATTGTAAGATGTGTGAGAGATCTTATGACATTTCCATGATGCATAAGGGCATGTAATTAGGATGTTACATAATGGAAGTAACTTCTTGACCAACTCATGACATGTAAGTATGATGCATCATTAGGCATTTTCTAATGGAGACAACTTGTAGTCAAAAAGGAATGCCCAACTTGGTGTTTGGTTATATACAAATTATGACAAGAGGATCTTCTAAAAATAACCAATTGACTCACCATGGCATGGGGTATTGGAACTTGAGGCCTTGGTTTGGGCACTATATTGAGTCCTATTTTGGCCCATGGTTTTTGGTATACCATTTTTGGTTTCATTGTTTATGTCTCCTATATATTGGTTCTTAAGATGGATATGTAGTATATTATAATTTTGTAGGGAGCTACACTAAAAATATCTCCAAATTTTGTTAGTTTTTTCTCTATGAAGGCTTGAGCATGTACATGTACATTGTAACTACATTGGGACTTTAGATACAAAAAATAAATATTTGAGGGCTAGGTTTTTTTCTAAAAGGTCAAGTCCTACAGTGAACACTTTGTCATATGGTGAATGATTTTATTGTGTATATTTCTTTTGAAACTGGTTGATTATGTTTTATATGCATCTCTCCTCATTGATTAGTGTAGAAAGTGTGTTTGGTATCAAATTCATTTAATTTTGCACTCCAAAAGAATCAATTGTATAATTATTTTCTAGTTCTACAAGAATCTACCATACTCTAATTAATAACAAATCACAATAACACAAAGATTTAACGTGGTTCACCCGATGTGGGCTACATCCACTAGAGAAATAGTTGTCCACTTCATTTATATTATCTAGCGAAGAGAAAATTACAATATGATATCCAGTCGTAATACAATGCCCTTATAAAATAGGGTTTTCTTCTAGGGAAAACAAAAGAACACAAAATATCCACCGTTAGATCTACAACCTAATGTTAAATGTTCAAGATTCATAATTATAAATTATAAATAAATTTTGTTTTAGGGGCATTGTGCCCTCGAAAACTCCTATCAAGGGGCGTTGCCCTTGGACCCCTAGTCACTTAGGGGACATGAGCTCGCAACGGGGGTACACCTCACTTGCAATCCCTTACACTCACGTATCAACAAAAAATGATCTAGGGGGAAAACATGGCTAGAAAATTCAACAAAATTTAAGCCCAGCAACATGATTAGTTTCCATATACCAACACTTTAAACCCAAATATGATTTGCATGAATACATAAATAAAATTTATCCCTAAATACAACTTTCACATTATTTATCCCCTTTCTACACTTATGCATGTTACGGAAACCTTGCATAAGCTAATCTATACTTAGTTGCTATATGTATGGCAATAATTTAAACTATTATAACTTGGTACTAAAAATATTTGATTATGAAATATGATAGATAATATCTAATTTGGTTTCATTAAAAATATGAATAAAAATATTCTAATGACATAACCTAACATGTGGCATGTGTGATATGTAGGTAGTGGTGGGGTGGGTAGGGTTGACTCTATCAACCATGCAACACTTGAATTATGGGGGTGCTAGTAATACTAGTGGAAAAAATAGCACAAGGTCATGTGGATGCTAGTCATCTCTCCCTAAGTTTTAATTCAATGATGCAAGCCTAGAAGAGGTTTATATGACCACAACAACTAAATGAATAACACTAAGTCAAGAGGGTCACAACCTTGGTTGAGAATAGTCACTAGTCATTGCAATACCTCACATACATATCTTAGGATACATTAATTACAAAATAAATGCATAACCCTAGAATTTAGAGTTAGGCCTTATAATTGATAATGCAAAAATGTTAAATAATATAAAAAATAATCTAGATTGAAGTTGTAGATACCTTTATGTGAGGAGTTATAAGTAGCTACCTTCTATAGTTAGTTTATTGACATAGTTTAATTTGCAAGGTCTTGAAAAAGCGTTGGAATAAGAAAAGTAACTTAATACAATGTGTAAATAAAAAATTAAATGGGCAATTCTGAAATGAAGTATTTTTTTATGAAACAACATTCAATTAAGTATGCTTAATTGTAGAATACCATTAGGAGTTGACATCAACAACATAAGAAATCAATATACCACATGAGAAGATCACATTTTATATTCACATAGAGAAACCCTTGCAGGAAAAATTCCACCAAAAAGAGAGGTTGAGTATGTACTAGCTTAAAACAAGATTACACTGCAACACACTTTCTTCACTCATTCTTTGTCCTCATTCTAATAACACCTATTTACCTATGAAGTCTCAACAAAAATAACCAAAAAGGATATCTTAGCACCATACCAAGGCTCCAAATTATAGAAATTTTGGAAGAATGATACTACTAGGAGTTTCCAAAACAAGAGGTGCATAAACCATGGTGCCCTCAAGCCCTTTGAAAAACTAAACATCCCACTCTTTGAAATTCCATTCAAAATGTGTAAATTAATTCATTTTGGCATCTCATCAGACACCTTTTCCCTCTTTTCTAAGTGCCTAAATTGGAGAATCTAAATACCATCTATATGGAACACCAAAAGTCACCTTTCCCTCCTTTCCAAGCACTCAACTTGAGGAGACAATTAGTTATATCATAAATAATTAATTGTTGTTGTTGATGGACCCCTTCATCACTTATGAATGCATTAACAAACTATATGTGAAATATTATTATAGATTATTTTCCACTCACCCTAGCTACCTAGAGAGACCTTGATAAGGGTGATGTAAGAAATCAAATAAAATAAGATTTAAAAGGTTTGTGAAACCTTAAACATTATCCCACTTGAAATTATGGGTAAAAGCACAATGTTGTGTCACACTTTTATAAAGGAAGTTGCCAACACAACTATAATAGTTTAACTTCAACCACATAAAAGTGACATTTCTAAATTGAATTTAAAAATGAAGTAAATTGATCAAATATAGAAATATTAATGAAATTTATCTTTGTTATTTTTTAAAAAAATTGATATTTATTTTATATATTCAAAGACAAATTTTTAATTACTGAAAAATGTTGAAAATCGGGGGTTCTAATCGACGCCACCAAACAAAATGAAAATGAACTTTTTTTTTTAATTTTTCAAATAGAGGACATATATATGTAGTGTTAAAAAAATAAAAAAATTTGATGAATATTTTTCTTGTAATAATATTTTAAGGTCCATCATAACTGAATTTGGCAATTTTCATTCGGCGTCACCTTTTGTCTAAATATTTTTTAAAATTTTTAAATATCATTTAATATTATTTTAAATTTCTAATCAACTTCTTTTTTAACTTAAAAAACCTACTCGCAATGTTTAATTAATAAAAATATTCAAATTAATCAAAATACTAAAAAAATTATATGTCTAGATTCGTGACTTCAAGCTCTACAAAAGGGTGTTTTTTAATTTTTGTAATAAACTATTCTGCCTAAAGAAAAATTGAGCAGAAGTGAAAAGTTTCAAAAATATAGACAAAACACGTGATTTGGCTACCACATCACATGCCACATAGGTGAGTCTGGTCAAACTCAGTCTGGTCAGACTGAGTTCGATCATACTTAGTCCAGTCAGACTGAGTTTGGTTGTACTCAGTCCGGTCAGACTGAGTTCGGTCGAACTATTTTGATTTTTTTAAAAAAAATTGTAAGCTCAAGCACTCACAAAAAAGGGATAATATAGCCAATAGTTCGGTCGAACTAAGTTCGACCTAACTCTTGGCACCATTTAGGCACCACGACAACGACATGGGGCGCCACGTGGTTGGTTGGTAGTCCAGTCAGACTCAGTCTAGCCAGACTACCCCTGGTTGGCCCTAAGTGCAACACAACTTCATGCTTTTGCCCTTATATATTGTAAATACATACATGGGAAGAGAAACATAATCAAGATCAAGCAAAGCAACCAACAACCTCCTTGTAGCAAGAGAATTTTTCCATGCTCACAAGCTTGGTAAGAGAATTTGTAACATTCTCCTAAGAATCAACATCCTCAACATTAAATTTCCTTTTGCAATCATTTCCTAAACAAAGTGGTACTGTATATCCACATGCTTTGTCCAAGCATAAAACATTTGATTCCTTTCTAAATAAATTGCACTTTAATTATCACAAGCCATTTGAATTGCCTTGAACCGAAACTAATACCTAGAAATAAGCTATGCAATCAAACTATCTCCTTAGACATATGAATAACAGTCATCTTCCTTAGTGATAGATAAAGAAACTATAGGCTACCTTTTACTCATCCAATCCATTGCACCACCAAGCAAATTAAAAGTAGTCATAAGTGGACCTATGACTATCCAAATCATTAGCTCAATTTGTATTAACAAATCGAGCTATATGTCCAATATCGTATCATCACTAATAACACCATAATAAACAAAAAAAATTAGAATTTTCATGCTAATATATAATTATCTTATTCACTTAATTCTAAAGCTCTCTCAAGGGTTAGACATAAGCCTACCCAATACTCCCACTACTTGCGCAATATCTAGCCTAGTGCAAACCATTCCATACATCAAGCTACCAATCACACTAGAATATGACACATTAGGCTTATACTAAAAAAATATCCTCACATTTGGGACACATACAAATTAATCTTAGTTTTAGTTGATAAGTGCATTCTAACTAACTTATAATTCTATATATTAAACCTTTACAAAATAGTTTTCGCATACTTATTCTGTGATAATTAAATCTTTTTGCATGTGCATGATCCCTCTTTTTTCCATATCCAATATGTATTTTTTCCCTTATATTTTTCATCTTAAATGCATGTGAAAGTTGATATTTCATCTTGTTAATCATACCCTTGGTTTTAGTGAAAAATAACATGTAACCCACATATAAGGGAATAATTAGAATATGATCAGTAATAGAAAATTAGTTATTTTTCAATACCAAATCCAACTAATTATTTCAAACAATAAAGAGTTCATTTTAGTTAGTGAACTAATTGTTCCTTCCCTTTTACTGCAAAAACATTAGGTTGTTGCATATAAATTTCTCTTCCAATTTATCATGTAAAAAATAGTTTTAACATCCGTTTGTTCAATTTCAAAATCCTAAGTAGCATTTATGGATAGAAGAAATCTAATTGAGGATAATTTAGCAAAATGATAGAATATTTCACCAAAATCAAAACCATCTCTATGAGTAGCTCTTGGCCACTGGTCTAGCCTTGTACCCCTCTAATGAACAATCTACTCAAAATTTCTTCTTATAGACCTAGTTACAACTAATAGATTTCCTTATTTTGGGAAAGTAAACAAGATACACGATGACACACAAGTCTAGAGCCACCATATCCTCCTATATGGATTTCTTCCAATTCTCATTATCATCTAAAAGAATAGCTTGGACCCTATAGGATTCAATTTCATCATCACTACTTAAAAAAAAAAATACACAACAAAAATCTAGTGGGCTATACCTATCAACAATATTATTTTGTCTCATGTATTTTCTTAAGGGTGGAGTATAGGAACATCCTTATTTTCCTTCTTCCTCTTCAAGTTCATTATGTTTAAAATTCCCACTCAACCCTCTTCATCCTCTCCATCCTCCAAATTGCCATTTCTTATTCCACATGTGCATCTTCTTGCTTTGATCAAAATGCAAGTGATGTCTTTTTTCCTTTCTTTATCCTTTGGTTGTTTAGGAATAAAAATATATCTAAAATCGACGATAATCACATCTCTATCTAATCACAACTTTCAATGTTAATGGATTTCAAAGCATACAATCCAGGTGACATTGTCACCCTATCTAATGAAAATGCATTTCACTACTTTTGGATCTAGTTTATATCACTTTTCTTTAGTCACATAAATATAAGGCTCACAACCAAAACACTTAAATATGAAATATCAAGAGCTTTACAAGGAGATCTATTTACTAAGTAACAAGTAGTGCTCACAACTTCTACTCAAAAACATCTATCCAACTATGCACCAATTAACATACTTTTGGATCTTTCCATCAAGGTCTAATTCATCCTTTCGACTACCACATTTTATTTAGGTGTGTAGGGAGTATTATTTTGCCTGATTATAGTTGCATGGTTGCAAAAGTCATTGATTTTTTTGGAAACATATTCACCTCCATTTTTAGATCTCAACACCTTTACCTTACAGGTTAATTACTTCTCTACTAAGAATTTAGATTTGTAAACTTATTGAAAACTTTATATTTATGTCACATAAAATAAATCCATTTGAATCTTGAGAAATTATTAATGAAGGTCACAAAACACCAATATTTACCAATATCTTCAAATCAAAATCCATTGGACCAAACACATCCATAATTAATGATTTCTAATTTTCTCTTTGATTTATAATTTCTTAAAGAAAATGATGATCTATATCATTTACCAAAGACACAATTATTACAAAAAAATCATCAAAAAGGGAAAAAATGTCAACCACCTTTTTATTCATAATATTTTTTAACCCATTTTCATTTATGTTGCCTAGTCTATAGGAGTAATTAGGTGAGCTTGATGCAAATATTAAATGAGTAAAAAAGTAGAAGTAAATAATGAGACATGGTGTCCAAGAGGTTGAGCTTAACTGGTTAAAACACTGGGTTCTCACTGTGGAGACCCAAGTTCAATTCCCAATAGGGACATATAAAGTGGAATTCTAAGTTGTGACTCTTGGCCTTCCATAGGATGGGGAAGGTCTTGGGTCAATCTAATCAATAATAATAATAATAATAATAATAATAATAATTCAAAATATTGCGGCTATGACCTATTACCTATCAAAAAAAAAAAAAAGAGACATGGCCCCATATGACACCTAGGATAACTAATTTAGGATAATGCAAGCTACGATCTTAAGTAAACTTAACATGTGAATAGGTTTACACCAATAACTTAATAAGTAATAACCTTGTTCACACTAACACCCCTTAATTGCAAGTTAGGGAGAAGATTATTATGCAAAATGAGATGGAAGATGGGTCTTGACTACTAAGCCATGTTAGGTGCCCATGTACAACTACAATGCAATGCAATCTCTCACAAATGAAGAAAAGGAGAAAAATCCTACGAGAGAAAACTCCTCAACAAAAGAGAACATGAAGTACTAAAATGTCTCAAAAATAATGTCCCAAAAATAAGAGCATGAAGAAGATGAGTGAAGCACAGAGAAGTCATAGAAAATTGCCAAAGGAAGATTGATATGGCGTTATAACTAAAGAACCTCCTTTGAAACCATTTAATCCTAGCTAACCATTTATTTCTTTCACCTCTTAATCATATCCCTCTATTTTATAAAGTGTCTTCTATATGAGAGGATTCCTTTATCCTTTCACAATCCTAATCTAATCCAACAATATTTATGCAATCAAGCGACTTTACAACTACAATATGTTCTTTGTTGAGCTCTTGTGCACAATACAAAAATCTGAGAGCAAATATATCAAACCAGATCAATGGAGATAGGAGACAATGGAGATCAAACCCTACCTGACATGTGAATGGTATTATTGTTTCAATTTGTTGATTTGTATGTTCTTATGTTTCTTCATTGGTGTATGCTAAATTCTTTTGTTGAAGAACTAGGGTTTTTCTTGTGGTTGGATCTTTGTGGTTTTGCAATAGTTTATCATCGTCATTTTTTTTCACCATATACACCTAGAAACTCCCATTGCATAGGTAATGTCAAATCTAAATTGAATCCACTAATATAATCATATAGAAAGTGCAGTTATATAACCATGTAGTAACAAGGAACAACCACAATAATATGCATAGCATGTAAAGCAATAGCATTCAAGTATAACTCTCACCACAAGTCTCCAACACTCTCCCATGTTCTCCACAAACAACAAAAGAAAGAGATAAAGGAACCTTTATGTCATCTCCCATGTGACAACACATGAACACAAACTAGTGATCACATACCTCCAACTAGACCTCAAATCCAATTTATTGTGAAACCAAATATCTAGGAAAAAACAAGACGGAAGAGAGAAATTGTAGATCAAAACCTGTAGCATGTCCTTCTACATACACCTGTAAATGCCAATTGTGTCAAGTATGATCTCTTCGATTACACACCAAATGAAAAGCCATAATAACACCAATTTGTTTAGTCTCTTAGACCAAACAAACATACATATATGTGTATTTAAGCCTCTCATAACTAAGAGGATCAAATCAATACCATTCCCAAACCTAGGGAATAAGCCCAATAAACTATCTCCTAAACTCTACGTCAATGAATTCCATCATAATAACAACTTAAGTTCACAAGGAGATAACTAATGCCAATAATCTTTCAAATTGAATCTTCCAAAAGTAACCATCTATCCATAGCTAAAGATCCATATATATGAAAGATAAGCATATAAACATAATGCACTTGAAAAGAATAGTGGGAAATACCTCTCACGTAGTAAATAATAGAGTTCATTAAGAACTTGAGGAATGAGAATGCTCATCAAGCTATCCAAGTCATCATGACTCACATTAAGAACAATCTCCTCTTGAGTCCATACCAAGTGAACGCTCCTTGGTCTTCCTATTTAAATCATCAGCCATCTCAACAAACACTAATCACAAGATAATACCAACATCATCTATGTCTCCATTTATCCATGAGAACCTGTAACCAAACAATCCATTCCAAAATCCAAATATAACAAGGCACCATCATGAAGTAACCAAGCAAATGATCATGTACTTAATACAAAGAGAGCTACCAAGATCAATGTAAAAGCTCCAACCACATAATCGGGAGCATAAACAAGATAACACGATCTAATCATCCTCTCCTAGGAGATAACATACTTCATATGAACATGTCACATAACTATATCATGCCAAAACTCTAAACAAAAAATCAAGAGTGTACCATGAAATTATAGCAAACCATCCTATCAAACAAGGATAATGTGTTAGATAAAAGCATAAAACCAAACCTCAACCAATGAGTCTATGAATCCTCCAAGATGTTGACATCTCGAGATTTCATGAAGACAACCAACTTCTACTTGTGTATTTGAAAATGTGAGGGAACCTTCTACAATAATAGGATCTAAGGAGTCCTATAAAATCTAGAC